>NC_135532.1:64019415-66419415 GCF_045843805.1 Urocitellus parryii
AATTGAGATCAAATATAAGTCATGACAACTGTGAAATTATGAATTATAAATAACAATGTGCTGGATTCAGTGGTTTACACATCTGCATTTTCTCATCTACATAATTAAGCCACATATCCAGTAGCTTACTTGATCGTATTAATGGTTTCCATTGAATATTTATATGGATCTCATTTAAATCTGAAAAGGTATTTATTGGATTCACTAATGCTGAATCCTGTGCTAGAAATACAAAGAAGGTGAGAAGACATACTTCTGATATGAAGGATAAATTTGGGCTGGACACATCTGTAGTTAGAGGCATATACATTCCAGGTAAGTAAAAAAAACAGAAATTACCTTGTAAAGAAGAGAGGATGTTTGAGAAACATGAAAGTTGAGTGTGACAGAACAGTCATAAAGTGGAATGTAGTTAAACAATAACAACAAAGACCATATTTTAGACCAATTGCCCATCATTAAGGTATTGTTATGGGAATTGTACAGAAGGATTTTGTTAAGTTTTTACTTAAATATTTTAGAAGTTCTTCATATAGAAATTATAATGCATAGCCTAATAAAACAGGTATCTTGAGAAAGTTTCACCTGAGCTTGGCAAATGAAATTTGCCTTCTACTTAAGAAAGAACTCTCAGATCCATAAAAGATTGTTGTCCATCATTAGAAAATTCAGAATTAACTTCACTTAGCATTTGTTTGTGGGGGATTGTTAAGTGAAGTTAGCCAATCACAAAAAAACAAGTGCTGAATGTTTTCTCTGATATAAGGAGACGGAATCATAATGGGATTGGGGATGGCAGAGCATAGGAGAATTAGATGAATTTAGATAGGACAGAGGGGTGGGAGGGTAAGGAAGGGGCCATAGGAGTAGAAAAGATGGTGGAATGAGATGGACATAAGTACATGTATGAAGACATGAATGGTGCGGCTATATTTTGTATACAACCAGAGATATGAAAAATTGTGCTCTATATATGTAATATGAATTACAATGCATTTTACTGTCATATATAACAAATTAGAATGAAAAAAATTATTAAAAATTCAGAATTAAACTATTGGCATTAACACCTTTATTTCGAAGGCTTGGAAATTGAGGAGGAAAGTTATTTCATAGGTAATGTTTAGGGAAAACATAAAGAGATTTTGAGACATACAAAAACTTATATCTGAAAGATATATGTGAAGAATGAGCAGAATGTTAGAGGATTTTAAATCTAAAAATATTCATCTGATGTTTATTAATATTATCAAAACATTGAAGATACTAAAGAAGAAGGGCTCTCAGTCTATATGTATCTGTTTTGTGATAAGATACTAATAAGTTCAAGTATATTTGTACATAACATTTACTGTAAATTAGTATAATGTCCATCTAGAATTAAAAAGAAGAAAGCTATATTTGAAGTTTCAATTCAAATTTTAGTAAAGTTAGAAATTTTAATCAATAAGCAAGTACAAAAGAAAATATTTTTAAAAATGTTCCCACAAACTTTAGAAAAGTGATGGCATAGATTACTCTTTAAATGATCCATGAGGATGAATACAAAAATACATTATTAACAAGGGAAGAAATTCTAATGTGTTTAGTTTCTATACACATTACTCTAGTGCTCCATCCTCCACTTTAGAGTACCAAAAAGAAATTTTTTTATACAAGAATGTCAAACATTGGAAATCTTAGGCAATGCCCAACAAGAAGAATATGTCACAAAAGAAATATTTTATGGCCTGAAGCAAATTCCCTGAATTTCCTGCCTCTTCTCAAATTAGACCTTCTTCTAAAATGTTGGTGGCCTGGAAGCATTCATAATAAAAGAAAGGTGGTGGGTTTCTTTAAAATTACCTTATGAAAACAAATTAAGGGAAAACAATAATAATATTTCCTAGAGGAAATATTAAGATATGGATTAAGAAAAAATGTACAATTGTAGTAAAGAAGGTGGTGGAGGGGGAGAAAACGTTTACACTTAATACTTGGTTTCTTTTCATTTATCTGGTTCTCAACAAATATTTACTAATTAATTACATCACATTGGAATACTTAATCCAAGATTGAAATGCATTAATATAAATTAGGTATTCAAAAGTTAGTCCCAAGGATACATACTTAAGTTTGCTACAATTAGAAAAAGCTAATATTATAGACTTTATTATACTTTTAAATTTTTGGTAAATTAAAAATGCAATAAATTTTACAATTACAAAAATATATATACTAAATTACAGGAGCAGTATGAAGCATACTCCAAAATGTGTTGAAATTCAGTAATTTGATGAAAACCCACCAAAATATGCATGATAGAGGGACTGTAAATTAGCATCATTGGACAAATATATGGGGGATTAAACACAGAGATGCAGCACCAAGAAACACTGAGTCCATGTATGTAATTCAAATGTCAATTATTACTGCCCATTCCACTACATGTAGACTGAGGGAAAAGATCAGTGATGTTCTTAAAATCCAGAAGCTTAAGGGAACTTGAGATGTGTGGAAAAGTGAAAAGACATAAAGATCATTTTAAAGACATACTGTGAAACTGCATCAAAGTTTTTCTGGGCACACATCTTTGACAAACTTCTTATTTAAATAGAAATTCATAATTGTAAGAACATTTTTACTTACACTTGGGATGACTACAACACTTCTGTGTCTGTTACTTCTTGATCCACTAACTCATTTTTCATATTCATATTTTGAAGGTGCTTTAATTAAACTCTCCTAAGGCTTAAACCCCTATTAAAGTAGTCCATATTTCAAAAATGGAAGAATTTACTTAGCAGTTAGGATTTTCAAACTCTAATGCTGGAAAAGCCACTGGACCTTCAGCTGATGGTTACTTAAGTTTTCTGTCTAATAGAATATGAGTCAAAAGGTATTTAATATTAAGAAGAACATAAAATGTTAAAAAGTTACTGACGATTAAGATTTCAGACCACAGTGATTCTCAGCATACAAATGAATTTCAGTATCTATTTTTAGTATCAATGTTTTCTTAAGAATTATTGCCTTTTGAATGATTTACTTGCTGGGAAGCAAATTACATACGAGAAGTCCAAGCCTAAAATGACATGAACATATAATTAATTTCTCTACAAATGTCTCTAAATAAAGTTACTTGTTTAATACAGATATGAGTAGTAAGAAAGTTACAGGGTTATTATGAGGGACATGATAAATGTAGTCATGAAAGAAAACAATTTTTAATTTAGTAGACTCTATCAATCTAAAAAGCCCATGAATATTTACTATTAATTCAGTATGCTGGAAAGTAGATAAAAGAGAGTGAGTTCATGCAAGAAAGAGCATCATAAAACAAAACAATATAATAGTATCAAAATTTATTTAAATTTCCATGATTGCATATCTACATTTAAAATCAAAGGGAGCATCACATTTCTAGGGAGAATGATTAAAATTTATTTTCCTTTATAAAAGATGTGTTAAAATATCGAGAAACCTTAGGATACAGCTAAGGTCTTTGTTCTGACAGCAAAACCATTTAGAAAACCTTGATGTGATCTGAAGTACCATTAGTAAGTAGGTTTTTGTGTACATTCATTGTCACAAAGCTCAAGACATTTTGTAGGAATGTATCTTGCAAAGGTCAGATAATGCCACCTTTTGCCTTGCTATTATTCCTTAAAGAATGGGCAAAGTACCCATGTATATTTATAAAATTGAAAACATTAATTAACATTGAAAAAGAGGTAGAGAGGCTTGTACATTCACAATTCAAAACATATAATTTGAAAACACTTGTATCTTTTTGCATAAACTTCTAAAATGGTTGTTTAAAAAATTTCAATTTCCTTGTGAAATTACTTCATTAAACATGGATGAAAGTACACATTAAAAGGGCACAGGCTATGAAAATGGGTTAGGTTTACACAAACAAAACACCGGTAGGGCTGGGCATGATAGTATAACCCTGTAATCCCAGTAGCTCAGGAGGTTGAGGCAGGAGGACTGAAAGTTCAAAGCAAGCCTCAGCAATATAGTGAGACCCTAACCAACTTAGCAAGACCCTGTCTCAAAATTTAAAAAAATTAAAAAAGGGCTGAACAAGTGGCTCAGTGTTTAAGCACCCCTGGATAGTATCAGTAGGAAACTTGGAGCTGTTTGTTAACTATAATTTTGGAATGATAACTGGTACATTGACTGATGAGATTCACTTATATGCCATTATAGATTGGATTCAATGACCATATATCTTTCATCCAAGAAAGACTTCCAATAATCTTTTCTATGTTGCTGTTGTTCTGTCACAGAAAGAAAAAAAAAATGAAAGTGACTATAAGGTAATAGGAAAGACAAAGAGTATCAGGCCTTTAGGAATTCAGAGATAAAAATTAGGACAAACAAATCTCTTTCAAAAATATAGTGTGAATTAAATTGTAACTTACCTTTTTTCTTTTTAAGAGAAAAGCATCAGGTCTTCATTCATTCCTCTTTTTGTTGAAAGGCTCAATTTTTTATTAATATTATACATTATACATTTTAAAATATTTAGTATCATTTCACATACACCTCATCTGTGATTAAATCTAGTTCATATACTCAACAGAAAAAAGAAAGCCACAAAATCATAAATTACCTTTCTCAATATGCATCCTTTTCGACTCATGTCCCATGTCATGACCTGCTAAATCTCCCTCCTTTGGCCCAGGGAGTACATTTGGTGATAAACCCATCAGCATCTGGTTCATGGACAACCCATTCTGATGGACAGCTGTTAAGCCCAAAACAAAAGAACAAACACAAAAACACCATAACACAAAAGGTTCAAATATATCAATAAAACTCTTTCAGGCACAAAAGTGAGTAAAATCATAATGGTCTAACTTCAAAATTATAATCTAGCCCTAAAAACTGTGAGAACCAATTACCATAATTCTTGAAGATAAACAGAAAATGTTGAAAATAACACCATTTTACTTTATTTCTATGTCACCTAAAATCATGTACCTAATATTTTTATTGATTAAAGTAGTTTTGAATGACCATACTACTGCTATTACTACCAATGAAAAACTCAATTTTTTAAATCTACTGCAAAGAAGTCTCTGCTCAGTAAATAACCTCCCTTAATTCTACAACAATTACAATGTTAATATTAGTGTGCTTTTCAACACTGTGAAGTTAAATTTTAATAAATAATATTCTAGTGACCTGAAAAGGCAAATATGAAGGTAGATAGTAAAATTATTGTTTCAAGGGACCATAGATATTAGAGTATTACTTTAAAATTTGGCTCAGAATTCAAACTTGAAAATAAAAGTGATTAATTAATATCAACTAAATGGTTGAATAAATAAAAACAATAATTGCTTTTTTAAACCATTAACAGTAAACTGTCACTATTGAAATGATAAAACACTGTCATTATTGAGATGATCAAACACTCATGATTTTCCCAATCCAGTCAATAAATTCACTTAAAGGGCTATCCATGAGAATCTTGGTTTTGTGCAAAAAAACAGAGTAGAAGAATTATTCATTAAAATCTTACTTTCTCTGGAAAATATTTTTTAAATATCACAAAATATACTAGGGATTACTATTTGACAAACACATAGAGCAATTATTTTGAAAACCAATGATGATTTTTAAATTAGTGAGTAAAAGTAATAATAACAAAAAATCTACCATTGTAGTAGGTGATAGTCAACACGTTAACAGAATGATAAAGTGATCATCAATATTGTACAAAGACCATGTTTCCTGACGTGATGCACTGAAAAAGATATTCCGTCATAGTTGTGTAAATTCATGCCAAAAATACATAAACTAAGTCTAATCATGAGGAACACCAAAAAATCTGGAGGGCCATGCTACAAAATAATTGATCTACACCCATCAAAAATACAAAAATACTGAAAGAAAAACAGATCAAGGAACTGTTCCATTTTCTTTAATCAAAAGCAACTGAGAGTATATTGATAACTAATTGCAATGTGTGGTTCTGGATTGGCTTTGGGGCCAGGAAAAATAAATCATGTTGCTAAAATCATGTACCTAAATATTTTTATAGTAGTAGGAAAGAGTTGAAGTTTGAATAAGGTCTAGATCTTAAATACTAGTTATATGATAATGTTAATTTCCTGACTTTAACCATTGTTCTGTGGTTATGTAAGAAAAATATCTTGTTTTTTGAAAACAATAAAGTATTTGAGGCAAAGAAGCCTTATGTGTAAGACAGGGGCATTAGGGAAGCAATTTGCCTTTATAGAAATCTCTTCCAGGGCTGGGGTTTTGGCTCAGCAGTGGAGTGCTCGCCTAGAATGTACGAGGCCCTGGGTTCGATCTCAATACCACGTAAAAATAAATAACCACAACTCAAATATAAATATTTTTAAAAAAGAAAAATCTCTTTCAGAGAGATTAATTAATTGGGTGAGTCTGGGTGACAAATATATAAGAATTATTCATACCATAGTTGAAAATTTTCTATTACTTTAAAATTGTTTTTAAGTATTAAAAATAAACATACATATGTGTAAATATATACATATGCAGAGGCATATGTATGTGCATGCTGTATATGTTTTTTATTCAAGCAATTATAGTAGCATGAAAATATAAAAATCTGTCATCAGATATTTTCTTATCAGATATTTTCTTATCAAGAATAAGAAAAACACAATCATTAATAAAATAACATGAACACAGAGCAGAGCTCTTTCAAATCTTCCCCAAACTATCCATTATTTCCATTTAATTCTTAGGAAAACAAATGTTTCTCTTCCTCTAGGAGGACAGCACTTTTCCAAAGGCAATATCATATAAAATCATTCAAAATTAAACCAATATTCATCATTAAATTTCTGGTTCTGATGTCAGCCTAGCACAAGAGCATACAGAAGACACCATTAGTTTTGGAATGGTTGTCAAAAGATACAATTTATCAATAAAAAGTGACCATAACATCATGCAATTAGGGAAATAAGTTTTAGACTAGCCAAGTCAAATACTGATATTTTGTATTACGTATAACTATGTACTTTCTAATAACTGACTATTTAACTTATAATTTTATTTCATACTGTTCTATATACTTTCAGTTATCCACTCCAATAATTCTAAGACTAAGGCCTTTGCCTTATACAAAAATTCCTTTACAATATAGTAAGACATTTTCAGAAAATGTCTTCCAGTTTTAGAAATATTCTCAACAACCAGTCCAATAAATATTGTGAAATTATATGAAACTTACACTATAAATATGGTTTTGTAAAGTAATACCTAAGGAATGGAAATAATATATTACATATTGATTTTGTCAACTAAGCCATTCTCTTTTAATGTATTCATTTTGTTGAAAAAAATTCTTCAATTCTTGCAAAAAGTCACCTGTTAATTGAACGGCATTTTAACTTTATTTTTAATTTTCTTGACCATGAAGACCAAGATTAAGCATTGTAGAAATGTGATGAAATGAAATACAGCCCTAATTTAAAACTTTTAATCATAATATTTGGCTATAATATGCATTACTTATTACTACAAACTCAAATCCCAATTTTAGCCAATTTAAAATTATTCAATCTCTTAGTCATCTGAGTGATTCAGAAATAATTTTTAAGACTATAATGTCTTTTTATTGGTGCATTTTAATTATATATAATATTGGTATTCATTATGCCATATCCATAAATGTATATACCATATTTTGATCAATCTCATTCCCTTGTACCTTCATTTTCCCTCCCTTCTCATTCCCCTAATTGGCTTGTTCTATGCTACAATCTCTCTTCTTTATCATTATTATTATTTAAAAGTATACTGTCTTGAATTTGATTTCTTTTACTCCTTTTTGTGGATATCTTCATTAACACAATAATGAATTTTTAAAACTAATGAGTTACAAAAATGGCAGAGATAGAATCAAAGAAATTAAGTTGAATAATCTCTACACAATAGACTCAGACATTAGTGATTTGAGAACTGGCTATTTACCTCAGAAACTAATCTAGAAGGTTACTTACTTTTTCTGTTTCATAGCTCAAATTTTTATGTGTAGCATCAAATAGAGGGAGTTTATATCAGAACCTGTTAATGTTGTATCATTCTTCATGATGGAATATCATGGAATATCCAAACTGGGAAACATAATTTTGAGAGATGGCTATTGCTACAAAGCTTCAGAACATGATACATCTGAGATCTATTTGGAATGAGGGCATTTTGATTAGAAAAGCCACCTGCACCTAATAAAGTTTAAAATGGTGACAAGTAAAAGTATGACCTACGGATTCTGTCAGAAGAGCTCTCAGTCCGCGCCGGGGAGCTGGACACACTGCTGCTGCGGTGTGAAGATGGGTGACTGCCAGGCCTCCGACCCTCCTCCAGAGAGGGAGCAGGCGAGGGGCTGTCTGGAACACGCTCCTACACCACCATGCGAGGAGAGGGAGGAAGAAAAGAGGTAAATTCACTGGACCTCTATTTCATGAATGTTAATCTTTCTTATACAATATGAAGCGTGAAGAGAAGAAAGCATAACATTTCACTAGCATTTAACTGCAATAGAAAACATCTTTTATTTGGAGCAAAGCTTGAAATTTAGTCAGTTTTAAATTATTCAATCCATTGATTATCTAGACAATTAATTTTTTTCTTAGTAAAGTAGTCAAAGAATGTTTTGAAGCTGTGATTCTATGTATAAGTCTGGTAAATGGCTTAAAATGCCCTTATAGGTAAGAGCATATGTTAGTCTTTTTATTAGATAAAAAGTAAGCCCAAAAGAGAGAGCTGGAACTGTCTCAGAACCCATAGATGACAAAGAATTAATAGACCAAAGCAAGATTCTTCTCTTAATACTTATCATTTTGAAGAATCTTTAAATATGTTTTCCTGTTTCAGCAAGTGTCTGAAGATCATTTAGCACATACATTACCAATATATTTGATCAGAATAACACCACCATCAGAGAAGCTGTCAACAGCCATTTCATCATGACATACTTTAGGCACACACAGATGATCACAATGTAAGGCATCATGGAATGGGTTATTATTTAACCTTGAAATAATTTTCTTTGATTCAAATAATTCTCAGAATACCTATAACAAACACCCTACCTCCAATTCAACTCCACAAACCTTTTAAGGAAAAATCCATGAAATATGTATTAGTTGTGCCATGAGAAAATGACGTGTGTCATGGTATCACATGGCCTTTTTAAGCTCTGTACCTTCACCATTTCAGTAACTTTCAAATACATTATATAAATGCCTCTAAAGAACTATTATAAATGGAGTTACAGATGAGCTTCATAATCATTTTTTAACTTTTTCTACTTTGAGTAACAAAATATTTATACCTTAGACATTAAGACATAAACCTTGATGAACTATTTGGAAATATGATCTATGCAAAATAATTAGTTAAGATAAAGTATATGAACTCTTGGTTCAACATGGCTAGTGTCCTTCCAAGAATATGATGTGAAAATACAAGGAAAGACGTTTTGTGAAGATGGAGGCAGAGGTAAGTCATGCCATCGGTAAGCCAATCATGGCCAAGGATTGCTAGCTACCAAGAAAAACCATGAATATGCAAGGAAGAATTCTACCTAGAATCTCAGAGAGAGTATTATATTTCTGACATCTTGATTTTGGACTTCAAACCTGCAGAAATGTGAGAGAATAAGTTTCTATTGTTTCAAGCTACCCAGTTTGTAGATCTTTGTTAAGGTGAGGAAACTAATATACTAGGTATGAAGTAGAGCCCAGTCTTTACCAGGGTTCTGAAGGTAATTTTAACATGCAACCAAAATCAAGTGCCAATTGAGTAATATTCTTTTAATTTTTCAGTGTTGTACATTTGTCAATAAATATCTATAAGAGATATGCTGAGACTTCTTTTTCCTGGAGCATGACAAATAAAATGAAAATAAGTCCTCTTCCAAAATCAATGTTATAAATTTACTTCCCAATGTACATACCATAGAATAAAAATGACCCCATGGGAAATTTTATAATAAAACTTTTACATTATAAAACATATATATAAAGAAAAAAAAATGGCAAAAGAAAATACATCAGCTAAATTCTATTCCCAAAAGGCAAAATACACATTAAAATCTTTTAGTGACAACTTGCTGAAATTTAAGATCTTTTATACTGGTATAAAATATATGGATTGGCTTCCAAAAGACCCATAAGAATCTTCTCCAAAGAATAGATATGTTGTCAGTATTGTACCACAGCACTAACTCTTTACCTCAGTTGATAAGATGTTAAGAACTTAGTGCTCTACTCTCTGCAAATAGCAAAACTGAATGATATCTAAGTACATGTAAAATATATGCAATAGGGCTGGGGTTTTGGCTCAGTGGTAGAGGATTTGTCTAGTATTGTGAGGCCCTGGTTTTGATACTCAGCACTGAATAAAAATAAATAAATTAAATAAATATATTGTGTCCATCTACAACTAAAAAAAGATGGGAAAAGGAATTAAAAAGAAAAGATATATGCAATATATTTTCCAACTCAAATCCTGTGGGATTCCACTTGAAAGACAAAATTAGCATAAGTGAGGCAGCAGGGCAGGAAAGAGACAAACTATACATCTCAGATCTTAAAATCTTAAATTAACTTGTTCAAAGAAGTTTATGGCACATCATGCATTTAATACAGTATAGGATACTAAAGAAAATAGTATCCAACAATACAATTCAGAATAACATTTTGAAATCATTTCAAATGACATTAAAAATGAACACATTATCAGTTATTTTCCAAACTACATAAGTGAAGCATGTGTTTCTAAAATATCTACATTCTTTGTAGTCCATAATGTGAACAAATGACTTAAATTTTTAAGAAACAAATATGTATATGATTTAAAATAGCAGAGAATCCACATCTGGATGCCAATTCTTTCTTATCTTTAACTTATAATTTAAAAGCAATTGGGCTTTAAAATTTTTTTCTTTAATATTCATCTCTATCATAAATTATGAAGCAATTTTAAATGGCAATGAGTTTCATATAAAAAATTTGCAGTCACAAATCAAGGAATAATCTTGATTTTTGCATAATACTCAAAGGTTCAATTTTGTATTCCTTCACGAGTATTTGTACGCTTATTTGTACTTATTTCAGAGTATTGATTTGTAAAAGCATATATAACTCCTTGAAAACCTGTAAAAATACATTAATAAATTATGCTGTAGCTAATTGCATGCATGACAAGAGATATATGATAAATGTCTAAAATTGACTTCTTGAAATTATGAAAAGCACACAGTTTATGTGAGATTTATATTTATTTGTTTGTTTTTGTTTATGTATTTATTTATTTTTGGCAGTGCTGGGTTTGAACATATGGCCTTACACATACCAGGCAAGCACTATGCTACTAAGCTGCATCTCCAGCCTATTGTGAAGCATGTGTTTCTAAATTCCTTTAGAGCTAATTCTTAATAAATCTAACTGTTAATACTTGGATTGCACAGAAATACATAGTATATGAAATACATTGTATATATTTGGGAAGGAGCATTGCTACACTTTCATAAAAATAATATTTCTAAATTAAACATTTTATGTTCTTTGAAATATCACTCATTTTTTTATCTATCAATATATTTAATATTTCTCAAAATAATTGTTAGTGATGTTATTTGTAATGACATGTGTTTGGCTGAACAGAGATAAAGTCAAATATAGAAATAAAGCATTGCTATAAATTCACTTTGCAGTCTGATTTTCCTGCTATCATAGATTTCTTAATAGTGTTAATAGAAAGCATTAGAATATTTTTTCCTTAGGTAGTTAAATCACTAAAATTTAAATATTAAATGCATAAAACTCTATCAACAATGGTTATGCCATTGATAGGAATTCCTTGTTCAATATTTTCAGTATACAAAGAAAAATACATTTAGTCAATATATTTAATTGTCAAAGTTTCCTGTGGTGAGTCCTTTAATTCATAAGTTATTTACTCATTTGTTTATACAGTCAAAATAATAAAAATAACACATATTAAATTAAGTAATAATAAATTAAAGTATTAATGTAAGATGCATTTTAACAGCATGCTTTAAAGCTTGGAAAATAATGGTACAATTGTAGAATTTAATTTAGCGTTGGCTTACTTTTGCTTTAATTATAGTTTATATTTAAGAAAAAAGAATACAAAGACAATACTTAGTTTTATTTAAAGAAAATATTTTAATGTATGCAAATTTTGTGATTTAAAAGCTTAATTATTCAATTCAAACTTTCTATAAATTGAGATACAATTTATTCATTCATTTCACTTAATGTATAATTTCAATCTTTGGAACATAATGCATTGTTCTTTGAAGAATTTCATTAAAGTAAAATCCATTGAGCAAGTAAGATGTGAATACATTGTTGCACAAAAAATTAATTTATTTCAACAGCTTAATTCTTTTATCATATTTATATGCTTGCCTTTCCAGAGTATTCTATAAGATGGAGAATAATGCAGACAGTAAAGAATTGCTTAGGAGAGAATCTCATAATTATTACTGAAACAAAATAGATAATGAGTTTTATTCAGACATAATAAAAAAGAACTAGTTCAATGTCTATAGGGAAACTATGTAAACTAGATTTATCATTTCATTTGTGTAATGCCCTTTAACCTCTAAGATGGGCCTGAAGTAGAACAGAGAGGAAGAATATTTAATTTAATACTTCAACACACTGCTTTATAGTCCTGCATCAACTCCACCAATCAATAAAACACAATCTTTTGCAATGTTCCATCTTTATAAAACTCGCCACAATAATAAATGAAAATTTAAGAGGAGTACTCTTTCACAGAAAAAAGGTCATACTAATAAACTAATGGTAACAGAATAACAATAAAGGAAAAGCTGCATATTGCTTCTGGGTAGAACAAGATAATTCGGAATCAAAGGTGGAATTAAAAAATAGAATACTTTAAATTTTAAAAAGTATAAAATATTCAATAGTACACACATCTGATTAAACAATTTAAAAATGACATCATCTCACCAGCTTCCTTTCTAGAAGAAAAATATACATTATATTTTATCAAAGTGAAATATTTTCTTAGAGGAGCAAGTATAATCACAACTCATTTTTCTAAATAAAGAACTATTTCTATGGACTCAATTTATTTTGCACTTTTAAATTCTTTTGTTTTTCCTTCTTTTTTTTTCTTTTTAATATTGAATCCAGGGGTGTTTAACTACTGAGCCACTTCCCCAGCCTGTTGTTTATTTTAAATTTTGAGACAGTATCTCACTCAGTTGCTGATGCTGGCTTTGAATTTATGATACACCTGCCTCAGCCTCCTGAGCTGCTAGGATTACAGGCTTGCACCACTACACCTGACTGCTCTTTTAAATTCTTTATGTGTTTTGGTTAGAGGTTACTTTATTGGAAATGATATAGAAGTAGCAAGACATGAATTATTTTTGATATAACTTATTAATTCACAAAATTGATACAGTTGAGCAGTACTTTATTCATATTTAACCCAAACTCCTGTGCTTTGGGACACCTCCCATTTAAATTCATTCATTCAACAACATTTACTGAACACCTAGTATATGCCAAGCAGGATTCTAGGCTCTGGTTTTATAAAAGTAAACAAAACTGACAAAACTTCCTTCCCCATTGAACACATATCACAAACTGGTAAATGTTGTTAGTAAAATACAGAATTATTTACAACAGTTAAGAGTCATATTCAAATTCTCTTGCTTTGGCCAGACATGGTAGCATAGGCCTGTAATGCTATGCTAAGGCCTGGGATGCTGAGGCAAGAAGATCACAAGTTCAAAGCCAGCCTCAACAATTTAGTGAGGCCCTAAGCAACTCAGCAACACCCTGTCTCTAAATAAAATATTTTAAAAGGACTAGGAATGTGGCTCAATGGTTAAGCATCCTTGGGTTTGATCTTCAGTATCAAAAAAGAAAAAAAAAATCTTCTGCTCTGTAAATATGTACAAAGAAGGTGAATGGTAGAACTAGGATTCTAGATTAAGGAAAATGCAAAAAAATACTTTTAAGAGACATACTGAATGATGCCAACATACTTATATGTAGTTAAAGACCAGGCAGTCACCATCTTAAAACTCTACCACTCAACGTCTTAAATTGAGGCTCCAAGGAATATTTATAATATTTAAAAAAAATTTTTAATGATGAAACAAGAAATATTTAATTTTACTAAAAATGGAACTAATAGGATACCTGAAAATAATTTTATATCATATTTTTGCCCATATTTGATTCGTGCTTCAGGATCATATTTGTATGATATTATCATACAATTATCATATTTGTATGATAATTCAGAAAGGATTATGATTTTTCAGGACACTATATGGTAATATGTTACTTTAAATAGCAAAACATACTCGTGACTCAGGAGTTAAGGATTCAGCCTTATGTAAACAAGTACTAGATCTTAATTAAAGGGTGAAGCCAAGGGAAGAGAGTAGAGAAAGGAGTGGAAAGAGAAAAATGATACATTCTAACCAGGCCAACAAACCATGCATTGATATCAGTCCCTTTGAGCCAAGCAAATGCTTGCAGACAACTTTTTATCTAGTAAGGCAAAGTGGATGTTCTCAGAGGCCAACACCAGTAGGAACATCTCAACTGCAGTTCCCATAATGGGTCTGTTTAACTCTGTGTTCCTCTGCCCCTTGAGTTCCCTGCATATTTAAAACCAGAGGCCTGATTCAAATTGTTTGGATTAAGACTGTTTCATAGATGATGTTGCCTGCTTCCATCAGGAAGGTATAATGTCTGCTTGGTTGCCTTTTATGATGCCAACCACCACTGATAATCATGGCCTAGATTCATCACTTCATTAAGACTTGCAATGTGGAGATATTATGTTCCTTACTCATTGATTATTTTAGAAGAGTTCTATGAACATAAAGTTTTTCACATGAATTATTGGGTTATCCTGAGAGATTGTTTATATGGAAAAGGCAGGAAGAATGAGTGTTCTTGTCCATTTACTTTTCCTTTATTTAAACATATATTGGCCTTCAAGAGAATCAATTCCTTAGAATTCTCCCAAGATGAAGGATAAGTTCATTTTTTCAGAATTATTTTAAATTTATGAATCGAAACATATGTAGTATGTTTCAATACACTGATGTATTCTTAGTGGTTGTAATATTTTTGTTACATTTTCTTTTCATATTTAATGTCAATACCTAAATAAATATAAACAGAGCATACTTAACTATTTTTGTGAGATCATGTAAAAATTATCACAATCATTTTTCTGAAAAAGTTATTTCTAAAAGTTTTGTATACATCTAGAGATTTTTATGTTTATCCAAGGAATAAACTATTCAGTAACTAAAAACAAATATGAGGCATGTGATGTCTAAGATTTGAATCTACTTTGAGAATTATGTCACTCTGATTTTACTTTTTATATTCTTTTCACATTTGGCAGGGGATACCAGGGATTGAACTCAGGGGCACTCTACCACTGAGCCACATCCCCAGCCCTATTTTGTATTTTATTTAGAGACAGGGTCTCACTGAGTTGCCTAGTGCCTCACTTTTGCTGAGGTTAGCTTTAAAATCATGATCCTCCTATCTCAGCCTCCCAAGCCACTGGGATTGCTGGCATGTTGCTGAGCCTGGCTTCTTTCACATTTTAAACTTTATGACAATAAAATCCTATAAACTAATGTAATATTTTAAGAAACTATTTTAAAGGAAAGAATTAGAGGATGGAAAATCATAAATTCTATTTTTAAATGTTTTTTCAGTGTTTAATTCTTTGAGAATTTCATAGTGTTTCTCTCTCTCTCTCTCTCTCTCTCTCTCTCGCTCTCTCACTCACACACACACACACACACACACACACACACACACACACACACAAGCTCAGCAAAGATAATCACTAACTTGCATTATGTTCTCTATTTTCAGGGAACTCTGTAATATACCTTGAGAAGAAAGATGTGTATTCAACAATGTAAAATCCATTCAGTGTTGCCAAATTTCTCAAAAACAAACCTACATTGTCTCTGAAGAAAAGAGAAATCTTAAAAATGAATTTTGTATAGTATGTACTACAATCCCCAAAGTCCTTGATTTAAAAAAAGCAAAGTACACATTTCGGTGAGGGTTGAACAGGCAAGGTAATAGCCTTCTGGCTGCATATCATAAGCTTGACAGGAATCCCTGTCAAAATCATAGAATAGGTGACTGTAAACACTTGGTAAACACTTGGAGGAAAAGCAAAACTAGTGCTAAGCAAAAGGTAATGTTGGTGTATAGAGATTTTGAAAGGTTTTATAAATGATGATTTAATCAATTCTAATAACCTAGTGAGATAGTATTACAGAAAAGGAAAAAAAAATCACAGACTTCCAATCACTTGTCCATGATCACAGGATAAGGTAGTGGTAAAGGTATAATATGAAACCATGAGGTGTTTTTCCAGAATTCACATTTTAAACCACTAAATATACTGTCTTTATTCTTTTCAACTTTATTTGTATTTTGGCAGGAACTTTTTCCCCCCAAAGTTCTCATGATATTATTGTGGATGTAAAAATGAAAAGTGAGAAAAATATTGATTTATTCAAGAGGTTTGGGGGTTACTTGATGAATGGTACCCAAAGAGAATCAATTAGTAGAACATTTAAACCCATTAACAAATTCTCTAATGACAGAAGGAATTGATCGCTTGATATATACTGCTTATTTTACTCGGTGATTTAAGGTAATAAAGGAAAACATTCTTTTAAAATTTGGAAATGATACAAAGATGGCATATATCATTAACATTATAGTTTGGGATGTTAACACTTAAAAACATCTATAACCACTCAATCAAGTGACTGGAAATAAAAAAAAATGTGGATAAACACAAATTCCTAACATAAACAAAAGAAGAAAAAAAACCTGGCTTAATAGAAATTTATGTCAAAAAGGCCAAATTACGTATTCTAATACCAAAAAAAATTTTAGAAATTATGACTACATTTTATAGATATTGTCTAAATTGAGGTTTATATTAGTTCTAGTGTCTCTTCATTGGTCAGTTGATTTCTAGAGTATTGTATGGGTCTAGAGGACTCTTTTACAAAGGGGGGAAAAAGAATTCGACCAAGAAACTTGGCAAGGAATGATCAGCAGACACTGGAATATTGGTTTGCAAATAAACACACTACTGAAGTGTAATAGAGGACTTAAATCTTTAGATGGCTGTAACGAAGAAGAATTAGTAGACATCTTTCTTTTAAAATGTAAAAGTAGGGTCAGGCACAGTAGCACACACCTATAATCCAAGCTATTTGGGGTTCTGGGGCAGGAGGTTTGCAAGTTCAAGGCCAGCCTAGGCAATTTAATGAGATCTTGTCTTAAAATAAAGGAAGACTGCTCTATACTTCTCCTTGGTATATACCCTAATTAAAGACAGCATACTTTAGAGATAACTACATATCCATGTCTATCATAGCACAATTCACATCAGCCAAGTTATAAAATTAGTCTAGGTGCCTGTTGAAGAATGCATGGATAAAGAACATGTGGTATAGATTCACAGTGGAGGTTTATTAACGTCCTAAAGACAAATGAAATCATGTCATTTTCAGGACAATGGAAAAAAACTAGAGATGATAATGTTACTGAAATAACAAAATTTTTAGCATGTTTTCCCTCATACCTAAGGAAAAAAACACAACATGAAAGTAGAAAGTAGCAGACTATTAGTGAAGGTGGGTTGGGGGAGGGGAGGGACAGGCAAAGGGTAGGGGGGGAGTAGTTATGATCAAAGTATATTATGTACATGCATAAATACACCACAAAAAACCCACATTATTCTGCATAATTAAAATGCACTAAAGAAACAGGGAGAGATGCTGGGTATGTAGCCCAGTGTTGAAATGCTTGCCTAGCATGTGTAAGGTCCTGGGTTCAATCCCCAGTACAGGAGGGAAATAAAGTAAAGGTAGCAACTATTGAGAAGTAAATTTTGATGTGATTAATGGATATATTTCTCTTTCTCTTGAATTTGCTGAAAATTGAACTGGAGTCCTACAAAATAAAAATGGATGGAGAAGATGTAGGAATTATTTCTCTACTACAAGGAAGCTGTATTATATGACAGGTAATAAATATCTCATGACTGTCTCTTCATACTCTATTAGTGTTAAACAGTAAAAAATAAGTCTGCTTTGCCAACATATAGCACACTAACACAGAGTTAATAATCATTTCACATATCTCTATAGATATTTAATTATTAAGGATTTAAATTAAAATTATTATTACCTAAAAAGAACAGTTCATTTCTTCCTTAAAATTATCTTGCTAAAATATTTCTAGTAGTCTGAAAAAAAAATCAGTCAGAGAAAGCTAAGTCCAATATTGACAGACTGTCTCATGGAAGCGTGCATTTAGAGCAAATAGCAATGTCAAAGTATATGGTCTTTCTCTATCTAGTTTACTTTTATTCACTGCATTTAAATTTTTCAACATTAAAAACTCAATGCTTTTAATTTGTCTTACACATGGCTTTATATTATATGAAAATTTAGTCTGAGCTGCCTCACTTACCCACAGTCTGAGATTCACATGAATTTAAATTTCTTAGAGGTCTAATGCAGTGATCAACAAACTATTCTGTAAAGGTCCAGATAGTTTACTAGATACTTCACCAGATTCTATTTTTGTATGTAAAAGTAGCCATAGACATTATGTAAATTAAAAAGTGTAGCTATGTTTTAAAAAATCTATGGGCACTAAAATTTGAAATACATAAGATTTTCATATATCATGAATTATTGTTTTCATTTTTAATCACTTAAAAGTGTAAAATCATTTGTAATTAATGGGCCATACAAATGGTGGAAGAAAAGTGGATTTTGCCAAAAGGACATCTACCACATAGAATATCATTCACATTTCTATTTTCTCTTCAGAAGCTATTTCTTCTGTTATGGGAGAAAATCTTTATTATTTAACATTGCACTTTCAATCAACCTTCCAATCTAGAATATTCTCAGACCAACAAATTGCAGGCACTATTCTATTATCAGCATGGACCAAATTATTGTTCACTGTGACATAGGGATCAACTGTTTTCCTTGGGAAAAAATAACAACTTTCTCCAAACTAAATTTAATCAATGTATGTCACATGTGTTTACTAAAACACTTCTTAAACTATGAAGTCTGCTCACATACAAATTAAAAGAGGTTGTTTCATTATCCTATCTTCTCTAATTCAGAACATCTTACAGAACCAAGTTCTATAGCCAAATTTCTGCAAATATTTGTCCCAAGAAAATAGGACGTGGGATATCACTATTATTTTATAGGTTTTGGCACATATTTTAAGATAAAAACTCCCTCATTTCTCATTCTTTTTTTTGCATATTTCCTTCCTTTTCTGCATCTACTTTCTCTCTATTTCTAAACTTTAATATTGGAAATACAAAAATGTTTGACTTCCAATAATCTAGTCCTGTATCTCTTTGTAAAACTCTTCCACAGGAAAATTTAATTCCTCCTACCTAAACTTAGACAACCAAGGATTTATTAAAATCTGCTCCTCTATCAATGTAAATATTCTAATTAATATTAGATGTAGCATGAATATGTTTAAAATGTGTTTATATTAAAAAATAAAATAAAACAAGTCTACTGATGTACCTGGTGGCTTTTGGATTAAGGAACATATAAGCCATCACCTCGTGGCCAAATTATGTACAGGTCATAAGTAAGATACATATTATACCTATTATGATTTTTTTAAACTACTAAAATCTGCTTTTCTGTCCTTTTTTTTGCTTTATATATTAATGTAAAGCTTAGCTTAATGGAAGACTACAAATAAGCTTAGACTTAAAAGTATAAAAATATATGATTACAAAATAATTAAAATATTCATTAGTAATTTTTTTAAAATGTGCATAATCACGTTATAATTAATACCTAACAAGCACTAAGATTTTGTTAAAATAGCCAACAAACACAATAAAAACAACACTTAGAAGATTTTTCCCTCATCTAAAACTTCTAAGTAACTACAATGAATGAGCCAATTAGAATCTTAAATTCTCAGTAAAAACAATTACCAAAAATTATAATGAATTAGATAATCCAGTGATAACCTTGATTAACCAGTCACTTAGTAACAGAGGAACCCTGTAAGTCATTCCAAAGAAAAAAGAGTTTTAAGAAATTTTCTTGCCAATTCCTTGGCCAATAATGATATGGCTGGTCTTCACTGCCATGTTCTCAGAGATTTTTTAGTAGTTGATTTTGGTCTTCTATAATGCATTTTGTGATTTTCCTCTAGTAATTATATTTAAAAACTGATATAAGGATCTGCTACACATCTATGTTTACAGAGCCATTTTTATAATAAAAGTTCCTGTTTGCATATTAATCAATGTTCTGTTCAAGTGGTAAAAAGGCCTTTCTTAAGACTAACCTGAATTCAAGTGTATTTTATTCAGAAAAAAACATGAAATTATTATGTCAAATGAGGATCATGCAGCAAGAAGTATTTTTTACTTAGATTAAAAATTGATGATTGATGATTTTTTCTTTTTGTAATTGCTTGGAATTCCACACAGAGCTTCCAGCATTCTAGGCAAGCACTCTGCTACTGAACTACACTCCTGGCCCTTATTTATTTATTCATTTATTTAATTTTGAGACAGGATCCCACTAAGTTGCCCAGGTTAGCCTTGACCATGCGATAATTTTCCTCAACCTCCTGAGTAGCTGGGATTACAAACACAATCTACTGTTTTTAAAATAATGTTATTGTATTTTTATACATTTATTTTATTTATTTACTTTGATGTGGTGCTAAGGATTGAACCCTGTGCCTCACTCATGCTAGGCAAGCACTCTACCACTGAGCTACAACTATAGCCCCACAATCTATTCTTAATGTTCTTTTGTATTATTTCTTATTCTTCACTAAATCTGACAATGACCATTAAAATATTTTGTATAAACGAGTACAAATGCCCATTATAAAATGAAATGGACAAAAAATTATATGTATATATGTATACCCAATACCTATATAAGATATGCACATACTTAAATTATACACATATATAACAGAGAAAAAGATAAAGCAAGGAAATTTATATATGTGTGTGTATGTGTGTGTACATATATATACACACACATATGCAAATATGTTTGTGTATATGTATACACACAAATATTAAGTTTACATAACCATAATGTTAATTTCCACTCATAGTATGTTTTTAAATTTATAATAACTCAACTTTATTACTTCATTTAGTTTATGCATCCACATTATATTATCCATTTTTTAGATGTTGAATAAATCACAAAGACTGAATTACGGGCCCAAGGTCAGTAAATAGAAGATTTTAATCCTTTGGGTTGTCTGATTATCCATACTTAAAGACTGATAACACTACATGCACAAATTATATACTTATATGCATCATACATACACACCTACAAGTAAAAACACACACTTGAACTCTGTGTTTTAATGTTCTAAGTTGTCTGTCTTAAGAGAACTAAACTGAAGCCTCTCTAAACACTGTAACCATGGGGCTACTTAATTATGAATGATTTTTCTCATAATCTATTTACTATCACTTAGATTTTAGAGGTGACATTTACTTATGGAATAAGAAAATAGATTAAGACATAATGACTTATTATCAACATTATATAACAAGAAAACCATTACCTTAATAACAGATGTCTCAACTCTGGATGGAGGACTCTGAACTTGTGCTGCAGCTGCCATGTTTGCAATGGTGCTGAGGTGGTTCATCTGGCTCATTGCCATGGTGACAGATGCTGGAGGTAGGCTTACAGGAATTAGAGGATGGGGCATCATCATAAAAGGAAGTTCCAGTCCTATAAAAAAATACACATATATCATCATTGCGCTATTCCAAGTAAAACTATGGAATGTGGCATATCACACTTATTAAAATCATTATGGACATGAATCACTAAAAAATGAAATATAATAAAAGCAGTCAAAGAAAAAATATTTCCCTCTTTGTATGCAACAATATCCACTCACCATTCAGGAAAATTGGGTTTCAACTAACTAATTTGGTGCCATGGTTTATCATACTACCATTTTCATGTGTTTTATACAGATGGTCAGTTCTTTGCTACATTATTCCTCTGATCCATCTAAAATCTTTAAAGAACTAGAGTTTTCTTTAACTTATTATCATCAGTTGTCTAAATATAGTATATTCATTTATAAAGTCCTGTTTTACTATCTAATAATTAAACATTCTTAAAACTGTCATTTTTATTGCTAAAAAATGCCATCGTACCATTTGGCAGAAGGTGGCTGTGCTGAAGATGGTTGAGAGGATGACTAAGTGGAAGGCTATACACTCCAGGCATGCGGGGATGGGTAACAGAAGCCTGAGATCCCTGGGATGGGGAGGAGTACAGTGTTTCCTTATCCCAAGAACCATCACTGCTGCCTGTGGGGAATGAATATAAATTATTTGGATATGATATTATTCCCAATATTCCAATAACTAGTTTGAAATGAGGTTTTAAAAAATGCATATCATTGCATTTTATTTTTCCTTTTCTTATTTCTTACATAAGGATCTCAAGTTTTTGAAAAACAATGCTTCTGTAACATTTAACCTATATGTGGAATTTAATCCTGTTTGACTATCAAATTTAATGTTAAAGGGACTCTTATAGAACTAGATAGTTACTGCTTGGAACTGAAGTATCCTGATGGTTATGTAATGCAAAGTTATTTTTGTAGTAAATAGTACCCTAGTCACCATTTAGATTTAAAATGCTTAACTTAATTCCACCATGAAGCTAAAAATAGAATCATTAGGTGCCTAACTTAGACATTATATATAGAAAACAAAAGGTGGCTTAATGAAAGACAAACATGTCAAAGCAAAACATTTGTTATGTGTGAATAAACACATCATTTATTTTCAAATACAGAGAAACAAATTTATTATTGTAACAATGTCATCATGCATTTTCAGGTTACCATTTCAAGATGGACTGCAATGTTTTAGATATAAAAACATCATGAGGGCTATGGATATAGCTCAGTGGTAGTGCACTTGCCTAGCATGCAAGGAGTCCCTGGGTGTAATTCTTAATACTGCAAAATAAATACATACATACATACATACACACATACATAAAGTAAAATTAAAATGTTGAAACACTTTAGTGGAACATTTCTTGGAAGGTGCTTGTAAACCATTTCAATTCATACTTGTCCTCAGATTAAATTAATAATTTATTCCTTGATAGGATCTGTTAAATACATAAACTTGCCACTTAAAATATTTTAGTAATATCCCTGTCATCTTATGAGACCTTTATTTCTTAAAATAATGAAGAAACCATATTTTCACATAATATGTAAGGAAACAGCAAAATTGGTAAAACTCCAATTTAATGCTTTATCTCTACTGAAAGACTCATTGTAAAATCTCTATGACATAGTTTTTAATGAAGAATATTTAGTTACTGCCATGATTTTCTTCCATGTACTTCATGAAGACAGTTAAGGTTCAATATAAATTCAAACTCATTAGCTCAATACTGTCTGGATCTTAGAGTAAATTGTTCAGAAGTGGGTAATGAAAACTCAATTCAAATTCTTCAGCAATCAAACAAAGCAATTTTATTAAACAATGAAAAGAATCAATTAAAATGGATATCTTTATTATCTTTATTATTTTACAAGAAACCATGACAGCTTTTGGTTTAAAAAAAGGTTTATAGCTTTATACAGAAATGACTCACATAAAATAAATTTCTCCAGCCTGCTCCTATACTCCTAACAGTTATATAAAGATTCACTTTAATATTCACCAGTTTATACACCTGGGTCCTCTATCACTTTTTGACACTTACAGCAGTCAAACATGCAAAACTATACATATATGAATTTTCCAAATGTCTAATGTCAAGACTATTATGGTAAAACATCTTAAATATCTTCACTTTATACTGCCTTTATCAAAGCATGTGCAAACTTTTTCAATTACATATTTAATCCATAAAACCTGTGAAACTTGAGATGTAAATTTAAGATGTAAAACATCAAGCTAAATTTCTGATTTAATTATTCTTTTTTTTTTGGGGGGGTACCAGGGATTGAACTCAGGGGTACTTGGCCACTGAGCCACATCCCCAGCCTTATTTAGAGACAGAGACTGTGACTCGCCATTGCTGAGGCTGGCTTTGAACTCATGTTTCTCCTTTCTCAGCCTCCTGAGCTCCTGGAATTACAGGCGTGCAACACTGCCCCCAGCTTCATATCTCTTTTGTATCACAGGATAATGGTCCTCTCTGTTTGGTTAAATATCAATAATTGATAGATGAATTTTCTATAGCAATTCTCTAATACTAGAATGGATTTCTCACTACCTAGAATTTTTGCTCTTAGCTTTCTCCACCAAGCATCATTTGTTAAATACTCATGATGTTAGCTCATTTAGGTAATAAATAGAGCAAACAATTAAGAAACTAAATCTGATGAAAAATATACAATATATAACCAAGTCATCTGTAAGTGATTTCTGCATTATTTATAACATCCTTCTCCTCTATTAGCATGAATAAATAAGGAATGAAAATAGGCTTCTTCAGAACAAGACATGCCCATCATTATTAAATGTATGATTCCAAGTGTTTTAGTTTAAACTAATATTTATCATAATATAACCTAGTATATATGTACTTTGCCTACACACAAACACATACATGCACATGAACATACCTTTAAGATTAAGGTTAACTACTATGACTTTCAGGGACAGTAGCAGGGTCAATAAATTTAAAACTTTCAAAGATTTGGCAGAGGGAGATAGAAAAGAACTGATTCCTTTTTCTTCTTCAATTCTTATATGGAACCACACTACTTCTTCAACTTTACAGTGAAATAAAAAGATGAACCTGATAGAACCCTAATATCATGAAAGAATATATTCTGTAATATGAGGTAGTCACATGCACATAAAACTCAAGGTATAATTAAAACATAAAATGGAAAAGAGGCAAGGAAAATGGTAATGAGTTCTTGAAAAGACTCAGTGCACCGAGTTGTTGGTCATTTAATCTCTATAACCATGTTTCAATGGAAGGTGGTAGGACTGAGTGCAGAAAGGGTCTCCCAGACCTAGTCCTGAATATAGGCAGTATAGAAGCACTGGCTGGACAATACCACAGGCATAAGCAGATCTGAACTGGGAATAAGCAACACACAGAGGCATTTATTCTGTGATGACATCAAGTGACAGAACTATGTGCAACATGAAGTGTGGCTACTATTGCTATGGAGTGATTTGGGTGGAGTAAAAATTTACAAATATATAGTCATGTAGCAGCCAGATATAAGTAGGTACTAGAATGTAAGATGGAAAATTGGAATTAACAATTGATTATGAATTTTATCTCCAACCCCAATAATAACTTATGCATTTATATAATCTGAAAAAAATTCATTTACCCTGCATAATTATACTGATATTAAAAACAAACCAATAATTGCATATTAAGTCTCAAAGAACTGCTGGCTAAAATGGTGCACACCTGTAATTCCAAAGTTTGGGGAGGCTAATGCAGGAGGATTGCAAGTTCAAACCAGCCTCAGCAACTTAGTGAGGGCCTAAGAAACTTAGCAAGAACCTATCTTAAAATTTTAAAAATAAAAAAATAAAGGTGCTGGGGATGTGGTTGAGTTCCCCTGGGCTCAATCCTTGATACAAAAAGGAAAAAAAAAGATTCAAGGAATTTATATGTAAAGGGTGATTATATTTAATGTTCATTCTGTATAAAAGATTAGCATTCATCAGAGCAAGCAAAGTTATCTTAAGATTTAGTGTAACTGAAGTTCAAATACATAATAACTAGGTATGAAAGATCCTCTCTTTAGTCCCTCCTCACCCCAATATTAAAACATAGTTATAGGGCTGGAGTTGTGGTTCGGTGGTAGAGCACTTGCCTAGCATGTATGAGGCACTGGGTTAAATTCTCAGCACAAAATATAAATAAGTGAATTAAATAAAGGTCTATCAATATTATTAAAAAAAACATAGTATCTAAGAAATGAAAAAGTTTGGTGAACTTTATTAGCTTTTTTATGGGCTCAGACAGTTTTCATTGGTTTGCTCTCTTTTTGTATTTTACCTGTACTTTGTAACACATTATTTGATGATAGGAGAGATTTTAAATACAGAAAACATACACCTCAATTTTGAAAGCTATCCTTACTATAAGGATAACCTGATATTTGAACAATCAGAGCTGATAGGTTACAAATATAAAATGGCTCTATTTTTCCTTTAATTACTGACTTCAAACTCTTTGCAAGCTTCCCTTTTATGTTCATTAGCAGTCTTGGGCAGATTTTGAGTATAATCAATTCATTCCACTTCCTCATACTATCAGCATTGGCCCTTTCTAGAACTTAGGAACAAATGAGACTTTTGTCTAGCTTGTCTTCCTCTTCTCTTTCTGGGTAGCATAAAAATAGTTTCTTGCCCAACTAGTTCCTGCCTAAATTCTCCCGGCACTGCAATTCATGTGCCTATGCTTAATAGGCTATTGACATCTTGCATTAACAGGTGCCTAAATGCTAAGCATCTCCTCAGGGGAAAATGTTTGTGCTTTCAGTGGGGACTTGCAGGGGAACCTTCTAATGGCACAAGATCCCGACAATGGAAATCACCAGTTTTGTGCACTTCTAAGCTCCTTAAAGTTCCACTACCTATTGATAGTAAAGCCTTTCTTCTGGTGTTGGTCCTCTGCATATAGTGATGTTCTTTCTTCCCAACTTGCTACTTCTCCCCAATACTGCTGAAATATGTAACAAAAACAAATCCACAGTTTACTCCAAAGTAGAAATCCAGCTATGAAATAAGGTGTAAGCATCTTCAATCCTTGAGTAATTATCTTGGAACGTCACTCCCTTTACCTTGGCAATGAGGAAGCAAGCATGCTTGAATAGAGATTAACAAGCCATGGCCCTACCTGTTAGATGTTGTCTCTTCATTAAAACGACTTCTTCAAATCCCCCTTCCCTGCGGCAATCCCCTCTGATAAACAGGAAGACAGTATTCATAGAGTCTGGAGTAATAGTTAAGATAGCAATTCTAGTTTGGCTGAGCATTGATCTTTTCTGATTGTCTTTGAAATGAGAAATAACTGAACCCTTTTATTCATTATGCGGTGGATTACAGAAAAATTATTTTCAATATCCTATTAAACAGAATGTACAAGAAATATGACATTATAAAATAATATTTTTATAATTAATTCTTACATGTAAATTGAAATAAGTGAAAGGATATATTATTTCCCAAATTAACAAGCTTTAAGTTATTTAGATAGAAGTTCAAAGAACAATGTTTTCTATGAATAAAAATTTTAAAAATGATTGAATGTAGAGATAATAATAAAAAAGATGATATATTTGATTTTTTGAAGCACAATTTTTAGGCAGAAAAGAAAACAGTTTTAGGGAAGAATATTGTTAGATAATATTTATTAAAAATGTAAAAAGTTTTTTTACTGTGAGTGTAAAAAGTATCTACTTTTTAATTGATTTATCTCATTTTTAAATATATCTGACAAGGATTGGTTCCAAAGAGAAATCCAAAACTATTTTTTAAATGAATTTTGGATAGAATGTAAATAAGAGAAGCAAATGAAAAATCAGAGTGACCTATAAATATAATTCCTTTTAAATCAGCATGCATTAAAATAATAAAATTATACTAAAATATTATTATCCTTTATGCCTAGGTGACATGAAACTAGTCATTCTGATTTTCCCACAGGCTGACCCTGATAAAGGAGGCAAATCTCAAAGGGACTAACGGTCACACCACTGCTTAGTGAGTGACACTGATAGATTGTGACAGGAACCTGACATTGTCAAGATTTGTTTACAATGAAAATGATGGCAAGAGCGGGCACTTGCTCCATACCATTGGAGACCACTTAGAAGAATGTCAACTCCATCTTAACAGTGGAAACAAGACAACTAAGTAAAAGCAAGTACTAGTCACAGGTGCTACGGACATTCAGCTGTTACTTCAGAGGTAGGTGAGAATAAATAAGTTATCTTTTAGTGGATTGATTGCAACCTAATAAAAATGTGATACAAAATGTCATCAGCAACACTAGTGTTTCACATAAACATAATAAACAGGCATTTCATGAAATATATAACATAGTTTTTAATTTTATTTTTGTTTTTTATTTTTTTTTTCTTAACTAGCTGAGCTCATCAGAGCTTCTTTAGCAAATACAAATGGCGAAATCTGGAGTTTTGGTTAGATCTCAGAAACTATTTTATATACATTATGGAAAGAAGAAATCTTTTTAAATTTTTAATTTAATTTAATTTTTAATTGACATGTAGGAGTTATATATGTATTTTAAAATTACCATGCAATGTTTAGAGGTATATTAGGGGCACAATCTAAAATAGAACATTTTTGTTACTGTTTTTGCCTTTGTTTTTTTGGTGCTGGGGGCCGATCCCAAGGCCTTGTGTGTTCTATGTCTGAGCTAAAACCCCAGCTAAACTGGAACATTTTTAATTGTGACCCTGATTAATTAAGTTCAATGTCTTAGCAAAGAAAACCTATAAAGTGCCTCTTGTTTGGTATCATAAAATAATACCCACAGAGTAAACCAAATCTAAACACTAAAATTTATATTTGCACAAATATCTTTGATTTGGAAGTTTGGGGGGAAACACAACTGCTTTGCTGTCATATAACCAATATTATTTCATTTAACTTTTGATGAAATTATTCTTTTCTTGGAAGTAAAGAATAGTACTGTCAGGATTTGTAACCATTCCATTACCAATAAATATATTATTTAGGTAAATATGTTACTTTCTAAGCAATAATTAGATGTAGTTTCTTTTGCTATCATTAACTAATTGTTACTCTGTGCTACCCGAGTGTCAGCTATCTGACAACTAGGAATTTGAAATTATGCCTATATAAGGGGAAATCTATTTTAACTTGTGATGTTTTCTCTTGAATTATAAACTATTTTATTTTCCATATAATGGTGATAATATCATACAGGTGATCTTAGGAGGCTTTGACTCATTATCACTTGGCTAACCTAAATCTGCTAACCTAAATTTCTTCTCCTATTTGAGATGTTTCTATTACTCTATTTACTCCATAGTGTTGTTGAAAGAAGCAATAAATTGACACACTGTACAAAGTGACATAAAATAATGGAAACTCAACAGCTTACTTTAAAAGTTTGCTTGAATATTATTTACCATAGATAAAGATTGTTGAACTTAAAAGACTAGAAAGCAGATAGTAAAATCAGAGCCAACATTCAAATGACTAAATGCCAGATGCAATATATTAGAAAGATAATTAAAATGTAGGCAGACACTATTATATTTTTCTTTATTTTTTAATCCTGCGAATCTTTGGAGAATTATGCAAAACAAGAGCAGCATTAGGATACTTAAATACTAGTTTCAATTTTAAATAGCTTTGATTTTGAACTCATGAAATAATTTAGGATGAATTACTTTATATACAATGCAATACTTTACATACTTTCCCTTATTTCCTATCAAATTTCAGAAAGTTTTGATGCAACTTAAAAGAAATAGAGCTATTATTATAAGGATAAAAGGTTAAATACTATATGTGTAGAAGAAAGAGATAATTATATCAGAAAGTACTTTGCTTTTTGATGCCGTTGTTGTCTTTGGACTCATTAGCACTATACTCTAAGTGTTAACCAGGTAAAACAGATCCACAAAACAAAACAAAGCAAATAAACTCAGGCTTGAACCAAGTAAATAGTTTTACAAGAGCCAGCATAGGGAAGGAAATACTAGCCCAGATTAGTTTGCATTGACTCAGTATTGAAATGTCTTATTAATATGGATATAACCTATTAGCAATCAGCAGACAAATGATTTTATTCAATAAAAAATAATCTGGAAAACTGATTCTTTAATTTTTACAGCTCAAGAATAATTCTATCACAGACAGTGGACAATGTATAAATGACCATCTCAGGTACATATTCAAGCTTTCCAAACTCAAGTATAATCATACAGTTATTAAAAGTAGCTTTGTATAATGTATCTATGCAACTTTTATATCTTTTAGTCTTTCTCATTACTGGCATCCATGAATTTCCACCTTCTCCCACTTTAATTCATTAGATTATGTTTCATTAGGCGAACAAATGAACTAGAATTTCTTCTGAGGATTTTGTAATTTCTCTATAGATTCACAATCACCTCAAATAAAATTTCAAGGTATACTTTCTATACTGATAGTAATCAATTTCAAGGTGTACAACATTAATTATTTCATATTCATGTATGAGTGTTGACTATGGTCAATTATAAAGTTTTAATCTCCATAAATTCATAGTGTTTTCAGTTTCAATTATTTTCATGTCAAAACTGAAAAAAAAACTTTTTGAGGCAAAATTAATATTGTCCAAAAAGCATAAAACTCTCATAGATAGGATAGCATGCTTATGGGGACTATATTGATATTTCTTGCATGTATGAATCTCAGTGTTAAATTATCTCCTCTACAGTCCTGTTTAGCCTCCAAGAATAACATTACCAGCTGGTTGTATAAGCCAGAAAGATAGGAATCACCCTTATCTTTTCCTTTCTTACTGTGCACCACCAATATCCAATTGCTTTTCATGTCCTGTTGATTCCATCTATGTAATTTATCTCTACTGTTTCTATCTCAGCTGTTGTAATCTGTTTCAAGGACCATTGTTACTTAAAAAAAAAAAAATCTTACTCTTTTACTCCCTTGCTTAGAGATTTTCAATTGTTTCCCATTGGTAGGGGAAAAGCTCCAAATTATTTTGGCTTAACATGAGCTCCAGATCATCAGGCCTATGTCTCTTTTGCTGTTATTGTATCACCAACATCTAACAAGAAAAAAACTTTCAGTCAGGTCTTGAGCTGAGAGCTACAAACTAGGATCAGTTTTGATATTCATGTGTGGTAAACATCAATGTGCATTCCAAAATAAGATATGACCTCTGTTGCTACAGATCAACTTGTAGCATGGTAAAGAGATACACAGATTCAGCATGTATTTACACAGTTTTGCTTCTTTAACTGGAATGGAAGATTGAGAAGATGAAGAAGAGTAAATGAGTTTGACATTGTGAAAATAAATTTTACTGAACTTGGTAGAGATTGACAATTGTTGGCTGGAAATATAGGCCTAAAATTTGGAAGAAAGGCAGATGCTCAGAGAGGAAGATTTGAAAATCATGAGTTCTTAAGTGTAGACCAAGTCATGATATGCTAAGATACTATGAAAAAATAAAAGTATTTTTACAATAATCCACACAAGTCTCAAGTAAGCCAGTCTGAATAGTTTAAAAAATAAAAATCTGGAGGAGCTGGGCAAGAGTAAGCAAATATTGGTGTATGACTTCCAAAATGTAATAAAAGTTATGTAAGTTAAAATAAATTCTCATCAAAAGAGCTTGTTAATCCATTTACTAATATTAATGTCTCTCCATTTATTCTCAGATAAATGTTCTTTTAAATAATATAATCAATATGAATATACAAATGCCTGGCATATTTTCAGCCCTCAATACTGAACAAATCAATGTATAACTTTATGACTAGATTTAAAGACAAAATCCTAACTGCTATTTAAGGTAGACTGTTTAAACAGAGGGGGGAAAAAAGCAAATATTCACAACTAAGCATAATCTGAAATGGTATAGTAGCTCAACCTGTAATATAATACTCATGATATCCGGTCATTAAAAGTTCTTCCTCTTATGAATATTATGGAGAGAGGTGGCTTTAGAGGGACTGCATATAACAGAGAAGTTATAAGTTATATGAATAACATATAATAAATAATAAATAATATTGTACTATGGTGTAGATTACATGCAGATGGCAGGCTTGTTGAAAGTGGCTGTTTATATGAAGCTGTATCATTCTTCCCATACTTTCTATTATGCACAGTGAGGACATTCTGTTCAAGCACTTTTCATCCTCATCTGTTTTTCATGCACAAGCAGGGGAGGAGCTTTTCAAGGTCAAAATGACCAATAAAATTTTGGTTGTTGGCAAAAGGAAAAACACTTAGGAAGATTAGGAGTAATATAGATAATTTCATTTTTACCTCCATACTGCAATTTGGGAATTAAAGATAAGCACTAATTTTTATCACAAGAATAAATGGTTATAGTAGTCTTTGGTAGATTTCTATTACAATGTGAATTGAAATAAGCAAAACGATTAGAAAAAAATTTTAAATGAGGATTGATTTTTTTGACAATATCAACACTCATAGGTCAGTATAAAGTGAAATTTAATCATCCTTATTCATTTCTATTTAAAAATTGTCTAGTGTAACTATTATACATGTAATGTGAACAATGAAGAATATAAGGAAATATATAAGGAAGTATGCTACCTAAAGTCACATAATGATTAAATGTCAAGAATCAAACCTAAAAGTAGCTTTTACGTTCGTTTAAAATAAAAACCTTCAAGGTGGTTTTTCACAAAATTGGTCACATTTGTTTTGTTTTTCTTTTCTCCAATATTTTTTATTCCAACATCAACCTGTAAAAGGCTAATACTTAGTGAAAACATAAATGATGAGTCATGAAATTAGCATATTTTTAAATGGTCAAACAAAAAATCAGAAATTTAAACAAACCTTCAATTTAAAAAACTAACATCTATCCAAATTACCATTATCTGGTAATAATAGTCATAAAGCTATTGCATTTTAAATATCTTCAGTGTAAAGAGAAATATACCTATTAAAATATGCCTATTAATCACTCTCCTTAATAAAAAAAAACTGTTATTTTCCTTTGTGATTATAAAATCTGTTATATTTTCAATATTTCTTCCACTATTAAAATATTGTGCCATTTCTACTTTTTTTCTTCTGATTCTATCATACAATATTGTGTCAGATCCTTACTGGAGGGAAAGCCAGAACTGCAGTCAACAGTTCCGCTTCCATTTTGTTGTGCCTGCTTTAAGAATTATGGTCACCTGTGTAAATACATCTTGCTAAATTTACAGCAAATGTTACTCTTAATTAAAGTAAGTTATACTGAGTAACTTTTAAAGATTTCAGAAGCTACACTAAACACGCTTTTTCAAAACAAATATATAAGAACTTCCCTTGATTAAAATGCTCTTCACAGAAATTATTTTCTCTTTGGTAAGTTTTGGAATTTTGTTTTACACCTTTCTGTGAAGAGCTACTTTGACAAAAAGAAAATTGGTGTATATTTTGCATGTTGGTATAAATACCTTTGAACCATTTAACAATAAAAATTTAACTGTGTTCTAGACACATTGCTAAACAATAAAACAAAAATGACTTGTCTTTTAATTGCTCTGTGTGAAAACTCATAAAACTAGTCTGGTGAGCATTCTTCTTGTATTTATTTATTTTAAAACTAATTAATTCATAAAAGTATGAATTCATAAAAATATGTTTAAGAACAGAAGACTAGAAGACAGCTTGAGACTTTTTTCCAGTCCTTCTTTTTCTTTTCCTTTTTATTTATTTTTTTGGTGTTAGGGCTTGAACCCAAGGCTTCAGGTGTGCTGGAAATGCAATCTACTACTGAGCTAGACCTCCAGGTCTTAAGGCTGGATTTTTGAACTGTGTCAAATATCTTATGAATTAAAAAAAAATAATTTTTGTAAGACTTTTTATTATGTGCATATATTAAGGATAATAGTAATGTATTTTTCAATTCTGCATGAGAAATAAGACGGCTTTGAAAAATACTTAAAGTTTTTGTTTATCCAACAGTTAATCTTCTGCTTCATATTGAAAATCATAGAGAGGAAGGGAAATAAACATATCAAATGGAAAAATATCATATCAGATGGAAAAATAATGAAATAAGGCACCAAATGAACAATTTAAAAAATATCAATATGTAATCATCCAGATAACTAAATGCCAAAAGTACTAATGCAAAGAAACTGAACAGGAAGAAAAATCACAATGTGCAATTTGTTTTTCTGTTAATATTTGAGTAAAAAATTATACCACAAATCATGCAGTGAAGTCATTCATTTATTCATTCTTTTAGTGTATATTGAACAACCAACTGCTAGGCATTGTTGTAAACATTGGGGAAACAGCAATGTGAAAAGCAGATTAAAAAAAATCTCTATCTTCATATTATTTATGTTCTACTTGGTAGGTGGATGATAATGGTGAGCAAATAAATAAATAAATATTGTATATTAACTGAGATACTAACCTGCAGGATGAGAGAGAATACTGTGTGAAGGTATGGATATGTGCACATGTAAGCAAGTGTGTTGAGCAGGCATTATTTTCAAAAGGTGTAGTAACACTGTACTGAGGATGGCACCACAATGCATGATCCCTTCATTTTTCAGAAGAGGAAACTGAGATTCAGAGTGATTAAATGCTTGAGGTAACATTGTTCTTTAAGGAAAGAAACTTAGAACATGTTTCCTGAACCTAAATGACCTTAAATCCTTTCCACTGTACAACAGAGCACCCCTAGTTCAGGGAACTGCCTGGGCTGTGGAGAGAGGCAAAGACATACATAAATGGCAGGTCTGGATGACAGCTGGGAAACTCAATTGACTGAAGAAAGAGCGAGCACATATTAGGGAAGCATCCGAAGTCAGAATGAGGTAGGTTAGGGCCAGATTATGAAAGTTCTCGGATGTCAGGATGATGAGTTTGGTCATCATCTTAGGCAGAAGAGAGATATGATTAAAGTGATGTATCAGATAGTCAGACCGAGGAGAAGGAACTCATCATCAGGAATAATCATCCTGAGTTCTGTCATCCACTACATTGACATTGATATGACCAGGGCACGAATCTCGATTCTCATATTTCATGCCACTGGAAAATTGATAAAATAGAAAAAAAAAATCTTGTGTTCTCTATCATTAGCGTTTTCTAAGAAGATGATTGAAGAACAAATTAGTTTCCAGAGCCAGACATGACAAAATTAAGTTGGGTGAGGACAAGTGGTTACCACATACTCTGCTTTGTATCTGAATCTGGTGGCATTATTAAAATACTTCCTGACATGCAGTGAAGCTTTTTTTTTTTCTTAAATACAGAGCAACTAACCTTAACTTATTTGAAAAACTTCCTATAAAAAGATATAGTTTACTCTTCCATGACAGAGGGCAACAGCTCAGTGGTGACTATGATTCTGCAATGTAGATTTCTTATAAGAAAAACAAGAGAATGCTCTGTTTTCCCGGATGCACAAATACTTTTTAGACCCTCTTTGAGTAACACAATTTGGGGATGGTAAAAAGGGAATGTTCTCTAAAAATTCAGGATTAGATAATAAAGCCTATGAAATGTAACAAGATTGGCTTTAATCTTTTATAGCAAAATTAAATCTAGGAATATGTTCTAATATGCACTGCTGTTTCTATTCAGTGCAATGCATATTACTGTTCTGTAGCACCTCAAATAACTGTTATCATACATAATATTATACCCATCAGCAGAGAGTAAAACGGTGGTTACTACACTGACATTGAAAAATATGCATCAGTAAAATACACATTCCAGATGTATTATTCACTTTGTTCTCTATTCATTACTGTTTTTTCACTCTTTACAATTTTTATATTCACTAGAACTCCCCAATACTGACCTCTTAAAAATAACCTTATATAATATGTATTATGTAGGCAATAGATTCTAAATGATGCCACGATATTTCTATATCTAATACTATATGTACCATCCACTTCAAATTCTACCTCAAAATATATAAAAAAGTACTTATTTTCTTCAACCTAATAAAATCCCAGAGCATAATGCAAGTTCGTTCCACCCAGGGCGGTTTTTTCCTTTCTTTATAAAAACCATAAAATGATCTTATTATTATAAGTCTGTTATACCTAAAATACATGATAATTTTTTTAATTTGTATGTGATGTCTCTCTAATGTATATATCACTTACTGGAACGATTTTTGTTTTCATATCCTGAAGTTTTTAGGTTAACTTCTATTTTGATTTGGGAGTGTTAACCACCTAGCTCAATGTAACATGGTAAAATAAATTTTCAAGCAGCTGGTTATGCATAGATTGCTTTTAAAAATTCAAAACAGCCCCAATAGCAAATGTCATTTCTTTCATAGTTACAAAATGCAAACTCCAAGTGTTTTATCCTAATGAATAAATGAGTTTGTCCTTTATGTATAAAATATAGTTTGTGTTTGTTGCACAAGTTTTTAATAATAGATGAATTTTAGGTTTGCTCCAACGTATTCAATAAAGTGTGATTAATTTGGTTTTTCAAAAATGCAAACTAGACATTACTATATTACTTTGCAAAATGCACAGCTTGCAACATTATTGTCTCAGTGGGATCTTAAATTGAATTGTAAAATGTGTCTTATTTCCAGTTTGATTTATGTAAGAGATAGTAGTGGATAATGCCCCTTTTGAAGTTTCATTGCTTTGTATGAACAAACAGAAACCTAAAATTCATGGTACAATTTATTAAGGCCCAAAGCAAACTTTTAGAATTCGTGAGGTTTGACTGAAATGAAAACTTATAATGGACCCCGAGCTCCACATTTTCAAGAAAACAACTTTTTTGAAGTTTCCTATTATGATGGATTATACAACACATTTTTGACATTTTCTGTGATTTTTATTATGATATTTCACATAATTACCAAATCATGTTTTTCTCTAAAAAAGCTTTCCTGTGCCCTGAGAATTAATCTATGATACCATTTAACTTGGCTTTTTGAAGTAAATATCACCAGATAAAAGCCAGCTGGATCTGAATAATAGGATACTTGAATGAATGTATTAGTGTTTGAAAAAGAGAGTACAAATCTTCTAAAAAGATTAATTTCCATAAAAAAGATAGCTCCCACATCTACAAAAGAATAAATTCAAAAACATAATAAACTCTCAGAAAGAAAGGTAGATTAAAGTAAAAGCTGCAGCACCTTGTTCCTGCAGCTGTTGTATAGCAATGATTCTGTATCAATTACATTTGGTTGGTCCTGTAGGGCTCTTCAAAGGCTCCTGTGAAAAGCCTGAATGTGGAATTTGTGTGACACTGTAAGTAATAACTTCAGCTATTAATTTTGATTCAACATCACATTCATTCTGATCTTACACTCAATATTTACAGTTTGAGAGAAGCTACAAAGGTTTGGAATGGAACATATGAACCAACTAAGGGCACTTTTTTTTCTCTTTCATTTATTAAAGATGTGGATATGAATTTTTCTTTGTCATGAAAATATTGCAGTTTTATCACACTACATAGTTGCTGACATCATCATGTAAAAAGACTTGAGTTGGCCAATGGACTTTGTTTTCAATATCCTGTTTCAAAATATGCCCCCTAATAAAGGCCATGAATTCTGTTCACACAACTTTTCTATTTTAGTTTGTACAATTACTAATAACAACAAAGTTTGACCATGAATAAATTCAGTGGTGAAATTTGCTTACTTTTTCATCTTGAATGACTCTCATGCTATTATCTCTAATACAGAATCAGAGGCAAATGTTAGGATAAATTGAATTTTTGCTTTCAAATTTTTAATCCTAGAAACTGAAAATTTGTTTTAAAAATTAGTGTGAAGATGCTATAATTTTCAAATGCAATGAAAATATGTATAAAAGGAAAACAGACAATATGATAGTATTTTTCAATTCTGACATCATTTCTTCAGAAGAAACAACACAAAATAGTGAACAAAAAAAATCAGGATGGAGGGAGTTACTATCTAATCATAACAATGATAAAAATCAACTATGTAAGATTAGTAAATCAATTTGTCAATCACAATGATTTTACTGTTTGGACACAAACAAGCTGCTATTTTTCCTTGCCCTAATTGTTTTTCTATTATTTTTTCTAGAGTATACCACCACAAGCAACCCCAAAATGAAATGTACTATTTACCAATGTGTTCATACAAACTTGGCAAGTTGCTTCAATATAGTGAGACATTTAAATATTAAGTCAATGTCCATCATAATGGACGTAAAAGACCTTGTGCCATATTAGTAAAATATTACTACTAAATGTTTCTGACAATTTTTAATAGCAACTCAAGAATTTCTTGATCATACTTCTTCAAGAAAGCTGCTTTTAGTTAAAACATAAAAATGGTAGTTACAAGGTTTCTGCAAACATAACTGCCATTCCATTAAGGAAATGGTGCAGCAAACAGTAAATAGTGGCCTCAAGGGAAATGTAAGTATTGATTTTATTACTGTGTTGGTTGGTTGGTATTTGCAATTGTCAACTCTAATTTTGGACTATGCTTTAAGTATCCTGAAAACTGCTTAAGGAAAGGAGAAATATTAATTGGAAAATATTGATAATTATTGTTCTATACCTATAAACATTATAAGATGTTATTTCTTTTTGGCTTTTGATAGCTTGCATTTTTTAAATAAGAATTTTATTCTCGATATAAAAAGTAAATAAATGACCAGATCATTTCCATGAAGTCAAATTATGTACTCATTTTATACACTATAAATCAGTCACTGACTCCAAGAATGAAGTTAATCACTATGAAAAGTGTAAACATTACAAACTTTCTTAATTTTAGTTTGGAAATTTAACTTGGATTCATTGATACCGAAGTTTTGTTTCACCTAAAAAGAACTGAAATGACTATGAAACTCATTAAAAGTCTAGAAATTTCATCATATTGAAATAAACTTCAACTAATAGCCTCATTAAATGTAAATCATCAAATGCTGAATAAAAGAACAAAATTTGCCAACTTAATATAATTAATGTTTTATATTATCATCATCATTATCTTCATCATCATTGATTTCCTTTTTACATTTCAGTAAATGACATTCACACATTTTTGCTAAAGGTATAATTAAGAGCACAGATCATTTTCTTAAACCATGCCAGAGAGCAACTCTTTTAAATATGTAAATTTTCAACTATACCTATGGGGTTGTAAATATAGTCAATGTTAAACTTCCAAAATTAACTAAAAGAAGTGTTTATGTTACACATAAATTTTAGAAATGTCCTCTATGGAAATCTAAAGAGGTGGAAATTAATATAAGGAAAACATTTAAGACTGCTTTTCAGATTTTTTTTAAAAAAAGCATTACGGGGTTCAAAAGCCACAGGTTATGCTATAAATGTCCCTTCTCAAAAGAGCTGAAAACCTGACACACAAAATCTTTATTATCACTAAATGTCAAATTCCTATATTGTGACTCTAAGGAAGGGGTCAAAGGAAAAAATGTTCTCATGATTTTCACATAAAAGTTACACTTAAAATATGTTTTAAAATATTTAGAGTTAAAATAAAGTACAACCCTGCTTTGACTAGGAAGATGGGGAATCTTTGTACATTCTACATATACAATATTTTTTACGGAAGCAAATTTCTCAGTTCTAAAGATTTAAAATTTGATGGATATATATATATATATATATATATATATATATATATATATATATATACTGGCTTCAATGGTTGTATTATTGGCTTGAACCTAAGTTCTGCCATTTAGCATGGAGTTTGAGAGTCACGAAGAGTGTTTTGCCTATGCACTTTGGAATTCACCACAGACTAGAAAGCCTTGAATAGAGACTGCCCTTCCTAAACATTTGTTCAAAGTATAAGATGCATAGAAAAAAAATTAGTATGGAACATTCAGAAACAGAGTTTAAATTTAAGAATAGAGGAAAAAATTAGATCTCATGTAGTAATAATAATTGCAAAATCAGAAGAAATTTTTAAAGTAACTTTTAACTCCTTCTCATTGCCTGCCTTCCTGGGACCACTACATTGTTTTACAATGTCTTTGATTTTCAGGTTTCTAGTTTGAAACTCTTTTTTTTTTCCACTACCACCATGTTTACCAGCAAATTTTTAAAAGCCTCTGGAGTAAAACATATTGTAACTAGATCAGGATTTCTAATAATCAAAAAATCAAAAGTCTGGTTTATAATACATAATTCTATATATCAAACATTTTCAAATATTTGGATTTTGGTACTTCTTTATACAGACAAATTATATTTAACAATATTTACCATATCAGAAATGAAAATTTGATATTTTTTAAAAATTTAATTTTAAATGAATACAAATTTATGAACTGCTAGCATAAATAATATACTTTATAATAGATAAATATAGTTCCAAAAATACAATGAGAAACAAAGTATTTTATACTCTTGCAAAACTCTGCAATGACTGGCTTGAAATAAACCATTTGGAATTTCACATATACTTCTGTTTTGTCTGTTACGAATCACTACAAATGAGTCACAAACCAGGTGGCTTAGGAAAACCTTCACTATACATCCATAATAGAATGAGAGTTAAAACAAATACTATCTTATTTTTATAATGAAGAGTTTTTTCACCTTTTGGACTCCCTGAAAGTGTTTGGGGACCCTATGATCTATGGATCCTGGGATGACACTTTAACAAATGCTATGGTATAGGAAAACATTTTAGAATGATGAGGGCATTTTATGATGTCAATGTTATCTATTACTTTAGTGTGTCAAATATTACTGTTATGAATTCTTACAGTAAGAACAGAACTAGAAAAGTTGCTCTTCAGTTCCATAAAGAAATCTCATTACATGCATGTGAAATAACTGATAAAATTTCTTTTTTACTTCAAAGTAATTATTAGTGGCAAAGCATAGGAATTGGGTGAAAAGTAAGATGTGACTTTAAATATTGCCATTGCGATTTTCAGCATTAAGACTTTACCTCAAATACTTCAACTGGAAAATGGGGATAACTCCTATTCACAGAGCAAGCACAGGACTGAAGCATAAAGTACATAGAGTTAGGTGATTGATAAAGTCAGCAATGCTTACAAAGAAAAAGTCATAGTTATTGTTACAGGCATTTTGGTAAGACAAAATGAAGACAAATTGTTATAGCAATTATGTGAGCCTCAGTGTCTCATGTATAATGCACCAATAATCAAGAAGCATCATGGTATCCTACAGATGTGATGAGTGTACACAAAGCATCTGTCATACAAATAATATAAGGAGAAAGAAGACAAAACTTTGAATAAAAGGGAATATTATCGGGTCAATTTGGAGTTTGTAAAATTATGTACAGGAAAGTTTGACCATTTTGAATAAACATTAAATTTGAGGAATTCAGATTTCAAAACAGAAAAATAGCTGACAGTATGAAACTTAAAAGTTAAAAGGAGTACAGTTTGAAACATTCTGCTAGTCCAAATAGAATATGACAATCTGAATTCTCACATTGAAAAATGCAATATTCTTTCCATATTACAAGGAATTAAGTTTCTTCAAGTAAATTTTATCTTTAAAATTTATACTGCCTCTATGGCCAGAATAGACATTCAGCAAACTGTCGTTCAAAATGAAGCCAATACATTATAATTAGGATTAATATAATGCTTTAGAGTTTAGTAAAGCATTTTAATTTAGCATCATGCAATTTATAAGAAGCTGACTTAGAGTTCAGATTTTTAGAAACAAGAATAAAAGTGGCGTACAAGAGTGAATCTCCATACAATAATGGGAAAAAATAATACAGAGTTCATATATAATGCTGGATTGATTAATGTCAAAAATTGAGCTGGGACAATATAAAGCGGTTTGAGTGGGTTTTTTTTTTCATTTTTTAATTTTTAAGCTAGCAGTTAATGCACAAAGACAGGAGCACTCTTTCACTGATGATGGTATGAATGTTCAGACCAATGTCTTATGACTATTTGTTTTATAATCTCAGTCTATTAATATATTGTGACAATATTTTTTTGATTGTCTGAATTCCAGAAAGTTAATCAGATCAGCTCTTTTATGTGCTAACATTTTATGATTATCTGAAAGCTTTAACAGACAATGGCTCTAAATTATCTATCATATCAATGGTTGAAAGAATAGATGCTAACCCATTTTTGGATGACTTGGCTAATATGCTTTAATTGGTAAATGAAAGCCACACATTCTGGGTAATCAATAATATTCCCAGTGGCATTTTTATTTCTATCAAAATTTCATTTCTAGGTTCCCAGATGCATTCAAAGCAAGCATGAAAATTTAATTTTTAGACTGCAAAATGTCAGATGAATGTTATCCATTTTAAAATTCAAGAAAGTGCTGTTGAGTGGGAATATGTAGAAGAAAAAGAAAATAGCAAGTTTATGTATGCTTTGAGCCAAAAGTATTCATAATCCTTAACTTAAAAGATTTTAAAGGTCAATAATAATGGAAAATTCCAATTTTTTTCATCATCATTTCCCATGGTGTACTAAGTAAAATATATAGAGTGACCATTAACAACTATAAAGGAATGAAGTTTGAGTTCTCTTTGAATTTAATGAATATGTTTTTGAAAATTACAATTCCTAATTTTTCTAAGAAAAATAAACTCTTCGTTATTTTAATTACTAGATTATGGCAAGTAAGTGTTAACAATATAATTTTCAATTAAAAACCTATATTAGCCATTTAGAAGAAAGATAATAACCTAATATGAAAGAAAATAAACTTCACAGTTTCATAACTCTTTTGATGAATTAAATGAAATCCAACTGATAAAGACATTAAATATATTTTTAAATACTGTGTATTAAAATAATCAGCTTGACTATGGAGATCTCTAATAAAAGGGAGTTTTTAGAAAGTTTTGGGATTCTATCTGTAAGTACATTACTCTGGTAGTTTTCAAAGTAAAAATAATGTTCTTAAAATATATACTTTATGTAACAGATCTAGGAATATATGACTGATTCTTATTGTTTAATGGAAGTTATTTAAGTTACTAAATATTCATTCTCAAATTCATTTATTTATAATTGCATGTTCAGAGATTTAAAGAGATATAACATAACTACCTACTAAGGAAACACCATTTTGCTTTTATAGATATTTTATTACATCAATGGAAATTTCTCTGTATCCTTCTATGACTAAGCTCATAAGCTATAACATAAAAATTACTATCAACAATGTAGACCAGCCATAAAATTCAATTAAAAATCCCTACATTTTAAGCAGTTATAGTAACATAATGTGTAAACATGAGCTGAAGTGATGTGTAGTTCTTAGAGCATGTCACATTTAGAAAATAAATGTTTTAACCATTTCCTTGTCACTTCTCAGAGCAAAGAATTTTGAAGGCCTCTTTTTTCTCTTTTGGTCTCTTGGGAAATGTTAACACTTTCATTAAAGAATAACTGGAATATCCGTAGTTTTTTTTTCAGTTAAATCTATTTCACAATACTATTTTTTTCTGTTTTTGTGTCATAAAATATATCACTCTTTATTCATTTTTTTCATCAGATAATAGTTGCAGGCACTGTTCTAGGGCACTGGGATTTGTGATGAGTAAAGTGAACAACAAAGTCCCAGAACTCATGGGGCTGACCTCCTAATAACTATCTACCATCTACAGGTAAAGTACACAGTGCATCATACCATGACAATTTCTATGGAGAAGATAAATAGGAAAGGAAGAAAGGGTATGTTTACATATTGAGTATGATGGTTACAATTTAAAATAATGTAATCTACAACAGCCTCAATAAGAATGGAAATTTTCTCAATACAAGAGAACATCTCTGGACAAAAAGAACTCCAGCAAGAGGGGAGAGCAGCAGCATTCCTAGAATATTTGGAAAATGGTGAGGAAGCCAGTATAGCTAGAGGGGAGTAAGTAAAAGTGATTGGGTGGAGAAGAGTTAGAGTGGAGAAGAAGCCAGGAACCCAAATATGTAGAGGATTATAGCTACTGAATGGTCTTTATTATTTTGCTCTAAATGAAATGAGAAGATTTGGGATGATTATAGGCAGGGGAACGACCTGGTTTGACAAATGTATTAACTGGACCACTCTGGGTTGTATGGAGGAAAAGGTAAAAGCACAGGCTTGGGTTATGAGACCTTCACAATATCCCAGCAGCAAGAGATGATGAAGGAGGTAAAAAACGTGTGATTCTATGGATACATTAGATATGGGTACCAGCTTTAGGTTTAAAGTTTGGGGTATTAATAAGTTTTCGTCAGTTTGGGCTGCTATAAAATTTACCAGAGAGGGTTAGGAGTGTAGCTTAGTGGTAGAACACTTGCCTAGAATGTGTGAGGCCCTAGATTTGATCCCGAGCACTGAAAAAGAAAACAAACAAACAAACAAACAAACATAGACTGGATGGCTTCAACAACAAACATTTATTTCTCAGTTTTGGAAGATAGAAGCCCAAGATCAGAGTCCCAGCATAGTAAGGTTCTTCTTCCAAGTTGTGGACTGCTGACTTTTCATTCTATGTTCACATGGTGAAGAGCAAATAAACTGTCTCTCTGGACTCTTTTTATAAGGGCACTAATCTCATTCATTAGGGCTCTACCCTCATGACTTCAATCCTCCCCACCTCTCCAGCCACAGAACTCTATCTCCAATTACTATCACATTGGGTTTACAGTTTCAAAACATGAATTTGTTGCTGGGGGATACTAACAGTCCATAACAGAAAGTAAACAGAAAAAATAGAAATGCCAATGATTGGCATGAGAAGAATAAACAGTTTAAATGAAAGAAGACACAAATTTTTTCTAGAGATTTTCAATTTGATATGTCCCAAACTTAACTTCTAGTGAAGTCACCATTTTGAGAGATAGAATCTACAAGCAGAGATGTTAATGACAACATTTGGGTATTTTCTTGTTCATTTCTGGAATAATCAAATTACTAATAAGGAAATGGTCTCCAATCCTGGGTCTATTTCATAAGTTGTTGTTTAAGTTTTCACTGGAAAGAGTCTATCTCAAAAATATAAAATCACTCATTAAACATTCCTTTGTTTCCAGGATTCTCATTCAGAAGCTCATTTCTACATTTAACTCATTTACTGAATGGACACTGCATGAAAATCACTGCTTCAAACACAAAGAGATGTATAGATCATACACTCTGCTCTCAAGGTTTTCCTATCCTATCAGAGAGGAAATGAAGCCAAAATACCAAGGTCTTTATACACTTTGAGAATTTTGAAGTTGATGCACTTTCAGGAATGTCTTTTTAATATGCACTACATCCATATATATGGTGTTAAATCCATAATATTTATAATATACAGTTTATTATAAGTGTATTAGAAATATATGTGACTTTCACAAAGTATGCAAACAAAGAGACGTATAATATGAGGAAGACAACGAGTTTAAGAAACTTAGGACAACAGCATCAAAAACCTAAACCTCAGATAATTGAAATATGTCATTATGTTGTAGTAGGGATACATCTGCATTTCCTATTTTATAGCCATGAACAAAACACTAAAAGTACTTATGCTCTCATGCAACTGAAGTTTTCCATAGAAAAAGAATCATTGAAAATGTAGGTTTAAAAAGTATGATTCTTGCAGAGGAAAGAGTAAGTTTGAATAGGACCATTAAAATATTCATTAAAAACCTTGTGGGCAAATAGGTCTAACTAGGGCTCTGAAGGAAGGGTTGGGGAATTGGAGGGCATAAAAATAGAGACTCTACAACACAGAGTCTAAGGTAATTAATGAACATTGCATTTAAATTTAATGCTATCCTTCAGTGTCTATAGGAAATTAGTTCCAGGACTCTCATATTATTTGCATATAAACTGCTCATATCATCATGCATACTACAAATAATCTCTAGATTATTTATAATACCTAAAGCAATGTAAATGCTATGTAAATAGTGATTATAGTATATTGTTAAGAAAATAATGACAAAGAAAAGTCTGTATATATTCAGAACAGACCAACTTTTTTAAAATATATTTTCAATCCACAGTTGGTTGAATCTGCAGATGCAGAACCTGGAGAAAAAGAGGGCTTAATGCATGTGTGTTTTTATATAGATGTGTCATTTAATACTTATCCCCTAGCTCCAGGGTTTAAACACACATGATTCTTTCCCCCAGTAATTACAAACAAGGTTGAAAGACCCACAGAATTCCCTTCTCTACTCCCCTTTCTATGATTTCACTACCAGGTTTCATCAGTGCACCTTTGATTAAGTTTGCAAACTTGACATCCAATCAGGATTCAAATCCTTGATTTTGAGTGATTTAGCTGATCTCTCAACACCTCAGTTTCCTCTTGTGTCAACAGATGATCACCATAGTCCCTGCCTCCCATTACCTTGTTGTGTTGACTGGCTTCATACATACGAAGCATACTGGCATCTCCATTTAAGTGTTTAATACACTATAGTTTTGTCGAACAAGAAAGAAGAAATAATATTAGAAAGGAACAGGGATGATATTATGTGCCTTCTATTATTATGCACTACTAAGATTTTTGTTAACATGGTACCATAGTCACTAATCACTAGGAAAAACCTAAAACTGGAGATATAATATTAATATTTTGATACTTTATTTAATCTTTAAGTAATTTATTGATATTTACTTTTCTAGTCTGTGCACTACTATTTTGTGGAAAAATATATAAACCATCTCTGGTGTCCTAATGGTTCACATAATAAATTTTCCCCTAAAACAATGTTCTTTGGAGTCATAATGATGTTCTCAGTTATCAAAAGCCTATTTAAACCACTCTGCATTTGAAAAACGTTATTTACAACATTCTTCCAGCTTGTACTACCACTTATCACATATTTAAAATAGAAAACATATTTTAATAGTTCTACTACCAAATCAACAGAGAATCTTCCTTGGTCCCAGTGAAAATTATGTGGGAAAGGTATGCTTGAGCACCAAAAATCTGACAATTTTTCTCATTTGTGAAAATAAAATGATCTTAGTACAAATTTATCTCTAGTTATTCTTACACATTATTTATTCTGAAATTGGGTTAGCACTCATCCTCTGAGAGTACCTTACTGTTAAGAGTTCTTATTTATATTTGGATAAGTAAATCATATCAAGATACAGTTCAAAACACATCATTTTTCTGAATCACAAAATTCTATTATTAAAAACTAAAGATAAATTAAGCCAAAATTTGACAAAATTATTTTATTTTTAAGCATCATGCTGGTATTATAAATAAAGAGACCTATGAACATTCATGTCATAGGTGAGTTTTAACCGGATAGTGGAACTGCACTTTTCCTACTTTTAAAACTACCTTATACCACTTCAGACAGAATTGCACAAATTCTCTCACCCTCAAGTTAAAGGCAAACATGTAGCTAAATCAAATTAAGAGTAAAATTTCATCAAATGTAACATAATTAGGGAATTAAGAAATTTATGAATTATATAGCCTGAATGGTAGAAATTCTGTTAAGCAATTCCTGAGCTTTCAGAGATGGTAAATTGACAATCCTTTCCCTCTTCCGAACAAAAGCAATAGGAAGAAGTTTTGGATCTTATCTACTCACATACATCTTTAGTTTTAAAAGACATCCAAAGCCAATCACACTTCTTGAATTGAAAAAGTAGAGCAAGAAAGGTAAATGAAAATACATCTCTCCACCAGTATATTATTATATATACATATAATAGAATTGACTTTAAATCCCCTGAATGATATACCTCCTTCTATTATGTATTTATATTATTTTGAATCAGTAACATTATCAAAATAATAAATGGTCAATAAAAATTTCATCCATTCCATACTAATTATGCTAAGCTACACATTTTGTTTGTGTATACAAAAATAACTTACATTTTCATATGTTAATTAACACACACAGGACAACCTAAATTTAAAGAAATGAGATGTGATATCAGGATCTTATTTGAATAATAAAGATGGAAAATATCTGAAGTGAGAATGTAGAGTAAAACTTGTAATTTCATCATAATTTCCATTCTTAATATCAATTCATGGTCCCTTGCATTCAGGAATGAGACCCCAAAATTCATATGGCAATGTCAGAATATCTTGATCAATTATTTGAAACTCACAGAAAAAAAGAACTATGGTTGTTTGCATATTTATCATCAAAAAGAGCTAAAACATTTAGTTGTGCTTGATCATTGTAACCAAAGGTTACAATGATGTAGAAGAAAAAATATAGATTTTGAAATCAAACTTAGTTGATTAAATTTAATCTCTGCACTAGCTTTATCAACACTAGATAACTTTTGTAATCTTAGTTGCTTTCTTCAAAATACTGTAAAGCACATATAAAAGGTACATTTATTCAGAAATAAGGATCACGAGAACTAAATTGACCATAGTATTTTTCTAGTAATTCAAACTACATATGCCCAAATTCTAAGATATGTGTACATATTTAATTTAATAAAGCCATCTCATGTGACATTTATTTGCCTATATTTATGTACTTATAACTAAATTATAACTATATACTACATGGTTACATTTCATATACATTTTATATAGAATACACACACACACGTGTGTGTGTGTGTGTGTGTGTGTGTGTGTGTAATTATATGTATAATTATAAATGAGGATCCAGGATGCCATATTATTTAGAAAGTTGCCAGGAAAGGAGCATCATAAAAATGAAGGATCCATAATGGTTTTCTTCAAACATTGAGGACTCACACATTATGTATAATTCACAGAAACTTGGCAATGGTTAAACATTTTCTATACATGGAGTGGTCTGATAGGCATAAGATAACTAATAGTATTAAGATTACATTAATAAAAAATATGCAAAGGGCCTCAAATCATGAACATTAAACTAGAATTCACTCATTCTCAAGATTGGTTTTTACTACAATCACCAGGAACTTTTAAAAAACAACAATACATTGAGCCAGTCCTTATACATTATAATTTTGAGTAAATCTAAGTATTTTATTTTATTTCATTTTATTTTTGGTAAAATTCTCCTTAAGATTCTTCTTTATGGGGCTGGGGATGTGGCTCAAGTGGTAGCGCGCTCGCCTGGCATGCGTGCAGCCCGGGTTCGATCCTCAGCACCACATACAAAGATGTTGTGTCCACCAAATACTGAAAAGTAAATATTAAAAAAAAAATTCTCTCTCTCTCCCTCTCTCTCCTCTCTCTCACTCTTTAAAAAAAAAAAAAAAAGATTCTTCTTTATGGTATGTGTTGAGGTTTGATGGGTATTTAACCCAGGGCCTTGTGCTCATTGAACATGCTCTACAGTACTGAACTAACAACCCCAGACCCTCTCCAGAAATATTCTAAAGTACAACTAGAATTCAAAAACTCTGAACTAATTAAACAATATGGTTCCTTTCAACTTAGGTTTGATGATTCCCAGGAAAATACAATTTAAATATTCACACATGCTCCAAAGTAGTGTTTTCTTTGCATTCTCTAGCTGTCCAACAAAAATGAAAAAAAAATCATCAAAGAATAGGTGAATAAAATAATCTTATTTTGTGGCACTTGTCTTCTGAGAATGGTTTATTTTTAAATGTGTCTCTGCAACTCTGCATTTTTTTAATATCCCTGAGATAAAATGGATGAGAACTTTTGTAGTTCACAGGGAGATGTTAAAATCTCCTAGGTATAATCAGAGTGATTAATAATATATCTAAGCCATATTTTTGTAAATGGAAATATTTTCCCTCACTTTTTTCAACAAGTTATATGAGACAAAGTTATTTTTTAATTATTTGTTGCCTTTGCATAATTATCTCTTAAACTGTCCTTCATTGCTAATTTGCAGAGCAATTTATTAATACTTTGTCTTGCTTTCTGTCTTATTTTACTTGTTTTATAATTGTTCTAGTTGACATATTAATTTTATGCATTAGCTATAGAGATGGGCTGAATGTTTCTGTATTTTTACCTATTTTATGCCACAGGATGAATACCTGTAAGAAGCAAATCTCTTACCCATATTTTTTTCTAAAAACAAAAACAGAACACCATTAATTTGTTTTAAAGACTTTGAAGATTCAAAAGACATTTTTCTCTAAGAGAAATAAAGTGCGAAGTCAGTATTCCATTACTCTATTTTAATTTCAAAATTATTTCAAATTTTTTTGGGGGGCGTGTTTTGAATTAAGTCCAGGGCTTTGTACATGTTAAGCACTTGCTCTACTGCTGAACTACACTCACATTCCATCTTTTCAAAGTGTTTTATAATTTGTAGTCTAAAAATGAAAGATGAGGAAAATCACATTTTATACCTCTGAAGCTAATGTAATCATTGGTCACACAAGATTTTTTAATTGTATATTAAATTCTGTCATGAATTGCCAAAATACACTATTTAAATATTTATATATTTTCCAGGATTTGTTTATTGTGCAATATTCTTCAATATTATTTGTATAATGTTGAATAATGAGTCACAATAAAATTAGATATTTTATGTATAATAAATAATCACTAAGTTAATATAAATTTAATATGAAAGGAATACTACTGGCTCATGCAAACCTCTTGGCTAAAGGTTAAGTAGAGACATACTGAAATCAGAATATAAGGCTACAGATATTTGACTAGCTAGCTACATTGAGATCATTTGATTCTGTAAAAGTAGCATTATCAAAGAAAACATAATTTATATTCTGAAAATGATATGAAGCATGCTATATCTTTTCAACATTTATTCTAATAATTAAATTTTCTTTTATGTATCTAAGCATGAACAGTGCTTAAAGTGTTTTCTGAATAAACAAAACAAACTACATCATTGCAAATCATTAAACTATTTGACCAAATAGAGAACATTGCTAAAAGAAAAAATCTGTGTGTTTTCTTTAATTACAAAGACCATATCTAATTTTAAATGCCTCCTTTTTTTCTTAATAATGAGTTGACCTTCTATTCTCCTTAACCCTTTTTTATCAAAGCCATCTACACCCACTTTGCCTTCTGTTTCTCTAATCTGCAATTATTTATGTTTTCTTCATGCTGCTTTGTCCGCCATGGGAGCAAAATTGTATTTGGTGAAATATAGAGCTAATTATACCATGAACCCTGCAACAAAAAGACAGAGCAGATGTTACTTCAGACGTGCTAAAAGTCCTCATGCTTAATGTGCATGTAGTAAAACACCGAGCAGAGTCGTCAAAAACAATATCTAATCAAGGCAGTTTTAGACATGCAAATCTTTTTAACACCAGAGTTAAATGGAGAAATTCTGTCAATAATATTTTTAGAACTCACCATGTGCTTGCTAGAATAATTATATTAGGCAGTGATTTTTAATTAATATAATAAATGTGTGAGTCCACATTGTTACCATGGGGGGGGGAGGAGAAATTGAGGAAGGCAGAAATGGAGATCATATGCTGTAAGTTAATAATACAACACACAATGTTTTCATTGTGAATGTGTCTCCACAGTGCAAGAATAAACTGTGGATATTTCTCAAGCTAACTAGTAAAACATATTTTATTCAATTGTAGGTTTTCTTTTTATTCATATTGTATATTTTAAATGACCTAGTTAATTGGGCATTGATGGATAAAAAGTGAGATTAGTTTCTCTTCTATAGGTTTTTATCCATAATTAGATTTTATTGTTGTTTGGTAAATATGTAAGTACATTCAAAGTATAACCATCATAGCACAATAGTTGCTGTCTTCTTTTTTCTTGTCTTTCTCTCTTTTTGTAAAAACAGAAAATGTTTTTGACTTACTAGATTAAAATCAATACCACTTGTCACAAAGAAACTGATTTCCCCTATTGTGACATGTATAAAAATGGTGAATTACTCCATGGAAATATCAAAATGCTTGTCCTGCTGTGTAGTGACCAAAAACAATTCCAACTATACCAGTTCGAAGTCACTGTAAGAGGGCAGTATTTTAATGACATACTTTCCAGTGAAAGAAGTGTGCCTACACCACAGGGTGTAAAGCCCCTTCTGAGATCTAAAACCTAGTAGGTTCAGCACACCAGACCTTCCTCCCAGGGAGTGTTAAATATGTGCATTGAGTGGCTGGGCTGGGCATCACTTTCAATGTTTATTTTAGGAAAATAAAGCACCTCTCTGTGAAGCTGTGGATAGTAAGCTAAAGAATTCCATCATCTTAAGAAGTGCCTAATTTGTTCTCTTTTCTGTGTTACATGCAGTCTTAGATAAAATAGTGTCTGCTTTATATAAACAATGAATTTTAAAACATTATATGTTGGCCAATTTTAAATGGAAGAGATGTTCTAACAGGTAATATTTCACACAAATTACCTATCAAGAAAAATGTATATTTATATGTTGGAAATATTACATGCTTTCAAAATTTATGTTTTAATTAAACTAAATTTTATATGTAATATATGTATACGTAATGCTAATGTAAATAAAGTTACAAACATTACAAATTGTTGTTTGTTTATTATGAAGAAAACATAGGCCTGTTTGTATATTCACAAGTAATGTAAAAATAACTTGGAAAATATTGAAATTTCCATCAATGCTGAATATAACTGTTTAGTCATATATCTAGTTCATCTTTTCTTGTTAATGCCACTAGTCCAAATTATAGAGAAGTTGAGATATATTCATAAAAAAGTATCTGATAGAATGAATAAATTTTTCAAAACTTTATTTATTAAGTTTAAAGTTATCATATTTAATAAATAGTAAAATGGAATGTAAAATCAATATCATGTAATTAACAATCTTCAGTGATTATTCATGTTTTCAAGTCTTATTTTGCAATTGGTTACTTTTTCATTTTGACAAAGAAATTTTTTTAAGGCAACTTTAAAAAAAAAACTTTATTTTATTTGTTCTTATTTTTATGTAGTGCCGGGGATCAAACCCAGTGCCTCATGCATGCTAGGCAAGTGCTCTACCACTGAGCCACACCCCCAGCACTTTTTCATTTTGAGAGATGGGCAGTGGCACTGGGAACGGAACAGAGGAGTGCTCTACACTGAGCTTCATCCCTAGTCCTTTTTTTAAAATTTTTATTTTGTTGAGGCTGCCCTTGAATTTGCCATTTCCTGCCACAGCCTCCGAGTTGCTGAGATAATAGGTGTTTGCCACCATGCCCAGCCCTCAACTTTTATTTTAAAAGTCCTTAAAAATTTAAGCACATATTTACCTAAAATAATTGTTGGATCATGAAACATCAAATCAAATCATCATGAAGCTAAATGCACTCAATATTCTAACAGAAAAATAGAAATAGACAAGACACTCTTCAAATTTTCACAACGGAAATGAACTACTTTGATGTTCAGTAGACAGAACTGCAGAACCAATTGTAACTCAACCAGCACTGCTGCTCTCAAAAATAGACAATTTCTCCTAAGGACAAATGATCAAACACTAACTTATCAAGGATAAGAATTTTGGCTGGATGTGGTGGTACTCTCCTATAATTTTAGCAACTCAGGACATTGAAGCAGGAGGATCACAAATTCAAAGCCAGACTCAGGGACTTAATGAGGCCCTAACCAATTTAGCTAAACCCTGTCTAAACAAATAAACAAACAAAAACAAAAAAATGGGCTGAGGATGTGGCTTTGGAGTTAAGCACTCCTGGGTTCAATCCCTGGTACCAAAAAAAAAAAAAAAAAAATTGACCTTAGCCTTTTCAATAATTTGAGTCCTTTTAGTAATTAAAAGTAATCAAGATGAAATCACTTAAAGAGAAAAATAAAAATGTTATTTTAGCTTTATTCTTAGTATCTCAAAAGAAATTATTTCAACCAGTAAATGATCAGAGTTAGACTAGACAATTTAGAGAACCCAAAAGTCAAATGGCAATGAAGCTATTTAATTTTAGCTTCTCCTACATTAAAGACACTATCTTATCATTTCTGACATCCAATCCTGCTAAAAGGTCAAGAAAAAAAATGGGGTGGGGGGGTTAGGGATATTTTGCATGCTAGGATCTTCTATAAAGTAGCAAGCAGGAAATTAAGACACTCCCAATGTTCTCATTTATTCTTTTTCTCCCCCATGGGGAAAGTGGTCTATAGATATATATATATATGTACAGATCAATATTTATGAAAAAAGGCTTATATTCTAAAACCACTATATATGTAGCTTAATTTAAGCACAGGTATTAGATTAAAAGGTTTCCTAAGTAGTGGATTATTTTAAAACTTGATTAGAAAAAACTATTGATTAATGTGAATATTCCAGGAAAAATATCCCTATAGATCAGTATTACTATATAGTAGAGGAAGCTAATGTTTTACATGTTTAATGATATTTAGCTCATTGAATCAATAATCATATGTTTAACATATTTCATTTATACTACTATGACATATTTTTCATGCTGCAAATATATCTCCTGGCTTGAATCATACAACAATATCAATGCAGTATTATTGAAACTATATATATATATATATATATATATATATATATATATATATATATATTAGCAGAATGTTATTTTTAAAACCAAAAAGAAACTCTTTGAATATGTTTAACTTCTATTTCTGAAATTTCAATGAGATTTTTAATAAATATTTTAAAATTCAAATAACTGAAACTTTGTTTTAAATAGAAGATGACCCCAAGTTCTAATGAAATAAAATCTAAATAATAGATATAAAATATGCTAAATGTGATGAAATAATACTTCACAGTATGAATATTTAGAAATTGATTATGTTTAATATACTCAAAACATGTTTTCAGGCAACATTTTAAGCTTTTATAAAAAAATCCTACATAAAAGCTGGCTCACAGTATATTAAGAGAAGGATTTTTTATGATATTGCAAGCAATAAAAGTGTGATTTTCCCTGATCAGCAACTCTATTACTTTTATTAAGGAATAAACATAGTATAATGCCCCTTTTTGTCCCCCATAGTCTACAAAATATAAGATTACAAGTGTAAACAAGTGAAGACAGACACTGTCTCCCAGATTCTCACCCTTGTGATCAAAATAGATCTTTGGACATTTCTGATTAAGACAAAATACAATATACCAAACTGAGTAATAGCTTAGAATCTACAGGGACCATGGGTGACTGCATTGGGTCTGGTACCCTTTGTAACTATTACGTTTCAAATTGGCAGAACTGACTCACCTATCACTGAATCCACATTTGTGTAATCAATGATCAACAATGGTGTTTCTTCAAATCACCAGTCACTTCTTTTACAAATTTACTAGGGTAATGTTTTCTGCGATCAACATAAAGAATATCTTATAAGATAACTAATTTGCAATAATGTTCAATTCATCATATTCATTATTCTACTTACTCATATATTGAACACAAACCCGTGTGTGTGTGTGTGTGTGTGTGTGTGTGTGTGTGTAGAAAAAGAGAGAAAGAAAGAAAGACAGAGGGAGATATCAGAGACAGATGGAAATCGAATATATCCAAAATTTTATTTAGCTGTCTATTTTAATACAGTTTATCACATTTCTTATATGCTAAGACCATATTCTTTCTAAATCAGTTGGAAAACTGCCAAAGCAATGGATTCACATTGATGAAAAATATTAGTAAATGTGAATCATAAGCTTATTCTCAGGAAATGAATATAAAATAGAAGCATTTTCAAGGATTGGAGAATCTAAAGTAGGAATATTAAAATGATTAGTGGTATAACAGACATGAAAAATCTTCCTGGTAGTTTGAATACAAAGGTATCAAGAGGTAGAATGAGTGTTGAATTTATGTTGTGGAAAATTGGTCCCAAGTTGGTTTTCCACTTCATCAGAAAGCACTTTTGTCTTGTATGCAAACAGTTAATGAAGCATGCCATTACTGAATTGTTTTAACTAGTATGAGAAATACCTCACCTTTTTTCCTTTTTCTTTTAGGAAGTTTTAACACAAATAGTGAGACATCTTAAATGTGCAAACCTCAATTCTAGTTTTTTAGAAGAAAGGAATAACCTAAGTATTCATGACCTAAATATTTTCATTTTTAGTTATGAATTATTCTGCATTGAAAGGTAGCAAAAGATCCATCAATTCCGTTGTACAATAATAAATGGGTAATGCGAATGATCCAGTCATTACATTTTCATCCAGAAACCTACCTTTAGTTTGAGTATTTTGAAGCAGTGAGCCTTTTGATTTAGTTTTTAAAGCCTTTGGCAGGTGGCAAAATTTTGTTCCAACAACACTCATGTGATTGGGAACAAAGGAATTCTTTCAAGAGGTTTGTGGTTTTACCTTTATACCAATTTCAAAGAAAATGGGATGATCATTTCTTTCATATTGAAATTAAACTAAACAGAAGGGGCAGGAAAAATTACACATTATAGGAAATAATTGCACTAAAAAAAGAGCTTTTCATAGACTTATTCAAACTATACTTTGTACTTGTAATAACAAAGTATTCACCTGCATAACTTTTTCACAATATGATAATCTAATCCTTATTTTGCATTTCTTCTATTTGATATTAAAAATTCCCATTTTCAATTCAAGCATATGGCCTCATTATTGTTTTGTATAAAACATTAGGCCTTATATGCTAAGATCTTAATGTAAAAGAGTTAAGTTCTATCTACAGTTAGTTACCTAGCCCTGTAATAAGTGTTTCAAAATGCCTCAAGTAAATTATCTTGTTATATTAGTGTTCCAAGATAAAAAAGAAATTCTGGAAAATGACAGACTGATTTTAAAGGTAGGTTTAACTTTAGTTATCCCTAAACATGAATCAGGTTTGTCTCTTAGAAATTAGGTTGTTGTGTTTTAATACTATCATAAAAAAAATGCTTGGTGTAAGTGACCACTAAGTTATTGTAAAAACATTTCATTGGGAATATACAAAGATTCTTGTCAGCAATTGCACATATGTTCCCTGTTCAGGGTTGGTGACTTATGGAGAGTAGTTAAAACATGATCAATTAACCAACAAAATTCAGAATGATTGCAAGATGTACCAGTTTCAAGGGAGCAGGAGTCATAAAAAGTTAAAGACATTTTAAACAGTGAGAAATTTTGAAAATTATTGCATTTGTTTTCTCATTTGGGGAACAAAGATTCTGATTACCAGAACTATTCAGTGGTGAGTAGTATCTCATCATCATGGCACTCTATAATTTCTAGTTTCATCAGTCAGATTTAGATTATGAGATAGAAACAAGTATCTGCAACACAAATTACGTCTTATTTTATAGTAAAATATATACAATCATAAATTTATCCATAAGAAAGACAACTGAATTGACATGAAAGCACTTGAAAACCACTTCTTTAAAAAATTTATTTATTCATTTTTGTGCCGTGCTGAGGATCAAACCCAGGGCCTAATACGTGCAAGACAAGTGCTCTCCACTGAGCTACAGCCTCAGCCCCTTAAGAACCACTTTTATATGCACACTAAAAAAACATTTTTTCTGAACAATATGATATATATATATTTAAGTATATATATATACATATATGTATATATATATATACTTAAATCATATGAGTAATAATAATATTCTAGCATTTGTATAGACAACCCCGTTTGCAAAAGAGTAAATATACTGTTTTATTGTACATTACAATTTATCTCTCCCATCAAAAATATTAACAAAATATCATTATGTCCATCTTATGAAAGAGAAAATGAATATATCGGCTTGCTTAGGAACACAAAATGCTCCTCAAGAAGCATTACATGGAGTTGCAACCTGTAAACCCATTGTAAGCTAGAAATATCATTAATTTGAAAATGCATTCAATCTACCTATCCTACTGAACATAGCTTAGCAACATGGGGCACTCTAGACCACAGTTCTTTTCTCTCGTGAGCATACGGCTGACTGAGAGCTGTGGTTCACTGCTGCTGCTAGGCACCCTTAGAGTATCATACCCCATGTTAGTAGCCCAGGAAAAGATCAAAATTCAAAGTTCAAAGTAATACTGACTGTGTGCCAATCTTGCAGCATTATAAAGATGAAAAGACTTTAAGTTGAACCACACTTAAATCAGCGATCTTCTGTAGTAGGTAAAAGGGCAATGATCCAAATTCTGTAGTATGTAAAATTTTTTACTTTACTAGACTATAATATCTCCCTGATGACACTTTCACTCTACATTAGATTTGTGGATGCCATGTATTACCACATGGTTACTAGAAAATTCTCTAAATGAGCTTCACTTGCAAGTCCTCAAATATAAATAAGCCAATTAAAACATTATTTTAAAAAGAAGTCTCAGATTAGTTCAACAGTCAATACTATTCCAAATGAGGAATATGATGTATCTTTTCACTTATAATTAAACCTAAAAGTAACTTATCCTCAAATGAATAGATACTAAAGCATAGTGATACTTCAAAAAGGGAATCACATGGGCTTGAGTATGCCAAGTTTGTAATAATAATTATTTAGTCATCTGTTCCAACAGAAAAGAAGCTTTTGCAAACTTTAGGCACAGGTCACACTGAATATTCTAAGTATGTAACATGGAATACAGTGGCCTAGTTTGGGGATATAAAGGTAACTGTATCTATCCTTATGAAGACATTGTATAACTAAGGAAGATATAACAAAAACTAACCCACATACAAATGGGTGAAAGATGTATGAATTGTGGGTTTGCTTGCTTGTTTGTTCATTTGTTTTTGGATTTGTTGGGGAGCGAGGTACTGGGCATTGAACTTAGGAGCACTCAAACACTAAGCTACATTCCCAGCCCCTTTTTATATATTTATAGAGAGACAGGGTCTCACTGAGTTGCTTAGTGCTTAATGCTTCACTGTTGCTGAGGCTGCCTTTGAACTCGAGATCCTCCTGCCTCAGCCTCTAGAAACACTGGGATTATAGGTGTGTACCAACATACAAGTAGTGAATTATATTTTTTTTACTTTTCTTTTGCTTTAAGTCAAGAAAGGAAAAAAAGTCATAACTTTTTATAAAGCAAGCAGCATTTTATAATACCTATGTTAAGTGAAACCACCAATACTATTTTATTCTAGACTATTGATACATATAATAGATTAAATAACATGAAGTAGGTTATTGTACAGAATCCTTGGTTGGGAACTATGGAGACTACTAAATAGAAATAAAAGACAATTCTACATCATCCACAGTAAAGAGATTTAAAAATATATTTTAAAGGCTATCTCTCAATTCTCCACAGAACTTTTGGTTTTAAACCCACCTAGATAAAACCTATTTAAAATGTCTCAAACAGGTAAATCTTTGGAGAATTTTTAAATTCTGAAAATATTTAATACTGGCTAATGTGTTTTTCTGATCACTTGTTTAATATAAAATAGAAATCTAACCTGACAATTGTTCTGGCCTCTCTCTCTGACACTTGAGTACCCCCACCTCCCCAAACACACACACACACACACACACACACACACACACACACACACACACTCACACACACAAAGCAAATCACAGTCAGAATGAGATTATGATGTGATGATCTCATTGTGAACGTTGCATTATGGCTCAGGCAGTGCATAAGCGGTCCCTTGGCACTTGTGCTTACAGCAATTTGAATTTCTCTGGTAGCTCAGTATGATTTATGGCATATTTCAGACTTTCTCTTCATCAGGGGAGAACACTGCTAAGTTCATGAGAGTTTTACAACTAAGATAAAGAAGATAAGGGAGAATCTTTGGAACTAACAGGAATGTGTGATTTGTTATAATGTTGGTTTTTAAGACTGAATTGATTGTAAAATCATCTTTTGACAGTTTCCTTCAACATCATCTTGTGTACTGACAAGCAAAACCAATAGTGTGTACTAGTGAATCGACCTTCCATTCACATGGAACACATCTGTTTGAAGAACAAGAGTTAAGGTTTTAGTATTAATAGCACAAGAGATGTTCAACCGAGATTCATATAAAATTCTGCTGTTTATCTTTTCTGAAACTCCTGTTCTGGCAAACAGGTGGTTTCTTATACCTGCAGTATTTCATTTCCTCACGCACAGCTGTGTTAGACAATGTTTGATTTTATGAACCACATGCCAGACTTGGCAATATTTTTATAATGGACAGGAAAAAGCAAATTGTATTGCTTCATTTATTTTTTCTACACCAACAATGTAAATTTTCAGATTTAATATTACATGCTTTCTTCATAGTCAACTTTTGTAATATAAGCAGCTGTTTCTCCAGAAATATGGACAATAGCGTGAATTCATCCTTAAATTCACATGCAAAATAAAACACTGCTGATGAAAGCTTTTTTTGCCTCCTTTTTATTATTATTCATAAAATTCCCTAGGTATGCATGGTGCTTTATAGAGCATATAAAAAGACAAGGTCCCTGCCACAAAGGGTTTATAGTATAATCCAAGGAACACACTGAGTAAAACAGCTCAGATATAAGAAAACATGCATTATTTGGGGGACAATCAAATAAGAATGTATAAAAATGTATATTAAACAAAGAGTCATAACAATATTTTTATTGTTTTAATTTTTAGGGCAATTTGTTGAGCAAGGTTAAAAAAAGAAGATAATAAATATATAAAGTTAATAGGATACTGACTCATTTTATTTTCATATTTTCTATAGTGTGATGAATTAGGTCCACAGAATCTAAATGGTTTATATATCGTGCTTCTACAATGTAATCCCATTCCTCACATGATAATATGGAAGTTGATTTGAGTGACTTAAAGATATCATTTACCATCATTATAGTAAACAATCATAGAACTGTATAAATTGAGAAATTCTAGCTTTGAACACTACAATTAACCAAAATTAGTAAAGTAAGATGCATAATAAAGCACACAAATGTCTTAAAGGTTACCACAACAGATACTAGGAAAACTAAATGGGAACTCAAGTTCTTAGATTTCTAATTTTAATACTCTTAAGAAAAGAATGAGACTTCTTTTCTCTATTTTAAGAACCTGGAATCAATAGGTAAGTGGGAGATCAAACAGCAGACACTGTAACACGTTAAAAGTCATATAAAGTCAAGAAAGAAATGACCTCCTCGGAGATTCAATTTACTCATCTGTAAAATGGAAATGCCAACAATATTAACACTTTATGTTTCAGATCAAATGAAAACAATGAGATTTAGATAAATGAGAATGAAAGCATTACATAGCAAAACTCTGGAATGCTGACACTGAGCAAAATGTAACTTGAAGTAAAAGAACTATTCTATTTGGTAAGAATATAGGGAATTCCAAGAGCAAAGAGAGAGCCTAGGGTAAGAAGGATAATGTATAAAAAGGAATTCTGCCTAACTAAGCACTCATTTAGAAGTATTTTTTTGAAAACTAAAAACTGGCCATGAACATTGGCCATGTGGCCACTTTTGCCTGCTCTCAGAGCTAATGGTCTAAGAATAACCATCTTGCAAACAATCTTGCAAATAAAGATATTATTATAAGTTGTACAAGGTACTACAGAAAGTAGAGAATTATACAGAATAGATGAGGTTAAAGGCATATTTGGAGAACTAATTTAAATTTAGCATTTGGTGGAGGACATTTAAGCAGGGAGTGATGAATAAGAAAGTGTTTAGTAAGTCAAGAGCAAGGAGAAGACAGCCCCACTGGCCACTTCCTAGGAAGCTCCCAGAGGAAGAAGAGATGTAGTATGTTTGAGGAACTTGAGAAAGGCCATTGTAGTGGGAATAATAAACAGGGGAAGAGTAGCCTAACAGGTTTTGAAAGGGGAAGGGAGATTCATTCCATAGTCTGCCTAGTCTTTACAGACCATGTTAAGGAAGCCATACTTTATTTTTAAGCCCAGTGAAAAAAACTTCCACTGAAGAATCTGTATGAGGCAAAACTTACAAACCGATTTTTGATTGACAATCTCACTGCAGCTGTTATAAGGCCAGATGATTATAAAAGACCAAGAGTAAGAGCAGGAAGAGTGGTTATGGGTTAGTGTATACAGTGACCCATGCAGGAGATACTGAAAACTTGCACTACCATGTTGGCAACAAATGCAGTAGAAAGAGGAATATGAACCTTAGATTTCATGTGGGGGAAGACTGAACAGATGTATTCCATAAGAAAGTAGATGAGAGGACTTTTCAAAGATTATTCCAAATTTTCTAGATGGAGCACCTTATCTGACTTGAAAATTAAACTGCTAGATACTGAGTTTAGGGAACACTGATCAAAGAGTCCATACTAATGCATAAATTTATTTATATTTTAATCGATACTAAAATTCTTTTTATGGATCTTTAGATGGAAGGGGTGGTTTAGATCATTTAGAGGAGAGGATATATTAACTAAATTTAATGATTAGACTGCATTATTTTATGTAGGATGAAAACTAGGAGAATTCCATTGATGTCTATTAGAGCTCATGAGTGGTGGGCCTGCTTTAAATAATGTTAATTTAATAAATACAATTATTCTGCAAGGGCAGTTTCAAGAGAATGGATGTGGGGTTGTGTAGCAAACTATTTGAAGAGTCCTTAGAAATAGCCTCATTTAATGTAATGCCTATGAAATGATACATGGGGAAAAAGTAGCTAAACTTAAGTTAACCCTGCATGTGATAGGCAAAACATATACTAAGGCTAGAGATAAGAATTAAAGGATAATATTAATATAAAAATACCATAATTTGGGGGCTGTATAACTTAGAGATAGAGGACATGTCTAGCAGGCATGAAGCCCTAGGTTCAATTTCCAGTACCCCCCCAAAAACTGAAAGCCACAATTTTTTAACAAAATCCTGTTAAGATAGAAGAAATTATCCATATCTATCAGTTTTTAAATAGGAAGTAATTAAGTCTTACAAAGAAATGTATAGTGAAGATATGTTTCTAAATAAAATCACAAAGCATAAATAACAAAGGAAATATAAAAATTTTCATGCATTAATCTTAGGAAATTATCCCAGGTGATATTTTAAGATTGTTTCTTATTTGTGGTAAGCTTATAGAAGCTATAAATCTTAAATCATGAAAGTATATACCCTACTGTTGTCTATGCCTACATGTACAGAAGTAAAAATTCAATTTGAAAGTCTACATAAAATACAACTTGCATTTAAAAGCTTTGAATTTATTTTCAATTCATAAGTAAAGGAATAATTTAAGCCATTTTTGCACGTCATTTTATCTATCAATAGTAATTAACACAGTCTTAATCTGGCTAATGTTAATGACCACTGTTCTTCCGTAAATCCCAGTTAAACCAAGCTTATTAAGGGCTAATTAAAGGAAGTATTATGTGCACTGAATAAAGTAATGTCTGTTTTTACAGTTGGTGTACATACTTTGTCTGATAACATAAAATGGGACAAAACTTTTCAATTAAAAGTTTACAGGCTGATTATTGATCTCTTAAAAAAATGTACAAATGAAAAGAACTGATAACTTTCCTTTTCCACTGTGTGTGTGTATGTGTGTGTAGTTTTTAATAGTGAAGCAATATAATCTGAATCTGATAACATATTTCCTGAATATGACAGCAAGCTCAGACTACAGCAAATAATCGATGAAGCATCCTTTGGATAAATATTGAATTAGAATCAACTAGTGAAGATCCTAGCTAAGGAATGCTGAGGGCATATATAATATTCAATATTATTGATGGTTTCAACTAGAGTTGAGACATTGGGAATACTGGATTCCTAGCTTTTAAGAAGATTTGATTTTTATATGAATGTGTGTGTGTGTTTTCTTTTCTTTTTTCTTTTTTTTTTTTTTTTTTTTTTTTGGTGGTGGTGCTGGGGAGTGAACCCAGGGCCTCATTTATGGTAAGCAAGCACTCTACCACAGAATTACATCTGCAGCCTCAGTTTTTACTTTCTATTTAAGAAATTTCTACTTATGAAAAATTTTAGTGTAGTTCTTACAACATGTCAAGCAGTATTGTGAGGACTAAAACCAACATAATGCTCTAAAAGCCCTATGAAGTCTTTTGAACTATTACACCTGTTATATAGATGAGGAAACAGACACAGAGAGGCTAAGGAGACAAAAATGTCATAATAGTGAAAAAAATCGTGTTATGTTACATGCAATGAGGCACTAGATTTTGTGCTTTTAATTCTTTCACAAGGTTTTGTTTTCACAATTTTTACTTATATATGTGATCTCCTTTTCTCTTTCTCTCTCTCCTCCTACCCTGCCTTCTTGTCCTGCAAACACTTTTAAGGAATAGCTGTTTGAGAATTCACAGAAAAGGAAATCGGTATATTGCTACAGAATTGGACCCATGAAGATTGAGTACATGTAGATCATGGAATTTTGGGTCATATACAACTATACAGAGAGACTATTTGTGTCTATAAGGAAATGAAAATTATGTGCAGGGATTTTTTGTTTGTTTATAACTAAATGAAGAAAGAATAGAGCTCTGGGTTCTAAATAGCATTAAAGTAGACATATACATGTGTGAGAGTCAGGGAGAGACAGAATGATGACATTTAAATGTTTGCTTCTAATTTAGTTTTAAGGTTTGAATTTTTTACTAATTGGTATTAAGAAACAACACTTTTATGCAAACCTATTTCGCAGAAACAACTTGCACTGGGTAACGACTGTTTTGACAAATTAGGTAATATTGTCTACTGGATGACTTCCTTACCTGTGTTTATCAATTCATTTCTTTTTATTCATTGTTTTTGTCACTCTTATTTCTCAACATTAGTGATTTATATCCAACTAATCAGAATTTCTGGTTATTGACTAAATGTAATACTGTCTGTGCTGCATGAGTTTATGATTCGTAAATTTCCAACCACAAATCAATCCAGATTCCTGGGGGAATAAATAGATGTTATGCAATTATGCTACTGTCTTCACTTCAAAAAGAAATACTTTGGAATAAATGATTCATTCTGGCCAATCATACTTTAAAAAATCATATTATTGTGCCAAATCACACTTGAGGAAAAAATCACACAGACTAACCATAGAACCAGAAGAATAAGATGGTTACAGTTTCCAACTATTTTATCATTTAGTTTCAGAGAAATTACTAAACTTCATAAATTAATATTATTAGAAAGCACAGATCTAAATAAACAATGTTTATTCATTTCTGTGTAAATTGATCTCTTTTCACTCACAGGAAGCAGGTTTAGCATCAATCATGGGGCTATATATTCAAAAGCAATCAGTAAAAAAAAGTACAGGAACTGACAAGCAACTAGTCAATGAAATCATTTTTCCTGAAATATTTAGCAATATCCTCTTAAAATAATTGCTGTGGTCAAAGCTATTTGTATTTTGGTCTGCTTACTTGCTAAAGTAGAATGAATGTCATATCCATTAATTTTTAGCTATCTGAGGAAGTTTTTTACACCTACATTCAACCATAAGGGAACTCTGATATTAATATATCTAAAATACATCAGCTGTTAGTGGTTTATTCAACAAAGTTTTAAGGCCAAAGATTAAAAAGGGAAAAAGGAGAAAACATGTAATTTCAGAAAAATGCAAAAAATATCTTTTTGCTCATTCATAACTTTCTTGAATCACTTCTCATTTTAAATAATGATTTTGAGAATTTATGTCTGTAAAAAATGTCATCTTAGAGCTGGGGTTATAGCTCAGCAATAGAACACTTGCCTCGCACATGTAAGGCACTGGGTTAGATCCTCAGCACCACATAAAAATTAATAAAATAAATAAAGTAAAAATATTGTGTTGATCTTTAAAAAAAAAAAATCAAACCAAAAAAATCAATGAAACTTGAGCTGGATATGGCAGCACATACCTGTAATCCCAGCAGCTCTTGGAGGCTGAAATAGGAGGCTCATGAGTTCAAAGCCAGCCTCAGCAAAAGCAAGGTGCTAAGCAACTCAGTGAGACTTTGTCTCTAGATAAAATACAAAATGGGGCTGGGGAAGTGGCTCAGTGGCCGAGTGCCCCTGGGTTCAATCCCTAGTACCCCCAAAAAAGAAAGAATGACATCTTATGTAGAATCTTCAATATATACATGAATTGAGTCAATTGTGGAAAACCTCTTTATTATTAGTTCACAGGAAAACTCAGAAAGTGCTGAGTTACATTTCATGGTAAACATTTGGGATGTTGCCAAAACTATTATAAACATTTCTGAGTTCACTTTTCCAGGGAACTCTTTTAAAAATCAATTAGAAGTGAAAGTCTTTCAATGCAAGTGTTTTAAAATGTCAAGCTTGTATTATTTTTTCCTTGTTGTGCATCAATGGCAATATTTCAAAACCTGTATATTAAATTGATTATATTCTATAATTAAGCTATTAAAGGGAATAGAATGTACAAGTGTACTAAAATTCACACCACAGCAGAAATGCTTTATTTTTTTAAAGAACATAAACTCAATTAGATAAAATGTAGGGAGGGCAAAGAGAGAATGCATGAGGTAAAAAGGAAGTATAAATGGTTGATCAGGTTTTATTTTAAAAGCATACTCAAGTATATTTATTGATTTTGAAAAATAAATTTTAGCATCATAGGTCAACAGGTTAAAATAATAAATGCTTTATTTATGATTCCTGAATCAGGATTTTTAGAAAGTATTCTCTGAACAATGGCAGAAGATCGATTATGAGTCTAAATTTACAAAACAGTGGTCTATTCAAGAATTTAGTATAATGAGAATCACTGCATATTTATTTTAAAAATGTAAACTATGAAAGTGCATATGTGTTTGCATATGTGTGTGTGCACAACTAAATGTTTTTAAAGGAGATATTGTGAAACATTTTAAAGATAGTGCCACCAACTTTTTATTGCACTAAAAATAACCTGATTGTAATTACAATGAAGTCATGTAAAATTATATATTTTAGCAAAAGTATGATTAAAACCTGTAACTATCAAAAAATGTGTGCTCCCTTAACTCAACAAACGAACCACAAATTTATTGTAGACAGCAAAGGATTAAAATTCCACATGTGTGTGTAGCAAACACATTGATATTAATTGGTTTGTCCTTTCAAGTTGTGTTTATCTCTTCATTTCCATCACTGTTTCAAAGGTCACTCTGTTCCATTTATAAATCCAATATGACAGAGATTAGTAAAAGCAAAAAGCAACAACTAAATGAGTACATCATCATGCAATCACACATCTCACAATTCATTTATCCAATTAATAAAAAATATCATCAAATGCTTCTCAGTGAGTTTTTCTAAGCATCAAAACCGTTAGTGTCAAGATAACTTAATCATATCAACATTTAAGTCAGTATAGAAAGTGCAGAAAAATAGTGAAAATTGCACTTCAGGGGAAAGACACCAAAATACATATGTCTAAATTTTAACAAAACCAAATAATCAAGAAAATAAATTACAAACATAAAAACATTAATAAGTTCAATTTATGCTTGCAATAAGTCAATGTGAAATTTTTAGATTCTGAAATGTATGGATTGAAGTGTGTGTGTTTGTGTGTGTGTGTGTGTGTGTGTGTGTGTAGCTATTTTGTCTCATATTTTATGGAGAAAACTAATGTAAAGAATTTAAAACACTGCTGTCATGTACTAATAGAAATATGAAATTGTACAATCTAAACACTCATTTTTATATATGTATTTTAAGATATTCTAGAATATGACCTTCTGTTTGTATAGACATAGGTTTAAACAGCGGCAATTATAGGAAAAAACAAGGAGAACAAAATAAATATGCACCACAGTCATTAAAACCAGCAACTGTATTTTGCTGAGAATTACACTGTGAAAGGAAATAATTTATAAAACAAGTTGACCACCTTGATAAGCCTAGTGTTTTTAACCTTGATATTTTTACATAAGGTGAATACCGTTTTTATTATTTGGTAGACTTGTTTTTATAAGCTCTTCTCCAAAAATGTAGTTAGGATATCTAAGTAATTAAGTAAGAGAGAGAAAAACACAAGCAAAAGTAGGAAGATCCTAAAGACCTTGTAACATAATTTCATCATTTAAATTATAGTGAGAAGAAGAGAAACAACTCTATTTCCAAAAACTAGATTAAAATATATAGGACAAATAGACTATTAACAAATGATGTAGATTTTTTTTTCTGAAGATAAACATGACTTTTTCTCTCTACATAATTTTTTACTTAGCTCTTTCATATGGATTTGTGTCTCCCAAAATATTATATAGTCATAGAATCTCAAGGTAGAAGAAAGAATGTTCCCAAGGCCACTGGAACATAGTGCTTGGGTGTAAATTACTAATCAGTACATCATACTAAATAATATTATGTCACTTTTATATTATTTTATTAATTTCTAAGTACTTTTATAATTGTGTATGTGTGTAACTACTATGTATTGATTTGAACAAAAGCTATCCTTTTAGGTTAAGTATACTTACTGATAAAAAAATAAACTAAAAATACAATTATTAAATATTTTATGAAGACAGTAAACTTATCTTTTTCTAAATGTCCTAAAATATAATATTTTGTATGAAACAGTTTTATCCCCAAAGATCTTATCTATGCTACTCTATAGGTAAAATTCCAAATGAATTACTCCTCTATAATTTTCACTTAAAAACATGAAAAATTTTTCTGAGAATTCCTGAAAATGTTACAATTTTGTATGAACTCAATCAAGGGAAAGACTTAAATATGTGCCATAAAGACATGCACACAACTGATCAAAAATGCAGAGTTTATATATTCTTATAAATTGTTTAAACTTCACAATACACATATTTGTATACAAGTGCATATACATGACATATGTATAATGTGTACAACTTAATACACACACAAACACACACACATATTCTCTCTTCTTTGTCCCTATGCAGATTATTACTCCCAGCCTACAAATGACCCCAAGGAAGTAAGTACACTTCTTGGCTGAACAATTTATCAACAGCTTGAAGTGACAGGAATGGTGATTCAATCCTGCATCCCTACATATCAGATGTAGGCCACATTCTTCAGTCTGCAAAACCAGAAAGGGAAAAGTCCCTGTCGCATTTGCCCTTTCATAGAGATGGAAATATTATTAGAAAGGACATAAACAGACTAATTAAATCACAGCAGTATGGCTGGGATGACAGCTGGTACAGCGTGTGACTGAGAAGATCCATATCTGTGAACAGGAGGTACTTCACTTCCAATCCATTCGCTATTAGGTGCTTTCAAGCTTGCTGTGCAGACATTAAATAATAACATATCATTTCCAAGACTAAAACGATGTAAAGAAATAAAAAAGGCTTTCTAACCAAGAAATCTTTTGTGCAACACAGAAAAAAAAATCATTTACCACTCAGTTCTGCTTTTGAGATAAAGATGTAATAATGCCATTACCTTTCATCAGCAGGATCCTTGAAAATCAACACTCTTTGCTTATCATGCTGTGAAATACAAATAGAGCTAAAGGCATGGTCTGCGAGGCACTGCTGCAGCGATATTAACTAACAGATCTGCCCTTTGTGAAGGAAACCGTATCCGTTTCATTAGTGCAGACTCTAATTCAAAACTGTTGAAAATGAACTGCACATACTGTTTTAATAACAACATTCCTAATCATTATCAAACTGGTAATTCTCTCAGCACTGAATGTAAGGGTCTATGTTTCCATTATAACCTGCTGTTAAAGAAAACCATATTTAAACCCCCCATTTTTTCCTATCTTCCAAATTATGCAGGTTTATGGGGGGAGGGGTTGTGACAGCAAGAATGCACAAAACTATGTATGCCACATCATTTCATCTTAGCTGAATTGATGTTTGTAGTCATTTATGTCAACTACTGTATTATTTACTAATCCTTTAGTTACACTGGCATTCAATTTGACATGAAATAATTCACACAAATAACTTTGTACAATTTTGGAATATTTGGACAATTTAGAGAAGAATCAGTCACATAAATGGGAAACAGTAGGTCTGGTGGGAGCAAGCACATTAGACTCAGAGTTATAAACTTGTGAGCACATTATCACAATATTGGACCACAAACATCCTAGTGATACATGAAAGTTTAAGTTTTCTAATATCAGGATATCATAAGATACTTTAAAATATAGGTCATAAAAATTATATTTTATAGAACATGAAGTTGGAGATTTGTGTTAATTATATATCATCAATCATATGAAGTTAAAAGATAAACAAAAAATGATGAGCAGGTTACAATCATATGAAGTTAAAATATTAACAAAAAGAGATGAGCAGGTTAATGAATAAAGTGAGAGTTGTCAGATCTTAAAATGTTGAATATAGCCTGGGTAATTTTACACTGAAATATTTGCTTCCACTATGCTTTATTTTTGAAGTTTATATAAACATCTCAACCTGATGATATAAGGTGATAATTATCATTTCCAGGGCTTTCTTTGATGAAAAGTCACTCAATCTCTAGGAGTGTGATGGAGTCTACCATGCAGCATATACATTTGGATAGATCCTGCATTACCTTATGTTCTATGATTATACAGGATATGAAGCCAAATAAAATCTTTTAGCTTATGTTTTTTATATGGCATGCTCGAATTTATCAGGTTTATTTCATCATGCAATCATTTGTTAGAATAAGCAAATTTGAAATTAAAACAGAAACATTCCATAATGCTTTCTTAATAGTTTAGCCCAACAGTCCATACAGATTTTAAAAAGTCTTCATGAAATGAAAAAATTGTGCATAAAAAATGGAAAATACTCCTGAAATTTTGCTTATCTATACCAAAGGACATATTTTATAGTTCATATAGGAAACTAGCACACATTATTTATCATACTCTAATGATTTTATTCATACATAAGTATGGATTAGCAATGTAAATGTGAATATTTTTAAAAGTTAAAAATATTCTTATTGATATAGTCATTAATATATTTTCTGTGTAAATAATGACATTTTGATCATTGGTATTTCTACTGTTTTCTATAAATAATGAAAATTAAAAACAAGTTGGGAAAGTAAATTCAAAATGGATGCCATTCACTTGCTAGAATATCATGAAGAAAGTCAACAAAAGATCCGTTAGTACAAATGCCATGTTTAAACGGTCTAATTATAAGCTAGATTTTAAAGTACTGATAATTCTTCCACAATCATGTGTCAATCATGTGACAACATTAATCTTGCTTCAACTTTTCCAAACTCTTATGAACTAGTTGTATAGTGCCAAATTAGAAAAAAAAAATCTTATCATTTTCTCCAGTATTCCGAAAAACATTATCCCCCCATTATGTGTCATATGTAATGGTTACAAAGTATTTAAATATATATACTACGAGGTAATTATTGATGCCTTCTTTGGAGATATGTGAGTTAGTTTTGGATTTTTTTTAGATCACTGTAAAGAATGCCTTCTTGTCTCTTATATTGAAAATTAAAAAAAAAAAAACAAAAAAACAATATTTACAGCCAAGAGGGAAACTTGGCTCCAAACTTTTTATATATGATATAAGAAATCTGGGCAGTTAAGAGACTGATCTAAGTAGATATATGCCTTATTTTCTACATTATTAGTAGACACTAAATCTTCTGATATATCTTGCTGTCTGCTCCTGGACTCCCTCAGATTACGCATATATGTGGAGGTGACTTATCCTGGTCAAGCTACAATATATTTAAATTTTATACAATAATATTCTCATAGTGTTGTATTAAATTCACTGTTTATTCTTCACATTATCTCATTAGACTATCTTATTTAAAATATTTAATGAAGAAAACTTCATAAATACTAAATATTTACAAATGCACTCAAATTGATTAAAGAGTATCTTGGTACTTTTTATGTTTCTTAATGTCAAAGTAAACAACTTTATGTGAATGTCAGGATATGAAGACATCTTTTTGAGGGACTGTTGTTAACCATATGGCCTATAGGCAATCAATTGAATTACAGACCATGGCAGTTCCTAAACTTTTAAGAGATACTTACGTGGTCTTCCATTAAAATTCCACTAATGTGACATTTGTGAAAAAGTTTATATTTGAACATACCTTCCCAACCATATGTGAAGCCACAGAGAGGAAATGCATCAATTAAAAATATTTATATACAAAGTGAAGGTTATCAGATCTAAAATATTTCTCATTTTATACATCAGTACCTTTTCTAGACTTTTAGGGTAGTCCTGTGAATTTCCATATTTACAAGACCCTGTTAATATTGTTGAATGTTACTCATTAGGCAGGAAGAAGTGTCTTACAAATTATTGTTAGGGAGAAAAACATTCGAGTTAAAAAAAACTTTCCACATTTAATCTGTTGAACAATAGCAAATTTCTTATGAATCAGTGATACTGTAATTGAACTGGAGACATTTTTAGAGCAAGCTTGCTTTGGCTTTTTCACCCTCCGATTTGGAATCTGCTCACAGTACTGCCAGCTTAACCAAAAAGGATTAACTCTCATATCCAACTGAGAACACAGATAATTCTCAGTAATTGGTAAAAAATGAAGATGAATGGGGCTGAGAGATAAGGAGCAATTAGCTCATCAGCAGTTACAGCTGTGCACTCAATCCGGATCCATCTCTTGAGTCTCGGCCCCTTTTAAAGAACCTAAGCAGAATAAGCATAGGACACCCCCTCCCCCAAAAATTGCTATACCTGCCCATCATTTCTCTAGTCTTCCATTTTATTTCCTTACGATACAAAGACACCTGTCATAGCATGCTATGTAAATTACTACCTCTCTCAGGACCTATGTCTAAAGCCAATCTTCTTTTTAAACTTTTTTTTTATAACAGAAACCAAATGACTACTGTAGACACTCTTAAATTCCCTGTCAATCGTTTCATTATAGCAGCATCATCTGTTTGAAAATATAAGCAATTCCCTCATCTAATTATAGGAAGGATTTGAGGTTCATTAACATTGCCAAGGCAGAGAATCCAATGTGCAATTGCAGAGCTCTGCTTGGTGGCCTGCCTTTTCAGTTTCCTTTTATTTGCTTTCTCAAGGTCTCCAAGACTTTTTCCTGAAATCATAAAATTAATTTTTTTCCTTCTAAATAGACACACGTGTTAGAAAAAAGGAAATGACTCCAGTGTAAACTGTTCTATTTCTGCAGGAATGGTTTTTTTTTTTTTTTTTTTTAAAGATAAGGAGATGGTCAGCTAGGGAAGATTATTTTATCTCCCTATCTGCCTGTTCCCCCACCCCCATATATCTGTTTGCTTGTGGTGGTGTGGGGGCAGGAGAAGTAAGGAGTCAGGAATGCTATTGAAGAACACACTGTTAATTCGAAATGCAAGTTATTTTTGCCTGAAACTCCTACATCCTGCTAATTCTTCTTTCAAGTTTGAGAAAAATGAAAAAGAATCATATATTTGGGGCATGGGAAATGTGTCCAGGTTTGTAGATCACTTCATTAGCATTTGCTTGCCTATGTTCCAAAGTGTTCAAAAAGACAAAATATTAAAGTCTTAGGATTACTTCACTTCCTTAAAGAAATAACAGCAGTTAGGGGGTTATGACTGTAGTTTAAACAATGAGATTTTCTTGGGACATCTGTTTTGAGATCACATTTTGAATAGATATGAACTCATTTCCTACAAAGCAAGCAATCTACTATTGTTGATAGCTGTTTACCAGTTCTATGAGTCAGATATTAGCTAGGGGCAAAGATCCCTCTCAAATCCTCTGAGTATTTTTTAAACTGTGTAAATAGTGTTTTCCTTAAATAAAATGTTAAGATAAGTACAAATGCAGGCTTTTCCTGCCTCTTAGTAAATTATGGTTCACAAAACTTTACATTTGGGAATAATATTTAATGCATTTTTAAAAGGTTTATTTCCTTTGTTGTCTTTAGTGAGGGGAGTAAGACACTAGGTTCAGCAAGTATTTAAATAACATAGATACTTTAAGAGATGCTTACTATGTCAATATTTATAAAACATTTGAAAACTAGAAGTAAAATTAAGTTTCCTTTATTTAGACTAAGCCAATTGTGATTAATTCAGTATCCTCAAAAATGTGCATAATGCCAAAAAAAGGATAAACAGATAAAACATAGTTATAGAAACTATCAAATTGACCTTGGGTTCACTGGTTTTAAATTCTGTTTTTCCAATATCCCAGTTTCAATTTCCAAGCAGCATTTTTTAAGCTGGTTATGCAGATCAGTCCTTAAAGCAAAAAAATAGCAATTTATCTGGCCTGTATGTTGTGGATAGTGTTGCCACTAAAAAGAATCCAGGACATTTTTCCTTCTTATCTGCAATGTAGCTCATATCAGCCAACCTGTCACAAGATAGTACTTGATATAAACAAGAGATTGCTAAGACATCTCAGTAATCAATATCAGGATGGCTACAGTATGGAAGCCCCAACCAGTGCATATCATTTGTCTCAGCATCTATTTCTATGGCCAAATGAAGCATTAATTCAAATCATAAATCTATGGTGATTTAAATCTGGGAATGAGCACCTGCCTGCTTTAATGATTTATTTTGTACATTTCAGTAAGCAGGAGATTTGTCCATATGAACTGACAGGTCACCTTCAGATGCCAGGAGCAGACTGTTTATCACCATGCAGACTAGCATCTCATCTTAGCAAGTAAATATTAAACTAAAAGAATCCAATTGATTGTGGATGAGGGAGAATGGCAACATGGCCATATATTTTACTCAGCTTGCTGATGCCTCACTCAGGTCTATCCCGAGGTCCCCACTTCTTCCTAAAGTGATCATTCTGTTGGAAAGATCTGAGCTCAAGGTTATGATGTCAAATTGGGGTATAAAATAATTATTTGTCAGTGTCAAAGGTTTCTTTACACATCTTTTGGGGGCTAATTTTTAAGATTCATATTATGAACTGGAAAGGGTCATCTATAATGAAATTTTGCTGTCACCTCACCAAGCCAAATCAAACCAAACCAAGCAAAAACAAAATCTATTTCTTGGGACTATAAGGTTTAATTTACAACCAAGGGAAAAAAAAAAAAAAAACAGTGCTCCTACAAAAGAAAGCCCAAAAGGTTTGACAGAACTTGTGAGCCAGATGAGAACAAGAAGTAAAAAAAGGACTGACTTGACTTCAAAAATGTCACTGGATTTGGGCAAGACTGAGTAGCAAGGATACATCATTTAAGTAGCACCTCTCTGAAGGGCTTCACTACTTCAAAGAACCAATTGATGGATTCACGAGAGCAGTAAGTCTGTACACTGACATGGAGGATTTGAAGAGTCTTGGAATTCCTTCTAGAATTCATATTCTTCAATATTACTTCTTTACCATGTCATGATAACTGATTCTCCTGGAAGAGCCACCATGTCTTGTTATGACTGCCTATTAATTCATGTTGCCAAGACAGTATATGCCCTTTGAGTTCTGGGCCTGCATGACATCATGTTTGTATTCTTACAATGAGCTAAAATCAAATATACAACAAAACCCAAATGATATAAAACCTGCCCTCCAATTCTCTCATAAGGTCTGTAACTTAAGTAATACCTAGCAGAGGGAAGAAGAAAACAAAGGAGGAAGCAATTGATGGCAGTAAAAAGAGAAAGGAAGTTCTCAGAAGGGAAAATTCAGAGAAATAGTAATATCAAAAGCAACACCAAGACTCCAACCAATGTGATAAGTGGACCTTGTACTAAATAATGTGATAATTCTAGACACATATTTTACTTCTCATGATGTAGACACCACTATTTATACTGTTTTCCAGATGTAGAATGTTAGGCTCAAAAAATTTACATAACTTTCGAAAGTCACAGAGAAATTCATTATTAAACACCAAGAGCCATGCATTATCCTCTAAATAGAGACGTCTGGGGCCAAATAAAATTATTAAATTCAGCAAATGCTCTTATATCTGCAAGCTCAACTCCCACCTTCACCATTGCTCTTTCCAATCCCCCTCCTTCCTCCCACACTCACTTCCTTTACTCTACAGGTAAATGTCTAGGGATGGAGGTGATCATGAAGGATTAGATTATAAATTATATCTCATGTGGCACATGAGAATGGAATGAAAATGACAATGATAACCACCCCCAAAATCAGTAAACGATACCTACAATACAAATCACCTACATATCTTGGGGACTAGAAATGGCACCAATGTTAACAAATCTCAAAATATTAAAATCTAGGAAAATTCAAGAAAATTTCTGCTGCTCGTTCAATGTTGAATGGTAAATGTCCAAAAGCAGTATAAATTACCAAAACTAAATACCTTAATGGAAGACAAGTGATTTGTTCCAACTAAAATACAAAGAGAAATTGAAATTATTTATATTTTAAGCCATTATTACAACCTATGTACCTAAATAATTACAGTAATATACAACTTGATTAGTAGGAAAATGTTATTAAATGCTATCAAATATTAATTATATATTAATGCTTACTGATAGGTCATATTCCCCTTCTCTTATGTCTGTCAGTTCTCCAAAGCTGTGTTGCTCAGGAAAATTCAGGTGTAACACGTTTTAACAAATTTTGCTTTAAATGTCATTGTATCGCTTATTTTAAGAATTCCTCCTCAAAACCCAACTATCAAGAAGAGCCTGCATTAAAGGCCTATTAGAAAATTTTTGGAAACAATCCAGATTACATTTTGGAATGAAAACCAAAATTCATAGTGGTAAATAGATTATTTTTAAAAGTGTTCATTATTCTCTTATTTTATAAGTGAAAGTAAAAGACTTTTGTGTTAAGAAAATGTATCCTTAGTAGTTTTAAACACAGAAGTGTAATTCTTTCATTTTACTTCAATATTGGTTTAACTTTTCAAATGTATATGTATACACCATGACCTAAAAAAAAAACCCTCTGCCCTCTCAGTCTTCTCCCTAAAATTAATTAGAAATGTGAGCAGTGGTATTTCCCTTAGTGCCTTTCAGCTTGGAGTCCTCTGTTTGGGTTACCTTCCATGTTTTCACCTTTCTAGAATTGCCACCACCACCTACTCTCAATGCAAACCATTGCTGCCAGTCATTTTAAATATCCCTCATGAGGTTCTACCGAAAAGTTCTGTTTCCCCTTTTAACACTTGAAAGCTGCCCTTTATCATCACAGAAGCATCAGTGATACACTTTGTACTCTGTGTATGTATTTCAAAATTATTGCCTATTCTACAATTCACATCTGGTGTATGTTTCTCGGAACTGTAGTGAAAACAATGATTAGGAAAGCCCATAATACTTCTGTAAACAATTTTAAATGTGCCTTTGTTTTATTTTCTTTTTATATCATTATCCTCCTCCTCCTCATTATTATTGTTTTGTAGTGCTGGGGATCAAACACAGGGCCTCACACATGCCAGGCAAAATGCTCTATCACTGAGCTACATCCCCAGTCTCTTATCTACGTCTTAGTGGACTGAAAGCAGAGAGAGCTACTGAATACTTACAAAATGATCTGTTAAAATGCTGCATAGAAAAGACAATTGAATTATCATGAATTTTTGTATTTGTCATGAGCAAATGTCATATATGGTATCTTGCACACATCTTTTAGAATCCAAATTTCCCTTTTTAAATTGTATTTTGAGCATGATTTCTTTATTTTAAATTAAAAAAAAACACAGTTCAGTGACAGAATAAAATGTTTTACTATATCAATAGCCAGATGCTAGAGATTTCATTAATCACAAAATTAACCCACCTTTGAGGTTGTGTTTGACAAAACAAATTACCCAAACGAATATGCTGCAAAAGTTAATCTTTTATTTAGTTTACTTGTGGCAGTTAATTTTCATTTCCTTTTCCTCATATGGCAGGAGAAGAAAAAAATGTCAAGAAAAATTAAAGTTGTAGTTTTTAAAGGAAGAAGACTTTGGCGATGGTTTTGTATAGAAAGAATTACTCAAAATAATCCTTATTCTCGGCAGCACATGGAGAAATTAAGTTTATGGTAGACTTCCCATACATGATTTTGTTTTTGTTATTTCAGTTATCTATGTCAACTCAGGTTTGAAAACATTAAATGGAAAAGTTCCAGAAATACATAATTGATAAGTCTTAGATAAGTTTTAACACAATACATTGTTAAAATTGTTCTATTTTATTATTAGTTGTTGTTGTTAATCTCTTACTGTGCCTCATTTATAACAAACTTTATCATAGATATGTGTATAACATAGTAATTATATGGAGTTCAATGCTAATCCCTAGTGTTAGACATCCCTTGTGGTCTTGGAATGCATTCCCTATAAATTAGAGGAGGAGTACTGCTTATTTTGCTGATAATGGTAGTGCATTTCTTACTTGCTAAAAAAAATACATTAAAAGAATGAAAACATAAAGTGTAGCAGTTATATTTGTCAACTTAACCCATAGTCAATATTTTAGAATTCTGATTATCAAAATTTATTTGCATTACAAGATGTTAATTGAATATTTATTGTAAAAGCTACAGACATAAAGTTGGTACTATAATATGATAATATTGGTAACTACTTACTTACTCCGAGTGCGTGTTTTCAGAAAGAAAAATGGTATCTTCAAAATATGCAAAGTTTTCAAACTGAATATAACAATTTTTTTTAAAGAGTAGCAAATACTTTTGTTCTAGGGAAGTAATTGCATAGCAAAGTGATTATGATCAGTTTTAGTGAACGTGAAACTTACCAACACTTGAATTCATGTCCCCATTTTCAGAATCTGCTCCATGTTGGTTATTACTGGCATGATAGTTGCTCATAGCTTCTAATTTGATTTTTTTCACCTTCATTGCTTCGGCAATAGCTGCATTGGTAGCAGCGGCAGCTGCTGCAGCTGCTGCTGTCAGACCTTAAAAGAATAAATTAAAAATGAGGTAATTCAAATTCTGATTTTTCATGTAATAGTCCATGTACTTCATAAAACTCACATACAAACATACATTAGCATACCTGATGGCAACACTTTGATAACATATATTCATCCCCAACTAGCCAAGGAAGCAACATTAATAAAAGGGGGAGAATGCTATTTCAACTTCCAAATTAAATATTAGCAGAAACATAATTTAAGACATACAATCATGGACATGCAGTCAGACTTGTCTGTCAAAGACACAAATACAAACATACCATTCCCTGTTTAAAATCCTCTATAGTTGCCTAAAAGGAGGGTGAAATCAGAACTGCTGGCTTACTCCATGAGGTCTTTATCTAAGGAGTACAAATCTACTTTAATCTCCCAAGTTTCCTTGTTGCCATATCATGCCACATTCAAGGTCTGTGGATATGACACCATTTTCCATACATGAACTGCCTGCTCAAACCTGTTTTCCCACATGCCATTCCCTTTATGTGAAGTGAACTTGCTCTCTGAATCACTTGCCTGACTTCTGATCCTCCAGTGAGATCCCACTCCTATTGGGAGTCTTGGCCCACTGCTCCCCCCAGCTGTGTTGATGCCTGTCTAATTCTCTCCTTGTCCACCCTTACACAGAGTATGCCATGCTAGACTGTCAATGTCTGTGCCTCTGTTTTCCTCACTACATGGTGAACTACTCAGTGGTAGGACCATGTGCTGCTGTACAGCTGGGTCTCCCCTGTACTCAAGGTACTCAAGAAAAATAAAATATCACAAAAAAATGCTATGATACTGCTTTTTAAATTTAAATGCTGATTCAAGTGACATAAAGGTAGTTTAAATAGCTTAGTGACCCTGTGTGATGGATCAGTGTTATCCTTACTTTACAGACTAGAAAACCAGATGCAGGATTTAAATCAGTACATTCTACTCCTGAAGTTAACACATTTTAACCATTGTGCCATGATGTTTCTCCAGAACAGTCCATCTCTGTTCATCCAGAGAACAGCAGGTAGGGGTAGATTAAAAACAAAGTTTGAGACCAGATTGTGAAAGATCAGGCCCCTAAAACTACTCTATTTTGACTTTAAATATGTGTACAGGGACATAATAACCAGAGGAGCTTTTTGAGCACAGAAGTGGTTTGTTTGTCTGCCTTAAATGTGTGAAATTTTATCAAGTCAATTCACTTGAAGCTGGAACTCCTCATTGCAAAATGACAATAGAATATATGAATAATTTCTCCTAATTCTAAAACTTTGTCTATGAGAGGATATGTATATATCCTCCCCAGAACCCTTCACCCATATTCTTTTTGCTACAGTTGCTTTAGTACTTCTGACTGCTGTGCTCCAGCTCTCTGGAAATTTATCTGTATGATTTATTTCAACACCCAGTTGGTAGATTACAGACTGAGCACCACTCTCTTCCTTTTCCTCTCCACTAATCATCACTTCTAGTTACTATAGCAAATAAGTTACAGCCCAAGAAATTATTAGGAAGTCTTTTTCTGAGACAATTCCTGCTACTTATTCAGAAGGTAGGAGTATTTCACCTTCCCCTCAAATCAGCAAGAAGAGGCCCTGACCATTTTCACCCCAACGCAACAAGACCTACAGATAGGATCTTTGCATGGAAAACTGATCACCACCCTTTAAAAGGCACTGATCTAAATTCAAAGTATTCATCGGGGTTTGGTCTGAGCATTCACTGCCTTTTAAGTCTCAACTTGAGCTGATTCTCTCATCTTCCTATGATTGAATTTTCTCCCCAATTACTCATTTCCTTCAAAGATGTTTCAGAACATTTTCTTTCCTGTTCTATTAAAATTCTAAGTGTGTTTCCCAGAAAATCTCTTCCTTGATTTTGCCTTGTCACCAATGTGAACATCTCATTTGTCCCTTCCCTTGGTTGCCTGATGTTGAATTGTCTGCAGTTTATGACCCTTCTCAGGCCTTTGTCTTTGATTAATGCTGCAAGCAAAACTTGTTCGAAGTATTCAAACAATAAGATAAACCCACAACTTGAGATATGATTGCTATTATCAAATAAATCCAAATCAAATTAAGTAACATGAAACATAACTATGCAAGGCCTGGCCTTGGACAAGCTATCAAATCTTCTTGAGAATGGTTTCTTCTTCTCTAAGATCTTTCTGATACCAAAAGGAAAATATTAAGATCAAATAAGATAAACTACATCAAGAATTTCACATCATGGTTAGTTTAAAAACAAGGCATGCCATATATTCTAGTTCCTCAGTAAGTTAGATCCAAACCTAGGATTTCTGCAGGAACTGTGTGCTGGCACAGCCACCTAAACTAGGGGAATCATACTTGTCCTTAGGTGACTGCATTAGCTCTTAACTTTTAAAGCTCCCTTTTTGATAATTTTATTATTTAGATGATCTACTTTATAAAGCTCCTTTACTTTCTGTTTGACAGTTTTTCCCAGTTTTGCATTTCTAATGCAATTCCAAAAGATGTATGTATCACATACACATACACACATACACACACACACCCACACATACACACACACACCCACACACCCACATATATACACACACACACACATGCACACGCACATGCACACACATACATTTACGCACTGGCTGTACCTTAACTAACCTCCATATTAACAGTCCATTTTTAGTTCAGTTTTGAGAACACAGGAAGAAAGCCATGACATAAGTGAGAGTTGCTGATTTTAGTACTACCCCTCCTGGCTGTATTATAGATTCTTCATTTTAGTTTGTTAATATTTTTCAAATTCAGACAATTTTCTTCAATTCCACTGCCCCCTCAGTTCAGGCTTTCATGTTTGGTTTCTTTTTCCATTTTCACTGACCCTGCAGGGCAACCTTCCATGTTTTCTTCCCTAGAGTACCGCAATGAATGCTTAACAGCTCCCACGTTCACCACCTCCAATCTCTTACTCCTCATGCACTAGTCACCATGACCTCATGAAAATGAAGATCCAATCATGACATCCAATGCCTGCTCTTAGATTCAGTACTTCACATGGCTGTCAGGGCTCTTAGTGCTCAGTTCCCTGACAGTCAGTATAGAATCATCTGTTCCCCAGTGTCATCTTGATCTCTGTGCTCCAGATAATTAGGTCTTCTCTCATTTTTTCTCATGGACCACGTCATTCCTTCATTCAGGGTAGTGTTCATATCTTGTACCCACTTTCTAGAGAAGTTCTCTAGTCCCCTTGCCCCAGACCTGCTTATGATGCACTGGCTACATGTGATGGATTAACTATTATTTCCTTGAGAAGCAGGTTCAGATTCCTTGCTTTTCATTCTTTACCTGGGAAATAGTTATCAATCTTTCCAAAATTAGCTTATAGATTATTCTTTTCAATAGCCATACCTGACTTTCCCTAACCCACCCCTCACACTGAATGTGAGTTTGTCATCCCTAGATGTGCATCAGAACCAGCCATGGAGCTTTTAAACCAAGCAAATAGATGGATTCTACCATCTCAAATTCTGATCCAGAAAGTCTGAGTTGCAGTCTCTGCATCTATATATTTTTGGTTGGTTTTACTGTTCCATGGTCATTTTAATATATAATCTGAGTAGAAACAAGCAATTCCTTGCTCTTTCTTGAGCTTACTCTTTTGGTGGGGAAAGGGGACAGCTCTAAGAGAATATCTTATGAAAATATTATTAAGTATTTCTGATGGAATTATGTCTAGCTCCTCTAACTACATTATAGCACCAAAGGGTAGAAAAACTTTCTTAGTTTATGGATCCCAGACATCTATCACAATGTTTTACACAGATTGTCATTGCATGAAAAAAATAATTCTCAAACTAGATTACTTGCAGAGACACAGGAGAAATACAGTAGTTATTATTTAACCCATTTTTTTTTCTGTTACAATAAATGTGAATATAGTAGGAGTAACAAATGTCATTAATTTAATATAAATCATGACTCTTCATAGGTCTATTTTGCCCAGGGCTGGAGAGGACCACAAATGTTCACTCCACCCCACCCCCACATAATTATTACAGTGACTTTTTGTTTTGCAATGACTCTTACAAATCTCCAATATAATTCTCAGGCCCCATTCAATTTGCTTTTTCTAGTTAAAACTTAGTTTGCAATCTATGCTGTAGCCTTCCATAGAGATCCCATTGTGTATGTCTTTCCCTAATTGAAATTGCCTTAAAAAAAAAAAGTGTAAGAAAACAATTCAAGTCTTTGGCCTATTTAACATATAGAATTCAAACTCTGACAACATTTTCTATTTAATTAAGAATTATCCACTGGTGTAAACACTGGTGACACATAATATTTACCACACTCTTTAACTCCCTTTGTAACCCTGTTCTCACTTGTCATGGTTCTCTTCTTGTCTCAGACTCATGGAGAATCTTCATAATGCCTCTTGCATATCCCACCATGAAGTGTCTTATATTGCAAATTACCATTGCTTTCAACTCTTCCCAATCAAAACAATTTTGCCCTCAGAACTAGACAATGTGGTGTTTCTCAAAGTATATACTTTTCATAAGATTTTTTACTAATTTGAGGATTTTTTTTAAGTTTAGATAAAAAGATAATCTGGTGAAAAAATACATTAAAATTTACAGGGAATATCTGTACCTCATAGCAAATGCTTATTAAATAATCAGATCCTCATCACAGTGGCTTCCAAAAGTGAATATGCTTTAAAAAAAAACAGTAACTTGTTAAAATACAAACTCAAGTGACCATCAAATAATCTAAGGGCAGTAAGCATTAGAAATAATGGATTGAAAGGCAAAATGACTACATCAAAAATGACCAACATAGAAGATGAGTAAATAATATATACTATGAACAAATAAATGGTCTCTCACACTAAGAAATGGTTATCCCATCTATTATACTTTATACTACAAGATTTACAGTACCTCTTACACCAGGAGAAAAACATGTACTGAACTAAGTCAAATGTAACATAATTTTAACCTGCATGTGAAATGCCTATAAAAATTTAAATTGAGGGCTGGGGTTGTGGCTCAGTGGTAGAGCACTTGCCTAGCATGTGTGAGGCACTGGGTTCAATTCTCAGAGCCACATAAAAATAAATAAATTAAATAAAGGTATAAAAAAGATGGTAGTGAGATCATTTAAAAAAATAACTTAAATTGAACAACAAATATACTACTTGTGTATTTACTTGTAGTAACTTTTTAAATAAATCTTATGTTTTTGGTGTTCTATTCTCTAGAGAAAAATAATAAGTGAATGATTAGTGTTTTTTAAATATATGTACATATATTTTACATATACATGAAAATTACATATAAAAGATATATAAGTTGTAGTTTATGATTTTCAACCTATTTTAGTGCACCTATGTCAATTTCACTGGACTAGTTATAAAATTTAAAAATTTGGAATTTAATGAGTTCATTTTTAGAAGTTCTGAATTCAATTTTATCATCAGCAATGAGGAAATGCTATGTGTAATTAAAGGTCATTCTCCCTGGTAAAGATAATGGATTTAGAAAAGCATTGTTTTAAAAACATGTTTTTCCTCAGACAAAGGATAATAGGTCACAACATATGTAGTCATAGAACTTTCTTCAGGAAAGCTACCCCACATCACATTAAGTTTAATACCCCATCAGCCTTATGTGATGTAAAAATATTTCATGTTTTTCTTTCCTGTTTGATCACAACAAACTTTATCACTTGCAATTTAAAAGAATGAATAGATCTTTACAGAGAACATAGAAACATGGTTTGTCACATTTTTTAGTGAATTATAATGAAAACTCATTGCTGTGGACTCCATTCTGCTTTGCTCCTTCAAAGCAAACACTACATTATATTTAAAACTGATTTTTTTAAAAAAATATTTATCTTAGCTAATAAATCTCTTTTATTTTCCTTTTTTTATGCTTCACGAAAGTCCTCTAAAATTCTTATAGATTTAGTCATCAACATCGAAGTTACTAATTATCCAAGCTTGCTATCATATAAAGAATAAGTACAATATGTTTGAAGAAAATACTCTGAAGAACCATACAAACTTTGGACATAATGCATCCACTTTGTTTTAGATAGTGAAGCAAGTTTTATAATGTTCTCAGCTTCCAAATTCTCATTTCTAGAAACAGGTACAATTCTGACCTCATAGGGGTGTCATGAAGACTTACTGTGGAAAAAATATGTGAAACAGCCTGCACACATTCTCAGCCTGCCACACATGGTAACTGATGTTGTAAAAGAAAACCTAACATTCATCATGTCCTTATATTTAGTTGTACCTTTGTTCTGTTGCTCACAAAAATGCAAATATGGCAAAAGGTACTTAAAAGCATAGAATGAGAATTAAGCTGTTCCACAAATGGATTTCTAAAAATTATGTTTCTAGCAAATCATTTGATTTAGCTGTCTACATTGTTCAAATTTATCACAAAAATCACTAAATCTTCACTCTGTGATGTATTTGTACAAAGCCTTTGCTATTTCAAATTCAGTATCCTAAAACCAGTTCATAGACGCATCTTTGGAAAGGTAAGTAGACTTTGTTACCATTTAAGGATGTTATTTTACTTTCTAGAGACAGCAGTTTTCTTCTGCTTTCAACTTTTATTAAAACAGCCTTTAAATTCTTCAAATGCCATTAAGCAATCCTGATAACTCTTTAAAAAAGGAAAAGTATCCCCATTCTATTTATTTCAAGTAAGTTAGTGCCCTTAGTTATAAATAGAAGATTACAACTGTAGATTATAAATATCAATAAAAGAGACATATTGCTGTCAAATTCTTTCTCTGATCTGTTTGTTTGCTCATTAACTTGAAAGGTCCAATCTTTGATCTTTGGTTTCAAAGACATCAAGATGACTTCCAAATGTTTGATATGTTGTCTACTTTTACATTGCATTCCATATAAAATGCATTTCCCCAAACCTAATGGTTGAATAAAATGGGTTACATCCAAGAGATGGTAAGTATTCAAACCTTCCAAATTACAGACTTTTTATGAGTCGGTTACTTTACTCAAATTTAGAAGAAACGAGTTTAAACATGCAGTGGATTATAACCAATGGTAGTTATTATTAATATTCTGGAATTGATAAGTTATTTATGTCTGGCATTCTTCCTACTGATTATTCAGGGAGACAGGCGGCTTATAAATATCTCATCACTCCACCGTCACAGAAATTTCATCGACAGTGCTCATGCACAGCTATTAGCAATATGAATCTAACCATTACAAGAAGGAGGAAAATCGAACATGTGGCATTAATACGCAGTCCTGGTTCCTAACCATCTGATAGGCAGATGGTGTGAAGCGGATTCTCCAGCTGAAATGAAGGGGCACATCATTTAAAACCTTGTTTGCATTCTAACTGATATCAGTGCCATATTGATATACATGATACATCATGGCAGTATTTGAACAATCTAGTTTGTTTCAGTCATAAATGTTTACAGCCTTGTTTTTTTAATCTTATAAGCATGTTCAGAAGAGTGTATTTTTAATTTATGAAACCTATTGTTTACTTCTGTTGAACTAGAAGATTAGTGGAAAGCAAGAATATTAAATTACTTCAACCAGAGCAATATAACCAAGACAGATGAATAAAGTGGGTTTCTATTTTCAATAAGGATGTTAGTAAAGGAATTTTAAAATTAGCCCAGGCATTTTGTGCATTAAATACATTTATTCATTTAAACCTTCCAGCTATTTTTCCCCCAAGTGGCATACAGAGAAACTTAATGCTTTACATAGTCATTCATTTAAAACTCTCACTGTGTGCAATTAATCTTGTCTAACAATTCAATTCAGAAAGTAAAACATCAAAAAGCATAGTTCAATTCAACAGTCATTACTGTGAAGTAATCTTTCTGCTCCTGACAGTTCCTATAGATGCTTTTCAAACTATGTTGAAGGTGCATTGTAAGCTCCATATGAGTTTGAATTACAACTCAATTGAAATCACTCCAAGTCTTAAGAATTCTTGGCTCAGTATAACTTGAAAACATCAGTACCTTTTTTTTTTTTTTTTACCCTGCTTTCTTTCTATCCTTATTTAAATACTGGCTGTCCAAAACCTGACACTTATTTTCAATTATGTTATTTCTTAATGCTTTCTAAATAAATGAAAATTGTGAGTGAACCATGCCTGTCCCCACTCTTGAATGCTTAAATAAAAGAAACGATTCATGACAAGAATAAGTAAATTAACTGTAAATTTGGTTAGACTGGAGATTTTCAGTGTGAACTTGTCTCTTAATGTCCATTAGACTGACTTTCCTTGCCCTTTGTAACACATTTGTATTCTGCAGAGAAAAGGAAAATTGATCCTTAAGGCCACTAATGGAAACACTGCCTATCCCAGTTTTCAGGTTTTCAATTGATTAAATTAGATTTTTAAAATATTTGTATTAATGACAACAATAACAACAACAAAACCCCACCAATGTGGAGAAACATACAGTAAGAAACATATTATTATTATTATTATATTGATAATGACTGTTAAGACAAATAGACATTAGATTTAGCATTCTTTTTTGAATAGCTTAAAACCCCGGTTTCCCAGAGAGAAGGGGTTATAGCAGGAGTGAAGTCAGAGGGAGGGAACACCATGGTGATGTTATTTGGCCATGTGTAAGTCACTGAGTGATTTCCATGGATGTTTTTGAAAAGCTCACCTTGTGATCACTGGCTCATAGAAACAGACTGAAACATAATCAATAAAAAATTTAAATTTGGTTTTCAATAAAATGTCAGCTAACTATGCACAGTTGAACTTGGCATGAGATCTTGAATAGATATCATTTTCTCCACCTTTAATAATACTACCATTAGCAAAATATTTTTAAGTCACTACTTGGAGTCTAAACTTTTAACAACACAAGGAAAAGACAAAAGACTTACCTAGTTGACCCTTTCATCTTACTAACAATGAAACTTAGGGGCACTGAGGTTAATTGTTTTTTATAAAGTTACACCATTAAATAATGATAGAGGAATCACAGTTCCTCTAACTCCCAGTTCAGCATTGACCACACTGACTCTGTCAATAGATGTAAAAAGAAAAGCACAGAATACCCTAAACTATGGAGTCTTTGAAAGAAAATCACCTCTTTTGTTCTAGTAGTTTATGGATAGTCTAAGAGGTCGAGGTTATAGACTCTCAGAGGATGTCACAAATATATGTTGAACCCATTTAGAAACCCAATCTAAATGTTCACTTGTGATTGTTTTACATAATTTAGAATATTTTTGTTACAGAAACAATGGGCATTCATCTTTGTGCACAAAACTTTTAATCTACATTACTTATGAAATAAAAAATTAGTAATATTTTTCTGAATCCCATTTCATATAAACAGCACAACACCAAAGAAAGAGAGAGAGAGAGAGAGAGAGAGAGAGAGAGAGAGAGAGAGAGAGAGAGACCCTTTGCAAATCTTCAAACTAGAACAATTTATAACTATAAACATTTTGAAATAGGCAAACATTGACTCTAATTTTCTTTTAGCATTCCATTTATTATATTTTTCTACTTTCTGACAAAATCAACACAAGCTACCCCCATGTTGGTCTAAGGCCCAGCACTTATTACAACCTTTATTACCCATCAAACAAAATTACTCAGTGAATGGACTCCAGGCAGCTGGCTCTCACTAGCATGAGAATGACTGACAGTGTGTGACATTCTAAAAGGATGTTTTTGGAGAAGCAACTTGTCATTATTGGTGACAGTTCAGGCAATATAATAAGTGAAAAGAGGGAATGGTGTCATAAAGTTTAATTTCCTGCAAAAGAATAACACCATTAGCATTTTAGCTTAAAGATAATCTTCCAGAATGTTCTAATTTTGTCACTATCACATAAATCCTCTACTAAATTCTTTGCTACTTCAATAAATCTCCTCCTCCCCCTTTTTTTTTCCTTTTTCCAGAATCCAGGTACCACATGGTGCCCTGTCAGTGCAGTACTATTGGTAAGAAGAGGAGAGAAATGAAAAAAAGGAACACAGGTGACCAATTTACAGCTAGGCGTTGCTTAGGGAGGTTACTCAATGAGATGGGTAAAACTGGGAAGGATGTGGTTACCAAAGTTCTCTGACACAGTAATATAAACTTTTTGAAGGAAAATATTCATGCAAGAAATATATTCATCTAATTACTTAGATATCCAGCAAGCGGATGCATTTTCTCTCCTTCTAAACTGAGGTCAGGATCACGGTGAGTTGAGAATAACATACATGCACAGTCCCTAAGTAGCAGGAAGAACAGAGGGAGCTGTGGTGGAGACTCCAAGTTCTCCATCGTTGTTAGGTTCTTGCATTTAATATCCACAGTCAGTAAGGTGGGTGTTTTCCTTGTTGGATTACAAGGACAATCTGAATGGTGAAAGTACTTGGGAAAAAAAAAGGTTTTGGTTATGCTGTTAAAACTGGCCCATGGAAAAGAACAATCCTGATCAACTTAGAAAAATGGATACTACCATGTAATAGAGAAGATTCAAAGGAATTAAGGGCTGTGGTGCATAGCATCAAGTGATTGTCATCACTTAGAAGGTGGCATGATAAAAGTAAATGCTACCTTGTCTTGGCACAATTTTGTAATTCTAGTCAAGTTAGTTAATTCTTTGGGCATAATGTAGGCAAATTATTTAGACTGATTATGAGTTAACCTATATCTTTTATTCAAGAATAAATGCTGTTCAACTTTAACGTTATTTTTCTTAAAAGGTTTGATTAATATATTTAATCCAGCTCACTAGGAAGAGAACAAATGCATGCTAGGGAAGGATTACCAACACTTAGTGTTATACTGCTCACTTTTATTTTATGCTGCAAAAAAGCAACTCTAATAGAAAGTGATGTTTAATACCTAACATGGAAAGACACTTTCATTTTCTAGTAAAACCTTTCACTTTGTTTCAAAACACCAGTAAGTCTTAGAAAATCCTCAACTTTCCTAACATCTCTTCATTTTAGGAGCAATGTCTTTAGTTATACTGATCCAATGGCTTCTCTTGACCTAATTTGTGTTGCACTATGAGATTCTATTAAAAGAAACTAAACCACTGCAGTAGATTTATTCACCTTAAATAATTTAAGCTAATTGAAAAAGAACCAAACTAAGACACTTCTCTCAAGCATTCAATTTCTGCATGTCAATTAGTAATTTAAACAACCAGCTAATCACAACAGCTTTGTGAGAAACTCAGACCTGTTCTGTGTACACATCTCACTACCTCCACTGAGCTGGAGATGGAAGTAAACATCATTTCTGATTCTGCAAGAATGCATGTCTCTTCTGTTTTAAGCAATCCCAATGAAATGTTTTCATTATTGAATTTGAGATTTTTCTCATTTTTTCCAAAAATTTTAGAAAAAAAATTTAAAACATACATACACAGAAAAATGAAGAAAATATCTAGAAAATTCATATTTAATCACTGTTTTGACAATAGTTATGGCATTTCAAATTTATAACTTGACCTAAACTAAACAAAATTCAAAACATTATTGTTATTCACAAAGGTTACTACATCACAATAACCAGAAACTGAACTCATATAGGCTGGTTTTTAAACAAAGAACTACTTTAATATTATTATTATATATTATCATTATTGAATTACTTTTTAAATCTTAGAGTTGTTAAATACTACTTTAATTCATATTACTAGTTCTACATAATGTTATTGCCAATTATAATTTTCTAATTGTCTCATTATTTGGAAATGCTTTTGTAAAACTGATGATCATTTTTCTCATGCACTTACTTAATTTTGTAATTCAGCTTTTTGTAATACCAAGAATATGTGACAGAATGACACGCATGACTGTCCTATAAAGTTTCAAAAGCTCTCTGCAACACTTTTACCATACATCTTTCTTATGAGAATTAGAAAATGCAAACATAACTTTATCTTGGAAGTAAAGCCTTTTGAAATATTGTTAAAGTGCATACTGAATAAAGACAACACACTTAAGCGGACTTTCCCCCTTTTAAACAGCATTCATCTTTTCAAAAGCAATAGATTCTCAGTCCACACGGAGTCTGCTGCATTATTCATTTCGTGTGCAACCTCATGCTGGACCATAAATTGTTACTTTATCTAATCAAAGGAGACTTAACTCTACAGAAGGTCAAAGGTTTAATTTTGTGAAGTATTATCTTACGCTATGAGTTTAACCGAAAAATAGGAGAAGAAAAACAGCCAAGAAACTGGTAATAAATGAACCTTTATTGCCTCAGGCATTGGCCTAGTTAATAAACTTTCATTGAAGGTTTCTTTCAACTGTTACGGACAATGAGAGGAAAAAAAATCTTAAATTACAGCCATGTGTGACTTTTAAAGCAGTCATTCTTTTTTATCTCAACCTCCTTAGCTCAGGGAGAAAAAAATAAAAAAGACAAAGAGAGATTGTCTTCAATCTCTTAACCAAAAATGTATGTTTCTAAACAGATGAAAAAGTGCAGATAAACTTTTGTAAAAGCAGAGGTCAGCTTTGAACAATATTTTAAAAAATGCATTCTTTAGGTGTTGAATCTTAAAGAATGATCTCTTTAGTTCAATGTAAAACTACAAAAGAGAGGAGGAGGGGAACATCGTTTCTTCTCCATAATTCTAGCTTTTAAATTATAGTCTCCTGCTTAGCAAAACACAATGTTTTATAATCTCACCATTAATGCACCGTCCACTGGAGTTTTACTATTAATTAAATGCATTGCAAGTAAATGTACATACTGTCTGACCTGTTTCACTGCATAAATCTTTCTATTATAAGAAGCAAAAACACGGTAGAAATATACTTTATTGATAGGCAATTAAAAATTTTAAGAAAAGTTATATTTCTTTAGCTGAGGATCTCAACCAACAATCATCTATGCATAGTTTTTATTTCACTGTTTTCTGGAGAAGTACATGAACTGAGTCCTTCTGAACTATACTCTATTTTTTGTTTTCAGGAGGCACTCCATTAAGGAAGAAAGTTACCATGGCCTCAATTACAACTTCTTGATTTTGTACACTGAAGCATAAGTAAGGTAGATCCTTGTGTCAGTGACAGAGTTCGCATTAGTTGTGGGAAAGGAAAGAAGCAATGATCTGCATCTTACTTTAGATGTTCTCAAAGGGAAAAGGAAAGAGGGCTTGCTCCTTCCTCCTAGCAGGACACCCCCTGCTGAATTCCACCCCCAAATCACAAGACTCTCAGCAGGGCACCCAACCTTCTTCCCCCTCAACAACATTTGGACAGAATTGGGGCCCTACTTCCTGCAAGAGACATGTCCCTAGGAAGCTATCTTGGCCACCTTTGAATCTGAACATGATGGCTTCTTACAGAAGCAGCACCAGGTGAGAGCAGGACCAGGCTTCCTACTAAGAAATGCACTCTGCACAGCAGGGGGTCAGCGAGTTCTTCTAGGGTCAAGGATGAAGCAAGTTCTTACCAGCAGCTTTGCCTCTTTCCCTATTTGCCAAGAGTAGCAGAAAAACTTCTCAGAAAAATTAAAAAAAAAAAAACACAAGTTCTAAAAGGGAAAAAAAATCAATTCTATGCATAGAATAATTTAGAAAACATAGGATTTCTAAAAACACAGTTAAACCTGGGTGTCAAAGTCTGAAGCAAATTGAGACAATGAGTTTTCATGATTTAGAAAAGAGTTTTGGAATTAATGAATAGATTTTAATTTCATGTAGGAAACCATGAAGTCCAGAGAGTGAATGATAATATGATTGTTTTTGTTCTACTTTATTTTCTATCTACTTTGTACACATTACGGTCAGAAACCTAAAGAACAGTGAAGAAATGTCAACTACTTCCTAGAAAAGAAACACTGTATATGAATGCATAGTAAATCTTTTATTCATATGTGTGTGAATATATATATATATATATATATTATACATACATATATATGATTCTATATATCTACATATGCACACTATATATGTATGGATAAAATATTTAATACTAGTAACAGTAGCCATGCTTTATAGTTGCATTTTTTTTCATTTATTATTCCTTAAGAGAAAAGGCTGAGGTACATTTAGAAAGTGACCTTAAGGTCAGGGAAGCATGGGAGAGTAACAAAAGCAGGTATCTCAAGTCTAATTCTTTGTTCCATTAATCAAAGTTTTATGGGTTTGGGAAAGTTGTGCTACAGTACACAGGGAGGATAAGAAAAAAAGAAAGATCAAGGGAATTCAAAGGATTTATTAAAAGTGCAGACGGTAACTCTGACTAGTGTTTTAGCTAGATAGACACAATTAATTAATTGTAACATTGTGAAACTCTAAAACACTGAAAGAACGTGCTCATGCCTGCAATGCAGTAATGTAGCAAAACACTTATAATCTTTCAACCACCAGGAGCTTTTGTTGGTTTTTTAACCTAATCCACAGCTTGACATAGATCCCAGGGTAATGGAACACAGTTCTTTGATTGAAATAATATCTAAACATCGCTTCACTAGCCTGGTGGCCTAATAGAAGTCTGTGTCTCTGAAACTCGAGAAATTCAAGTTTGGAAACAAACTCAGACTCTGAACTCTGGCTTCAGTAAAGCTTTAGAGACTGGCATATACCCTTTCCAGGGTAGCAGAACCAGAAACAGATAGAAAGGTTCTGCAATAGCTTTTCTTCAGTGACACAGTCAAATCAAATCATTTTCTTCTGCCACTATGAAGTTACTAAAACAACACTACAGTATTGATAACCAGAGTCTAATGTATCATTTAAAAAGCTAAGCATTTCATAAGTGTTCCGTTCCTCCAACTTTCTACATTTAGAGGAGAAAATGTGAGCAATATAGCTATAAGTCATTTTCACCAAGAAAGTTGATCTATATATTCTATAAAGATCCATATATTCTATAAAATTTAAAATTGCTCAAAAGTACACTAAAAATACCTGAAAAGGAATGCATATGCACCATTTCGTGAAAAAAAAACTTTTTACTTTTTGTTTTATTCATATGCTTCAATTTGCAATAATAATAAGAATGCTTCACTTGAATATTTTCTTGAGAGAAGAATCGTTTATAAGTCCACATTTGTAGCAATAAATACACAGATTAAATTTAGAGACAATTGCAATAAAACCTTCATTTCAGTGTCTATTCTGGTGAATTTCAAAAGGAAAAGAAAATATGTCATTAATATATCAATATTCAGGTACCTTGCAGAAATTTCTAAGTAAAAAAAATGGATGAATAAAAAAATGGCATAGATAATATTATGGATACCTGAGGCTATGGGAAAATTATGATTGTATGTTTGCATAGTATGCTTAACACATTTGAAGAATGAAAATGATTTTTTATTTAGTGTCTGTCAGCTGATGCTACCAAATCACTTTATAAACATGTTAATAACAATGATTCTTGGATGAAAATGGAAATATTCAGAACAATGTCAGAAATGTGAAGTGTTGGTATATTATATTGTTACAATGTAAAGCATGAGCTGTGAAGCTAGGTGGAGGGAGGATTAGAAAGCTGATAAGAAAAGATCCTCAAATCAAATTAAAAATATGAATCATTATCTTGCAGGCCCGGTGGTGCACACCTGTAATCCCAGTGGCTCAGGAGGCTGAGGCAAGAGGATCAAAAGTTCAGATTCAGCCTAGGCAACCTACCAAGGCCCTAAGCAACTCAGCGAGACCCTGTCTCAAAATATTTGTTTTTAAAGAGAGAGAGAGAGAGAGAGAGAGAGAGAGAGAGAGAGAGAGAGAGAGAATTTTTAAAATGTTTTTTAGTTTTCGGTGGACACAACATCTTTATTTTATTTTTTTTATGTGGTACTGAGGATCTAACCCAGCGCCCCACGCATGCCAGGCAAGCACACTACCACTTGAGCCACATCCCCAGCCCCTCAAAATATTTTTAAAAGAGCTGAGTATATGACTCACTAGTTGAGCTCTGGGTTCACTTCCCAGTAACCCCCCCATACAAATAATAATAATAATAACAATTATTATTATTATTATCTTAAAAACACAGTAACCCTCATATGAAGAGTTATCAAGAGAACTTGGCTGGTTAAATCAGTGGATTAACAATGTCTTAGATATAAATTTTTACCATATTTTCTTTCTTCTATTTGTTGGTGGATGCCCCCATGTTAATAGGTTGACTACAGCAATCCAAATGTTCAATCAAAAATATTTACAAACGAAGACCTTTTTATCCTGTTTCTTTTTATCCCTTGAAGAACTCTTTCCTAACTGATGGCCAAGTGTCTCTCATCTGAGAACTCACTGGTCATAACTGCATCATCTTTCTGATCATGTTCAACCAATCATGGTCAAAGAGAATGGTATCACCATGACTCACATCTGGAATAAGGGGTTGTAAGTACATGGCTGGAGGAAGAACATTTTCAACTTACAAAAATTGGGATTCTATTAGGGGAAAAAAGGGGGGCAAAAAGTGGTTGCAAGGTAGCAACAAACAAGGCCACTAACAAGCTTTTGTTATAAGACAAAAGTTTAATTTGAGATATTAAAAGTGAGTAACCTCAGAAAGAAATCCATTTACTTTGCTATTTCAAATCTTCCAATGTTTTAATCTTTCCCATGCTTACTCAATAGAACTTACAGCTCCTAGATCAGAAGATAATATCATTGCTTTTCTCAGGCACTGTTTCACTTCTCATGATAAAAATCTTGATCCTAGTATAGAAAAGATCCAAAATATATATAGTAACTTTGATTTTTATATTTGGAAATACCAGGAGCAGAAACATGAAATAGCATTCAATTGCTTCAAGTTTCCTTTGCCACTTTTAGCTGGAGATATCCACAGAATCAATAACATGATAGTATGTCTACAAAATACACAATAAGATAATGTGCTTCATTTGACTCCCAGATAACCAAATATGTACAAGACAAAGGTGTTGCTGGACATGATGTGCACGCCTCTAATACCAGTGCTCAGGAGGCTAAGGCAGGAGGATTGTGAGTTCAAAGCCAGCCTTAGCAACTTACTATGGACCTAAGCAATTTAGTGAGACCCTGTATCAAAAGAAAAAAACATAAAAGGGTTGAGGATATTGCTCAGTGGTTAACTACCCCTGGGTTCAATCCCTAGAATCTAACAAAAAATAAAAGAAAGAAAGAAAAGAAAGACAAAGGGTCGGCTCCAAGGAACAGGCCACTTTTGAGATGTATCCAAAATTTAAACATTTCTAGTAACAGTGGATGGCTAAAACTGGTGATGGTAATATTCTTCAATGCCTTGACACACTAGAATTATTTGCCTCAAGTTCTTTCTTCTTAAGGATGAAGACTAATGTAGAGAAAATTTGACATGGCAACTTCAGAGCTCAAGAGAGTTCAAAGTAGTGGTGTGAGGGGGTTACCACCATGAGGAGTAAGGGAAGCCATAGCTTTAAGAATGCACATGTTTAATGCCACATCGATGCCATTTGATCTCTTCTGCACTTCCATCTTTAATATCATCAAAAATGGTTGATTTTAAAAGCTTAAAAATTGGGAGCAATACCAGCAATATGGTATAGAAAAGAAAATACAGGCTTCCAAGTCTAAGATTAGCATCCCAAATTCCTCTCAGTCATTAGGTAGATGGCCTCTGTGAGATCTAATTTCTGTCTACTTCAGTTAACTTTTCCACAGTTGTAAAATGAGGATCATGTTGCCTCTGTTGCACATAATTGATGAGACCATCCAATGGCATAGGATTGGTAATAGCTGTGGCACATAGGTGTTTCCTGATGACAGCCCCTGCTTCCTTTTGCTCTCATCTCATTATAGCAGGCTGTTCCCCACCATTTTTGCATTAGTATCCCATCACTAATGGAGTTCCTTCTACTTGTTCAGAACAGAAAGCAGAGCCAGGGACAAGATACCAATGCCATAAATCTGCTCCTTGAACTGTATTTCTCAGTAAAATAAAAGAACTAATAAAATAATTCCGTAGGTAAACAAATTCCTCATGAGGAATTGTGTTATTTGTAAGTACTTTAATAGATGGACTTAGGATCAACTTTAAAAATCACATAAAATTTGGATCCATGACTTTCTAAGGACTTTAGACAGGTCACTTAAATGCCCCCCAAATGTGGCTGATGATAGTAACTATATGTTGTAGTGGGCATGAAAATTACATGTGGGAGCAGAGGTAACAAATCTCAAGTGTGTGTGGCACAATATCAGCACTCCATATGTGTAGGCTGTGGTTACTAGCCTCTGAAATTGAAAGACACTAATATTCATAATTTAACTGTATAAAATCTAACTTTAAAATTGTGGAAAATGAATTAATTCATGTTCTAATAAAAAATAGATATTGCAAATTCAAAAGGATCCACATTATCAGTACATTATACTTTTTCATTATGCAAATCTCAATTCCAAGGATACTGTATTAAAAGAAAGATATTATGGTAAAGTCACAACAGAAAAAGAGACCCAATTAAATGGTTGTGAACATTCTTCCCCTAACAGAAATTCTAAAGGATAAGTTTAAATTTAGAATTTATATTCTCTGTATAATCTGAATATTAATTCTTTGTCAGATGAATAGTCCACAAACATTTTCTCCCAAATCTGTCGGTTGTGTCTTCAGTCTTCTGATTGTTTCCTAGGCTGTGTAAATCCTTTCAGTTTAATGAAATCCCATTTATCTATTTTTGCAAATATTACACTGAGCTTCATTAACACATGCAATTAATACATGCTAATCAAAATAAAATGTTTTAAAAAAGACTATTTTGAAGAATTAAGCAAATTAATATATATATATATATATATTTTTTTTTTTTTAAGTAAATTAGATCAGGTAGAAGTGGACAGTGCTTAACTCTGGATCACAGAGATTAATTCAAACTAGAGGATCCATGAAAGTTTTAGGTTTATGATAGTATTGAAAAAAATTCTAAAATTTAGGAAGAGACTTGGTTGGTATAAAAAGAGGAAAAGCAAAGTTCAAGATTTAAAAAAAAAAAGAAATGGGATCATATTGAACATATATTGTAAATACTGTGTTTAAGAGGTAAGACACATGGGATGGGAATGTGTAGGATGGAAACCTGAAAAGGAAGAATGATATTACTTCAAAATATGCGTAAATTCCAGTATAATATAGTTTCTTGCTTCAGGAAGCATCCATGGTATTGGACAAAGGAAGTGCCATAGTCAGAGTAGTGCTGACCCATTACCTCACCCATCCACTTCTAAGTTTTCCTTCCTAAGCTGTGTGGACCTTAGCAGAGTATCACCAGTGGTCATGTTGATGTGCATTTCAAAAAGCCTTAGCCATTAAGCAGATATCTCCATAATTTTTCTGAATTGTATGTCCCAATACAGTGCTTAGTACACTGGGAGTTACATAGAAACAGCAATGTGATAAGCCTGGTTCAGATTTTGAATACATAACTAGGTTGAACATCACTCAATTTTCAAGGTCTCTATTCTACCAAAGGTAAAATAGAATTTTAGAGTTGGAGTGAAGATTAACTTTTTATGTGAGACAGAATAATGTGTCCCCCTTCCAAAAAAAGGATTTCCCAATTCCTTGCATCTTTAAATATGTTATCTTACATATCTTGTAAGAGGGACTCATAGATGTGATTTAGTCAAGGATCTTGAGATAGGAAGATTATCCCAGGTTAATGTACAGAAACAGAAATTTGGAGTGATGTACTTGGGTGATGAATGAAGGGGACAATGAGCTGACAAATGTGGATGGCATCTCTTGGGAAACAGGAATGCAAAGGAACAGATTCTCCCCTGGAGGTTCCAGAAGGAACTCAGCTTTGTCAACCCCTTGATTTTAACATTTATTTCAGAATCTAAGATAATAAATTTGTGTTGTCTGGGTTTTTATTGATGGTGGTCTTTTGTTTGTATGTTTTTGGTACTTGAGATTTAATGTCCCCCGAATCCTCACACTTTACCACTGAGCCACATCTCCAGCCCTTTGAAATATTTTTCTTTTGAGAGCGGGTCTCACTAATTTGATTTGGGCCTCACTAGTTTGCTGAGGTTGGCTTGAACTTCCAATCCTTCTGCCTCAGCCTCCATAATTGCTGAGATTATAGGCATTCACCACCACACACAGCTAAATTTGTGTTGTCTTAAATCACTAAATGTGTGATAATCTGTTAAAATATCAATAGGAAATTAATGCACATAATTCATATAATCACATATATACACACACATATACATGTGCTTGTGTGTATATCTTTACATACAAACAGATGTAAGTGCTTAATAATATATTTTCTTACTATGCTTAGTAAAATATAAATAAGTGTTTCCTGACTAAGCATCATCAGGATAAGTCTAAAGAAAGTTGAGGTAGAGAAAGAGGTAGAATGACAGTGTTTTTGTGCAAGCCTAAGTGTCAGAACTAGGGAGGAAGGAGAGGCAGCAATGAAGAGGCGTTCATAGGAGTGGGAATCAATTATGACAGTTTGATCTCTATGGAGACTCACTCTAAGTCTGAAAAAAGACTATTTAAAATTAATGCTATAGCCTGGAATGGGGGACAGTGACAAATTAATCCCAAACAATCGAAACAACTAAGAACAGAGGGAGATGCAAGTTTGGAAGATCACATTTTGAGAATGTTGCATTTGAGCTGAGGTCCAATTGTCAATGAGAAGATTTAGAAAGATATGTTTGAAAACTGTTAAGGTTCACTAAGTTTCCCAAAGGAGAAAAATGACAAGGCAGGAAGAAATAAGTGAATAGATAACCTCACCAAGATTACACACAAGGGGTGAGACATGGGAATGAGAAGGTAGGCGAAGAGGTGGTTTTCACGAGAACAGTGGCACGGAAAGGACGACACAAAATTTGGATGTGAAAGGTTTAGAGACAGGTGAGAGATAAAAGATAACAAATGCACCTTATTCTTTCATTAAGCCTGATGGAGAGAACCAGGTAGGTTTGCTGAGCTAAACATTTGTTCGGGTAAGGAAGGCTTGAATGTAGTGGTGGGAAAAATGAAGGCGTTAATTGAAATGGAGGTTGAAGGTGCAAAAAAGAGAGGTGCGAATCAATGGAGAAAGAAACAGAAAGTATCAAAAGTAGAGGTGAAAGAAGCTCCTCAACAGAAGCATCCTCTGTGAAAATGGTGCTTGATTAAGGCTTTGGCATCACTTGAAACCATTCATATTTAACCAAAGGTGTCAGTTAATAGGCTATTTCAATTCAATTTCTCTAATGCATCTTTAAGAATGCAAATAAAAACTGGAAGTTTATATAGAATGCATTTTCTTAAGGTTTGAGATACGCATGTATCATAAATTCTGAACATACAATGAAAATATTTGAAACACAATTTGAGGTGACTGCAAGCTGTATTTACCATAGTATCTTTCACACACATAAAATTTATGTGTTCAGAAAGATTCTGTCTATCACACATGTTTATGAGATTGGCACCATGTCTTATTCAATGTAATCTAGCTCCTGGAGCTATTCTTGGTATACACGAAGCATTCAGTAAATGAATGAACCCTTGATGAGTTTTCCCCTGAAATTCTGAGGAGCTACTTAATTAGCATTTGTCATGCTAGATTGTATTACTATTTATGTTTCATATGACATAGGCACCTAATACATGCAAAAGATTGCAAAGATCACATAAGAGATCACTGATTGGCCCTTTTAGAACCAGAGATACCCGGCCACACAGATGGAAGATTAGAAAAGAAGGCTAAATGCTAGTGCAGATCTTGACTCTGTTAGCACTCTGAAAATTAGTTGCCCTACTTCTGTTCCATTCCATCCTCCACACTGAAGACTCTTCTGTTTCTATAATACAAAACATTAAGTCATCCAATTCCCGGCTTTAACATATTTGACATTGCCCCTTGTCTACAACACAAGTTTCAAATACCTAACTCATAAAAGTGCTAAGGCTTTCATAATCTGTACCTGTGAAGATACATCACTGATGTCACTGCTTTATCCCATTTTATGTAAAACTACAAATAGCTATCCTTCATTTCAGTATGGGATACTTTGCTTTCATGGTTTACTCTGTTAGGAATGTCTTTCCTCTTCCTCCTATGCACAGTTTAAACATCAACAAAAATTATAACCTCCTAGGAAGAGCTGATTTGATTTTCTTCCTCTGTCTTAAATAATATTTATTAATTAATATTGTAATTAGACTTGTAATTATTTACTCACCAGTTTATCCAACTGTACCAGGAGATCTTGAATCTAGAGGTCATGTTGGTATTATCTTTTTTAATTTTTAAAATTTCCTTTTTATTCTCTTGTGTCCTCCATAGAGCAAGCAGTTTTTGAATAAATGAATAAATCACATGCAACAACAACAACAAAAATCTTGAAAATGTAACAAGTAGACTGAGATTGCCAGTGCAGTTTATAATTAAAGATCATTAAAGGGGCAAAATTTATCCAAATGTTCTCCTAATTAAAAATAAATGAAACTCTTTCTTTTCACATATCATGAGTCTATATTCTTAAGCTTTATCAAATCATACATTTGGTTGAACTCTATGAAATTGCTGATATCTGACCAATTTTTAACCTATAAGGTAACAATTTCATATGGCTCAACTTAATATTTATCATCCAATGAGAAAATTCATCTCCCTTAGCCAAGTCCTACAGAGAAACCAGCACAATAAACCCATCCCCTAACTCCATGTTTAAAAAAAAAAAAAAAAAAAAACTCTTCCAAACTTACTTACAAGAAAAAAACACTCTTTCCAGCACCTGCAAACATCCACTGGTTGTAAAGTCAACACATCACATTTACAGAAGAACTAAAAGTAAACTCTAACAAAAGAACAACCTAAACAACATAAGCCTGAGTGAAGTGTGATTGTCAGTAAGTTCAATGCGAATGCTGCACCCTAATCTGTCATTTCCTGTTATCTCAGAAGCGATTTCACTTCGCAGATGAGGAGCAAAGGCAGAAGGTGCTCTTTGGAATCCATATAGGCTTTTACCTATGGTGACGGTTACACCTGACTTGACACCCACCTTTATCACATCACTCCACCAGGACTGTTACCTCCTTAGGACTTTTTTTTTTTTTTTTTTTTTAACAGTGTCTTGTCTTCCTGCTGGACATGAAATATCTCAATACTAAGGTTGCAAAAACAAAGTCTAAGGTTGTATTTCACCCTCTACATATAAACTTTCTATTTATTTTTCTATACATACCAAGAGATTACTGTCTTGAAAAGTAAACATATTTCTGAAGTATTTACTATCATCAATTCTAAATGTTATCTTCCTAGAGTTAGAAAAAAGAAAATCTTATAATTGACAAATTAAATTGAATTTTCAGAAAACATGAAAAGAGCCACTGTGACCAGTTAACTATAAATCGTGTTTTATACTTGAAATTTGCCAAAAATAGATCTGATATGTTCTCAATAAAAACAAGATGAAGAACCACTATTGATGTATGTACTGTGTACTCAAAACTATAGTAAGCATTATGCAAATAATTTTGCTACATCTATAGTATGTATGTGTTTAAACACACACATAATTCTAGATGAGGAGGATGACATACAAATGGATAAGTAACAATATAAAATTATACAATTAATAAATGAACAGTCAGAATTCAAAATAGATGTGGTTAACTCCAGTGTTCATACTCTTAACTCCTATATTTTAAGTGAACTTCAATGGAATGAAAAACTAAAGTGCAATTGCAATATGCAGGTACATAAATACATGTTATAAACTTAAGTTTCTGTAAAAGTTGCATTTCAAAAATGTTAAATTCACTTCAGTCTCTAAGTCTGAAATGCCAATTTTCTGGACTCTAAATCTCTCTCACACACATACACACACAAATGATCCCAAATATGCCTACCGAGTGAAGAGATGATATATAGTTTAGGAAAATTAAAAAAATCGTTTTACCATAATATAAAAAGATAAAATATTTATTTGGAGGGAGATATGTGAAGAAAACCTGGAGGCCTATGTCCTGTTGAAAACGATCTCTTACTTTGCCATGTGTACAGACATCTGATTCTTCCTGGATCTATAACATGGGCATCGAGTATATACATGGGTATGTGGAATGTGACCTCTACTATTACTTGTGTGACTTTTCTTGCCAAAGAAAAGTTAAAGACAAAAACTTAATAGGAAAGGGAAGGAGAGGTAATAGGATGAATTAGAACAAGATATATTCCATGCTTTTATAGTCAAAATGGATTCTACTGTCATGTATAAGTAAAATAAATAAATATAATTAAAAAACTAAGTTTTAAAGAAAGATTCAGAACTCAAAAATTTCCTGATTATTCATATGGAACAACTTAAAGTAACTTTTTGTTCAACCTGCAAAAAGCCATCCCTGGTGACTTCAGCTATAATGATCAGTGCTTCTGAACTTTCAGCCCTCCTTGACCACTCCACTCATCTGACATGTCATGGCACTATGTTATTATATTAGTTTTGCTGTTAATTACTCTGTGAATAAAAAGTGTCTCCCAATGAGATCCTAATTTCTCAAATATAAAAACCAAGATATCATTTGGTAAACCTTTCACTAAGACATACCAGGTTGATATTGATAATACCTCTTTCTTAATCTAAACATCAGGAAAATGTATAATAAAATTGTACAAAGAACATTGAAATTCCTTAGTGTTCTGAATAATATATATATATATATATATATATATATATATATATATATATTATTTTACTTTTTTCTCTTTAATTCTTCTAACTTTTGGTGTTTGAATTTCATTCTTATCCCCAAGAAAATTTTATGAACTAAATGTCATCCTCATCTAAATTAATCAGCCAAAGAAGAAAAAGTTATTAAAGGATAATTCTGGATGAGTCACAATTTTTATGAAGCACATAAAGAAGAAAGTAAAAAGTAACTTTTAAATTAGTGGTCAGTAATTTAAAGACCTTGACACTTTTGTGACATACTTCAAAGTTTACCATTAACAAGTGTTTCAAATTAAGCTATTTGGGATTTAGGAGGTTAGACTTCATTTGGAAGCACACATTTCTTTCTTCTTTCTTCTCATTCTGTTTAGCCCAATTCACATTATCTTTGGCCACATTGCTCAATTACTTCAGATCAACATTGAATGTGACTTCATATGCCTGTGTCATTCCTTCTGTATTCTCTGTTTGTTCTGTATCTTTCTCAACATACATCCTAACGGATACTACTATTCAGTTCAAACTATTAGTCTCAGTTTAAGGCAAATCTCATGCTGCTGTGTTCCTTCATCAGCCTCTCTGGCTAATAAAATTTTTTCAGTCTACCAAATAGTACATCTGATAAAAACTTCTCTTTGCAAGCAGATAATTCCTTAACCCTTGGAAAATAGCTAAGTAAACCCCCCTTTTTTGTTGTTGTTTTATTTAAAGTTCAGCTGGGTACAGAAAAACTGAACTAATTTTTAAGGCCACTGGTCTTAAATCTAATCTCAATCTCTGTTTGGTTTGTGTTATCCTAATTTTGAATGCATTTTATTGTTTTTGTCTCTAATTGTTTTCTTTCCAAAATCTTTTTTCCTTTATTTCTCCTCCCCAATATTGCTTGGTTTTTAAAAAATAAATATTAATTACTTTTGATGCTGACAGATGAGCTTTTTCTATCAAAATCAGAATATCTTTTTATTTCCAAATATTTCTGAAAAGTCAATATGTAGTTATGGTTAAAAGATTAGTTTTTAAGTAAAGAAGATAGTAGACAGACAAACAGGTATGATTAAATACTCTCTCATCTACATCTTAACTATTAATCCTGAATCTCAGCTAGCCAACCTGAGATTCAGATTCCTCACCTTATTAATTGGACTAATTATGTACACTTGCACAGAATCCTTGTGAAAAGTAAATGATAGGCCATGTAAAAATGCTTCCTACTACAGTATATTGTACATGTCTTGCATTTTAAAAAATGCTTCCCTTTTTTTCTTTTTCTTACATTATCCTTTGGTGTTCACTTGCTTTCTGACATGCACACACACAGAGATAGTATAAAATGGTATGAAAGCACCAAATCTCAAAATAATTAACATATAATTCTATTTCATTGGTTTCATTTTGTTTCAAAAACATATTTATAAATTTCAATAACTCTGGACCAGAGAAGTCAATAAAAATGTATTTTGATAACTATGTCTAAAGGGGGGAAAAGACTAGCTTATTAAATACCCTAGCAATAAAATGAAACTATTCAATAATTTAAAATAAATATTTCTGAACTTTAACTCTGACATTTTACATAAGGTATATCTATGATAAACATCACTAAAAGGCATGATATTTCAACATGTTGTTTGATAATAATTATATCCATTTATCCCATCAAAGTAATAAAATTGGATTACATAAATTAGCTCTCAGGATATCATAGTAGAATATTATTTATTGTTCCAGTTGCAAATTATGTCCTATGTATTTCTTATGACAGAGTCAGAATTGATTTAGAATCTAATAATCAAAGTTCAATACATATTCACATAATGTATATCAACTCGTAGTTACTTATTTTCACCTCTTTTATTTGTATGAGTATTTTCATAATGTCTAAAATATTAGCAACAGTTTTAAATTGATTTTTTAAAAATCTTAAGCATAAATCACCATATTCCCCAAACTGGAAGCTCTGTAATTTGAAGAACCAGTCTTTCTGGCATATTTTCATTTTGTAAAGCACTAAGATATTTAAAAAAAAAATGTGTATAGGAGCTAGGGGTATAGATCAGGGGTAGAGTGCTTTTCTAGCATATATGAAGCCCTAGGGTACAATTCCTAGCCCTATAAAAGTAAATAAACAAAGCTTCAATTGTTTTTTTTTTAATTGTGTTTAATTTCAAAGATTTGGGAATCTCTAAAACTATCTCTCTGAAATATCTCACATATACTTCCTGGATAAATGTACAATGTTTTAATTTTTAAAAAACATTTTTCTAAATTCAAATTTATTTCTCCACTCTGTTTTTTTTAAAGAGAAAAAATACTGCACTACTTCTCAACTAAGGTGTTAAAAAATCTCTGGAAAATTCATTTCCATCCTTGGGGATATAAGCAATACCTTTTAACTAGAGTATTAGATTCTTAGAACCATGATATAAATTATTATCTTCTTTGTATAATCAAAATTAGGAAAGAAAGCATGCACTTGGATGTTAGCTATCAGACAGAAATTAATTTATATAATGAATACCAAAAGAGAGAATTTTTAAAAACGGAATAGAAAGAGTGGCATGATCATCATGTTTTTGACCTTACTGGGAGGAACTGGAGGCAGCTTAGCAACTTCCAAGCAGATCCTGTTACATTAAAGCAATTTCACTGCTCTAATAGAAGGTTATGCATTTACAATGGAAAGTTACTTGAATTTCACACTATAGAGCTGTTAGTGGTAAGTAATTATACAACTGTATTTCCAGTGATGGAGTCCCATCGCTGTGCTTGTTCTCTTCCCAGTGGAAACTATCTTGTGAAGCAAAGAGTGGCTAAGGGATTCAAGAGGAGGAAAACACATACCATAAAATATAATTAAAAATTGTGGAGGCTGCATATGACAAGAATAACCATAAAAAACAGATACAAACCAGCTGGCTGTTAACAACTTCTGAGTTATAAAAATCTTAAACCTGCTGTAAAGCACTCAATTCGATTTACATAACCACAGAGCTGACATTCCTTTTAGGTTCCTCTATTGGGATTTTTTTTTCTTGACATGTTTTAAGGCAACATAAAAAGCCACTGTAAAAAGAAGACATGTATCATGTTATCCAGGAATTCACTCCTGTCTGAAGACTGGACTTTAAAACTAATCTGAACCTCTTTCCTTGAACTGGAAAACACATTTAATGGACACTGGCTGTCTGATTTTACAGCATTATTCTTCAGGTGTTCATATAGCTCATACCACTGATGCTTTCTTTGTGTGTTGTGTTGTGTTGTGTGTGTCTGAATCACTGGCATTACCCTTTTTCTTGGTGGTACCCATCCAAGAACCCAAATCCATGTCTGTAAGAAGAGAATAACATTTTGGTCAACCATGACTGAAACAACTATAATTTCTTAGAAACCTAATGATGCAGGCAGCATTCTACAAAACTAACATAGCTTGCTGTAGGGAATTAAAAATAAACAAAATAAAATAAAATCAATCGTACATTGAGTGAAGTTTTGATGTATAAGTGCTGGCAGCCGAAATTGCCCAAAGCACAAAATGAGCTTTGCTGTTTGATAATTTGCTTGATTCACTATGTTGCTACATGCAGGGCATTTTATGCCTGACTTATATTTAATCCAGTCACCTGCTTAATGTTAGAAGGGTCATAATTATATACAAGGGTTCTGAACGTATAGCATGTTGATATTTCAGATCTGACATATAAAGTATTCATGTACTTTTTGAGGTTTAACCATTTAAAATATTTTTAGTAACAATTTGAAGAAAACACAAAACCACTCTATTTTTCAGTAAACATAGGGTAAGCAAATGTACTGAGATTATGAGATAGCAATGGCTCCTAAAATGCATTCCCTGGGAAGAGCAGAGGAATGGAGTCATGGATTTAAATTCTCACTCTGCCCTTTTCTAGGTTTGAAGGGCAGACTGGATTCTAAATTTCCCCAATGTGCAAGAGGGTTTTGTCATGTACCACCAAAAGTTGTTTAGTGATAATATAGTATAAGTAAGAAAGCTTAAAGTAAAAGTTCGAACTTTAAATGCATTTCTAAATTATTTTCCATTATATGTGTAAGTTGCTATTGTTATGTTGGGTTGCATTAGCAACTACAGCAACTCTTTTATGTCCTTAGCCTCTGTGATTATTTACAATAGAAATTACCATATAGGAAAACAGAGAAATCAGTCTAGCTGATGTGGAAGAAATAATAATGGATTCACAGTTTGTCATTGTCAAGTTTTCAATCATAACATTATATTCAAGAACAGATGTCCAATAGTGATGATGATAATTAAGATAGAAGATCACGCTACAGGGACACTGCTACATCGATGTTCATAGCAGCACAATTCACAAAGCAAGACTGTGGAATCAACCTAGATGCCCTTCAATAGACGAATGGATAAAAAAAAAAATGTGGCATTTATACACAATGGAGTATTACTCTGCAGTAAAAAATGACAAAATCATAGAATTTGGTGGGAAATGGATGGCATTAGAGCAGATTATGCTAAGCGAAGCTAGCCAAGCCCTATAAAACAAATGCCAAATGTCTTCTTTGATATAAGGAGAGTAACTAAGAACAGACTAGGGAAGAAGAGCACGAGAAGAAGACCAACATTAAACAAGGAAGAGAGGTGGGAGGGAAAGGGAGAGAGAAGGGAAATTGCATGGAAATGGAAGGAGACCCTCAGGGTTATACAAAATTACATACAAGAGGAAGTGAGGGGAAAGGGAAAAACAGTACAAGGGGGAGGAATGAATTACAGTAGTGGGGGTAGAGAGAGAAGAGGGGAGGGGAGGGGAGGAGAGGGGGGATAGTAGAGGATAGGAAAGGCAGCAGAATACAACAGACATGAGTATATCAATATGTAAAGCAATGAAGTGTAACTGATGTGATTCTGCAAGCTGTATACGGGGTAAAATGGGAGTTCATAACCCGCTTGAATCAAAATGTGAAATATGATATGTCAAGAACTATGTAATGTTTTGAACAACCAACATTAAAAATAAATAAATAAATAAATAAATAAAAGATAGAAGATAATAGAATAGAATTCAAACATGGAAAAGCAAAAAGAATTTTTCTCTAAATTATTTTTTCTTAGTTGTTTATCAGTCTGAAGTTCACACTAGTTCTTACAAAACAAATATATTTATGTATATATGTGTGTGTGTATATATATGTATATATATACATATATATACATATATTATATATATATATATATATAATAATGACCCATAAGAATAACTTTAGTTTTTCTACATTGTTTTATCTTGAGGAAATATAAATTTAATCACTAGAAAATATCCCAAATAGCAAAATACATTTCCTGGAATCTTTCAAATTTAATTTTCCATTAAGTAAAATGTAATGTTTTTATTCTTTTGTTGCTTAGATCTGTCAAGTGACAAGTTAAATATCAAGAGAGATATATTATTAGTTAATAAATATTATTTTATTATATTTTATTATTATATAAGTTAATAAATATTATACTTAATATTATCCTGAAATATTAAAGCATTTTCCATACAATAGAATGATTCATAGAATACTGCTCAATATCAACATTCATGTATGTAATCAGACAAATATTTGTAAAATTGATGTAATCAAATGTGTGTATTTCAGTTTCAACAAAGTAATTCAATAATTAAAGTAATTATTACAAGTAATACAATAATTACTATATACTATCCAAAAGAAATACAAACTCAGTAGATTGTTAAAAGTAAAATATTAAATGAAAAGTTTTAGGGAAATAATGACCCCTTAAGTTTATTTTTTTTCCTAGGCATACTGAATCATAGAGTTAACAATTATGATAATAATTGGAAATATTTCCTCAATGTAAAAGAAAAATCCCTCCACAACACAAATATTCAAGATATCATTTAGGATATTTCAAAGCAGAGTGGTCCTCAAAGTTTCTTGGTGGGCTAACATTTGGGATTCCCTCCCATGTCTCTTTCTCTCATGAGTGACATTCATTTGTCCAGTCCTGCCTTATGGAACAATCAAGAATTAATCCATATTCTTCATTAAATATCCAAACACAGTGATTTGTCCTTCCCCAGAGCCTCATGTCTTCTCTAAATATCCTCATTTCTTTCTTTCAACCAATCTTAATTAAAACTACATCCAGTTCTGATGACCCAATGTGGACAGACTGTTTTCTACCATGAGTTCTCAAGATATAATAAACATAAATGGGCAAGTCAAGTAAATCTGTTGCCAAAACAGTGTAATATAGAGAGCTCTTTAACACCCACATGACTTCTCAAGTTTAAAATAGACTTAACTATAGTCTCACCAAATTGGTAATTGTACACTGAAAATCTTACTTAGGTGGAACATAGCAATTATGGTTGTAAAAAGGTTACAAAGTAAAATAAATTGATGAATTCATGTTTGCTTTTTTAAAAAATCATGAACAAAATAATAACCATCAGTAGATACAATACTGCTGATAAGCATGCAGGGTTCTTGCATAGAGATTTAGAAGACAGGGTTGGCAATCAGGTTAACCATCTTAAGCAAGATAAATCAGTGCCCAAACTCTTCCATCTGTAAAATGGAAGCCATAATAATTACCCAAAGATATCTTATCTGGATTAAGTGAGATAATATATGGAAAAGGATTTAGTAACTGAAATATAAGTAATCCAAATAGCAGTAAAGGTACTAACAATCTAATGATCTGAAAACTATGCATTCATTAATCAGCCAGTGATTGTCTTGAATCTTCAAGCATTCGTATTACATTATTTATAATAATGTAAAATCCCTTCTATTTTTTCACAAATATTGTTAAAAATTTACTTTTATATACTTGTTCCCTAAAATTAATTTTTGAATCAAAGCATGCCTATTTTAGGACAATATAAAATATTGGTTTTTATCTGGTGACAATGATCATTCCTTTAATTCCCAGTTTTCTCTTCCCCTTTAGAAAACAAATAGTGCTTTTGTATAACTGACTTGGTACTTGCCACTTTGTACCTTCAATGACAGTTTACTGAGTGCAATGTTATTCATCTTTGTAACTCATGATATTTGTTGAAAAATAAATAAATGACTTATAAGGTGTGTATTTCTCAAATGACTTTTGAAATAGTTATGAGTATATTTTATGATAATAAATACAACAAATATAACAAATATTTGTTTCAGATTACCTGCAGCAATAAGATATTGTATTCAATGGTTATCGATTCTTTACTTATGTGGAGATTAAGGGCATGTATGTTGTGTGTGTGTAAGTGTTTGTACTTTTTCAACTGAGAGAAATATTTATGAAAAGTAAATAGGAGGAATTTTAATCAGAAACAGCAGAGACAATAATTAAATAACATCAATCAGCCATCTTAACTTTATTTCTCTAAACAGGCCTCAGCCTTGGCTAAACACAGGTTTCATTGACAACCTTGACATTTAAATTTTCTAATAAAACTCAAGAAGAAGAAAAGGAAGAAGAAGAGAAGAAAGCCAAAGAACTAGACTGAGAAGAGAGATAACTTAAGTTTGGGAAGTTCAGCCTGGGTTCATATGAACAACATTCATAGATCCTTAGTGCAGCATTTATATGCCTTCTGGTTAAGGGGTTTATGGAGAAAGGATTCAACAATTGACAATTAAACAAAATGCTATTGAAACATGTATATAACAAAACTCAGGCCCAGAAATGTAAGGGAATCACATGTCACATAAATACTTAGTGGTTTAAGTATATCAAAGACTCTCTAAAAAAGAGAAACCAGTTTTATAAATTTCCAACTACAAGATTCTAGCTCTTCTAGGCTCTGTGACATAATTTGCATGTCCATCTCATCTTATAATATGGCTGTACAGATTACTGAAGTACAATATGTAAAGTTTGTCAGCACTCAAGTAATTTTTTTTTTCAAATTTAAAAATGATTTCAGTGAACCACCAACTGACAACATACAACAGTATGTTGAGGCCTTATCCCCAGACATAAAATCTTAGTTCAGCTGAAAATACCAAATGCTATTGTAAAATATTCTCCTGTGTGAAGTAGATTGGTGAATACATGTCAAAAAATATCATGATCAAACCTGGCATTTTTGTTGACAGACTTTGTAGTGAGGCCAAAGGTGTAATTAGGCCAGAAAATTACTTTCTCACCACTAGAATTGTTCCCTTCAGGTCTTGAGTTATCAGTCCAGAAAATTTCATTAAACACTAAATTCACTTTAAGACAACTGTCAAAATTAAGCAGAGGTGAGTCAAGTCAAGGTCCTCATATTTAAATCTCTCATTTGGGCTTAGAGATACCATACAAAATAAAAAAGCTACAGGTTAACTTTTGTATCAAGACCAAACTTCCTGTGAATTTCAGAAACAGCATGTTTCTTTAAAAAAAAAAAAAACAGAACAATGCAGAAAGATAAAATAAACGTAGAATTTTTATTTAATAGCCCTAACTGGTTAGAATAATTTCTATTTTCTGTTTATTGAGATCTTGATGTGAAAATGGCAAAAAATATACTATTACTATAGATAAAATACAAACAGGAATAATAGTAATTATAAAATTTTGAATTCATCATATTTGAAATAATTGAGAGATTATTTAAATAAAATAATTGAGAGATGACTGTGGTATATTTATGAATTACTTATTTACCACACTTGAAAAATCAACCAATATGGGATATTCTGGTATGAATTTCATAGGAGAACAAGAATTCAGCATTAACAAAGAAAAAGGAAATATCTATTAAATGATAATAGTATTGTGCTTTTTAGCTTTCAAAATGTTATAAAAATAGCATAAAATTAAATATTTGAAATATAGCTTCAACTGTTTTCCAAAATATATCAAATGGTGTAGTGTTTGATATAGAGAAGTAAATGCTATTACCATAATTATTGGAGACAAGATGCCTATACTGAATTGCCCTTGCCAACTGTTACATTGTTTTCACCAGGTAATGCATCCATTGCACAAATAAAAAATAACAGAGATTTACTATAAATGAGCAATACAGCAAACGAAGTCAACAAGAGTGAATGATTAATAAAAGTTAATAAATTAATTTTCAATCATTTAGAGTAAAATAGTGTGCTTGGGACTTATAGGTAAAATGATTTTAAGCTTAACTATTCATAAAATTCAGAAGTAACTCTAATAACATTAAACATTTGTTAGTCAATTAGCACTATATCATTCTGCAAAGTACAACATAAAATATTAAATATGCTATTGCATAAATACTCAATATAGTGATAAGTTAGAATTAAAGTTCAAACAAAACAGTTTTTTAATATTAAGGAATTAAGCATGGTCATGAATTTTGAAAACTGTAATTTCTAACTTATTTTTCACTTTCCTTTTCTTACCCTATACCAAATAGCTCTCAAATTATGAGGCTGAACATCTCAACTCTTAAAAATTTAACTATTTTGAAGTAATCCTTTCTACCAGTATTAAAAAGAGGAATACAATATTGTCAAGGAAATATCATAAGGTAGGCCAGTAACTAGAATGCCTATAACACAAGAATTTAATTTTTTTGTTTAATATGTGAAATTGTATTGCAAAGTTTCATATTAAGATTAAACAAATTAAAGATAATTTGAAATTCTCTATTAAAATTTGACTCTATCCTGAAGAGAAACCTTTATTTTAATTCTTCTCAAAATATAATTGTTACCAAAAAGATTAATGGATTCCTCAGAAATAGGATGGATGGTATAATGAAAACAAGATTTATTTTTGTTCACCCCTAAGCAATGCCCAATTGTGCCTTTGCTTCAACTCAAACAAGTTATTTAAATTTCATGTGCCAATATATTCATCTGTACAATAGAATGAATAATATTTCTTTCATAGTTGTCATGTGAAATAAATTATATATTAGCTATTTGCTAAGTTTCTACAATGTGGTGGTTACTCAATAAATGTTTTCACTGTCCCCTTTTTAATGAATTTATTAACAATGTTTTAAATAGAAACTATTCTAGCAACTGACGGTAAAGTAGTGAAAACTATGAACAGATTAATGTCATATATAAAAGTAATTGAAATTAATCAATAAAATGTTCATGGATCTAATAAGATGTTTTGTTTCTAGCTACTATATAGAATATATATAGACAATCTCTCAATAAATAATCATCAGAAGTGCAAGAATGTCTATATAAGGGACTTGTATTTTGAAGCAGATTTTAAATATCTGTCATTTGCAAAAGTATGATTTTTTTGTATGGACAAAGGTCTACAAAACCGCATGATGAAGACTGTAAATTTGAATAAGCTGTTTTAAAAGTATTTTTAAAGTTCCCTTTAAGTGAACTTATTGGGTTTCCAAATATGTTGCCTAAGAAATGCTAAGTTATTGAGGAGATACAAAATTGGTTCAAAGTGTATTGATCATTAATGAAAAGATGACATAAAATATGCCAAAAGAATGAAGAACCCAGCATGCTAGTAGATGTGCCACTTCAGGAGTAAAATTAAGTGAGACTAAGTAAAAACTGAGGTAGCTGCTGAGGGCAAAGTCTACCTATGGACTTTTTTCCTATAGGATAGGAATAAAAAAATATTTACTCATAAAAGACTATAATAAGGTATTTTCACAATATTTTCTAAAGAGAAACTGGAGAAAATTCAGCAGCACACAATTCTTTCTATAGCTGAAATCTCAACTTATATGGTTCTGAATTGACAGATAAATTTAACATGGACAGATACCAGTAGTCTTGTTTAATTAAATCCTTAAATTTTAACACATTAATGGATAGGAACCCCAGATACAATGTTCCTTGAATTCACACCAAGAACAACAGTGATCTAGGCAAAATTGGCTGGATGGACAACCTATACATTCAAGGAAAAAAATGAAGATTACTGTTGAGAAGATGGGGTGGAATGCTAATGGGATTCCTGATGCTGACCATTTTCATGATCAATTTTTAAAAAATCAAAGAGGCAACCTCCTCCTCTTATTAAAATAACAATATTGGCATTTGGGGAAAAGTGAATATTTTTTAAATGTCTGCATTCTAATAGTTCTCTCGCATTGATACATACAGTATTTTATTATAGATGATTGATGTGGAGCTCACTATAATTTCAAAAATTCATAGAATATTATTATGTCATGAAATTCATGCCGAGAAAGCAATTGCCATTATAAATCAAAAAGACAACTCATATGGACAGGTCATATGGTAACGGGTTCTCCTTGGAATGGTATCCTTAAATTTAATTTATTCAATAAGTAACTTAAAGGTTAGGTATGATGAGATGAATCTCATGCTCAAGTAACTTCAAAATATCATTATACTGTATTATTAAGAGATTAATTTTCTTGGAATTTAGAGATACTTGCATTTATATTCATTTAAATCAACATGGTTCAATGTAATTCTACTTAAACATTTTCACCCTAATATAATTCCTAGAGGGATTTTATTAAGCAATATAAGATAATAGGGAATACAAAGGGCATTTTACTGCTTTACTAGATGAATGAGGTATCCAAATAGAAGAACAGGTTTTGAAAACCTTTACAATATTACATTTCACATTTAGAAAATAAATGTTTTAATAAGATAAAGAAGAGCTCCAAAAATTGACTTCTAAGGAATAATGCTTTAATAGAGGAATTAAACACTTTATTGACTTTAGTATTGAATATTTTTATGTTTAAAGAAAATCTTAATAATATGGCATTATATTTCTAAGTCTAATCCACAATAGTAACTTATATTTACATAGCCCTTTAGAATAAATGAAGTGTTAACATTCCCTTTAATCCTTATAACTGAATATTGTGTTTCCTTAAGTCAAATCCTCACATCCCAGGAAGCAAACTGAGATAATTAGAAAATATATATTTAGAAAAATAGTCCCTCCACAATAATCGCATTTCTTAAATGAATACTAATGGGAATACATTTTATCTGAATTGAATGATATTCTACCAATGGATATGATATAAAACACATTTCAATGAATTAAATATAAATCATAAAATTCTCTATATAATGATCAAAAAGTAATAATTGACATGAAAAGAGGATTTTATCAGGAGAAAAATATTTTATTTGCGCCAATGGCAAGATGCAAAATCAATTTAAAAGAGATAAGGAAATGATTACAACCTGATGCCATAAGTATGGGGAAGAAACCATTATTTCTAGAACTGATGTGTTCAAACAGAGAGATAAATAACCTTTATTCTATTTGGAACATGGCAAAAAATCTGTTTTGAAAATTATCCTAATAAAACTCAAAATCAGATACTTTGCTCTATAACACTTTGCAAAATGCTTTCGGATACATTAGCTCATTTTGTTCTTCACAAATTCCTATCAAGCAGGCAATAAGGCAGATGTTAAGAATGATTATAAATGAAGAAGATATTTCAGAAGGTAACTTGAAGCAGGAAAGTAATAAATTAAAATCAGAACATTTGAATCGACCAGTACATAATAGTGAAACTTTGGACAAGACTCTTAGCCTTTTCTCCTCTTCTGTAAAACGATGTTTTTCGGGTATCAGTACTCATCTGTGATGACTGAATAAGTGAGGCCAAATAATAATGCTCAAGGTCACTTAGCTAGTACTTGATAAGGAAAAGCACAAAAGCCAAACCTTTCACTTCCATGTTAGGAGACATGTCATAATACCATTCTGTTTGAAAAACAGTGTCCTTTGAAGAGATGAGTCATAACCTACTCATTGTATTCTAAAATTAACAATAAAAATATGATGATCTTCTCTAGGAATTGTATTTGTGTAACTTTCATTAAAGTATGAAATAACATAAAGATCTTCAAATAGTTGAGTCTACTGGGTATATTTTTAGCCATATATCAACAAGTGAATATAATAAAAAGCTCTCAGGTTGATTATACTGACTACTTCTTTAATGAAGTGCAAAAGTGTTTGTGTAATCTGATTCAATTTATTGAATTAGGTTACAGTTTTATCATTTTGAAAACCAGCTTCATTGTTTACTTTACAATATGTCAATTCATTTCCAACAATTAAATAGCTTAGCAAACAGATGTAATCAATTGAAAGCAGTCTCCATCTTTAGGGCTTAGTTCCATTTATAATGTGCACACTTCTGAAAGCAATATATGACAGATTGAACATGTATTATAATGGTAGTAGTGATACTTCATACCAAGGAAGTTTATTTGCCCCATGAATACAAGTTTGTAAAAAGAATAGAGTGTCATTATGTCCTGAAAAGTAAAACATGTGATAACCAAAATTTAGTGCTAACTTCCTCTACTAGGAATATCTATAGAGTACCTATGAATAACTGGCTAAACTAAGACATTTTATGCCAAAGCTATACATTAAAAATTCTAGTAATTTTATTTTTAAATCAAATGAAGTTGGTTTGAACACAGATAGCCAGTTGTAATAATCAATGACACAGAAATCAGCCTGTTCAATTACAATGATTTACCTTAGTTTATTTCCATTGTTTGCAAAAATTTATTATAGATTATGTCATTTGACATTCAAGACAACTTAAGAATGATTTTGAGATTAAAAAAAAAAAACTTTTATGGTGAAGAAAATAATGAATGAAAAAGTTCAAATGGCTCAATTCTACATTTCAGAAGTGATGTGACTAAAAGATTCCTATCTATGACTTTCAGGGATTCACCCCTCTTTTGGAACTTTATTTTTTCAAAAACTGGAGAGTCAAATCAAAATAATTTATAATAAAGTTCAAGTTCTTTCATTTAAATCCCTTTAAGGTTGTATGTCATTCTGTTATTATTTCTGATGATGTTTATTGGTTTAAATAGTGTTGCTTTTCCCACTCCCATCTCTAAATCATATCACAGCTATAAGTATTCCTTTATATTATACTTAATGGTGCCATTTGTTCCTATTAACTTTGCTATTATGTATGTACTCTTTCAGGAGTACTTATGAAGAAAGAAGGGAAGTGGGGCTGTTGGGGGGGAGGGTTTTCAAATTTCTTTCAATGGGGGAAAAAAAAGGGTTAGCTTACTATAGTTACATTTTCACCCATGAGATAAACATTCCATTCATGAAAAGCAGGGTAGAAAGAAAGAGGATAAGTGCTTAAAAATATGAAGCATTCATCTCAAAAATAAGTTTTAAAAACTGTCCAAAACAAACATGAATTGATACTCCAACACCAAAAATATACTATCAAAAACAACCCTGAAAAAATATAAAATAAACCCTTGAAATAGATAGTTTACCTAGAAAGTTCCCTTGTTGAGTATGGAAAAAAAATCCAAATAAAATAGAAGCATCAAATTTATAATTAAAAGGGAACACAATGGTACTTTCCAACCTGTATCTCTCTTAATATAAAATAATTTTCAAATTTCCCTAAGAATAGTGATTATTGAGAAGGGAAACGATGGCTGATAGGGAGGGAGAGATTTGACTTATTTTTATAGATTTAATTTATTTTTATAGATTATGGGTGAGAAGTTGTTTGTCATAATTTTTATATTTATTTTTATAGAATAGAGTGTATGTGGTATAAAACAGTGTTTTTAAATTAAATATAAAATTATGGCAAACAACTTTTCACCCCAGTTTTCTCTTAAACGTTCCTATCAGAAGGACTGATTCAGAGTTTATTGGTAATACATTCTACTCTCAGACCATTCTCTATGAAACAAGATCCTTTTCTGGTTGTTGTTTTGCTTTGTTTTTGGTGTGGAATAGACTCAAGGCCTTGCACATGATGAGCAGGTGCTCTGACTTGAGCTACTACCCCCCAACCTAAGGGTGTACATGAGTCTATGAGTATATGAGTCTATGCTGTCATGTGCATTCAGACTTTCTATAAATCTTCTTCATATTAAGCATCATCATTTCCAAATCCATATCATCTAGACTACTGTCTTAGGACTCACCAATTTGTCAATGTCCTACTAAAAATTGTATTGCCATGACTAGATAAAAAGTCTAGATCCCATCTGAAGTACAGTTTTAAATGGCATTTCTGTATCCATTTATATGGATTTCATATTCCTATGTATTAAACAAGGTTTATATTAGCACTTTCCAAAGTTCTAATACAGTGTCAGTTTATATGATTACAGATACAAATGAAATGCTTCAAGGTTTTTCATGAAGAATATTTTCAAATCCGTTCTTAAGTTCATCCACAATTTGGGCAATGAATGTATTAGGACACTAATTCAAAGTTTTATTATGATCTTTTGTCCTTTGGTGATTTCTCTAGAAATTTTTGTTTCTGTCAATCATTTCAATTAGCAATCTACTTCTTTGCAAAAGGCAGACTAAAGTTGTTAAACTTATCCTTAAAAAGTATGGAGAGAGCAAAAAGACCTTCCAATGTGGTTTGGTTTAATCCTTAACAACAAGCTTAAAACACAATATTAAGGGAAGTAGTTGAAGCTCTGAAGTTTGTTTCAGAGTAGAGGGGCTATCAAAGATAGAGAATAAACAAATACTGTTGTTCTTGTTTTGTACAACTTTTGTTTTACAATATTCTTAGGAATTTTAAAAATGCATCTATAGCAATATTTGCCTGAATGAACAATATTTGCATTTCTTACTTCTCTAGGGAGGGAACAGAGATAATAACAGCACCTCCTACTGGTCGAAAAATTACAGGGAGTCATAAAAGAACATGCAAACATTGTGTAACCAAGGGATTAGAACACCATCTAAGAATCTCACACACAAAAAAGTGGATAGTCTACAGAGTTCCAGCCATTGTAATATCCACTGTCATAATCAGAAGTTGACTCTGAAAATTTGATTTGCTTTTCTAATGTAAATAAACTCCTCTTGTCAAAGAAGCTATCATATTACCAAAAAGGAAGCAAACAATACCTTGCAATTAGTCAATTAAAGACATTAGCAACTTCATTACTGCAAATCTACTGAGAGAAAAGTGTAAGCAAATTATAATTTTTAGTGCAGTTCAGTACAGGCATATGAGATTACAGAACTCAACAGAAATTTGGAAGAGAGAAATGAATTAGGAAAGAAAGGACTGTAATTTTCTTCTAAATTAAGTAGATGAGAGGCCTGTCCAGAAGTCTAGTAATATGTGGTTATTTAATTAAATTTTAAAATAACAGATCTTTGCTCTAAGAGCTTAGGAAAAAGGATTTTTATGAATTTCTATGCTAGTAACAGAGACAGGGCATATTGTGATTTGGCTGTAGTACTTGATTACAGTCTATACTACATATAAAAATAGAAGTAAATATATTTGTTATGTACTTATACTTGATTAAATTTAGAGTTCTATATATTCATATATAGAGAAAATTAGTTTTAAATAAAGATAGTATGCCTAAAATTAGAATTCTAATTCTTAAAGATTATTTAATATAATATGAATATAGCAATATAAATACTATATTTAATAAACATATATATATATATATTTAGAAATTACAAAGACTAATATTATGCCATGTTATTTCTTTAAATACTGCTTCTCTAGAACATCAATCTAGAGTTATAAAATTTACCAACTGTTAATGATAGTACATAAAGTAGCCATTACAACCTATGAACAAACAAATAATGCCTTTCATATACTAAGTAACTTCCATCAGGCCCTAGAATCTAAACTTTTAATCTGAAGCCTTAATAGGACTTGAGAAGCTACATTAACACACCACTATTGAAATTTTTAACTATGAGGCATAATTCCTCTCAGAAATCTTTCACTAAATATTTATTAGCCATAATCATTGAACAAACATTTATTTTGGGTGTCCACTCCTTGTCAGGCAATATTCTAAGCACTGGGATTCCACAGTGAACAAAATTGACCAAAACCTCACAGAGGTTACATTTGTATACATATCCCCAATGACCGCATTTAGGCCTCTCCCAATATCTGATGCAGAGACTTGCTGGATGTGGAAGGCTGATAATTGCCCTTGAGTTGTGTTCCACATCTTAATCCAGGGAACCTGGGAATGCCACTTGAGGTGAAGAAAGGGGGGGGGGGTGTTTGTTTTTGTTTTTATTTTTTCAAACGTGATTATGTTGAGAATCTTGATATGAAGGGATTATCCTGTATTGGGCAACATACCCTAAATAGAATCACAAGTATCCTTACAAGAGAGAGGCAGAGAAATTTTAGATAAATGCATACCAAGAAGATAACATGACTACAGAGACAGAAATTGGAGCGAGTTTTCCACACACTGAGCAATGCCAGTAGTCACCCAAAACTTAAATAGCCAAAGAATGGATTCTCCCCTGGAGCCTCCAGACAGGGCATGGTGGCCTATGGTTACCATGATTTCTGCCTGATGGTACTGATTTAGGACTTCTGGCCTCCAAAACTATGAGATAATAATTTCTGTTGATCTGCTACCAACCTTGTGGTAATTTGTTAAAGCAGCTATAAGAAAATAACAGAGTGTCAAAACAAGTTTTAAAACTTAATAAGGTGCATGATCAAGTCTGTTATTTAGTCTGGCTTTCCATAAAGAAAAAAAGGAAGATTTATTTATTTTTCTCTTCAAAAAATACTGAAAGGCAACATGTATTATATAAGGGATCAGTTAAATGTGCTATCCTCAAAACATCTACTGATAAAACCTCACAAATATTCCCCATATATAAATGTAAAAAACATTTATAACATGCTATATTAACATAATGGTTTAAATAGTTTACATCGTACTTACTCTTTAAATAAGGCATTCAGTAGATTATGTTTAATTTATTAGTGGAGATGATCAATCCATTTGTGGCCATTTTACATGTATATCTTTCTGTTTTCCTTACTTGTAAGTCCCCCCATGGAATACAATACATTTATTATAATAAATTTATCAACATACAAGGCACAGTTCCAAACTATGAATTATCTCCTGAGAAAATACTGTGATTAAGGCATTGAAAATATTACAAATGCTGATATTACAAAGGGTAGCTTAGAGTTGTAGTTGGTAACTAATATTTAGGGGAAAAATAAAGAACATAATATTTGAAAATACATGTTGTATCAACATTCCATATGCAAATACATTTCTTTCAATTTTGTTTCAAATTAGAATTTTTGGGGGCTGGAGATACAGCTCAGTTGGTTGAGTGCTTGCCTTGTATACACAAGGCCCTGGGTTAAATCCCTGACAACGCACACACACACACACAGAGAAAAACTGTTTCAACTGGATTAACTTTGGATTAATATTTTCCTGGTCGTGTATTTTTTCAAAAATGATAAATTTGCAAGGAATAAATTTTGCCTTAGAGGTATAATGTATATGTGCACACAGTGGCTTTCTTTCCTCTAAATGCATATTGAGTATATATCTACAAATTAACTGTGAGAGAAAAGAAATGCCCAAGAAGCAAAACTATAAATCATTCATTTGATAAGAGTATTTGAAATAAATAGGTATTGGATAACTTTTCTTTTAATGTCAAATGCAAGTACTTGACTCAGTAGGTAACTTCTTAATACTAATAGGAAATTTGTATTCCAAACCCAGTTTGTATTATGATCTAAAGATAAAAATCAGGAAGTTGGCCAAAACTCTATCCAAATTGCACTGCTGGCACAAGAAGGGAGCATTCTGAATTCCTAAATACCCTTTCCTTAATTGTAAATAGTCATGATTCTATAAAAACCAAGAATGTTATTGGAGTTCTGTTGTAAAAAGGAATTTATTGCAGCAGGGCTCAGTGGCACAAGTCTGTAATCTCAGCAGCTCGCAAGAGGATCTCAAGTTCAAAGCCAGCTTCAGCAAAAGTGGGGCACTAAGCAACTCAGTGAGACCCTGTCTCTAAATAAAATACAAAATAGGGCTAGGGGTGTGCCTTAGCAGTAGAATGCCCCTAAGTTCAATTCTAGGGGCCAAAAAAAAAAGGAATTTATTTAAAACCAGTGTTTATTATAAAAAATGATTTAAGACAAATGCTCAGTCAAAATAAATGTGGCGACCACTGCAGGAGGTAGTGCTACAAAGAGGCTTCACAATTTTTCTTTTTTCTTTTTTTTCATTAACTTCAACTTTCGGTTGCTGTGGCATCTAGTGACAATCATAACTTTTGGAAATTACCATCTGCCCACAACCACTTCTAAGGTTACATAGAGGTCTACTTGAGCAAACAAAATAAAAAAACTCCATAAGTAATCTCACAGTTCTTTGTTTTGTTCTGTTTGCTTTTTGCCTTCTTTATTATAAATATCTAAATATATAATTTTAAGAAAGGAAAATGACTTTTAAAACAAATATATAATGATAGTCTTTTTTGCCTGAGAAAACAAACACTTCCAGGAGTTATGACAAATTCCAATGCTCAACTTTTGAAAATTAAAAAAAAATGGGCATGACTAGGAATAAATAAATGGATATTTATGAACTTGTTGAAATTCACTGGACTGAAGTAAGCAACTTAAAAGGTAAATTTACACCATTTTATTCTTTTAAATTGCTACCACCATGAGAAATACAAACATACAAGTCAATGTTGATAAAGTAGGCTACAATTTAAATTTTGGGATTTGAAATCTGGGGGGATTTTTGTTTGTATCTTTCCTTTTAATCTTGATATTTACATTATATCTCTTCAATTGTTTTGCCAGTTTTAGAAATGCAAAGTACATGTCTTTTATTTATTTATGGTGGTAGACATTGAACAGAGGGCCTCATGCATGCTAGGCAAGAGCTATACCACTAAGCTGGAACCTCAACCCCCAAATCCACATCTTCTAAAGATAAGAAATAACTGTAATTCCTTGTTAAAAAAAAAAAATGTCCTCTCCCTACCCACCCACCCCGCCAAAGGCCTTATGCCTGCTAGGCAAATGCTCTGCTGAACTAAATCCCCAAATTAGAAGCAATTTTTTAAAATTCAAACTCAGTGTAAAAAACTTGTATATACATTATCAAACAGGTTGCTCAATGTCAAGAATAGAGAAATATAGAATTATCACTTTTTCAATAACACACTTGCCTTTCTCAGGGAAATAAAGAAAATACATCATTTTTAAAAGAGAAGTAGCAAATACAAAGTCCTGGAATATGAAAGCTTATATATTCATATTGAATACCACTCCCCCAATACAAAAAGTAGTTCCTTGGAGAAAGGTGTGAGGCATGGATGGATGATAAGGCTCACATGCAGCAATCATAACCTATACAAAAATACATAATGCCTTCTATGTTCTTATCTCCATTAGGCTCTAGAATCTAAATTCAAACTACATTACAAGGCCATTAGATATCCAGTTAATAAAATGGTGAATACGTTTCCCAGTATATGAAGTCGTTATTCCGTATTTTCCAAAATTGAAACTGCTTCATCTAGAAAGATTTTATGTAAAAAGAGAAATTATATGGAATATATTATGATAAGACCATTTGAGTACAACACTCACACTATGGCAACCTCACTCCTTTGGACCACTTTCTAAAAGAGGAAAGTGAGTGAGTCAGGGAGAAGTGAGCTCACAAACCCAAAGCCATTCACTGGGCTCTAGAGAGCATTGAACTCTCCAAGATCCCCTTTTCAACTCAGGGGACTCTCCTCAGGAGCCTCCATTTCCTCATTTCTTCTCTAGAATATGACTGCTTAAGGTCTTTTTCAATATAATGCTTGATAATCTTGACAGAAATCCTGTTTTGGTGGTTCACAGCACATTAGAAAGAACAGAGATACAAAAACCTATCACAGAAGAATAGCACAGCAACTGAAATTTTTTAAAAAAATGATGCTGCTTCTAAAATTAAGAATCAATGATGAGTCAAGCTGAAACTATCTTCAGCATCTTTGTTCAGCCAAAAAAGTGTGTAACGTATTTTAGGAAGAAATTTTTCAAAATTAATTTAGTATTTTCTTTTGGGGGCATATGAACTTCTTTTATTTAGAAACTTTACTTCCTTCAGAGATACTGGATGGTGTTAATTGTGTGAGGTATTGGTACATTTAGATTTTGATGGCATCCTTTTTTTCACTATTGATTTAGTAATAAAGTTTTTATTGTCTTCACCATGAAAGATTAAATATGGGAAGACAATTTGGAATGAGATCTTTCCTATTCAAATGAATGTAGTGTAGAATATATTTTTTTCCCTTCAGAGAACTGTGATTAAGTAACTTTTGAGAATCAGTGTAGTTTACCAAATCCAGAAAAATAATCATAAAACAGCCATGAAAAAATCCCAAACAACAAAAAATAGTTCATTTAAAATTAATTATGTCCCAAACTCAGATCTTTCTCCTTTTACACTTGAGTTTTTCAACTACAAAATATATGAAAAGTTGACTAGTACAAAAGACTTTCCTATGTGGAACCAAAAATCTAAATTCTTAAAGGAGGAAATTTTATTATTTAATTAACTATAAGCAGTCAACGCTAAATAATCTGCTTCCAGTTCCTTTTCCAAATCCCAAATTAGAAATGAGAAATTTCAAATCCCAATTAGAAATCAGAATTTCATAAGTAGAATTCAGTTACTTGAAAAACATGCTTAACTAAATGGAAATGGTGGCACCTGCCTTGTAATTGGGAAGCTTCCAACTACTAACTTCATTATTTTATATCTCAATTTTCATCCACAAAATTAGCACAAAAAGTCAAATTTTTATGGAAATTTCAATTATTTGCTATTAAAAATCCTTTAGTGCATTGATGAAAATGTATGAAATAGATACATTGAAACTCAACTAATGTCTGATAAATATCCATAAAGGTCAATGAAATCTTCACATATTGTAACAAAAGTAAAGATATATTAGAGATAGTCATTGACTTCAAGGAAATTGGCCCAAATATGGAATTTGAAATCAGATAACCCAAGATTATATTAAGCCACAGAAAAAAAGACAAATGTTACAATGAAAAAGAAAATATTGATAGAAGAACTCAGAGACGAAAGGAAATCTTTCTTTTCTTCTTGCCAGATTTATATTATATAGATTGTGTTACATGACATTTATATGTCTCTCTCCATATGAAACTCCCATGACTCTGAGAATTAATATAAATATTATGTCATATAATAATATCATCATTCTTTTAATTTGCTTAGGATATGGCTGATTTCCTGAGGAAAAACTGCCAATTGACAAATATATAAGTAAACAAAAGAATTAATGAACACATTCATTTGTTGACAATCATTTGTTGAAAATCAAATGATTAATTTTTGCTGCACTACCTTATTCAAGTTTTTTATAGCATAGATTCTATGTGGTCAACTATTTTTTACTTATATATTTTCAAAATTCTAAAAATAAACTTCCTTTAAATGAATCTAAGAGAAATTTATTTGAGAAAAATAGCAGATATTTCTATTAGACATAGTCATTGTCTGCTGTTAAAATGTATGCCTCTCATTTCTGGGTTCTTACAGAATGAGAATTAAGTATAGAATGGAATCGAGAGACCTGGGTGTGAGTAACCATGGAAAGCTATCAGTTCATTGACCTTGAGAAAGTCACTGATGCTCTCTGCGCTTCTATTCCTTAACAAGAAAATAGGAACAATTATTTGGTTTTTGATATTTGTAGGAGGATTAATTAAAGCAACTTCTAACCGTGTGCTCAATTAAGTTTCTTTCATTTTATTTTAAAGAAAGAAATGGAGTTGATTATAAAGCAGTTTTGAATAAACTGCTAGCAGTAACGTTATTGTAGTGTGCACAAAAATATAATCGATATATGAATGTAGCAGTGTAAAAACAAGTATGTATACAATCTATGGAATTGGCTAATTTTTAATATGTTTGGCATTAATAAGTAGGAATCTTACCTGTTGGTGGAATTATTCCAGGAGACATGAGGCCAGGGACAGAATGTGGCATGATATGAGAATTCTCTGGGGAGGTGACACTTTGAGTCCTCTTAGGAGGCCTTCCAGGTCTAGAACTGAAACAAACAAACAAAAAATTTTACAATTAAGCTGTTGTCTTACACATCATTTCAAAGTTGTTTCAAGTGGTAACATGGACTGTAAATAAATTTGTTTCAAGGACGGTTGCTTTTGCAGTTAGATGTAATAGACTTCCATCACTAATTAGATTACATGCTGAATTCATTTTCCTCATTGAAGATCAGCCACTCCTGATGCATAATTCATAGCCTGCACCTCGTTACCTGCTTCTTCATATTAATATCTATACACAGTTTGAATTGCCTCGTTTGCATATGCTAAAGTTCTGCATGCAGCCTTCAGCACGAAAATTATGCACTAACTTGTAATAATTATTACAGTCAGCCTGCTATTGATTTATGAGACTTTTAAAAACCAAATATGTGTAGTACTTGTAATGAATGATATTTTAAGGTTCTTCAGGAAATTAAAAGGCAATGGCTGCCTAAGGAAATGTTCTGCTTGTTTGATTTAATACTACAGTTAGCTGGGAGGTGGAATGAAAGAGTGATTCAGACCTATAGCACATTTTTCGATGATATGTTTTATTACTTCGCACTGCTAGCCTGATATCTAGATGATAAATGACAATACATATCTAATGTGTGAAAAGGTCTTGCAATTTCTTTATTTTTTGTCATTTAAAAGATAAGTCAAGTTATCATTTAACCCTTATTTTATTTAAGTGAACAACCCCACTAAGTTACCTTATTTTTAATATACTAAAATATATTGGAAAAGCTTGGAGTTATTTGTAGGACATCATTGAGAAATTGTCAATGGAGCATTTTACTTCTGTTTTTAGATAAATAAAAACGTTGTGCTTATGTTTTAGCAGTAGTTGTCTTTCACATGCCCATTTTTAAAATTATCAAATCAGAGGTTGAAAAGGAGACAAATCTTAGCTGATCTTATATATAAATAACATCAAGGATATAAATTAGCAAATTTTGAACAAACATTCTTATCACTATATTTCTACCTTTTTGCTTCTGTATAATGAATGCATTTTTATGAAATGTTCTTCCATAATTTATTTGGCCGGTATACACCTAGATATATCTTTCATAAGTATTTCTGTGTTTGCCCCAGCTGAGTCCCCTTGACTCATCAGAAGTTTCAAAGATCCTTTCTCTTATTTTATTATGTAGTATATGTGGTCATTAAACAAACAATCACTAAATAAATACCTGTTGTTTTTAAAGCAGTTACACTATGGAGGATAATTTGAGGGAATGAGTTGTTAGTCTTCAGGAGCTTATACTCTTGCCAAGTGCAGAAATAACTACAATGCAAATTGTAATAGGCTAAGTCTCATAAGGAAGTTTCGACCCACCTCTTCATTGGAACATAGGTTGATATCTATGTTCAGGGAAGAAAGATGGCAGTGGAAGCATTAGAAGAAAATTCCTAAGTATGACTTAGATGTGGAGAAGAAAAGAATGGGCGAAAAGGATAGTATACTGAAAAGAATAAAAATAATAGAAATGTAGAATTGGATAAGGTTGTTTCAAATGAACTGAAACGTGTCAGGTAACAAAACGACTGAGACTGTTAAACTTATTGCAGGGGTCAGATCCTGGAGGGATTTGGGAAAACAGCAGGGAGATTGTTTGCAAGCTTGTCTGTTTTGTTAAGCAATAGGGATACTTTCCGGCTTTTTGTTCTGAAGTATCTCCCTAGCTAAGTCTTCTTATTCTTCATTATTACTCCTCATCCTTGGTTGGCTTTTAACTCTTGTTATTTGCCTAGGATCAATCAACATCCCTCTAATAGTCTCCATTCTCTCTGATCTCTTCTATTGTCATCACTTAGATGCTAAAGACTAATGGCTAAATATACATCTACAGCCCAGATCTTCCTCCTGGGATTCAGACAGATTGATGCCTATCTAGTAAACATCCCTGCTTCGATGTTCTATAATAATCTAAGACTCAGCTTGTCCAAATCTGAACTCAGCATGTGCCCCATTAAAATCTATTCCACTTTCCCTGGTTCAGCAAAATGGTACCTAATTGACTAAACCAAAAATCCAGGACTCAGCTCTGTCTTTTCCTTCTCTTACTCACTCAAATATCATCTCTATGAAGACATTGTTTTAAATCTGTTCTCTTTCCTTTGCCCCCACTCTTGTCTTCCAGATCAACCACTCATTTATTAGTTGAGCTACTATTAAAGGTTTCCAAATCTATTAAACTCTTCCAAGACCCACTTCCAACTTTGTCCCACTGTACAGCATAGAGTCAAGACAACTCTCCATACTGATTTCAGAGGATTTTTCTAAAATGTAGATTTGACTATGTTTTACATTAGATTAAAGATATCAATTGTTCCTTATTGGATTCATACTCTCAGTGTGGAACCAGGCCCCTACTACTTGGCCCTTGCCTACTTTTCCAGGTCTGTCCTTCTATTCCTATATTTATGGCTTATATTTGGCCCTACCACATTTACATTTCTTAAGAGTTTCTTGAGTTGCTTTGGTCCTCTATTACTCAATCTTCATTAATTGTTGCTTCCTTTGTCAACATTTCTACACCAACCCATCCTCATCTTCATCTTACTTAGCTTAACCTTAATCATTCTTCTTACTAACAATATCAAGTTTGGGTATTCTTTTAAGACATTGTGATAGTTCACAGCTTATGGTGAGCAACACATAATTCTTTCTGCACTGCTTGCAAGTAACATATTTATCTGTTTTGCTACCAAGATTATATGGCAGACTGCATAAAATGAGGCCTTTGTGTCCTTAAAACTAAGAATGACACCTAGCCCATTATATTTGTTTAAATAAATTTTAACCTATTTATGAAGCCATTTCTCCCCAAATTCCTTAAGCATCTCACCTTATCAATTCCAGTGATCAAAAAACTTCCAGGATATAAAAAGTAATGCACAAAGTTTGAAATTCCAAGTCTAAACAAATGCTAAATATACATCTCAAGTCCAGAGAAAAGGGAGAGGAATGGGAGACCTCTATCAAGATGCCATAGAGCAGGTAGAAAATGCAGAGGAAGTTAAAAGATTTAAATTTTTAGTCCTTTAGCTTGTTTTAAAGAAAATGAAACCTTGCAGGAGTGCTTTATTATTCTGGCCACAGGAGTTGTCCTCACAGCTTTCACTCTGGAAGGAGAAGTCAGGCTCCTAAGTAGGAACACTTTAACTCATGCTGTGATTAGAACAGACCCAGTGGGCTCCTTTCACCACAGATTTCTGCTGCCCAATCTATCACATTGCCTCAAATTCCACCAATAGAGATTTATTGCTTTCAGACTCAAAGCTTGAAGTTCTTTTAAAACCTTCCATTAAAATGCAAATACCCTTGGTGGTGGTAACACCCTAAAGCCATCAACAGACACCCAACTGGGGATTACTTTACAATTAGGTGAGAGTGCAGTAGTGCAATAGGACATGAAGAACAGAAGGGGCCAAAAGAAAAGACTTGGGAAGACAAGTCAAACCACTTACCCTTTTGTCTAAAGCATAAGACCATTGGGAACTTCCCTGAGAGTTATACAAAACTTCTCAGTTGAGGGGAAGCAGAAAAATTTATTTATTGATAAGACCTCATTCCTGTTGTCATTCCTTCATGACCTACCATTAGGTCCCCTGATTAACAAACTTGGTATTCTTTCGATATTACAATTTTGCTAACTTCTAGAGGACCACTACTTCCCACAAGACTCTAAGGAAGATAACTTAATTGTAAAATACTTGAGGGTTAGGGCTGTGCCTCAGTGGTAGAATGCTTGCCTAGCATGCATGGGAAACTGGGTTTGGTCCTCAACTCCACCTAAAAATAAAATAAAGGTGTTGTGTCTATCTACAACTAAAATAGAAAATATTTAATAAAATAAAATAAAATAAAATAAAACACTTGAATATTCAAATTCCTTTCAATAGAGTTTTAGGGATTTTTCCAAGAGAATCAATCTATTTATCTTCCTATCTATCTATCCATCCATCCATCCATCCATCTATAGTACTGTGCTCAGAAGCACATATTTTATTGTCTGTTCAGATCTAACTATAATACTGGCTCTATCGGTTTATTACCCTTAGTCAAGTTACTCACCTTTTCTGAATATCTAACTAAATAAGGGCTTTGGGGGAAAACTAGTATGTTTTGTTGGAAATCAGTAATTCTTAGAAAGAAAAGCTAAAATACTAACCGGAAAGAGGAAGTGAAATAATTTGCAAAAGTATTCAGAATGATCAATTGTCTCAAGAGCAGCCACACTATAGTGACCCACTTCTGTCCCAGAGGACCAGTCCCAGTTCTAGTCAAACAGAAGATCTCACTTAAATCATTACCCTCAGTAGCTTGAATAAAATCACAACTTCAGAGGTTTGTCCTTGTCAGCCTTCTTCCCACAGTAGCCACAGTTCTTCCTTTAGTATTTTCAACCAAATGCATTACAAGTTTAAGAATGCCCAAATCCATACTTCATATCCAAAGCACTCAGAGACTCACCCAAGCACACCCTCTCCTGCAGTCCTGAACAACAACAAAAAAAAGGTTTCTTTTTCAGACAGATGCCTCTAGGTGGTCTTCTTTCCTTAGTTTACACCACTAAATCAATCTCATACTAATTTTTATCTCTCTGTCTCTCTCCCATGACTGTGTAAGGTTAGCCAACACTTTCTAGTCCGTTTATTATGTTTATTCAAAGTGAAGTAAAAAATCCAACTTAAAAAAAAAGAAAACAAAAGTGATGTGAATTAATAAAAAGCTAAACCCATTGAAGGAATGAAAGGCATTTTAACTGTTGAAGGGAGGGTACTTTCAGATTTTTTTTTAATCCTCAAGCTTCTGCATAGACATCACCTCCTACTAATCTCTTTAGTAGTTTTTGAGAAATTAAGTTCAACTTTTTCCCTGATAAAAGAAGCAAAGAAACAAGTAAAATCCAGAAAGAGACTGTGATGACTATAAATTAGGAAATGTGGAAGTAGTTTATCAGTAGAATTTTTTGATTCAAATCCCACCTGTCTCCATTCAATCCTTCATTCATTCACTTATCCAAGAGAAAAGAGCTACTATACACAAGCTCTGGGCCAGACATGAGGACTGTAAGAAATAAAGACACAGCCTTTTTTTTTTTTTTTTTTTTTTTGTGTGTGTGTGTGTGTGTGTGGTAGAAGATAAAATGAAATGGCATATGGGGTATCACAGAAAATTCATGGGAGCAAATGAGCACTGGGTGATTCCTGGAACAAAAATAAGTACTTAGAAATGAAAGTACCTTGGTGAGCTAATCTACAAGAGTTCATTTGCCCTCTCAAATCTGTTCATCCCAGAAAAACTCTATTTCTGTCATATTCTACGCTTTTTTCTTGTAAATTGGTTCTATAGAACCAAGATAAATGAGAACTTTTTACATATGTGTGTTTATATTAAATATGTTCATATTTCTATAAATAATTTGTTTTGTATTGGAAAGTTATAATCTGCTAAGTGATTTGCATATCCACTTGGATGTTACAGGTCACACAGAAAGACTGATGATTATGGGTTTATGATAATATGGGGAAATATTTATATTCTAAGTAAAGTGAAAAAGCAAGTTACAAACCTGAATCTATAGACAAATTATAGTGCAAGAGAGAGAGAAAAAAATCAAATAAAGCAAGTAATAAATACATAGAGAAAAAAGAGTGAAACATACTAAAATATTAAGAGTGATGATCTCTGGATGAAGAATTATGTTTTTTTCTATATCTGAATGTTTCAATTTCTCTGTCAGAAGCATATGTTTAAATTTTTTAAAAACAAACATAAAAGTAAAGCTTCAATACTCCAATTATATTTTTCAGGGAATTCACTGTGGACAAACTGTGATCCTGGATATATTTCATCAGTACCTACATAGTTAAACTCAGATAATTTGTTCTCTATTCTTTTTAACTCATTTGAGTTCTAAAATATCTTCTGAAAAAAGATATTATATGGAAAATGATTATCCTTGAAAGAATTATAAAATCTGTCTAAAAGATTAAAAGTACAGATAATCATTGATATCTTCCAGATTAAATCAACCTTAGGAAACAGATCCATCAACTTTGCAAAGGACTTTCTAAGATTAATGTGTGTGTACCTGTATTTCATGAAAGAAGCAGTTGATTTATAATCTTTGGTTTATAAATGCATGGTTGTCCCCTAGACTTCGTTAACTGGTTAGTAGATTTTTTTTTTTTAATTTGAGTTTTCTGAAAGGCACACTCTAGTTGTTTTGTGATTAGCATTTTTTTTCCCTTTGCATTGAAGTTTTCTTTGGTTTGTTTTAGGGGTTTTGTTGTTGGTTTTTCTCAGAGATGGTTAAAGTTTGGAATGGATACTATTTTGAAATGATAACAAAGGTGAGCACTTTCTCAATCTCACTCCACACATTTGGTCCTTTTGTGATCTCTATCTCGGAGGGTGTGAGTGTGAATCTCTCCATGCCTACTTCTCAGTACAAATAAACTATGAACTAACTCATCTAAGAGGTGACTTGCTACAGTGACCACAATACAGTGTTTCATGGAGGCAGAAACTTAAATATCCCCAGGGAACAACACATGGAGGGCACCTTCAGCTCATGGCTCTTGAGTACAAATCACAGAACCCTCTCAACTATTTAGATGGCAGGTAATTCAATTCATGAACTGGACAAATACTTACACAGATATAAAAAATAAAATTGTCCTGAGGGAAAATATATTTTAATAAAAATTTTCTTGTGTTTAAATTAATTTGTGAATTGCCCACTCAAACCTGGTAATTATAAGCATGTTTTCAGGAAGAACTTGACAAATTCCCAATGTTTTAGTATTTTGTTTTGTGAGGCAAGTTCTCAGAGCTTGCACTTTGTTGATATGTATAACAAATCTACAGGAATGTGGTAAAGCAAATATTTACTAAACTGAATTCACCATCAAACCTGTTATTTCCAGTGAGTGTGCTTATTTAGAGACTGATGCTTTAAATGTATACTATAATATATATTCCAATTATGCCTATCCCTGATCCCTAAATATTATGGAACCATTTTCTGTATGTCACAGGGCACATGAGAATTGTCATTTGAGAATTATTGTCCAGGAAACAAAAAAATACAATTTACATATTCTACTGGATGCCAAAATATGGATTTTTACCCTATATTCCCTCAGCAAGGATTCCTGAGAATTTTAGTTACAGTTACCTGTTAATATCATTGCATACACAGTTGAGCAAATTTTGTGGTGTAAGTTGAATCCTGGGCAATTTTAGAAATAACTAGGTCAAAGGAAAAGATTCTAAAGGAGGGAGTCATTTGACCTGGAATATTTTGATTCTCAAGTAGAAAAAACACCAAGCGTTGATACTCAAAAATACAATGCTAACATCGATAAACTGACATTGTAACTAGCAACAACAAAAATAGTTGAAATTAGCAACTCTCCTGAGAAAGAATTGTCATTTTCTGTGACCTCAAAACTCACACCGTGTAGACGTGAAGTAGTAGAGGAAAATTACTTAGTACAAAAATCAGTTTCCAAAACCAAAGACAAAATACCAGAAGTTTCCAGTTCAGTTAAAGCTACTGAACATTGAATAAAGTATTACCCCATATAAGGATTAAAACATATTGTACTATAACTAAACCATTCGTAAGCATTGTATGTTGTGGTAACAATTAGTGACAGCCAAAAACACTAGTGTACCTTTCTCATAGATTACATACTTAGGATAATCTAACCCTTTAAGCTTATAAATCTGCCCCTCCCTTTTTAAAATCCATTCAGGAAGGCCAAGTAGTTTCTTTTAAATCCATTAAATATATTAGTTATGTTAATATTAGAATTGATACATTAATCTTAATTTAAGGAGCCTTAACTTTAGTGAATATTGTTTTGAACTTAATCTTTATCAAATAGGAGGTCTTGATAGTTTCTTGTCTCAATTTGTGTCAATGGTAAATGATCCTTTTAAAAGTATATCAAATTATTTATCTGTAAAAATGTATTTCATCTATATTTTTAAGACTAAAAGTAATTTAATGAAATTTAAAATTTTAATTAAGAAAACATTAAAAATGTAATACTGTTTATTTTTATATACCTGTGACATATATTATATATCCATATATATAATATTGCTCCCAGAGTGCAGCTGTTTTCAAATTTCACATAGGGACATGTTTGTCTAGACAAATCTTGTGGTTTGAATATAAGGGGTCCCAGAAAAGCTCATGATAGACAATGCAGGAATGTTCAGAGGTGAAATGATTAAATTATGGAAGCTATAACCTAATCTTAGTAGCTTAATCCATTTCATATATCAATAATGTGAATGAATTACAGGTCATAACTATAGGCAGGTGGGGCATGGCTAGAGGAAGTAGTCATTGGGGGACATGCCCTTGGGGATTTTATGTCTTGTTCCTGGCTCCTGCTAGCCTGCTAGTGTCCACCCCCGCTCTTCCCCCTTCTTTCTGAGGTTCTACCTCACCTCAGGCACAGACCAATGAAGTCAGCCAAACAGGAATTGAAAGCTCTTGAACTATGAGTCAAAATAAACCTTACCTCTCTAAGCTTTTTGGATATTTTGATCTCTGCCATAAAAACCTAACATAAGAGCAAAATATTTTTAAATACCTTACAATTCCCTTTTCTTCTCATGAATCTTCCACATCACAGATGAGTCTACATGTAACACATGATTTTTTTTTTACAGTGTAAAGATTTAATAGAACCCTTGAAAGAACAAGACTTGTAATAGTTATAAACAACTGTAAATGTTTTTCTTAAAGATTTAGGAAAAGTTAATACTGTATTGACTTCTTTTTCACAATTCCTATATTTTACAAAATGAAAATTAATAATAAAAGATATCCCAACTAAAACAGGCAATCTAAAACTATGTTTTACAAAATGAAAATTAATAATAAAATATATCCCAAGTAAAACAGGCAAACTAATTCATATAAGCTATGGACTCTAAGATCACGAAGAAAAAAGTTTTGTTTCTTGTAATGTTTTAATTTGAATTTCAAATAACTACATCTTCTCAACAATTACTGCTGGCTATATTTTGTCTGAACCAAAAGCACATATTTAGTCTTTCATTTCAATGGTATATGCCAAAAGCCTTTTCATAAATATGCAATGGCTATGGTTGACTATCATTCTGTTTTTGCAGATCATCTTTAATTTGGCCCCAATATGCATATATTTCTTTAGTCTCAAAATAACATTAAATTCTCCTCTGTAGCAAATGCCATTTCCAACTCTTTGAAGACCTTCTTTCCAAATGTTTTCATTTTGTTTTGAAATAGCAGATAAAATAATTGTGCTTATATTGTCTGTTACCAGGCACTGTACTAAGTTCTCCATGTGATCAAAGTCTATTAATAATCATGGAAAACATTTGAGATAGGTACTATTGTTATTCTTATTTCACTGACATTGGTGGATATTGAAAATAAAATAAAATTATTTGGTATTCCACCTATAAAAAAAATAGAGCCAGGATATGAACCATGCAATCTGCCTGCAGAGTCCCAGCCCTGAGCATGGAGCAAGGAGACTACTGTAGCATATTTGTGTGTGAATTTTTTTAACATACATTAATTAAACATGTTCATGTGCCTGACCTCAACATATGTGTGGGAATTATCATTAAGATACTTTCCTTGACTTCAACTAGGACACAGTCTATTTTGAAAACTAGATAGTAAAGAAGTAAACAGTAATTGTTCCAAAGAACTGCTATGGGGACACCCCATGGGAGTGCCTCAAGGAAGATGAGGTATGAAATGCAGTAGTTAGTTACTGAAGAAGGGCAGGGGGTAGTGGGATGCTAAGGGAGGAAAAACCCATAGAGGCAAATCCCCATTACACACATTGCACACACCAACACATACACTTCTCTAATGAAGTTCTGGATTGCTCAAAGCCATGATTCATTCTTCCCTACAAAGAATGGTTAGCATCACACAGCCTAGTACATATCCTTTTCTATGGTTTTGTAGATTTCATCTTCTCACTCCAAACTCTCTCCTTAATTCCTACCTTGAGAAATGTATTAGACATGTAATAGGCACTGATTTTGGGACAAACACCATAGTATATAGATATATATAAAATATATCTTTTTTCAGATGTCTTCTTTAAAAAGAACACAATTTGGTATTACATAATCAACTTTATAAAAGAAATTTGAATCTAACCAGTAACTAACCCATCCTCCTTTTGATATTTTACTCTGACAGGAGTTCATATCCATAATAAGGAAAAAGTTTATTATATATTCAACTGAATTTAATTTTATTTTTTGTACTTACTTATTCTCAATTTGAATCATGATTGTTACCATATATTTATATACACAGAGAAAATATTTTATAAAGAAATCAGAGCAACCCAACAATGAGAGGGAAAAAAGTGTGTCTCAGTCTTTCTGTACTAAATCAATCATAAACTTAGATAAAATAAGTTTACACACACTTACACACATACCAGTTTGACACAAACATCCTCACATAAAAATCAAAAAAGCAGAAACCATAGTTATGCTTGTATTAGACTACTAGTCCTTAGAGATGTAGTTTCAAATGAGGGTGAAAAACAGAACCCATTAAATCAAAACTCTTGTCTCCTGTTTATGAATGCAGAGACAAGATGGCAGACTCAACCTCAAATGCATGCTTTCACCCTCCACTGACAAGTTATTTGTATGCTGCCTCTGGAGGAAATGTACATAAGTCATTTGTTTGAGAAACCAATTATTAAAAAATAATACAACCTCCACTACCCTCCACTGTGTAATGCATGGAGAGCTGTCAAAAACTGTAGTTTTGAAACAGGGAGATTCAGATACCAACCCCAGAATTCTGGGACCTCCTGACAACTTTTTGATTCTCCCATGAGGATTCTGGGCCTATGAACTGATGAAAGGATGCTATTAAGACAGACAAAGGTATGCTGTTTCCAGCCTGCAGAGATTTCATAATGTGGTTAATTCATTATGTGACATGGATGTTATGTTACAGAAGCAGCAAACATTGCTATTAATATAATTTACATTAATTGAATCCTACTTAAGGCTTTATGAAATTGTTTTCTTTAATGAATGGTCTTTTAATAATAATGCTAGATATTATAAGAAATTATGATATAAACTTTTGGACCACAGAGTTGGAGAAGACACTGGCAATTGTCTTTTTGAGCTGGAACAGACATTGCTTTAAGATGGGATTTTTTTCTCTTTCCTGGAATAGTAGGCAGAGGCTATTTTTAAAATACCATCATTATACTAATTCCTGTGATCTTTCTTTAGTTCTTTCTTTGGATCTAATAGTGTTTAAATTGTCTACAGCATGATGGTTTATATGGAGATGTATTTATAGACACCAGGAATTCTTTACAGCACTTTATGTATATTATTTCATTTACTTTCCAGAAAGTTGTAAGATAGAAATATTATTGTTTCCATTTTAAAAATGCAGAAACTACAGAAAATATACATTGAACTAGAGTGTAAATGTAAATCAAAGTATAGATTTTCTTACTCATTATATCAAATAGAAAAATGATTTCTTGATGAAACCTTGTGCCCAACATGATGATAGAGAAAATCCTAGAGTAAATAATAGCTGTCATGTTTTGATTTCTTACACAAGTATATAGAATACTACATTGCAGTTAATTTGTGTATTTGACTGCTTTTTAGTAGATTATCTAATATTTAAAAATCTGCTTCAGACTCAGTCCAGCAAACTACCCTCAAAGGATGATCTACCACAAATATGTTCTCTCTTCCCAACATTATTCACATACACAGAAATGTGAGATAGCCACTGGGTGCAAAGGCAGATCCTAGATACTGTGACAGAGACAACAAAATGCAACCATCTCCCCAGAATAGGGCTTCTTATTAGAATACATGGTTATGTCATTAATATATGGTGATGTCAGTGATTTAAAGAAAGAAAAAGAGGAAACTTGTCAAAAACATTAAGAAGGAAAAGACATTTGTGATGGGTCATGAATCAAAAGTATGACTGCAACTAATGGAGGAAAAGTGATAAAAAAGCATTCAAGGTCTTCAACTGTCACAGTCAAAGGCTTCGGTGCAGAAAGTGTGGCGTATCCAAATAGTTGGTTAGGGCCTCCAGAAATGCTTCATTTGCACAAAGTTATTGAAACTACTTTTATAAATTCAGTACGCTGCTTCTGTATATTATAGTCCCAGATATACTGCAAGGCCTTTGAGGTAATGACTTTGTTTCTTGTGAAGCCCTTTGAACTCTTTAGGACAGAGGGCAGAAAATCTCAGTTCAGTAGTGATGACCATCTTTCACAAACAGAGGTGAGCTTGGCAACAGAAGATCATAATAAAAAAGGCAAGGCAAATATTGAATATTGAAAATGGGGCCTTCAGACAAGAGCAATGTATGATTTATGATAACTTTATGAAGTGAGAGTATGTGAAGAACAATGTCTTACAATTTTGCAGGTTTTCATGAGGTTAGCATGAAATTTAATTCAGCTATTATCATCAAAATGGAGATAAAATCATGAGATCTAATGACTCAATTTACTATGCAAATATTATAAACACCCTGGCATGCTTAATATAATTCAATCTTCACAATAATGCTAGAACAGAGTTGTTATCATTGTGCCCATTTTACAGATGAATGGAATGGTTCCCAGTAAGAGAATAATAGGTCACAGACTGCCATTGCAGAACGGATATGAACCAGGTCTACTGAGCAAAAGTCCATCATGAATCAGCCTTTAAAAATTTTTCATCAGAAGTAAATAGCCACATATAGAAGGTTTTTGGAATTCATTTTTAAGACTATTTATATTGCACAACTGAATACATTTTCTATTCTGAGATATAAAACAGGTCATCTCCACCTCTTTGGACTTGCTGTTGCTACTTCCTAGAATGCTCTTCAGTAAGAAGTTCCCATGACTCATCTTCCAGAACCAAATGGAACTGGGTCTTAATAGCTCCCCTTTCCCAAACTACTGCATTTTTATCCTAAGCATTTTTCAAGGTACTGTGTATTTACTTGTTTTTTGATAATTATCTGTCCTTGCAGGTTCCAAGAGGGCAGGGATTTTAAATGTTTTGGTCACTGGCATATCTACAGCATATGTAACAATGTCTGGCACAAAGAAGGAAATTAATAATCATGTATTAAATGTAAAAAGTTAATGAATAGTGGAAGTAACAAATGGATGCTCATTGCTGATGCTTGGCTATCTGAATCTACATCAGTTTAGTAATATCAGTATCTGAAAGGGTGGGATTTTGACATGTTAGTATGTTTTGTGTGGTGCCAATTTGATAATTATGGTTCAGTGGAAACCTGCTAAGTTATTGCCTTCTTTGCATTATCTTTACCTCTAACTGAGTTTTCATGTCTTGGCTCTTAAAAATGGCTGTGAAGAGAATAATCTACAAATTTTTAGCTGATGAGAACCTGTGGAACTTGAAATTATCAACCATGGTATTTCATGTTCAAACAGGTATATTTTTTAACTTGATTTAAAAATGTAGGCACATGTACTTGAAAATTTTATGCACACTTCCACAATGAAGTGTTCATTATTATGAAAGAAAAAATTAAATGAAAATTATCCTTAAGAAGGAGCTTTATAATCATAATATTAATGCCAGTTAAGATAATCCTATTAAGACAATGATTAATAAAATTATATATTTATAAATTAAAAGCATTTTGAGGAATACTAATGTTGAAAAAAGTGACAAAATAGGAAAAGGTACATGTCAAAGTCAGAGGATTACTACACTTAATAAATAAACAATGAAGAATCAAATATTAAATGGCAAATTAATATAAATAGGAAAATCATACAAATATGTAATTAATTAGTAAATATATTAAAAGATTTACAACCTCATTAATAAATAAGGAATTAAAAGTCAAATTAAGTACAAAATACATTATGTCCATCAAATTAGTAAAACTGATACTACAAATATATACCCACATAATACATCTAAAGAACTATTTAATGCTATAAATAAAAATTTATAATGTAAATACTCATTAAATCAATACTATTATACTGAAAATTTATCAGTTCATCCTGAGGAAATAATAAGAGAGAGAATATGCAAAAATAAAATTCTAAAGGCTCATATAATTAGATTGAATAAATGATGATGTATTGTATGACTAAAATTCAAGTAGAGCATTAAAATTACATATTTTATAATGTTAGATTAAAAGGATACAAAAGCATAACATGTTTATGTGTTATATCAGGTGAGATCACAGTAAAATAACATTTTATATAAGCATCAGTAATTTTCCTTCATTAGATTGAAAGACATGTTACCTTCAATTTATTCTTTATTAGTTTTTTTTTCCTTCAATTTTCTAATATTTGCCAATGAACAAGTTTGTGTGTGTGTTGTAAATTAGAGAAGCATTCAGAGGCAGTTGAGTGCTAAGCAAAAATTATTTGTTGAACAAGAAAAATCAACATTTAATGCTCTAAAAATGTTAAACCAAAGTAAATTGCATATGCACAAGAGAATATTCAGCAAACTATGCCTGAAAAATGATAAATAATCTGAAATAGATTCTAAACTTCCTGAATATTATCAGTGCAACATCTAGATTACACTGATTAGAACGTATTACTTGGTTATTTCCCTTTACAAATTGGGAAACTTAGGGACAGTTCAACTTCCTAAATATCAAGGAGGGCTAGAATTGCAAAGAAAAATTTTGCCACAAAATACTATGTTCAAAACTGAAAGCTGATAATAATAATGAGAAGAAGTAGAATGTAGACACAAGGACTGTTAACTTCATAGAAATTCTCATCTTAACACCTTGAAGCAGTCAGACGATTTGTGAATTGTCTTTCATTTTTGTTAGCATTTAGCCTGATTTCTCTGAAAACTAGCCCTTCATTTTCCCAAATACAAAGCTTGTTTTTTTTTTAGGCTTTAACAGTGAATTTCATTAATTCTAAAGAACTTCTTGTTTGAGTGACAAACAGTAGCATCTCTCTTTATAAGTGATGATCTTTGGCACAGGAGCTCCATACTCTTTTAGTGGGTTCATTGATAAGATTTATACTACCTCAAATGGGTAATTTGTGATAAGCAGTTTCTTCAGAAAAAAACTTACTGTTATGTAAATATGCCATCTGAACAGAATGAAAAAAGACAATAGCGGAATCCTAGTTAAAAGGTATTTTTAGCAGGGCAAGGTGGTATATGCCTTTAATCTCAGTAGCTCAGGAGGCTGAGGCAGGTTCCAAGCTATTCTCAGCAACTTGGCAAGGCACTTAACAATCAGAATGATCCTGTCTCCAATAAAATATAAATACATACATATAAATATTTTATAAAGGGCTGGGTATGTGGCTCAGTGGTTAAGCACCCCTGGGTTCAATCCCCAGTACCCGACCCTGTCCCCACAAAAGAAGGTATTTTTACTTAGTGCAAGAAAATTTTCTCATTTGCATCCTTCACACAAAACTTCCTCAGGTCTGAAGAAATATTTGAAGAGACCCCTTGAATGTGTGTATTTGCCCTATGTATAAGACTACACTGCCAAAGAAGAGATATCAAAAGTGATATGACTAACCCAACCCAAATTACAAAAATATGTTATGTGTGCAGATGTATCTGTGTGTGATGCTGTAAGTTTCCTTCTTTTTCTTTGTTATCAAAAGAATGTTTTTGAATTGTTTTGAGTTTTCAGGGATCTTTTGGTACTGGGGAAGCAAACCCAGGGCCATGTGCAATCTGCACGTAACCACTGAGCTACATCCTCAAAATATTTTTAACATAAAGCCATAGCATGTTCTTCTCATCCTATTCCATGTTATAATACTGTCTTTTTGAAAATTACGCAAGGCAGCTGGGAATCGTGTCTCAATCCCAGGAACTCGGAGGCTGAAAAAAGAGGATTGAGAGTTTGATGCCAGCCTGGGCAACTTGATGAGAGCATGTCTCCTCACAGAAATAAAAAATGGGCTGGAGATATAGCTCAGTGGTATAGTTCCCCCAATTTTAATCCCTAAGATCAACAACAACAACAACAACAAAAAATCAATCAAGGCATATGTTAAACTTAAATTACTCAAATCTAAAGAATTTGGGAAAATATAAAATTTCCCATTTTAAAAGGACTCTAAATTACACGGTCATTTTCATATAAACTTCACCATTTTGATGGTAAATTAAAATGAAAATCATACAGCATGCTTAAATCTACATTTTTTATGAAATGATTTTCTAAAGTTTGCCACCAATGAATTAGTTTCTTGATTAGCTTCAAGTACTATGAAACAGAGGAAGAAAGACAGTAATTCTGGGCTTATATAAGCATCTACCTTCAGTAAGCTTAGCAAGCAAACATTAACAAGTGCTTTGCATCCTATTTACTTACAACAGTCCGATAAAACAATAAACTTCTGAAAGCAATTACTTTAAATTTATTTTTGCTCTACATTGAAACAGAAAATATTGTCACGCAAAAGGTAGCATTGAACTTGTATAATCATAGAGATTTATTGAGACAAGGAATGATGCTGATTAAAAAAATAAAAGCATTGAAATACACCCTAACATCTTTCCTGAAACACATGATAATAATTATCTCAGGAAAAGGTGGTGCTGACAACAGCATAAATGATGCCGCCAAATGGAGACTTAATTTTATTTTAAAGGATTAAACCATAAATTACTTCTTTAAAATTAGTGAGAAAAAAAAATAGACCCCCTTCTAAAGTCAATTTAATCAATTCACAAGAATTTTGCACAAGAGAAAAAATTATTAGACCATAACATTTCAAGAGGTTATATGAGAATCATATTAAAGAGCCTTGCCACTCTTACTCAGAAACTAATTAGGAATATATATGACTGAATTTTCAAATATCTGTTTAACAACCTATATTCTAACATATTTATTGCCATCTCAATCTATATTTTACAATGTAGTTGGTCAGAGTTGCATCACTTGTAAAATGTTCTCTCCTTCAAAAATTCACTTCTAAATAAGAACTTAATTTTCTTACTTACAATACCCTAGCAGAGTCAAAGGATAACAAGCATTTAATAAATTCTCGTTGACTAACACAGGCTACTAAATATTCACACTTGGCTCTTTCCTCCCTGCCCTTGCCATCCTTTATTGTGGGTACCTTGAGAAATACATGTTTCTTCATCATAGAAGGTTTTCCTTCCCTTGATTTGGGGCTTGCTATGGGATTCGCTATGGCCAATGGCATGTGAACAGAGGTGTCATATGACATGGCTGAGCAGAATCTGACATGTAGAACCTTAGCGCTGTCCCTTCCTGAGCTCCTGCTCTCCTCCATGAGAACACTTAGGTTAACAGACAACAATAGAGCTTTGCAGAGTTGTTACTGATCAGCACAAGTAGTAACATGAGTTACACAAGCTAGAAATAAATGTCTGCTGTCATAAGCTAGTGAGATTTGGGGTGTTGTTCATTGTTGCAGATAGAGCTGACTATGCCAGATGCATCATAAATATCATAAATATTTGTTGCAACTATTTAAAATGCATGAGCATAAATAGGCCAGAGATCAATTGCAGATATAAGGCATCAGAAGTAAACAAATGGCTTTTGGAGGGGAAAAAAAAAAAAATAGAAGCTTTCCAGTCCTGTGGGTAAAGTAAGGAATCACAGAAGAGTAGGAGCAGATTCCTCATCTGGGCTAGTCTGTTCCTCTCTGTTAATTCATCTTTAGGGGAAATGGAGGGGATGTTGGATTTGGAATGATGATACAGATTCCTTGAAGCATACATGTTAAGACTTGGATGTATTAATAAACATTGACTAAGAATTGCACTACATTACTGACATGCAGCCCTAACTTGAAGTTATTACAATGTGAAACTTTTACTGAGTTCAAGTTAAAGTGAGAAAACTAACTTTCTACCTACTTAATGATGACAATCTCTTTTTAATAAGGAAGGATAAATGTTTCAATAAAAATTAAAATCTATTTACTGTAAGTGTGCTCCTTCACTTCTCAAATCAGCAATTTCTCCAATGAACTTTGATTAAATGACAATTAATTTGCATTCATATTTTATGGCAGCAATGCTGAATCTAAAACACACATAAGAAGAATCCCTTGTGTCTAAAGATAATGCTGAGTAGGGCTTAAGGAAGGATCTAAAACTATCAGATATCCAAGGGAACCCAGTGATTATTGTCAGGGTAAATTATTGTATGCATTGGACTAGAGTTTCCTCAAGCAATAATTTTTTTAATTAAAAAGACTTTTTTGTTGTTGTTGGTACTAGGAATTGAACTCAAGGGTACGTACCACTGAGCTACATCACCCATGCTTTTTATTTACTTTATATTTTTATTTTTTTACTTTGAGACAGAGTTTCACTAAGAAACTTGGAGCCTCACTGCATTCTGAAGCTGGCCTCAAATTTGCAATTGTCCTGCCTCAACCTCCCAAGTTGCTGAGATTATATATGTGCAGCACCATGCCTTGCCCTCTAGCTATTTTGAGTTGATATTTTGACCTTTATTTATCCAATAATTCCAAGCTGGGAATCAGAATATGGTCTATGACCAGAAGCAAGAAAATACTGATCTTATAATACTAGTTATGACCAAAATGCCATTGGCTACAACTCTTGGCACACTGAGGTTCATTTGAAGAAACTACTTATTTTTCAAATGAAAATCTGCATACAATGAGTATGTAAGGACCACTGAAGTGTATGGTTTAAACATCATTAAAAAATCATTAAACATCATTAAAAATGAATTTATTCAAAAATGTTTTTTGGATTTGAATTCTTTATTGAATTCACACAGCTCAAGCTTATAAATGAATGCATAGGCAGATAGGCAATTTGTTAACTACTAAGAAAAACTCCTCCAATTCTTAGATAGCAAAAAGTTGAGAAAAACTATGTCTCCTGTTAAACAGACAAAAGACTCTGTAACTACCACTTCCATCCATATTTCAAAAGATTATTTTTTCCTGAAAGAATCAAGCATAGACTTGAATTAGTCCAATCTATTTCAGCATGCCAGGAAGTCTTCTGAATAAAAACAATCAGTAATTGTCAAGGTTTCTAAGGAATTTTGTAAGTGTGCTTCTCATTTTCTATCTCCTTCTCACCTCTTTCCACTATAGTCCACCCTCCTCAACATCTAATCATTAACCTATGTCTTAATTCTTCTGGACCCTCATACAATATCATATATTCATTTTTATTTGTTTTTGTTGCTATTAATCAAGAAATCTATTGAGTGATCACAGACTACTTGTCATAAATGTTTCATAAACTTACCATCCAGCTACAAGTCATGTAACAACTTAATCAGAAAGAGTATTTCCTAATGTGAACATTACAGATCTTAGTATGTAACCCTAAACAGTGGCAGAGTTTTAAAGTAGCATTTTTTATATACACTTTCCTTCCTTATTCTATCCAGAATCAGGAAAATCAGAGAAAGGTAAAAAATTAATAGCATATATACCACAAATCCTTTTTAAATTTAAAGAACCAATATTGATTAAAATCTATTGGATAAAATATTTGTACTTTTGTATTGTGAACAAAATATATTTTAAATAAGTTTCCTTAATTAAAACGCCAATAAAGATAGTATCTATGCAAGTATTTAGGTTTGAAATAATCAAACAGTGAGATAAAATGTCTCAATTTGTCTTATATTTCTTTTTGAATACCTAAAATTTAACAAAAACATGTGATGTGATTATTTGGACATCTTCCATCCTCCTTACACACTGGTGTAATGCAAAATAAAATTGATTTCCTTACAGATATGAACTATGATATTTTCTTTTAAAAAATGTTTAATTGTAGATAGACACAATACTTTATTTATTTTGTGGTGCAGAGGATCAAATCCAGTGCTCCACACATGCGAGGCAAGAGCTGTACCTCTAAGCCACAGCCCCAGCCCTGAACTATGATATTTTCATTATGCTTTTATCTGCCAAAAATCTGTTGCAAAATTCTTTTACTTTCTCATGATAATTTCCTTCCACTATGCAATTTTATTCTATTTTTCTAACTAAAATATGGATTCTTACTTTAAGTACCACCTAATGTTCAATAAATGGCAAAAAGTAATCCTTATTTTGAGACAACTTAATACTTTATGTTTTATAATAATTCTTTGAACTCCATTTCAAATTGAATTCCCACATTGATAATGAATCTGTCTCAATAGTAAGGTTTTACTTTGGCTATTTAAACTATTTCAAAGACTTATTGGTAAACCATGATTTTCATTTTAAAAAAGCAAAATTTTCCCAAGTTATATGATATCAAACCATTGAAGAAATACACATTTGAATATTTTTCTCCCTACATTCAATTTAATATAATTCACATTCAATCACCATTCAATAAAATCACATTCAATTCAGTATAAATTAGTGAGCTTCTCTTCTTTAAGGAAATTTACTCAGATACAGAATGCCAAAGATTAAGACATGACCTTAGTGGAACTCATAAACATTGCTGTGTCAGAACACATCCACATGTATACAACCAACATTACATGGTAAGTGATAGTAAAGGTGTTGAACTACACACACTGTGGGAGAATTACTTGAAAAGGTTTCTGCAGAGCATACAATCTGAGCATTTGTACAGCACACATGTTACAAAAAGATTCTTCTGTTGGATTTAATACTCTGCCGTGACAATCTTGAATTCCTATAATTTTTAAAAATAAAGGGCCCTGCATTTTCAGGTTGTGTTAAGTTGTGGCCTGAATGTATATCTTGTACTTGGCAGCCAAAAGCAGATGGTAGACATTGGGGAAATAAGCTCTAAGCTTTTCAGAATGCTTGAGAGTTGATTTGGATCTTGAAGGATAATTGGAATTTGGCAAAGGGAAAGAAGGTGAGGAAATTCTATAGGAAGAAATGCAAAAGACAGGCTTGAAATAAAATTCATATAGAAATAATAATTAGGCTCTGAGATCTAAAGAAGATAAAGTTGAAAGAATAATTTGTAATCAGATTTCCAAACGCATTAAAGAACTAGCTAGAAGACTTGATCTTATATTCAGAGATTCTAAGTGGTAACTTTTCAGCAATGAAATGACATGAAATGTATGGTATGAAATGTAAAGTTATGCAGGAAGATGGAACAGTGGGACCTTTGCTAGAAAATGATGACCAAAATCTAGATTAAAAAAAAATGAGGACAGCTATAGAAGAACAATGAAAGGAAAGATAGCATTAAAGCAAGTATTCAAGGACATGGTGCCTTATAAACAAGTCCCCAATTGGCCTTTTATTCTAAAAGAAAGCAGGTAAGAAAGCTTCACAGGTCCACCAAAATGTAAAAAATGATCATATACTTGGAGTAATCCAATTTCTTTTTCCAAGAAGCTAGTAATCACCTATAAATTAAAATTCAGCATTAAAGTTTTATAGCAAAAGAATATTAATTTGCACTAAAACCAAACATTTTTTAAAGTAAAAAAAAATGAAGCTCTGATCAAGAATCCATTCAACATGCTTAATGCAAACTATATCTTCTGCATGGCTTATTGCTAACCTCTATCTATAGCTCTAAAACAACCAGTTAACATGCCATAGAGATAAAGAGTAAGATTAAAATGAACTTGATGTGATTGAATTTTTTCATTTTTCAACTTAGTTCCTTTGAAGTATGGATATAACCTAAGGAAATGACTCCTTTTGGAAAGAAGATCCTCAAATATGAATATCATCTCTCTTTTAAAATATAGATATAGATAGTTGACCTTGGGTTAAAATGTTTAGTGAAATAAAATATTAGATAAAACTTTCTGGTGTTTTCTAAATCAAACTGTTACTTTTTAAAAATTTCATCAAACTATTTATAAAATTGAAAAAAATATATCAATATATAATATCATATTATGGAGTACTTTATAAATAAGCATCATAATTACAAAATAAATATTTTAAAGATTTAAATAACATAGTGATTGCACTGCATTAGATATTATAAGTAATCTAGGGAGATTTAAAGTGTACAACAGGATATGAATAAATTAAATGTAAATATTATACCAATTTATATAAGGGTCTAAAGAATCCCCAGATTTTGATATTGATGGGGAAATCCTGGAATCCATGGGCATCCTGGAACTGATGTCCTTAGGATACAGAAGGATGACTGTAATTCAATATCTATAAATGAATTCGTAGATTTTTTAAAAATTATCCTTATCTTCATGGATTCTTATATGAAAAGTTAAATGAATTCAGTGAAATATCTACAAAGTCAATAATTAACTTAAAATTCTTATTGGATATTTACAGTCTTTGGAGAATTCTTCTTTGGAAGAAACTTTCAAGTTGACTTTTGGGATAAATTTTAGAAAAATTAAATATTTCCTATCCACTTCATATTATAGCTGTTTAGTGCACTGGAGCATGAAGAGATCAAACAATACCCTAGTCAGTTATTCTGTATAAAAGTAAATAATTACATCCCTTTATCGATGAGGAACAATGGTTCTAAAGAGAGAGAAAACATGACTACAAGGCCATTGAAGTTAAGCAATATATATTTAGGCCATACACTAGGCTGGATCCTTGAACATGCACGAGATTTATTTCTAACTCTTCATGCCCTGGGAAAATCTGGCCAATAATAAATTCAAAATACACAGCAATAAAGAGCAGCAAAATAACATTAAAAATAAGTATCAACCCTTAAACTGCAGCAAGAGGGATGTAGATGAGAAATGAAAAAATAGTTCTTCCTCTCATTAGAGCAGTTAAACATTAGAATAGGTTATCAGGGAAGGTCTCTGCAGACTCTTCTCTTGAAGATTTTTAACATCTGAGAGGCAGCCATTTATCTTGAATGGTTGAGGTAAGTCCTATCTACAGGCAGGTGAAGGACTAGATGACCTCTGAACACAAAAGTCAAGTTACTTGGCTGCCTGGTTTTCCAAGTAGTCTTTTTTTTTTTAATTCAAAAGGGAACATCAGCAATATTAAACATTCCACAAATTAAACATTTCCCAACCTTAACATATGAAAAAAACACATTGAAAATTGTGGATGTTAGATAAAGATCATAATTTATAAATATAACCAGAATTGATTTTTTGTTTAGTAAACCAGCTTTTCAGATTCTAAAAAATATGAGTAGTATGAAGACAATTTAAAATTTTGACATTTCAGCATAACATTGAAAATAGGTTTTTTGAGAAGAACTAGTGTTAATTTTATTAATATAAAGGATATGATACAATTTATAAAAGATGTTTTTGATACTTTCTACATTATTTATGATTACTTTAAATAGATAATTAAATCCCTCCCTTTTCCTTCACTATCCCTTCATTTAGATTATGAAAAGTTCAGCTTTAGGCTTGACACAAGTGACTTCAAGGAAAATAAGCTATGCTAATCAAAAGAGCAAAAGATCAATAAACAAATGTGCACATATCATAGATAGTGTCATCCACAGAGTTACAAAGATTCATCTTGCTGTTATCTTGATTCTATGCAACTCTTTCTCTTTGTTCTGTAAATGAATCCTTGGCATGCATAACAAATAGAAAGTCTTATAGGACTCAGTGTAGTTACAGCTGAAGGTCTAAACCTACCTTATGAGTCTAAAATAACCTACAATGCCTTTACTTAAAGAAATACCTAAAGTAAACCTCTTTTAATTCATTTGAATATATACTAATGTAGGTTATGTATTTTTTAAGAAAAAAGTCCTTCAAATATCTACCTAAAATGTATTTTTCTTTATACATAAAATCATATTTAAAAATAAGGTATGAACAAAAATTAGGCTGAAATATCCAAATTGAACAATAATTTTATCTGTGTTATATAGATAATATTCCACATTACAGGTAACATTGATATTTTTTAAAATAAGAAGAATAGTTACAGCTGTACTTCATATAACATAGATTTCATAGGTTCAGGGGACAAAATGTGAAATAAACTAGATTGCATTGACTTCCCTCAGAAGGAATACTCAGTAAATATTTTTAGAACAAAAATTTCCACCAGTTTAGTGTAAAGTCAGAACTTCAGGATTTTGAACTGGTTTGAATTTTCACCTATGCCTGAAATATATCTAGATATTACTGAGTAATGTCACAACTTCATACCATTTAAGTGAATGAAACTTCTTACATGAAGATGTTTCAAATTATATCACCCTCTGCTAATTTAAAATTTATTTCAACACAAAGCCAAAGTAAAATTGCTTTCAAAAAAATTTTAACCATATCCTCCCAAATCAGCTTTGCAAATTTTAACTTGTTTAAGGAAAAAATATAGATAGCACTTTAAATGAAATTAAACTTCACTGAATACTTATTTCAGTGACTCTTATTTCAGTGAATCATTGAGTGTGTCTGAGGATCACCTACGAGTGATAATGGAGTGTACTTTGGCTTCTATTCATTTATAGACTATTGTAAGTTTTAATTTTCTCTGTTGCAATGTTTAATTGACAAAATCAAAGAGAACCCAGTAGAAGGCTCATGGCAGCAAGAGGTCACAAACCCAAGATTTCTTCTTTTCTTCTTCCTTTTTTTTTTTTCTTTCTGTTTTGTAACCATGGTAAAACAATAGAAGTGAACTTTCCCTGAACTTTTCTCTGTGAAGGCCTGGGTCCACGTTGACCCAGCAGGGCAAGCTGGAACCTGATACTATCAACCCGAGGGCTGCTAAAGCAATCAGGTTCAACAACAACCATATATGTTCCCTAATGTCATTTTGCTACAAAGCCAAGGCAAAAGCAAGCTATTTCTAGTAAAGAATTTCTTTCTATTGTTTGAGAGAGTTAATTCAATGGTCTAAACGTGCATAAAACATGCACTAAGTGGTAGACTGCAGAAATATATTATTGTTCTCTTATAATTATATCAATACCAAAGTTCATTTTCAGATAAGGTCTAGTCTCACAAAATAAAATAGAAGCTCTTATAAAAGAACAGATGATTTAAATCATTATATATTCTTATTAAATCATTTTATTAAATTCTAATGCTAACCCGTCTTAAAGGGCTGTGTAAGAAACATTTTTTCTCATGTTATTCTATAAGAAGTAAAGTTTTGAAGACATAATCAATTAAATCCACTTATTAAAATATTGGCTATTTTGGCAACTTAAGCATGATAGTGAATTACATGGATTGTACTACCGTCATTTCTCTTTCATTCAAAGGGATATTGGCATTCCTGCTTTAAATCCAGGTTTCAAAATTTGTAATACTATCAACAAACCATTTTCTCAAAAGAGGGACTACATCCAGAAACAATTATGGAGGTAAATATAATTTTTAATATTTGTAAATATTATGGAAGTACTTTAGATCTTGCCTCTTCACAACTCCGAATGTTCAATTATAATATTAAAAGAATGAGTAAAGATGATAAAATACTAAGGAAAAGTTGTTCTAAATTACTTGACACTCTCTCAAAATGTCTATGTAGATATTTAAAATAAGTATCATAAATTTATTACATATTAACTATTAGTACTTATGTTGAAATATTACCTGCAGTTCTTAAGTAGATGCCCAGTTATTTTCTCCTAAATGTTATTCCATATGAGTTACTTTATAATATAATTTTATATAATATATAAGGAAGATGTTTTTAAAATGTATTTTTAAATAGAAAGGAGACAAAGCTCACAAAGCTAAAAAATAGAACTACAGAGACTATTGTAGTCTAACTGTTGTAGGTCTAACTATTGGTCTAACCTCTGAGTTCTTAATTGTGGGTTCATTTATTCTCTTTTGCCCTGCTTTGAAAACATAAAGAATTAAGATTGTGATTTTATTGAGGAAAATATAGGATTAATATTTTTGTGTAAATCTTAAACTGACCTTTCAAGTAGTAATAGTAAAAACATTACTCAAAGTGCAAGTTAAATGCTAATATGATTCCAGTGGTAGAGTTGGATCATGTGGCTGAGATTTTTTTTGCTGTGGTAACAATAGGCCTCCACATACCAATAAAAGAGAATCAGAACTTGGCCCAAGATTCAAAAGTTTGAGTTCAAAATATTAACTGAATGAAGAAATAGGGACAGTTCCAAAAAAAATCCAGGACTCAAGCCACTGTATCAACAATTATACTTAAAACAGTACTTTTCCAGAATTATATAATAAGAGAATTCTTTATTAAAAGTACAATGTTTTTAGCAAGTTTTTTCATACTTTAAATTGCTTGTGTAAATCACTGCTTAGCTGAAATTCATTTTTGTAGATGGATGATATGTAGGAATAGGTTTACATAGGTTTATATTAAGGTATAGTGTTATGCATTTTAGAAATGGCCAGACTAAATATAAATAACAGATTGATTCAAAATTATTAAACACATTAAAGGTTCTTTTTTAAAACGTGAGATTAACATTTTTATGTAATTCTTAAACTGACCTTTCAAGAAATAATATAATAATATTACTTACTGGGCATTGGGACACATGCCTGCAATTCCAGCAGCTAGGGAGGCTGAGGCAGGAGGGTTGCAGGTTCCAGGCTAGCCTCAGCAATTTAGCAAGGCCCTAAGCAACTGAGTGGAGCCCTTTTTCCAAATAAAAAAATAATTAAAATGGCTGAGGATGTGGCTCAGTGGTTAAGTACCCTTTGAGTTCAATCCCATACGGAAGGAAGGAAGGAAGGAAGGAAGGAAGGAAGGAAGAAAGGAAGGAAGGAAGGAAGGAACTTACTTTTTTTGAAGTTGCTATTGAAGTTTCTTAGAACAAATATATGTCATGAATAAAGGGAAATGTTTTAAAAATGTATTTTAAAATAGAAAGGATACAAAGATCAAGAAGCCAAAAAATAAAGCAAGTGCAGACTATTGACCCAATTGTGGTCTAACCTCTGTGTTTCTGCATTCTTGGGTTCACCGGTTCACTGCTTTTCTTTTCTCCCAGCTTGAAAACATATGGAGTTAAGATCGTGAGTTTACAGAGGAAAAGGAGAAAGTTGACACATTGTGGAACATCTTCTTTGTATAACGAGAAATGTCTATCTCATTTAAATTCCAAAAACCCTTCCTTAAGGAAGACATTATTATTTCCATTTCTCAGATGAGAAAATTAGAGCTGACTGGCCCAACAGTATGACTCATAAATTTCAGATCTTTGTGTCAGATCCATGTATCTCTGACTTCAAAGCCTGAGCTTACTCCATTATACCATGGTGCCTCTGAATAATAGAGACACAGGTCACTTTGCTATGGATCAAAAGATGGAAGCTGTCACTTGTTAGATGTCTGACCTTGGCAGGTCATTTAACCTTTTGGAATCCACATCTTCCCTTTCCTGACACCCTCCAGGTGTGCAATAGCTGATAAAAATTTAAAATCAGAAATAGTCAAAGAAGCTAATATTATCATAGAGTGGCTGATATAGAATATGTGAACAGTCAGAACAAAGGGAAAAAGATCACTCAGGGTATTCTGCCATATTCAGGAACATGTTCTCTCAACCTATGAAGGGAGTGTTTTTATCTGTGCCATCATCTTCATTCCATTTCTACCTCAGTCATACTATCCTTCCTCCTGCCCTGTCTGATTTCTCTCTCTGAGTAAAGACATTATATGAAAAATTTAATAGCTGCCTGAATAACTGTTAAAATAGTTATTTTTAATAGCTGTTACAAGTGAATACAGAGTATCACAACAGCAGAGTATTTCCAATGAGAAGAAGATATGAAACAGACTGTATAAATAAAAATACAACTTTCAGTCTCTTGGGACAATTAGTGGGCTCTAAAGAATGGTTTCTTCTGTTGTTCTTGACCTAATATCCAGACTTTGTGCCCCTCAGGCTTATAAATAAATTTGATATCTAATTCATTAAGGATTAAAACGAATTTCTGAGAATGTAAAAATAGTCTTTTCCCTTTTCTCCTGAGTTCTAAGTGGATAGATGTATGGGCACCTGGACATTTCACAAGCACTTTAAGATGCCTATGTAAATGTTTTCATCTTCACCTTAATGTGCCTCTTGTTACCTATTGGATTCCATAACTCTGATAATAAAACACATTCATCCAATCTCCAAAGCTAGGACTAAAGAAGTCATCCCAATTCTTCTCTCTTTTAATGATTTTTCTACTTCTCAGCACAATGTCACCAGCTTCTATTCACTTGACCTATGATCCATCTCCCAGTTCACTCTCTTCTTCCTTCCTATTGCTCCGACCTTATCATGGGTCCTTACCTATAGTATTTTTCCTGCATAGTGTTGAGTAGTGACCTAACTGATACATGGATTGAACATCATAGCTCCTCAATACCTCTGAAAATCTTCCAAAAGTCACCAAATCTTTTTTTTTTCATAGCATACAAGGTCTTTGATTCCAGCACCTGCATTCATTTAGGAATAAATTCTCATAACTTTCCCACTTCCACTCTGTAATTGTATTCTCACGTGTGTGTGTGTGTGTGTGTGTGTGTGTGTGTGTGTGTGGAAGATGTTACAGATGTTAGTTAGTCCTTCACCCTGGGATGAACTTTCCTCCAATTGTCCAGGCAATAAACCCAATGCCAGTTATTATCAACTTCTTTCCTAATTCTCCCAGGTACACATCACTCACCAACTTCCTTTTACTCACAAACTACCAAGGAATATATGATAATCCTTATCCCATGAAAAAGACAATTCACATATCATTTTTCTAAGCATACAAAGCTTTTAAATGCAATAACTATGTTCTATATATTTCTTATTTCCTGACTACTGAAGTATGTAACAAGTTAAAAAAAAGTCCTACTTTTTGTTGCATGAAATAACTGGAAAAAAGAACAAATCAATGATTTTCAATAAAGTATATGTCATAAATGTAATTAATAGAAAATATTAAAGGACAAGAACAGCCTTTCTAAAATTACCTTTCCTAATTAAATTTAAGATACATAAAATAAAATGTTGCATATACATTTAAAGAAGACTTTATTTTTATTTGAGCATTCAATTACATTATGTACTTATCTACAAAATTTAAAATACAAAGTAAGTTAAGGAAAAATAGTATAGAATTCAATGTGCTACAAAATTTAGCTTAAAAATGCTCTTGTCAATCAAATATTACAAAATATTAAGTCATCATTGCCCTTTAAAATCCTTTCAAAAAGAATTCCCTAATTGTACTTTCACTTTATCTCACTGTACCAGTAAGTAAATAAATTAACAAAATAGCTTTTATCACACAGAATAACCTTTTAACTGAGGGATTATCTGTGGTTTATTTTTCATTTCTTTCACTGCAGATAGCAGTTCATGCCTCATTGATTAGTTTGCTAAGGTGGTGACCAGAAATGAAAACACAGTCTCTCCAATACTACAAGGAACCTGCGTATATATTCACACACACACACACACACACACACACACACTCACACACACAAGCATTCTATGTCTCTGTTCCTGGCATTTAGTTTCTGAGACAAAGAATCAAGAATCATAAATATTTCATTTATATTAGCCTATGCTCAGATATAATTCCATCTCTTAGATTTGTTCCTAATTTACATTTTTAATGTTTTTCATTACATTGTTTATAAGTTTTCTTTCATAATTTAGATGCCCATTTTATAACTCTCAGGAGAAGAGAACTAAAAAGTCAAAAGGGAAGAAAAATCAAGTTTTCTTCATATTCCTGCCATTTAGGAGGGAACTCAGCAGTAGCTCAGCTTTAGACATATTTTATGAAAAGTCCACCTTGTTCTGCCTACATGTGAGACTTGCCATATTGATCATTAAGCTCACCAGTCAGATCATTAGATTTAACATCCTTTTCCTTTTTCAGCCAAAAATAAATCTAGAGTTATTGTCCCCCCCCCACCAATTTTTGTCAACTTATAGAAACTACAGAAATCAAGTAGGATAATTAGTGTCCATTGCAATAACCAGAACCAGAGCCGCTCTGACCTTGTCAATTGCTGCCCAAGGACTCTTTGAACCCTCTGTCCTAAATCCTGTGTGTCTTAAAGATCATTGATCACCCAGTATATCTCCATAAAAGAGCAATCACAGATTTGAAGGCTTCAAAATCCAAAACAAATGAAGAAAGAAAGAGAATGTAAGGTCCCACATGGAAAATAAAAGTTTTAGGAGGAGATTAGGACAGAACAGGAACCTTGAAACATTTAATAAAGGACAACCAAGTAAAAGATTAAATTTATCCTTTTCACATCTGAACTCACAGATAAAGGGGGAAGAGTATTTTGGCTAGGCCTAAGGAAAGGCTTGTGGGCCGAGCAAGAAATTATCTTCTTCTGAGATCTTTGTCCCTTCAGTGGTCAAGAGGAAGCCAGAAAATGTGTTCAGTTTATCAGAAGAAGGGTAAAATGGACATTGATGTTTGGCATAGGCTTTAGTCCACTTCCTGTGGATTCAGCTTTCTAATATGAATTTCTATTATTCCTTTCACTGTAATCACTACCACCATGTCCACCACATCCAGCTGATAATAGATTCAAATAATTTTGTTGTTATTTTTGCCATTCATTAATTAATTGCTTATTTTCTTAGAGGCTTATGTGACTCTGTTAACTGGCTATTCTATTGTTTCCCAAGTATCAACCAGCCTACCGATTTACAGTAAAAATCATCAGGCAGAAAGAGTAATAACCAAAAGAAACCTTAGGAAAATTACAATATGACAGTCCTCATGTCTACTTTAAATGGAACTTTATTTCTTGGTATTCTTATTCCTTCCATTGAAATTTAAGCCCATTATACCAAGCCATCTACACTTTTCAGCATTTTGGCTTCAATAATCAACTCAACCCTGCACGAATTTAATTGATAATTAAGGTTAAAAGCTTAAATTATGAGTATTTGCACTTAAAAGAGGTTCCTTCTTGTGTGTGAATGAAACCTCTGGTGATATTTCCTAAGTATAAAGTGAAATAAATACTTTGTGGCCACCTCTGTGGGACTGCCTTTGACCTGGTATTTGAATGGTTTATTTGATTATAGGATTTGCTGCTCAAGGAACACCATTAGATCCCATAGCTTTCTGTGACATCTCTATGCCTCTTCTTTTACCTTTCAGACTCTTTACAAAATTAACATTCCAAATTCTTACCAATCTAACTACTTTGCAGTTCACATTACAATTTTACAAACTTGACACTCAAGAATCATTTATTGTGCTGAAGTTAAAAGGCACTGATTCTTTTCTAGAAATCAACATTGACTGATATTTTCTGTACAGTGCTTGTGGTCTGCATGTTTCCTATGCATTTTGCCATTATTTATATTTTTGTATTTTTCTGTCCATTAACAAAGATGACTACTCTTTCTTTCCATCTAAAATAGATTTTGAAAGTGGTCTTCCCAGAAAGTCCCACTGAATTTCATCTACTATTTCTGCATTTGTCATTTTTTTGTGTATTTATTCCATAACATCTACTGAGAGCTTATTATGTACTGGGTAAGGATCTGGGTGGAGAAAGATCAAAAATAAATATAAATAAATGGATATTTAGAGAATTAGAATGGTGCCTTTAGGTCAGGAGGACAGAAAATTCCTCTCTGAGTCTTGAGTATTAAAATGTTACTAGCTATGGGAAAATTAAAGGAACACATTCCAGCAAATGCACCAGTGAGAGAAAAGAGCCTAAAGTGGAGAGGGTCTTTACTTGATTAGGAAACCTAAGAAAAGCCAGTGTGGCTGGATTTTAGTACACAAAGGGGGAAAAAGAAAGCAAGAGACTTCAGGAGGGGGGCAGAGGAAGAAGTTTGGATTTCTATTGACCTATCAATATACAGCTGCTCTCTTATTAAGTCTTAAAGTTCTCCCTGTTCCCAGCATTTTTATTCTCCAAATATGCTATGTACTCTCTCCTCTCTCTCTCTCTCTCAGGCAAGAGTCAGACCTTATGCCTGATTTTTGGTCAGAATGTCTATTTCAAGGCTCAACTCATAATTAGGCTTTCTTTCCTTTCTCCTTTTTTTGGTACCAGGGATTGAACCCAAGGGTGCTCTATCACTGAGCTACATTCCCATCTCTTTTAATTTTTTTTTTTTTAATGTTTAAATAGGGTCCTGCTAAATTGCTTAGGTTGGCCTCACACTTGTGATCCTCCTGCCTCAACCTCCTGAGTAGCTGGGATTACAGGTATGTGCTACTGTGCCCAGCACACAATCGGGTTTAACAAATACGTTTGACTCACTACATTAAAATATAAATGGAATTCATTCATGTGAAGTTCGGATTTCAGATTCTATAAAGAATTCTATCTGTATTTTAATAAAATCTGAATCAGTTTCCTGCTAACCAGTCCTCAATGTAAAGATAACACTGCAGATAAAGGTGCATTATACCAATGTCTCAGTTACTTTTCCTTTGTCAATGCTTTGCTATACATATAAAAAATCAAGATCAATAGAAAGGTTATAAAATGATACATAATAAACAATTATGTTCTCTGAACTTTACTTATCAGCACTATGATGTCTTTATCAAAAGTTTCCTTTTCTTGTAGTAGTGAGTTCCTATCAAGTTCCTATCAAGTTCCTATCCGTCACACCTGTCAGAATGGTCCTACACCCTGATAAATGTAACTGTTATCACCTACTGAGAAGACAATGTAAATCTACATTATAAAAAGCATTCCTCTTTCACTTGAGGATCCATAACTATTTTCTACTTTCCATACTGTAGAGCAAACAATAATCAGGATAATAGCTGAAAAAAATAGAGAAAAGTAATCTACAGATGTTTACGAAATAAATCTAACACAAATCTTGTAGAGGAAGGAAGTACAAATCTATTTCTAAACATGATTTCCCTGTAGTATACATATTCAGATTTTAGGCTGGGTGCTCTCATGATATATTTGCCTAATATCACAGTAAATTTTTCATTGTTTTTTCCCAACTAGGATGACAACCACCTAACCTCCATAATATTAAGTAGACATTTAGTTCCACTGATGTGAACAGCCAAGAGATTAATGCTGACAGAGCTAAATTACACAAGAGTCAAGAAATGTGATCCAACAATACAATGATAATTATCACTAGGGGAGGTAAGAGATGAACACATTTTCATTTACCAAAGACTCTGAATTAAAGGGCCAAACACTTATATGCCACTTTTACTCATTTGGTAACTAGGGTTATTCTGAATTCTATAATTATCTGACTCTGCCTACATAAAAGCAGCTTGGGTTTAAAGGGTTCTGATAGCAATGTTACAATTAAGAAGCAACCTATTTTTTTGTTTTCAGGTACTATTTCAACAGAACGAAAATAATCACTAACAGTCACTTGAAAAATAAGAAAGAGCCCTCATTTTCTTCTAATTTTGTTTTGCTACATTTGCAGTGCACCAAATAGTTTTTTAAACTTAAGTTGTTATTACTTGGTGTGATATCATAATTCAGACATTTCAGCAGCATTTTCTCTACAATTTGTTGGAAAAAATTATATTAATTTTTAAAATAAGATTTTAGATAAAAAGATCTTGACGGTATATTAAAGTGTTTTACTTCTTGAGTGGTATAGTATATGCACCTGAACTTATGAATATATACCTGAATGCTTTAATAATCTTTTGAATAGTATATCTATTATAATTGTGTTTATTATATGGATAGAATTAGAAATTATTTTCTTAGACAATTATAAGTCTATACGTGTAAGTTTCTACTTCAGTATATTAATCATTACTGTGAATAATTTATTTTTTTCACAGCTAGTTCAAAACTTGGCTATCTACAGGATGAATAATTTATTTTTAGAAAGCAATGTATCCTAGCAGTATACAACTAGTATATGCCATTAACTCATATAAATGAATTTCTGTACAATAAACAAGTGATATGGTCATGATAAAAATGAACAAGCCATCTTCCTTTTGGCTTTTCTTATGGACATGTGGGGTGATTTTAAGAAGTTCAGTAAGTTTTGTCTTTTTCTCCTTACCATGTTAAGTCCCTCCTTGTTGAAATTTGTTGAGCTTGTTAATGATACAGGTTTCCTATGAGATTTCACATGATTGGATAGAAGGCAGAGAATTGCTTGCTTGCTTTCTTAAAAATAAAATCCCTTTTAAATACTATGACATGAAATAAATATTCCCTAATATATGAAACTACTCTGGTTTCTTAATTATGGACACTCATGACAAAATCATATTACACACCAAATAAATCGTTTGCTTAAGAGTTTTCTTGATAGAACTTAAAAACTGGGAGAGGATACTCCAACTATAATAATAGCTGAAAAATGTCATCATCATGTACATGGTTTACACAATGTAGAAATTTTTATGCATTGAAATGATCCTGATGCAGTTATACACTCTTATTATTTCATTTACCCAGACACAACAGTTCTAAACATGCAAATAAAAACCAAAAGGCCAGTCATTCAGTACCATTCAATTTTACAAGATGAGGACCCAGATTTGGATTTTGAGTCAGGATTTACTAGTTTCAGCTTTTGCTTCTTGGTAGGACCTCAGAGTTTCTGGGCTTGATGTCTGCATTCATATGGTGGGGATTAAATACACTATTCCTGACTTTTTTTTTCCACAACAAATTAACTGGGATGAATTTATGGATGTATCCTGAGAAAAGTTCTCATTATCTCTTCCCACAGTGCTTGGGAGCAGACATTAGGGTGAGAATAACTCTGTCATTAGGAGATTGCACAGAAATGACAGCACCACTGAAACAGTTTTGAAAATGAGAAGAGTAGAATGTGCTAGAAATTCCCTAGTTTTCTTTTATCTCTTTCCAGGGATTTTGGTATTGAAAGAAGAGAACAATTACATATTTATCTATCCCCCAAAAATGAGAGCTTGAAACATGTCTTAGTGAGCATGGTACTCCAAATATTTGGTGTTATGTTTTAAGATATAACTTCAGATAGCACAAATAAATAGGTGTCTGAACAGCAATGCTGAGAACCTCTTTTGATATTGATTTGTATTTGACACAATAACTAAGATACAATCTGTTTTTAGGTAAGGTGTTTTGTTTAATATCTATCTTGCTAGCCTATGCCAGTCCTCCTCTGTTTCTTAACAATTTAAATAATAGATTACTGTTATGTACTTTTGTTTTCACTTTCCTTTCAGAATATTTTGATGAGAAGCAGCAATTCTTAGATTAGTGTGAAGAGTCCTTTCAGTATGGCAAATAATTGCAGGCATTCACTGAAAGCTAAGAGAAGTAGAAACATAAATTTTTACCTGACAGGAACTACTTCAAACATGCTAATTTTCAAAATAATATAGGCAGAAAATATGGAAAGACTTCTATCATCAAAAACTTTTCAGAGCACTATGATTTTATTTATCCTCTTCAACTCAAGTGAAAAGTAATTTTACATTTTGAAACCTTCTTCAAAAATGAGTTGGAAACAGTTTTGAATAAAATTGGGCAGTTCCATTTGGTGACTTCCAACTAGGCAAAACTTTTTTGTCCTTTATCAAATATAATTTGCTAAATGAATCAATATAATTACTTTACATTGATTAAAATGATATACCAAGTGCATACCAATTTACATTCTACATTTCTCCAACTGATCAACACAAAAGCCTAAAATGCTCAAATTTTTCATAAAACCTGCTCTTTCTCCTGGTGTTCAAAATAACTTGAATGCACACTTGAAATGACACATTAGAAACCAGAAAGGAAGGAGAAACCATATACTTACTTTTCTCAATGCTTCTTATTTGCATACACAGCAAAGTAGATGAATTATTTGAATTTGAAAGTATTGCTTACTTCATATAAGCAAGTAATAATACATAAGACATTGAACCTGGTTGTTACAATACATAAAACAAATTATAGTATGTCTCTAGTTTTAAAGGAACTTGCCACTAAGATGCTCTATGACTTATTTTTATTTCTAAACAAAAGTTCCAATCAGCTCCAATAAATATCACATTAAGAAAATAAAACCTTAACATATTTGGCAATCTAACACACCTGCCTTAACAGTTTTTCTCATGGATGAGATTTTATGTTATAAAATCTTAGTTAGTTAGGGCCTTGTGAAGTTCTTGGGGCTGGCTGGCTTTGAACTCTCAATCCTCTTACCTCAACCTCCCCAGAAAATGGGATTATAGGTGTGCTCCACCACAGCCAACTCTAAAATATTTTCAAACATTGTTTTCTTCAAAATTATATTTTTGAGTTATATAGTATGTATAAATTTTTATTAGTAGGTATACTTTACATAAACAGGTTAAGAATATACTTGGTAATATCTATCAGGAAAATAAACTTAATTTGCCACAATATTTGGGATGGTTATGGTCATTAAAAATAAAACAAAGATGCAGAATTATTTTACTAAAATAAAATATTTCTCTGAAAAATTAAAAAAAGATACAGTGTTGAAAAATTACTAATATAAGATTTAAAGAAAGCATGTTTTCACATAGCTGACTCTTAGAATGTTGCTTGGCTTATAAAGATACTGGATTACATGGATTTGTTCTGGTTTTCTCAGAGCTACACTTTAGTTCATGAAGTTAAGTATTTGTTACCATATTTTGCATTTAGTAGTTTATCTTTCTAGATAAGGAATCCCTGTGGAGAACCTGTTGAAGGTTTGACTCCCTCTAATCCTACATGAACACACAGTCATCTCCTCAAAATGATGCATGTAATTTAAAGGTCTTTACAGATACTCTTTCCTTTAGAACCTCAGCTGTGAACCAAGGCTCTGATTGGCCTATTTTAAACCTCTGTTCTTCATAATGCATCACACACCTGCATATCTACACAGACTTTAGGCAAATAGACGATTTTTTTAAGGTATAAAAGTTTGTGTCACTTAAGAGGGAAAGTGTGGATATCTCTCTACTTAAATTCACAGAGGCATTTGTAGGATTACTGAGGAAAAAATCAAAAGAGTATTTCAACATCTGAAATTTAAAACTGATTTAGTTGGAACAAATGATGAGCACTAAAAATGTAAGCTCAGTGCGATTTCACAAGAAAAAATTTCAAATGGGATGGAAAAATTTCTAGATTTCCAAGCACCAAATCAAATGTACATTCTAATCTTAAACAAATGCTAATTTAAAAAGTTGATGCCTAACAAAAAAGTAAAATAGGATCTGTCATCTAATATACAATCCAAGAAAAACTATATTGAAACTCAAGGTATTAAAGTATTCCGCAGGAGTATACATCATTTCAGTCTAATTTTAGTATGCAATTCTCCTTATTAAATATCATGAATAAAATAGTCTTATTTATCATCTTATCTCATTAGGTATTGTCTAGAGAGGCAATTTTGAAAAAGAAAAAAAGTGGTTAAGAAGACCTTATTTTATTCAAATTAGATTTGATCCTTTAAATGTTTATCTACCTAATATAATCTTTTATTAAACAATTCTTCAGCTAGTGTATTTTTGGTAAAGTTTTAATGACTTTCTTGTAATTAAAAATAGCATATGATATCAAAGACCAACAGTAATTAAAGGTAATCAAATTTAGTGAAATGTGTAGAAAATAAAGAGATATGTACATATTTTGTGGAGGACTAATCACTTGATCTGCTGTTTTTTAAGTGAAATGAAACAATGCTTATTATTAAAATATAGGCTAAGTTCTTTGCCCGATTTTCTGCTTTTGTAAAATGCATGGCTTGAGAAACAAGTCTTCAAAAAACAAGGCCTAAAAAAATCTACTACTCAGGGTGCCTTTGAGGATATTTAATTAAAATCTAATCCTGCATTCATTAAGGCTCACATAAATTAAGCTGTCATTCATAAGATTTATGGATTCTCATTTGCATATTGCATACAATTCATCAATTACTCAAGTATGAAAGGAGCACATTTCCCTTGGAGCTGCCTGCTACCCTGCCAACATTTGAAATGAGGGAAAGAGCAAGACTGTCAGGCATTCACACAAACTTTCTTCCAAATGTCTGCTCCTTGATTAATCTAATTTTCTAGATATTCTCTACAAGATATACCAACAGCCCTGGTGCACATTTCTATTATTTCTCCTGTCTTCATCACCCCAATCTTCTAGTCTTTGAATACTTTTTCATGTCTGAGTGATTATTATTTATTTGCTAATGATATGGTGTTGACGATTTCTCTATATTAAAATGGGTCTGATATGTACAAAGAGGTAAGCTGTATGTTTGTTGCTTGTTGATGTTAATTTTTTGCTCTCAGCCATCAACCTATCTGTACAAAGAGGTAAGCTGTATGTTTGTTGCATGTTGATGTTAATTTTTTGCTCTCAGCCATCAACCCATCTTTTGTGTAATAAAAAGTTGAAAATGAGGAAATGGAAAAGCAAGAAGAGAGTATTGCTTTGGAGTGTAGTTAGCATTTCATCTTAGTTTTCAGAGAATCTTATCGTTTCAGAAGAAGCTAAAAACAAAGCTACATAAACAAATCATCTATTCTATTTTTAATATAAAAACAGAGTTCCCTCAATCTGCTGCACATTGCACTTTTTACAGTCTTAAGCAAAGTAGTAACTCAGATTAGTTTGTTTTCACTGTGCATAAAGCATACTGTGTTAATTCACTTGTCTTCTCTGGGGAGTAGATCTTAATTTCAGTGGCACAAGTTGGAAGTAACAGTCCCTTCCAGACCACACTCTGGAAACCTTCCAACAGGCATGTATGTGATCAGGTGCGGAATTTAATTCAAAACACTCCTCATGTCCAGGATTTCTTCAATTAAAATATATGAATGTATCAGCACTTTCAAAAATCACTGCTCCTAAAATGCTATTTCTTTTATGTCAATTTAATTGGGAAAATAGGAAGAAGTGTCTTTCATAAAGCATTAATTTTCTATGGAGTACATGCACTTCAGTACAAAAAGGAAGCATTTGATTCAATTTAAATATTTAGAAAATTTATTAGATAACATGAAAGATTTTTACTTTACTATTTAATACTTAGCAAAACTGTGATCATACCTACTTGAGAACACATATTGAGAACCCCAAACTAGAATTGCTCAAATTAAGATCTAAACATCCGGGCTAAATTATTAAACTATGAGAAGAGATACTTTAAGTTGATACTATTAGGAAAGATTCTAAGGAAATAAGTAAATGACTCTTAAGGACTATACAAGCATGATCATAAATATTTTCCCTTTACAAAACACTGCTTCAAAAGGGAAAAAAGTGTATTCTGCCATAGCAATAATTGCCAGTTACTTTTTTACAAATGCATTTAAGCAGAGGAAAACTAAATAACTTTACCAATTTAATCAGAAAGATGAAATCATTATCATGCACAATTTATAAAATGGTGTTCAAAACTGAAAGCAAACGAGAGATAAGCTCATGCTTTTTCTTCATTCAAGTTGGATGGTTCACCATGATTTTCAGAGATCCATGCCTGAGACACTATAGAGTGTATTGTCTGTCTTTTGACTCTTGCATTCTCTACATTTCAGTTTTCCCAGCATGAGCTGTCTACTTTATTCTCCCCAAGTAATGTGATAGAAAGAGAATTGTCCTACTCTATAATAATAAAGCTTATTTTATTTCTTCAATACAAACCACCTGTTTGGCTTTTGTTTCCTCCTTGAGCTTTTTTAACTATGTAAATTAAATATGATAATCAGCTACCCTATGCAGCTTCATAGAAAGTGAATGAAAAGCATACGGGAAATTTTGCTTTTTAAAAAGTTGGTTTGTCCCATATAAGAATTCACCTCAGACTAATAAAGGAATCTCACATAAGAGAACACAAAAGCATCCAAGAATGATGAACAAAGAAGGGGGGAGAGATACACCAGATCACCTGGAGCACATCTTTGAAATCTAATATTTTGCATTAAACATTTGTACAAATTAATCGAAATTGCTTCATGTTCCAGAGTTAAATTTGTTTAAAATAAATTATTTCCAAAATGAATGTGCTTTTTAAATCTTCCCTGTTTCTTTTTTTTTTTTTAGAGAGAGTGAGAGAGAGAGAGAGAGAGAATTTTTTAATATTTATTTTTTAGTTTTCAGCGGGCACAACATCTTTCTTTGTATGTGGTGCTGAGGATCGAACCGGGCCACACGCATGTCAGGCGAGCGCTTGAGCCACATCCCCAGCCCTCCCTGTTTTAATTAATAATCAGTTTTCCACCAACATTTCTGAACCAAACCCCACAATTCTAGGCCCTACATAAGAGAGAAAATTCTGGCAGATTATAATGTTGAACGGAATGAAAAAAAATTAGATTGTGTAAAATTTCATTTCAAGCATGCAATTCTAAGAGATGATTATTCCAAAACCACACATAATTACTAATAAGAGGGCTCTGCTCCTCTTTAGGAGAATAAATATATTAAGAAAAAATCAACATGGCAGTGACCTTGACAAGAACCTAGTTGAGGATGGTTTATTGCTGGCAATCAGGATTGATATCCATAGAATGAAGAAGATGAGGATGGCTCTCCTGCCAGCACACTGCTATTTATGTTACACCGTTTAATATTAAATGATTGGGCTTGTGGAATCTATGGAAAACAATAGCAAAGCAAATGAGAGACCTGGGGACAAGAGAATGAAACTAGGTTAGCACCAGTTGATAACTAAATAGCATGTACAAACTCAATTGTTAGTGTATTTATGTATGGTGATAAGGTTTTCAGTCTCTCCAGAAGAACAACACTAGGTAATTAGAATTACTCAACTTATAGTAAAAGTAATAAACTTCTCAACATTGTTTTCAAGGGTGTAAGCAGATTAAACCTACCTTATGGGTACATGGGTTACAGAAATATATCCTACCAATTCCACCTTCACTTTAAAATCCTTTGATTCAGCAATGTGTCCTAAATACAATGATATGGAATGAACATGAACGTGTTATAGCTTCTCCTCTAAAAATCATCTCACCAAGCTGTTTTGTATGTGTTCCTTTTCTAAAAGAACATTTAGCACTGAAGTAATTTCCTCATGGTACAATGAAGGTGAATCAGCTTTACCAATATTATAACTAGAAAACTAAAGCAACCAAAAGTGCAGAAGAGTTACAAGGGTGGTCAAAAGCCATTACCTGGGGCTACCAGCCTCTGTTCTCTGCACAAACCTATTCTCCAAGAAGAATCGAGTATTTAAACTATTTGCAAGTTTCTGTTTCCTAGGTTAAAGGCTAAGTACATAGAAGCAATAAAAAGTTGTGTAAAACATACATTTCAATCACATGAATAATTCGACAGGTCCCTTAATTCTGAATATATTCTCAATAAGTATAGAGTCATGAATGTAAAGTCAAAAGATCTGTTCTGTGAGGAAATGTTATTTTTCTTGCATAATGTTGTCTAATTTACATGTGTTCCTTTATCGATATCACATACATATATACATAGAGTACACATGTTCACACATATATACATATACACATGTGGTAGATACAAAAACATACATGCACTTCATTATTTTGCATTTATAGATACGTAAAAACCTAAAACCTTATGTACTCTGTTATATACCTCAAAGCTTATTTAGCAAAGAATAAATTTTCTTTTTTATACAGCAATTAAGACTTTTGTTACTGTCCAGTTAGCTATTTTTATTAATTATAATTGCTATGTGAAGCAACAAGAATGACATGTCAATGAATTTTTCTGAAATGTGATGATTTTATTTAAGCAACACCAATGACTAACTTTTCCTAATTTCAGAATGCAATTGTAAATTGTGTCCTTTTGAGAATTGTAAAGCATTCAAAGCACATCAAGAATCTAAAATTGTATATTTTGTTTTATTAAAAAAAATTCGTGTGTGTTCTGGGGATTGAAACTATGGCCTTGTGCACAGTAGGCAACCACTCTACCACTAAATTATATCTCCATCCCCAAATTGTACATTATAATTAATCAGACTATAATAAATTAGAGTTATGTGTAGTTTTTAAACAGAATACTATTATAACAATTAATTATTACATACTTCATTTTAGTTTGTCTACTTTAGAAGGGTATAGAAAGGCTAATATCTTTGCAATTAGTAGCTTTAACTCCATGAAAAAAGTTCTCTCTATATATGTAATATTATTCAGGGGGCAGGAATTTAATCTACAGACAGGTCTGGGTTAAAAATGCAACAGGATAAAGTCTGATCCTGAGTCTATCACTGGAGTGCATCATGACTTTAAGTGGCCACTTAAATACTCTTTTTCTTGACTTCCTGATCTTTTTTAAAAGGCAATATAGAATATCCGTTTAACTTAATTCTAGTGATAACATTAGCATTCAAATAGCAGATTCTGATGCCAGAATTGCTTGGGACTCAAATATTGGGAATTTTTGAGAATGCATGTTCAATCCAACTGGATGCCATTTAAAAAAAAATTTTGATCCTAAATTTCCAGACTCCTTTTCTATGGAAAGAAAGTCAGATCTTAAATTCTTCAGAAGTTATTGAGAGGATCAAAAGGAATAATTTCAGCCCTTATAGTTCCAAAGGTTCTTCTGAGATCATTTCAGTATTTTTTTTCTTCATCCTGCTGTCTCTCCAACTTATCATTGAATTTGAAGTCAACTAAAATCTCCAAATTATTTTCACACATAATATTGCTAAAAGCATCATTTTGAACTCTTTCAATGAAGGATGTTGGATTCACCTTTATAAAATTTATATTGTCCATATTAGATCTTTCATTCCAGCCTGCCAAGTCTTGGGGATCTTGATTCTGTCACTATCTACAGCTCTTTCTAGGCCCAAGATTATGGAAGAACACCTCTTTCTTTTCCTCCTTCCCTCCCTCCTTTCCTTCCTTCCTTCCTTTCTTGTAATAAGATTACTGCAGTGCATGATTACAAATGAGACGAGCTAAAGGTGATTGGAAGAATATTTATTTCTCTCTACCTTGAGTTTATCAGATGAACATTATCTGTTTGTTTGTACTGGGGATCGAGCCCAGGGGTGCTTGACAACTGAGATATACATCCAGTACTTTTTGGTTTTATTTTGAGAAAGTGTTTCCTTAAGTTGCCAGGGGTCTCACTAAATTGCTGAGGCTGGTCTCGAACTTGCAATTCTTCTGCCTTTTTCTCCAGAGTCACTGAGATTACAGGCCTGGGCCACTGTAGCCTGCACTTTATCAGTTCTACTTCAAAGGTTTTATTCAATGTATCCTTCCCTTCATTATCTCTTCTGCTGTCCTATTTCAGCCTTTAGTTTAATTACTTTTCTTCTTTGCTTAAAAAACATCAATTGGCTCCCTATTCCCCAGAGTAGAGGTCAGCAAATTACAGTCTGCAGGCCAAATCTTGCCTACCTGCTTTTCTAAATACAGTTTTATTGGACCATAGCCACAACCATTTGTTTACTTATTACCTACTGCAGCTTCACACTACAATGGCAAAGTTGAAGAGTTGCAACAGAGACCATACAACTTGCAAAGCCTATAATATTTACAATCCAGAAACTCTTTGCCAACTACCTCCTACAGGATATTTCCAAACCCCTTAAGCATGACACTAGAATCTCTTTATGGTATCTGAACTCGAATTCCCATTTTAGTATCATCTCACCACAATTCCTTCTCTTTGGTTTTTATGATCTTTCCCACCTCTGTATGCTTGCTCATATCACTTCCTCTATCTGCAAACTGAAATTTCACAGTTTAATTTCACAGTTTCATTTCCAGAATCAATCCTACCTTATAGCAAAGTCCTTTATAAAGAAATAGCAATAGTAAATAGTAAGTGAATATATATATATATGCTCATACTTTATTTTAATTTTAAATTATACTGCTTTGGATATATTTACTCTTTGGACCAACTTTGATAACTTTAACACTGCACTATTACACAATGATAATTAACATTGAGAGTGTTTTTTCTACCAGAAAGTGATTTGAATAGCACTAGGGAGCAAGCCCCTTAGATGCAAAAAGGCAACCAAATAGTCAGGTTATTCTGATATGCCAGTTACTTCATAGAAAAAAGTTAGTCATTTTGCAGTTTTACAATATAGGATGGCATTTTATTAATGATAGCAACATTTTATAAAATGGTCCATTTGTCATCATAAAGAATTCATATTATTCTCTTAAAATGAATATTTTATATATAATCTTAGTTCATAAAAATTCTTCCTACAAGTCAAACCAAAGCACACCCATTAAACATGTTTAAAAATAAAACAAACTCAGATATGTACTTCTGCCTACCTTGCTCAGATTTGTTAATGCTCCTCACTATGTAGTTAAGGGAATGAAGATTCTAAAAGTAATTTAGAGTCTGAGGAAAAAAGAGTCTGATTATTTTTACTCACCATGAAATAATGCACTTTAAATTTTTAGCCAATTTGTTATAATACAACCTACCTACCTATTATACAACAGAATAGGCATTTGTTTGAGATAATGATGAGAATTTCAGCCAGATTCCGGCTGTCAGTGAAATTAAAGACACCCTGCAAATGGCAGCTGCAAATGATTGCTGGCATTTTATACCTCACTCTTTATTAAAAGGTCACATAAAATGCCTTAAAAATCTATATTGGTAGTACTAGCCACCAGAAAGTATTGTGATGCATTAAGAGAGTATGGAGCGCAGTGCAGTGGTGCACACCTGTAATCCCAGTGACTCTGGAGGCTGAAGCAGGAGGATTGGGAGTTCAAATCCAACCTCAGCAAAAGTGAGGCACTAAGCAACTCAATGAGACCCTATCTCTAAATAAAATACAAAATAGGGTTGGGGATGTGGCTCAGTGGTGAAACCCTGGTAACCGCCCCCCCCCAAAAAAAGTATGGAAAATGTCATTAAAGTAGTAGAGATATGCATGCTTTCTCTAGACATCAACCCCAAGCAATAGCAAAGAGTTTTGAAGAAACAGAGCTTAGAAAAATAGCTGTGCATATTTCTAGCAGTCACAGATGGGCCACTATTGAAAATTAACCTTATGAGAAGTGGGCAAATATTTGTCCTAGGGTATTTGTGATATTTTTAAAATAATAGTTGACCATGATGTTTAATTATAATAAGATTCATTCAAAAATTAAGTATTTATTAAGTATATGTCAGTATACCTCCACTCAAGTCCAAAAGCATGATGACAAAGATCTTGAACACAATGACAATTCTACTGATCAAACCAGAAAGTCACATGGAAAAATCTAGTAATTTAAAGAAAATAAATTCATAATGAGAAACATAAAATCAAAAGCATGGATAAACAGTGTGATGGCAGAAAAACAAGAAAAATAGAGCCTGATACATTTGAGGGGTTAGATAATACAAGTGAAAAAGTGAGAGCATTCTAACATATTCAAAGTATGATTTTACTTCTTATAAGAAAGATGGAGGCAATATGAATTTTTGCTTCCTTTCCTAAGAGTTTGCCTGGAAGTATACGAAGATGAGATAATCATAACATTAGGATTAGAACAGCAACAGTAGATTTTCTTAATTGATCCAATGTACATGAATACATTTACCCATTTAATAGTTATTGAACTTTTATAATACATAATGTATTAAATAACATGTGCTCAGCTCTGCAGTACACAAAGGATTGAAATATGAATGGTGCTTTCTTAAAAGAATAAACAGAGCATAAAAAGTGTATATGGAAAACTGTAACACCACACACAATGTAATCAATGACATTTTAGGAGTTGAAAAGTAAAAGCCATGCAAATTCAAAGAGAGAGCTAGGGGTTGTGTGAAACAACCAAGGTATATTGGGGGAGGTGGCCTTTGAGAAGGATTTGGAACAATGATGGGTCTTGGAGACCTGGCGAGAAGGAAAGAGGTAGAGATGGTGCATTCCTGGCAAAAGCAAAGGAATTAAAGCCACAGAATGTGGAGTGTTTATGAAAAACAAGTCTTTTAAGTTGATGAAAGGATCATTTCCAATAGAGAAGTAAAGAGAGATAAACTAGAAGTACTTCAGAAATGATTCATAAAACACCTTGAGTTAAAAACAACACCAGATTGATCTTTTCATATAGCCAGGCAATAATAATTGAGGTAGTTTTGTTTCTTCATTTAGTTCACTGCTCTAGTCATTCCTATAGTTTGGTTTTCAACATAAATGGAAAGACTATGAGCAAGGATATCATTTAGAAACTCTCTTATTCCGAAATTCACGTTGTTCCAAACTATAGCCATAGTTTAGGCTAGAGGCAATAGTAAATGGTGAAGTTGGGAGAATATGAAGTTATCAACAGTGCTTGATTGTATATGAAATGAGGAAGTCAAGTGAAGGAAATCTTTATATTAATAATATCTAAAAATATTAGAGCTTTCTTGGTTGAAACATTACTGATCTTGTTGGAAACAGAAAAGATGAACAAGAATGAAAGTGAACACAAGTGCAAGTTTTAATATATTTTGATGTTGGTGCTCATGTTGTATGTGGTGTTCATCAAGTAGTTGGACAAGTGTTGCCAGTGCTCAGGAAAGACAGTGACATATTGGAAGTCATCTGCACAGGGATAATAATTCAAATGATGAGTGATGTGATATTATAAGATAGAATGGCTATTGATTACCCTCACATACTCACAAGGCTTTATATACTTTCATCTGTAAGAGAAGTTCACAGGGAAGTGATTCTCCAATGAGCAGTACCTCTCCACCATTCCAATTCAGAATCAATTTTCCATCATCAGAGACAGATGGAGCAGAATAAAGAGGAAAGAGAATTTTGTGTCACACGAGTTCCAGTTTTAGCAGTCTATTAATAGATTAAAAGAGTTAAATAGTGAAAAAGCTATACTTACAATATTAGTTGAAAAATAAAAATTCAGAGAAAGAGAAGACAGAATGATAGGATGCAGACAAGTAAAATGAAAACTTATAAGGGCAGAAAACTTTGTCAAATGCTAGAGAAAAAGCAGAAAGGAAGAGAGAATAAAAACTGAGACCATGTGGCAACCACGAAGTTACTGGTTACTTTAAAGGACAATTGAGAAATTTAAGTAAACATTTTTGTGGAAGACAACATAGAAGACATTGTAGAGTATACTGGAGATGGAAAAAGGGGCAAATCAACTACTGTATAAGAAACTGACCAATGAAAACAAGAGAGGGAATCATGACTTGAGGCATTAATTGTGTTTAAGGAAGATAAATTCATGTTCACAATAGCACTGTTCAAAAGAGAGTTCATAAAAATCTATCAGAAAATTTTTAATTTTGTAGAAACCATTTCAAAAAATTTGAAATTGAAGAGTTTTTAATAATATATTTTCTTAGCACAATATTATCTTTTAACAAGTAATAAATATCAAAATTATTGAGATAGCTTACATTCTGTTTTTCCTATTATCTCTCCTGAAACTGGCATGCACTTTACACTTACAGATTATCTCTATTTGTTCTATCTATATTTCAAGTGCTCAAGAGCCATGTGTGGGTGAGAACTGTCGTACTAGATGGAACAGTACCAGAAGTAGACAGCTATGAGCCTGGAGTGGCTTTTGAAGTTGTCACTAGACTGTTAAGTTTGGTTAACTGGTCAGTAAGAACCATTACACATGTATTTATTTTCTCTATTTTTTCTCCTTTAGTAGAAATAGAAGCAAAGAGAAGGCTTTTGAATTGAGAATCAGAGAATATTATTAGAGCTGCTTTTTGTAACTGAGCAAGAATAATTATTTGAAATGGTATCTTAAAGTAAAGGTCTCTGAAGCTAATCACATGAGCTTTTAAACTTATAGAGTAAAAGTTGAATGTAGAAAACATTTCCAGGATTTCTGTAGTAAAAGACACAATATAAACATGAGACTAAAATTGGTTTAAGAATTTCAAAACCATTCCTCATGAAATCATAATTATATCAACTTGTACAAATAAAAGGTCAGGAACTTTCCAAATAATTGCATCCAGACTTTGTCTCATTAACTAGAATCCCACACGCAAAAGTAATTCAACATCTATTGGATTTATCCTTTGCTCACTCTGTTTTCTCAAGACTGATGAAGACAGCCAAATCACACATCTGGCACATCTTCTTCAACTCATTTTTTTTTTTACTACCTACATCAAATAAAATGAATTCCTAGTACTTTACTTCTTATCAATCAACCAAAGAATTCACTGTAAAACAAAATTAAAAAAATACATTATTTGAGGAATTTTTCACCTAACAAGTAATTTTCTCTCCAAGTATGTACACCATTCTCATTGACATTTCAAAACTAATTAATAAGAGAGCAATATAGCTTATTGAGTTGGACTGGGGATGCAGCTCAGTGTTAAGAGTATTTGCCTAATACATGTGATTCCCTGGGTTTGATCCCCAGCACCACACATACAAAGAAAGGAAGAAAGAAAGAAAGAGAGAAAACAGCAAATGGAATGTAAAATTAGACTCCTCAACATGTATATAATGTTTTAACTTTAAAAAATCACATAAAAAGCAAATTCTGCACTTCTTTGAACCTTCTGTAGTAAATTTCTGCTTTATATTTCAAATGATTGTGTTTCAAAAAATTTTCACCTGGCAACTCTGATGGATCTCAGGTTCAAGGCCTGCCCCAGACATTTAGTGAGACCCCCATCTCAAAATAAGATATAGAAAAAAATGAGAAATGTAGCTCAGTGATATAGTGCTCCAGGTTCAATCCTCAGTAATGCCAAACAGTTGAGAGAGACAGAGAGAGAGAGAGAGAGAGAGAGAGAGAGAGAATTTTGTATATGTTAAAATAGTATAGTATAGATTGGTGGACAAACTCAAAGAATTAGATGACAAGGCATAAGGTAAGATAAATTGTGAAGCTCAGTGATACATAATTGTATCTGTTACTGCCTTAGATATGTGTGTATGTTTAATATATCATAACAGTCACTTCTCAGTACATAATGAATTATTTTAAAGTGAAACGTTATTGATTATGTTGTCACATGACAATACCATGCATGATGTATTGTCATTATTCACATTGAAAACACAAAATCAGAAAACATTGATTTGAATATTCTATGCAAAATTAAATTTTAAATTTATTTTATTTAAATATATTTTAAAATGAAGTACATCTACCTAACATTTGCTCTTGACACTTAAGTGAAGTATATGATTTCCTATTTCATATGAGTAAAGATGGCCTGAAATGGCCGACATTAGCACAGTGGTAATATATTACCAAGAAGAAACATTAGTGAATATTATTAATTTTCTTGACAAAATCCAGTTCTAACTGCTATCACTCAAATGAGAAGAGGCACATTTCCCTTTTTCTTAACTCTCTAATGTTATTTTTATTATTCAATTTTTTAGACAGTTGACTTACTATATATGTTTTATCCTCCCACCTAAGTTCAAACAGGTTCCTTGAAACTATGCCTATGGCTTATTTGGCACACCTTTTCCCTGCAGAGGAACAAGCCTGCAGAAGGCATTCAATAATTGATTTTTTAAATTTTGATTATTGGACGGAGAAAGGGAAGGAAGCATGGCCACAAGGAAGTGCTGTATTGGATAATGCTAAGTAAGGACAGATTGGCATAAAAACATTGATCAAACAATAACTTTGTTCATTCCCTTGTTTATCCAGGAATGGAACTCTAATTATTTCTATTATCATGACGGGGAGTAAAATGTAAAAAAAGTGAAAAGTGTAGGTAAAGTGAAAAAAAAATTAGAATATTTAATTAAGGAAACATTCTACAATGTACTTGCTTATTCTATTTAATGTGGTATTTTTACTTTTCTATTAATAGAAGAAAACATACAACAAAATATTTCCTCAACATGCTTGATACAATTAATAATGCCTTTACAACTAGGTCTAAAAGAGATGAGTTTATATGCTAACTTTGAAATGTGAAACAATTCTTATCAATGTTTAAATACATAAAATAAAATTATTAAATAGATACAGTGGATAAAAAAGTAATCATCCTTCCTAAAGCCCTTTAATTAAATGAGAGTAATTTTTCGTCCAGATTTTCTAGGATATTCTGGCACATACAAGTAAACAAGCAACTTAGTACAAAATTGAATTAAGAAGCAAATGTCATCTTACAGAATGCTTATGTACCGTCACTTAGAACAAGGAAAAAATGATGAATCTCAATAGAATCACTGGAAACTAAGTTTCTATGAAAATTTAATTAATAAAGAAATTGATATTTTTCTCACTTAAATTTTCAACTACTAACAACATTACTAGCCTTTTATTCTTTCTTCTCATCCCCTCAAATACCATACCAATGTTGAAACTGTAACACATAAAGTGTTCTAATCACTGACAAGCAAAACCTTGATTAGTTTATTTTACTGTGAGTATAATTAATCTTAGAAGATTTATTTACAGTTTTAAATTTGAAATTCTATACTTACAAGAATTATTCCCTTGGGTGGGGGGAAAGGAACAAAAATGCAAACAACTTCTATTTGTAATTCTCTCAACCAAATAGAGCTGATAATGAAAACTAAAAATATGCTTACTATCAGTAAAGGTATTTCTACTGTCCTTCCTCTTTTCAGACTCTTCCAAATCTCACCTTTGGAATATCTCAACATCATCTTCTTCATCTGATTTTTTTTTCCCCTGTAGAAGCTAGGTAGATTTTAATCTTTCTTTTTACCTGGGAGGATCTTCCAAAGGTCTGTGCAGATGGATCAGTATAGAAAAGTCTTAAAGAAGCAAAATTTGCCTTACATTTGTGTCATGTCTTTAGTATCTCCTCTCCAAAGATAATGTAGTATTTTTACTATTACTCTGAAGATATTCATAAAGCTCATAGCAAAGTTCCCCCCCTAATATCACATAACAATGGAAAGACTAAAACACAGACTGGTTGGACAATTCTTCTGATAGAATAACCAGTACTGATGTTCAGGTACTTGCATAGTGGCATGCTGAACAAAGTAGAAGCATGAGTTTTCAGTTATATGGAGAGCAAGACATACATACCCAAAGACCAAGGTTAAATGAGAATACACTTAACTCAGTGACTAAATCACCGATAAAGTTACTGTCGTGAATGCAAAAAGGACAGATCATGGAAGGGAGAAATAATAGTAATATTTTTTGGACCCCAAGACAAAACAAACCCTAGATCAATATGTTGGATAGATTGGAGGAAAAAAAGCCACAACAGGAGACAAGAATGTAAGTGATAGATGGAGATGAAAATCACAACAATACAGATTTGAGAAAACAGCGATAAGGCTCCCGGGTCTGCTTGATTTCAGGGGATGCAGTTAGAAGAATTATTAAAGCCAGGAAGCCAGACACTTTGCCAAAGCTTTCACTGTTTTATACAATCCTCACACCAACTCTGTTAGGTAGCTATGTCCTTTCTCACAGATAAGAAAAAGAAGGATTTAAGTATCTTGCCTAAATCTCCTGAAGCAGGTAAATGGCAAAGGCCAAAAATAAACCTGATTTGGAGGATATTCTATGACAGGAAAAAATGTGTGACTTAATTCCTTACGTGATTTGCACTTCCTAAATACCTTTAAACAGTTTTTATGACTTTATAAAATCAGTGATTTGGGAAGATTGATATGGGTGTTTGAAAAAAGAACTTATAATGTATTCACATTTGCAAAAGAGAAATTTATACTTAAAAGGTCTTTTGCATGTCTCTCTCAAATGAAATGATTCAATCCTTGTGACATATATTTGTTTTCATGTGATCTCAGCTTCCCATAATTATGCTAAAAGCCAACTGACTTGCAGAAAGATTTCATCAGGTTGAGAGAAACTCTAAATCTTGGAGAGTAAAAGAGAAAATATAAGAACCACATGCCTATTTTGCTTCTTTTCATTCTGAAACCTAAACAACCCAGAGGACAGATAAGGTGTGAATGAGAAAATTATATTATCCTGACATTTGTTGGAAGTCTCATTTAACTAAAAACGTTTCACTTAATAAATTTATTTTTTTTGCAGTGACAGCGTTTCTCCTAAATAATAGGAAAAGCAATAGGTAGTGATTGACCATTTGATGATTTGGAAATAATAATCTTTGGATAAATTTTTCACTTTATTATGTATTTTAACTTAATAATGAAACAGAAATAAAACTCATGAATTCTAGAAGCTCATAAGAGAGTGAAATGCATTGTCCCAAACAAGGCACTTAGGATTTTCACAATGTTTTGAATCAATTTCTTCATACTGGATATGTTTAAGAAAGCATCCAAAGGCAAGATCTGAAAGTCCTGATGAAGTAAACACTGAAAGAATGTGTGTGATCTTGCAGAAGGACAGTAGAAACCACAGAAAAGATCCCATGGCTTCGGAGAATCAAATATCTAGAGTATGGTAAAACCATAAGGGAGGCTCTTCCCTATAGGAACAGGTAACAATCAGACCTTTCTTGCTTCTTGAAGAAAGCAAAACCTCTTACAATTGACAGAGCCAAAGACTAAGAATATTCAATCATGTAGTTAACAACTACCTTGGATTCATATTGTTCATGGGAACCCATTTCAGTTCAGATTTAAACACCTTTATGAAAACTATAAATTAAATTTAAAGGACTGTATGAGAAAGTAGCTTCTAGGATTCTTTTGAATGCAAAGCATTCACTAACAAGTGAATTTTAGATTTCATTTTCTGTTCTCTGAAGGGAAGAATTTACTCTTCACATTTTCTTTCATTCCTCTCTAGGAGTGGTCCTCTTCCTTACTATCCATTCTGGATGACTTTGAGCTTGAGCAAAGTTTAGAATTTTTTCTTTGATATTCCAACCATTTTTTTTCTTGAAGTAAAACATATTATTATATACATTATATACACAACCAAAAAAGGTTTTGCTGGAAAGCGAATTAAACTTAGGATCAGAGACTTTGTTTTATTTATTCAGTTACCTTTGGCAAATCTATATCTGAATCTGCTTCTCATGTATAAAGTGGCAATAATACTGTCTGCGTTTAAAGTGAAAACCAAAGTATATCACATGTATATAATTAGATTATAAACTAAATACAGAAGTGGTATGAAAGATTGTTTTTGTTCATCTTTTTTTTTCTAAAATAATTCTTCCTTTTCACTATTTCTTTCCAAAAATCTCTTAGATAGCGAAGAATTCAACTGTCCCTATTTGTTCTCATTTTCTTTCTTCAAGTTCTACCAGAGACTTACTGTCAAGGGAACGTATGTAATAGACCCATGTATGTCTGTGAAAATGAATGCTCTGAAGTAATGGAATCTTCAAATGTAAGTAACATACAAACTTTGGTAAGCACATCATAAGATTTGACCTCAACATGAAAGGGAAGAAAAGCAATAACTGCATTCTTCTATCATAAAACAGAAATTCTAATGGATGTCTGAATTGCAGTCTCATGGCACAAAAGGCTAACTGGAACATGGCTTCATAGATTTCAGGTTTCTATCCGCAAGACAGTTTCATTCAAATGGAATGGGACTAGATTAAGAAATAATTCAGAGTGAATTTTCTTGGGAAACCAATCACCAAACAAATGTAATACCTTTAACGGTCTTGTAACTGTGCAATTCTGTGCCCAAATGACAGTGTTCGGAACTGACTGGTACTTACTATCTCACCAACTATGGTGAGACTGCACTGAAACTTGCCTTTATCCAAGCAAAGCAGAGTATCTCCTCCCAAGAAAACTGGAGGGCTCTCTGGGGAAAATAAACAGTTTACCATGTTCCTCAAAACATCTGAGTCATGCATACTTATTAACAACTAAGATAATACTCAAGAAGTAATCCTCACTCTGTAATCAATGACGTCACAGATAAGAAAAAGTCTTCCAGAATGGACAGTAAGAAAGAGGACACTCCTAGAGAGGAATGAAAGAGAATGTGGAGAGTAAATTCTTCCCTTCAGAGAAGAGAAAAATGAAAGCTTGGAGTTTAAGAATAGAAAAATCAATTATACTTGGAAATTCAGATTTGGTACTGTTGAAGTGAGCTTAAGTAGCTCATTTTTTTTAAGAACTCAGCACTTAAGAAGCCATATTAATTTTAATAAGATGAAATCAACTTCAAATATTCCAGGTCATTGGTACAACCTCACTACTAAGGTCTTTTTGGAATTTGAATCTCGGCAGCAACAGCAGCCTATTTTCTACCATGTCTAGCATTAGCATTTCAGATGCAAGAAATGATGAAAGAAACCCCATAGATGTCTTCAGATTAACTTTGGTCATCTGAGCAAGTTAATGAGTAACTGATGCCAACATCAGTTGCTCATGTAAGTTTGTGGAAGTTTCTGGGTTCCTTCACAAAAAATAATTAGTTGAACTTTGAGGTTCTCACAAACTACAAATTTGTGCTAGGCCAATTTATAGCCAAACTACTCAATAAAATAAATCTTAAAATGTACTTATTACTTTATAACAAATGACATCATAGACAAAGGAGATTCATGTAAAGTGTACAATAATAAAGAGGAGATTCATAGAAAGGAATGGAAGAGAATATTTCATGCTCAAGAGTTTCCTCTTGATAGTGTACACATTTCTCTGGTAAAAAAACAAGCATTGATGTTTTATGTCTGTACTTACCAGTAACTGTTTTTGCATGTATGAAATTATGTTATCATCATATATGAATAGCTATATATCAAAATATCTATTTTATACAAAAAGGACAATAATTTTTATAGGAATACATTGCCTACAACTCAAAACACTTAGAAAATTGAGGTTTAAAATTAAATTTTATAATTCAGTCAGCACCATGTGTAGAATTAATAAGAAAGAACTATTAAAATAAGCTTCCCATCTGAAAAAGTATATGTACCCTGGCTGGGCTGCATAGAGGAAGGCTCTCTAGGATTCTGCCACTTTCTTCAGTACATGTTTGATAAAGATAAATTCAAGAGCTATATTTACTTGAGAGTGTCTCTCCTGGGTCCATGGAAGGAAACAAGGAAATGTGAGTTCTGCCTTTCAAGCCTCATTTCCCTATGGATTCTAATTGAATTATGTCTTAATGGGCCCTTGTATAGTACTAGAGCAGCTTTCTTGAGACAAAGAGACATAACATGTTTCAGGTAGAAGTTTTAGAACACTCTGGTCCACTCTAACATTCCTGAGGTGTAGAAATGTCCTTTGCCCACTATGTACATGAACCTGCCAGGTAAACAAACCAGATATTCTAGGCCGTGGGGGATGTAAATCAATAGGGAGATTGTTTTGGGGGAACAGTGTGGTAACTTCTAACTCTAAAACTATTTAGTAAGTTTGAACAATTTTGCCACCCACCTTAAACCTCAAATTTATTACTGACTAGTTGGCTTTGCATGTGCATCGGTACAGATTATTAACATGAGTGAACCCTGTTCCTTAATAACAGAATCTTAAGAAGAAGAAAAAACAAAAAGTCATGCAACAGTGTTATGGGAGAAAAACCAAAGTGTGCACTGAAGAAGTCTAACTTTGTCTCTGCTCAGCAAAATGTGGTAGGAGACATAGTTTAAAAAAGTAGCATGGAGTACAAACTTGAAACCATATACTGAAGCTCATAGAGCAACAGAGTGCCTACCAACTGAAGATATTTTAAGACATAAAAATGCACTTGAGAGCATTTTACAGTTGTAGAAAGAATCTCAGTCCTTAGTGTTTATTTCTAATTAAATTTTACTACTACTGATTTTTAAGAGTCAGCCTTGCTGTATTTCCCAGACTGGACTTGAAGTTGTGGAATCAAAGGATCCTCCTGCTTCAGCCTCCTGAGTATGTGAGATTGAGAGACTACAAGCATGAGTCCCAGTGTCTGGATAGCCTTTTCTTTTACTGTTTTTGTTTTACTGTTTTTTGTTTTGTTTTGCAGTATTGGGTATTGAACCCAGGAATGCTCTAATACCAAGCTACATCCCCAACTGCTTTTATTTTATTCTGAAAAGAGTCTAATTACATTGTCCAGGCTGGCCTCAAACTTGAGATCCTCCTGTCTCAGCCTCCACAACAGCTGGGATTACAGGTGTGTACCACTATGCCTAGCATAGCCTTTCATTTTTAAACATGGAAATATCTAAGGGAGCCCAGAAGGATAGACTGCTTTCCTCATTACTATGATACTACTGTTCTTTGTTTTCCATCATCACCAGGACCCTGGGCTCAACCCAGGAGATCCATTGAATACAGCTCAACAGATTCCTCTCCATCTACCACTGCAACAAGCCTCACCCACAGCCTTGATGTCTCTGCCTTGTATGAACTGGCTGGAAATATGTTCCCCGTATTTTCAAAGAGCAGTACTTTATTATTAACTCAAATAATAATAAAAGGGTTTCAGGAAAATGTAGAACATTTTCTTAACATATAATTCCTTATAGCATCATTCAATTTTACTAATCTATCTTTAATTTATCTGAAACATGAAAATTACATAGGAAAACTAGAATAATTATTTTAGATATTTGCTATAATTTCGCTGATCACAAATCCAAAAACAGGTATTGTGTGAAATATTGAGATTTTAACTTATTGAAAAAATATGTCAATGACTAATTTCTATTTAATGTAGAATTTAAAAGTACTTTTTAGATTTAGGTTCAGAATATGTCAGATGAAAGCCATGTGAATGCATCGACAAACCATGGATAATTCTGCAAATTGCATCTCTTAGAACAGTCCTGGGACAGAGTAAACTCTCAGTAGCACTTACATTATTGTTACCAATATGATGACAAACTTACCTCATGTACCATTCTTTCAGATGAGAATGTTCCAAGAATAACCCTTAACTGCACAATTAAGGGAGCACTTCCAGATTAAAAACAAAACAAAACAAAACAAAAAACAATGCACTGAAGACATATGATTATTGAGAGGAGCAACAAATAAGAAACCAGTAGTCATTTGTACCATCCTCTGAACCATTCTAAGGACCAGAAGTTTCCAGAACTTCACCTCCAGGCTCATAACAACTCAACACCTCAGACATTATTGTCGCCATTTTTAAAAAGCACCATGCCTGTGAGAAGTAAGAGCTAAACATGTGGAGAGTTGAGGATTTGGGAGGAAATACTTAACAAAAGGGGCCCAGGAGCAGTGGAAATAGCAAGTTGAAAACAAATACTAACATTTTTCCTTGTCTTGATGTTTTGTGCTTTGGGGCAAGTATTTATAGAAGCACCTACTATGTGTCAGGTATCAGTAAAATCCATAAATTCTGTCATTGTCCCTTTTACTCTTTGCTGCCTCTCATGCTCTTCTTTTGATTAGAATACCCTTCTCTCCTTCTCCCTCCCCAGCTCCATTCATTCTTAGAGTCTGCACTTTAGCATCATCTCTTCCACACAGTTTTCTGTAATATACCTAGTCTTCTTGGAACACTTAGTGTGCCAATAGCAACCACTGCTACCACACAATAATTATTTCTGTTTGATCGTCTTCCTAATTCCTTGGGATGAGGATTTGTTCCTCACACTGCCTGCATGCCACACCTGTTTTTAATTAATAAATATATACATGAATGAATGAAAGAGGAATTAATAATTGCACAGAAAAGAAAGATAAATTAGCATTTCAAGTAAATGGGCCTTTTAATGACAATCTAATACACTATTTCATTTAGGATGTATCTTAACTGGAGTGCATTATAAAAATTGTTTAATATTGCTTTAAGAGGCAAATTGTTTATTTAGAATTAAATAATTAAATGTTAAAGTTAGAAATGAAAGTTCTGTTTCATTTAATTGTCCTCATACTATTCACATGATTTTTTCATACTTTTAGTAATTAGAAAAATGTAAATTGGCCTTAAAGCCAAGAATAAAAGAAATATCATGAATAAATATTATCTAATATTTCTACACTATTCCCTTTTAATAATCAAATCACTACAATAAGAAAACAGCAATATGTAGTTCATATAATTAGCTCTTGAAATAATTAGGGTAAGGGGTGGGAGTCATCAATGAAACACACACATTGTTGTCTAAGTTAAACCAGAAATTCTTGATGACTAACATTAATTGAGAAAAGACAAGCTAAAAAAAAAATTCCTATGTGAAACATTAAACAAAGTTATCTGATGTTTATGTTTTTTTCCTTTAATAATTAATGGAATGCAAATAGTCAAGGGAGGCTTCAGTTTTGCATTGTAACTAACCACCATTATAAATGGCAGTCAGATGTTTACATAATACCCAGAACCTTTCTGTATGGAAGGAGGTTACAAATCTGCCCCTTTTCCCTGTTCAAAGTCAAAAATAATGGTGCCTGATCCCCAGAGCATTCACTGCAAGAACTGTTTGCATATTCAGTTATTGTTTCTGCTGCGTCAGTCATCTGTTGAAGTTCACTCTAATGTGGCCCTGATCAATTCTGCCAGCTGTGCTTAAGTGCTGTTTACTATAATAACATCACACTGCATTCTTATTTGGCAACAACAGCTATGACAGCACCTAAATGCATTGAGAAGCCAAGATTTTTATCATGTACACAGATCAAATTGAAACTGTTTACAGAGGACAGTGCTGTTCTATTTCTGTCCATTCTAGTGAATACCAAGAGCACAATAACAGCTTTGCAAAAACATTACTATTCTGCCCTTTCTAATAATTGACAATCTTGTTGATCTAAATTCTTCATAGAATACAGGAATTATTTTATAATTATACCTTATAATCTTGACCAAATGGTAAGTATCAAAGCATGTTGATTTACTCAAAATAAACCTTCACCCTCTAACATATCCTGATGTAGAGTATCGCATATGTAAACTACCTAAAAAATGTTTGTCCTCAAAAATATGTAGCACCCATGGCTATAAATATGAAAGTGAATAGTCAAAAGTTGATCTTTTGAAAATGTAATAGATTATGGGTAAAACATGTTAAAACATATGGCTTCTTATCTATAATAATAATATATTTCATCTCATATTAAACAATAGGCAAATTAAGCCAATATGTAATAAATAAAAAATAATATTTCTAGGCAAAACTTATATAGTTATTGTGATCAAATTTGTTACTTTTCATTAATTATTTAAAACCTTTATATTTGAATTCTAAAATTATGTCTGATCAAATTTACAGCAATGTTTATTGAGATTTTTTAAAAATTCTCATTTATATTTCTGCTACTCATTTAATATTCCCTTTAAAATAGATATGATATAGATAAAAATACTTGCTGGGGAAAAAATGAACAAGTCACTGAAATGCCATCTTCTCAGGTTTTAATCCTCCTAAAGCAATAGAAAATAAGTGGACATTTTTAAGACTAGCATAGAAGACATATGGATAACTTAATACAAATGCATGTCATAGCTCAAAACACTTTGAAAGCTCCTTCTGAGCTATTTTAGCACATGCTGTGAATGTGTAGTAACAATAGTGCACAATCCTGTGTTAAATACAAAAGATATTTGCATATTTAGTTCTTTTCAACTGTCAATTTAAAAAATATAGTTTCTCTAAAGTACTATATTCTTGGTTTTCAGTAGCCACAATTTTTACATTAGTGTCTATCAAAATAGTCACCTACTTTGACATTATTCAACTTTTTAAATTGCATTTAAACTCCTGCAAACTAGGAACTTATCTCTCTTCCTTTAATCTTGCTTAGTTACTTAGCTACAGCTGAAATTTAGTTACTGGGAATTTAAGGAACTCATTTTCTTAAAGACACTTTTATATTAGTACTCTTTATTAGATAATAATTATTTCCCCAAACAAAATCTTTCATTCCTGCTTTTTTAAAGAAAACATGACATTCTATTAAAATCATCAGGTTGCTAGTAAGAATCCAAAACAAAAATAATTCATTCAAACTGTTTAATCTAGTCCTTGGAGATTGACAGTATCTTTTCATATTTTTGAAAGCTCTTTTAACACAACTGATATTTTAGTGTGGGAAGAAACTAAAAGCTTTCTACATATAAAAGTTCATCTTTTACCTCCTTACTACCATCAGATAAAAGCAAAGAAGCTTGAAGCCACAGCTCAGATATACTAGTCCCAGAGGAATAAGCTCCACGCTTCAGCGTGAAGACAGGCAGCAGGTGTGAGCAGTGACTAGAAAAGAGCAATGATATACATGGAAAGCGAGCTAGAGAAGAGTTAAACCTAACATATTAATGGTTCTCTGCATGGGGTAACAGAAAGTCCTTCTGTTACTATAGGTGAAGCCTCCCTGGCTAGAAAAATAAGTGAACCACCGCAAATATTGTAGTGACTGTCCTGTGAATGGATTGCCACACCAAATGACAGAACTCTCTCAATTCCACTTTCCAATAACTCCAAGGCACTAGGGATGTGACAGCATGATGAATACCACAACAGACAGCTCCAATATGGTACCATTTTACCAGATCAATATCTCACTGCAATATAAGAAAAAAGGAGCTGATATTAGTCTACACAGTGTATTACAGATGAGGTACATTTCTTCTTACTGCACTCATGCTGAACCAAAGCAATAATTCATAGATCCCTTAAAAGGTTCGTGCACCACCACATGCAAAAAAAAGCCTAATCTTTACTTCAACATCTGCTTGCAGATATAACAGCTTAAAGCAATAAGTATGCAAGTTTTCAAGTGTCTTTTTATCTATCTTTTTATCTGGATATATAAATAACAAAGTTGATATGTTTAAATTCCAAAAATACACAAACATTCAAAGATTGCTGACACTGTTCTAGTGACAGCCTGAAGAAAATTATAGTCTATGTTTTACTACCAGCCCACCTTACTCCTTTCATAGGTGGAGGAGAGCTTTGGAACTTCCCACATTTTGAGTATTTGAAATATAATCAATTCTCAATTACCTGCAATGGTTTATTCTTTTTTGAATTATTCCACATTTCCTTTTTAAAAGCAAAGTCACTAGGATCAGCTATCTCTAAAGCTGCCAAGAGTTCTAACCCATGCAATAAGAAATATTAGTTGCTATGTGTACAGATCACTACAAAAGTAATACAAAGTAATTCTCATGCCATAGTCAAATATAAATGGCTAAATGTTTTACTGTTTCAAAATATTCTAATTGGTTCAGCCCACAGGTGCAAGAAGATACCAAATAGCATAACTAAATTAGAAGTCACCTAATTCTGATTCTATTTGACTGGTGATTATCTTCTTTAATGCACTCTAGGCATCACTTATTTGAATATTTCTTTTCATTTTCTCCATTTCCTCTTTATATTTCACATCTTTCTTCAAGAAAAGAAATACTTATTTTCTAAAATAAAATTCAAAATTGATTTAAAGCATTAACTAATGCTTTAAAATAGAGGAAGTCACAGTCAGCTCTCTGATTAGTGTTTCCTCTCTGATCATGACCATTTCCCTTCTGGATCCACCCATGGGTCTTGATATGAAGACCCACATGAATATCCCTACAAATTTGAGATAGGCTTCCAGGCTCCCGTCCAACTACCAATACTAATTTGAACCCACTTCCTCTGTTGCAGGCCATCCCATCTTCCATACCATGCAGTGAAGTATCTTCCCTGTGGTATTCAAGGGTCTTAGGAAATAGGAGAGTTAATCCGCTACAGAGGGATGCTCATTCCCAATATTATCCTAGATGCTGCCAATGTGAACTATGAAGTAGGTCAGCACTGAGTTTTGTTTTGCAGATGAGGAAAATGAGGTTTATTGAGGTTAAATGGCTTAGCCTGTTGACCCAACAGCTGTCAGAATTTAGTAACCGTTCTCTGGGCCAATGCTTTTCAGCCCATATTTTGTAATACCCCAGGGTGTCTCACATTTCCTAAAGTATTTCGTGAAATTCTCAAACAATATTCAATTCAAGAAAAATATAGTCCAAATAATATCTTTCAGACATGACCAGAAAAATATGTCAGAGATACACAGCACATCACAACTCTACAAATCCCCCAAAATGCCACTATCTGGAATCTCACTGCATTGCAGGTGAGTCATAAATGAAAAAAAGTAAAAAAGGTGAAATAAGAAGGCAAGTATATCACCAGTTATTCAATATTTTTTTTAATTTGCTCATATCACTTTTCATAGTATCCTAGCCAGTAGAAGGGCAAAAAGACCATAAAGAAAATCAGGAGATTCTTTTTTATTCTATTTGGAAATCAATAAGAAAAATGATTAACTTTGTACAACAGTTGTGTATTATCATAATCAAGGTCACTACACATACCAAGATGTTGCCTGGAAACCACTTGGCTATTATTGGATAACAGTATTTAAAAGAGTTACCACTAATATCTCTCCAGCTTTAGGAGATTTAGTTTTAGTTTTTTTTTTTTTTTTTTAAAGCAGATGTTAGTTAAGTATAGCATAACAAGAAAATTCTTTTTTTAAAAAAATGGATATTTATTAAACTATATCAGAAGAAACAGTTGAAGAAACAGAAAGATATTTTGAACACTAAAGTTATCATATAGTTAGATGCTTAACAATGGAGTCAATGGAGATAGCAATGGCGAAAATAAGCTGTTTAAGAAGCTATTTTCACAGGAAGTGTTTGCTTCAAGTTTAAATTGCTCTATCAGAGGGTCAGCCAAAATCAGTGTTATTTTTATTATTATGACCAAAACTAGTAGTTAATCTTAATTCTTTCCCTTTTCAATAGAGGAAACTGAGGTCCAAAAGTGTGAATTGCTTGGCTAAGGTCCCAATAGTGGTAGAACTAGAAAGGTCTCTAAGTGAGATGTGATTTACTAGATTTACAAATGCCAAGTAATGGTGTTCTGAGCTGCAATGTATGTATCATAAACTTCAATTATGGAGACTAAGAAGAAATAACATGGCCATCCACATCTACAAGAGCAGGTTTTAAAATGGCCAATAGTTTTTTTGCTTTCCACAAATTAATGTCTAAGAATAAAGACAAAATTTTATACTGTCTTCAAATTTAATTGGGTCTATCACTTGCCTATCTTTCTTCTTTCACATGAATTTCTGAAGCATTTATTTTAATTATAGCATTGAAACAATCATATCTATTTCTAAAAATGCAAACCCTTACATTTTCAATAACACTACAGCAAAATAATGAAATGGAATATTCACTGAAGACCACAAATTTATTTGTTGAGATGGAAAAATTATGAAAATGCTAAACATTAAAGCAATGGTAGAAAAAGTAGAAAAATTTTAAAACTTACAAATAACTAAAATGCCTAAGTATCAGATATTTAACAGTGTACTTGGACTGTATCAGAGATTGCATCTTTATTTCCTGAAGTCCTAATAGTTCAATGGCATAAGTGTGTTTAACATTCACACTTACCATTTGTCATTTCAATACTTGTATTTCTGAAAGGAATTACATTGTGGTTGAGGGTTGATTTTCTAAACAGTGAAAAAAAAAACATTTTAAAGATATTGCGCTGAATGGAAACTATAGCCAAGACACTATTAGAATTCAAGAAAATAAAGATTAAGATATAGTAAGTTCCCTTTAACTGCATAAACTCACAATCTAATAAAGGAGGCCAATACAGAAAGAGCGAATTACAATACAAAACAGTCATTTTCAAGATAGAAATATAAATTAAGAATTTTAAAAGCACAAAAGCGTTTAAAAATAACAGCATCATCTGAAATCTGCAATTAATTTAGAAAGTTTGTTTTAAACGAAGAAAGGTTGAATGTCTGATTATCATAGAAATATCAAATTGGGATATCTTTACCTGGCTGCTTTTCACTTGTGAAATGACATAGTGAATTTAAAGGATCAGGAGAAACAATGGCTCACAGAACAAATTTGTAACAAAAACTCATATACTGCCACTGTTTGATTTCTTGTTAAGTAAAATTCAATGCATAAAACATGAGAAATAGGTATTAAAAGTTTCAGTAAGAATGTAACACACGTTTGAAGCTTTTTGAAAGGGCTTGTTATTGACATAAAGCAAAAATAGTTTATTTAGCTTGAATAATTAATATTATGCCTCAGTAACTCATAATAAACATGCATTCAATTAAATGTTAAAATATCACTTAAATCAATACATAGTAATTCAAGACTCAGGATCAAAAGGAAAATTAAGAAAAACTGTTTTAATGCCCTAAATGCCATAAGCAGTAGATCAAGAGCAATATAAGGAAATGGTTTGATTTTTTTAAAGCATTTTCTTTGAGGCTTTAGTAAAAATAAATGAACCAGTGGCCAAGTCCAGGCTCTGTAGAGTTTCTTGCTGTCTAGTCTCAGCAAATCACTTAACCTCTCTAGGGACTATTTTCCCTAATCACTGAAATGGGTGTAATAAAACCAACCTCACAAGTCTATTTTTGAAAAGCTGAAAAGATTGTGAAAGGTGCTTTGAAACTAGCAATTCAGTTGCTGATAATCACAACGGAACTTCAATGCTTTTCAGGAATGACTCATTGAAGTGGATTTAAGAAGATGCAATCTCAAATTTTTGAAATTTAGGATTGCAATTACAAAATCTATAGAAACATAAGGATATGCTATGAAAAGTGTATGCACAATTCATAGCCAATATGACGATTTCAAATATTTTAAATTCACCACTTAAGATATCATCCTCTGAGAGTGTTACAGATTCTGGGCTGTGAAGCAGTCTCTTCATGGGGGAAAACTCAAAGTTGGCTAAACACTGGTTAAGGTATGGGTAACAGCTCTCCAGAGAAGCTGCCAGGTTTTCTTTAGAGACTGATAAACACTCAGTGTATGTCAAGTGTGATGTGTTTATTTAAAATAGACTGACAGAAGCAGAAATAGATTTTCATGTAAAGGACTGCCAAAATTAGTATTTTTAAACTAATAATGCTATAAAGAGACCAATACAAAGATCTCCATAGGTCCCTGAAGAAACATACAGAGTAAGAACTGAGAATGGAACCACAACATATTTTCTGCAGTGTAAATGGATGATAAATACTTATAAAAAGCCTTCAATACCTTTCTGAATGTGTCAGCTCAAGTGATGAGAGACAGGTAGAAAATGCAATGCAGTCACTAGCAGGGCATTCAGATCCTGAAATCTTTTTATAGAGAAATACCCCCTAAATGTGTATAATTATTTAAGTAATGACCTCAAATACCTTGAAATGCACCTTTAATCACAAACCAGCATCGCCTCTCCCTGAGGTTGATGCATCTGAACAAGAATATGAATCTGAATTCTTAATGGACCTGCTGAAGTTAACAAATAAATGAAAACAGGTGAGTATAAATATCTGCTATATTAAAAGATGACTGAGCAGCATATAATTTTGACCAATAATTCTGTGCCCCTGTTGAAGTTTAAATTAGTACACCATTAATGCGTGCTTTGAAGAAAGTTATTATGTACCTTGCAGCCTGCAAACCAGTGAGCTCCCCCCACCCTTTCCCATCATGTTGTTGCTATTCTTTGTCTTTTTTTTTTTTTTCCTGTGGTCCTGTTTAAATTCTCACCTTGCTCTGCCCTTGTCATCAAGTCGTTCAAGCACAAAGCAGGGAGCATGGGGAGTGTTTACTCATTTCCCAAGTCCATTATCTTACACATTAATCACTGGTCTGGAACTTTTGGACAATGCTGAATCTGTTACCTTTTTTTTTTTCTTTCTTTCTTCCTTTTTCTGGCTGCTTTTCTTGTGAGTCTGACAGTTCACCAGTTTCAAGCTGCACTTACACTTGATGACCTTTTCATCTGATTAACTATTTTTGTCCCTTTAAAAGAAATTAGGTGCATTAATACTTCCCAGTGAAAACATAATGAATGTAAAGGTGGAAGTGGAAACCCTGATTTTTCAAGTAGTGCTTTTTCTTCTTGGAAAGGCAGCCTAAGAAAGCTAAATATGCTAAATATTGGTTTGTGAAAGAATGTCTTCGCAGAGATTGAGTTACTTCTCCCCCCACCATCCCCAGGATAACTAAGTGTCATTTCCAAAACAAAACATCAGTGAGAAGTTCTGGTTAACTTTGGGAAAATGCAGATATTTTCAAAATTGACAACATACTTTTCACTCTCTAAAACCGTCGGGGTTCTTGCATAATATGAAGGACTGTTCTGGGAATCCAAAGTTTAGCTTCAATAATGATTACTAAACCAAGAGAAATAGATGTAAAAAGCAGGACAGCTGGAGGCTCTTGAACTATAGTTGTCAAAAGATTTGTTTGTGAAACATGCATTTTATTGCCTTGTATGCATGTTATAATGAGGCATGGACAACTGCAACATTACACTTAATGATTGCATTTCTTGTTTCAGCCAGTTTCCTTGTCCTCTTGCAATTAACGTTTTCCCAGATCACCCAAGGCTACTTTGTCAGGGGAAAAAAAAATCTGAAATTCACATAAATGAGCAATGTCAATAGTTTAGAAAGAGTTTACTTAGAGAACAAAGGGCCCTTATGAGGCACTAGTGAGAAGAAATGGGGAAAAAATGAGTCCTCACAATGTAAGCCTTTTCTTAAAGCGACTTGTTATCAAGCAGTTCGGGATAGTCCCTCAAATCTGCATTAAAATGCATTTCATTCCATTGACTCATTTGCATTAATTTCTCCCATTATATCTGAAAATGGCTGAATGTCTACCCAGCACAATGCCACAGCCTATCACAGGCTACCACGGAGGCCCCAGGTGCCAATTTACTCCTCTTAGTTCTTTTCATTCTGTTTGCTGATTCTGACAACTGGAGTTCTCCTCTCAGTCCAAGGGACTTTTCAATTGGATTTGCTCGTGGTGACAAAATTGTTGCTTTGCTGAGAGGAGGGGGTTCTTTGATTGAGCGTCTATCATGCTGCCATGGGAAAGCGAGAGGCGAATGATTCTCAGTGGCTTCTGATTTCCAGTATTTGTTCAGCATTAGGCCCACTTATCTCCAGAAGAAAAAGCAACATGTAGAAAGAAAGTGACAGGCAGAAACACACTCACTTGCTCCTTCATTCTCACTGCGCTCTGTATTCAAACAAGGGGGACCTATTACACTGAAAGCTCCAGATCAGCCTCACTCAATTATCACAGTTAATCCTTATAGCTCTATAAAGTAAATATTTCATTACAATTTCAAATAAACAGTCACCCAATCTAATGAAGCAAGAACTCAAAGTGGCAATGTCATAGAACTCGTTACCGTCATCAAAGGAAAGGACACAGCCTTGTCTACTAATAATGAAAAAATGGATACTGGCATATTTATGAACTCAAGGGTGTTGTAGTTGTAAGGGTTTTTTTTTTTTTCCTTCCCAATGCCATTGACCAATTTATCTTTCCAAATACAATTCAATTGTCAGAATTCTATTAGTCTTTTTTCTTTCCCCCTCTCCCTTTATTTCTTGGTTTTTCTCCCTGGTCTCTTGGGCTGGGGTCTTTATCTTCATCACCCAGTACATCCCCACATAGCAAACTAGACACTTTCAACTCCAAGTTTTCCTTTTCATAAATATCCGAGAATTTTGACATGGTCTTTCAAATTCAAGAAATTCACAGAATGTAACGTGATCATTTTCATAATCCATTGTTTCTGCATCAATGTTATCATAAATCCTTCATCTTGTAGGTCCTTTTATCCTTTATCTTTTACTCTTACACTCGGGGGCAAGAACATCTAAAAATAACTCTCATTTCACCAAATCTTAATAATAATTTGAAAAAAAGCTTGAATTGAATAAAGATAAGTAGATTAAGTCCTTAATCAAATGTTGAATTACCTCTATGCTATTCTAACTCTCATTTTAATCCTAATCTTTGGTCCCTTGGGGAATCATTTTTCTCAAATTATTATTTTATCCTTCTTATTAAATATTCTGGTAATAGTCATTACAGTTTTGCACTTTTATAATTTACTCTGTAGGACAGAGGGTACAATGTGTATAATAGGACAATTTTGCCTGCTCTTGTAAGAGCTTATTCAAAAGAGATCCCATGTTACGTAATAAGGCTCAAATCTCCTGTAGTTAGCCAGTGACTTTAAACCCTCTCTTTTCCTCTTAATTTAAACAATGCTCTATTGACCTATCCTACTGTTTCTTACAAAGTGAGAAGAATCGCCTTGACTTGGTGAAGAACACTTGCAAGTTATCTTTTTTTTCTTTCCTCTGGGATTCGTAAATATTTATCCACCTTCAAAATACCACCTGGAACTCAAGTATCTCAAACACCAAAGTGCACACAGCAGAGGTGGCTGCTATGTAGGTTCTGTTTCAACAGGTAGAAACAGAACCCAGGATTCTGCATCTTTAACTGGTCACTGGTAATGCTAGTTCCAGGGCCATCCTTTGAGAAGAAGAAACTAAACTACTATATATTGTTCATAATTTTTATAATAAAAGAGGAATAAGGGATGAAGCCATGATTAACATGTCCCACACTCTTCTATCAACTTCATTAATAAAAATACTTAGACATGGATGATTCAATAGATAATATATTTACTAGTAAACTATCCCAAATATGGACAATTTAAATAAGAATGCTTCTAATACTGTTGAACTTAATATTGATAATTAAGTGTCTGCTATATATACTTAATTATGAAATCACTATAACCTTAAAGATTTGTAATGTTATGCTAATTATATTAATTACACAGACCAGAGCACTCAGATTAAGTGAGGTAAAATAATTGGCCTAGGACAGGGGATGGAACTGGAATCACTTCCTGTCTATAACTTGACTCTGTTCAGGGCAGCTCAAGTTGACTTTACTCCCCCCTGTAACCAGACTTCACTGGATCAGTCTAGGACAATGCATTCTCACAACATATTTTATGGAGGATCTACAGTGTCCTAGGCCCTATTCTGGACCCATTGCATTCAGGTGGAAAAAGAGAAGTAAAGTTCCCACTATCCTAGATATACTCACTAATTGATGAACTGAACAAAGGAGAGAGTAAAAAAATGTCACACATGGGTAAGTGCTGTAAATAAAATGATTAATATTACATCTTTAAAATGATTCAGGAGTGTATGCATCTAAGGGAGTAGAACCTTTTTTGAATTTTACATTTATAATTTGGTATAATTGTTATGGACTAAATTAATAACGCAATTTTTTTCAGGCAATGGAGGTCATTTTAAAAAGTGTAAACAAAAATAAGTGTTTTACCGCTGGTGTATAAAACTGTGCTTACAACACAGATAAAGAAAATTTGAATGCTGCTATGTATGGGGATAATCCCCCATATATACTTCTTTGCCTGATAATACTCTCTGAAGTCAATGTCATAGTCATTAATGTTAACAATTATACACCACTTTACTTAATTTTTACTTAAAGCATCCTGCACATATTAATCCTTTTAATAATTATAATTGTTTTATTGAATAAATATGATGTTATTGTACCATCTTCCAGATTATACAGCATGCAAAGAGCCAGGTAAGCAATAAATCCAGATTTATGTCATTGATCAAGTATCAAAGTCAAGTTTGAAATCCAGGCAGTCTACACTCCTTAACAATGGGATACACTGCTTCTCATGCTTGTTTAAAAAATATGAAAGTTGTTATAGGTTATTTCCAAGGTCTTTTTGTTCACAAATGCTAATATTTTATAATAATTATTTAAAATTTAAAATCTGAGAAATCAAGTTGTGTGTACCTCAGCCTGTTTGGTTAAAATAGTTTAAGTGCCTAATATTCTTCAGACCTCTGATCAAAGTTATCCTAATCTTAATTTGAGACTCTGAATTCCTTTCTTTATATACCTGTGCACAAAAATACTATTTTTTACAACTAGTAAACATTTAAATTCATCATTAAACTAAAAGGGACAGGAATGTCATGGAAAAAGGCATATGCTCACAATAGAAAAAGCTGGCCAAAACAGCTAACACATGTTTTCAAATTTAATGCAACAATGAGATTGGAAATACAAATTAACTTTCAATAACCTTTAGGAGTAAAAGGCCCTACTTTGCCAGATTGAAAAATATTTTATTCATTCATTCATTCCTTCAACAAACATTTGTAGAATACCTAGTTCGTGCACAATCACCTTAGACACCAGGACAGAGAGATAAATGACTAAGAAGCAAATATCAGTGTTTGGACACTAGATTATGGATAATTTTTAAAAAGACTATCATCACCACTACAAATCATAATATGAACAATTAGCTTCCTTTATGTGAACTTCATTTTTAACTCATTTTATTCTCAATGCACCGTTTAAAATCTCCAGCACTATAATATGCTATGTTGTTTATACAGATTAGCAAACTTTCACACCCATATGTATATCCTATTCAAAGAATTACAGTATACTTAACTCCATCAAACTATAAATGTTGCAATTGCAATAAAGAAAATGTTCAGTAAAAATGCAAACAATGAAATACATCAACAGCCTACAAAGATTCCAAACTAAAATTGAAAACCAGAGGCAGTGATGAAGACTTGGTATATTGTAGGTCTAGAGATGTAGTTCACTAGGATATCAGGTTAAGCAGCCTTCATACATCTAGTAATTGCTTGGCCTAGGGCTGTGTTCACAGTAGGTGCTCACTCAAGGTGTGTTCAGTGCATGAGAGCTCTCTTGGTGCTTCCATACTTTTAGTATCTGAAGCTATGCCATTGTGGTAAACATCCGACTGTTTCATTTCCATTAGGAGAACTCTCTTCAGACTGGCTTCTTTGGCATCTTGACAATTGTTTATATCTTGAAATATATTACTGGTCTTTTAACTTTAGCAACAACAATATAATTAATTTTAGTTTCACACCTTTAACCATGCCCCCCTTTTCCCTGAGTTCTTGTCTTTTTATAAAAATACTCTACAAGTATCCTCTTTAGCTGTTTCCTCTCTAAATCATCACACCCAGGGGATCCCATTTATTCCAATTCACAATAGTCAAGTGAGGTAATAAGTGATCCCCTATTGATATCAGCATAGTTGACTAGTCTGGACACCATCACCTAGCTATTCCTCTGGTAACAAACACAACATCCCCCGAACTATGCCATCTCTTCCTGTTTTTTTTTTATTTTTTTTTTTAATATTCTCTTCCTTCTCCATGTAGAAGGGACATACATACATAGAAGACATTACCTTATGATTTAAACTGTCCTGCCAACAAACATGTAATCTGTGGTTGAATTCCATTGGTCACCCCTTAAGGCACCTTCAAATGCATTTCCTCTTCTCTCCTCCTCCACCTACTGTTTCAGTAAAAGTCTTTTCTATTTTCCACATGAACCGTTAAAACAGTCTTCCAACTTGTTTTCTCACCTCCATTTTCTACTGTACTTTTCAATTTGTCCTCCACTTACTTGGTTACTAGAGTTTTACTAACACTATACAAATTTGCTTATATGATAGACTATCTTAAAAGTCTTCAGATTTCCCCATTATTTTCAAGATGAACTCCAAATTCAAGAACAAATTAATAGCTGGTCCTGCCAATCTCTCCAACATACTAAGCAGTAATAATCACTGTATAAGCCAGACACACTTTGGAAATATTTTCCTATACTATCATATTTACTCACCCTATCTACCCTATGAAGTGGGTTTAAAGATCCCCAGTTTTACAAGTAGGGTCCCCAGAGATAACTAACTTATCTATAATCACAGGAACAGAGTCAAGATATGAAACAGGTTCCATCTAAATTAAAGGTCCTTACTCCTAAACATATCCTACTGTCTCCTTGGAATTCTCTATCTACATGTTTCTTCAACCTCCTTTCTGTGGAACCTTCTATTAAGCTCTTAATTCTAACCTAGTATACTACTTCACACCTGGAAGAACATTCAAGTCTATAACCACCTAAAGAAGTGGCCTGGTTCCATTCACTGCTTGATTTTATTAGTTGGTATAACCTGTGGATTGGGCATCGATATTTTTTAAAAGCATGTCAGGTTTTTCTTAGGTGCAGTCAGGTTTGAGATCTACAGCATAGAAAAATAACTTACTATTATATAGTTGAACCAAGCATCATGTAACCTCCTTTATCTCTGACCCCAATGATTGTTATTATTGCCCTCATGTAATTGTCCATACTGGATGTTTGAGCTCCATGAAAGCAGAAGTCATGGCTCCTGTAAATTTATGTCTGACATGTGATAGGTATGCAGTAGGCCATCAACAACAATTTGTAAACACATGAATAGGACTTGTGATTACTTTATTATCTTTATCATCTAGATAAAGATAATAAAGCCAACAGAAGTCTTGGTTTTTTAGCAATCAACATTCTCCTTTTAAATAAAGTAGACTTTACAAACTACACCTTTATGCAACTGTCAGCTTTTCCCCAATGACAGAGTATGTTTTCCCAATGATTAATTATTTAATCATACAGAAATTAAAATATCATATTACTTGGCAATTAAAATATAATATCTAACATTGTTTATCAGTAAACAAATTCAGTGTTTTCAACACAGTGACAGGGGTTTCTAGTATTACATAAATTATTCATATAATTTTTGAGAAAAAATAAATTTTGGAGGCTATTTTCCATGAGGTTTTATTAAAACTTTTATAAGAATCTAAAACTCCTGTATGTCTGCTATCATGTGAAAAATCTAAGTTATATAGTATTTGGAGGGGTGATTTGGTAGGGGAATAAAATACATAAGAATATAAAGAGAATCTGAATGCCCACATAATAAAAATTAATCATGGTGAATTGCTTTGGGGAGAATCATACACTTGACCCACATTGAAGACTGAAATATTAATCCATTTCTATGACAGAGATCAAGCTTCATAGTCGCTTTTTATCCTCCTCATAATAGAAGCAACAGTTGTAAACCATAATGTTATAGTTCAAACAATGCCCCCCCTAAGACTTCAAATTTATTATAGCATTCATCTCCAAGACAAAAGACCTGGTGTAGGAAAAAAGCTCTTTTTAGCAAAAAGCATGGTTGTTATTTATGGCTCAGATGCAAAGAATGAGTTTGGGGAATTTATCAGAGATGAAGGTATGAAATGTTTTAGCTTGTTCTTCTCTCTCTAATCCATAAACCATTTTCTCAGCCACCCAAGTGAATTCTAATGGAACAGGAGTGATGAAATAATATTTTCCTAGCCCTTTAACACTTTTTCTTCTGGGTAAGTTTCGATGGGACAAGAAGAATATGGGTGTCTTTCTTTTTTAAAAAATTAAGGATAATGCAAGCAGTAGATAAGCAATATTTTGCAATGAAATGATTTAGCCTCATAGGCAAATTTTAGCATTTTTAATAAGTTAAATTTCTATGTATTTAACTCTGGAAATTCCTGTTATTATTACTATTAGTATTATTATGGGTAATCATAATTATAATTTCAGAATGTTAAGTATATTCTCATTAAAATAATTTCAATGATATAAGCCCGATTATTGCCTCAAGAATCCTAATGACTTAATCATGGTACTTGAACACTTTAAATGTTTTAATCATTAACTATATCTTCTTCATCACTCTTTTGAAATAAGACAAGCCACAAAACAAGTCATCAAAACAAAGATGACTTTTAGATTTCTTAGTTTCTATCTGTTCTTTTTGGAATGAGTGTAAAGCTACTGAAAAGATGTCTGGGGTAGAGGTGCAGCTTAGTGACAGGGCACTTGCTTAGCATGCACCAGGCCCAGGTTCACTGCGCAGCACGGCACATGAACATACAAAAAGTTTATTTCCTTAATGATAAGGCCGGAGAGAAGCTCCATGCAGGTAGGAAGGTTTGAGACATGTCTTGATGTCATGAAAAATGCATTCTTTATTCTTCCTATAGCTTTCACTAGAATGAAAACATATTCAGTAAATGTAACTAGAAAAAAAAATGTAAACTGTGTATTATTTGCATTCAAGAAAGCAAGATGTTTATAGCTACAGTTTACTCACTTTTAAAAGTGTTGTACTTATGGTACTGTGATCCTGAGCACAACAAGTAAGCTATTCAGATGTCATTTTTTTCTTTTCTAATTCAAAAAAGACAGGCAATTTCAGAACAAACTAAGGCAGCTAGAATAAAATATGGAATAATCTTTAAGCTGAAAACCTTTCCTGGCATTGTTTGATAGATGTTATACTACTTCTAAGGTTGGCCAAATTCCTTTTAAATTGTTCAAAACAGCTCAAGGAAAATGTGGACTCCATCTAGACAATTTTTAACATCATAATTTGTGGAATTAAGAACAATCCGCCACTGAGTTATTTGACACCACACTTCAGATGGCACTCTTTCTGAGTGTTGGTGCTTTTCTCCCCCCTAGTTTTGATACTATAATTCATTTGGTACAATTTTATATGTATTATACTACTTTATCTTCACATAGGAATAAAAGTTAATTAGTTTCTATGACGACCTGTTCATTAAACATTGCAGTTCTTTTGGATTTGTAAATACATTCTAACTTAGTATTCAGAATGCAATGTGTGTAAGCATACAGAACAAAGAGTGTGAGTTTGTTTGCAGTGAAGATAGACTGGGAACTTGAGCTAGATGACATAATTCATTTGAACATACAGTGTCAGTGAAAAATATGACAAATTTGACGTGTGTGACATATAAACATCATATGTAAAGCCAGAAATGTCTTTCGAAAGTTTTTCTTTCCCAAGCTGCTTTAAATATTTGATAGAAGCACACTATGCAAAATATCTTAATCTTCTACTAGGTTCATTGTACAAAGTGGTAAAAATGAGTCCTTTCCATTTAACACACAAAGTGTTATGTTTTCACGAAAACAGTGGTTCTTAAACCTTTGTGTGCAATAGGAACACTTGTGGAACCTCTCCAGAGATGCAAATTTTCAGGCTCCACCTTTAGAGTGTGAAATTCAATCTAAGTAAGTTGAGAACAATGACTCTATATGGTTGATTCACATCAAGCACCTTGGTTAATTATCATGTACATTTTGTGAGGCTCACTTTTCTGAAAACCAAACTTAAGCAAAGATATACCCAGGTTTTCAAGTTATCAACACATCCTGCTTTTAGTAGTACTCTTGTGAAAAATTATTCCTTATCTCGAGGGTATAAAATTCATAGCTCTCACAGGATTACTATAAGTCTTACTCTTTTAGAGCAATAAATGATAATCTTCACAAAGAAATCTTCCAGAACACCAAATATGTATGTTATTGATCAAAAAAAAAAAATAGGTGACACAATCCTATGCATAAAGACCTTTCACAAAAAAACGATGATTTACATGAAAAAAGAGGATAAATTTTACTATCCACTATTTTCCACAGACAGTATTCTCTTTCTCATGGGAAAGCCAAGCTATAATACATTATGCTTTGGGATTCTAATCAGAAACCTATAAACAATGTATAACTTACAAATGCCCTTCAGTGCATTAGAATACTTTTAGTACAGCTTTAAAATTTTAAATCAATTCTGCCATTCACTCCATATTATTTATCTTCAATTTCTCCATATTTTAAATGTCACTGTGTCATATTAAGTAATAAAAAGTTTAAAAGATTATAACCTGAACTTAGCAGATATTCATTTTCATGACTGGGCCTGAATCCTTGCCTTGTTACATTTTCACTAAGCAAGAGTCTTATTTCTGGCTTTAGTTGTCTTCATCCTTGAATGCAATGACTGTTTCCCTCTCATTGAACAGCCTAAAGTATCACAATGTTATTTTAAGCCAACTCTAAGAGCCAGTTAAGGGTAATTAAAACATTTGGTTCATTATCAGACTATTTTGTCATCTCTTTTAAAAATTATCCTATTATGCAATACTAGCTGAAATTACTCGCCATTATTCTGCTATCTTTAAACCATTCTTTAATTCTGTCAGTTATACAATATATATGTCTCCTAACTTAGTAAAATTTCATTTTCTCTGATATGGTGCTCAAGAAAAAAAAGAAAGACATTCAAAGACTGATTAGTATTTGGGCAGAGTAAGTTACTGGGGATTGAACCCAAGGTCTAGTGCATGCATAACATGTACTTCTACCACTGAGCCCCACCCCAAGCACAGATTAATTTTTATATGTAGTATAGGTATAAAAATTAACATATTTACATAACCGATCTTACTATAAGAAAAATGTCTACAGAAAAATGTGCTTGAATAATAAATGTAATTTATTTTTCAAAAATGTAGCCCTAGGACTGGAGATGCAGCTCAGTGGTAGAGTATTTGCCTAGAATGCATGATGGCTTGGGTTCAATCCCCAGTATAACACAAGTAAAAATATATTTCCCTAAAGTAAGTGTTGTTATTAACTTTTCCTCTTAAGGGCAATATGAATCCATATTTAATAAAACTAGTTAATTCCATTTACATATTAGTAACTCATAACTTGAATTTTACAGAAAAAAAACTACGGACATAATAGCCAGATGCTTCTGTCCCTCCAAAATAATACAGATCTTTCCTTGTCTACATGATTTTTGTTATAACACTATTCTCATTAGAATGGAATTTGTGTTAACTTCCCTGTACTAGAACTTACTAATAGGATTGCTAGCAATTATTATACTGAAATGAAATCAGCACAAACTATTAGATCTGTTTAAACAAGTTAAAAATAAACCTTGATTAAATGTTCTTTTATAAGAAGCTGCTCATTAGGGCTACATGGCCTTCAGAAAAACTGGTGTTTCATTAACATCAAAGAATGTATTGAATTTAAACTCCCTAGCCTAAAAAGTTAGGTAGAAAATAAAGTTTTAAAATATTTTAGATAATAAAATTTTATCAGAGAGATCTTCCTTACAGTTCTTGGTGGAGTGAGTAGAAAGTAATATAATCTTAAGAATGAAGAATATTAACAAGATTACAAAGAACCTCAAAACCAAAAAGGGAAAAAAGTAACCAAAACAAAAAAATCTTTGCCAGAATGATCACATGATAAATTTATTCTAGGTTAAGACAAAATCCTAACATGAGATAGCTGAATTTAAAAAAATTTTGTGTATTTAAGTGCAAATGCGTATATCAATTTAAGTATCCCTATATCCATTTTATTTTATTTTATTTATTTTTCTTAAAGAGAGAGTGAGAGAGGAGAGAGAGAGATAGAGAGAATTTTCAATATTTTTATTTTTTAGTTCTTGGCGGACACAACATCTTTGTTGGTATGTGGTGCTGAGGATCGAACCCGGGCCGCACGCATGCCAGGCGAGCGCGCTACCGCTTGAGCCACATCCCCAGCCCTCCTTATATCCGTTTTAAAAAACAATCAGTAACTTTCAAGCCAAAGAAGTATTAACAGAACTCTAGAAAAAAGTATGCCTTTCTAAAATAAAAACAATTTTGTTTTGTTACAATGAATTATAAACTACTATGACAAGAGTTGGTAATATTTTTTTTGCTTATGATAGATATATAACATGATTAAGAAAGATACAGTGTTGGGAAGAGTTAAATATTTTGGATATGGTCCTCAAATTCAAAGAAGAGATTTGAGTATAAAATTCTATTATATAAATAAATCATATTATATAAATTTAATGTACCACTAAACACACACACACACACACACACACACACACACACACACACACACCACTCTATCCCATGAAGAAAAGGTAAATGGTAAACCTATTTACCATTTAAGAAAGGAAAATATTAGTTCATAAAGTTACACATTACCTTTGTGGTTAAGGATGGGTAAAGGATGAAATTAAGCACCTGTGAGTTGGAAGACTATGTAAGTCATCGAACATTGATGTTAGCAATAACAGGTTATTTACACTTAATTGCAAGTTGATCAGTTTAAAGATTCGATTTGCTATAGATTTAAGGGTTTTTAAATAAAATAATTAATTTCTTTGAACAGTCCATGCATTATTCTGAAAAGACTATACAATAATTACTACAATAAACTCATATGGCCTGAAATCCTCCACAGTTTAGCGATCCCTTGCCTACACAGTAATATGAATATGTTCAGATTTTTAAAAGAAACAAACCTTCTAGTTTAAGTAATTAATATTCCTTAATTAAACATACTAAGGCATAGACAATGGTTTCTTTATTCATCCATGAGCATGCCTAAAAGCAACAAAATCACACTTTTGTTAAAGCATTTGTGTGTATTTTGCACAATTTTTAAAAGTTTAACCTCTGTAGATCAATGTGCTTCCTTAAAAGACTTTAATAAATTAAAGTGCAGAGAGCTTTTTTTCACCAGGCAGAAAAAGCTGATGAGACAGGTTTAGTTTAATCTCAGGCAATAGAAGTCATTAACCATTCTCTCAGGGATTAAAATATAGCTTGCCCTTTTCTTCTCTCACTTATCATTAGCATCACTTTAATCTCCTAGCGTTTCACACTGCTATTTTAATCATTACTTACTGCCTTTTGACAAGTGCAGAACATGCTTTTTCTCATTGAGGCAATATCCTGGTTTTAGCTGACAAATGTAGGACATAATGTAAAAATATCAAAGTGACATCTCTTAAACACACCTTCATCATAAAAATCTCTAAAGTTACAATATTCCTTTGTCTAGTATTTCCATGAAAATTATCATTTGAAAGGTTTATATCTTAAATAAAGCAAAAAAGTTTCCTCTAAATACAACAAAAACTAGTTTGGAAAAATATTATGCTGAGTAAATGAGATCCAAAAATATGCATGTAAATGTTATTCTTTCCCTCTAAAATATATGGTCATGAACTTCCACATATTTACAAAAGCAGTCTTTTGTTTCAACGTAACTTTAAAAACAAAATGACATACTGAAATAGCTACCCTAGTACTATTTGATGCTTTATAATTGTATTACATAGTACATGTACCCTAAGTTGAGCCAAAACAAAGTGCTACAATGATTATACCTAATTCTATTATTTTTATAATACCTTTCACAAGCGCTCTGATCAATAGATAATGTAATTTTTAGAGGAAAAATTGGGTGGAAATAACAATAGTTGCAACTATATTAATATGTAACATCTGAAAATCTATTAGAAATGTTAAAATTGAACTTTTTGCTACATATTCTAAATTTCTATTTTAGCAAAGTGAAAAACCATATGACATTTGTTAATGCTCCTTTATCTAATGACATTTAGTTTAATTTACAGACTCTCCCTAATCTAATCTGCCTAAACCCAAAGTAGATAACAAATTCCAGAAAAAGTCTCTTGGGATTTTGGAATTTAAATTTTGCATTGACTTTAGGCATAAGTATTATATGTGTGAGAATATATTCTAACATCTTTATAATATTCTACTTTAACTTAAAACTACACCAAAATGAAGTATTTGAAAATTATAAAAACTGACTTTTTAAACTGAAGCACCAATTTTTGGTAACGATCACTCACATTTGGCCCCAAGCCCTTTAATCTAGTCCATCTGTAATGATCTCATAGTACTTTCAACCATTATTTAACTGTTAGAAGAAAAAATATGTCGCACTATATGTTTCGACAATAAAATCCCTTCTTAAGCTTCACAAAGCAGAACAATTCATTATTTGATCTCTTTCCAGGTTCAAAGTCTGTCTTATTACAGTACTTCAAAGAAATATGTAATCAAAGACAAACAGCTGTGAAAACAATCTTTTATTACTTTATTATCATTGAGAATATATCTTTGGAGTAAACCAATGGAAATGGCATACAAATAGTCTTCATAAAGGTTGTTGTTTTGCATTTGTTCACAAACTATGCACATTAATCTTTAAGGCTTTAATTTTACTTCCTATAAATAGAGTAATGGCAGAGAATCCAGTCATGCTATTGTCTGCCCTCCCCCACCAAAAAAAAAAAAAAAAAAAAACACACACACACACAAAAAAAAACTAAAGAATACCACCATTAGGAAGAAGAAAGATTGCACTGCTCTAACATCTAACAAAATGTTTTTAATAAACAAATTTTCAAAATGATAGTCAGTGATGTGACTCCTGGGTTAACATTACCCTGAAGTAGCATCACATTTTCTGACATTCATACTAATCAGTGAGACTTGCGCACTGTTGAACTACCCGTTCTACATAATTAGAATATATACACCAAATGTAATGCCAACATTGTATTCTAAAAACAGTTGCAAAGTCAAACAATTACCTTTTAAGGCAATAGCTAACAGCCAACATTATTCCCACAATAGTCTAGTCTTTTCTCTATTTCTTAGCTTCGAGGGTTATTATTATTAATATGCAAGTAGACTGGACAATATAACTTGAAGTGCTGTTTGAATGGAAATAACCACCTTCATCTTCAGACTTATAAGACACCCTGCAGGTATCAGGGTGGAAGTGATGATGTTCTACCCACTTGGAGAAAAAACACATGCTGGCAGAAGAAACAAATTTCTCTTGAGTACATGCTGTATTACAGAAATCTTATACACTGTATCTTAGTTCAGACACCATCCCTCTGGGGAAGGCATTATACGAATTTACAGATGTGGAAACCGAGTTAAAAAGTTAAGTAATCTTTAACACATTCCCAGGTTAATGTACCTCCAAAGTCAGTGTGTTCTCTGCAGTAGATCAGGATGCTGTCCATTCCAGAACAGCTTTCTAGGTACCTGTCTTCATATGCTCCTGAAAAGCACTGAATCTTCAAAACAAAGGCAACTCTTCTTTAGTAAATGTTAAAGCATGAACAAAATGGGTCATTGTAACTTTCTATGAAACTAAATTGATGATTCATGAACATGGGCCATAGTTGGAAGGACAATTGTTTCTAGGTCTTTCCAAATATACTGCCAGGCCAAGAGCAATGTGGAATCCCACATCTCACCAAGAGATAGGGCTGAAAGATATTGCAAAAATACTACCTCAAACTGACAACCTAAAGAAAATGAACAGATAACAATTGCCATAGTCCTATGTGCATGCAGGCAAACCAGATCATTTTAGGCCTGGTAAAGGGATTTTTAAAATAAAGCACATCCATTTCATTTTCTGCAATTGCAGTATAATCATGAAAAGGCTTCATATCTTTATATTGGTGTAAAAGTTGTGTCTCTATTGATAAAGATGCATATATAAAATATACACAGTTTTATAAAGACATGTGTATATTAGATATAGTTACTTCATTTCTGTTTAGTTTTAACATAGTCTTGGTTGTAAAATGTGACATCTGAACTAAGAGTGGTTGTCACAGACTTCTCTCTTGTTCTGTTTGAGGTTATATGAAGGTCATTGACAAAAGAGGGAGAAAATAAAGCAACAACAGTTAGTAAATAGAAAGAATCAAATTTAAAATTTTCATTGTTGCAGGTAAACTTAATGAAAACTCAAACATCATATTGGCATGAACATTACTCTTTTTAATTTTAAATAACAATATATCAATAAAATTTACTAGAGATTGTTTGCCAGCCAAGTAATAGGGGTAATAAAGAAATCAGAATTGCTTACTTAAAGTCATGATCCTTCAATTCATAGAACAACTCAGTTCAGTTTTACTGGTTACTAAATAAACAGTATCAGAATTAGAAATGCATTTAATGCATGACTCAATTTCCATAAAAGTTAATTTCCTGACTTTTCAGTTTGATTGCATCAAAAGTTATTCAGTAAGAGAGGCAAAACAAAGCCAGTCACTCCAGCTTTGGAATAATTAAGCAGTAATTTGACCAAACATTTCCTTCCTTCCTGTGTATTTCTCAAAGTCACTATTGCACTACAAATTTTAGCAGAAACATTTTAATGGGCACAATCTATAAGGGAAATAGTCCATAGTGAAATGTTTCACAGAGTTGGCAGCACCACCGTGAGTTCACATTTTACTGTTAGTTTTAGGATATATTCAAGATAAACCTCTGATTTTCAGGTTTTCTAAAGGTCAGATTAAGGAACCAAGAGTCCCACCACTAATTCTTATACATAACCCCAATATATAATTCAGTTCACTAACATGCTAAATAACCTAGGAAAATTTAAATAGTGTAGCAACTTCAGATATTATTTTAATGCAGTATTTTTTATTATTGATTAATAAAGAATTAGATTGGTTAATATTAATTCAGTGTTTATAGTTTAGACGATGCCATAATAAGCAATATAATTGGAGTAACAATAGTATTTGAATTCCTAAAATCTAAAATAATTTGCCCTCTTTGAAAATGTATCATTCATAAAATGATAGGAAGCTATCATGTACAGCTGCCTTTTAGCTTCCGAGAGTACTTTCTTACATATCATTTTGTTTCTGAACAAAAAGTCTGTTTGAATGCTACTCCCCCAGATAAAAATTTGGCCTCTCTTCTTCTCCCAAATAAACCCTGCTGTGTTTATGTGTCATTCATTGCTAACATTTTTGAGTTTCTCTCATTCCCTGCCCCCACAATTTTAAAAATAAAAATCAATACAAACTTCAAATTTGTAGACTGGAGCTATATTTCTTGCTAAGTTTTTTTTTTCTTTCTTTTCTCCTCACCTCCTCACATACAGAGAACCTCCTGACCTCTATCAGGCTTTAAAGTTTTAAGTATTTGTATATAATAGTCCCACTGTTTTCAACACTGGTGTTCGGTATATATGAATTTTTAAATTAATAAGTTACAAAATAAAACTATCAGAATCAAACTGGACCTTACAAATCAGCTAGTTAATCTTTTCATATTACAAATGAGGACCCTTTTTTTCCAAGAGAATAGATAACTCAGCTAGTAATATTTGCTCAGAATTAGAAGCCAGATTTCTAATAATAAATTAGCTAATTTCTAGTACTTTTTTATAAAATTCAAATGCAATTAATTATTTTAAGATATATATTTTACTGATTGTTTCCTTTGACCATAGAGCAAATGCTTAAGGAACAAACTCTATGATTTACATTTTCAAATTTCCCCTCAGTGACCAATGAGAGCACTCAGTACTTCTTTAATTAACTTTCTGTGGTTTATAGCTTTACAATGTTGACCAAATGCCTCCACTTTTAAGAAGAATTTTAGTTGAAAAAGCTAGTAAAAACCCCTAGTTTGCAAAAGATATAGGATTTTATTTATAATAACATTTATTTACAATAAACATTTATTCTTATAGTAAAACAAAGTAAGCTACAACTTTTCCTCTGCTAATTTATGTAGAAATCCTATCTTTTAAGCATCTTACTTAAGATAGATATCACTTAAGATGCATCTTCCCAGACTTGCATTTTTATAAACTTACTTTAAGAGTATTTCAAAAGAAAAAACAAAAGAACCTCGAAACACTAAATTTGCTCCACCACACTCCATGAGATGGTTACCCTAGAAGGCACCCTGCTCTAATATGCCCTTCATTTATCAAATGACTACTTATAAAAAAACAGAGACCAGAAAATTGGGGTTTTATGTGATGTTTTCATTGTAGCACTTCAAATAAACAAACAGGAAGCTTCTTCTATCTTTCGGCAAGAATTGGACACCATTTTACAAAATTCATCTTTGTTGCCCTTTCTTCTGTCACATCTAAGTCAAACTTTCTCAGAGTATAGATATTCTGAAATCAGAGAATTTAATATAAAATAAAGGTCTAATACTTAAACATTTAAAACAAAAATAAGAGGAAAACTTTTAAGAGTTTGGTTTTTAATTTTAGAGTAAAACTATTTCACCCACTCCTACATATTTGAAAAGGGATTGATGCATAATTTTAACATTTCATATTAGAAAATAGGATATAAGAAGTGACAAGGCAAAAAAAAAATTTGAATAAGACACATTAACTTCTCTGAACTTCAAACTTCTTGCCTGTAATCATACCTACTTCACTGAGTCATTTCATGAAATAAATGATTCTTATAGAGAATGCTGGGCACCCATTCAAGACCATTTAGGAGCTGAACTGATGAAGGTAACAAAACTAAATTAGTTTTATTTCATAGAGTCACAGAGGTACTTGTGTCCCCTCCCCCTTACCATTTCCATCTCTTCCAAAATAACTGCCTTGATGTCTTCAAAATTCAGTAAAAGTGCTTCCCTGGGTCTCCTTGCCATCCCTGGACATCTCTTTTCAACTGCTTCCTTCTCTTTTGTTTTTCTACTTGTGCAAACCTCAAGTTTTGAACTCACCACAGAGAATACAGATGGATTTCCCTATTAAATTGTGAACTACCTGAGAACCAGAACTCTTTGCTGTATCCCTGGAAACCTGTCCTCTGTGTTAGTGCCTGGCAGAGTGGATGCTTCACAAATGTCTCATGAATGAGTGAATGAATGGATGAGGATAATGAGGATCAAATGGGATGGTATATGTTAAAAGGCTCTGTAAATCATAAAACATTACATACTCTATTCTTAACCCAGCCTGGGGGAGAGAAGTCGGGGAAAGATGAATGGAGGTTTTGATAGCTACACTGTGACCTGAATAGGAATGAGACCAGCCTGGAGAAGAAGAAGGGAGACTTCCAGATAAGTCATATAGACAGTGTATACAAAGACTTCAGAAAGAGTTTGGCAAGTCCAGGTTCAGCAAGGCTACAGAGTAGAGTTCCTTCTTTGTGTTATATTAGTTTATATGATATCAACATTATTCTATTTGAATCAATCAAAAAGTAATTGTAATTGACACTATCATTTACATTTCAGATGATTTTAAAGTACTTAAAGAATTTATAGATGAAATAAATTATTTTATCACTGATAAAAAAAACCTACCTAAATAAAATATGGAAGATGTTACAAAAAGGTATGGGACAGACAATACCACATATTATTGAAAACTCACTACAGATTGATACAGTCAAATGTCAATGTTGGAAATTTGGCTAAAACTCCACAATTAATTATTGAAAAACAATGTATCTCTCCACCCTCTTCCTCTTATTCTTTCTTCTCTAAAAACAGAACCAAATTTTCTATTTAAGTGAAATCACTTTATTGCTGCCTTTTTTTGTTTATTTGTTTGTTTGTTTATTTTGTTTTCTTGGCTTACTCCCTGAATTGTAAAATATATTTTTAAAACATTTCTTAAAAATTAGCAATGCAGTCTAGCTTTAATTTGATGACATGTTTATTGCTAATAACTCAAAAATATACTGTTAAGCGATAAAAAGCCAACCATGAAACCATGTTCTGAGTAATCAATGAATCTACTTATAGAATTTTATTATAACTTATACCTTGGATTTTGGTGTGTTAAGTTTGAAACTTTGACTATATCTTCAGTTTTACACCTTAGGTTATAATAAGGTTACAAGCTTCAATGTGAGGAAAAAAGGCAGGGAACAGAATCTGTGGGGACCACTGAGAATCTACACATAGGTCCCACAGAAAGGAAGCAACCACCACTCACCCTAGATAACTGTCACCATGCCAACATTAGAAGCCAGATCTTTAGGATTTTTAAAAGTTGTAAGAATCTTGATTTGTATTTGAAGTTTCCATTTAAAATTGGAAGAATTAAGATTCATATGGTTGAGCCAGGCATGATGGTGCACTCCTGTGATCCCAGCAACTGGGGAGGCTGAGGCAAGAGGACTGCAAGTTTCAGGCCAGCCTCTGCAATTTAGCAAGGCCCTCAGCAGCAAGAAAATTTCTCAAATAAAATAAAAATATGCTGGAGATGTAGCTCAATGGTAACATGCCCCTAGGTTCAATTCCAGTACAAAAAAAAAAAAGAAAGATTCAGATGGTTGAAAAGTCTGTCCAGACTACATGAAATGTGTCTATGAAATACAAGTTGGCAACTTCAGTTTATTATAGCATTTCTTTATTTCTTCCGTCTGACACAGACTACACAAAAGATTAATGAACCTTCATATATGGTTTTAAAAAAGAGCTAAATCAGATCAGATCACATCATCTTCAGAAAGCTTCAATGGCACCACACTATTTACTACAGTAACTCCTGATTTCTCAACCAGAAATTAACTGCTCTACAAAATATGTTCCCAGCATATTAACTATCAAATCATCAGATTCTTAAATTTTAGGCAAAATGGACATGTTCCACTCATTCCTTACCCTCCTGCTCTTCAAAACCCATCTGAAACATCATTTTATTGGAAAGTGAATATTCATTCTCTCATCATTCTAACTATCTCAGATTCTGATTTCTTGAAATATTGATGAAGTTCGTCTTAAGTATTGCCTTGTATTAAAGTCACTAGAACATTTACAAGTCTCCCATAAAAGAGCATTGCTTCAAGACTGTCTTGGTTATGTACATGCTATTTCCCCCAGTGCAAAATCTGGTAAGCAGGACATTAATATGTGCTGAGTTGAGTTTCTTAGCTTCACTTTCAAACCTAAACATCTTAGGAAATCAGAGAACAGATATTGAACTACGGCCATTGTGTATGTTCAAAAATAGTATAAGTAATATGCATTCTTGTCAGCTAAATACTTCAAGGATTGGGGCAGAAGATTATCGGTTAGGCAAAGTTAAAATCATTTATAACTTCTTCCAAAGAAAACTTCTCTTATGAACAAAACAAAACCTTCCTCAAGAATCCCTCAGGTCATTAATACAGGAAATTTAATAAGAGACTGCTATTGAAGGTGAAAGATAATAATAAAGATATCAAAGGGTTCCTTCAGAGGACCAATCAGTGACTACACAAACATACACACCCACACAACACACATGACACACGTACTTTTGCACAGAGAAAAGAATTATAATACTATCACAATATTTTAATTTGTTATGGTGATAACAAGTACATGAATAAATAATTTGTTACAAGTAGGAGTATATTTGTGTTATTTCCAATCTCTTTACAACCAAGATATTTTTTATTAGAACTTTATTGGTAGGAAAGACAATAACTATATCATATAGCTCAATAAATAGTCTTGCAGTAAGCGAATGCATAGAACAAATTAATGATTAACTGTATCATTAGATGTAAAGGTGGAATAAATATGTTGCTCAGGTAAGAGAAAAAATGTAGGAGAATTTGAGGCCAATCTTTTAAAGGAAATTTTGTTATTAGTTCTGAACTGGTATACAAAATACCCTATTTTTCATTAATGTCCATGAGATTTACACCACTCATAATGGAAAACAGAGTATGTTTGGGTTAACAAACTGGAGCCTATCTATCACTTTTCAAGCCTCTCAAACTATTTCTAATCTTTTGAGTTCAATCACTGCAATTATTCCAAATCTCTTAGAAGTCCACTGCCCTCTTCTACCCTTTTCTTTATATATTAGAATTCATCTAGACATGCTCATTAGCCAAGGAAAGTTTTGTCATTATGAAGTACTAGAAACAGAGATAAATCCCCTGCAGATTTTCTGATCCATTTCTTGACCTATTTAAAAAAATAATCAGGTTCCCCAGCCTGTATTGTAAAGAATTTCTATCAGAATAAAATGTGCTAATAAATAGAATAGCCACTCGCTGAACTGTCTAGATCCATGGTCCTAAGACTTCTGCAATATATGAATCCTATTGACAATTCTTCTTCCTGCAGAAATAAATAGTACCATGACCACTAGGGAAAGGAGAAACTCTAAAAAGTATTTATAAAAACATACAGTGGAATTCAGGGCAAATAAAATATACTAACAGGGTCCTTTGTGCTTTCTAAAACTGCAATTTGTTCCTTATTTTCAACTTTGACAGTTCTAAGGTATAAGTATCTGAACCACAAAATTAATGTGTCCAATTAGCTTGAATTCTCAAACTTAAACATACATATTACTAGAAATTAAGAAATCATGTGACATTTTTTTCTGTATGATTCCATTTTATTTTATTTCTCACTAATTAGAATGAACAGAATTTTCTAAGTATGTCTCTCTTTGCCATCGCTAGCTAATCATTCAAAGAAAAGAGTTACATTGTGTTTACATCCAACCTGATTGTTGAAAACTTAAAAAGAAAAAAAATTGTCTTAAATGTAGCCAAAAATAGTGCCATGTGTTCAAAAGTATATTATACACCTCAATTAGTTTTTAGAAGGTTCTCTATTCATTTCTAACAGGTTTGAAGAAAATAAAGCAGAGAACAGCTTTCTGACACTGTTTTAAATGACAATCATATCTGTCCTATGATGTTAATGTGTTCTTAAGGCCATATGTGCTCTTGTATCAAGGAGATGTTTTCACTTCATGTGCTGGATCAGTGCATTTCAATATAGCTAAAGACTGTTGACTGGGCTCAGCTCACTGCACAAAGGCTAAAAGGCCCAGTGATTACTAATGGGAGGGTATCCTCAGAACTAAAATCCATAATCTCAACCCCTAGCAAAGTATCTTCACTTTTTCTGGCCAGAGTCTTTCTTTTCTTCATATATCTAGCTCCCCAACATCTCTTTCCTCCCATGTTTCCTTCTTCATCAACCAACTCCCATGATACTTTTAACCACCTCTTTTAGCACTGACTACATAACTACTTATCACAAAATCCCACTGCTATTCCTAGACCACCATGGTCCTTCTCTCAGCTCACTAGCAACAATATCAGAGGTTAGACCATTAAGGGAGTTCCTTAATGGGCAGTCACTGGTGGACAACAGCTTGGAACAGGGCAAGTATTTGCATTTAAGGATGCTACAAGAGAAGGGAAAGAACAAGAGAAGTAGCACAGATCAGATATGGAAAAGTTAAAAAGGCAGCAGAGAGCCTAAGACAAGCTATAGGAGTAAGCAGTAGAAATAAAGTAAGGCCATGCAAAATGAAATATATGCTTGAGTAATCTCTTTTAGTTGGACTAACAAGACATAGGTTTTTAAAAAATACAATAGGTTTATGCATATGTACATAAAATATTTAAGACTCAATAAACAAGCATTGTTGTGAATACAGATCAATACAGCTTCCATGTTTAAGATACTTTGAAACTGTAAATGTTATGCAGAACTATTATTGCCTTGCATCCTATCAGGATGAAAAATACAGAATGTGGAAATGGATGTGGTAGCCATCATTTCCACGCCAGGTATGTTGGGCGAACTTTGTCAGATGAGAAGCAAATTAAAACATTCATTTCAGCTCTAATGATTCGAGCATATTACTTATATGCTCAGTAAGTTATAACAGAAAGTTGAAAGGTTAATAAAATCAAATCTTGGTAACTTACATCAACATTTACTATTGACTCCAAAAATAATCCTTTGGATATATATTTTAACCAGGTAAGAATGGCTAAGAAATAACACCAATTAATGACACTTTTTGTTTAGAGTCTAACCTCTTCACCTTGAAGACAGCCTTTCCATCATATTTAGAATTTGACATTTTATGAACTATGTTACTTAAAAGTTCTACAAGAATTTCAGGCAGGAAAAAAAAAGAATGGCTTTTCCATTGCTTCTTCTTTTTGTTTATTGTGCATGGTAAATTGACAATGCTTATTTAAAAACTTTTTTTTTTTAAATCTGACCCTTTTCTTCCTGGACCAAGGAATTTTCTCCGTCACAGAGTAATAGAGCTTGAAAACTTCAGCATCAGCAGGGAAGGCAGGCACTCCTTAGCCAGCCACTGTGAGAGAGAGAAAATGCAATTAAGGCTCCCACCAGGGAGAGAGAAGGGAACAAAACCTGCTTCTGCACACAGAGCCTTTTCTTCAATGCAAACTACAAGGCCTCACATCTTGTTGGTGAGATGCTCGCATTTAGGACAACACACTTTCAGATTTTCTCACAGCAGATCAAAGTAAATAAAGCAGGGGCAGCAAACAAAAGGGAAAACTCCAGTGTGCTTACATGAAAAAGAAATGACAGGGGACTTACAAGTTATTGAAGGAACAGACGACATTTTTTAAAAACATAAAACCAAGATCTTTAAGTACAGCTGGCAAAGTCTAGCTGTTACTTTAGCTAGAGTGACAAACCACAAGTGACTTTCAACAATGTGGGATTTTTTTAAAAAGGTGATCTTACTGTATTATGGCATTTTCTACATCTCCAGTTACATGGGTTCCTATTCATCCCTTCCTAGGTCTTAGGATTTTCAAAGCCTAGAGTCATGACAACTGATAAAGGAAGTCATTAAAGTTATGAGCCTTCTAAAATCAGCACCACAGAATATGCACAGCACTCCATGGATTGCAGAGAGCATCGCTCCACTTCCCTCCTTCTCCTGAGGACAGTAATCAGTCATAAAAGCAGCTCTCCTCCTTCATATCAAATCAACAGCTGGAAACTTTGCTGCAATGTTAAATTTAGCACAAAGCCCTTCCCAGGCACCGAACTTAGTCTTCTAGGTCTGCTCTGAGATCTTAAATGAGTACTTCAAGGATGTAGTTTATCCTGTATTTTTGTATAAAATTCTCATTGACTTTGGTGCAACTCTATAGAGGAAGCCAGGATTAAATATCATCCTTTAATGCCAAATTTACTACAGCTGAACAAAAGAAGCGGAAATCTGGGAAGCTCATGTCAATAAACAAAAGATAAATATTTGGAAGATTTAATAACTAAAAGGAGCTTCAAATGAGACTTATTTTTAGAACTTTTTTTAAGTACAGTAACCGTGGTATCTAGAGTTTAGTAACAGTTAAACTACTATTTATATAATTTGTAGGGTACAGTATATATGTATGGGGAGATTATATATATATATATATATATATATCCACTGTGTGTTTGTGTGTGTGTGTATTTTGTAACCACTGTTGTGACTTGGCAGATGACTCTTAGGCTACTAAACTTTCCAAAACAATCCACTGATAGAAGCAATGCCAGAATCAAAGAGGAACGATGACAGGACTTAGAACCTTTAGGTGCAACATCTGTTTCATGCTTACCATTTCCACTTCTCTAGGAGTCAATTTTATAATCTACAAATCAAGGAAGTTGGATAAAAGATGCTCTAATGTCCTCTTCCATTCATCCAGTCTGTCAGTCTACACAGTCTGCAACCCGTCTCTGGGCAACACCTGTGGCTTTTATGTGCTTGGGTGTTTATATATGCTCATGCACATATCCATTTGTGTGTTTAGGCATATGTCTGTACACAGATGTCTGCATGTACACATGACTTGAATCAAAAAAAATAGTTTTGAGAGTTAATTTCCAAGGTAAAAATCAAGTGTGTAAAGAAATATTTGTACTATACTAGGTGACATAGCATACTTTACGCATACCTTCTTCTACCACTGCATCTGCTTGTAAGACATAAAATACATTGTTGTTGCTTTGAATTGTAGAAGCCCGGTTTTGAAGAATGAAGAACATTTGGACAGATGTGAGGGTAATGTATCATAATAACAATAATATTCCAAAGTTGAATGTCAACTATTTTTTACATGTCATAATTGGAGAAAATGCATAGATGTGCTTTGTAATTAATTAAATAGAACTTATGCTTTCAAACTCATCAACATTCATTCTGAAGCATTATTAAAATTGATCTTAAATGTTTATATCTAATTTTACTTTCATTCAACAAAAATTCATCTAGAGAAATCTATTCTCCAGAAATTAAATGAATGTTGGCAAATATGATACTATTTTTTTAGTTGCACCAATAAAAGAAAAGAAATATTATATATTACTTACTAAAATTCTTCACAAACTCAGAGAGGAAAACAAACAGAACACATTCAGTTCAGAGGATTCATTTTTATTACATGGATAAAGTAAAACCATGTTAAAATTTCAGTGCTTTATATACATATTTATCTCTGAAGTTATTTATTCTTGTTTACTTTGTAAAATATATGATTTAACTCTGTTTAGTGCATAGAGGTTTTAATTTCTAAAGAAACGAGAAGGTATAATATGAAATCCGCCAAATGCAAAAGCAGTATTAAACTGTCAATCACAGCTGATATTGAAGAGGTTCATTATTTAACTGAATATGAAGATTAGACACCCTACTTATGCATATCAATTTAAATATAAGAAACAAATTGGAAAAGTTGGAAAAGTGCATCAAAATTTGCTTGAATTGATACCATTCAATTTATCCCATCTACAGTACTATTTCTGAGTCACGTGTGTGCATACAAGTCAACATATATGCACATATCAGAAGTTTGATGTTTATAATTTAAATATTTTAGTCACCTGTTACAATTACCTGTTTCTATATCTCTATGGACATATTATTAAAAAATGGCATAAAAATCTATTGGGGGGCAGCTGTTGCAGATAAAATGTTAAAGTGCATTTTAACCCATTAGTAGAGCTCTCTCTGGCATATAGAAGCATGTATATGTGAGTGATTGTTGAGCAATAGGCCTGAGAAACATGTAAATTGCATTTCCTCACAGCATATTGCAACTGAATTAGAATATTGGGCAGACATAAACAATGCAATCAATTTCTGGCTTTTATTGAGCTTCTATTTGACTTAGTATTCATTTGAAAGGAAAAAAAATTGTTTCTCAGGGTCTGTGACATTGCAGGCCATGAGAGATTCAATGTCAGTGCCGGCATACAAATTTATTAGTCTATAAAATTTGACATTCTCTTATTTATTCACAGAAAGGACAAATAAGATATTTTTTCATACTTACCAGAAATATCTGGGAGTGTTTATATGCCGCTCCATCTGGAGGATGCAAATAGTCAGAACTGCTTTACAATTCAGTAGGCAAAAGCCTGCTGAAGGATAACAAATGACTTCATGGTGAAACTGCTATTGAAATTCTTTCAGTATGTGATATTAAAAACAACTGAACAAACAGAGATAAGGGACAAATAGGATTTGAAACAGACTTTTTTTTTCTTACAGTGCAAAAGAAAAACAACTGAATGCTCCAGCTGAACCTATATATACCTTTTAGTGATTGCACTGCATGGATTTCCTTCATGCCTACAAGTTTTGAACTGCAGCATCTCAAGAAGTACTACTAAACTGATGGAACCAATTCTGAAGTACTTCCTTTGGGCCAAGGATTTCAAGTTTGAAGCTTGGGAGAAACAAAAAGAGGAGTCAACAAGTCTTTTGATGACTGGATTTATAAATTTACTTTGGGGCATTTGGCATAAAGCATGGATGTAAAGACTTAATAAATATTTGGTAATCGAGATTCCTTATTTAAGGAAGAACTTTTTGTATTATGTGATATGCAAAGTTAAAAACAAAAACTGAAGTATTGTGAGAGTAAAAGGATTTTAAAGAATGCTAACAAAAAGTGTCATTGAAAAATGTATTTCATTCAATTCACTCTCTCTTACATGCAAGAGGTTCTACCAGTATTGGCTTTGCAAGTCAAACTTATGTTAGCAATTTGCAGGTGACCAAGAAAGTAAAAATCTAAGGAACATGCAAAACATTACTTTGCAATGATTATTTTTATTTCTTGCTTTGAAGGAAAGATGAAAGGTAATTTAGCTGCTATTTAGTTAGGTGTTCTTGTTTTATTCTATGTCAGGATCAAAGTAACTACCTCTAAATTTACAAAACACTTCATAGAGATCCCTGGTAAAGTATGGGATAAATGATCCACATTAACAACATGTAAACATAAAATCTTCCTAACAAACTCAGATTATTAGCTCATCAAATGACTTATTGGAATAACCAATAACCAAATAGCTGACAAACATCCTGACATGACAGTGAATTCCAGATATTTCCCAAGATAGCATCTCTATATGTTAACACATAATGAGCCAAGATTATCTGGAGCACAGTAAAGTTTATCCTTTAGTGGAATCTAGATTCTTCGGTACTTACTCTATAATTACTCAAACAGCACACCATGTCTGAGCAACCATCCTAATATAACCCATTTGCTATTTTGGACATCTAACAATGGTTTTAGAGTAGATGAATGAATGCCAAAACATTATTTTCTTGATATTTTGTTTTATAATAGCAGCATGGAACTATTTGTACGTGCAACAGCAACCCTCCAAATGAATTCAAATTTAAATGGTTTTATAATATTTTGATGAGCAATAAAGTTTCATCAACACATACTAATTTTGATTATTGCCCAATTACAACTCGTTTAAGTATATAGAGAAGCAAATTGCTGCAATGCAGTTTGCTCATTTCTCATATTCAACAATCATCAAGTCTAGAGTAGGACTTCAGAACTCTGATTCTACTCAGTACCACCTCTTCCAAATCAGCCTTGGAGAGCTTGCCTGGCCCTATCCTGGTATACCCTGGGCATGTGACTTCATATGTCTTTGCAAGTCTTCTTGTGTTTTCCTCCCCTTTCAATAACTTTTAGCTTTTTATCTTTTTATAACTTGCTTCTTTACCAAATCTCAACACTAGAACTATGTTAAAATCCTTTAGTGCTTCATCTACAACCCAGCAATTGACTATAAATTATATACCCAGTAAATCTCCCTGAATAAGTGACATATCATGTTCACCTCTGGTTTTCAAAACGTGATGCAGATAGAAATAATTAAGTACAATTTAAAGCAAAACAAAGATAATTGTGTATTTCAAAGAAACATAGCTTCTAAAATAAGTGTTTTATAAACACACACACGCACACACATGCCCAGAGCCTAGGCGGTAGGAAAAATACACGAGGGATACTTTTCAAACACTCTTTACAGTATTTTGAAGATAGGACTAATTGTTTCTCTTTTCTTCAAAGGATGCTTTTAGTTTTGATAATGCAGAATTAATTCTGAAAGTAATTTTATATCTATTACAGGTTAAGCAAAGAATATTGTAGAACCCATCTTTAATATCTAAAATAGATATGTTAGTTTGGGAGTTCTGTCTGGTAAGATGTTTATATATTTTCCTCATAGTCACATAATGTATAATATTACCCTTTACTGGATGAGATATGTGACCATGCCATTACAAAAAGGCATACACCCTCAGTGGTGACCAGCAATAAGTCTACTTCATCTGGCCCTCAAATTATTTTTGAGATCTAAGTTCTTTGCTCCCAGTGTTGACAAATCACATTCAACTGGAAGAAAGTAATAACATCCAGTCACTAGAACTAGGAGAACTTGCATTAACTTTCCTCAACTCTTCAAGAAAGGAAAGAGGACAGAATGAAAGGGACATTAAGTACAAGATGAAATAACCTGAAAGTTGTCACATCCTGTACTCATGATAATATCATTCTCAGGGGTCCCTCTCTTCGAACTGCTTTTGGTCTTTGTGGCAATCTACAATTCAGTTGATCTCACTTCATCAATCAAAGAAACATCAAACAAATTAGGAAAAGTACATTTTTTATCTTTTAACAAATAATGACAATCACAGGAAAAGATGAGTAAACTTTTGTTCTAAAGTATCATTATGTTTGAATTAGATAAAAAGTAAGACCAGTAAGCAGTTTTACCAAATATCTAGAATTCTCAGTTATCTTTAAGTGATTTTTTTTTAGGAAGGATGATATTTACACACGTTTATTGAAGTACTGAATTTCAATTATTTTAATTTGAAAACTGCCTAACTAAATCCTTGTAAGACTCGAGAAAAATAAGTGATAGAAGATTCTTCAGAGACTTTCAAAATGAAGAATCTGAATTAAATTTTTGGTCTGACACGCTTCCCATCTCACTCCATTCAAACTTCCTGATCCCTTGCTAAATACATTGACCATATGAACATCAATTTTATTTTCCCTAGGCCCTGTGAAATTTCTTCCTAAGTGAGAAAACTGAGGCCCAGGAAGTTGAAGTCACATGGCCAAGAGCAAACAATTGAATAGAAATATTGAATCTGGAACCCAGATTATAACTCTGGTCTTAACATTCTCTTCATTTCTATTAATAAAATTTTTAAATATATTTTTGATGCCTTGTTACGGAGCAGGCATTTTTCTAAGTGTCTAAATAATATAACTAAGTTCTATCTATCTGTGAGCTAGATCCAGGTATTATTCTATTTTGTTTTTCTTTAAGAGAAGTTAAGTCACTTTTCAAAGGTCATGGAGTTGATCAGTGATAGTTAGGATTAACTTGCCAATTGCAGCCTATCTCCTCCATCTACCCATCTTAGAAGTTAGAAACCTGAGTCAGCTAGATGACCTGTACAAACAAGTCTAATTACTCAGATCCCTGTAAACCTCCAAACTCATTCTTACTGTGGCACTCTCCCAAATGCATGGCTATGCCTAACTAAATGCAAAAGGAGTCCTTGCAAGAGCCAGCATTGACCTAGTATGGCCAATCAACTTCCTGTTCCTGTATCAAGATATCATTGCTTCCTAGGTTTATTTACCCACTGATCTCCTTTGAATATCAAACTAAAAACATTTTTGAAAGAAAAAATGTAAAGAGAATTCCCTATACTAATTTCTAAATCTCAAATTGACAGTCAAGTATAAAATTGCAGTTTTCCCATTACTTTTAACCAAAAGATCAAAACAAAAACTTAAGGCCATTTAAAGGGGAATTGCATTTTATAGGTTACAAGATCCATTTTTCCCAAGCAACCTAACCATATTTCAAATCTTGCTAGAAAATAGTATATTTAGAATAGAGTATATTTTAACTATAGCCATCTATAATTATAAGGAAATTTCAGTCAATCAAATAAAGCATTCTTTGAATTCCCGATTAATTAATATTGTCTTTTATGTGACTAAGTAATAAATATAGGGACACATAATAAGATAATATCACTATTCCCAACAAGGTCTATTTCTTATTTAGAATCACAAGTCTAGATTGACTTCTCTCTTACCAAGAAAAATGATCAGAATATGAAGGAATAAATTTTAACACTAAAGACATGACACTCATGGGCCTCAAGTACTTAAAGGATGCTGAAGAGACAGAAGTGAATTCACATTTCTAACTTAACAACCTCATTTCTTTGTGCTTATCACAAATCCTATATGTGCGCAACAGAATTTCTTGATACTTTCACATTGTACCATGTTTGTTTTCGTATTCCTTGTTCTCATGGGTTTTTATGAATACATCATAGTCCAGTTCAATTCCCAGCTCCTCTTGAATGCTCCAAGGAAAAGCAGGTAACTCTTTATCCATAATCCCACAGCATTCTCATTTTACACTCCAAGTATTTATTCAGAGTCAGCTTCCTCCAAATGGAGTAAAGAAAACATATCATTCACCTTTGTGTGTACTTAGTATAATGCCTCATATAGGGCAATAAATGGTCCAGGGGTGATATGTGCTACTGAGAGAAAACAAAAAAACTAAATAAATCATACCTTGAAGTCAGAGAAATAGACTTTTCATGCCTTTTGTATTACACATAACCTTAATTAAGATATTCAACCACTTGCAACTTCAATCTAACAGAGAACCTATAATATCCATCCTACAAGATTGTTAGAAGGACCAAGTGAAAAAAAATGTTCATACTTAGACTGGAATAGTAACTGGTATGTAGGAGGTTCTCTTGTGAGAGTTATCAGAATGAATAACATATAGCAAGAAGAAGTTAAACCAAACAACACAAAAATATTTTAAGAAGGTAGTTACTTGACATAAACAGTTCAAGCAAAGCCGTAGACTTTTGTTTTCTCAGGAATTTCAAGAAAACATTAGTGACTCTTTTTCTGAAATGCCTTATATTATTGGACAAGATGATCTCAGGAAATCCTCTCTAGCTTTCATATTTTATAATCATCAACCTTTCTAATTTAGCAAAATGCCTTCAAAATTATGTCAATTCTTTGCAGTTTGTTACTTTCTTTGTGAAAAAGGAGTTATAATAACATAAATTGTCTTTTTTTTCAACCAGAATGTAGTGAAAAACTAAGAATAGTACTTAAGTTTTATTTCAATTAGGTAAAATGAATGAGTTGTTTCTTATTGATCAAAACTCTAAGCAGGTAAAACTATAGCAATTGTAAAAGTGATAGTTCTTTTCCTTTTAAATAATACATCATATGTAATACTATCACTTCAAATTTGGCTGGTGACAAAGCTCTTGAACTACTACCAAATTTTCAGTATCAGTAATTCCCACTGGAAATGCCCTAATATGCTTCAGTTTAATGATTTAAGTTTACAAACATTCCCTCCAGAAATATTTCCAACATCTCCCAAGACATATTTATTGTAAAAAGTGACTCATTTAGCAGGTAAACACACAGGAAATATTATGTTTCAAACTAATTATAAGGACTGTGATTAATTAAGAAATCACATAAAGAAAATCACATGAAGAAGAAAAATCACATAGAGACACTTCACACACTTGTATAGATGACATGTAATATATTGTACTCATTTGTAAGCTGGACAGATCATGCAAACATAGTCAATTAGAAAATTCACCATTAAACTTTATCTTGTAGAAAAATATTTTCTCAGGAGATCTAAGGCTATTTAGGGATGGGAAATTTGTTTCTCCTATTGATCCTCTCTGTTAACTATTACCTTCAGTGGAAGAAATTTATAATAAAAATAGAAGGAGTAGTTTCTCTCTGGTAAGAAAAAAGAACATTCAGTTTCTTGGTTTTGTTTCATTTTCAAATATGAGAATCACAAAAAAAACCAAACTATTATAAACCTCTGACATGTATCAATAGTTCTAATATTGTGGGTGTTAATTGCCTCCTTTCTCACTTCCTTACTCAGATATAATCATTGAACTCATCATGGTAGATATCTTTTGTTGCATATTACCATTTTTGAGCTATCTTGTTTTTAACTTGTATTTAACTCAAAGTGGCTTTAGCGCCGTATGCACGCACACACACACACACACACACACACACACACATACACACATCCATGTAGCTTTTGCTTATTACATTATATATTACTAACTAATAAATGTCCTAATTTCACCCTGAAGGGCTTAAAAATAAAAATGTGGTATCTTCAGGTAATATATTTCATATGAAGAAAAATATTAAGCTGAGAAAAATTGGAATTTAATCCTGATAAAACTTAACACAGTTCATGGTAAGATGATACCTGTAAGATAATTCTAGATGCCTTCTACCAACCAGCACATTACTTGAACTGGCTCAGCCCTTAAAGGGTCAAAATTTATTATCATTTCAGTTCATCTAATAAGTAATGTTTTTGCCGAACAAAACCAATTCCCAATAAATTCTCACTGTATTTGTGTGCTATGATTTGATTTAGAGGCCTATAGGGAGACACCATTTGGTAGCACAGGAACACAGAGGGGTAGGTGGTGCTGAGGAGAAGTAGGGCTCATGTGCCAGAAGTGTTATTGTGTCAGGTTGATTTATTGAGTGAGCTTCACTTCACCGAATGTTCCGAGATATTTATTTCCCTAAAGGCTCTGCAAAGATATGAACAGACCCGCATCCACAGATGTCATCATTGCTCATTTTACCGAGTCATGAAATTTTCTCAACTGCAATTTGTCCATCTAAAATTGCTGCAACAGAACAATGTCAATAGTAGCATCCTACTCCAGTACCTCCTTCTATGTAAGGCTCTGTTGCCAAATTCAGTACTTCTGTGCAACTTCATGGTAATTAAAGTGACAGAACAGTTTCACTGTAATTTCAAAAGAGTTTTTCAGAGAAGTTGCTCCAAATTTTTAAACTTCGCTTTGAGTACCCTGATGAAATGCAACCATTTGAAGGGAACCACGTCAGGAAATTAACACACAGAATTTAGCCTGGTCAAAATGTAAATGAAAATATGGACAGACAAGTAAATGAAGAAAGAAAGCAGACTGTGTGTCACTAAACTTGGAGTTTCAAAAATGCCACCTCTCAGGAAACCATAATCAGCCCTAAATTTAGTTTTTTACTCTGGGGATATGCTTTTTTTATCTGTTACTTTCTCCCTTTCTAACGTCAAGCAGATGAACTATGAAAGTTCATTTTAAGAGGAAGTCACTACACACACACACACACACACACACACACACACACACACGTCAATCGCTTTTAATTTTTTTCAAAAGCACTATCCAATTGTATGAAAAAAGTTCTTCAGAAATATTTGTAATGCCAAACATTATGACTTAAATATTTTCCATAATTTCATATAAAATCATCTTCAGGACCGAACAGAATTTCAATGTGTTTTAAATAAAAACAGCCTGCTTGTGTTGTATGTCAGAATTTTGGGGTTTATTTAAATATGTTAATATTTCTCATTATGCCATTAACAATAACCTTCATCCATTTGTGAAAAACATTTTGCCAAGCATGCACATAAAAAATTAGCAAGTGAAGCAAAATCACCTTAATTTGCTTTGGACCAGCAAATAACCAACTAATTTGCAGAAATCCCTGCCAAGCACTCATATTAAATGCTTCATGCTTATTTTATGACCTCTGCTGCTCTTCTCCTTCCCGGGCCCTGAATCATATGATCATTAACATATTGCAAGGTCTGAAACTTTATTTTTTACATTCTTTAATTAATGCCTGTTTATAGAAGGCCATAGGACTTCAGATCCAGTTAATGAAACTTCGCTCCCCCAGGCCTCTGGAGCCCAATAGAGAGCTCTCTCCTCTGTTGTTTTAGTAGCTTTTTTCCAACTGTTTGTTTATACACACTTAATTGATCTCTTTAGTCCCAGAAGCATTCCAGAGACACAACCTGTTTTGAGGCAAGCTAAAGTTTCCCCCCTTCCTTTATAAAAGCCTTGGATGCCCAAGGTTATCAGTTTTAATTTGAAAGTTGAAGATTCAGCTTTATTTACATTGTCTAAAAGTAAAAACTGATACAGGCCCCGAAGTGTTTATTTTTACATTCATATATAGCGGAGGGGATCACAAGTGCATACTGTATATAATTATTTTGATGTAGAACTAAGTAATTACTAAATGCGGCTATGTCTTATTTTATGGCATTGAATAAATGCAGTCTTTATAACAAGTTGAAAATAAAAACAAATCAGGCTGCCAATGCATGAAATTTTCATGGCTCTTCAATTTACATTTTACATATTCCCTATGACAAGAATTTCTATTATGCTATTCTCTTTTTTCTGCTATAATTAAATTAAAAAAGTAATTGGCTGGTGCTGCACACTGCAGCAATGTCTTAATCACATAGACAAACAGTTTTACAATAGCTTACACCATTTGCCACATGGGGCAATGACATTATTGTACCAGACTATAAACCCGAGACAGATAGCACATACCGGCTCTCAACCACTGTGTTGGCAAGAACAGAACACAAGGCTCATTCGGCACCCCAATTGGCACTCTATGATGGAATTCCCAACGAAGTAAAAGGAGCCCAAATCTGGCCATGTGGTTTCGGAAATTGCCAAAATTCAAAGCTTCTGAATCTACAAGTACATGCTTACATCCTAGGTACAGAATGTATGGTAGAGGAGCCAAAAAGAAAAATATGGGTATGAGTTATAAATGTGGTGTGCATTATGAGTATTGGCAATGAGAAATTATTATTTCTACGTTTTCCCTTGGGAAAAAAAACTTGACTGTTCATGTATTTTATATGTATGATGTTTCAGGGAATTTTGGTATTTATGTTTATAGTGAATAATTCACTAATAGTTATTGAGGGTGGCAATCTGGAGACTAGAATTCTTTGATATTTCCAGAAATTTTACTGATCTGGAATTTATAAGAGCAGGGACTTAATTCTGGAAATTTCAATAGCTCACAGAGTGGTCTTGTGAGAGTTGCCCAAACTCTCTGGGTCTCAGTTTCCTCATCTATAAAATGAGAAAGTTGGATTAGGTTATTTATAAAGTTCCATTAAAATGCAACCCCCACATACAAATTCAATCTGTCTTAAGAATAATATCTAAGAACAAAATTAAAATAAAGTTTCATGCTTCCAATGGCTTCATGGAAGCAAAGGGGAACACAAACCTGAGAAATCTAATTCAACATAGCTGGAGTGTTAAAAAGAATAGAAGCAACAAATACAATTGGAAAGCACAAGGGGAAAACCTAAGAGAAGAAGCAAGAATATTTTACAGATCAGCTTTCTGTATTGATTTCACTGAAGTTCTGTTTAAAAAACATTGAAAGTAGTAGTAACATTTGCTTGTTTACAATAGACACATCCCCCACCCAACTATCTATAATGAAAATAGGTACAGAAAATTAAGAATTATCAGTAGAGATTTTCCTAAAGTTCATAAAACGAAAATGTTCTCTGCCACACCTACACTTGATTATTTAACCAGGATTTCAAATCCTCATTTAACTAAGATCTCTGAAAATTATTAAATGACTCATTACAACAAAATGTAAGTCTATTTTCTAAAAGAAAATGCTTTACCCAAAACTCTACATACTATCTTAATAGAATTTAGCTGCTAATTTGAAGACAAGATATTGTTCTTTGATAGTTTAAATTATTATTAATAATTTAAGTGCCTTTGAAAAGATCCCTGCCCCCCCCCCAAAAAATTAAATCCTTTATACCCTGGTATAAGACTGAACTTAAACAAATAGAAATTATCTATTTTAAAGGCAATAAAAGATTTTAAGAACTTTTTCTGGTATATACTGAACACACATAATTTATGGATAAGCACCCAGCAGCATTTCCTAGACTTTGGAGAATCCATGTCCACCCCAGGTGGCCTTCCGGTCGTCCCCTCTTTCCTCAGTCTGAGCTATCTGCCTTATGTAAAGCAAATTCAGTCATTTCTGGCAAGGTGCTCAATAGCTAAAAGTCTTCAATCTTCACATAAATAGGGTGCAAATCAAATCTTATGATGGTATATTCAAGCTTTCAGGATCTCTGTTTGCCACCAGAAATGTCAGAGTTTAGTACCTACTAAGCCATAGATTTATGAGGAAATGCTTGTAGATTGACAAGCAATTTTGCAACAAATGCATCTTCAGCGTTAGATTCACAGGAATGTTTAGGACATGCCTAAATGATTTAGTATTTTATACCTCTGCTCAAAAGAACAGTTCATATAAGTCAGTTCTATCTGAAGACTGTCAATCAAGCGGAAACTAAAAGTAATTTTAGAATATCATGATTCATTTACACAAAAATTTATCTCTAGAATTCAGGAGTTCGAGGTTCCAAATGATAGACTGATAGGCAAAGTTTGAAATGCTTTAATTGAAACAAGGCAAATTACTTTTTTTAATTTAGATATGAAATAGAAGAGCATTTCTGGTTACTTTTATTTATGAGCTGCCAATATTTGAACATATGCAAAGTTTGAATTGTTTCCCATTTGCCCCAGACTTTAAAACATAATTCCTTTTCTTAATGTGCCACCCTTCAGGGCAAGGAGTTGTAATGAACACCTCCCAGTCACACAGAATTACAATGTTCTTTATCATGCCCAGTACTGAAAAAAAAAAAAAAAGAAAAAAAAAAAAAAAACTTCCAAAGGTTTGGAATCCTGAAACCTGTAAACAAAATCTGTGGAGCAGATAAAATTTTAAATGGCACAATGCAATTAAAGCTGAATTCAATTTGAGCGCACCCTGTCCATCTGTCAGAGAGAAACAAAAGCCGAGGAGCTCCATTATTGCTGAATCCCTGCTCTTGTTAATTTGCTTGCTGAGAGATTTCAATTTCTAGGAAGTGCACAAATTAGTGTTCAGTCAGGGCTAGATCCTCAGTAAGTATAAGCAGATGGTGGAAATCAGCCCTAATCAAGTGGCCAAAGCCTTTTTTTTCCCTGTCTGATTAAAGCATTTTAATCCTTTCAGATTGTCTGCTTTTTTAGCAAATATTCACCATCCTTTATTTTTCTTATATTTCAGGATGGATTTAAATTTAGCCTACGAACATGAGAGGAAAAAATAACTTTGAAAAATATAGCTATCAGTATCTGAGTCACAAGCAGTGGCCAACTGGATTTATGAATCCATTTAATGGCCCCTTTTCTCCTATTATATGTTAAATAAGTGTTTGAATCATTATTAATTTATATGCTAATATAAATAAGGCATATTTAATCTGTTCTGGTGGAATTAAATTACTGAAAGAAAGACAAAAGAGTTTTAAAAATTTCAGCGTTAAGAGGAAAGCTAGCAAAAATAGAGCAACAAGAAAATGTAACATGTATGTCAAATCTCCCACCATCAGAAAAGAAAGAAGGCTTTATTTTTTCAATTAATACAAACTAACAAATGTATAAGATTTTAGTGAGAGTGTATGTTTCAATCATAATGCAGAAAATTAAATCTTCTGTGAATAACAAGAACAAAGATGAATTTGGAATAAAAAATTTTTCATTGTTTTCAGAGTCTGAAGAAAACACTCAAAATAGAAAACTGCTATGATCATTATAGATACACTAAGAGTTTGACTCTATTAAAAATTTACACACAAGTTGAAAGCCAAAGAACATGTGAACAAAACCTTAAAAAATATTCAGAAAAACAGTATTATGATTTAATTGAGTAGGCTTAAAGAAACAGTTGGCAAAAAAACAAAGTCTTTTTACCTCCAATATTTATTTAGGGTATGAAAAATAAACTTTTCTAATTAGCTGCAAAATGTTTCTGATAATAACTTGTGGGTAAAATTTAAGGTTGAGTTCTTAACACGCTATTTTGAAACCTTCCTTAAATGTGGCACATCAATGAAAAATACTGAGGGGAATAAAATAGGATCTGAAGGTACTTTTGAACAAGTTGGAACTTTGTACAATTTCTGATATGCTGAGGATGTGCAAGATTCCTGGTTGTGCTTAAACATCCTGTTTGGCAATTTCATTGCACAACTAGATTCTTAACAAACACCTCTTTAACAGTTTGATGACATTTTACAAGCGTTAATGTTTATTTTTTGATGTGCTTAATTGGAATTTTCATTTCTTTACTTGGATATTCTTTCTTTATATCTAAAAATAAGTGTATTTTATATGTCAATCCTATTTATATAGCACCAAGTTCAGCCATTTGCCCACAGTTGTAGAGATGCAAATTTCCCAAGTTTAAAAGTTGTAACTACCATACCTAAGAATAAATATCCTTTACATAGATAACCTACCCTTATATCTTAAGGTTTCTGTTTAAATTGTTCTCAATTTTCTCATTCAAAATTAAATAATCAAAGAAAAAACCCATCAAGCCTATTAGACATTCATTTCATGGAAAAGGCTCTGTTTTCCCACCATTTGCAATGAATTCAGCTTACAAAGAAATAGAAAATTTGTATTTATTTTTGATTTTCTCATCCATTCACTACCAATGTCATCTAGCAGTGAAAAGTGTGGCTTCTATCTGTACTCTCTCTCTCTGGAAAACCACCTTTGATGCCTTGGACCCTGCCAGGTTCTTAAACATAACTTTTACCTATTAGTGCCTAGGACTAGGTACTTGACAATAAATCAGTATAAAATACCAAGCTAAGAATTAAGATAATATAAGATACTAAGCTGAGAAGACTGCAGATGTTCAGGAAGAATAGATTGGCTTTTACAGCTCTTTTTTAATACTTTAGTATGAAAGACAAGAACTGTAGAATATACCCACGATTCATGCCCATCTTTCTCTTAAACTGCCACCACTAATTCTGGCTTCATCCCTCTGGCTGGTCTATTTTAATACCTCTTATTTCATCCCTGTATATCTGTAGTGATTCCCTATTGGTCGAATAAATAAGACTTCTCTTTAGGCCCTGATATTCAGTGCTCCTCTTTGTTGACCTTCTAGATAAATCCTATCACCCACTAGCTACACAATACAGCCTCCACTCTCCAAGGCCCTGCCTTTGCTCACATAATGGTCACCATCTGCAAAGCCATTGTAAAAAAGCTCCATCTGTCCAGGTACTACCCAAGGATTGTCAATATTTCTACTTCCATAAGCCTTTCTCTGCCATTGCCAACAAGAATTGGTCTCCCCCATCCCTTTTCATTCCTCCAATATATTCTTTTAGGTTTTATGGTTTGTTTGTTTGCTTGTTTGTTTTTGGTACTGGGGATTTAATCCAAAGGCACTTAGCACTGAGCTACATCCCCAGCCCTTTTTCTATATTGTATTTAGAGATAGGGTCTCAATGAGTTGCTTATGGCCTTGCTAAGTTGCTGAGGCTGGCTTGGAACTAGCAATCCTCCTACCTCAACCTCCAAGTCTCTGGGATTATAAGCAGGCAGCACTGTACCTGGCCTTAAGGTATAATTAAATACAGCATTCTGACTTAAACTTAATTATTCATGTACATATTTATATCCTGTCTTCCTTACCCCGTGGTAAGTCTTTTGTTCATTTTATCTTCTGAAATATAGTAAGTAATGTACCTTTCATGCCATGATGCTTCACTAGCTATGTGTGTTTACATAAGTTAGAACTAAGTAATTTTTTTTTTAAATTCATTTTCTCAACTTTACTTGCCACTTTTCATGTGCTCAATGGCCACCAACAGTCACTGGCTACTGAACTAAACTGCTGACACAGAGTATTTCTATCATCAGGGAAATTCTACCAAAGAGCTTCAATATAGAGTAAAAAAGTTTGAGTTTGAATGTATATATGATTGTTATCAATGAACCATTAGATTGGGAAGTACCAGCCAGTAGTCTTGCAGGCTATTTTCTGGACAGTTCAGAGGACAGGCTGCTGCACACACTCAACTATTTTCTCTGGGAGGTCTTGGGAACTTCAGAGCACTCCACATTTGCTACCTCTATAATATGAAAATCCACCAGGGCAACTAGGCCAGGGCAATTTTCTGATACTTCATATATAATTAATAGTGGATAAGGAAATTTAGATGGCAACTGTTTTGCAGAAGCTTTAATTCACACTTTCAATATTTAAAAAGGCTGCTGTCACGGCTGGTAGAATAAAATTAAACCCACCAGCTGTGGTTTGTTTTTTGAGGAAAACACATAACATTTTATTTCTGCTTTGTCTGTAGTACTTGTAAATGTCAGAAATACAGAATAAAAAAGTCCTGAATACCCTGGTTTACCATTAAACTCTTCTAAAAACACTTGTTTGTTTGTTAATTAGGTGGAAAATTTGGCAATTTTTAGTGGGAGGTATTTCTTTCTCCTAACAATGATACAAAGTGTACAGTTCTTATATTTGCTCGGGCAAAGACAGATGATAACAATTTCTACTTGATTTCTTTACTTTCCTATTCTTTTCTTCATAGGATTTTGTGTCATCAAAGTATAATTAAGAACAAATTTTTAAAGAGATCTTTTTTCAAATCTTGTTTTTGTTTTTTTAAAGATATTTTATTAATTGTTGGTGGCCCTTTACTTATTTTTATGTGGTACTGAGAATCAAACCCAGTGCCTCACACATGCTAGGTAAGCGCTCTACCACTGAGCCACAACCCCAGCCTACCAAAATCTTGTTTTTATTATAATTGAGATTTCCATTTATTATAAGTTTGAGGTATATTACAAAATAACCTAAGATAAAATTTAATCCTTAGATTACTTTAAATCGACAGGTTTTTAGCCATAAAAGATCAAGCGTATTTGGGGGGGACATAAGTCATTTCCATGAGACATTCTAGAATCACAACAACACTGAATCATCGTTTCCTTGTGATATGTGGCATTGATATTATACACTGGGATGGGATGTTAGAAGTTGCTTGTCACAAAATTCTTAAGGAGTGTAAGAGTAGTCTTACAATTTTATTTTTTCCATTATTTTTAATTAGGAAAAATCTTATTCTGTGTTTTGCTGTGTTTGCCTTGTGAACAGTCAGCACTGGTAATTACTCTAACTACAAAGACTTAAGTATGAAAACTTAGGCAATGAGTATGGATTATGTATCAGAAATGGTTAATGCCATTCTAATTAAAATCAAATTATTTAAAACTAAGCAGTGTTACATATTTTGAAGAATTTGCTGATTAGATTTCTTAAAGCTTACCATTATTTCACTAGGAGCCTACCTACCCTCAAATATTCCTCCTGTTAACTTTTCATGGCATCACCATCTTTTTCTACCCAGTCTAAACTCTCCCCATAGAGAACAAATTTAATTCTAATTTGAATTAGATGCAAAATAGTGGATTCCTTCCAAAATATCATGACCTTTTCATTAACATACCACAACTAGTTAACTTATTTCATCAGCTGATTATGAATCTAAGAATTGCTAGGCGAGATGAGTTTATATTGTAGTGCAGGAAATGTGGTCAGAACATCATCATGGGCTCTCAGGACACAAGGGAAGTAGATAGGGACAGTGGCAACTTCAGGACACAGATGAGTTCCAGGACTGAGTAGAAGGAAGACGTAAGAGAAGAACGTAGGGTGTCAGGTAGTTGTGCCCAAGGCAGTCCCCGCTTTTGCAGAAAAGAATAGGCAAGTTAAATCAGGATCCTTATATTAGCACGAGTAACATTTATGCTAAATTAACAACTGTCTATTAAAATGGTCAGTTTATATCCAAAAACAGCAATATTAAAACATGCCAGTAAGATTATTTGCAAATATATTTTTAGTTCAGAACTAGAGCTTCAGTGGGACTAAAATAGAGAGTGGAACCTCATGTTTGCCAGTTCATTCGCACTTTCAGCACCCCTGTCATTTTATAATGCTCTGCCAGTATTTATCACAGATTGCAAAAAAGAAAAAAAATCCCTGAATATGTAAAAATAGCAGCTGTTATTTGCCACTAACTATCGGGAAACTGCATAGATCTTTGCAAATTCAGAGAGAAAACAGAACTGTGTGGTTTAAGGTTGGTCCAAGTAAATTTTTATTCTATCTTAGAGACAAAAGTTTTCTTATCAACTATAATTCCTTTTGCTGACAAAAATTTCTAGAGAGATGAATCTAATATTATAGTTTGGTCACTATATTATATTGAGGATATATCAATGTTTGGTAATTAAGCTCTTAAAAATTGAACCACAACATTGAAAATAAAGTAATCTATATTCCAATTTTAAAAATATCTGAATAATTTATGGTATCTTTCAGGTCAAATCCCAACTATTCCTTGGATGCCTCATGTTTCATTTTTCAAACTGATACTTCTCTGTATATTAATCCTAAAATACCTTCAGAATTTCTAACTTTGATGATTATAGTTGTCTCCTGAATGCTTTTTCTGAAGCAAATATCAATCCCATTAAACAATATTGCTAGAGTTATTTATTTAGTCTAAAAGAATCACTCAAATAATACATCTCTCATGCTTAATATCCTGATACACAAGATTCTTCATGATATGACCATTACTCTATATCTGGTATCACCTGCCCCCCAGGACCAGTGTGTCCCCTATGTCAGCCTTTGCCAAGCAGATCTCAAATTGCTTTCTCTTATATACCTGCAGCTGTGATAATACTTTCTTTCTGCCTTGCACAGATAACTCTAGATTTTTCAAGAATTAATTTAAATTCCATTTCATATTTGTAATCCCTCTTTAATATGCTTCTTTTAAAAAGGCTCCAAGAGATTTTGCTGTTGTTGTTATTCGACAAACCTGTTTCCTGTGACCTCAACTTTCATTATTGACCAGAATTATCCATTTTATGGTCTCCCTTGATCCAATTAAACATCTGTCTCCAGAATTTCTACTACACTTTTGCTATGGTCAAAGCTCTAAACAAATTTTCTAGCAGTTTGCAAAGAGTTTTCATTATTTTCATAAACACAAAAGTAATCAAAAGAGAAATATAAGCATCTTTGGAGGCACTAATGTAATCAGTTTTTGCATCCTTCATAGAGGTGATTCTAATATAACATTGTAAGATTGAAACCATCGTGTTCCATATTCTGTTCAAGGTCATTTGGTCACTGATTTCAAAGGAGTCAATGTTTTCAAGCAGTTTGACATCCTGCTTGTATGTCCTTAGCGAGGTTTAGTCAATACAGTAGGAAGAATCATTAGTTATTCAAGGTAAAACTTTCAAAAAATGCAACTAAGACACTTTGACCTTCTCTGAATCAGGAAATGCTCTGTGCATCTTTATGCTCTTTTAAATATAATTTGTCTAAACTGTCTAAAGTAAATCAAAAACTATCACTCAACTCTCTTAGTAAAAAGGGTAAATTTTAATTGCAGAACTTAAAACCTCACAATTAAAAGCTGTACTGCTACTTAAAGCCAACACAAACATGAGAATGGAACCTGATGCATACAAATGAGAGTTCTTGATGTATTATGATTCTGAAGGATACTCTAAAGTGCAGACCATTTATGTGCTTTAAGTGTTTCATAAGGAGGAATAAAATGGATAGCTGTTGCACTTTTTATATAAAGTTTGATCATTTATGTTCTTAGTAATAACTTTATGGCAATCAAAGTCTTTTATGTGATGAGATATTCATAACATACTTGCAACAGAACAGAAAACAAGTATGTGAAAAATTATTTTCTTCATCCTGAAGAGGTATTTACAATCTTTTAATATTATTTAACATGTGCATTTTTAAACTAAATTGAAAACACTGCTACTAATTTAAAAAAATACAACTTAAGAAAAAAGCCTATTCAGCTTATGAAGAAAATTTTATAAGAAATGCATGACATTATTGCTAAACATACAAATATGATCAATTTCTTATTCCTATGATACATACATAGTCTTATTTAATAGCTTCACAGTAAAATATATGTGCTCAAATGATATAAATCTTCATTACTAAAACTGATGGGACACATGAGTATAGAGATCTAACAGAAAGGACATTAAGGAGAGAGGATATTATAATTAAAGATTAAGTTACATGAAGATCCCAGGTTTAAAATAAGGTAAAGAGAGAAAAACAGACTAAACCACCATGATTTTAATTAAATTTTTTGAGGACTAAGTCCCATAAGTTCAGAATCCTCAGAATAGGCTGACAAAAGTGGTGGGAATTAGATACTTTTCAAATATTCATGGAGGCCATGGTGAAAAATACAGTGTGTGTGTGTGTGTGTGTGTGTGTGTGTGTGTGTGTGTGTGAGAGAGAGAGAGAGAGAGAGAGAGAGAGAGAGAGAGAGAGATGTAGAGAGAAAATGGAATCACTGTCCCCAGTAGAAAAATAAAACACAAAAATGCAGAAAAGCTGACTTGAAACACAACTTTGCCACTTTTACAATTTGCAGAAATGAACAAATGTTAATATAATAACACCAACAGTTAGACTATTAAATGATGTACTAGATAATGTTTTATGCGAATTAACATTCACAAAACGTGATCATTAAGAAAAAAAATGATCCATTCACAGTTGAGAGAAAGGAAAATGATATAACAGAAGCCAAGATTTGAATTCAGATTCATCTAATGCACAAAGCAATGTCCTATTACATTACACTTCACATTAAAAGGAGAGTCTACCCAAGGGAATATTTCTAACATATACAAGTACAAATGTGTAAAATTTAATAAGAATAATGTGATTTTATAGAATACTAAGACCTATAACAAATGATGAGGTTTGTTAGAAATTTTGTTTATTTTAACATGGATTATTTTATGAAAGAGCTTCATTCCTAAATAGTTCATTAAGATATAAGTAATGAAAGCATTGTCAAAATAGTTGATTAAAATGACTTTAAGAAATTCTGAATAGGAAGAGAAAATCATATGAATTTGCCTGTAAAAATGGTAGAGAAAGATAAATTGATTGCACTAATCTTTTAGCACAATGGTATCTAAAGGCTCACATAGCTTTAAGTTCATTATTTTTAACAAAATGCAGTACGTTACAGTTACTTGTGGAGTACACAGCACCATAAATAATTTAAATTAAACTACACTTGTCAAAATAAATGAACAAGTAGGTTTTATGATGCAGTACATTTTATGATGCCCTTGATTCTTTAATTTGTGTGTTTTGCTTAGTTGCTAATTCCCAAAATACTGTAATCTGCAATGGCTCTAGTCTTCATTAGTATAGATTACCAATGTCCCTGCTCAACAGGAAATTCAGTATGGAGAAGAATCCTACTGAATCAGAATGCTTCTTTTCAATAATATCCTGTGTCTATGTAATAAATGTTGGTTTGAAGGAAATGGAAATAATTCATCTCCCTTTCATACTAACCGATAAATTCTATCCTTCTCTAAGCTATCTGATTATATTTGGCAAGATGTTTCCTATTAGCTTATTATTTTTTCCCAGTAAATTTCATAAATCCAAATTTAGATTGTTGAATTCTTTAATATTCTTGAATTGCATATATAAACATAAAATGTTTTATTCAAGATAGGTACTACAGCTCTCCAACAAGATCTAAGTAGAATTACCACAGGGTGAAACATTATAATGTTTCAAAATGAATTATTTGAAAGGATAAAATGCATAATTAATACTATACCAAAGGATTCTTTTTTTGAGAGAGAGAGAGAGAGAGAGAGAATTTTTTTTAATATTTATTTTTCAGTTTTTGGTGGACAAATATCTTTATTTTATTTTATGTGGTGCTGAGGATCGAACCCAGTGCCCCGTGCATGCCAGGCGAGCACGTTACTGCTTGAGCCATATCCCCAGCCCCAAAGGATTCTAAAACAGAAAAATCTATGTGTATTACATATTATAGACTGAATATCAAAACCAAGTTTTCATGAAAAAAATGTTTCCCCAAATTAGTAAAAATTCCAAAGAGTATATATGGCCCATCTGATTTTTCTGTCATAATTTATGAATGAAAAAAAAAGTAAAGCTCTCTAGAATGCTGCAGTTTCTTCCCCTACAACCCACTAATTTACTACTCGATTACCATTTAATTATTGAATTTCTAACATCTTTGAGAGTATCTCACTTAACACCAGGAAACCATAAAGAAACTCTTAGAAAAAATAATTGAGTGTACTTAAGCTTCAGGTTTATCAAGCTAGGAATACTCCCCTCGTTCTACATGGTTATTATTTTACCAGCATTTTTGATGCAGAGAGCAGGTGCCATGGAGGTAACTGAAGCATCCTTTGGCATAACTCAATGAACCACAGTGAAATGGGGTCATTAATATCCATGTGTGAGGATCAAATCAATTAATATTTATAAATATATTTTTGGAAACTGGAGGTTGCTATATAAGCAGTTAAAAGTTTTTAAAATACTGATTTTTAATTAAAAATGAATCGGAAGCATTTGGAGTGAATGCAGAATGAATCAAAGAGCTTTTGCTTCTGTGCTTCCTCATATACATTTTTTTTCTTCTCATGTGTTCAAAAATCTTTCAAAAACTGATTTGTAAGTTAATTTGCCTACAGCTATTTAAAATTGTGTTTTCACTACTGATTCAAGGATCATACTGGACATCTGTACCTTTTATTTTTACCCGATTTATCACATATTGATAAACCTTCAAAAGGATTAAACTCAAGGGATATATGTTAATGTATCTAAGTATTGGGCATAAAGTTTTAATTTTATCAGCATTTTAACAAAAATAATTATAGTTTGAATAGGAAACATCATCTATAAGTAATTCACCAAAATGATGAACTTAAAGGGAAAGAGAGGAGATAGCAAATAGATGACCTCTAGGTCTTTCAGACACATGGAATTACAAGTTAAAGGTATGTTCTCTCACATATGCAGAAGCTAGACAGGAAAAAGGAAAAGAAAGGTGAGGAGTACATTGGCCAAATTATATTGTTATATTGTATATTGTATGCACATAGTAATATATAACAACAATCCCATCGGTATGTACAACTACAATCCACCATTAAAAAAATGTGAAAAAAAATTAAACATGGGTTGCTCTGTTGACCATGCACATGTGAATCTACCAAAAAGGCAATATTGTAGACATCTAGGGAATAGGCACTGTTCAAAAAGGAATGACCCACAAATGTTGCCATGGCAGAACTGGAAGAGTCTACAGTGTTAACCAGCATGCTGTTGGCATTGTTGTAAACAGACAAGTTAAGGGCAAGATACTTGCCAAGAGAATTAATAGGCATATTGAGCATATCAAGTACTCTAAGAGCCAAGATAGCTCCGCAAAATGCATGAAGGAAAATGATCAGAAAAGAAAGGGAACCAAAGAGAAAGGTACCTGTGTTCAACTGAAGCACCAGGCTTCTCCACCCAAATATGAACCTCTTTGAGAACCAATTACAAAGAGCCTGAGCTTCTGAAACCTGTTCCCTGTGAAGTCAGGCCATCATAGACATAAAAATAAGACCTCAGGACTATAAAAAAGTCACTGTTTCCACTCTCAAGGGTACATACTGAATTGTTCATAATCCTTGGCCTCCACTTGTCTTTCCTATAAAATTTATCAGCATTGTACATTCTTCCATGTTACATTTGCATTTCAGTTTGTGATCTACTTTAAAAACCTTGAGCTATAGAATGATCTTGAATTTTACCACCATTCTGATGTATTAAGTCAACTTCTACTATTAATAGAGGTAAATTTTTCTTGATGACTTCAGTACAAAGATATTAAAATTATAAACCATCATCAGTAGCAGAAGACAGGTCAGTGGTGGTTAGGGGGCATCAAAATGGCAACATTGTAGTCATAAGTTAATAAATTAATACTTCCCTGGAGTCCATCCTAGATTAACTGTGATATTGAATATGTATGTCCTACCAAATTACTTTTTTTAAAAAAAATTTTGGTGCTGGGGATTGAATTCAGGGGCACTCAGCCACTGAGCCACATTCCAGCCTTATTTTGTGTGTGTGTGTTTTTTGTTGTTGTTGTTGTTTTGTTTTTTTAAAAAAGACATGATCTCACTAAGTTGCTAAGCACATCTCCATTGCTCAGGTTGTCTTTGAAGTCATGATCCTCCTGACTCAGATTCCCAAGTGGCTCATATTACAGGCATGTGCCACCGTGCCCAGCCCAATGTACATTCTATACATATTATATACTAACCAATCAAATCTATGCTGCCATTTCTTGGGGTTGTTCTCTTTTTAAATTTCCTATTCTAATTTGTTATATATGAAAACATAATGCATTACAATTCATATTACACATATAAAGTATGATTTTTTATATCTCTGGTTGTATACAAAGTATATTCACACCATTCATGTCTTCATACATGTTCTTAGGGTAACGATGTCCATGTCATTCCACCCTGATTTCTACCCCCATGTAAGAGATTATCTAGTCCTAGTTGCTGTTACAAGAAGAGTTTAAAGTTGTGTGCCTCAAAAATGAGAAGCACCAGAAAAATACTTAATTGCCACCTCTTGACCAAGTTTATATTTCAGAGGTCTACATCACTCAAACTGCCATTGGTGTTTAAATCTTGATTCCACATAAGTCAAAATGCTAAATAAGAGTATAATCAGGGGACCTCAAATTGCTGGATGGCCGTCTTCTTTGCAAGAAGGGAAAACTTACAGCTACTCTACCACATCATCACTGCTCACCTCAAACTTCTTCCTATAAGGTATTAACCTGAACCCCTGGCTTTTCATAGAATATTGTCTGATATATTGATTTTTTAAATATATTCAGAATTTTCAAACAAATACAATGGAAATTACACGTTCAAAATAAAGACTTCTTACGGTATTTGAGGAACTGCGCTTGATCATACATCACATGCATGCCAGCCCTAAGAAATGAGTTTTCATGTTTTTATTTCACAGAGGAGAGACTGAACTGAACTAAAAGCAACATAAGTTACTACGTTAGTAGTTGTCACTACTATATAAAGATCTCCTAAGCAGGATCAGAAATTTTACATACAATCCTTATGTTATTTAATACTACAAAATCTTACAAGGCAGGTGTTATTCTATATTTAGGATAAAGAAACAGAGGACCCCACATGTTGAGTCACTTGCTCAGTCTTAGCATGTGGCCATGACAGTGATTAATGCAGGTGTATCAGAGCCAGTGGCTGAGACTCAAGCATGAGTCCCATAAACCCTCTAACATCCAGACCTGTGTTCTCACGTCCACTCAGAGATACCTTCCCATCTTTCCATCAGTGAGGATTCCTTTCTTCATTCTGAGGAAGAATTCAGTCTTCCTCCAGTTCATCGATAGTACAACTGGAAAGGAAAGCAGCTGTAGAACAGGAAAGGTTTCAGAACAAACCTAAGACATGGTCACATTTGACTAGTTTCCATCACAGTCATCTAACAGGCTAGTGAAGTACCAGAATATTCAGATAGGCTAAGATCTACAACTGTCAAAAGCACAAGTTGTATACATGGCATGTCAAATCTTCTATAAATGGACAACCCTCTCTCAATCATAATATAAAATTACATGCAAACATACTTTTCATAGTTAGAAAAATGTAAGAGATTATCTAGTCCTATATCTTCATTGTACAGTTCATGAAAATGGAAACATAAGAGAGATGAAAATAGTTATTCAATGTGAGATGTCCATTTGTGGACAAAATGAGGCCTTGAATTCTGACTTTAAGACCTCAGCCAGGTTCTCTCTCCATGGTGATGTTGTAGTCTTGTAAGGATTATGGGAGGGAAAGGGATAAAATTAATGCAAATGATAAAATAAATGAATTATGATCCCATCAACAAATAAATTTTAATGTGGCCTTATCTGCTAGTGGAAAATAAACTAGCTGTAATGAATATCAATTAAAAGCTTTCTCCTAGTGCTTTCAGTAAATTTGTCTAGAAAGTGGTTTTTCCAAACCGGGAGTTAAAAACAAAATGACCCCTAGTGAATGAAACTTTCTGGTTGTTGCCACACTTAGTACAAACCTATAAATTATGTTTTTTGCTTAGTTTAGCTACATATCTAATCCTACTTGTAAAAATTAACTGTTTATGTATATTATACAAACGTATTTAATTCTTCCTTCATATAATTTACTAACGTGATACCCTGAGCCAGTGGCTGAGACTCATATATGAATATGTGAATGTAGGGTTAGAATATTAAGAGAATAAGAAATGAAGTATCTCACAAAATATTTTAAGAGGGATTCTATTAACAACTGATAAAAACCTGGCATCAAACAAGATGCACATAATTCAATACAACTAAAATTTTAAAACATGAAAGGACTGAAATTAGATTGTAATGGACTCTTTGGATTAAATCAATTCAATTAAGAATATGATGAAGTGTACAGTTATCTGTTTTCTGAGCCTTTGAAAAGTGAAAATATTAATGGACCTGTACAAGGAATTGCTGCTTGATTAGATTAATTGCCATAGCAATTGTCATATTATAAATATGTTATTTGTGACAATTATGCTTCAGGATAATGCCCATGTTGTCACATTACTTGAACAAATCTTTAGATTCTGAAGAAAGATCATCAAACATTTCTTCACTTTCAACATTATTGAAAACTTAGAACATTTTAAAGGAATTGGAGATTCTGAACTAACATAGCATATGTTTTAAAAGTTTAGCAGCACTTCAATTAATAAGTTGGGGGAAATTAAGCAGTAAAAATGCAACCTGAGGAACCCTCAACAGGAATGTAAACTAAACGGGTGGGGAGGTCTGTAGGTGTCAATCAAGAACAAAATGCAACTGTCAAGCTTGCTTTGCTAACAAACTGTCACATCAACAATATGGAGTTAATGACTACAAATTAACTGTATACCAGATGCTTGACACTTTGTTATGACACTTAGCAAGCGAGTTGACATTTGGGGATCAAAGCTTCTTTAATTACACTTTGTATAACATGTGCAACCTTTATGCTAATGTCCAAATACTCTTTGGAGCAAGACTGTCCAAGTAAAAACATCCACAGACTGTTTCCTAGGTGTGGGTTTGAAAGTATTCATGTGGTTCTAAAAAATATAGGAAGTAGCTGAGCAAGAGCCAGGCTTCAATGTATCATCGTATTCATCATTATCATTGCCGAAAATAACACTGTTTCTTAACTTGGTGAACTGGTGTAGCACTTTTTCTCACAGATAGACACAGTCTGTGAAATAACACATTTTCAAACAAGGTGGTAATAGCATTTACAGCCATTTATAAAAGGAAAGACAACTAGGTATATCAGAATTTAAAATAAGTGAAAAAAAAGTATTAAAGAATAAGCATGATAAAAACTGTTCACTGTCTTTTGAAACAGTGACAAGTGATTTTTCAAATCTTTTTTTAGGAAAATGGTTTGACATTTTCCCAAGTGAATAACACTCAATAAATGATATAAGCAAAATGTCATATAACAGGCCTAATACTGAATACTATACATGCATAAACTTAACTCTAGACTATGTTAACATAAGGAAAGTTTAACATTTCAATCTGGTCTTTTAAAAAGCTCAGATTAATCAAAACTAAGATTGTCAAAAGTTAACAAAATTTATAAAACATGTAATAAAGGAAGATATTTCAATAAACATATCTACCTTTGTTAAGAGGTTAATAATGAGGTTAATAATGTAATCACAACAGTAATACAACCAGAGCTATCTTTGTGAAGGATGCTACCTTCATACACTGATAGAGATAGTAAGAAGCAGTTAGCAGATTCAGTGACGAGTGTCCTTTCATTCCATTTTTGTCTGAACTTCAAATCTCAGAGAAAGATAACATAATAGGTGAAGAAAAACAAAGGTGGAGAGAAAGGAAAAACAAGATATGAGAACTGGAAATGACACTGAAGGTCAGCTAGTCCAAACATTCCAGACTACAGATAGCACAAACCATAGCCCAGACAAAGAGAAGCTATCCTGGTCACAGAGTTCTTCCTTTAGTTTTATGGAGTCCTGGCCTGGGATTAGCAACCTTTTGCTGAAAGTATTTTTTCGTGGTATAGGGTATCACAAGTTGTTCCTCTCTTAGATGTAAGAAAGGATAGACGCCATTCAGTTCTCAATATTTACATTTCGTTTCCTAATCTCCATCATGTGGGATTAGGCCCCAAAGTCCTTAATAAGACTCTGGTGGCAAAAGAATTAAAATCAAGAATCAATAAATGGGGTGGACTCAAACTAAAAAGTTTCTTCTCAGCAAAAGAAACAATCTGTGAGGTGAATAGAGAGCCTATATCTTGGGAGCAAATCTTTACCTCTCACACATCAGATAGAGCACTAATTACTAGGTATATAAAGAACTCAAAAAGTTAACCACCCAAAAAACAAATAATCCAATCAAAAATGGGCCAAGGACATGAGCAGACACTTCTCAGAAAAGGATATACAATCAATCAACAAATATATGAAAAAATTCTCTTCATCTCTAGCAATTAGAGAAATTCAAATCAAAACCACTCTAAGATTTCATCTCATTCCAGTCAGAATGGCAGCTATTATGCATACAAATAACAATAAGTATTGGTGAGGATGTAGGGAAAAGGTACACTCACACTGCTGGTGGGACTGCAAATTGGTGCATCCAATATGGAAAGCAATATGAAGATTTCTTGCAAATTTGGGAATGGAACCACCATTTGACCCAGCTGTCCCTCTCCTCAGTCCATACTCAAGGACTTAAAAACAGCATACTACAGTGACACGGCCACACCAATATTTATAGCAGCACAATTCACAATAGCTAAACTGTGGAACCAATCCTGATGCCCTTCAATAGATGAAAGGATAAAAAAAATGTGGCATATATACACAATGGAATATTACTCAGCAATAAAAGACAATAAAATCATGGCATTTATAGGTAAATGGATGGAGTTAGAGAAGATAATGCTAAGTGAAGTTAGCCAATCCCAAAAAACCAAATGCTACATGTTTTCTTTGATAATAAGAAGGCTGATTCATAGTGGGATAGAGAGAGGGGGCATGGGAGGAATAGGCGAATTCTAGATAGGGCAGAGGGGTTACAGGGGAAGGGATGGGGCATGGGGTTAGAAATAATGGTGGAATGTGATAGACATTATTATCCAAAGTACATGTATGAAGACATGAATTGGTGTGAATATACTTTGTATACAACCAGTTAGCCAATCCCCCTGCAAAAAAAAATGCTAAATGTTTTCTTTGTCACAAGGAGGCTGATTCATAGTGGGATAGGGATCGGGAGCATGGGAAGAATAGACAAACTCTAGACAGGGAAGAGGGGTTGGAGGGGAAGGGAGGGGGTAATTAATGATTGTGGAATGTGATGATCATTATTATCCAAAGTACACGTATGAAGACATGAATCCCAGATATTGATAAGGGCTAAAGCAACAACATAAAACAATGTGGTCCAAAGCACTGAAATGGAAGATGTAGGTGGCATAGCTAGAATAACTGAGAAACAAATCTGTTTCCTTTAACCAATTCCTACAGGATAAGACTGAAGTGAATCACAGGAGGATATCAGGGGCACAGTTCTTGGGGAAGAAAGAAAATTATCAGGAATAACAGAAGATCTACAGCATTGTCAGAAAGCAGGCAGGACCTGTCAAGGGGTCTTCAGGAAGTCCAGTCACTATCACCACACCCTGACTTAGTATCCAGCCAAGAAGGGTCAGCTTTTCTATACCCAAAGTCACTGGCAGTACCCCCCTGCAAAGGAGGTGATTGGTTGCTCAGGAGATGATGTTTCTAATTCCTAAGGATACCCCAGAGTCTAGCTGATGTCTTGGGTAAGGCATTTTAGGTCTTGGTAAGATGTTTGCATTCTAAAGTATTAAGGAATGCAAGACATGTTTTGAAATTCTAACTTTCATATATTTGTTTGGTGGCTTTGGCTTAGACTAATGCATTAAACCTTAGGTTTAAAAGAAACAGAATTTGGCACACACCAAATTAAAATACTAACATTTATTTTTGAAATGTTAATCTAATAAAAAGTAATCACAAGCAGAGCAACATAGTCATGAACTCATATTGTAAGGCAAAAAGGGTGCTAGAAATGTCCTTCTGTAGATAATTTTCCTAGTATGATTTCTATGAAGAAAGGACAGGATTATCAATTGTCTTCTAAAAACTATCCCACAGTGGTGGAAGGACAGCTCTATCAGAATGGGAAGACCAAAAGAGAGAACAAAATGGGATAAAGAAAGGTCTTTCTGTGTTATACTTTGTGAGAACTTAATCACACCATTGATAGGTCTCAAATGAAAAAAAAAAAAAAAACATAAAATTTGAGCCTTGCCTACTTAAAACCAGAGTTCTAGGCCAAAATAGAGGCCAAAAAGAAAAGATAACTATACTTTCATGTGGCTAATTCTGTCAGTTCATGAAGATGCAACATGAGAAAGCCAAGACCCCTGCTGAAGATCATAAATGGACACAACAGAAGACCTATGCTGCAGACTCCTCATCACACTATCTGAAGGGATGGCCCTATACAAAATGTTTCACCCGCTTTTCCAATCTGTGAACATGAATTGGAAAGGCCACTTCTTTTATTTGATGTTTCATTCATTTTAACTGACTTAATATTAATACTTTTTTTCTACTTTACTAGAATTATCTGCTTCCATTCAGGAACCCACTATTTGGCCTGGTTGCCTCTCATTTTGGTTTACAAAAGTCCTTCCATGTGCCTCTTCTCCCTTGTCTGTAAACTGGAAGAAGCTGAGTATATGATCCTGTGGTCCCTTCTCAACTTGATCACTCTGAGACTTTAAATATCAAATAGGCTGCTAATTTCAAGTTTTCCTCTGAGTTAGGCTACATCCTGTTTTCTGCACAATATTCAGTCTTAAATTTCTACTCGGAATGTCCCTGTAAGGCAAGACAGGGACTATTTTTTTTTCTTCTTTCTTACTGCACTCAGATGATGAGAGTAGGTTTTATTGTTTTTAAACTAAAATAACACCTCTTTTTTTTTTGTTTTGCTCCCTCTATTCAACCATCATAAAGCATTTATGATATTTACAGTTTTTTTACTATAGTGCTCATTTGACAATTCCCTTTTGGTTGCTGCTAAACAAATGGATTACCATTTACTTACTTTTCTCCCTTAAATTTAAAAATCAGTAAAATATTTACATATAAACCATACATGCACGCGCACATGGGCATACACAAATAAACACCCACATTTCAATAAAATCCAGTCCTTCATTGAGTACTCTTTTTTAAATATCCTGTTAAATAAACTAATACTGTAATTGGAAAAGAAATGTGACTTTTATATTTGTAGTGAGCAGATCAACCCACAAAAGATCAAAATTGTATCTTGCAGAATTTTACATGGATTAATAGGTATACTACTTTTAAAAGGGAAAACGAAGTGTGTCTTTATTTTCTTCAACTCCTTCCTAACAGATTTCTTAAATGAAGGAAAAATGCAAGGAGATCATTTCTTTTATGCACTTACTTCTGGACTTCATAGTTCTCTAGTGTTATTATATCTAAAACACTGCTTGCTTCCAGAAAGTTGCAATAAATGTGGAAAGGCATTTATTGAAGAAAACCTTCCTTAATTAGGATTCATTTTCCTAATATAAGGATTTCTAAAGACAGCTCTATTTTAGTTATGTAAAGCATGTAAAAAGTGGCATATGCTCAATCAAAACGGAATTTGAAATTAACCTGTCACTTTAGACACCACAATGGAGGGGGACGGTTAAGATGTAACAGTGTTTCAAAGTCTTCATGCTGGAAAAAGTGGCTAATAGTCCAGTTGAGTCTTAAATGATAGCAATGGAAAAAGAGAGAATATTAAAGAAAAACAAAATTAAAAAGAAAAATCTCTTGCTTTTATTATTAATAATTAAATAGTTCTGTAGAGTGGGAAATAAATCCTAATTTGAAAATTCCATCTTATGTATAAAGAATTAAGAAGTATTCATTTACATAGATTTGAAGTTCTCATTTTATAATTATTAAATATCTGTAGAAAATTTATCTTTAGGAGCTTATATTCTAAAAATCACACAGCACCATCACAAAAATGGTTGAATGCCCTGAGTCATAATTTTCTGCAAGCTGAGTATTATTAAGAGCACTCATAAATAAGAAAAATATTTGAAGATTATTTTTTCTTATTCCATACATATGCATAATAAATAAAAGCAACACTTTCCTTAAAATGTCCCTTTTTGCAGGGTTTTGTAAAGATAAGATAGCAAAATTATTCAATCTTTTGTTCCCATTAAAAAATCCAGCAATAAGAGTTATTCTACTTATTAAGACAAAGGAAAGGGTCAATGTGTTCAAATTGGAAATTAAAAGGATTTCATCTCTTTGCTAAACCTTCTGTTTCTAGATGCATGCACATAATGATACTAAAAAATGACAATGGAACTTTAGAGAGCTATCGAGCTATGAAATGAAAGGCCTCATAAAGACAAGTGATTAACTTATTTAAACTTTTTCACTGATGCGCTGAGAAATACATTTCCTTTTATTTATGGTATTACAATCAAAATCATCATATAACGAAATACTCCTGGATGTTAAACCTATATCTAAAATATGAAAAAGCTGAGAAAGTCATTTAAGCATTATGTCACAGATAACTAAAGACAGCATTAAACTTAGGGCTTAAAGAAAGCAACTGCAGATGAAACTTACTTGTTTTTTGGTTATTCAACAAGGTATTTTAAACCAAGTTATCACAAACTTGAAAAAAAATCAAAATATTTTCCATGGCAATATAGTTATAATCACCACTCAATGATCATATGGAGGTATTTTAAATCAATACAAATGGAGGCTAAGTGACAAGAATTTAAAAGAATCTGGACGCTTATGCTAGCTGCAAATAATAACAATAATGATCTAATATTTAAGTACATTTTCCCCACTCAAAATAGGAGGCTAATTACTTATCAGGAACTGTATCAAACACTTGCCATAATTCATTGTGCAAATTCCATTAATCCACTGGATATCAAGGAGAAATAGCTTACTGATTTTTTTTATCCTATGTACTAGCTCAAAATTCTTTGAACTTGTGGCCAGATGTCAAGTAATAAATAAGTAATAAAACTATATTATTCTAAATTTTAAAATTAAAGACTTTAACTTTCTATGGGCCAGTCCAAAACATCAACACATTTCTTTTGTTCATTTATTTTGTAGAGTGACGTCACACAGAAGAGGAGTCCTTCAATAAAGAGCTGCTTACAATAAGCCAAGGTTCAAGCTCCACACATTGAATCCTTAAGCTTTATCTGCCTAATAATCATGGACATTTCATATTATTATTATTATTTGAAAGATGAGTCAGTTACAACTCTAAAAGGTATATCCAAGGTCAAATCATCACTCAGAAAATGAAGGAGTAAAAACAAAACAAGTTGATGTACTGCAACTAGGGAAAGAGGAGTAGAGAAATTTTTCCTAATTCTATGAATGAATGCTCAATTACTCACTGCATGTTACATAAATAACATAAACATGCTAAGTAATCAGAAATGACACTCGTGCTACAGTGAGAGTAACGTCTACCCAGCATGTAGCAGAGGTTTGGTGAATATGATGGATATGTTCAAAGTAAAAAGAGAAATAAATCAGTGAGAGAGGGGAATGAGGAAGACAGAGAGGGAAGCAACTAATTGGGCAAGCTGAAGCCATGGCAAATTTGAGTTTTATTTAGCTTTTTCTCGAACTGCAACTAGAGTTTCTCTTTTAGTGAAAACTACAGTTCTCCATTTTGTTTCTTTCAGCAGCTTTGGAAGATAGCGGTTCCCAGTCACTAGGGTATTATTTTAATTACTACTTCATCAAAAGAGTTAATATAACTCCTTACTTACTCCCAGGGAGTAGTTTACACGATGGGGGAATTTACCCTTAAATCGCATCTGTTCTTTCCTTTCATAAAGTCAATAAAGTGGAGGCTCTGTCCAAACACATGCATTGCCTTGAGCCATTTAAGGCTGAAGATATCAATATTTATGTATTTTATAAACATGGGTATTTTAATACTGTTGCTTAGAATTTATTTTGGTAATTGAAGGAAAACATACTATTAAATTCAGAGAATGTCCCCAACTATCAAGCTTTAAATTAAGGAAACTCTCACAGGAGAAATGAGAAAATCATCATTGATTCGTTTGGGAGGTAAGAGAGCTAATAATTTATTAAATTCTCTACCTACCAAAATTGATGAACTAAAGTTAAAAAAATGTAAATAAACTAATGAAAATGATGTCCTTAAATGTATTACTATGTGCATCATATTTATCCTTTTATTTACCAATTTTGTTCTCATATTTTATTTAAGAACATTATAAAGAATATACCACTGCAAAAGAGGTAATTCTACATATTTTTAAATTCACTTCTTTATCCAATATATTCACTATATCTTTTTTTCTCACAGTCTTGAGATATGATTCATATACCATACCTTTAAAGTATACAATTCAATGATGTTATTATATTTATAGAATTGTACAACATAACCACAATCTAATTTTAGAATTTTTGTCCCCACAATCTAAAGTCTGTCTAACTTTTCCTATTCTGGTTACCTTCTATAAATTGAAGCACATAATGGTGGTCTTTTGTGTCTATCTTCCTTTTATTTAGCAAAATATTTTAAGGTTCTTCTACATTGTAGCATGCACTAGAACTTATTAACACTAAGTAATAATCATTCATTGTATGGATTTACCACATTTTCTTTATCTATCAATTGGTGGACATTTGGATTGTTTCCGTCTTGGAGCTATTATCAATAATGCTGCTATGAACATATGTATACAAGTTTTGAGGTGAATATATATTTATTTTTTCTGAATAATACCTTAAAAGTCTAAAAATTAAAGATAACTTATATTTCAAGAATGTTATTTCACACTTTAATATTTTACCTCTGGGAAGTAGCAAATATATGGAGAAGCCTTCGAAGCATAGTCTGACATCTGGCAACAGTACAGACAGCTATATCCATGCACAAGTAAAACTCAAGACATGGAAAGAATTGACACCTGGGTCCACCACCTTTGGCATATCAATCCAGGGCCCAAATGCTGTTTCTTAAAAGTTAGAATCTCAAAATATCTATTGAAATGTCAATTTGACTGTTTGATATTAATAGAAATATTTTCATAGCAACAAAATAATGTTTCTATTAGTATATGCATATCAACATAAAACATATTTGTTGACTTTATCATTTCCTTTCCCAGTCTTGATTTTGTGTGCATTGTTATTATTGTTGATTTTAGATAAACACTAGTTTTAGGTTCCTTTGAATGATTTGAAATTTTTCGTTGAAAAATAAAAGAAACTTTCTTGAATCTGGAGATTTCCTATCTTTCAAGAATTTTCTTCCACTGTTCTACTTCAAAAGGTTTGCAGATTTCAGACTACACAAAAATATTTCTTACTGGCAAGTTTGAGCTCATGCCATTCCGTGTCCCCAGAGTTGTTTCCTCCCTTTAGTCTTCCTCTAAAAAGAGACATATTAAGTGCACTTTTATCTGTTATATACATGTAGAACCACACATGTAAAAGTTCACTTAATACATCTTATTTCACTTATGTTCATATATATATGTGCACACGTGTGTGTTCATATATATACATAAGAACAGAAAATGCCCCTTTATTTTCCATTTTCTTTTTAGGAGGGTCTGACCAGTGAGGCACTGACAGATGTGTGCTGGCCGCTCAACTGGCAAATTACTTGACTTCTCATCTTAGCTATAAGTTGGAATAAGGAGCATCAGAAACCCTGAATTTCAGGTCTTCTGGATGCTTCACAATGAAATCTGTACAGGTTTCCTAGAAAACATTCACATTGCACTAGGACAAATTTTTTTCTTTCTTTTTTTTTTTTTTTTTTTTTTTTTTGGTACCAGGGTTTGAACTCAGAGGCACTCAACCATTGAGCCACATCCTCAGCCCTATTTTGTATTTTATTTAGAGGCAGGGTCTCCCTGAGTTCCTGAGGCTGGCTTTGAACTTGCAATTCTCTTTTCTCAGCCTCCAAAGCCACTGGGATTACAGACATGTGCCCGTGCACGTGGCTTCCATTAGGACAATTTTTAAAAACTTCCAAGAGGATGGCATTATTATTCTTATCTTGACTATGAGTCCTAATGTGCTAATTTTCTTCTATAATGTCAATTTGTAATTATTTTTAGTTGAAAATCAATAGTGTAGGTGGGAGAAAAAGTTGGTGCTTGTAGTCTTAGATTCCAAACTACAGCACTCACATCTACTTTGGTGCCTGTAGACAGAGCTCACTAGTTCCTACTTACCAATGTCTTGGAAGGTTGTGTAGTAATCCGTCTTCACAGTTGTAGGTGAGGCTGGTTCTGGAGTTTACTGATTCAAAACTCCCTAAACTAAATCACCTCCTGTTATATAACATATTGGCTGCAGGAACCAAAAACTAATCATTACAACATGGCTTCATTAATTTGGAAAGTACAGCCTTGGATGCCAAGTGGGTTAAACACAAAATCAACATGCCACTTAATTGGTAAAGCATCCTTGGATTGTGAACTAAGTTTGAAACTGGAGAAAACATTCATTCATCCAGGAAATGATTCCATAATAACAGAAGGGGCAGCAAACCCAAAGAATGAAGCTGAGCTCAAGGGAGTGAGGAGACTACGTCAAAAGATTTTCAGTGTATTACAGAAGAATAAAGTCATTGATAGAATGGTCCTTATTAAGTTTGTAAAAACACTGGATTCACCTTCAGTGGGAAAGTGTTCTTTAAATATTGATAATTTAATTTATGTCACTGATTAGAAACTTTAGACTATGCATACCAGTTGAAGTAGTGAGAAAAGAATAGGGGAAGAAGTCATAAATGTATCACTGATTATAGCTTCCAATGTTCCTGATTTTAAGGCATAGATTAAATAGCAAATCATTTATCAAGGCAAAAGTCTCTGTACCTTGTTGTGAAAACTGGTATTCAAATTTTAGAACATTGCACACTGTATGGTAGACATTTAAAAAGTGGCATTAATTTCATAAAAAGATTTAATACTACCTGAGGTTATTTATAAATTCACAATCCTTCTGATAATTTTTGATTTACTGAGCAGAAACTCTGCAACATTAATATGTAATTTCAGGTGCTGCATCAGTACCTACAATACCAGCTGGTTGCTTCTAATGCCACTGAATGAAGCTTTCCTTCACCTCTTCTGTGAACAAAATTTATAAAATAATTAAGACTGAAATGCACTGAAAATAAAATCACACAGGGACATTATTATTTATGCACTTTGCTTTGTCTTTTGTGCTAAGCTGTTCCGAGGAAGATTTGAACCCTGAGGATCAGGAAACTACAGTCTTTCAAAAGTGTATAGCTGCATCACAGGGAAACAGAAAGGCACTGAGTGGACTGATAGGATCCAAGTCTGCTTCTCTCCCTGCAGCTTACTCTTTGACCTTGAGCAAGTTCTTTAACCTCTATGAAACTGGCATTTCCTCAGAGGTAAATTCACCTAATTATACCTGTGTTATCTACAATCAAATATAAGACAGACTAATAAAAAATGTAATTTATAAATGTCATTTTAAAGTTCTAAACTTTTAAAACTAGAGCCATGGTGTGCATGCACACCTATAATCCCAGCTACTCAGGAGACTGAGGCAGAAGGACTGCAAATTTGAGGCCAGCCTGGGCAATTTAACAAGACCATGCCTCAAAAATTAAATCAAAATTTAAAAAGAAAGAGCTGGGAGTGTAACCCATCTACAAAGCCAACAATTTTCAAAAGATAGGCTGTTAAAACAGACAGCAGAATACATCAGACACTAGAAAGGCAATATGTCAATCAATGGAAGGGTAACTGATGTGATACAGCAATGTGTATACGGGGTAAAAGCGGGAGTTCATAATCCACTTGAATCAAACCGTGTAATATGATGCATTAAGAACTATGTAATGTTATGAACGACCAATAAAAAAAAAATAAATAAATAAATAAATAAATAAAAAAAAATGCTCCTCAGTTTTCACATGGGTAAGTTATAAGGTTTTAGGCAGGCTCATGGAAAATCAGGAAAAACCCTGATTTTGTCTTCATTCTGTGGTGCTTCTGGGGTTCACCCTTGCCTCTCAGCTTGGCTACTCCCTCTTGCTGTAGCCTGTCTTGAGTTGCTCACTCTTCTCACCTGGGTCCTGTTCTTCACTCTCTGAGGCCTGTAGTCCTTCAAGTTCATTCTCTACTCATGGAGGTCACAACTGCTGAACTTGAGTCCACCATCACCTCTTTCCATGCTCCACACTCCCCTCCCATATAAATATATTTAAATTCTGCTTTCTGAACCAGGTGTTTTCAATATCGAATGATATTGTCTATTCTGACAGTCTATACTAGCATACCAATGTGAGAAAATTAAGAGTTACCCTTAAATATTCAAGAACTTAAATATTTTAGTTCAACTTATAATTTTAAATAAAATGTCCTTATTTAGTAGTTTAAGTATATTTTATATGTATTCATTAATCAGGTATCATCTCCACCTACAAATCACATAAAATAAGTATTTAATTCATAAGTAGGCTCAGTACTATGAGGGCATGCATGTGTGCATTGGAACATAAATGAAAGAAAACATTTATACTCTAAACGCAAAGAAATAAAATCCTATTTAGGAAATTATTTTTGAAAGGTGTAACAGAATGATTTTAGATTTAATTTAAAAACAATTAGTTTGACAAAATATATTGTTCTAGTTTGAAGCAATATTATATAAAAGATAAGAATGTTACACTGCAACCAAGTACCTACTAGCAGTGAAAATTCTCTTATGAATTCCTACAAAATTCAATTCACTTTATATATCTCTTTTCTCCTAAAAACTAAGCTTTGACCTCTTTAAATTCTCAACAAGTAATTGTAGACTGCTCATCCATTATCTCCAAGCACTCTCTCCCTATACAGGATCCACTATGGTAATAGTTCTTTCATCAAAGCCTAATGGTTTGTTTCAAATAATCAAAGTAGTGTTTATATCACTGTCCTCAGGTGCAACCATTTTGCTTCCTGGAGAGCAGTATGGTACATGCTAATGTCAGAAGTGATAAATCAAAGTAAGTACATTTGTTTTTCTACCTTAACCAGTCTATTCAGCGCCACTAACAAAAATACATGTTGGCATTTGCACTTATGTACTTTCTATTTGAGGCTATCCAGTAATAAAGATTACCAAGAAAAAAATGCATATGTAAAACAGATGGCTATGTGAAAGTCTTAGTCATATGAGAAATTTCAGTGTTAGATGTGGGTTGCTGTGAATCAATTTGTACTCTTTACATAGGGAACATGTGGAAGTAGAGAAGTATTTACTCTATAAATGACCGATGATGTGCCTTCCACTTACAGAAAATCAGAATAGCTTTCTCTCCTAAAATCACCAGATATTTAAAGTGGAGATATTCACTTACATTTTACTATTATAAATTGTGTGAGAAAAAAAAAAGAAAGAATAAGGAACACATCTGCACTATTTACAAATTCAGAACTGGCCTGAGAGGGATGAAATCAAATTTTATCTCTGTAGGCAAAATTCCCATGGGGGCCCATGGGAGACATAGTAAAATTAACATAGATTACTATACAAAATGGGATACTCTTGTCCTGGTCATTTTCAACTTGAATTTGCAATGGCATTCAGAGCTTGTCAATGCAGTCCATGAATCACAAAAGCAATGTCTTTTTCCTATATTCAAAAAAGAAAGGAATTTGCCCGGATATTGATCATTTCCAGTTCATGTAGTAGCACTTTTAGCCGAGCTGGAAAAAGTAGATGACAAAGACACAGTGAAATCTGCCTACTCACCTACTTAAGCATATATAAATGAGGACGAAACAAAGAGAAATTGACAAGTGGAAAATAAACTGAGATGAATTAAAGACCCACTATGTTTAACCGACCAGTGTAATATCCTTTGAGAGTCAGAATTCCCTTTCACATTCATCTCTGCTCCAAAAAAAAAAAAAAAAAAAACAACAACAACAACTAAATGAGAGCAAAACCACAAGGCCTGTGACTGAAGGGAAAAGAAGACAGACCCTGACAACAGTCTGCAAAGTCCAACTTATGCCTCATAAAAAAATGAAAAGCTGCAAACTCCATTTTATTTACCTTTGGGTTTTGGAAGCATAACATAAAATACATCCCTGGCAATAACACATCACTCTGTTTCTCTCTATTCTTAAGTGATGGCTTCTTCACAATCAAAATTCAGTCAATAGCCCAAGACTGATAGGACTTATCTCTAGATGTCAGCATGGTTCCAGAGGAGCAAACTGACAAAGCAAGGGCGATAAGTTAGGGAATAAAATCCATTTAAATGGTAGGACGCCTGATTATGGTTCCAGAAATGTATAGAGATCAAATAATGTTGAAGAAGCTTAAGTACGGATGATAAAATGTCTGAATAAAGTTAAAACCATCTTTTCACTCCACATGAAGCACAGCTAGGGCAAATGAAGAGGCATGGATCATTTTAAAATGTTTTGAAATCTAAGTTTAACTTAAAATTTTGGTGACCATTTCCTATGTAACCCTCGATCTCAATTAGAAGAGTTTTCTTATTCCAAAGTATTTTAAACATGGACTTGTTAATTTTACTGATGTCAAAATAGGTCCTCTAAAATATTTAGTAACTAAGTCATTATAGTTAAATAGTATTATGTAAAAATAAACATACAAATACGAGTATTGTAAAATATATTAACTTTTTACCTCTTGTACACATTTCATATCAATGTGTTTTCTTTCATTAAATCATTCCTCCTGAAAAGAATCCTAATATAAGATATATACTATTTCCCCCATATTAGTATATCCACACCAGAGAGTCAATTTTCTGATTCTATGAAAGACCGCCTTCAAATGAACAGCTAAATAATCTATCACCAAATCATGATTAATTTTCTACCACCATGCTACATTCTGGGATTACTCCCAAATGTTCAGTTTAATTTAAGTACTTTCTGATTCATGAACCAGGGGATAACATACAGCTATAAAAGGTAATCCAATCCTAACATGCCCTTAACCCCTATAATCTGCACTTCAATAGCAGGGAAACTGTATAGTTTTGAAACTGTAATCAAGAATTTTTTTTTGCAAACACACACTGGAGCTGTCCTTTGCTCCCATCTCTTATTAGATTACAATAAAACGACCATGCTCTCTTTATGGTGGGAACAGAGCGACCCTGGGGTGATTTATAATCTTGTGAAACCCTGTCCACACCGCTGACCAGACTTTTTTTGAGGTCACTATCTGTTTCTTCAACTGATGTCTTCCTGCTGTGACAACACTGTTGGAGAGCTGTCAGCACACAAGAATTTCTCAGGCTATGTATTGTCTTTGAACGCATTTCTTGTGTTATTTCTATTGAGAAGCATTTGCGTGCTTGGTGTTTAGACAGTAAAGGATCTTTCTAAGATTTTCTCATTAGTCTAAATCCTGACAAAGAGAAGACAACTAAACAGGAATAAATGAAGTGGATCTCTTAATAACGAAATGAGAATATTTATTTCTTCTAAATGTATAACATTGCTACTGAATAAAAACAATAGGGAACAATTCACTTTTTAAATGAGAATATTATTCTCTCCAATAGCAAAATAATTTGACTCTAACACATTAGATATTGTCAAATGTAAGCATTAGCTGAAATGCCTGGGCTTTAAATAAACATAAAATAAGTATGGTTTGATCTTTTTTAACTGTGAGAAGCAGGGGAAAATGTTAAATTAATTAGATTTTTTTTACACAATACCTTTATTTTATTTGTTTTTATTTTCATATGGTGCCAGGGATAGAACCTAGTGCCTCACTCATGCTAGGCAAGCTCTCTACCACTGAGCCACAACACCCCCCCCCCCAGAAGATGTTTTTAACAGTAATTTTTTGCAAAGTAACTTCCAATCTCTGCTCTTGTAAAAATGTTATGATAGATGAGTAAACATTCAATTTTAGCAAATTGAAAATGGTACTTAAAAATCAAGTTAATCACAGAGAGAATTTGAATAAATAAATTTGTGTTGGGTGTTACGATACGAGAGGAACTTTTTCAAATGATCGACATTGATCAATTTATAAGACTTCTTTCACCACTAGAAATATAAAAAGGCATCTCACCTGTTAAGGTCAACCGAATCAGCTGTTCTCTCACTTTGTTATTCTCATTTTGATTGTATTTCACCAAGTTTGATGGGCAAACGAGACTGGATTGCTTTGCTTTAATACTTAAATATCTCCTACTGATTTTAAAAAGGGAAGAAACTTTTTTTTTGTATTTTCCCTTTATTTTTTTTCTATTTTCTATTTATTTATTTATTTATTTTAATAAGGTGTATATGATACAGAATGCATTTTGATTCCTTGCACACAATTGCAATACAACTTTTAATTTCTCTGGCTGTTCATGATGTAGCATTGCACCATATGTGCAGTCATACATGTACCTAGGATAATGATGTCCATTTCATTCCACCATCTTTTCTGCCCCCATCCCCCCTCCCTACTCCTCTCTCCCCTTTGCCCAATCAAATGGAGAAACTTTGATTCCTTTCTTTTTTTGAGAGAACACAATTAAGGGAAACAATCTGAATCCCCCCCAACTTTTTTTTAAGAAAATGAAGTCCATATGGTTTCTAAAGATGTTAATAGAGAAGTTGTCCCCTCTTCAGAGTCTTCTTACACGTATATAAAGAGAAACTTTTTAAAGCTACAAGAAAAGAATATTTTGTAAGAAAGGGCCAACAATGATATCAAAGAATTCCAGAGCATCAGATCTGTTTGGAGCTCTTGGGCCAGAAGAACCGAGGAGGCGTCACGAACTGATACCTGCATCTGCTGACCCACTGAGTTCCAAGTTATGTGGTCTAATGGACATGGATCACTTTCACTGAGACACAGCACTGAGTTATTTAGAAAGGTACATTATGTTATCACAATTTTATACTTTTTACTTTGTCTCCCTATATTTAGAAAACAAAGACCCAAACATCTACATATGAGTAGGAAATAAACATAAACTAAATTTTATTTCAAAGTGTCCATAAACTTAAATTGTGTATGTTATCACTTTAAGTATAGTGGGAGGCAACAAAGTTAATAGACTCTAGCTAAGATTCACAAACATCATGTAATATCATGAATTCCTGCCTTCTTTTTTCTTCTATTTTTTTTAATCCAAATTCCAGGTAGGAGTGATCATATCTGGACTTATATGAGCATCATAACCCACACACCATACTCATCCTGGGATTTGGCAACAGAGCAAGGGAGCTTTATAAACCTTTGAGCTTTTAAGATTTATAAGACTACTTAGTCATCTAAACTTTCCTAACTTAGATCAGTGGCCTATGACAGTGTCACGCAATTAAAGCCAAATTAATAATGTTTTAATGCTAACTGTGTTTGATACAAAAGCTTAAAAATCCCTAGTTTTGTCCAAAAGCTCTTGTAAATAAGTAACACTATGTTCATTTTCCCAATTAGCAAGTGATATTTAAAAATCAAGTAGACACTAGCTAAGTTAGGGCTAATTGTTCCTCATCTTTTGCTCTTCCTTATAAGCTACTTTGAAATGATGAGAACATATTTAGCCTTACAAAAGTATGAACACAGCAGTAGTCACAACAAGTAAGTCAAGTGTTCCTTTGTTTCCAGGAGGTAACCTGCCATTTACCTTCTCCAAGGACTTTTAATAAAATGGACAGAAAAGAATCAATTAAAATAGTGAAATGCCCCTTAGGACCAAGTTGCTTCAGCACTCGGTGCATTTCTCAATAATCTGTTCATCTTGTGCTGCAGTAATACACATTTGTGCCATGTTTTTAAGTACTATATTTTTCATAATGAGGCTGTTTAAAACTGAGCACTGGAAAGAGAACGGGTGCTGATACAGCAAGTGTTATGATATAAAAACAGGGTTATGAGCGAAGCACACACCAGAAATGGAAAACATGATTAGAGGGAAATGGATGATGCAGAGGTTCTCATATAACAAGCCCGTGAAGCAAACCAGCCTCCAAGACCCCAAATATCTACCTAATCTCCACTATCTAGAGCTATTGCGCCCAAGAGCACCTCTGAAATACTATTATGGGACATCATTCCTGGAATCACTATCTATATAAAAGAAAGTAGTCCCAAGAATGAAGTCAGAACTTGAAGAATTCAGCATATAATTCTACATGCTTTTTAATGCCTGCTTCCTCTTTCTCCAACCCCCACCAATGCTTGACCTGTTCTATTAATTTATAAAAGGTGTATTCACCTTAGCATTTCAATGACATGGGCCTTTTTCTGATGCACTATTACATTTGGTGTAGTTCATCCCATTTCAAAAGTTGTGACTCCAATGTGGTACTGAGAATAATACTCATTTGAGAACAACAAAGTATTGCATGTATCTTTGTGTCGATAATCAGAGAATCAGCATAATTCGGGGAAACTAGATACATATCGAGGTATTTGTTAGTATTCTGAAAATCCCAGGTAAAGGATATTTTTTTTTTCCTCTGCTCTTTATACTCCTCTCTTTTCCTACCTGAATTTCTCCTGGTGCTGTCCATGCACGGGTGAGGGGAATTTAGTGTTGGGGCTCAGCTCAGGAATTTGCTAGGCAGACAGAGAACAGTGAGACAAAACCAGACTTGCCAAAAACTTCCCCATTTCTTACCAACTTTCTACCAAAATTGCATTATTCTTCCAACACTGTTTAACATGGAGAAAACTATAGCAAAAACCTTGGGAATGCCGGCTCATGTATTCACAATAAAACGTCAACAGAACAGACCAAAGCAGCTGTTTGAAAACTACCAGCCTATTAAAAAAGAAACTAGCCTGCACTGCACACTCCGTGAATAAGATACCTAGGCTTGCCAAGGCAAATAAAGACTTGTTTACTGTGATGTGTAGAAATACAAGAAACAGAGCAGAAGGACTTGAAGAAGTAAACTAAAGGGAAAAAAAAGGCTGTGTGGAGAAGTGTGAATTAAAATGAGCTTTTAATCAATTTTGTAATCACTGTCATTCATGAGAAACATTATAATGCTTATTAAAATGAAAACAAAAAAAACAAGGGTAAGAACCCTGTTCTCCTGGCCTGCCTCCAAGAAAGGTAATTTTGTTTTGTCTCCTTAAATTATCCCTGAGGTAACAATTAGCTCATACTTTTAAAAGAAACTGCTCATATTTAAGCTACCAGCTGGATCCTTTTTGTATTGGTGAGAGGTGGCCTAAAGGTCCATATTTACCCGGGTTATCCCAGCATAATTGTTCATCCTGCCTCTGTCTATTCTCAAGAGTGTCCCAGTTTGGCCAATAAAGTTTATGGTTACCTTACCTATGACCACCTGTAGGGATGGAAGAGGTGATGAAAGCCAATCTTCTAGCAAAAGATAGGTCACAATAAAGAAATTTACATTAAAGCATGAAAGACTAATTCCAAATTACTAGAAATTTCTACCTTTAAAAGTCACCTAGACCTGGAAAGATGCTGTTGAATTTATGACATCTATATCTCTTAACACAGAATTAAGTGAATGGTAATCATTGCAGTATTTTTTTTTCCAACAGAAAACATAAAAAATATTTCTGAAACTCCAAATAAGGACAGATTCCTTGAACACAGAGTTTATTGTGGGTAGTCAGACTGCAGAATTGGTAATAGTCATACTTTGTCTTGGTTAAATATTGCCTCATAATATTTGAATTCCAAATTGCATATTTTCTTCCTTTGACCTTGCAGAAAAATAATGTAGCAATATTGATGATCCTGAGTCCTAGTAATTTCCCTTTAGAAAAAAAAGCTCCATTATGGGCGGATTGCAAAAATTCTACATTTTCCAAAAACAGATTAACTATTAAGAAAAAAATTAGCAGTTAATGTTTAAATATTTATTGTTAGTCACTGTGTGAAGTACTTCATAAATATAGTTTCATTTAATATAACACTAAGTATTATTATCCACTTTCAGAGATGAATAAGCTGAAGCTTGTAGATTTTAAGACCCTGCCTAAGATCCCAGAGCCAGCACGTAGTAAAGACATATTAAAACCTAGTTTCTAATCTGTGGCATAGTTTGCTCTTGTCCCATAGAAATGCAGAAAAAACTTTAATCTTTTTCTACTCATATACAATGAAAAGCTTTATTGTATTACCTCTGATCCACATTTCCTACTTCCCTCCTCTACTAAGCTGGAAATCAAAGCCAGAGAAAATGCAAAGAGAAATAAGCTTTGTTAAAATGCCTTTGAGTTCCTCACATCTTCAAATATTGACTCAGATGTCATTTTCTCAATGAGGGAAGCCTCATTCTGACCACTATATTTAAAAGTTCAACTGTCCCACTACCCACACCTCAAGTCCCTCTCACTCTGATCTATTTGTTTGGCATCTATCACCTTAAAACTATGCAATTTGCTTATTTATTGTCCTAATTATTTAGTGTCTGCATCTCCGTTCCCAACCATAACTACTAGAATATGAAACACTGGAGGGTCCAGATTTTTTTTGTCAGCTATGTTCACTGGTTTATTCTAAAATCCTTGAAGAAATGCCTGAAAAGCATATTTTTGCTACATCCACGTCAGAGCACTAATCTCCAGGATATATAAAGAATTCAAAAAACTTAACACCAAAAAAAAAAAAACAACCCAATCAATAAATGGGCTAAGGAGCTGAACAGATATTTCTCAGAAAAAGATATACAATGAATCAACAAACATATGAAAAAATGTTCAACATCTCTAGCAATTAGAGAAATGCAAATCAAAACTACTCGAAGACTTCCTCTCACTCCAATCAGAATGGTAATTATCAAGAATACATACAACAATAAGTATTGGTGAGGATGTAGGGAAAGAGGCCCACTCATACATTGCTGGTGGGACTACAAATTAGTGCAACCACTCTGGAAAGCAGTATGAAGATTCCTTAGAAAACGTAGAATGGAACCACCATTTGATCCAGCTATCGCACTTCTTGGTCTATACCCAAAGGACTTAAAATCAGCATACTATAGTGATGCAGCCACATCAATGTTTATAGTAGCTCAATTCACAATAGCTAAACTCTGGAAGCAACCTAGATGCCCTACAATCGATGAATGGATAAAGAAACTGTGGTATATAAACACAATGGAATATTACTCAGCATTAAAAGAGAATAAAATTATGGCATTTGCAGGTAAATGGATGGAATTGGAGAATATCATGCTAAGGGAAGTAAGCCAATCACAAAAATCCAAGGTTGAATGTTCTCTCTGATAAGTGGATGCTGATCCATAACAAGAGAAGGCATGGGAAAAATGAAGGAACTTTGATTGAGCAAAGGGGAGAGAGGGATGGAGAAGGCATATGGGGGTAGGAAAGATAGTGGAATATGAGGGACATTATTATCCTAGGTACATGTATGACCACACATATTGTGTGACACTACATCATGTACAATTAGATAAATGAAAAGTTGTGCTGCAATTGTGTACAATGAGTCAAAATGCATTCTGCTGTCGTATATATCTAATTAAAATAAATAAATTTTAAAAATGCCTGACACATATTAGATACATGAAGAATGTGCATTTGATAGATGAAGGGAAGTTTTCATCAACTCATACTTACACACAAATAGTTTTAAGATTCTGTTAACTCTAGCAGAAAAGATGAGTAACACTAATCTAAAGAAAAGATTAAGGGACAAGTAAATATACCCTTAAGTGAAAATTTTAAGCTAATATTTACTAAATATACTCCCACATTTGGAATTTATTGAAATTCAGTCATATTACAGACAATTCAGTCATATTATATGATACATATGATAATATGTGAAAACATTTAAGAATTTTAAGAATTTTTGAGTGATACACTATGAAATTACTATTTGATTTCATCAACTTCAGTGATACACCAAATATCCTAATTTATGCACATTTAGTAATAGTATTTTTTGTTTAAAAAGTAATATTTCCAAAATATAGTTTTAAACAGTCTACTAAAGTGAAATGGAGAGAGTGTGATAAGCAGCTGAGCTGAAAATCTGTGTAGTGATTACTCCCAGTTATCACCTGCTCTCACTGTAGATAGAAGGTATACACCATCAATATTGGTAAACCCTCATCAGGGTCTTTTATTCCCTCCTCAATCACATCAAGAACAATGTTATTAGAGGCGAGGAATAATGGTAGAAAGAATAGATACGCCAGTAGGAAGCCTAAGCTGTATATATCTTCAAATGGCTAGAATAGCTTCAAGTTTAAAACCATGTTTGTATTGCCTTTAATTAATCATGAATATATAAACAGAAAAAAAAAACTAAGTACAAAATTATCATACTCTTTTCTATAGTTTGGATGGTGAATGTCCCCCACAGGCCCATGTGTTCAATAAAGGCCTGGTGGCCAGGTTGGCTATATTAGGAGGTGGTGAAACCTTTAAGAGGTGAGGCCTAGTGAAAGATGCTTAGGGTCCCTGGGGATGCCTTTGAAGAGGATCCTGGGACTTCAGCTCCTTCCTGTCTTTTGCTTCCGGGCCATCAGGCGAGCTGGCTGCTCTGCCATACCCTCCCTGTCAGGACACGCTGCCTTCCCAAAGACCCAGAGTATGAGGGCCAACTGATCATGGACTGGAACCTTCAAAACTATGAACCAAAATAAACCCTTTCTCCCTATAAATTGATTATCTTATTTATTTCATTACAGTGATGGAAAGCTGACTAACATACTTTCATTCAGAGGTGAGGTAATTTTTATTTATAGAGAGTTGATATATACTTTCAAGTATTCAAGTAGAATTTTGTTTTTCCATATATAATGTTTGTTCATTATTTAAAAAAATGTGTTGATGGAGTTTTAGCAAAAGGGTGTTCAGGGAGAACAACACATTGTACACCAGTAGACACAATAGCTCTTCAGTTTTCTTTGTTTAATTATAAATATATTCTCTCATTGAACAAAGACATTTTCTGCCCACATTCACTAAGTCAGTGAAGAAAAGAGTATTTTATATAGACACCAAGAGTTAAAAATACTAAATAGAACTATGGAGAAGATGAAGACATAGTGAGAAGAAATTCTGGAATCAATCCTCGGAAAGCATCAGGTCACTGACAACAGTGTACATTATTGTTTATAAGCCATCTTGTGTGAGAAGGTTGAATTAAAGTAATTTTGAAGCAATTTTCATCTGTTAATGTTGAGATTGATATACACTGGACCATGCCCTCTCTTTTTTTAAATGATATCATGATTTTCATTTGCTGTTCCTAATCCTCTATGTTTATTTCAAAGGCAAATCCTTTATACATATACCATCCACTGACACCAAAGTAAATCAGCCAGAGTCAATCCATATGCACACTCTGTGGCTGCCTTCTGTGAAGCCTACCTTTGTGGTGTGCATTAGCTTCTCCACTAAAAAGTCAGCTTAGAGGTTCAGCAGAACTCAGTTAACAGAGCTTTCATTTTCATTCAGTGGTATTTTTCAAATTCTGGTACAGAATGTTCCCATCATCTGATACTCATTATCACAAGCTTAGAATCAAGCACAATAAAGGTATTTCTTAGAGCTACAGTCATGACTGAGCAGCATGGAAAGACTTGCTCTCTGTGGGTCACTCTGTTTGACTTTCATTGAACATTGAGTAATCCATAATGGAAACATAATATCTGTTCTCTGAGAACTAGTAAAAATACTTTCTCTCATAAAAGTTCATATGAGGCTTTCTATCAGTTATTGGAAACCAGAAGACAAAGGGGAAAAAAATCAGTGTTTTAATATCATGAAAAAATTATTAAAATATCATTTTAATTTGTAGACTGATTCTGAAATCTAAAAGTTCCATTCACTAGCTTATGAATATAACTCCTTTTTCACACTTTCTTTAAAAGTTCACATCAAAATCTGGGGCTCCTAACTTGAGTGTTCCCTTGAACCCCAGAAATGTGTTTTCAATACCACCTGCAAAATTCACAAGCATCTCAAACTCAAAACCTTCAAAATGGAATTACTTATCACCACAAAAAAAAAAACTGTCTCCTCCTCATTTTCTTATGACTGACAATACTGTTCACCAAAAACTAGAGATTTAATCTGAACTTCCTTCTCTTTCCCCACATATTTCATTCAGTTTTTCCTCTTGAGTTTCTCTTTTGTTTTCTTCCCTCCATCCCTACCTTCAGCTGCCTTAAACAAACTCAGTTATTTCAAAGTGGATTGTTAAAACATCCTCGTATTTAAAACGCCTACAATTCAACCCTCTGAGAGTCTTACAGTTATTCAGATCATTTCCCTAATTTAAATCTTTGAATGAAATAAAATTTCCCAGTGATTTATAATTATCCATAATATGGGGTTCAAACTCTTTTATCCTATTGCACAGGACCTTTACTGAGATGGTCAGTGCCTGCATTTCCAGACTACATTCTAAACCCTGATTAGCAGATGTGTCCTGATCTCCAGCCAGGCAAACCCTACAATCCCTGAAAACTAACTTTTTTTTTTTTTTTTTTTACCTCAGTATCATTCTATTAATTTTTATTTCAAAAAGCCTTAACTTCATTAATACAGGTGTGTCTTTTGATTATATTACTAAGAATAATGAAAAATGCAAAGTGAATAAAACGAAAAGAAAGTGATAAAAAAAGTATAGCAAGGCAGTAAAGTACATAAAAAGAACATTGTAACTTCTAACAGCTACACTAAGATCTGAGCAGATATGTTTGATTTTAATTTCTTTATATTCATGCCTTTAAGCTTGGATTTCCAAGATAGATGTGATTTATGGACTTGGAAGAAGAGCTTATCACTTTTCTTTACGCCTTACAAAAGATAAAGGGCACGTTAAACTTGAGAAAGAACACACAGAATAATTTTTAGCCTCTCTCTAGGTGATGGTTGTTTCACAGTCTGAGGAGTTATTTTATTGTATGTTTTAGAATAATCCTAAATAGTGGAATCTTCATGAGAAGAGCCTTCATTTTCCTGGCAGCCTATATTTTCTGAAACCCAAAATTTGTGGCTGCCATGAAATCAAAGATTTTTAACTAGAAAAAAGTTTGTAAATATTAATCTACTTCATCTTCTACACCTGCCATTTTCTACTACAATATTTTCTTCCCAGGATTTCTGACAGTATTAATATGATGAATTAACATTTATATATGCTATTCTGCAGCTCACTATAGAACCTAAAAAAAAAACTACCTATTTTTAATGAGGAAACATGTCTTTATTTAATTCCTCTAGTAAAACCCCAAAGTTTAAGCTCTTTGTCTGAGACTGGATATGCTGTTTTTCTTAGTCCACTGGAAAGATGGTTGAATAGAAGCACTTCTCACCATGAATAAACTGTGAAATGTAGGTGAAAATTAAATTTAGTTACAGCTGCCAGCTTGGAGTTGGCTCTTGTGGTGGTTGTCTCACTTAAACAAGCACAGCTGTTTGTGATGCTAGGGATAAACAAATACACACAAAAAGTAATATTGAAAGCAAAATAAGAATAAAAACTCCATAGTACAAATCTTGTAAAGGACACCAGTAACAGTGTGCAGGGTCAAACAGAGGAAGGAACAGTGTGAATTCCAAGGAGAATTGAAATCACATGGTGAGGGTCTGAAAGATTATGAGGAGCTGCTATCGGAGATAAGAAGGAAACAGATACTTAAATATTCATCTATTACTCAGACTTAAAGTTTAAAATATTAAAAAATTTCTCCTTAAAATTTACTTAGCAAGGTTGGCCTGAAAATAGCCAGAAAATTATTTCACCCTCAGAATGTACCTGTTCTGGGACTGGGGTTGTAGTTTAGTGGTACAGCACTTGCCTAGCATGTGTGAGGCACTGGGTTCGATCCAAGGGCACCACATAAAAATAAATGAACAAAATAAAGTTAAAAAAAGATTCTTTAAGAAAAAAATGCACCTGTTCTTTGAACTTGTCCGTGTGAATGTCTTGTTAGAGATTTGGCTAACAAGGGAATGTTTAAGTGAGACATGGCTTATTTAAAGGGAATCTTAATTTTCAACAATATTTCATAATCCGTGGAACAGAAATGCTTTTATCATTTAAATATTACAACTACTACACTATGAAAAACATGTATGGCTTCTTTTTTTACTATCTCACCTTACCTGAAATTATTTAAAGGTCAGTAATGATGCTTCTAGGATTTTATGCTATTTGGGAAAACAATAGTATTCTGAGTTATGAATTTCCCTAACTACAGTGAAGTTTATAATTCTTCAAGAACTTTTCCCTATTTATTGGACATATACAAATGAGGATAAAAAAGCACTTCATAGGTACTGTAGATGCTGTCTATCAAGACTCGGCCAACATGATCTTTGATGTAATAGTATATTGAACCAAATAAAAGCACACAGACCATGCATTAGTTATTTCAAAGTCATTTAGGAAAATACATTTATGGTGAAGGTTACAGGCAGCTTTGTCAGTTGCTTAAACTGTTTATATATTTATTCCTTATGAACTTTGAAATGAGTATGCTAACTGTAAAGCTTTGTGGATTTTTTTTTTTAAATCCCAGGGAGATCACAAATGCAAAGACTCAAATTTCAAAGGAGAAAAAGGATGAAGCCAGTCCATTAAGAGGTAACTCTCTAGAGGAAGTGAAGATGACACTGCTCCTTTCTGCACATCATGGTCTTTCTACAGAAGGGCCCCACACCTGAATCTTTAGCACTGAAAAGTTACCAGAGAAGTAAAGGTTGGAGACTCCCCCAAAGCATGCACTAATGGATTTTTAAAACTAAATAATCTCAGTATGTTAAAAGTACTATTTTAAGGCACAACTCCTGAAGTTCCATGAATTTCTCTCATGTCAAGTAATATGGTTAGTTTAAAAATCACATAAGGTTATAAGTAAAACAGTGCAAATAATCCTGGACAATCTAGTAGAGGTAAGAGGGGGCAAAGGGAATGCCAATTGAGTATGAATGGGTTCAATTATGAATAGGCAAAAACTTTAGAAAGATCAAGGCTCATCACACTTTTTAACATGCAGTTGGTATAATTTAGCAAACCACTGTTAAAAATATAGGACTCATAGCTAAACATTATATTTAAACTAAGCCTTATCTCCTGAATTACTGAAATACAATGCTCTTTTACTCTTGATCTATGCAACGTTATCACTTATACATGACCTTCTATTATGCAAGACTTTGATGAGACACTAACCATTAACAGAAAAACTACCAATATTTAGCTGTGCTACAGTTAACTCCTTACCTTACCCACGGATATTCTGGAACAGGGGTTCCCTTCCAATTTCCTATACAATAATTAACCTGGTAAAGAAAAATAACATTATTTCCCATATTTCCCAAAGACAAAGCAAATTGAAGAATGTATGTCACCAAGTTGCATGTCATGGAAATATGTCAATCTAATAAATAAGTCCTTCACATGGAATACAAAGATTTCAAAATATCGAATACCTTTTTTTCTGCCATGAAAAAGAAAAAATATCAGCCATCTAAAGACAGCAACAAGAATGGCAAAATACCTGAATGGAAAAACACATCCATGATGAAGCTGATTCCAAAGAACAGTATGTGAAGGGAAATAGACCTCACCCCAAACTTTCCATGGTTATGTTTCAGCTTAGAAATTGGAAATTTTGTTTCAAACTCTGCTTCCAATAGCATAATGTTTAAACCCAATTAGATGCACAGTGAACAGTTTACAAGCTTTTAAAAACAAGCTAAATATAATAATGAGTGACTTGCTCTGACAGTATTACTTAAATGGAATTGGGAAGCAGGTATAGAAGATGGACTAGAAACTATGAAGAAAGGAATGAAATTGTAATAGAAAATAATACAGCTAGCCAGGCAAGGTGGCACATGCCTGTAATTCCAGCAACTCTGGAGGCTGAGGCAAAAGAGTTTAAAGCCAGCCTCAGCAATGGAGAGGCACTAAGCAATTCAGTGAGACCCTGTCTCTAAATAAAATACAAAAAAGGTCTGCGGTTGTGGCTCAGTGGTCAAGGGCCCCTGAGTTCAATCTCCAATACTAAAAGAAAAAAGGAGAAAATAATCCAGCTATTACTATACATTCCTTTCCCCCACTAACATTGATCTAAACCCATGAATTAGTTTAATAAATTAACATTGCAATTATTTTGAACTTGTTCTTACAAGGAAAATAAGACCTTAATGTGTACTATTTGTTGTGTGGTAAGAGTCCATATGATGGTAATGAGTTTGTTAAGAATCTTTAAAACACATTGCAACAAGATTTAAGGAGTTAAAAAGAAACAAGAAAATATATTTTGGACTTGGAAGAGCATACAATGGGCTTATATTGTGTAATTAAAGGTGATGAAAGTTAACCTACAGTGCTAATGGGTATAAAATCTCATATGACTTCTATATTTACATAAAGAAATAAATTGCAATTGCTTGCTTTACATGGCTTATGTAAAAAATTTTTTTGAAAATCTTAGAACTATAAACAATATTAAAGAAAAAATTAGTAAATTACTGCAAAGCATAATAATGAACCTAGTGAACAAACATTTCCCACTCTTGCATTCCAGACAAACAGAGCACATATATACATATTGGACATTTTTAATACTATTTGTATTGTCATTTCCAAATAATGTAAAATTTTCCAACTATAATCTAGGTTATAGTCATTGGTTAAGCATTATTTTAATAGAACAAAACAATAAGAAATAAAATTTCTAGGTGGTGCTTGGATTCTACTTCCAGTCACCATGTAAACTTGGGAAAAGTCAATTAACTGCTCTGACCTTCAGAACTTTTGTCTTATTAGGTTTTGGGGTTTTGTTTGGTGTGTGTGTGTGTGTGTGTGTGTGTGTGTGTGTGTGTGTTGGTAGCAAGGACTGAACCCAGCAGTGCTTAACCACTGAGCCATATCCCCAACCCTATTTATTTATTTATTTTTAATTTCAAGAAAGGGTTTTTCTTAGGGGCTCACTAAATTGTTGAGGCTGGCCTCAAACTTGTGATCCTCCTGCCCTAGTCTCCTAAGTTGCTAAGGCTACAGGCATGGACCACCAAGTCCAGCAGCACTCTGATCTTTAAAAGCAGTTAGAACCTACTTTTTAAGACTCTTAGAGGGAGTGAAAGTGATGCACCGTATAATGCACACAAAAATAGTTCTCTTTAATTATCAAACTGCAAATGTATGTACTTTTATTTTTGGTCTGACTATTTAAATGTTTAGGTACTTCAAATATTGCATATTTGTAGATATTTCATAATAACAATCGAGATAAAGATAAAACATCAATTTTATAAAATCATATGTGTATGCATATGTACAAAGTTTAAATATTTGTACCTAAACAACTATAAGAACATGGAAACATTCAGAAACTAACAACATCTTTAAATATACCTAAGAATTAGTGTTAAATATGTTTTTGGATTTTTTTAGTTTCTGCATGAAAATCTAAAACATATGTATTTATATTAGTGTTTTAATTTCTTAGTTATAATCAAAGAGTTTGATAATGAATAATCACATAAGAACATTTTCATATAATTCAGTAATATGAAAATAAAATTTCTATGAGACAGTCAGTTGTGTTTGCAATAAATGCCTACTATGTGCCAGAGGTAAACTAAGGATTTTAACAAAAATCAGTACATGAGAATATTGTATCAAAAATCCAAGGAAAGTGATTATTAGTCAGTAGAATTTAAATTCATTCAAGATATAAAATCTGTTGATGAATTTGAGCAATACAACTTTAAAGCTGATCACAAATATTTCAAAAATTTTAGGTACATAAAGGAAAGTGTGCTTCTGGTGAATTTTAGGTATGAGATGCTTCTGTAGACAAATGCCAAGGAGAAAATCAATCAGCTTCAATTTCAATAACCTACTAAATTTCACAATAGAACAAGAGAGAAAGAATGTGTATTACATAATTCACAAAAATGTCAAGACATTCCAATAAATCTATAGATAATGGCAGAACAATATTATTCTGACACAAGGACATTATATTGTATTGATGAGTTAACAAAATGTTTGTCAGAAACCAAATTTTATGTTAATATGTTTGAATTCTCATCCAAAGTTTATTTTCAAAGCAAGAGACTATAGAAAATAATCGTTTGGAGATTTTAAGATTCTTGGTGATAGAACAATTATAAATTACATGTTTAAGAAAATTCTGGACACTGCTCTTGCCAACTTTAAAGAAAATCAAAGATGTGATAATGCCTGATTCAAACCTCTCCAGAACCTTCGGATTTCATAAAAAGTTATATGGTAGTCACTATAGATCTTGAAACTATTCTCTTCCAAAATAAAATAAGTTATTTTCTCTATATGAAATAAGTTATTTTCTCTATATGAAATAAGTTATTTTCTCTATATGTGCTGTGACTATATTTTGTTTTATCTTGATCCTCAAAAATTTTACCATGTTAACCCATAGTTTAGTTTCTGAATGAAAATCTAAAACATATGTTTCAAAATATCTTGAAAAGTTAATGCTGATAAAATTTTAATAAATATTGTATACTGGACTTTGATAATTTTCAGAATTCACAAATTTTTATTTTTATTTATTTTTTGTTGTAGATAGACAGAATGCCTTTATTTTATTGTTTTTATTTTTATGTGGTGCTGAGAACAGAGCCCAGTGCCTCACACATGCTAGGCAAGCACTCTGCTGCTAAGCTACAGCCCCAGCCCACAAATTTTTATTTTTAATACTTATGATTTAATTGGAATTTATTTGAAAAGATGAGTAAAGTGTGATAGCAAGAACAATTTTCTTTCTGCTTTATAAGCTTTTTTGGTAAAAGGAATTTTAAAAATTCAATTGGGAATTATAAACAGATAACTTCTTAAAAAACAATTTCTAAAATGTTTTAAAATAATTATTATCTCATTCCTATCCTTTTTTTGAAATAATAATAATAATAATAATAATAATCCTAAAAACCTGAAATTAAGTTTCCTAATTTTTCTTTTGAAATGTCTATAAATGAGTAAATCTCAAATTTACAATTATTTGGGTCATGACTTTTTTTGGTGTTAAGGGCAATTTCCTTTTGAAATAGCATAATGATATTTTTGTGGGAAATGATTCCTGAGAATGCTACTTGTTGCTAATGTTATAAAAACTGAGTTTTTCCTATACATATGGAGAATTCCATTTTCTTGCTAGCCTAACCAAAGGGAACTGAAGAAGACAAAAAAAAAATTCAGTTGACAATCACAACTGTTGTATACATCAAAGCCACACCTCTTGGTTCTGAAAATATTCATTTCACCATCTGAGAGCACATACTAGACTCAGTACTGTGGCCTCTTGTTCAGTGCACTATGGGCAAGAGATGGTGCCTTTACACAAGCCAGTGGATCGATTAGTCTTGGTAGAATCTTATTTTAAGACTCTTTAAGGCACTGATTTATGCACAATTGATCTGATCAACCAGGCAGTCAATGTGATTTATTAGCTAAGATTGCCAAAACCCTTTTTTCTCCTTTTTCATGCAGTAGTAATTCACCTCATTAGAGGTAGAATCATTATAGGAAGCTATTGAGAAATAAGAAGTCAAACCTGCTGGCCTGACTCCCTGTGTCCCCCACTTATGGATCTACCAAACAGGAATAGTTAGACGCTAGGGCCAGAGGTTCTGTGCATTTATGGAAGCCAGTGTGTGCACACTGTGGCTGGAGATGGATGGAGTAGATTAAAGGGGATTCTAATATTCCTTCACTCAGAAACATTTCCAGACGGCAAACTCATTCATTTAGCCTCGTGAGAAACTCATTCATTTAGTTTCTAGCACATTTTTTTTTATTTAACTACAGTAAGACAAATGACTTGTATTACTTTGTAATTATGGGGTTTAACTAAACATAAGACTAACAATGTGCATAACAAGGGTTGGCAACCTACAGAGAGCATGCAGATATGTGTGCATACACTCGCGCACACACACACACACACACACACACACATGCACTTCCACACAAACAGTTTTTTCTAAGGGCTGAACACACATTTGAGTTTGCCAAGCACTTATACTTCCTGCATTATGTCAGTGTGGGGAAACACTATGGCTCTTATACAGTATAAATGGTCATTTCCTGTTGGTAATGTCTATTCCCCAGCCAGACCCTGGGCCCTAAGTCTCTACTGAGTATTAAGTACCTCCTTGAAATTTAACAAATAGCTAAAAAAATGAGTGTAACTGAGTAAGGTATGACCATTCCATGAGAGTTCTACTTCAGCACACTCTTACTCAACACCTCCTTGCTCTTGAATTCAATTTGCTTCTATAAGTTCAAGGCCAGGAACCTTAATTCTAGTTACCCAGGTCATGCATTTCCTGTTGACTTCATAGAAGTTCCTCACATCACAGCAATATCAGGAAATGTGACCTGCTAATAGCTTCCCCTATCCGTTATCCTTCTCTTAACTTCTGCCATTTCCCTTCCTGCACCCCCCCCACTGCCCTGAAGGCAAAAAATGAGTATTCAGTATTCACTGTTTAACAACCACACATTAGAATGACTATGTAGTACAAAAATGTTCTGGGACAGTATCTTATTTCACTGAATACGTGCTATATAAATTGTGAATAGATTTGGTTAAAAAAACATTAGATTTACTTAAGCCCAGTTATTTAATTTATATATATATATATATATATATATATATATATATATATATATATATCTGCTACTTTTGATTTACTCTGACAAATGACTCCTTTAGAAATTTCTAAATGAATGCACAGTGTTTACACTGAACATCATTTCAATAATCTTAAAATATGATGAAGAGCAAGGTAATCTGCAAAACATATGAATGATTTTATAACTCTTCCAGAAAGTAAGGTACCACCTGTTCTTATTACCAATCAGTAATGTCAAAATGCCATGAAGTTTAGCTATTGAGTTAGTTCAAAAGAACTACCATTTGTGTGATACGCACTTGAGCTATGTTGTGTGCATCTGTGTGTATGGTTGAAACCACACACTGAAAACCAGAAGTCTTTACCAAAAAGATCCCATGTAAAAGTTGGCAACATCAAAACCATATCAGCAAAGTGAGATTATCTAAGAGCTCGAGTTCTTATTCTCATCATTGCCATTGACCAGCTAAATGTTTTCTTCAAACTTCTTCTTTAATAGAGATTAACTATAAAAACAAGTAACTACTTCTGATTTTTGTTTAAAAACTTTAGCTGGATTGTCATTTTAATAATGATCTATATATTAAGACTTAAAACTCCCTCTTTATGATACATTTTATAGTTTATATTACATTTGGCATATTACATGATAATTGGTAAATGATGTATTAGTTACCAATTCAATTTATTTATTTAGTCTCACTCTTGAAATAAAACTTTGCCTGTTATTGATGGCTTAAAATAATAATTTTTTCCTTTGGTTAGTTGTATTTTCTTGGCACCAGATGTATAAATACAAGACGACACTCCAGGGAGACTATTGAGTTCATAGATAGCACATTTCTGGTTTGTTAAAATCATTCACCCTTTGGGCTTATGAACCACAAAGCACCCACAGCTCAGCAAATCCCAGCATAGCACATGTCATATCACATCTTACTGCTTTAATATAGTCCTCACATTCTACCCTCTCAGTACAGGTAAGTATCTCAATATCATTGCGCATAGCAACAACTGACATCATTGTCCATGGAACACAGTTCTGTCATTAACTATGTTTAGTTACTATATGAAGAATACCACTTCATCTTAAACTTGGGACTGATGGGATGAATATTGCAGTTCAAGACCCCAAATGTTCTTAATATTGTCTTTAATAATTTGGTTCTAAAATGAAATAGAGTCTAGTAATTCTCAGTGTGCTTCCGAATTGGTTTAAACTGTGAGTGTACAATCTCTGCCTGGTTAAAGCTCCACATTTACATGGAGAGAGTGCCAATGAGTAGGTTTCATCAGACATTCGTGGAAGCTGTCTGGCCAATAGGAGTGGTTTGAAATGGTTCCCTAATCACTGTTGAAATCACTGATAGTACTGTCTGTCCACACTATGACAGACAAAAGCTGAAATGTATTAAACATAGCAATCCATCATCCTGCAGATGGGAAGCAGGAGCCAGCGGAGTTCAGAGGCAGTGACTACCCGCTGCTTAACAAAGGCTGGAGTCCTGACAGTTCTAGTCCCTTCCTAGCTCCTCACTGCCATCCCTCCATCTAAGATGAATGAGTGCAATCAATGAGGGAGAAAGCCTGCTGAGGACCTCAAATTCAAACATTGTTACATTTAAAGTGCTGCTTTTTTTTTTCTAACCAGAACCATTGCTTAAACAGTTTTGTGCAAGTACAAGATAAGTGAACTAACTACAGATTAAAAAAAAAAAAAGTATATTCTTAGAAAATATTTCATTGGTGTACCACTAAGTTTGGTGAACTAGCTTTGAAATAAAGCTATGAAACTAATTCAGAGAAAGTTTAAAAAAAAACAAAGTTATCCAATTAAGGGTAAGGTTTACATTGTTTGGGACAATTTGCTAGTGATGTTCCCTTAGAATAGCCAAGAAATTGTTATTTTTAAATAAGTACTAAATAGAAATGAATTACTGTTTGTTAAAGTTTGATTCATTTTGCATAGTTGTTTCTAATAAGGACATGTGAACTTCAAAATAGCCAAAGGGAGGGGGGGAAGCCCTCAACTGCTAACAGCACATTAACAAAGTATAGAAACGAAAGACACTTTTCTTTAGATTTCAGCCTTGTCATTTCCAATTTTCTGCTCCTTGGACATGCTTGTATTCAAATTCTGGAACATCTATTCAGCATATCAATCCTAATTAGACAATCTGGGTCTGGAAAGGATGAGAGCTGGGTCATTTGCATAATTTAATCATAAATACTCAGTGATACATATTTCCAAATGCATTTGTACAATTATCTTTTCATCCTTGGGGCAATGGTATTAATATGATTAGGCAATATTTCTGGAAAAAACAGACAAGTATGCACTCTTTTTAACTGCAGCTTAGGGCGATATGAAAAATTAATTAATTTCTGAAGAAAATCAATTTCTCTACGTGACCACATTAGACATTGCTAAACCAAGACTCAGAAACCTCTCTCAATCACTACGTTTTATCAGGCCCTTCTAAATTCTGATTAGTATGTGAACAGTTCAATAGAAAAACTGGTAATGTATCAAAGAGCATCTTAAATTTTGAAGAGATCTTTCTGCCTACTTTCTTTTTGGGTATACCACTCTGCCTTACTTTAATGCATTGTTATTTAACCAGTCAATGAGAAGCCTGTGAACTCATTCTTGAGTGATCTTTTATTAATGTACATTAACCAATTTCAAGGACAACAGGATAAGGTTACTTTTGAAATGCTTTATCAAGAAATTTGGATTTATATTCATTTAAAATAATCTTAATTCACACAAGACTATTTACTGTGAAAAATATTAGATGAACCAAGTCATCTTAAAGAGTACTAACTGTCATAAGAAAAACACTGTAACATTCTTAGCAGAGATATAAGAAAAACACTGTAACATTCTTAGCAGAGATATAAGAACCCAGGTGGCTAATCTGATTTTTAAAAAGAGATTCTGCTTTGTATGTTAATTAGTGCATAAGAAAGAAGTGGCATTTGTGAGTTTAAATGCACTATTCTTTTCTTTTCAATCAAATGAAAAAGTAGAAATTACTGCATGCAAATATTCAATATTCATTTAATTTGCATAAAGGTGCTTGAACAAATTTTTGATTCTAACAAGCTCATTTTTCATGCGTTTTGTCTTTCATCCTAATCTAGCATCTGTCATTCCTTTTTGAAGTTATTATCGGCCCAATTCCCTCTTGGACATGGTTGCTGGGTGACCGGTATCTTAGCACCCACTTTGACAGGAACAGATGTGAATCTGATCAAGAGATTTCCCAAGGGTACCTGAAATCACAAACAACTTTTGTGAAAAACAAACAGCAATCCTGTCATGGGCCCTTATTTAACTCACTCCCCAAAAGAAAGAGCAGAAAAGTTTACTCCAGACCAAATATACCATTTGAATTTCATGTCATAAACTTGGGATAAAATGCCTTAATAAAAATAAATTATGTATTTTCACACTGATGAACTGGAGAAATCCAATCTAAATATCAACACCTCAAAAGCTCAGAGTTTGTTCTGTTGTTGTTTAGATGTTTGTAGGTAAATTCCATTGTAAAAAAGCATTTCTATTTCATTTACAATTTTACTAGAGTTTCTACAAAAAAAAAAAAGAGAGAGAGAGAAGAAGAATAGAATAAGGTTAATTTAGAAGATAAGAATATTTTAAAAGATGAAATTTAGTTTGTGACTAAAGGCTTTCTATTTTGTGTATCGTAGAATTCTGTGCAATGTTACAAATTTGAAGTTCCATCTCTTCTTTTAAAATAATATTTTTAATGTGATTTTTTTCCCCCAGTTCATGTGCTGTGTCCCATCAATCATGTTTGGAAAGAGAGCTGTAAGGTGCCACTAGAAGACAAAAAAGGTCATAGAAACTCCACATCATCACCATTACAAAAGTCGGAACAGGTTGCCTTTCCTGAAATATATTCTTTTTTAAGACCAGCATAATGATCTTCTGGTCTACCTACTTCTCCTTTCTTCACACTTAAAAAAAATGTGGGGAGCAATGGTCATGTTAAGTCACCATGAAAATAGTTGGAACAAATTTTCAAATCAAATATGATTAGACTTTGGTATTTTATAAATATGTCATTAAAGTGATATTAGTTGATATACTTCCATTTCATGCAAATGATGTGTCAAGGCAGAAAAAACTGTTAACTTACTAAGAAAGTAAGACTTTTGCTACATAAAGGCCAATAAAGTTTAAAATTCCAAATATTTTCTTCTTGAACATGACTTAGTGAAGAAAGTATTGTACCTCCCATTAGAACCCTTCTTTTTTTTAATGTTTCCCTATCTATACTCCAAAGACTGACTTATTATAGCCATTCTTATAAGGAAGTTTTATGTTTAGTTCTTATTGAGAAATATCTAATAAAAATATCTTCCACAAATGGTTTTAAAGATATTAAATTTAAAAAGTGAAAGTGTTTGAAATTCATTTAAATATTTAATTGGGAAAGGAATTTACTCACATCAACTCCAAAATAGAACAATGGAATCATTTAACACCATATTAATTGTAATAACAAATATATGTGGTGTTTTACCATTTATAAATTATTTTTACATAAGGTTGAGAAGTTGGCCCTCATTCAGTAATATAATGGTGGTCATTAATACTGTAAGTTTTATAAGCAAAGAGATATTATAACCTTACATATTCAGATAATTTACTCCTTTGCATATGTGTGATACATCATTTTGATATTACAGAAACTAAGCAAACTACTACATACCTAAAATCCTCTTTAGTTACAACATTTGTTGAATTAAATTCCAATTTATACCCATTCCATGTAACTATAGTGAATCCAACTAAAATAAAAGGATCTTTTATTTTAAAATAAAATAAAACTACCTTCATTTGCTTCTATTAATGGCAAAAATAGGCTTTTGGAAACCCCTTCAAGTAGCCTAACTAAAAAAGAAAATAAGGAATATAACCATTTAAAATGTAACTAAGAAAAATTAGATACATTCATGTATCTTATGCTGAAATATGTTATAACCAAGAAAAACTCTTTTCAAAAGTTTCTTCTCCTAGTTGGACTAACTCATTAATGCAGATAAATTATTTCAAAAGTGCAAAATAAATATTTTCACCTGGAATTAAATTTGTGTTTAAACTCCCTAAATCTAGGATACATACATAGATATACATGTACATTAGATATTTTGTCCAAAAAAATGACATTAAAACATAATGAAAGAGCTGCTTTGGCTTAATAGTACAATATCATTAATGAATAATTTTTAAAAATGTTTCTAAGAATATCAAGTGACTAAATATGGTAGCCATACAGGTGTTAACAGAAAGAAAAAAAAATCAAATTTGACCCAGAAGGCTTCAATATTAAGGTTTGAATTGGGATCAGTTCATTCCTTTCCCATGGGGTAACTTGTATAAATGTAATTCTATGGTTTCATAAAAGCAGGTCAAGTTTCTATCCCTGGGGGTCTTTTGGCAATTTGAAGCATGGAAGCACTGTTCCTAGCTACAAGTTCAAATCTGCATGTGCTGTCAATGGTGTGAAGAAAGAATCAGTGAACAGCAGACACACATTCATCTTTGATTATCATACACACTTGTCAGAGCATTCTTAGAGGGTAAGAATACAGGTATCAGATCACAAAAGTCATAAAATACTTCGAAACCAGTCTCTCTCTCTCTCTCTCTCTCTCTCTCTCTCTCTCTCTCTCTCTCTCTCTCTCTCTCTCTTTCTTTCTCTCTCCCTGCCCCCCCATGAGGCACAAAGTGATATTAAATATTCGTTTACATTAAGATAACTAAATGCAAAGATGAATTTCTGATCAAATAATTGTGTGAAAGGCTTATTTATTACATAAAAGATGTGGGTTGTTTTCATTTCCATGTTTTTGATGAAGCAGAAACTTAAGTAGACACTGTTTTATAAGCTGCTTTCTACTTTGAAAAAGAATGTCTGCTTGCTTGCACTTTTACCAGTGAAGTAATGACTTGACAAATGCCATGGAATGATTGAGAAAGTAATTGATTTCAACTTAACTGGTCCTTTACCAGGTGTTTTCAAAGACAATTACAGCCTACTGCAAGAAGTGGTAATACACATCTCCTTATGCAGACCTGAAGATTAACCCACTGACCTCATTCCTAACTCATCTCATTGATGGCAAGGCTTTTAGAAGACAGTCACTTTTCTTCAGGTTATGAAATTGTTTTCCTATCATTTATCCACTGATTCTAAAAATATACTTGCTCTGAAGTTCAAGAAGCAATGAGATAAAATAATAAAATAAATGAAACAAGAACATCAAGCACATTTAGTGTTATTCAATTATGGGCAAAATCTAGTACCTAACTGTTGAATATTTACTTCATACCAATAAAATAATTACCACATATGTATCTTTTAAATAGCAAATTAAAAGAATATTTTAGTTATAAAAATTAAGATCTAGGAAAATTAGCTAAGTTTTTAATCACTGTCAGTAACTATACATTGTACACTGTATTTTAAAATATTTAAGTTTAAATTATTTCTTTTACAGAAAACTGCATCTTTTGAATTTCCTTAAATTATCATGAGGTAAGTAAAATGTGCTCCTCATGTATTTTATGCCTGTATAAATTCTGAAAAGAAAAAGTAAAGCCAGTTTTATTGATAAGCTATTTGTCCTATGGCCCCATATCCTGTAGTTGTGTGAGTGTGTGTGTATGTGTGTGTGTGTATATATACACATAAACATATATGTGTGTAAATACATAGACTACAAATGAGCTTAAGATTAACAGGAATAGAAATGCCCACTATAGAGATGTCTAAAATGATGATAAAAATTTTACACTTGTTGCACATGCAAGAACATCTGAGTATAAGGTGTGTGACTGGTAATATGAAAATCAAAAGTGCTCCAACTAATTTCTTTAAAATTCAAAGGCACTGTTAAACTAGAAAATGCCTAGGTCAAGCAATATCATTTCAGAGAATTTGCTTAAATTAAGTTTAAACATGAGATTTTAAATAAAAACTAAGAATACTGTGAATATATCAGTATATGTTAGTTCAAAGATTTGTTATGTCTTCAGTGATTTACTTTGTTCACACATCAATAAAATCTTTTAAAAATATAACACTGAAAACATAACATGATGAATTATTGTTAGTTTTAATAAAACTTCAGGATATAGTTTAAGATTTCAACAAAATATTTCATTTGCCTGATATGTGAATATAATAAAGTATTTCTTGTTTAACACATACTAGATATTTATTTTCATTGCCTTTAATTAAGATATGACCCATATGCCTTAAATGGAGTTTACAAGTATTTACTGCAAATGCTTCTACATGGTTCCATTAAATAGTTCCCTTTCATCTAGCACACTTTGTTTCCTGAGATATACTTTGTTTGCTCTTGAAAAAACAGTGTTATTTTTTCCTGTTGTGATAGGAAACATACTTTAATTATTTAGGAATATTAATGCCATAAAAATACAAAGATAATTTAAAACTGTGAAATTTTAATCTATTATGTTTACTTCTCCATTTATTTATACTAAGGAAAGAAAAACATTCCTCAATTATTCCTCAATGTGACTCATCAAAATTAATTGATTTATTATGTTGCCTATTTCAATATTTGCTTTATGAAAATTATGGCTTAAAGTTTTTTGTCAAACATAAGCACTATTTCAAAATTCTCTATGGGATTTATAAAGGTCTATTATTAGTCACTATGTTGTATGACAGATCTCTTGACCTTATTCCTCTAATCTAACTGGAATTTTGTATCCTTTTACCAATATCATCCCAACCACTGGTTACCACCATTCTACTTTGTTTCTTAAGAATTCAACGTTTTTAGATTGCATATAGAGGTGAGATCAGGCAGTATTTGTATTTCTGTCCCTGCCTTATTTTAATTTAACTTCTTACTAGAAATGTATAATGTATTCCAGATATTGTATTCAGTATATAAAATGATTATTTTAGATTCTTATGTAAAACATTGTTCATTGTTCCCCTCTCTCTCTCTCTCTCTCTCTCTCTCTCTCTCTCTCTCTCTCTCCCCCTCATTACTCCCTAAAACTTGTTTTAAAGCAAGTGGCTTTCAGTGTGTTTCTGTGCTGCATAGTGTAGGATATTCAATATATTTATATAAAAAAGACCAATTAAACAATGACATAGTAAGTTATGCAGTTTAATCATTTGCCTCTGGCAACTTCCAGACAAGTCACATACTTTAAATGTGCAGAAGATTCCCACCTTAAAATCCCAAATCAACTATATGCTATTTTGGATCAGAAAATAAGAAGGCCACACCTTGAATAAAATTCAGCCATTGGCACATGGAGTAGCCTATACAGAAAATTCTAAAGATGCAGTTTTTGTTTTTGTTTTTTTAAGTGGGAGAATGTTTTTCTCTAATAAATGTAATCCATGCCAGAAGACACTAAGAAATTTAAAAATGAACCTGGGCTGGGGTCTTTAACTTTAGATTAAATTGCAATTTGGGTGATTTTCTCTATTTAACTTGACATATAAATATATATTTTTAAATTGCACATTTGAACACTTATACAAAAAGTTTATCATTTAAATGCCTACAACCAGCAGCAATGGTCACACTCTCAACAGATTCTCAGAATTCTTCTTCAACTAAATAGGTGCATCAAAATAAAGAGAACCACTAGTTAATCTAACAATAGCTCATTAGGACTGAATACAAATATCTTACCCTTGGTATTCTTTGTTTTGCAAAGCAAGAAGTTGATAAACTACCTACACTACTCCAATAAAGTCATTCCTGTATGTGACATACCCTAAAAAGCAAAAATATCAGCAAATAAAAGTTATTTTAAAATACAGATACTTTAGCATAAAATCACTTTTGATTAAAAATACTTTTGGCAAATTGAGAAAAGGGAAAGTAAAGGAATTTCAGCACAATGTAGGTTCACACAGAATCTCTGCTATGTTTGAAATATGTGCAGATGTGAAAAACCAGAGCCTTTGATGTTACACTTACTATTCAGGTTGCATTAAGTGGTCTTTAAATTCAACATTGTCTTTTTTTAAAAAAATTAACCAATGAACACAACAAATATAATGGCAAAGGGTTGCTTAATGAATTCCCAAAATCTGAAAATATGTAGATTTAGCTAGGTTGTTTAAACTGTAGCATTTATATAAGTACATATATTCGCATACATATATACATTCATATATTTTATTATTGTATGTTACACACACACACACACACACACACACACACACACGCACTGTGTGTGTGTGTGTATAACCAACCAATCAAAATCCACTGCCTCAGTTAAGAAAATGGCACATGCTGGAACAAACTAAGGTCATATTGTTTTAACAATTCAAATATACAATGACAAACCCTTATCTTGATTACATTTTTAATACCTAAGTAGTCCATATCAATTTCTACATTTCCTATCATTTTAAAATCATATAACTTGATGCGACTTTTTGTATGAACAATTTAGAAATTACATCCTTGAAAGAAAAAATTTAAACAGTTTAAATTTAAGCAGAGTTTTTAAAAAAAAAACAAGTAACAGAAATCTTAAAATCAAAATGTTTAATGAAATCTGGAAGACTCACCTGTACCTATTTAAAAGACATACTTCAAACTAATTTCTTCACACAAAGATTCAAAGGGAGACAGTTTACAACCTGTGAGAGTTTCATTTCCTATTATATTCTGCAATGATTGTGTTCTATATTGCTAATACAATGCTATTTTGATGACTATTTCACTTGATTGACAAAGGCAATTGTATGAAACAATTGAGTAAAATAACTTGGAAAGGTAAAATAATCCTAATTGATAGTCAAAGCACAAAATTGTCTTTAAAACAACAACTACTTGGTTGCACATTAAGCTAATTTACAAATGTTACTTACATTTCAAAAACAAAGCATCAAGTGAGAAACAATAAAGCATATCATGTTTCTGTATGCTGGTGAATCACACCTAGTAAATCGCCAAAGAGACGGGTGATTTATGCTCAAATCCTGCCAAGACTTTAATCAATATTGGGTGTCACATCTCAGGGGACTGGGGGTAGTATCGAGGCAAAAAGAGGGTGGCTAGTATTTGTCTCAGTAATTTGTATACAACTTCAGTGAAATATAATAGATTAAACAAAAAGCAGCAGCAGATTTTAATAATAAAGTAATGATTTAAAAATACTACACAAAATGCTTAAAACTGTGTAAGAGAACACGGAGTGAAAAAGCCTGTCCTGGTCTTCATTCTTTGTAATATTTGAAGTGTCACAAAATAAAACATAATTTGTACAAATCAAATTTCTTCTCTTAGAGCATTAACTGATAAACTATAGAGTTCAGAAAGCAAAACATCTTAATAACCAAGTGCACTTTTAACAATAATGACTGTGATATTTTTGGAGACTAATTCCAAGAAAAATATCAGGTTGAAAGATACTACCCAAACAACTGTATTTGAGCCATGTAAATCTAGGTTAGAATATTTTTATTTTATTCATACATTTGTTATTAAATTGCAATTTTCTAACATATTTAAAGTAGAGAGAAATAAGTTCAGGGACCAAACAAACTTTCATATTTTATGCCTTGGTCTTCTAATTATGTTGCATTCCTTTTGAAATGTTATAAAATGAGACACTAGGCTTTATAGGAACCATTAATCTACTGTAATACAAAAACTTCAAAAGCATAGCCTCTCTTCATTTGAAGTAATCCTTGAATTTCTCAGTGCCAAGTATCATAATTATCTGTTAGAAAGAGTGAATCTGTATTTGTGTTGAAACTTTATCGATGCATGAGTCTGTGCCATTGAAAAACAGGCAACAGGGGAAATGTTAAATAAATATAGACTGTTTCAGCTTGCCATCTTTATTAAAACTCCTGACAAGAAAAATCAAGCCAAGAACTAGAAAAAAAAATCTTATACTTCTTATACTAAAATTTTGTTCAGATATTTCTATTTAAACATAAAAGGCTTAGCAAGTCTTTCAATTTTATGTCCATGAATGGTATCAACTTTTAAGGAAAACAATATTATTTGTTAATATATGTGTATATATATATAAAATGTCTAATAAAACTAACTTGAATCTATTCAAGTTTAAAATTTCCCAAATTTAGAGCTATATAGAAGTTATATCACAATCTGGTTTGAAAGATCATGAGACAAGATCATCTTCTGACAATAATCAAAGAAATAAGCATGTTAGATAACATAACACAAGAGTCACATTTTATTACTTGAATTCACAGAAAGATGAATCCTAACCCAAATCTACAGACAGCAATTGACTCGTGCAAACAGAGACTTCATCATGTACATAATTACTTTTCTTTTGTTGTTGTTGTTGTTGTTATTTAATGGTTAGCAGTTAATTAAGTGACCTCTATTGCAATAGACAAGTCCATGCAACTAATGTTTAGTTTTAAAATAATAATTGGAGGAAGCTGGAAAAGGTCAGAGTTTGCCCCTTGACAACTTTTAAATATAGTTCCTTACATTTTCTTTCATGTTTTGAGACCTACACTTTTTAGTTTTACTATCTAGCAGGTGATAGTCTCTTTTTCATCATCTAGTGGTAATGACAGATGGCTTAAACATTTACTCCAGTTTTCATAGACAGCATACAAATACAAGGGTCCCAGGCAAATCAACTCTACTCTAAGGATTGCTGCTAACTTACTGAGCCACTTTAAGCATAAACTCCAATTTATGAGCCTTTCTTTTCTTTAGCATCATTTTGGTTCCTTGGATTTCCTGGTATTAAGTAGTTCTGAGAGTCATAATTAGATATATGTTCTATAAAAATCTGAGAGTACTAAGATTTGATATTTCTTTCACTCACACACACACACACCATGTGTACCTATGTATTCATAATACTACCTATACACTATATATAAATACAAACATATACACATGTAACTTTATATAATTTGCCTTCTTGCACTATTTCTCTTATAGTCTGTGTAAATTATGTCCTTAGTCTGTTAAATAGCTAGAGTAGAAACAAGAGTGAAAGGATCAATATGTCTAGATAAATGAAAAAAAAAAGATTTTTAAAAGCAAAGTTGTAAATTGGATTTAAATAAAATGGAATTTTTTTAATTTAAAATGCAAAATATTTAGATTGTTGCTTTCAAAGTAAAGAAATAAAACAACAACACTGGTAATTACCATTGAAAATAATGATGTCAGCATTGTAATATGCAAACAGTACATTTTGGTGAAGGATAGTTCAATTTTAAATTTAAATTTCCTTTTTCTTTTCCTTGCTGTGGTGGGGATTGAACCCTTCAATTACAAATTTTCTATTTCCTTAGTCAATGACAGAGTTAGGAAAACCTAGGTAGATATCAACAACTACACTTCTTCTCAGGTTAATGACTACATATTTGCATGTATTTAAGTTTGAGCAAGCTTTTTAGTTGGTATAAGATCAAAATTCAAAATTAAATCAATAAACTTCCCATATTTAATTTAAAAATAACCTAAAATGGGATTTTAGAACAACACATTTAATTGCAAAGTATTAAGGCCAGGTAATTGAAACATAATTAGAGTAATGATGAGATATTTTTGGAGGGATGAACAGTTCCACTGGATTTAACTTATCTTAGTTCTGAAAGTTTAAACTCAGAGCTGTTAATCTCAGGGGAAAAAAGAAAAAACTTTTTAAAATGTCTAGTTAATAACTTTAGGAGTATTCTTCAACCATTTGATGAGGACTTTAAAGTCTGAACAAAAATTCACAAAATAAAAATAATCAAGTGTTACATTGATTACAACATTATAATGCAGTCACTGAAGGAACTTTTCTCAAACAATTGTGAATGTGTGTACTAAAATGGGCATTGATTATCTCGTACAATGTGTTCCATACACACACACACACACACACACACAAAACGCGCGTGCACACACAGCATTCGGAGAAAACCAGCCAGTTACCCATTTATTGGACAGCCAATTTTGTAACAATCGGATTTGAACTGACTTAATTTTTACATAACATTCTTCAGAACAACTCCAAAATAATAGTCTGTCCTGGTTCGAATAGTTTTAATGGATTTGGGGCAAATATTTTACCTTATGGATGAGTACGTGAGTAAGAACTCCAATTGTCTGAGTAAATGATGTTTAGTGATCATGGTCACCCCCACCCCCATCTCTACTGCCACCTGCCCATGCACTTGGGCACTCATGCGCGCATACACACACACACACACACACACACACACACACACACTCACACACACACAGAATATACTAAAAAAAAAAAAATTCGAATTGAAGGTTCAAAACCGAGATATACATCTTTGTTTCATGTGAAGAAAGGCAAATAAACATGGAAAAGAATGTCTAGCAAGGTCGGGATAAGACAAGTGCTTCTTTGAGTTTGAGTCTTTTGGGGTTTACAACCTTCTCCAGCAGTACCCAGGAATCTTTCTCCAAGGAAGGAATTGCTAGAGGCTTTTTTCATTCTCATTTTTACCTGGTCTCCTCTCTTTCCTTCCACTTCAGCTTCCCTAGCTCTTCTAGGGACACACACTAACTCCATTCCTTCGGTCTTTAAACTTATTTGGAAGGTAGGGAAGTTTCCACTTATTCCACTTAAATTTTGCGCCCTGTTCCCACGTGCCTGCCTGTGGTCTCCAACTTTCCGTAGTCGCTTTCTCTAGGAATCTCTGAACTTTTCCCTCTGCGCTTCCCTGAAGCGAGCGGTGGTGGGGACAAAGCGGAATTGCGAAAGCGAGTGGAATCTTCATTTCTACCCCAAATTGACAAGTTACCCCACTCCCGCCCCCTCCTGGTAGAACCTCCCCCACTGAACATCATTAGCATAAAACTGGTAGGGCCCCGGGACCTATCCTGAAGCCGCCTCTGGGCGCGCCTTTGCGGGGCTGGAAAGCCAGCGAAGACAAGTATTCAGGCCCGCAGAGCATCCCAGTGCAAAACGTGCACCTGCTCCTTGGGGGAGCTACTGGCCTTTGAAAAAAAAAAAAGAAGAAGAAGAAGAAGAAGAAGACGAAAGAAAGAAGAGAAAAAGAAAGAAATGAAAAAAGAAGTCGCACTTTGAAATGAGTGAGCAAGCGAACGCGCTGTGGTCTTCCTTTCCAGTCTCCCTAGTTCGGCTTTCTAAAGTCTGGGGCACCCGCTCACCTTCCCCAATAGAAGAAAACCTGCTGGTGCCCTCGCATCTGTCTTGGGGCAATCATAACCCCTTTATTTCCTTTGCACACGCACACGCTCACACGCGGACACACACATGCGCACACACACGGACCTTCCTTTCGAAAAGCTGTCCCTTGGGACTTGGGGCTGAACTCCCTGAGTGTCTGTACCCGGGGATTGCCCAGGGTCTCTCAGCCTCAGGAGTCGTTCCCTATCTGACCTCAAAGTGCCCTCGTCGACTGCCAACCCACTCCCTTGGCCTCCTAACCGGCCGCTCACCCGGAGAGTGTCTCCTTGCTCCAAAAACCCTGCGGGGCAGGGTCACGACCTCCCCCCGCCCCCGGGAGGTGCCCAGAGGCTTGCGGTGGAACCCAGGTCCCTGGGAGCGCACACTCCGGCAACAGCTCGGAGAGAGGTTCCCAGAAGCCGACGCGCGCCGGGAAGGGGCAGTGGCTCCTAGAAAGGCGCCGTCCTCCTTCCCGCCCCCTCCGCCCTGAGTCTTGGGGTTCCCAAGCCCCACAGCATCCAAGAGCTGGCGGCCAGTCGAGCAAAGATTGACCCGGCCGAAAGAGAGCTAGATTTGGGCAGAGTGAAGTGCCAACTTGTCAGGGGGTCGGGCGCGGCTGGCGAGCTCCAAAGAAGAAAACCAGAGGGCCGCGCTCGCAAGGACGCGCGGCTCGCGGGCGCGCGGAGCAAGCAGAGCCGGAAAGGGAGCAAGGAAAGGGCGAGGAGGCGGGTGGGAAGGGGCTGGGGGCGGCAGAGGCTACACTCTGCTCTTTACCTTGCGTTGGTGCAGTCATTGTAGAGAGTCTCGAAGTCCTTCCTGGAGATGAGTTTGCAGCGGTTCACTCCGGGCTGGATGGCGCCCAGTCCCCTCAGGATGCGAACCTGTTCCACATTGCACACCACCGGCGTGATCTCCAACCGCTTCAGCTTGGTGTAGACCGTGTGCAAGCCCCCCACCAAGTGCTTCAGGAACAGGTCGAAAGCCTGGGGCAGGCAGATCAGCTCGCAGCCCTCCACCGTGAAGGAAGCCACTTTGGCCCCCCTCAGATCCACCATTTTGCACTCATTATTCTGGGGGGTGTTTTCCACTGGGGACGGGGTTGAGTACACGGGTTTCCCGGGGAGGGGGCCGCAGCTGCTGCTGCTGCTGCTACTGCTGCTGCTACTACTGCTGCTGCTGCTGCTACTGCTGCTGCTGCTGCTGCTGCCGGTGCTCGCGTTGATGGGGGTGCTGGAGGCGCCGCCGCCGCCAGCGCTAATGCTGCCACCGCCGCTGCCGCTGCTGCCGTTGCTCCCGGCGGCCAGGCTGGGGTTGCAGTTGCTGCCGCCGCCGCCGCCGCCGCCGCCGCCTCCGTTGCCTCCGCTGCCGCCTCCGCTGCCGCCGCCGCCGCCGGGAGAGGTGACTGTGGCCGCCGCCGCCGCCGCCGCCGAAGAAGCGATGGGCTCGGGCCGGAACAGAGTTGGCCCAGAGGACACGGAGGGTCCTATGGACGGAGCCGGAGACGAGGTCGCCGAGGAGGTGGAGGTGGTGGTGCCAGAGGAGGAAGCAGAAGTGGAGATCGGGGGTTGAGGGGGGACCAGCTGGGTCGGAGGGATCAAAGCCGCCGGCACTGCCATGGTCACATATAAGGGGGGAAACAGAAGGAGGAGAAGAGAGGGGAAAAGTTGCCACACACCCCCGGGAGGGGACGGGGGAAAGGGGGGAGTAGAAGCAAGAGGGGCAACAACAACAACAACAACTCTAGGAGAGGACGAGGAGAAAGGGAGAGAAGGGGGAAAAAAGGAGGTGAGGGTAAGAAAGAGCGAGCGCAGGAGGGGCGAGCGAGAGAGGCGCTCTAGAGAGAAACGCACAAAGTGTCCCGCAAGTCGAAATGCGAGTCCTCTCCAGGGGCTGGGATCGAGGGCTGGTTTGGGGGGGGGGCGGGGGCGGGGAGGGTCGGCTGTTGTTGTGTGGGTCCCGCTCTAGCACAAAGTTAAGGATGAAGGTGGAAAGGAGGAGGATTGAGGGACTTGGGTTCTCCCTGGCAAGTACATTGATCAAAGATTGAGAGGGGAATGACAGAGAGAAAATGAGCTGAAAAGTGCAGGCTGCCGGCTGGACGAGTTGTTGTTGTCACACGGTGCAGAGGGGAGGAGCTCCGGAAACTTGAAATACCCTTTGAAGCCGCAAAAACCTCACTCACTAGTATTAACCCAAATTATCCAACCAGGAACTCGGAGCAGAGACTCCGAGAGCGCGAGACGTAGGGGGAGAGAGGGGTGGGGGGAGAGAGGGAACAAGAAAAGGAGGAGGGGAGGGGGAGGATATGGAAAGAAACTGTGGGAGGGACGGAGAGGAAAAGCCTGGGACACAGAAGTGGCGATCGGAAAAGGAAAGATAGACCATCATCTGCTTCTCTTCTACTACTACCGTTAGGTTGCATGTCTAATATTCAATTCCTTCCGCGACGACTCGTAATTTTTTTTCCCCAAAGCTTCTAAGCCATCGCCTGACAACTTCCACAGGAGCCAGAGCGCTCTGAGTTCTCCTTCAAGGATTTAGGATATATCTCCAAGCGTTGTTGCAAAGAGATTTAAATGAAAACACATCCCTGCTTCATGATTATTAAGAAATTATTTTGAGGAAAATTCACATGTAAGCAGAGCGTAATGTTTTATGCGTCTGGTTGTTTTATTTCTCTATTAAATTATTTATTTTTTATAAAGATAGTGAAAATTTCAGGGTAGCTTTCAAGTTGTGGGGAGAAAGTCCAAAATCGTTTAAGAATAACAATGCTTTATATAATCCCTTCCCTCCTGATAGACTGCAAAAATAAATACTTGCCATGAGATGGATCCTTTAGAGTAACTTCACTTTCACCCTGAAGACAGGTCAGAAATACCTATTATACTCAGAGAATTCAAAGAGATTTGGACACTCTTAAAGACTTAAAAACTGGAAAACAAAAACACACTGATTTTCTCATCCAAAACTCTATAATTAATTCACCTGTCTTTCAGAGTAGCCAACCATCCTCATATCCTTTAAGACCCAAGACTAGTTGCTAGTGTGTTATTTAAGTAACATGATATTTCTGTGGGTTTTTTTTTCATATTTGAAAGACACAACTATATTTTGGGAAAGTCCTTTTCATTTTGTCAATGAAAATGTTTGTTATGTAAATAATGAGAACAAAAACTAAGCTTGCTGGTTAACTTGTAAAGGCAGAAAGGGTAACTGTGCTTGAAAACATTAGGCAGAGTTTAGAGTGACTCTCTTCTTTCTTTTATCTGTCCTTTTCTTCTCTTTTCTCACTTGTTGCATGGAGGTACTTATTCAAGGATCTTTGCCCAACATATGATTTGAGCATAGTCATGTCAGTTTGTTGCTTCATATCTATAGGAATCTTAAATAGTGAGGCATTGAACCTGTCTACACATGCTCAGTGACTTCACAAGATATGAAACAAGCATTCCCTGGATTGTAGACATTAACTATTAACAGCAGGTTCTTAGTATTGAGGATGAAATTTTTGCCATTTTGGTGTTGAAATTATCATCACTTTTCTCCTTATCATGTCAATCCTTTAAACTCTTTGAAGTGTGGTGGCAAAAGGTACAGGAACTATCTACAGAGAAATATGACACTATTGGCTAATTAGTCTCTTTATGCTAAACTTTCTGGAGCATGGCAGTTAGATTAAGAGGTTTTTCTGAGTTACAAGAATTCAGAAAATTTTTGTAGAAAAGCAGATAAACTTCTGTAATGATAACTAAAGTTGCCACTGCTGTTTGGCCTAGTTTAGCCAATGTATTTTAATATATTCAGAAATAATTTTATTGATTTTTCAATCCCCCAAATCTGTCCTAGATTAAAAGTAGGGATTCAATATATGTTTCATACATTAAAACATTGTTTTAAGTGTTTATGTATGTTTTAGAAAATAGTACCATTTGAAAAATGCCAAATTATTGTGTTAATCAGGGGAAGAGGAAGAAAGTACCAAGCTCTGAAAAGCAAATTTGATTGTGGAATTGCATGCCTCACTTCTAATAAACTCCAATATGATTTTTAAGATGCTGCACTACATATCATCACTTGAAATTTTAGTCTCACAAATGGGAAAAAATGTAAGTTAAATGTCCCAAATCTGCCCTTACCATTCACATTTCTCACATTTCCTTAAACTATCACTCATCCCATACCTGCCACATTCTGAAGCCAGACAGGAAGCATGGTAGCTGACCAAGTCATCATTCTACCCTACTTAAAAGCCAACTCCAAATTTCCTTCTACACAGAAACCTGCACCTCTGAGCACGTGCTCCACTCAGAACAGGGCTTGGGGGCATTTGCCCCCACCTGAATGGAGCTTCCCCTGACCTCAGGTCTCTAAACTATTTGAAGGAACCACCACTTACTCCTTTGATCAAACAATAGGATTAGAAAAGGCGTATAATGCAAATTAAAATACCTAGGAAAGAAAAGCCTTGAAACAAATTGAAGGATTCTTTTTTTTTTCTTATCTTTCTCTTACTTTTTTTTTTTTTTGAGAAATGTTGCCAGCGATTAAAGCAAACAGTGTTTAACAACAGCAGATAAATCAACTTGAGAGAGATTTCACATTCTCACTCCATTGCATCTTTAGCTTTCAGAGCTTTTGTCTTGTTTGTTTATTGTTTTACATCTCTGGTTGTTTCAGGTCCTCTCCTACCATCTCATCTTCCCCAACCTTCACTCAATTTGCATAAGCAAAACTCAAAGTACTGTAACTGATATTAGAAAATTCTCCCTGTGTTTTGTGAAGACGTATTGTGCAGAAATCAATAAGACTGTTTAAAATTCAAAGACCTGCAAATCGTTCTGTTTGTCCTTTGATAGGGCCTGTGCTGATTAAAATGCTACCAAGAAAGCTTAATTGCTGCACTAATTAAGAAGTCTTTAATTTCTTTCCTAGGATATCGTTTGAAGCTTAGCTTGTACCAGTTCAGGGAAGGTATTTTCTTCCCTCCTCCTGCCCCCTTCTGGCCCCTCCCCTCCCTTCCCCCCTTATCCCTTCCTCCCCTGATGAGATCCGTTCGAATGGGAACTAAAAGAGAGAGTGGACTTAGGTCTCATCATCTATTACTTAACAAAAATCGGCAGAAGATAAGAGTTTAGTGCAATATGAAATGCAGTTTTGAAAAGATCTGTAAGGTTACAGGCGACAGTGAGAAAATACAAAGTAGCTTTTGCAGCCAGAGTCCCGGTGAATACCTGGATGACAACAGACTCTTTAGCCAGATGATGAGGGCATCCTATTTGGTTAAAAGGGGCAGTGACAAGGAAATAAAACAGGGACACATACAAACATATTCACAGAGCTGTGGTTTAAAAAAAAAAAAAAAAGAATAGATCTGTAGAAAGATGGACTTGTAGTTGGGATTTGGTAAGTATCATTTTATTTTATGAGTATAATACATGAATTCTATGGGGATTTCTTTTTGACCCTTTCTATAATCCAGGGAGGCATAGCACTGTATTATGCCATCCTTATCTATTGACCTATTTTATTCACTGATTTCTCAAGTGGGGAAACTGACTAAATGATTTCACAAAGCTTTCTCTGTAATCAATAGTCATTTTTTAGGTTTATTCATGCTGCATTATAATTCTGGTAAACGACTGCAAAGCAGAAGATTGTAAGAAAGACACAAATATCGACAAAGCTAGGATAAGTCATGTCTTTAAATCTTCAGAGTTTCAATATAGCAATTGATACAGTTATGTTAAAAAAGGAAAATACATATTTTATAGAATATAAAAACTAAAATGATTGAGTAACTTAAAGGCAATGTATATCTGAATGTATTCATTTGCTCTCTCAAATTTTCTTGAAAGCTTTGAGAATCCTCTTTTTAGGGCAACACTTAGTGAAAGGATCAATTTGAGCACATGTAAAAAGACAACAAGAAAATATTCATTATAATTTTATTATTTTAATTTTCCCAAGTTCTATTAGAAACATATACAGAGAAATACAGATGTACACTCCATGTATATACTGAATTCCTTTTAGTGACAGGACAAGGAGATAACATGCTTAATAGATTCAAAGGGAGATTTACCATTCCGAGCACGACGTCACTCTAATTATGTTTACTCTAATTGAAAGCAAGGTTTTTTTGGAATCTGAAATTACTTTCAGAATTTTTTTTAAAATAATGCAAGTGGATCAAATGTTGATCACAAGCATTTCAATCTTTCAAAATGTATTGGAAAATTAAATGAAAAGTAGAGTTTGGTACAAACAATGCCCCAGGGCAAAAAACAACTAACACTAGATTTTCCAGTCCAGCCATAACACAAATCAATTTGAGCACACTTCTATGGCCAGACTGCCAGATTGTTATGACTGCTAATTCACTCAATCAAAGAGTGCATTAGCACACCCGGCACAAATAGCCTTAACAATGGAGTGCATTTCTCAACAATTCCAAGATATATCTCAATGGAGAAGTAAAGAGGAAGATCATTTTTACATCTGCATATTTACTAATGGACCTGTTTCCTGAATAGAAATTAAGAAAAAAAAAACAGATAAATTTCAAGCATGGGTTTATTAGAGAGCTATCAAAATTTGGCAAATCTAGAAAGATATCAAGGTACTGGTAGTTCACTGACTTTGTTAAACCTTTCTCAGGAGAGAGTCCAAACATGATGTTTGCACTTCAATAGTAAATCATTGAAGATGGAGAAATTATGCCCAGTAACTCTCTCCAGCCTTTTTTAACTCAGACACACAACCTCAGCCATCAGCTTAGTAGATAAACCTTAAGCACTTTAAGCAAAGTCTTCTCAACTTCCACACTTTCAGCCTCTGCCCCTCCCACTTTTTTTTTTTCCCCAACTCTGACTTTTGGTGGCTCTCACTTCCTAGCTTCCTCTCTCCTGGAATTCAGGCTGGTGGGACTCTTATCTCACTGATGCATTCTCTAATCAAGCACAGAGAGCTTGGTGATGAATTACCCAAAGGACAGAGGGTGGGGGGCTGAAGGTGAACGCACTATAACTTGAAGCACTCCAACTCTGTATTACAGACTGTGATTCCTAATAAAGAAGTGATTAAAATGGTGATAACGTTCATTTGTTTGACAGCCTGGAAGTGTGGGCACTGTATATGCTTTCTGAATGCCTATATATTATTATTAATTTTTCCAGTTCACATGTACATAGATCCAGTTGCTAAATAGTGTAAGTTGGCACCACTGTTTCCCCTTCCTAACCTTCTATCCTCACCCCCTTTTCTCCTGGTTCAGAATGGAGGTCACATATGGCAGAAAATACTTTGCTGGTTATGAGACATAGGATAAGAAATCTCTGAACTCAGGGATGGGGGAGAGAGGGGAGTTGCAGGAAGAAAACTAGTTACAAAGAAAACCAAGCTATCATAGAATTGTTTTTTTCTGACTTGAAACTGCATAATTTCCATGAGAAATGGTCAATTCCCCATGAAAATTTGGTTATACTTTCGTATCAATTCTCCCTTCCAGGTAAGAGTCCTTAGTTTCATCTGTGGGCTGGTATTAAGGGTGGCCCAGTCAAATATTCAATAAATAAACAAACACAATGAGATCATTGTATAATTGGATGGTAAAAGGATGCAGCAACAAGAATAATAAAAATTCAGATAATTCCTTTCATCTCTTAAGTCAAGCCATTATGAGAGGAATGGCAGTCTGGAAGTAAGGTCAAAAAGTCAGACAAATATTTAAATGTCTAGTTTTTCAGTAAATACTATACCTTTAATTACACTTTTTCATGTGTGGCATTTTCTAATGGTTGTATTTTTTTTTTCCTCTTTAAATCACCAAGATCAGTATTAAGGCATCTGAATTACTTAAGAGGTATATAGTTGGTAGTGGAATGGTAGGAGGATATAAATGCTTAATATTAAAACAAATTATTGTATAACTTTATAAGTTAAGAGAAATGTAGTTAACTTGATTATAAAAGTTTCTATTGATTCTGTCTGCTTTGTTATTGTTTTGACTTATTATCTTGTTCCTTTTTCTTTTTCTTTGCTTTATTAAATAAAAGAAGAGGTCGTTGTCCAACAAATAGCCTGTAAAAATTGTTTTATTTGAAGTCAGAAATTTCAAGGATTGTTAGAAAAGAATAAACTGTTTATTTATTTATTGCCCTTCAGAACAAAGAGATTTTTTAAAAAGTTGAAAGAACAACAATTGCTACCTTCTAGCCGGAGATCTTGTATGTCAAGTTTCAGCCCAGAGCAAATTTTTACAACAAGTTATAAACCCCTGTAACAGAGGGTTTATTATAATGGAAGTGCTGACACAACCTTAACTATAGCGTTGTAAACGGCTATGCTATAATATCCATTAAGCAGAAAGAAAAATAAGCTGGCTGATCAATAATTTATACAAAGAGTACCAACTGCAGACATAATAACTGTAATGTTTGCAAAGCAATCTCTCTGCTCTCCAGGCTTAACAGTAAACGCAAACTAGCAACGCTGTTAATTTCCAACTCCTACAGATAAGAATACAAACAAATTACTTAAAATTATATTTTGCTCAACATTTAGCATGCCTCGATGGGATAAAATAAAATTTAATTATGATGCAACTTGTGCCGGATGCAAAGCTGTTTTGTTTTCCAGCACATTTTATTATGAAAGGACATTCATTTGGAACATCAATTATGAGGAAATAGTATGTTTCAATGAGTTGACTTGGGTCAGGCAGGCTCTTCTAAGAGTTACTCAGACATGGAAACAGATTGACACTGTTTGACTTCAAAGAAAGTTACAGGGTTTTACAGAGCCACAACTTGAAATACAATACTTCATGCTCTGATCCGAGTCAACTGTCAGTAAAAACACACCTTGTCCTTAGAGTTCATGGGAAAAAAGACATTGGTTTGGAAAATATGGCCATCATTAGTATCCAGTGGATCTGGGAGTGCTCATTAATGGTAAACCTTATTTGTATGGAAGCTCAGTGCGTCATATCTATCTAAAAAACATGAATCAGAAAACATTAGAATTATTTCATTTCTGCAAAAGTTTTTAAAATCTTTTTTTAGGAGCTGTCCATATTTATTGCCACTTGCTTTTTATAAGTCTCTACAAATGGAGAGTGTGCTATATTATGATAATTTTGTTGTTGATGATGCTTTTGAAGCAAGCAAAGAGATTTGAGAGGAATCCAGAAATAAATAGATGAATGGAATATCACAACTTGTACACTATGTACATACTGGAGGTTGAACCAGGTTGTACAGTTCTGAGGTTCACATCTCCATCCATCTTTTTGTCTTTCATTTCCTGGTGGTGGAGTTGGGGGGCGGGTGAGAGGCAGGAGGGAGAAGTGGAACCCAATAGAATGAAAAGACTTGGCTATCAGAGTTGTAAAATGGTGTATTACCCTGTGAGCAATTGCACTTGGAAAGGAACCAGTAATTTATATGAGAAGTGTTTAAGATTGCCTGCTCACCCAGTGATCCATGCCAGGTCAGTTCCAGTAATGCTAGAAAACAAGAGGAGGTGCAGATCACTGGGAAAGAGATACCTTATACGCTTTAAGAGCTTGTGAAGGGAAGCACTAAAATGCCATTTTCTCAAATGAACTGATCATTACCATTTAAAATCCTGAGGGCTGTGGGACTGGGGAGGAGAGAAAGAATTTGTCTTTTGATTTAACGGGGCTCTGAAGTACTGGTTTTAAGGGGGAGGTGTTTTGTTATGATTGGGTCTCAGCCCTATGCTTCAGCAAAGGTTAAATCTTGAAATAAAGGTGCATTTTTTTGAACAATGAAATGGAAAAAGGTGAACACAATGGCTCTGAGAATTCACTTGGCCCCTTTAAACTTACAAATTAACTAGTTTTTAACATTACCAGTACAAATAGCAGTGCAATCCTCTGCTAGACTTGGAATTGATGTTAATTTTTTTACTTGAAAAGATTTCCCGAGATCAACTCCTTACTCCTCCAGAGTTCATGAGAGGCCTATATTGCTAGGTGTGCATACTAAATAAATTCTTCACAGACCTCTTAATTCTTGAGTAGCATCATCCAAGTACAGGTTGTACATTGGGGAAGCAGTTCCAGGTTGTCACATACTTCTTCTATATGCTTTAAGGTCATTTTAGCTTTTGAAGCAAAGTTCACTTCATTCACATGTCCAGCAAATCTTCATAATCTATTTTTGTCTATTTGGAGAAGAAACTAGAGAAAATGATCATTTCCTATATATTTCAGGATTTATAATTTCCTCATTGGCTCAAGACTCAGCACATTCAGGAATCTTTGCTGATTTATCCCCACATATTCTCATAATTTTCGCCCTGCAATTGAATGGGAAAGACGATTATCTCGTGCCTTCACACTTGTTGATACATTTCTCTTCAGGAGGTCTCAAGTCATTTTTATTCCTTTCAGATATTGAATATAAAGTTTAGCAGTTTCAAGGTGCTCAGTAAGTATCAGCTGGGTAATTAAAACTGCTTCTGTATTATGCCACAAATTTCCTTTCCCCCCAAATTGTGTAAACTGCTCATTCTTCACATCTTGTATGGTCTAGCTCAGACCAGGATATTGAAAAGTAACAAAATTTTAGACATGCTTACTCATTTCTATCGTAATAGACAATTAATTTGGAATAATTCTTGAGGTAAAAAAATTCAGAGATACTAATAAAATGGGTTTCAAATAGATGGAAAAGACAGTCTTGGGCCTACACATAATTAAGGCTTTTATTTGGAATCTATATAGAAAGATTTTTCTTTTCTTAGTCATCAAAAGAACCACTAGGGAGTCTTCATCAAGAAAATACAAATGAGAGGACACCCCAAAATATTGCTATAGACAATGAGTAAAAGCAGATTTGTGTGTGAAATTCTGCTTCCCAAACATGGATACACAGAGGGTGTGCACATGACTTGTGAAGCTTTTAACTTAACAACACCATCACTATGATGTACATAATATTATCTGTTATACAAAGCACACTTACATTTATGTATTGACTAAATGCTGGTTGCTGAGAGTCACAGAGGAAAACACATTTATCCTCATCAGACTTTACTATATGTTATTTCTGTTGAGTCTTATTCCATGAACATCATTGAAACTTTCATTTTAGAGGAGGCTAGAAGATCATCCAATCCTGAAACTGCAGATGCCAGGCTGCCATCTCCCCAGGGACCATACCAGACATTGCACATGGTTCTCTACTCATTCCCTTTGGGCTCTCAGGCCATCTCAGAAATGTTTTCAGAACAAAACAGTAGGCAACCTCTCACTACGAGCCCATCAGACTCATCTCCTTATATATATCATCCCTAATCTTGTGATAAAGAGGAAAATGACAATTAACATTATATGAGAACTTCCCTTTATACTCAGTTTCAGCTATTTGAGCCATAAGCCAAGTATCCGTTTAAAAATCAACTAGTTATTGATTTCCCACTCCCCAACTATCCTCAAAGGAGACCTTTTAGAGGTAAGCAGGTGAAAATAGTTTTATTTCATTTCATATATAAAGGAACTGAAAAAGTAAAGGACTGGTACTGTTGGATCTAAGCTCTCCACAATTCTCTGTTTCTACCACTGCATAAAAGAATCTTGATATGCCCTAATGGAGCCCCTGATATGTTCCCAGGGACTGCTTAGGTGTACACATCATATACTGTAATTCAGCATGATGGTATGGAAGGTCTTGCTTAGGGGAGACTTCTTTTGGGGACTAGACTTTTGAGATCTTGAGAGATACTTTACCAATATGTGATGAAATTCAAACTGCAAAAAGCCCTAGGGTTCCTGGACATTTTTTTTTTTCACTTCCCTTGTTTCCTTTGGTCAGGAAATGGCAGCATCTACCAGTAAACTCACCTGTTGAAGAGCTGTGCAAAGCCAGGCGTTAAACCCGCAGTTGATTGTGTAAACACATTACTTTGCTGAGGTCTCTTACCAGTCTTAATCCGCTTTTCCATAGGGGACTATCCAGGCTCTTCCTCTGATTTTTCATCCTGATTTAAAGAAAGGTCACTCTACTTCTTTCCCGAGAGGGTGCAGGGATCACTCACAGCTCTTCCTAACAGAGCAATAGCATGCCCTCCTGCTGCCCCATTTAAATTGTCTGAACTGCGTGGCTTTTTCATTTACTCTCCCTTTAGAGTGAAGCTGCAAAGTAGGGAAGAATTGAATGGCCTTGCATCTTCAAAGAAGTGCCTTGAGCTCTGGAATGCAACAAAGTGGGAGAAACCATCCAACACCAGGAAATGTCCTCAAAGTGGCAGAACGCCTCAGAAGGCAGTGGGGGCCTTTCCAGGCATTTTCTTGACAGGGCAACCAACTCAGTTGAACAAGAAAATGGGTCTTTTTCTCATCAAAATCAATTTAACTGATTTTGAAACGTATTGATAACAGCATTAGCATAAAACTAAGCACAGGCTCACCAGACACTTCTTTGTTATGTTTTTATGTAAGTGATTTGATTGACAAGGATAGTCATTACTAAAGAAGGATTAAAACTTCCAAGAATCTGAACTTTTTGGTCCTCATACGAATTTTAGGCCTTTACTGAATAAAAATTTTAAAAGATGAAACCTCAAACTAATTTTAATAGCTAAGATGCATTTACACTTATTTGTAGTATACTTCAAATTGCACTTAAAAGAAAATAAAAACATGCCCAACTGCTATATGCCAATAGCAACTATTGGAAGAATACTTATTTCTAAGCTTAGAATGTAAAAGGAAAATATAAATCTAATCATCTATAATTGACAAGTTTTCTTATAAATACAATAGGTATTAGATGACACATCTGTCAACTAAACAGTATGTTATTTGCGAATGTAAGGAGACAAACTTATGTCTTATGTTTCTCTGACCCTTAATATTCAGAAATAATCATCATCAGTGTTCTTATTTTATTAGCCAACATGTTTTTCTAATAAATCTGACAACTACTTGTTGAATTTCCAAAAGAAGCCTCCTAATTAGGACCTGTCAAAGGCAAACATACAAAAATTATTTATACATATTGGATTTATGTGTGTTAATATTATTAGCCACCATAAAACATAAAGCATTTGAAAACCAACATGAGATCGATGCTATACTTGAAGTGTTCTTCTGTGGTACTTATTTTATGTTAAAAAAAAGTTTAAGTAATATTTATTATGAAAAAATACTTATATGTTTACAGTATGATACTCTCTTATTTTATCACAAATATCTTTTCATAATTTAACTACACAAAAATGGTTTTAAGGAATTATTTTATATACACCACATGTACACACACTCACACACATCTTTTTCAGAATTTTCTAAATAACACTTTCTTTAGATTTATAGTCTATAACTCATTGTATTTTTGGTATCCAAAAAATACACACTATTTGTTTCCGGGTAAGTAATTTTAGTCTAAAAGCACTTACTAATCATAACAACACAGCAAAGGTTTGTTTTGTCAACATTGTATTTTATTATCAGCCTTTGTTTTCCAATACAATGCTTTAAAAATATCCTCTGTCGTATAAAGGACATTGTTGCAAAAAGGCAGCTCAAAACTTGTCCTTCCCTTCCTTTCATTGATCTGTTGCCTCTTAGGCAATATGAACAGCTGTCTCCAGCTCACCCACAGGCAGGCTGAACATAATAATAAGGTAGTGTTACCAGCCTGTGTCTATGAATGATTAGACAGAGGATGCCAGTTCTTTTCCATTAAAGATAAGGTAACAAAAACACCATGGAGGAGAAAACTAGTTAGTAAAAGCAAGCAGTGCTTTCTGCCTTCAATGTTTAGTTAATTCTCTGGTACCCACTGAGTTTCTCTTTTCAGTTGGGCTTCCAATAAGGTGAAGGTGCCCTCTGTAGGAGACTCCCTGTAAATGCTGCTTCTGTATGTTTGGGTGACAACAGGCAAATTTCCCCTTCTCCAGTTATAAATAAATAAATAATCACAGAACTGCATCAACACAAGTTTGAGCTTCATAAATCCTAGAGAGAAATCTGTAGAAAGCTTATAATCAGCTATGTAAATCTGGTGCCTTTTCAAATTGAGAGACATCAAATGCTGAGAAAGCGGTTCAGCATGTTGGTGTTTGATATTTACAGACATTGTGGTATATAATAGGATGGGTATTATAAATTCAGAGGTGTTTCTGAAAACAGAAAGACAGAAGGTCTTGGCATAGTTGAGTGAAAGCTGGATCTAAATAGTAGAAACCACATACAGACAGACACCCTCACCTTCTAATAAATACACCACCTCAAAAGGTCTTCCTATCTTCCCTTCTTATAAAGGTTACCATAATGCAGATTCATTATCAGTCCCACCGGGTAGCATATAGCTCGGTAAGAAATTGCTTTTGTTAGCATGCTCATAGAAAGAGATTAGCTATTTCATCAGATCTCTTGGGGCTATTTGAAATTTTGGGAATTCTCTCTGTAATTTAAAATGGAAGTTAAAGCCAATGTGAATAGACTAGGGAAAATCTCACAAATTAAACCTCTCCATCTGGAAGTTTCCTCATCACTCATTGCAAAACTATGAGCTGAAATTACATTTGTTACAGGCAGGAGAGATTTCATCAATGATGATGCAATTACGTGCCTATTAATGTTTTAATAATTAGGTATTTCAGTTGCAAAGTAAAACTTAAAATAATGCAAATGCTTAATGGTGTTTTGAATTTAATTTTTTTCTCTTTATTGAATGTATATTACTCAGATTTTATCCCTGAAGTCATCTATTTACATATTTTAGACTATGACTTGAGTCCCTGTGGAATGTGTGTAGGAGAGTCTCTAGTCTCACCTGTACTGCATGTGAGGGATGAGGCATAGAGGAATAAGGGGAACCTGCCAGCTTCTATCTATCTAACAACATTTGTCCTATAATATCAGCTCAGACACCCCTTTTTCTGTGAGTCTATGTTCCCAAACACCAAATACTTATGTCAGCTAAAACGTTAATGGAGACATTACTACATGCCAGGCACTGTGTTAAAAACTTACTATGAATTATCTCATTTAATCCTCACAACAGGTGAGAGAGACAGTTATTCTTACTTCAATGCAAAAATAAGGAAACAGACTTCAGAGGTTAAATCACTTGCCCACTCTACCCCAGGGCCTCCTTTCTTTTCCACTACTATTTACATTCCTTGCTGGTTTCTCTTATTTTCCCACTCGTCTGTCTTTCACATGTTCAACTTAGTTGTGCCCCTGTCTTCCTAACACAACTGCTTGGAGAATCCCCAGCCAGTACTAACAGAGCAATCTGCTCTCCTACTGGATGACTGAGCTTTGCTAAAGACTCTCCCACAGCTATGCAGAATGGTATCCTTAATTACTCATGACTCTTGTTGCAAGCTTTGAGTGTAAGCTAGCTTATCCAGAAAGGGACTGAATAAGCTCACATCATCACATTAATAGGTTAGGGCTCCAGTTAGTCTCAGGGTTGACTGCAACCAAGAGATCCAGACATCTGGTTGTATTATCTCTGATCTCTGATGGCACATTTGACAGGGTGCCTTCTTCAGTCTCAGTCTTGGTTCTACATAGCTAATTTCACTGCTCCAAGTAGCAATCATGCTCAATGCCTCTAGTGCTAGCACCAGAGGTGGACTGAGATGTGTTTCCCTGGTACCCAAGATTAGAAATCCCATAAGGGCTCTGATGGAGTCATCTTGGGACATCTGAACATTTCTGGATGAAGAAAGTGGTCCAGGGCAGCTTCAAGTAAAGACTAAGAATGTGTGGGATGTGAAGTTAGATGCTTGAAGCTCAAAACCTGGTCTGCATGTGACCTGGGACAAGTTTACATCTCTGTGCCTTTATTTACTTATCTAAGCAAAGGAGATAACAATTGTACCCATATCATTGCATTGTTATGATGTTTAAATGAATTTCCATACAGAACTTAGAATAGTGACTGATTGTGAATATGTTAGTAATCACCAATCATTCTGGCCTTAGGACTGGTTCAGCTTGAGTCAAATACTCACTCACAGCTCAATCAATGTGGCCAACAAGGCAGAATAATCTAAATCACTGCAGCTTTAATGTGAAGGATACACTTAGCATGGGGTGGGCTAAGAAATTTTCCAGAAGGGAAAGATATTTCTTAAGTGAAAGAGTGAGGAGTGCTAAACAGACAAATCATGAAATGCCTATGACCATGAAAAACAATGATCTGCTATTTCAGTGGAGAGCCATTCAACAATTATTTTGTGTCCTTAATCAGTTCCATCTCTCTTTCCCCTCAGTGATATTTCCAAAGCTTCCTCAAAGATTGGGTCCAACACCTCAAATACTAGATCTATTATTTCTAATGACACACTTTCTATTGCAAGAAGACATTTAAAATTTCTAGGTCTTTATCATTTTTGTTGTTCTTGTTGTTGTCTTTGGTGGTGTTGGAGATTGAATCTAGAACTCATGCATGTTAGGCAAGCACTCTATCAACTGAGCTACATCCCCGGCCGTGGTCTTTATTATTTCTTACTTGACTGTTGCTGGGGTCTCCCATCTGATCCCTTTGCCAGCCTTGTCCTTCATCCACCTACATTACTTCCAGATCCATCCTGGAACTTGAAAGTATCATTTTCAATATGAATCTTGAATAGGGGTCATAATCTATAGACTAAAACTCTTCAATTTCACCCCTTTTACCTCAGAATGATTTCAGGGTAATATTTAACTATGTCCTGGAAGACTTTCTCTCTCCTGTTTTTGTATTCTAATACCAGATACAATTATTGTATTAGAAAGTCTACAGCACAATATTTGTAAATTAAAATTATACTATTACTCTGGTGAAAATACTTCCATTGATTGTAATTAGACTTCAAGCCACATTCTGTTCTTCTTCAGAACATTATTAATAACTTGGAATTCTACCAGGAGTTGTTTGTGTTTTTATTGTGCGACTTCTCCTATTGTTAAAAAGTTCCTTTAGATCATTTATATTTTATTATCTTATTATCTGTCTAGTATAGAGATTGGAATATGAAAGTGACTCGATATTTGTTAAATGAGAAATGACTACTTGAAGATGGGTATACCATATCATTTCATGCATCTGAGATTTTGGCTATGACTACTTTCTCCAATATTTATTTGCTTAGCTAACTCTTTGTCATCCTCCAGGATATCACTTGAAGTAAAATTCTCCAAACACACAAAAAAGCCGACTATCCCACTTCTGTGCTCTCATGTCGCCTTACACCTTCCTCAGTTTTTTATTTGTTATGATATACTAATATTACCTCCCCTCTTTAATGGCAGGGAACAGGTCTCAATCCTCTTCTAATTAATGTAGTTTAGCATATTAACTATAACAATCCTCAGACCTACCTTGGCTTTTTTTAAGAAATAAGTAAACTCCATCTGAGTGACCAAACAAATTTTGAATGAAGAAAATATTAAAGAATAAATTATTTAAGTAATTGTATTCTACTTTTTAATTAAAAATTTTTCTTCTAATCTAATTCCTATTTCTTTTCTCACTTTATTTTCTCTAGGACTTAGCTACTATTAATCCATTTTCTGTGAAATTATTTTCTTGAATTCCTGTTTTATCTTGGTCATTTAAATTTTGAATGAACTTATATTATTCCATATGATCAGTTAGAGGATAGGGTATTTTGCCCTGTAAATTCCTAGAAAAAAAGCATATGTGCATACAACAAGCATTTGTTAATTTGATTCAATTTGGATAAATTTGAAACATAAATTCAGAGACATTTATAATATCTATTCTATTATCTCAGCTAGCTATTTCTGCATTAAAGTATAACACAGAGCTTAGTGGCTTATAAAACATTGTGATATTGTTTTTGTGTGGCTGAGATGGCTCTTCTGGTCTGGGTCATCTCTGCTAGGTTGGGTGTTCTGGGATGGCTTCATTATCATTGGTAATTCAGAAGTTGATGTGATATCGAGGCTGGGCCTTCAGCAGGCTGTTCTGTTGGATGTGAAAATTCTTACACATCATAACTGATGGACATATGAAAAATGTTCTCCATGTGCTATGAGCTGAATGGTGTCCCATCCAAATTCATAGATTAAAAGCTTAACTCCTAAAATTACCATATTTGGACATGGCTCTTAGGAGATAGTTAATATTAAATGAGGTTATAAGGATGGTGCCCTAATTTGATGTAGTGAATTTACAGGAAGAGAAAGAAGTCTTCCTCTCTTTCTCTCTGTCTTTCTCCTGCTCATGCACCAAGAAAAGTCCACAAGAACACAGTGAGGAGATCGTCTGCAAGCCAAGACAAGAGCCTTCACCAGAAACTTAATTATCAGGTACCTTAATCTTGGACTTGCTAGCTTTCAGAACTGTCAGAAATAAATTTCTGTTGCTTAAGCCACCAGGTCTGTAATATTTTGTTATAGCAACTAGCGCAGACTATAAAACACTATAATGGGTATATACATCTTCAAACTTATTGGGTAAGGTTAAATAGTTTCCTCAATTATTATATTAATTTACATTTCATAAGTTATTTATAAATTAACATAATAATTGAGGAAACTATTTAACCTTCCTAATATCTGATATTATTAAAGGTAAAAAATTGCTAGTCCAGTGGGTATGAGATAGAAACCAACTGCAGTTTTAATTTATATTTCCTTATTATTATGTTTGAGTATTTTTATACGTTTTTGGCCATTTGAATCCTCTTCTACCAAGTGTGTTATTTTTGCCCATTGTTACATGGTACCATTTATGTTTTTCTTTTTGATGTATGAAATTTATGTATTCTGAACACATACACTATCATTTGTATATTCCCCAGTCTGTGGCTTGTATATTCACATTATTTTATGAGAGCTTTTGATGAACAGAAGTTTTTAATTTCAACATAGTCCAACACTGGTTTTTATTTTTCTTCCTAGACATCTTTATGTATATCTTAGATAAGAAATTTCTCTACCTCAAGAATATAACATTATTATTTAGAGCTTTTTCAAAAATGTTGTTTTACTTTACATATTTAACTTTTAATATGGTGGGAGCTGATGAGTTTAACAGCAGGAATGGAGGATTCGGAGGAGGAGTGGAGAGGATGTTGCTAATAGCATCTGGTGGGTAGAGGCCAGGAATGCTACTCAACATCCTACAATACACAGGACGGCTACTTACAGCAAGGAATTATCCAGACCAAAACATCAGTAATGCTGAGGCTGAGGGAGCTTTGTAGTAACAGTTCACATTATACAGATAATCATCATAAGCAGTATTCTTAAGTACTTTATGTATGCTTAAAGAGAGTGTATTCTGCAGTTGTGGGTGTAATTGGTTTCTCTGTTCTGTGTGTTTCTTTCAGTTAACCTTGTTAATTTTTTTTTTTTTTTTGGTTTAAAGCTTTCAAAATCTTACTGATTTTTTGAGGACATGATTTATTATTATTGAGAGAGCTGCGCTTAAATGTCTTGGTATGTGGATTAGTCTATTGTTCCTTTAGTTCTGACAAATCTTGCTTTAAATGATTTGAGGTGGTGTTTTTAGGTGATACAAGGTTAGAATTCATACATCTTTCTGGTGAACTGAACTGTGTATTATTTTTAAGATTCTTATACAATACATTTTCCTTAAGTCTATTTTTATAAACATATTTGATTCTTTTATTTTTTTTAACTTCTGCTGGAGCCCTTACTATGTATGCATTTATATTGTCTTATCAATGTCCCCACATGTTAGTGTGTCCCTTATAACCAGCAATGAGGTAATTTTCAATCCACATGGAAATTTTTTATGCTTTAAATATGTATTTTAGTTTATTTGTATGTATTAAAATCATTTTTAAATTTCTATCTCTCATCTTATTTTGTGATTTTATTTTTGCCATCATTTTATATTTTGTATTTTTCCCCATTGCCTCTTAATATCTATTCCTGACTTCCTTAAGTCAACCATCACTGTGGTAGCGGACAAATAGTCTCATCTATTTCTCTCATTCTTCCTATAGTCACACATGGTCATTTTGTTCATGTAAGGAGGAACTTGTTCTTCTTCCCAAATTATTTTTTTACTGTTTTTAAAATCATTGTAATTCTTCTATTATTCCTCTATTTTCATATTGACAGTGGCCCAGATTTGGCCAAGTTGAGCCTATTGTAGCCAACTCCTGTCATTTTGACATGCCCACAGCATTCTTAGTTCCTGGCATGAAATCCATGTTCATCTTATGGTTTCTATGCCTCAGTTCTGGAATCAGCTATTTCTGTTACTAACTCAGTTCTCATGCAAGATTGTACATAGAAACGAACATCAGATGTTAGATGGTCTCATTGCTATGCATGTTTCATTAATTGTGGACCCTCTCAGTAAACAAAGTAAAACATATGTGTGAATACACATAAATAAATAGAAAAATTATCTGTGTGTCACATATACTTACTCCTATATCTATTATTTTCACCTATCAATATCTGTGTGTTGGTAAATCAATTTTATTGATCTAATTATCTACCCTGTGAACTTGTACAATATTTCCACTTCTGATCTAATAATGCCATTGTGTTCATTCTGGTTTAGTTTCTCCACCTTCTTCTTTTCTGAAAGTGAGAGATCTAACTTCTCTTATCCTCAATATGTTTATTATTTGTCTAATTCCTATAATAACAAGTATCCCAAGCATGCTGGCTATCTCCTTGGCTTTGACCCATCTGCTCTCTCATCAGACCATGTTCCTATCACTGGCTCCTCAGCTAACTGCCTTAACAACAACCACCCCATCACCACCTTCTGGACTTTACTGTGGTCTTTATCCTCAATTCTACTGGTCTCTGACAATTTCTTGACTTCACTACCTTTTCCAGCCCTGTCTGTGTCCCATAAAAAGGGAAAGAGAAAGAAGAAGAGGAAGCAGGGTCCTGAAATTTGGAGCTAAAGTTTATCTTAATATTTAAATGCACCCAGGCTAAAGCAGATTTCAATGTTCTGCATTTTCCTTCCCTTTTTCATTTATTTACTGGTCTAAGAAGAACATAATTTATTACCCCATTTTTCAAAATTGTTAACCTTTCTGTAGAAGACAATCACAACCATCACCACTACAAGCCAGCTGAGTGTAACTCTTCAAAGCATTTCCACGACCTAACCTTCTGTTTGATTTAAAGAAAACTATGTCTCCATTTTCTGCCTCAACTTCTTCAAAATATCCTCCAAATTGGTCATGTTCAAGGGCACATGTGTGAAGAAGATTCATAATGTTAGCCACTTTCCCAGGACACGATGCAAACAACCTCCCTTGCAGAGTTCACAGCACAAAATTTTCTTGATGCACACTTTGAATCGGATAAGCTGTTGAGATTCCTTTTATTATAGGCACCACATTTGCTTTTCACATTTTGACTAAAATTTTTAATTTCTTTATCAGCAAGTGATTATTTCCCAATTGAAATATATTAGTTAGTCAGGACTCAATATTATTACTGAAAAAACCCAGGCATATTACATTTGGTGTTTGGTGTGCAAATGAGAAACAACTGGTTTAGAGAAAATAGCTTTCTCTTTCCAATCACTCAGATGCACACACACACAAAGGCAAAATCAGATGCTGATCTGTAAATGTTTGTCATACAGTCTCTATACTAACTCTTCATCTCTCTGAATACACCATTTTATAACATGGGTGAAAAAAATTATGACAAGTGGAGGGAGTCAAGAAATAAATCCAAAGGATTTAAAAGTAGAATACTTTAACCATTGAGAATACCCTTAATTTGAAATATTTTACATCAATGTCAATTTCTTTGTGTTTCTGTATGTTCCCTCTACATCTCATTTCTGGATCTTTAAAACAAATAAAATAAACATATAAGTAAGTTTTTGACTAGTTTTGATTAGTCCATGCCATTTTATCTGTACTGCAGTTAAGGATCTTCCTCTGAAATTTTTCAGTCCCATCCCATAATCTCAAACCTCCCAACAGACCTTTCCATTCAATCTGCTTATTTCCTCCCTAATGTCAGGTAGAGTCTTGGGCAAAAGCTGGATACAATGCACCAGGTTTACTGAGAAGAGAGGATGCTGACTCTTCAAACCACCTTTCTCAATATTGTCCCTTTAGAGAGTTTGGTTCTTCCAGGAGTTGCTTTCACACAGCACATTGGCAGCAGTGTTTTAGCAGTACATAGACCTCAGCACTGTCTTTATGAAACTTGAGGATTGAAGACCCAATGCAGGATCATTTATCAATTTAAAAGAACCTCACGATTAGACATTTTTTTAAAAAAGCAAAAATTTAAATGTCAAGAAATGGAACAGAAATAAAGAAATAGATTCCTGTCCTTCCCACTCATGCATTACTATAAACTAAATTAAAGACAAACATGAAAGTTATTTTTAAAAATGCATTTGATATGTGACCCAGAGTACCAACCCAGAATAGAATTTGCATGGTAATAGAATATCATATATTTAATATCTCAGTAATCATAACTATTAAAACCCTCATAATAATACTTTGCACCAACTGGGTACCTTTCATCCAGGGATCTCAAAGCCCTTTCTAAGCTTTAATTAATTCTCCTAACACTTCTACAAGATAGATAAATATCATTATGCCCATCCTCCTGATGAAGAAACAAACATTGAGGTTGTGACTGCCCCCAGGCTGTTCTGTAGGGCTGTGGCTGTTCAGAGGGTAAGAGCTCTGTGAGCACAATTCCCATCCTGTACAACACTCTTCCATTACTTTACATTCACTCTAAGCATGCTGAGTTCCCAGAAAATTGCCTTAAAATTGTCAATGAGCTGTAAAATAATTTTAAGAATATACGAAATTCCCCAATGAAACTAATAAAAATAGGACCACAGGAATAGGATAGCATGTGAACATTCCCCTGACATTCACTTCTAAAGCTTTGTTCTCTACATGTCACAACAAATAAGACAGAAGTCTATAATCAATTTGTACTTGCCATGCCTCTTCTTTAAAATTTCATAATTATACCACATCACTGTTTTTACTTTCTTTACTTGTTCAATTTCTCTGTGGTGTTTTGCATAGAAAAGTTTAACTCAGGCTGATTCAATTTATTTTAAAGTGGGATGTGATAGATTAAAAATTGAAAATATCTGTGTTCATTCTTCTTAAGATGTTGAAAACTTTAAACATAAATTTACACAGATATAAAACCACCCTCAGGCTTCTGAGATATAACTTGTGCTTTTTTTTTTCTATGTATGCCTTGATATTCTGGTTACCAGTTAATTTTATGCCTTTTCTAGATGCTTTCTTCGGTTTTCCAGTTTTATGCAAAAGTTTTTCATTTTGTTGTGGATATTCCTTGCAAATAAATACCCACTGCAAATACAGCATTGCTCACCACACTCAATAACACAAAAACTCACACATACATTTAATTAAGTCTAAGATAAAATTTGGGGGAGTCAGATAATTATATCCCAGACAAAAATTTATAGTACCAAAAGGGTATAGACAGTGTCATAGATATTCAAATCCTATAAACCAATTCAGAACTAGTTATGGTAATAGTTTATGAATGCTAATTATAGAGTCTGGGATCTGCTAATGTTAAGTTGGAGTCTAATAATAGATAATGTGAAGTCTGGTTCCAGAGCATCTTACCCATGCCTAGAAATCTACTAGAGCTGGCAGATAAAAGTAAGTCATATTTATTGTTCTATTAATTGTTTAATGATATCCTGAAGGTATTCCAGAAAATTCAGTTCTATTTAAGCATGTGAATCTTTTAATATATATATATATTAACATTATCTAAATATTTTGGCCTTACTGAAATTGTTTTATATTTTTATCTGCTTTTCTGAACTTTTATTACTATTTTTTGTTTATCTGCCATCTTGCCTCTTTCTGTCCCCTTTCCTAATCTCACTACCAGTCAGCCTGTTTGAGGTTATCTTTACCAAGTAATGTGGATCTGAAATACTTTTAGCCTTTGTAGTGATATTTATGTTGTTGTTTTTTTAAACTCCAGTGATATTGTCTTTTTAGATTGCTTGTCATAATCATTAACATAGCTCTTGTATTTAAGAAGTAACCTGGGTTTGGAAGCCACAAGTGCCATTTTGTTCTAATCAAGCTTTTCTTAAATTTATGTATAGGCCACAGTAATTTTTACCTTTAACTTTCCACTCTTTGGACTTGAGTTAACACTACATACTTTCTCATATAACTCCAGATACTACCCAGTTTATATGATATAGAAGTAGAAAACTACACAAATTTATATTTCTGACAGGTGAAAATGTTGGGAAATAAGAGGAATGTAGATAACATTGTAGTAACTTTGGCCCATCCACAAAGTAATGATTGGATGCATGTTTGTAAATCCTTCTAAAGGCTGAATCATTCTTTAATACTGATGGGACACCTTTAATCTTCTGTGATTTACTGCAAAGAGTGCTATGTATTTCACATGCTTCTAATTGATTCTAGAATGTCTCTTTCCAACATTTACCTTTAAATGCTATTTCACACATCTGACATCTTCAGCTAACTAATATCCTGAGTCATCACGAGTAGATTCAGCTCACCCCCTTCTTCACCCTGTACCCCAGGTTAGCAACAGGGCCAGACATGCAGGCGGACGGGCCCCAGGCAATCTTTTTAGCCTCCCACAAAATAATTATTGAGTAATCACTCAGGGCAGGGATTAAGTTGTTGCAGGTTAAGAAGAACAAGAAAGGGTGGGCAGAGAATAATTGGGTTGTGTTGAAAGTTTTCCTAAGATGACAATTTAAAATATTTCCTTTGGTGGAATATGGTATACTCCCAAAAGAAAATTCTCAAGAGTTAAAATATTCATATTTAAAAAGTCATGACATAGGGACTGGAGTTGTGGCTCAGTGGTGGAGCGCTTGCCTCACACAAGTGAGGCACTGGGTTAGATCCTCAGCACCACATAAAAATAAATAAACAATACAAAGATTTTTTTTAAAAAGTCATGGCATAGTTAATGTGATATCACATGATTTAAAATTGGTGGATGACAGGAGTGAGTGAAAAGCTTTTCTTAAATCAGAAGTATCATTTTAAAAAAATATTTAAGAGCTACACAGAAGGACAAAGAAAAATTCACAATATGTTTCACTTATTTAAATAACAATAATAACAGAGGAATATAACAGTGTATTTTCAAATTAACATAAACATACTTAAGTTTAGATATTGTAAATATTTGAGAGGAGACTTCCCAGGAGGAAGAAATAGAGGTAGATTTAGCCTTATAAAAGAAGAGAACAGATATGTTTTCTCCAAGGAAACACCTCAAGGAAAAACGACCACTTTCTCTTTCTCTAATCCTGATGACCTAGTTACCAACATCTTCTTGGTCCAGTTTGTTAATACTTCTGCCAGTACCAAAGAGCCATAGTCTCTTTGAGCCCTCCTCATCCCAGCATGCTGGGCTACCATCCATTCCAATCATTATCACTATTCCTTAGGGACACTCATTTGTAGTTCATCTACTTTTTTTTTACAGGTGGTGGGTACCAGTGTTTGAACTCAGGGACACTTGACCACTGAGCCACATCCCCAGCCCTATTTTGTATTTTATTAGAGATAGTGTTTCACTGAGTTGCTTAGCTCCTCACTTTTACTGAGGCTGGCTTTGAACTCATGATCCTCCTTCCTCTGCCTTTCTCCTCCATCCACTTTTTTTTTTGTAAAAAACTTTTGAATTATTATTATTATTATACTAGGAATTGAACCCAGGGACACTTTACCACTGAGATACACCCCAAACCCTTTCTAATAAAGTTTTTTTTTTATTGTTGGTCATTCAAAACATTACATAGTTCTTAATACATCATATTTCACAGTTTGATTCAAGTGGGTTATGAACTCCCAATTTTACCCCATATACAGATTGCTGTATCACATCAGTTACCCTTCCATTGATTGACAAATTGCCTTTCTAGTGTCTGATGTATTCTGCTGTCTGTCCTATTCTCTACTATCCCCCCTCCCCTCCCCTCCCCTCCCCTTTTCTCTCTCTACCCCTTCTACTGTAAATCATGTCTTCCATTTGTATTCTCTTGTCTTACCCCTCCTTTCCTCTTATATGTCATTTTGTATAACCCTGAGGATCGCCTTCCATTTCCATGCGGTTTCCCTTCTCACTCCCTTTCCCTCCCACCTCTCATCCCTGTTTAATGTAAATCTTCTTCTCAAACTTTCGTCCCTACCCTGTCCTTGTTTACTCCCCTTATATCAAAGGGGTCATTTGGTATTTATTTTTTAAAGATTGACTAGCTTCACTTAGCATAATCTGCTCTAATGCCATCCATTTCCCTCCAAATTCTATGATTTTGTCATTTCTTAATGCAGAGTAATACTCCATTGTGTATAAATGCCACATTTTTTTTATCCATTCATCTATTGAAGGGCATCTAGGCTGATTCCACAATCTTGCTATCGTGAATTGTGCTGCTATGAACATCGATGTAGCAGTGTCCCTGTAGCATGCTCTTATTAGGTCTTTGGGGAATAGACCGAGAAGGGGAATAGCTGGGTCAAATGGTGGTTCCATTCCCAGCTTTCCAAGAAATCTCCATACTGCTTTCCAAATTGGCTGCACCAATTTGCAGTCCCACCAGCAATGAACAAGAGTGCCCTTTTCCCCGCATCCTCTCCAGCACTTATTGTTGTTTGACTTTCTAATGGCTGCCAATCTTACTGGAGTGAGATGGTATCTTAGGGTAGTTTTGATTTGCATTTCTCTGACTGCTAGCGATGGTGAGCATTTTTTCATGTACTTATTGATTGATTGCATGTCCTCCTCTGAGAAGTGTCTGTTCAGGTCCTTGGCCCATTTATTGATTGGGTTATTTGTTATCTTATTGTCTAATTTTTTGAGTTCTTTGTATATTCTGGTTATTAGGGCTCTATCTGAAGTGTGTGGAGTAAAGATTTGTTCCCAGGATGTAGGCTCCCTGTTTATCTCTCTTATTGTTTCTTTTGCTGAGAAAAAACTTTTTAGTTTGAGTAAGTCCCATTTGTTGATTCTAGTTGTTAACTTTTGCGCTATGGGTGTCCTATTGAGGAATTTGGAGCCCGATCCCACAGCGTGTAGATCATACCCTACTTTTTCTTCTATCAGATGCCGTGTCTCTGATTTAATATCAAGCTCCTTGATCCATTTTGAGTTAACTTTTGTGCATGGCGAGAGATAGGGATTCAGATTCATTTTGATGCAAATGGATTTCCAGTTTTCCCAGCACCATTTGTTGAAGATGCTATCCTTCCTCCATTGCATGCTTTTAGACCCTTTATCAAATATAAGATAGTTGTAGTTTTGTGGGTTGGTTACTGTGTCCTCTATTCTATACCATTGGTCCACCCTCCATCCACTTTTGATAAAACTTCTGATCACTGAATTTGGTCTAGTCTTTCGAATTTGTGTATGTAATTTATGTGAGAAAATAAATAAGGAAAGATCTCAAATCTCTTTCCTATAATATTTTAAGGCAACTCAACATAGATTTTTGAGTAAGCTATAATTGACACAGTTATTAAAATTCTCTTCAAGTAAAGTTTATCTTTTAGCATATAAAGTAGCATGTTTATTTTTATAGTTAGTACTTCTAATTGGTCTTGAGCTCTTTTATGGAAAATCTGTGTATGACCCATATTTGTCATTTGATTCCAGAGTATATCATGATAATTAATTTTCTTTTTTTAAGAATACCAACCCAGATAAACTGATATGCCAAAAAATTTTATGCTTATATTTTCAAATGTATAAAGTAAAGTAAAAAAAAAATTCATGGAAGCTATATAAAAATAGTGGTTTTACTATTTGAAGATTATTTATCAAATTCTTTGTGATGTAAATAACTTTTATTTATAGATCACATTAAGTGTGAATTAGTCATGAAGAGAAAAATAAGCAATATTATGTAAGCAAATGATTTTATAAGAAAGATGTGGTTAAAGTAATGTAAAAATTAACAACATATTTCTTGTATCTAAATTTTCATACTTTGAAATTGTTGATCAGTAAAGAAAATATGGCCAAGCCTGGTGGCCATGCCTGTACCAGCCACTTGGAGGCTGAGGCAGGAGAATCACAAGTTCAAAGCTACTCTCAATAATTTAGCGAGGCCCTAAGCAACTTAGTGAGATCCTGTCTCAAAATACAAAATAAAAAGCACAGCGAATGTGGCCTCATAGTTAAGTCCCTCTGAATTCAATTTCCAATCAAAAAAAAAACCCCAAAACTTTAATAACAAAGAGAACAAAACCAAAGTTTCAAAATTATCATCCACAGAATTATAATACTACCTTAAAAATTTGAATGTAATTTTTTGAATAATTCAAAAGAATACAAGTTTGACTTTAAAATAAATTACAAGTTTCTTTCTAAAGTCAGAGTGTCTGGATTGAAATTTTGCCTTTGTCCTCTGTTGGACAAGTTAATTAATGCTAGACTAATTACTTAACATCTTTAGGTCTCAGTTCTCTCATCTATAAAGTGGGGATAATGATACATTTGTCTTGGTGATTAAGTGAGAAAATCCATGGAGGCAGAGCCTGATACACACACACCTCTGTCTTGATTTTTAAATCATACATGAGGTCACATATTATACCCTATCCTAAGTCTTTTCCCCTATATAATATATCTTATATATGCTTTATTATATATGTAAAGCTCAATAAGCTTTGTTGAATGAATGATTTTTTTGCAAATATGAATGATCATTATTAGCTTTAATATATTTTATGGACAGACATATTGTAATTGACTCAGTGACTTTTGTTACATGTTTAATCTCTTATCCTACTGAATTTCATTATTAATACTATTAATATAATCAGCTGCACTACTGCAGCTTCTCCTCTGATTTCTCTTCCTCTTCCTTCCTTCCTTTGTTCCTTCCTTTTGGGGGGCTGGAGATTAAATTCCAGGCCTTAATCAAGTTAATTTCTTGACTACATTTTAGAGGATTGTGACTTCCATTTAATTCCTCCTCTGTAATGGAAATCTATATATTGCATTAAGGTTCTCTTATACTGAGTATTCTGGGTGTCAATTAGATTCTTCTTAAAGTATGTACCCAAGAAGATTTGGAAGGTGTATGTGAAGTGGAAACTGTACTCTTTCTACTTTGGACATTTCTATTAGAAAATACAGTTGGTGTGATTCTTGCCATTACGTTAATGTCTGCTGTGGCCTCTCCCTTGACTTGGTGATGGTCTGCTTCACTGCCTTGACTGTCCTGACCCACCCCAGCTGCTACTGCTGGCAGGTCAAGAACAACCCTATGATAGCAACCTCAGCAATCCTCTCTGTAGTCCAACTTTAGAGGCACATTTCAGCCCTGCTGTCTACAAGAGTGTGCAAAGAGTCATATCTAAAAGAGCTGAGACTTGGCAATGGGCTAGTCATCTTACACATCACCAGTTTCATGGTGGGTTGGCAGCAGTGGTTTCCAGACTGGCTCTCTAATGGTGGTGTTGTTTTTAAGCCAATTGTTTAGAAGCCTCAGGACTTCTGCTCCTCCAGATGCTCTCCTCCCCACATTAAAATATGAGATTATAAGCATCTAATTCTCTATATTAAATTTCTTTTTGCTTAATACACTTAATCTCTTTTTACCCACTGAAGTCTGATCAACACATTCATTTTTTTTCTATATGACCTTATATTCTTTGATAAATATCACTGGGAGCTGCAAGAAAGTTCAGTCACGTAGAAACTTCTACACACCTACGATGAGATGTCACCCTCCCCAGATACCTGCACCATTAATGAGAAGTAAATGGCAGAAGCTGAATATTTAGGATTATATTTATACTGTTGTCTATCCTCTTCTAAGGTGCTATCTCAAACCAGTCCCTTTGGTGCATTTAATCTAGTTCTTTAATCTTGAACACACACACACTAGCACACATACACTCATACACTCATACACATTATCTTTGGTTCAACATTTCTGTAACCCAAGTCTCATTTCTTTATTTTCTACACTGAAAATTTTCTTCAAACACTTGTCTACACTCACTATTTCCCCTTTGAGACTTTTTGGTTCTTATCAATCTAATAATATTTTTGCCACCACAGAACTAGTCTTGTCAATCCACCAATAACTTCCATATTGCCAATAAGAAAACAATTCTCTGTCTTATCTAATTTGACCTCTTAGAAGCACTGGGCATTATTGACCAATTTCTGCCTCCTGACATTTGATTTCCAAAACTCCATACCCCCTTCATTTTTCTCTTTCCTACCTGCTTGCTCTTTTTAGTTTCATTTGATGGATATTTTTGTTGTTCTTCTTAGGGCTTCTACATGGTACTGGGCCTCAAAATTCAGTTACTAAGCCCTATTCTTTTATCTTACAAAAATTTCTATTTAATCATGTAAATGTAATTCCCAAATTTATGTATTTAATACTGTCTTTCTCTAAGCTATTTCACATTTACATGTCTAACTGCCTCTTTTGTGTCTCAACATGGATGTTCAATAAAAAATTCAAACCTTAGGGCTAGGGCTGTGGCTCAGTGACAGAGCACTTGCCTTGCATGTGTCAGACACTGGGTTTGATCCTTAGCACCACATAAAAATGAACAAATAAAATAAAGGCATTCTGTCCATCTACAACTTCAAAAAAAAGTTAAAAATATTTCTAATTTCAAATATGCCAAAAGAAATTCTTCATGTTCCCCATTAAAATGTCCTTCTCATGTTTCCCATCCCTGTAACACTACTATGTACCTGGTTATTCAACTCTAACCCCCAAGTTCATCTTTACTGTCTCTTTTCTTCATTTCACATGCATCTTCCTAGCAATATGCCACCGACTGTTTATTTCTCTTCATCTTGTTGTTCCAGCTACCTTCAACTCTCCCGGCAACCACCAGGACCCTCCTGTGCAACTCTCCTTCATGTCATGCTGGGCTGATTCCACAACTGCATTTCAGTATAATCAACAGAACACTCTTGTGAAAACCTACATCTAGCCACTTGCTGCCCTAATTGAAACCTTTCTATGATTCCTCTAACATGAAGGTCCAAACTTCAGAACCTCATTTCCACAATATGACACACAAGATGTGGCCCTTGCCAACCTCACCCTGCTGCAGCTCACTCACTCGCTGCACGCCACATACACAAGTTTTGTTTGAACCCAGCTTGTCCTTGTCATGTCATTCTATCTGCTTGGAACTCCTCTTGTTCATCTTCTTTGCTTAGCTTTCTCATTTAAACTCTCGGTTTCCGAACTCTCAAACTTCTTTCTAGATATAGCTAAACTAACAGCTCAGATAACCAACCCTACTCATTTCCTTCGTAGCACTGATTAAAATCTGAAAATGTTCATATTATTTTGAAACTTTTTATTGTTCTTTTACTATAAACTAAATAAAAACAGCCATTGTAACTGTATTTTTCTTTCCTCTGTCCTCAGAGCTTAGTGAAGTACTTGGGACAGAGGTTATAGTCACATATATGGGTTGGGGAAAAAAAAATCACATCCTTTGATACACAAGGCAAACAATTTTTTTTTCCTTTCACCAAGACTAACAAGAGGTGATATCAAATACCTCTTGCATCTTTCTCCTATGTCTCCATTGTATATTGGTTTTCTTCGGTAATGGTTATTCTGTTATCAATATTAAATTTAAAGTATCTCTTGTATTAATTTTAAGAGCAAGTGCTGTTGTATCCTGCTCAAAGCTAAGCTAATGTGTTTATCTTGTTACTCCTAATAAGGTTTTCTTAAATCCCGTATCTGGTATGGCAGCCTAATTTCAGACTTATTTTATTGTTTGTGAAATATTCTCTACCAGAGAAAAATCAGAAATCCTAAAATTTACTTCAATTCCAACTGGGTAATTTTGGGATGAAGAATGTAAGCTTGGGATTCCGTTTCTTCATCTGGTGAATTCAAGATTGAATTAGAAGATTCCCAAGACTGCTTTCTACCCCTATTGTCATACAATGTTAAACTGAAGCAGAAAATGAAAAATCTGCATGATCAATTAGGGCTAAAACTTTGTAGATATCAAAAAGACAATGAAATATAAATATCTGGAAGAAACTTTAGTTGTAGTCTCCACAACCTCTAAGTCATCTAATAATATCTTGTTTTTTTATCGTCCTGAATTGCACTGTGGTTTAGACTATTGCGATACTCAAATGCTATATGAGGTCACTACCATCAACCCCAACAACAGTAATAGCATTAATAGCGCCTTTTATCTTGGGCTCTCAAATCACTTTATAAACATCAATTAAATCTCCAAACTCCTCTGTGCTAGTATTACTGTGCCATTTAACAGGTAGAAAACCCAGCCGTATTCTTCTTTAAGCCACCAACCAAAGCTTTCTCACTTTAAATCAGTAGACTTCTCTAAGTTAATAATTAGTATGTGAGCAGAGACCTGGTGTTGTATTTAATGGAGGAGAATTTCTCTATGTGGTGCTTGTCATGCCTGAAGGTTTATGGAGCTAGTGTGGTGTCTGTGAATGTGTGTGGGTGTATATATGGAGTACACTGGGTGTGATTATGAGTGTGTATGGTCTGTGGGAAAAAACTGCAAATGTTTGTATCTGAGTAAATATAAATTTACTCAGTGCTTTGTAGATGCTCAAGTTTTCTTCTTTTCCCAATTTTTATTTTATTTTATAATTATTTTTTAAATTTATAGCTGCTTTACAAAACTTTGGCATTTCCTTCACTATCTTTTATGTTCTTTTCCGGTTTCTCTCCCATTCCCTGCAGTTTCTGCTTTCTCTACCAACCTCAGTGTCCTGCTCTCGAACATTTATGCTCACTCCACATACTCTCTCTGGTGCTCTGTGCCCCTTGCCATGGTTTCTTTGGTTCTCTGTATGCTGATATTACATAAAGCTGTTCCTCATCTCGACTCTCTTCCCTAAGTATCTCCACTGGCTCATGGACATCCCTGTATTTAGATATTCCACTACTATCTGAAATTGAGCAAGTCTGAGGGTACACTCATCAGCTCTGTCACCACTTCTTTCCTGAACCCTAAACTTCTTTTCTTCCTACCATTTTCTGCAGAGATTAACAAGCCAGAAGCTGAACACAGAAATCCAGAACTTAAACTCCATTCCCCATTTCCTTTACCTTTCACACTCATTTAGACAGTCCTACTTGTAAGGTAAGATTCTATTTACAGTTTCTTTTAGTTCTTAAGTTCCTTTAAAACCCCACCACCATATCTTTGGAAGAGACCATGTTATCTCCTACCTCTATCATGACACAGGCCTTTAGTATATTCTGGAGACTGATATTGGAGTGAGTTTTGTAAAACATTCACTTGGTCATGTCTCTGTTGCATAAAGCCCTTCAGTGTTGCCTATTACTATTAGAATCGAGTCCAAACTTCATGTGAATTTTTTTAAGATCCTGTATCATCTGACTTCCGCATCCTATGACCATCACTTATTCTCTTTTCAAATTCTAACAGCCATAAATGTGTGTGTGTGTATGTGTGTGCGTGTGTTGAGAGAGAGAGAGAGAGAGAGAGAGAGAGAGAGAGAGAGATTTCCTTGAATGTGCATGTTTCACCCATGCTAGCTTTTCTTTACCTTTACATATTTTTCTGGGTCTCAGGTCAAAAGTCTCTTCCTGTCAGGAAAACCTCCCTTGTTTTTCAAGGTAGTTGTCTATGTATTCTCAGAGTTCACTGTGTATTGTTTATCACACAGCACCATTATCTTTGTTTGTATGATCTTTTCTCCTAGATTTTAAGTTCAGAGAAGGCAGAAATGGGGTTTATTCTTGAAAAGCTATATCCTCAGTGCTGGTACTGTTCCTGACATATAATAGATGCTTTGTAAATATTTATTGAATGGTTGACTAACTCTATGTGTGACCACACTGAACTTGTATAAGTTGGTGAGGTCACTGTTTTAGGTGAAGCTTGTTGAAATAAGAAAGAAATAAGGAAGATGGGTCAGATGCATGTTTTTCTAAATAATCCAAGAGCAATAGATCACTTACTTTAAACAATATATTTTAGTAGAAAAAAATATTTATTATGTCTTTAAATCTCCTCTTGTATACCAAGTATAACTGAAATGATTGTGTGTGTGTGTGTGTACACACACACACATATAGAGAGAGAAAACATTAGCATGCTCAACATAGATGCAGGCTTGGACTTCCTAATCCAAGCAAACCAAGTGACCATTTCCTAAAGCTAGCAGATGCCTATTCTGGGATCTGTCTCCTTGGGGATGGCCTGGGTCACTTTTAGGTCTGCAAATTTACTGGGGAGTAAATATTTGAGAGAGATGAGAATTGAGTACAGATGTGAGGGTTGTGGCTTCCTACCTCACGCCAATGTATCTCATAGCAGTGACCCAGGGAGGAAGAGAAAGGCAGACAGTGGGGGAGAGGTGTCCAGGGATGGAAGTCAGCTGTGGATTGCTAAGGGTCTGAGGATTCTATCATATTTGTATCTGGTCAACAGGTCATCTTAAGTATATTTGTGAAGGTGGGGAGATTTATTTTACTTAATAGTTTTTCAATCTGCTATGCAGCATTTTACTATCAAAACATTCTATACAGATGTCCAATTACACTCTTATACAGGCCCATAATTATGGGGGGTGGTTATCCTGGTATTAAAAAAGTTATTTTCTAAAAGATTTTTACTTTTTTGTAGGTTAGTATGATATTAATTACTGATAATTAATAATGGTTTCTTTGGTTCTCTGTATACTGATATTACACAAATCTGTTTAATATCCGAGCCCCTTAAGTTTTTGATACCTGGCAGTAATATTTGGTTCCAACAGTAAAATATATTTCAGTTACACCTCAGGGCAAATCATGCTTTTCATCATAACACCAAAAAACCAGTATTGCATAGGTTGTATCTGTCTCTTGACTTAATGGTAATGAGAGTACTCCAGGAAAGTCCCTGGTGTTGACTTTAATGGTAGGAAGGAGATGGGAAATAATTTAAATCCTAACCTGTGTTTTCTTTTTTTTAATTCCTCCTTTTATTATAGGGTTGTCATGTTTCAAAACAGTTATTATTTGGCGTAATTTTATGGGGTTTTTCATATAAGAATGTTATATATTTATTAGACAATAAATATTTTTAGAGTATAGAATCTTACAAATATTAACTAATTTAGGGCTTTGAACACTATGATATAGGTTTTATTATCATCTCTATTGTACAGATAAGGAAACATGGGCCAAAAGAGGTCAAACAACTTGCTCAAAGTCATACCATATGCCTAGGAAACAGTCAGGATTCTAGCATGAACAGTCTAATTCTAGTGATGCTTCTCCTACACACTCCTCTATTACCTGCAAAAGTATTTACTTCTTAAAGACATGGATCATAGGATTTTATTTAAAAATTAAGACTGAAAAAAATGCAATTTTCACAATTAATAGTCATTAAAAGAGCAATTACTAACTTAAAGGAACTTGAGTTTTGCATTGCTCAATTTAGATTTTGAAATCTTATGACATAGTGTCTTCAAACTTTTCTGAATATTATACTTTATAACCAAAGAGACAATATGTGTTGGTCAAGAAAGAGTACATGCTATTATATTGACTTATTTTTTTAAGAAAACCACATGAATTATATTTTTAAAAATTCATGATAATACAGAATTTCTTCAAGATTTCCTTTCTTAAAAATTCATGATTAAAGATATAATGTTTTAATTTACAAAAAGCAATAGTTATTAGTGCAGGCAACTGAAACTCATATTAGAAATATAAATGAATAAATGAATTTCAATGTCCTTGATAAAATGTATATATTTAGCTCAAAGAAACAACTTTGAATGGGGCAAATAATATTGACACATGTTATTTCCTAACAGGTGTGTACATTTTTGTTAAAAATTAGGGTAGCCCAGATTTATCCTTAATAAGACTATCTGTGCTATGAAGTGAGTTGTGTGATTTTCATTTTAGCTCTCTACATAAATTACTTCACATTTCCACAAAGATTTAAAATGCATATTATACAACTTTTAAATATAATTGATTCCAAAGGAATAATATGTAAAGATATGTAACAGGCATTTACCTACTTGATTATACAAAAAATCCATTTCGCATTATATGACCTCATTTTGCAATCCAATAGCTAAAGAAAATATGTTATGAATTTCCAATACAACATAAATGGCATTTCATAATCTATAGAGTAAGAACTGTTCTTGAATGTTAACATGGTTTCCATATTTTCTCTCAGGATAAACACATAAGAATATTATTTGGCCTAGATCAGTTCCTTTTATATAAATTAGACTGGAAAATTGCATCAACTTTATTTAGAAATATCCACAAGAGAGATACTCTGATTATTGAGGTCATTGCTGTGACTACAGTAGTGACTTAAAAATCAGTCTCACAGTTAGGAACTTTGTATAGAAAGTAATTAAACATATCCAAAATTAGGAGAAATTATAGATGAAGACTAAGAATTATTGTGTTTCTAAAATCAATACTTAAAGATAAAAATGTTACATTTTCTTTGAAAATGATCTTTGAGTAATATAAATATTCTACCCATGAAAAAGAGAGTTAACTTTTCTAACATTGAATGAGGTATATTTATACTTCCCTGCCCTTGCTTGGGAAAAACAGGACAGAACTAATTTAAATGCAGGTTGTTACTCACCCTATTCCCATCACTCTTTCTCTCTCTCTCTCTCTCTCTCTCTCTATACATATATATATATATATATATATTCATATATCTGAATATATGAATATCTATATATCTGTATATTCATATATATGAATATGTATATCTATATATGTAGATATATACATATATGTGTATATATGCACATGTATATCTATATCTATCTATCTATCTATTTATTGAGAGAGAGACAGAAATTTCCTGAGGCCTCTTTTATTTTCAGGTTCAATTATAATGTTAAGAGATGAATTTTAAAAGGAGTAATTTTAAACCAATGGATCTCAGTAAAATAATATTTCATATATACACACAAAAACACACACATATATATATACACACACATACATGCATGTGAGTGTGCATGCATGCGTATTTATAGTGGTTGTTGTCTTTTAATTTTGCTTACTAAAACTATGAACAAACAAAAGACAGAGATTACAGAAATTAAATATTAAATTATCAATATAAGGATATTAAACACCAGTAATAAGGCCATAACTAGACAAAACAAAAATCCTCTTTGTGTAGTTCTATGCTTTCGTAAATTAGAAAATAGTGTTCAATTTCCTATTCTAAAATAAAAATGCATTTATTCCTTCTTGCTTTAACTCCTGAACTCTCTCCTTTATTAACCTATTCATTCATGCTATCTGCAAAAAGTCATTAAACACTTATTATGTGCCAGGACATTTATTAGAAAACAGGATCCATGAGAGAAAAGAGAGATAATATTTTTACTCATGAAGCTTGCTTTCAGTGGGATCTCTTAGAAAATCACAGTGGTTGTGATTTTTATAAATATGTACTACATAAATATACATTTCAAATATGTCTCATTCTCCATTTCTTGCTGCCATCATTGTCTCCCATTTGGTTTTTTGCAAAGTTCTCTTAAATTGTCTTCACATTTCTATTTTGCAGCCCTACTATGGCTCAAATCTGCTGTTCTCAAAGTAGTCAGAGACATCTTTTTAAAACCTGTATTAGACCATGTCTTTTCCATGCTTAAAACCTGTTTTGGTTCTCGCTTTCTGTAATTGTTATGGGTTGGATATAAGATGTCCCCTAAAAGTGCTTGTGTTAATGCAATAAAGTTTGGAGGTGAAATGATTAGACTGTGAGAGTTATAACCTAATCAGCTCATCCTAGTTTGAATGAACTGACTGGATGGTAATGGTAGGCAGGTGGGGCATGGCTGGTGGGAATGTGGTGTGGAAGGGTGTATCTTCCCTGTAACCTCTTCACCCCTTATCTCTCTGTGTTTCTTGGCCTCAACTTGGGCCCAGAGCAGTGGAGTCAGTCCACCATGGACTAAATCTCTAAAACCATGAGCTAAAATAAGCTTTTTCCTTCTCTAAGTTATTTTTGTCAGGTATTTTTTTCACAGCAACACAAAGTTGAATAACACAATGGCCTTTTCTTTCTGTAGCAGTATTGGAGGCAGCAGGTGCTAAACATCCCATTTTCTTTAAAAGGAACCATAGTGCCTGCCTTTCTGTTATTTGTAAATTCCACACTTACTCTTATTTCAGAATCTGTGTATTAGGTTTTCACTACCTTTTCTTGGGTGCGTAGGAAACAAACAAGCAAAAATTTTACTAAAACTTTGCAGGAAAATAATTATTGCACACAAAAAAATAATAAATAGAAGGAGTGTCTGGAATGGATAATTCAGTGTCTCCTTACAGTAACTCTTGCAACTTATATTCTAGTGGGGAAAGTGAAACAAGAAGGTCAATAAGTGAATAAAATATGTTTTTTGCTAAATAGCAGTAGACTTATGGAGAGAAAAGAAACAAGATGGGGTAGACCAAAGGAGTGTGTTCAATTTTAAATACTGGTGCAGCTGTGCTATTATTATCCACTCTTATGATTATCTAGTATTGCTACAGACTTTGAACAAAAGAGAAGTCCATATTTTTCATCTCTCAGTCTCATCTCACCACTTTCCTATGTATTGTAATCAATAGTTGGAATAAGGTTGAAAATGAAAAGATACATACGTATAGGGTATCAATCAGTGTCTCTCATACATCCCTCTATCACCGTATGCCAACAATGTCAGCAAGTTGTCCAGAGTAATAAGCATCTTATTCCAATTTTGTCCATTCAAACTTGCCACATTTCTTCTTCTTTTTTATTTCCTGTGCACCAATAATTGCAATCATTTCATGGTATTCAAAAGTTATGAAAATATTTAAAATATGGAACACAAATAAATTAATAACAAAGGAAAATTACACTTGGCCATAAGTAAATTTTCTTTTTCACAAGTAAGTATTCATTAACAAAAGTGGTGGATCTCCATGTGAACCAGCTTACAAAACATGCAATAAATTAAAATGTGAGAAATAAGTTTTAATTGACTAAAAATTGTTTGTCTATAATTCTTTAAGAACATATCAATTGCAAAACTTATAACCTAGGTGAAAAAAAATTGGTATAAAAATTTTGGTACAAAAAATATTGGGGGATTGAACCCAGGGGCACTTTACCACTAAGCTACACCCCCAGTCCCTGCACCCTTTTTAAAAACTTTGAGACAAGGTCTCACTAAGTTGCTGAGGCTGGTTTCAAACTTGAGATCCTACTCAGCCTCCTGAGTTGCTGAAATTACAGGTTTGCACCACCACACCTGGCTTCCTAAGTAAACTTGTAAAGAATTTATTTCATAGGATTGCTGTTGATCATCGAATCCCGTTTGGTCTATAGCATGAAGTCAGTGCACAATAATCGTATTTCAGATTAGACAATATACATCAATCATTGCTTTCTTCTTATACTTCTAAAGTAGACTGGCCGGATTTTGCAATTGTTAAGCCAAAGATTTTAGTTTTCAAAACAATTATTTTCCCTCTTAACCTCCTTACAACTTTACTCAAACCCACAAAGGCAAATGTTTACAAAAATTTTCTCACACCCATTTACCTAATTTATTCAATAGACATTAAGAAACATTAACACAATTTTGCATCTGCAGGGTTTCTGCATCTGGCATTAAGCTCTTTTTTAAAAATTTAATTTTTAAGCATTGGAATTATTCAGTGGCAATGAGACCCTTTTTCTCTTTATGAAGATCCTGTCTAGAAACCATTTTTAAAATCTAATATGATCTGACCATTTAAAAGTATGAATAAAAGTGTGAAATTTCCTGTGTTCTTGTATTTCCATTTTCTTCTTGAAAAGTTAAACTCCACTCTCCTATTCTTCCTACATTATGTTAAAATTAATTTTAAAAGCTGGCTTTTTTAAATACATCATTTGCAAAAGGATTTGAAGCAAAGTATAAATGAAAACTATAGAAAACCTTCTCACCTAATCTTAGATGTATGTTCTGGTCCACATACTATTGGGTATTTCCTGTCTATAATGTATTTTCTTCCTGTCTTTTTCAAATTTGTATTAAAAATAATTAATTATTTGAATGGCTCCATTTTAAATTTCTTTTGTTCTTTCAGATTGCTGCTTTTATTACCAGTCTCCTCAACTTCTCTTTTTAATCTCACATTTTAAATTTCTGGCTGCTTTGCTTCTAAACAAGAATAAGGATGAAAGATAGTTCAGATTATGGTTTTCATTCTGAGGATATCCTTGCATCATTGCACATTGGATTTAATATGAAAATTGTATTTGGAGTTGTTTGAATTGCAAAAATAGCAAGCCTAAATGCTTCAGTTTCTGGTAATTAGTTTTCAACCCAGACAGTCTGGATAGCTATATATTTACTACCTTGTAAAGAACTATCATAACAAGCCCTTAAGCATTATTTGAAAATTAATAAACTAAAGTAGGAGGAAACCCTCTCCTTTCCCATAGCAACATGGACTGAGTTATATTATTTTATTGCGAAATTTCACTTTTCAATTATAGGTTTACTAAATTAAGAGGCTTGAAAAGCATAAAAAACAATTATTAGTTTCTTAACACTGCAGTTGACTAATGCAATGAGTTCAATTTGCTGTAAAGAAAAAGCAAACCTTTTTTTTTCTTTTTTTTTTTTAAAGAAAATTCTTTCCCTTAATTGCCTGAGAACAAATCCTGATTCACAAATAAAACCTGTTTCTATTGTATTAATAGAATGTGTTACCTATTTAATGGGGATTCTCTGAGGTAAAAATAAATCTTGTAAAAAAATCTTAATCTCATTTCAAGTCTACATTTTCTGAAAATGAAACTTGCAAGTAGAGCAATTTAATTGCTAAAACTTGCAACTGTACAAAAGATTCAGTAATCTGGATTTTCACTCAGTAACAATTGCTATTGATGATTTTGTTAGATTTAAAAGCCAAAATTATGTATGAATTAGGTTAATTGCTTGGAATAGAGGAAGACAAAAACTACTTAACCTACTTCTTGCCATCACAGGGTGATGGTGGAGAGCCAATGTTAATACTCCCTGGCAAAGAGGTATGTTCTGTCATCTCTTTACTACAAGATGAAAGACTATGTCTCTGGGTCAAGCGGACTCAATGTGTGGCTGACTCAGTGTATGTGTGTGTGTGTGTGTGTGTGTGTGTGTGTGTGTGTGTGTGTATTAGAGTCTGGACAAAGAGCAACAGTCACACTCTTCAGAGACTCAGAAAGAATAAAGTGAAGAAAACTCCATTTTCCCCTCATATTCCTACCCTCCCAATACAACTTTATTTAAGTCAACATATTTATTCTGTTATTTGCATTCTTCCATATTGCATTTGTACTCTTTAAAGTACTTTTTAAAAATGCTTAACTGCCTAGGTCCTTAAGCCATTAATTTAGTGGTGATAAAAAAGAGAAAAGGGCGTAACTTTAAAAAAAGAGGGAAAAGGAATGAAAAATGAATGGAGCATATGAATTGTTGAGTAGAGGTCTCTTTTTTAATTTTAGTACTTTTTACTTCCAAAGCACTGTCTTTGTGTAGTCATAAGATGCTAAACGTCAATCAAAGAGTGAGAGGCCCATGTATATGTTCCCGTTTTACTAGGAAAACCTGCTAAAGGAATGGAAAGTGATCAATCAATCAATCAATTCAAAACACTTTGCTAAGAATCATAAAAGAGTCAGTTTGATCCTCAGTGAAGGATACGTACTAAAGGGTAAAGGCACTGCTCCAGAAAAATCAAGAACTGTGTAAACCCCTGTATAATCCTAGTTATTCTGTACACCATCAATACAATATGTGCTCAGCTAGTGTCTGGTAAGTGAATCAGATGCACGAATGAATATTTCCATGGCAGTCAGAACTGGGAACAAAGGTTAAAAAACTGGTGCCCAGAGAGACTAATTAGATTCCTGGGTGTGTTTTGGCTGAGTTTATACATCTCTGATCTAGAATTGCAAAGCTTTTGGGTTCCCTTGCAAGATTTCCTCAGAGTTCAAACCTCAAGGTTTTGTCTCTCTTTGATGAAAAAAGATGAAGACCTTTGAGTTAGTAACAGGGATTCTCATCCTAGGCACTAGTGACATTTTGGGTTAGAAAATGATTGTTGTAGGAGGCATCCTGGGTATAGCAACATCCCTGGCCTTTTCACATAACATACTCCCTTTGCATTCATGTGACAACTAAAAACATTTTCAGGCACTGCTAACTATAACATGGGGGTCAAAATGTCCCCCAATCAAGAAACACTTAGATATCAAACTGAAGGGGTATTGATACATATGTCAAAGGCAATGCTGGATTAGGGAGATGTTGGCAAACTTGCAGATTGGAAATTGGACACAGCCTTGGCATTGCTGGGAATTACCCACTGATTTAACTTCATTTATTCAAACTTCAAAGGTTCAAACTTGTATGTGATGATAATACTATGGTTTTCTACAATCACTGATTTTTGATAGAGCCTATAAAGGCAAGGAAACATAGTTTTAACAAAGTGAGGTCTTAAAATGCAACATTCTGCACAGGGTGATACCTGGATAGTATTCATATGCTACTAGCTTATTTTGCTTCCTACTTACATGTTGTTCCTGACAAATTATTTTTAAGCATGACTAAATTATGCATTACCCAGGATCACCATTATTTATGTAAGTGAGGTTTACCACTAACATTCCAATATAGATTTTTTTTTGACTGGGGACTTCAATAAAGCTTCTAAGAATAGAAATATATTCCTAGAATTAAGTAACTAATATGGGGCACACCATAATGGTAGAAAAGTAGTACAGTGATTGAACCTTTAAACCTAAAGGGAGCCTTTAATAATAGTAAATTTGATAAAATAGTATTTACAATAATGACATGTACCGTTACATTTTGTGTATACACCTGAGTTAGAATATCTTAAAAGAGTCAAATGGATTAAGCTGCTAGACCTTGGCAAATTTCCCCCAAAGGTTGTCTGCCTCATGTATTTTATTTAAATAAAAATTAGGTAGTACTATGTAAAAAGTATACAAGCATAAAATTAAGCATCATTCAAAATTTATGTCCATAGATTCAGAAAAATAAATACCATATAAGATGGTAATTTTAATCTATCTTTATTTTTCTCATACCTTCTCTCTACCCATTCTGTCAATGAGAGTATATTCCCTATAGCCTGTCCTCTGATGCTGTGTCCAATGTCAATTTAAATGACTTAAGTGATAACTTCAAGTACAGTACAATTCTTCCTTTGGGAAGCTATTCCATTGACTAATATTAAGTGGGTTACTTTTGGTATGTTAATTAGCTGCTTTACTCAGCATGGACTATTTATGTACAATGTACCCTTCATCCAGGAATTGACATCTGAGAAAAAGCCAGAGATGAAGTTTAGGAGTTTTTTCACATTCTACCTGCTGAGTTCTGGTGACTACTTAAAATCTTAGCTTCCCTTCCCAGTTATATTTGTTTTAACATTGAAAGTTAATCATAATTTTCACCAATTTGATAGATAGGTTTTCAAGTAAAAACAACAACTAAAACTTCCCACTAAATATATGTATTAACAATGAAGCCAGTTTTGACTTTGGAGAGCTAGAAGCACAAGAATAAAACATATACTATTGCTAAATTTTCTTTTCCCCTTTTTCTCAAGAGTTAGAAAATAAAATATTTAATAAAGAATCCATGGAAGAAATAAGATATTTGGTCAGAAATGATAAAACGGCCACTCCTGAAAGAAATTATTTCTAAACCTTATTTAAAAACAGTTTTCAACTCATCAACTTAGCGAGGCTCTAAGCAACTTAAGAGCCTATCTCAAAGAATTAAAAGGTCTGGGATGTTGCTTAGTGTTTGAGTGCCCCTGGATTCAATCCCTTGTACCAAACATACAAACAAAAAGAAAAACAACCAACCAAACAAACAACAAAACAGTTCTCCACACTAGGGAAGCTCTTCACTTTGAGGTTAATAAAAAATATGTTTAATATTTAATGCTAAAATTGGTTCTAATCAAAAACCTCAGACCTGCACGTAATTCAAGCCAACTGTTGCAGTAGTTTCCTTACAAATAGAGTAGATAAGCCAGAGTATTCACCTTTCTTATCTCACTGTAGGAATATACTTTCTTTCAGGCTTTCTTTTAGAAAGTGTTATTTAAGTTGAAATATAATTTCAAACCATAGTAAGCTCAACTATGAAAATCAGTTTTTGGTAAATAGTCACCCAAGTAGTCTCAAGATAGTTTTTGACTACAATATGAAGTGATTTAGCTATAAAATGAATGTTCATAGATGCTTTCTATTTAATGGTAAGTATTACATTTATTGACATAAGGTCAATGTATTATGATATAATTTTTGGTTTTTGCTTCAAACAAGTAATGAAAAAGGAATTAACTGTGTTTGGTTTATAACAATTGATGTAGAAAAAAAACAATTAAATTTGATCTTAAAGTACCTGGTAATCAAATCTGCACTTTCAGTCGATACATTTGCTCTTAGATGTCCCAAAACTGTCCACCTAAGGATGCACTAGATAGACTAGAGAAGGCTGAGCCATGTGGCAAATAGTCACTTAAGAGGTGCTATTTGAATACTGAGGGGAAGGTATGGTAGATCTGAGCATGGAGAGTACCCAGAAACCAGATTGCTGAAGATGCAAAGAGATGAACCAGAAAACTGACTTTACAACAAGCAGAAGGAATCTAAATCAGACTACAGAGAGAAGACTACAAGGGAGAACAAGTTACCTGGGATCTCATACTCAATAGCTATCATCACATGATGGCTAATTGTACATTTCCCTTAGTAGTTAATTTCAGATAGAACAACAGAAGACAAATCTTGACCAATCAATTTTACATTTCAGATTCAACAACTTTAAATTGGTTTAAACTAGGATAAGTGCAAGTAGCCTCTATGTAATAGAGAAATAACACAATATAAATGCAATTTCTGGAAGAAAAGCCAGAGATATGTCAGTCCATTTCATTATGAACCAAGCTTGGGAAAGAAAGTGATGTGTGAGCTAACGAACTCACAAATAATTACACTGGACATTTTTATGCTGCCACCAGACCTTTTGTAAGGCTATATAAACTGATCTTAATTTTGTTATACTGACCCCTAAAGGCACTTCCTATTGTAAAATAGTCTATTAAGGATTGGTCTATATTTTGGAAAGCAATAATAATAAGTTCATTACGGCTTTTTGCAGTTCAGGCACTAATTTAGATTGTGTAATCCTCTTAAGATTTTAATGGGTAAAAGCTATTTTAAGAATTTTTGCAAGCAAACTATATAGGTATGCTTCGGAAGGTACTTCTCTTTCAGGCCTTTTAAAATATAAATAAGATATTTATGTTAAATTGATTCATGTTAAAAATGTAACGCACCCAGTCAGAAAGCCTTAACAAGACAGAAGCCTGTGTAAGGTAGAGATATTACCCAACCTTGGCTCCATGGTCTTGAATTTAAAAGCCAAATATAGACTATCTCTTATAAATATATAACATTAATATTATTAAAGAAAGTGATATTTACTGTGAAAATGAATAAAAGGGATTAAAATCTCTATACCTTTGTAATAAAATCTTATTGAGTTCATTTTTTTTTTTTTTGGTTCCAGGGATAGAAACCATGGAGCTTAACCACTTAGTAACATCACAAGCCTTTAAAATTTTTTTTTTTATTTTGAGAGATGGTCTCGCTAAGTTGTTAAGGGCCTTGCTAAGTTGCTGAGACTGGCTTTGAATTTGCAATCTTCCTGCCTCAGCCTCCCAAGCCACTGGGAATTATAAGTGTGTCTGTCTAATGCATATTTTTGAGCACACTTTTTAATATGACAATATGTACTATCATATATTATAAAAACATTTTCAAACTGACTAGCATTCTGTTGTAAGGATTCCATGATTCATTTAACCCATATGCTATTTTTGAACATTTTTTATAACTTTCTTTTGCTGTTAATAATGAATGTTTCAAGTAATATTCTTGCATTCTTGGTGGAAAGAAAAATATATGAGGACAAGCTCTAGCTTCAAATCAATCATGAAGTATGAGTTCCAGGAGCCCCTTAAATTATAACTATGTATAAATTTTACATTTGGCTAATTTGGAAGTGGAAATTCTATCTAATTTCTTAAACTTCAAATTCAGTTACTAAAGAGGTACTTTTCTCATACGGTTGTTTACGCTCTTTTGCAAATTGCCAGTGTAAATCCTAGATCTTTATTTTATTGAGCTCATCTTTCTTTTCATACTGATTTGCTTTACTTCTTTATAAGTTAAAGAATATATATAGAACATACATTTATATATTTAAGCTCCACGAAGGCAAGCATTGTTGTCTCTTTTGTACTTTGCTATCTCCCCACATCCCAAAACAGTGCCTAGTATATGTCAACTATTTACTAAAAACCCCCAAATCTTTTTTGAATGAATGAATAAATTGAAAAAGAGAAAATTCCATTAACAGAATGATGGCGCAAATATTTTTTAAATGATTATGACCTTTGGATATTCAAACTTTCTATTATTATTATTTTGGGTATCAGGGATTGAACTCAGGGGCACTCAACCACTGAGCCACATATCTAGCCCTATTTTGTATCTTATTTAGAGACAGGGTCTCGCTGAGTTGCTTAGCACCTTGCTAAATTGCTGAGGCTGGCCTGGAACTCGCAATCCTCCTGCCTCAGCCTCCTAGGCACCTGGGATTATCTGAGTGCACCACTGCTCCCAGCCAAACTTTACCTTAATAACCATTGCATTTGCATGACCCCATCCGTGTGGTCATTATTAGTCAGTAAATGGTAAGTTTTAGGTGCATTTGAATTGGTTTATTGTTACCAGTGGAATGTTTTCAGTTGAGGATCAAATGGTAAAAGTAACTAAATTTTTAGAGAAAAAGCAAAGATAAGGGGAACACAAACTTAAATATTTTTATTGAAAACCCACTAAATTTGGAGAAAACACTATGCTTGTTTCTATTAGAAAAGAGATTAGTAATGAATTTAAAAATCAGCTTTTCCTTCTTTAAGTGATCATGTCTAATTTATTCAAATAAAAGATTTATAGAGAAATTCAAAGTCAATAAACCTATGTATACTATAAATATTTAAAGACACACTGTTTTTAGCAAGAGTCCAGCCTGGAAGTAAGAAAGAACTGCACAGCTTTGTAACAGAAGGAATTTATCATGCAGAATAGATTGTTCTGGTGAAAGAAATGCTGAGAAGTCAACCAGTGAGACAATTCAGACGTTATCAACCACATCAACCATAGAAAGTTTGAGGAAATAGATGCCAGGATCATCCCATGGGAAGTGAGAGCCCAAGGACAGAGTCAATCATTTGAAATCAAGTCCATAACAGGAACGTGGCCCTGCTGCCAGTGGAGATGCCACAGGAAGGAGAAAAAAAGGGAATTGTGCCCAGTATTGCCCCACCCTTACCATCCAATTTCTATTAGTGTCTTCCAATGGCTCAATCTACCTAGAAATCAAAATTCAAGGGAATCTGGAAACTCTCCCTGGAATACAAATCAAAGCATAGTGGGGAAAGGAGAGGATCTAAGAGTAACAGACAATTGATAGACACAGATCTTAACTCTCAAGGCATCAAAGTCTACAGGCCATTGAGAAAAGAGATTTTCTTGGAGCATCAGCAGATAAGAGATTCTTGTCCAGCATAAAGTTGGGAGAAATCTGTTTAGGAAGGCTACAGAAGTCCAGAGTTGGCAATAAGCAATCAAGACATGTTGAAGAGTTGGATTCACTGGATGTTTTAGCTAAGCAAGACTTTGGTGGCTCTGTGTGGCACTACACTGTCTGGGGACATTCACTAAACACTATAGCTACCTGAATCCTCATCTTTGCTTGTTCTTAAAACCAGTGAGAACATAGTCTGAATATTAATTTTTTTCTCTATTAATTTGAAGTATTGAAAACAGTTTGCTGTCCTGCATATAGTTCACCTGGGCTGGAAGCTCCATCCTGTTTTCTGTAAATGGTGTTTAAATCTTTCTGATCATAACCAAGAACATCCCATATAATAGGTTTGCCCTGATTCCTGGTTTTCACTTTCATTTTTCACTGGAATTCTGTTTGGAACACATTATGTGAGATGTAAAACCTCTTCTCCTGGCCTTGTCCCACTCCCCACTCTAAGGTGATTTTCTAGTAATTCAGCAACTTATTGAAGCTCACACACATTATGCTTCTGTATTTTGGCCTCCTTATTTAACGTACTCCAACCTTTTCTTTCCTGGCAAGCTTCTATGAATCATTCTTGATTCAAATCACATATGATTTTGTTCCCTGAACTCAAAGTTTAAGTTCAGTCTTCTGTGCCATAATAGTAACCTCTGTTAGTCTTGGTCACCTTCATTAAAACTCTCCTCCTACAGTATTATAATGGTGTTATTGTCTATCACAACTTGTCTTTAGAGGTCCCCAAGGGCTTGAACTATAGCACATTAACTTTTCATCTTAGAATTGAGTGTTAAGTGTAAATTCCCAACAAATAAATGTTTGTTGGATTGAACTTAGTCTAGACTTCACCAGTTTAAAATTCTAGCTTCACCAGTTTAAAATGTGGAACTACTTGTTTAACTACACACCACACATTGAGTTAAAATGCTACCTCAACACTCTGTCTCTGCACTTTAGATTTAGGTTATCAAGACCTACCCAAAGCATACCTAAATTCTCCAGGTATCCTCAGGCCTTGAAAAATTTGATTTCTTCCCCCCGCCCTGCCTTTTTTTGTGTATTGTTTTGAGAGATGAGCAGATACAGGGATTGAAACCATATGTGTTTTACCAGGACTAAGCTACATTCCCGGTCTTATCTTTTTCTTTTTCTTTCCTTTTTTAAATTTCCAGACACGGTTTCACCAATTTGCCAAAAGTTAAAACTTGAATTTGTGATCCTCTTGCTTTAGCCTCCCAAGTTGCTGAGATTATCAGTGTGTTCCACTATGCCTAGCTAAAAATGCACAACACACTATTATTGACTATAACAAAAATGCATGATAATAGAGGTCTAAAACAATACTAAGTGTTGTCCCTCATCTAAGTGAAGCTTTATACCTTTTGATCATCATCTTACCATCCCTTCATCCTCAGTCTATGATAACTACCATTTTATCTCTGCCTCTAAGAGTTTGAATGATTTAAATTCTACATACATGTGATATCATGAAATATTTGTCTTTTTATGCCTGGTTTATTTCACTTAGCATAGTGCCCTCCATCAATGTTGTTGCAAATGATAGGATTTCCTTCTTTTCATGAGTGAATAGTATTCCATCATGTATCTTACCACTTTTACTTTATCATTCATCTGCAGGTGGCTACCTAGGTTGGTTCCACAACTTAGCTACTGCAAATAGATCTGCAATGAACATGGAAGTGCTTACAATAATCTAAATTACTCAAATGATAGTAAAATGAATGACTTTATTATCATAAATACATAGAACCTCAGAATTTAAGAGAATATTAAGACTCAACTAGATTAACATGATATTTGTTGCTGAAACTTAATGTGTTATAACAAAGTGGCTATTTTGTGAATGTTATGCCTCTGACATAACTGATATGTATTCAATTTTTACTGCAGCCAGATCTTGTTTTAAGTGATTCACATGTATGAATTTATGTGCTTTTAAAAATTACATGTGATTAAAAACAACTAGTATCTCCATTTTACAGAAATGGGACCCTAAAGAGGTTAAGTGAACTCCCCAGGGACTCAGAGTTCACAAATGCTAAATCCACAATTCATTTATAAATAGTCTGTCTCCAGAGATTCTAATGACTAGGCTATGGGCCCTCCCAATAGATTGCAGTAACATGATGCACTTCTTTAAATAATTCCTGTGACAGGAACTCACCTATTTTACATACAGTTGTTGCATCCAATCTGTATTTTGGGCCCTATCAGACTGTATACTGGGTTCTGGTACATCCACCTATAATGAGATGAAAATCTTCCCTCTCAGAGAACCTGTGGTGTGGTAAGGAAAAAGGGCAGATAAGTTAAAGTTTGATACATAGTGTTCAAAAAATATATGGTGAACGAATTAATCATTGCCATGATAGTGGTGATACAGAAGGAGTTATGGTAATTAAGGGAGGATATCTCAATAGGAATCAGGCAGTGGGTAACCAGGAAAGCCTTCCTGGACATAAAGAAGGAAGGTATACTCAATGAAGAGTCGGTAATAATTGAGAAGGTCTGGAAGTACGAGACAAGCTCACACACTTCAGGAAAAAGACATCATATGAAGAAGTAGTGAAAATAAGTGGCTCAGTGTTCATCTCTGAGGCTAGAAATAAGTCTGGGGCCTCAGGGTGAAGGGCTTTGGATGTTAAGCTGTGAACTGTGAGCTATAGCATGACAGTCCTGGGAACCACTTAAGGTTTGAAAGTCAGCTGGTGACATGATCAAAATGGCATTTTAGAAAGGTCATTCTGACAACAGTGAGGAAGGTAAATTAAAAGGTTCAGACTGTATAGAACAAGAGGCTACTGCACAAAGTATAAGTGAAACAGAAAGGAGAGGATAAGAGAGATGCCCTCAGAGGTATTAGTCAGTTCTACTCAATCAGACCTTCTGTTTTCACAGAACGATTATGTACTTTCATAACACTGAATTTTCATTATTGATTATTGTTGCCTTTTTGCTTTTATTTTTTATTGTTGTTATTTTTCATTATTTTTAAAAAAAATTTTTGGCAGTACTAGAGATTGGACTCAGGGACACCCTACTACTGACCTGCAACCTCAGCCCTATTAATTTATTCATTTATTTTGATTTTGAGACAGACTGTCCAGGCTCACTTTGAACTTATGCTCCTCTTGCCTCAGCTTCATGTATTGCTGGGGTTACAGGCATATGCCACCATGCCCAGGTGAAGCATCACCATCTCCTGTGGTAGTATATTACATAACATGTGCTTAATAAATGATTTTTAAATCAATGAAAGAATATCTTAGTTGAGTGAGTAGATACAGAGGAAAAAAGAAGGGAATACAAAATAACTCTTAATGATTTTGGCCAGGACAACATGGTGCTGTACTCATGGATTGTCAGTACAGGAAGAGATGGAGGTTCCAGTGCAAGAATGAAAAGTTAAATTTAGGCAGTGGCATGATGCACAGATATTTCTATAAGTCAGCTTGATACAGAAAGTGGTGTCTGCAATATTTCTGGCCTGTAAACTGAGAGTCATCTGTGCAGATATGGGAGTGGAAGCTTTGAGTTTTGATGAGATCCTCTAGAGAGAGTATTTATATAGAATATAAGTAGATAATATAATATAATGTGAGGTATAGAGAGCATACAGTGCATAAACCAGAACACAGGAAGAAGACAGGATAGAAAAAAAAACAACAGATAAAGAAAGGAGTCTAGGAGAGAAGGGTAGCGGAAGCCCAAAGGAAATGGGATTTCAGGGAGGAAAGGGTATTCAGCAGTGACAACTGTTATGGAGAGTTGAAACGTGATAAGTACCTGGTAATACTGAGGGAAAGGAAGATGTTTGTCAAAGCAGAAACAGTAAAGTAGTAGAAGTAGAAGACAGACTGAGGTGGGTTGAACAATGACTGGGACCTAAGGAAACGCAAACTAACTTTTTCAAGAAGTTTCAGGATGTTCATCTAAAGAGGAAGCAATAAATGCTAGGTAGAGAAGGATGTGTATGTTCAAGGGAGACTTTGGTCTGGAACTTCTCTAGGTGCTGAATTGTTGCAGGACAAGAGAATAAAAACAAGAGTAATAGCAACTCAGTCACTGAAAAGATAGCTCGTGGAGTCTACACTACATAGGAAAGGAAGTAAAATCAGACTAAGAGGAAGATAGTATAAACAACGAGAGAAAAACATGAAAGATTTGAATCAGGCAGTGAGATATTTATGTTTAAATTCTGACAATCTGGGTAAGGTACGAAGAGTAATATGTTAACCAAATATATTTTGGGGATGTGCCAGATCAACAATAGGAGTGAGAAATATTTACAGTGACCTTGGAAACACATTTCTGAAATTCAAAAGAGGAGACAGAAGCTAAAACTAAGAAGAGCAAAGGGCTGAAGGACTACTCATTGGACTACTCAGCTACGTACATATTAAAATCATTCTGGTCAACTGTGAAACTGTACCAAAATTCTCATAAAATGTGGAGGAGAACCCACAAAGGTGACAAGAACAGACAGTGCCAAATGACAGAAGCTTCAAAGAGGTGCTTCAAAGACAAAGGGTAACTCTAACTCTAAGTGGCCCTGGAGATTCATAGAGCAAACCCAAGTCTTGGCCTTGTGGCACAGGATGTGGAAGAATTGTCCCCTGACACAGGAAAGTGGAACACAGAAGAAGTTTGCTTAGAATCAATGTCAGATTTTAATGAGGCAAAGAGAGCAGTGAGTGAAGAGCAGAGGTTATGCATTAGGATTTTTGGAGAACAGAGTAGAAAGTATTATTGACAGAGCAGCAGAGCATTGGGTCCATCTGGAAGCTGTGGAGGGGAGAGGATGGTACAGCACACTAAACAAGTGACTGAGGGGCTCACATTTGGGGCTGAGGCCCAATTTGGTGGAGAATAAGAGATAGGTTGAGATTTTTGACTGAAAGGGCTGAATGAAAAGTCTTGTATGCAGATGTTCCAAACCAGGGCTTTGAATGTAACCAGGGCCAGGTATAACTGGCTTTCTGTCTTCAGGTAAATAATAGCTTTTTTTTCTTAAGACAGTTCATCCCCTTTGATTACTTGATTGCTAGAAATAACTTTTACATTTTATTCACCCAAGTTTCATGGGTTGGTCTCCTCCCACCCCTCTCTTCTACTGTGAAGACAGGTACCATGTACATCAGAGCCCTTTTTCTCTTTAGAATGCACATGCCTAACACATGACTGCTCATTCTTCAAGTGGTTCTGCTTACTTCAGTTTCCAGTACATTTTTAACATAGTCAACAGAAACGCATCCAGGACTTAAAGTGTGCTCTAGCAAGCACATTGGAGAGTGAAACCAATATTTAAATGGTGTATGTTTACTACATGCCATGCAATGTATGTGAGGACATATGTCTTATTTCATTTAATCCTCAGAGTAACCCTGCTAAATAAATAACACAACTATCCCTGTTTTCCAGAGGAAATAAATGGGCCTCAGAAAGACAAATAAAAATTTCCAAAGTCACACAGCTAATACGAATTTGAGCTATTTACCATGCACTTCACCATCCTATTCATTCTTTTATATATATTTTTAAAATTTCTTGATGCATTATAATTATACATAATAGTGGAAGCTATTCATTCTTCAAGTGTTTCAACTTAACTTAATTTATAGTGCACTTGTCATGTAGTCTATAGAAATGAATCCAATACCTAAAGTGTGTCCTAGCAAGCAGCAATGAAAAACAACATTAACTGAACACCTACTGTGTGCCTAGCCCAGTGTCTGTCATTACCAACACTTGAGGATCAGTGGTTAAAGCACAAACTCTCCTGTCTGTGATTGTGGATTGGAGCTCATGTTCTGTTGCATACTAGCTGTTTGGCTTTGGGAAAATTAATTTACCTTCCTGGGGCTCACTGTTTTCCACTGGAATGTGGGGTTTAGAATGATATTTATTTATCAGGGTTGCTTTGAGGGTTAAATGAAATAAGACAGAGTTCCTGCTATGCATTGCATGAAACATGGTATACACATAATAAATGATAATTATCATTATTTCTGTTTATACAGATGAGAAATTTGGCTTTGAGATACTAGGAGAAAATTAAGACTGAAATCCAGATTACTTAAGTCTAAATCACATTGTATCATATTGTTCCACATTCTAAATTTTGATGTTAATCTTTCTAATACTGAAACCTGACATGATTGACTGTTGATTAATGCTAACCAGACTGTCAGCCATAGCTCCCATGACTTTTTATCCACTACTACAATTAAGCATGATTTCTTTAGGCTCCATTTTTGAGAATTTGCTATTGTATCATCTAGACTTCATGATAAGAAAAGCAGCAAAGATGATAACTATGAAAATTTTAAAAATTAAAAACAAAATGTCACAAAATTTAGCAATAACCAAAATAAATTGGAACTGATTAGAGAGTAAAAACACAAGGTAAATATAGACTGTTAATTATTTATTTAAAAGCATTAATACATCTGACAGGATAAAGAAATTCAGAAAAATTCAATTTTGGGGGAGATAAAATTGACTATATTTGTTTGTTTGTGGTACTGGGGATATAACCTAGAGGCACTCTACCATTGAGCTATATCTCAACCCATTTATTTATTTGTTTGTTTGTCTGTTTGTTTAGAAGAAGGATCTTGCTAAGTTTCTGAGGCTGGCCTCAAATTTGAGATCCTCCTGCCTCAGCTTCCTTGAGTAGCTGGGATTAGAGGCATGCACAATTGTGCCCAGCCAATGTTGACTTGTGTGGCAATATGTTGAGGTGATAGTTGGATTGACTTTTATTTGAGTACTTCAAAATCATATTTTCCTTTTCATCCTGAGTACTTCAAAATTATCTCTTTTTCTATCCTAGATCACCAAAGGAGCTAAAAGAAGTCTACAATTAAAGAACTAGAAATGAGTATATTCAACTTTATGTGACAAGTCCAAAGATTTGCTAATTCATTAGAAAAATCGTCAAAATTATAATAATGCCAGGGTCTGAGTCCAGAGGAAAAGTGTTATCTGAAAGTGATTTAGCTATGACTGACCTGTCATTGTGCATGAATTAGAAGAAAATTAGTCTGTGTGTATCCAAAGATCTGATATTAGCAATGAATTTTCTGCAGTGCACTCTCAGGCATAGTGGCTGACCTAAGGGACTATCTTGAAACTCATAATAAAATAAAATCTTGCCTGAAAGAGAATCTTATTTTACTGGAAGCTCAGGAAGAACTTGAGAGAATGATCATCAATGTTCTATGAAGAATAGTAATCCAGTAAGATAAAAAGCAATGGTGGACTTTTCTTCATTGACCACTGTTAATCCATTAGCAATTTAATTCTTTTGAAATGTAACTTGTTCAAAACACTTAAGCCTGTCATTTTTTTTTATCAGTGCTCATCAGAGTCCATCAATCATTGTCAAAAATTGTCAATCACAGTCAAATGAGGGCATTTGCAGAACTAATGGATAAGAACTTTTTGACCTCATGTTTTTCATAACCTTAAAAACCACATGCAAAAGAACAGAACTTAGAGTCTATTCTCTATTATTGGTAACTTTAGGCAATTTTTAAATGAATTTTTGATGCATAGCATCAGATTTGTTTAATGGTTTATATTTTAAGAAATTAAAAGTATGTATGTAGTGTTAAACTATACATATTAAAGACTTGAGACCTGGGTTTTACTCTGTGCTTCATTGTTACACCTGACCAGAGACAATTCCTTTAACTCTTCTGTTGTTTATTCTTTAAAATGAATAAATAGTATCTTATCTGTCTAATGAGAGGACTGGGAAAATAATATCATGTATTTTTTTCCCACTCTGAAACTTTTGCTGTAAAACTTTTATATAATTGAAATGCACAAAAACAAACTAAATCCAAAACAAAATAAGATAAAAAGACTCAAACTATTTAAGCATATTTCCTCTAAGACATAGATCTCTACTGTCTATATTTTGCATTAGTATATTTTAATTGCCTAACACAAGCCCTTTCAGATTTTAGGAGAGCTAAGCAATAAGGTCATAGGTAGTTCCCAGAATTTCTAGTGGAGAATAATTATGGCAATTGTGAGTTTTGAAGTAGCATCTTCATTTGGTGATTTTCTAAAATCTAGTTCCATACTGAATAAAAATCCCAAATTGCCAAATTATGAAGAAAATTATTTTTCCCTGATACTAGCCAGTCTTGGGTTGTAGCTTATGGCCATTTTCACTAATACTGTGTATGCTTTTCTACAATGGATACCCCTAAATATTGAGATTCATCTGCTAAATTTTATAGTACACAAGTTAACTCCACCTGTTATTTAAACTACTCAACAAAATTCTATCTTCTCTGTTTTTAAATATCTTTGTATATTTGTACTACTTCTGCCTATAGAATTATTAGGGTTAGGCATCCAATTTTGTACAAATCCAAAATTAAGAAAATAGCCATTCTTGCTGGGCATGGTGGGAGACTGAGGCAAGAGGATCACAAATTCAAGGTCACCCCCTTCAACTCAGTGAGACCCTCAGCAACTTAGCGAGATTCTATATCAAAATGAAAAATAAAAAGGACTGGGGATGTGGCTCAGTGCTAAAGCACCCATTGGTTCAATCTCCAGTACTCAGAAAAGATTTTTTTTAAAGTAAAAAAAAATAAAATAAAATAAAAGGAAAAATTAAGAAAAAAACCAATTATTTCAACTTCAGACAAATCCAAGGGTAATATAAACATTTTAGTTAGGAAATTCATAAGTGACTTAGGTTCTTGCTAACATTAAAAGTTCATTTCAGAAGGAAAAGTTAAATTTGAGTGGCTGTTCTGTGTCAGATACTTAAATAGTTATGGCCCTAAGGTTGCCATTATGAGTAGTTTCATCTTTTTCTTTAATGTTTAGGTTGGCACTCCAATAATTATTTGTTGAAAGAAAGGAAGGAAGGAAGGAAAAAAGGAGGGAGGGAGGGGAGAAGAAGGGAGGGAAGGAGAGAGAGAGGGAGGAAGGAAGGAAGGGAGGAAGGAAGGACGGAAAGAAGGAAGGATGGGAGGAAGGAAGTGAGGAAGGAAGGAAGGAAAGAAGGAAGGGAGGGAGGGAGGGAGGGAGGAAGAGAGGAAGGAAGGAAGGAAGGAAGGAAGGAAGGAAGGAAGGAAGGAAGGATGGATGGGAGGAAGGAAGGAAGGAAGGAATGCTGTTAGGTTGACAGAGCTCTGAAAACACAAATGGAAATAAATGGGCAAAGATTCTAGAAACTATACAAAATAGAGGTCACCATTCCTTCTTCTTGGATTCCATAACACATGCAAAAATACAGGTTACTCCACACTGCATTGGACAAATGTCCTATTGCCCCAAGTGAGTTTGACTCCTGTCATTAGACAAAAGTCAAAGAAGCACATATTAGGATAACATAAGGGGTTATTGGAGAACAATATGTTAGTTGCATGAATTAAATATTTTAAAAATCACTTTCAAGGTTAAAATGCATAAATGTTTAATTGTGTGAAATAAAATGATAATTGATGAAAAATCTGTTAAAAACATAGTCAAAACAGTATATTTTATTTTATTCTAATTATTCTTATTGATGCCTATGAAATACAAAGGCAAAATAAACTAACACAACTTTCTCGCTTTCTAGAAAATTGTTATGTTAAACATGTGATCTGCAAGTCAAATCTGGAGCCATGGTATTTTATTATTATAAATAATGCTATTATAGATATAATTTTAATTATAAATCATGAAAATAACAGCCAAATTAAAATAGAATTTAAGTATATGATATGTATATTATTTGTGAAAAAATAGTTTATGTGTCAAATTGTGTTAAGTACTTAAAAAAATGTAACCACTGATCCTTTGTTGACCTTATATATCACTTTTACCAGCGTGACTCATAAAGACAATGCAAAATTAATGAAAGAAAGGAAAATATGACAATATATGTGACATTTTTGTTTAATTATATTCTTAACCTTACTATCTTCTCATGTTTTCCTTCTAAAATATAATATGTGCAATTGTGGTTTCTTTTTTTCTCTGTACTTCAAAGTATTTAATAGTTTTTAATAAAATGTAAGGGACATAAAGTATATCAAATATATCAGATTGTATTCCTATCAGATTCATAAACCATTCCAATTATTTTAAGAGAAAAACATTAATAGCAAACATTGTTGATCAATTACTGAACAACTGAAAAGGTAAAAAGGGTACAGGAGGCTATCACAGAAATGGTAACCACAGAAGCAGCTTCCACCCTTAGCAGTGGGGAAAAAGGAAAGAGGGAGTATTATTGGATCTTGGAGAAGAGGCTCCATGGAGCTGAAGTTTTATCATTAGGTATGAGGTTAGCTATAGGTATAGCCCTTTGAGGAAAATTGGTTACTTAGACAGTGAGTGTGGTTGTCTCTAAACTAGGAGGGATTCTGTGGAGCTGGAGAACTATCCTATGAAGAAAGGGTATGAACTAATTCATATTTCAGTCTCTAAGAGGGCTTTATAAAGTTACTCTTGGGAGTGTTAGAACAACTACAAATTGGAATTAACTATTAATAATGGAACAAACTGTTATTGTCAGGCTATAATTGACAGGAGCTGAAAGTAAACAGGAAGCAAACGAAGAGTATGATTCCTATCTCTTCCTTCTCCTGCAAGTTCTCTCTGATACCTGTGAATAATAGTCTAACAGAAAGTCAGTTAGTAAAACTAACATATGGTATGTACAGTTCCACCCCTAGAAACAAAGTATAGAATATGGGTAGGTAGGAAACTTGAACCCAAGGTAGCAAATACCTGTGGACATGCACCATGAGAATGTCTAAAAGCTAACTGAGTAGAGGTGGCGGTTTCTTGTCAACCCTTTCAACGATATTCGGACATACACACGTGTGTGCATCTAGGAGCTGCAATGAACAACATGATTAGGTAGACCCAGGCTCAAGAAGACCCATGATAAACAGATACAGGAATAAGAAACAAGATTATAGTTGGTTGAGATAAAAAGTTAGGTAAGGAAATATCCATGCTTTAATAGCAGGCTTTAATGTAAGAGTAATATTTCTGTTTTTACACTCTTCCAGAACTTTGCTAGTTCCCATCAAGAGGTAGACTCTATTTTCCCTCCCACTAAAACTTGATTGGCCTTTGCAGTTGTCATGATGAATACAATGTAAAGTAAGGGACACTGAGTACAATTTATGATCTATGACTAAGTCATAAAGTGATTGTAGATTCTTCTTGAACATCTATCTTAGGATGCTGGCCCTTGAATTCAATCACCATGTGGTGGCAGTACCAAGCCACCTGAGGGGGGTTTGATGTACCTGGTCAGCTGTAAGCCTCCACTAAAATCTCAAGTAATAGTAATGGCCAGTGTCAACTTCTAGATGTAAAATTGAGTAAGCAAGATTATCCCAGCTCCCAGACTTTGAGCTACCATAGTGGAGTAGTGATCAGTGCTCTCTCTCAAGTGTATGCATGTGTATGCATGTGCATGCACACACACACACACACACACACACACACAACACACACACACATACACATACTGATTTTTTTTTAAGCAACTAAGTTTTGGGTTGGTTTGTTATACAATTATAGTCGTTAGTACAGGAGTCTGATACAAGGAGTTGTGTGCTGGCATAACAAAACCTAAAGGTAGAGTTGGGACCAGGCAGTAGGGAAAAGTTGGAAGAACTTTCGAAGAGTGTTAGTGAAAGCCTAAAGGGTTTTGTTGTCCAAAGTCTGACTGCTCCTGAAGAGGCTGTCAGTGAAGATTTAAACAAAAGCAAGAAAAATGTTATTGGAACCTACATAAAAGAGAACCCTTATTAAGGGAATAGAAAGTTTAGCAACACCATGGCTGTGAAGTCACATGGAAAACAGAAGATGTATCTGTTAAATTGATTGATCTAACTCAGGAAGTTTCCAGGCAGAACACTGAAAGTCCATGTGGCTTCTACTTGTCATCTATAGTAAGTGAGAGGAAAAAAAAGTACAGATGAAGAAAGAACTGTTCAGTTTTAAGCAAAATTCAGAGAAAATATAAAGAAAGCCCAGCCCCATGGAGTTAAAAAATTAAGACTGTTTCTCATACCCAATCACATGATTTGAAAATTTTGTTTCAGAAACAAAATCAAGTAAAGGATTGGACCATAGTTTATTCATTAAGACCTCAGAAAGATGTGTGAGGATGCTGTAGAAAATGTCTTAGCCAGACAAAAGATCCTGTAAAGGTGTACCTCACAGACCTTCCTCCATTAACAATAGACTTTTTAAGGATAAGTATCAATGTCCGCCAACATTACTACAGGAAGCTAAGACAGAAAAGAGTTTATCTCAATGAGGTATGTGGATTCCACATTTTGTCTAATGGAGTAAATTTCAGAAACAATCACAGGAATGTTATGAAGGTTTGAAGAGAACTTCACTGGTAGAAATGTCATTGGGTGGGATTAATAGAGACAGAAAATGAAAAGATGTCTCCAAAGAGACATATTCCCATTTTATCATGGGCAGGAAGAGATTGAGGAAACTACTCAGTTGTAAAATCTAGCTACTTTTTATAGAAAATGAAGAATGTCACCAAAGTCAGAACTAAGGTTCCAAACAGCGGAGCCAAGAGCCATGAGGGATCATTTCTGGGCAGCAGTATGGAGTCCTAGCACAGGAACTGGCAATATCTAGCCAGCTGGATTTCTAAATTTCTGTGAATCACCACATGCTATATGGCTCCCTGTCCACTTTTTGAATATTTTTTGTAGTGTTTACCTATGCCTGTCTCAACACCATACAATGACTGGGGATTGGGGGAGAGGAGATAGATGATCTATTTCACAGGCTTTCAGACTGGAAACTGTATTCAAAAGGCTGCCCTTGAAGAATTGTACCTAAAGAACTTCATCTCTATCAGGACTTGTAGATGAAAAGACCCTGGATCTTGAGTATGAGCCTGATTTCTGTAACAGGATTTTAGAGGCTTCTTAGAGGAGGGTTAGAGTGCGTATTGGATGTGGGCAGACTGTAAAAATGGTATTTTCCAAAAATAGTCACAGCAGTATTTTTAGTCCCAAAGGCTCTTTCAGAGCATTTCCAGTACTCCTTCAAAAGACAAATCTATTTTTTCTCCCATTAAAATGAAACAGAACTTCATGGCTGCCACCAAGCACAGAATACAGTGGGAGTGAGGCTGAGTGACTTCTGAAGATAGGTCCCTTAAGCGGTTTGGTTCCTACCTACATCTCTCCTCCCCCTCTCAGGATGCTTCCCCAGTTATCAGATCCTGAAGAAACTCAGGCCACATGGCAAGGTGCTCTGGCTGACAGGTTCAGCAAAATTTCTGACAGCCAACATTCACCTCCAGACAGATTAGTGAAAAAGCGTTCAAATGATTTCAGCCCCCAACCTGAGAACCATCACAGCTGATACTGAAAGACTCACAGGTGAGCTGTGCATGCTGATCCCTGCCCAACTACAGACTTAATGAGCAATAATACACAAATAGTCATAGATTTAAGTGACTGGGTTTCTGGCTGGTTTATTTCACAGAGGGGGAGTTGTCGTAACATGTATTAAGTATTTGCAGAAAAAAAACTAAAGTAGAGGAATGAACAAAAATGAAAAAAAAAGATGATTATTCAAAGGACAGTGCAAGATCAAAAGCAAGGTGAGATGATTAATCATAAAAGATCTGGAGCATTTCTTTCTTAGAAAAAGGGGGACATGAGAGTTGATAATATAAGGTAGTTAAATAGGAAAATAGTCTTAAAAGACACTTTTTCTTTTTAGATTTAGGTTTAAGGAACACTGAAAACCTTCAACTCTTTAAAAACTGTTTTAAATCTATTTCACATACTTTATTCATGGTGATAAATATTACTTACCTTTTCCAATTTTACCGTGTTCCTGGTCTACTGCATATTTTAATTCAAAATTTTAATGTTTTTTTAAAAGGCTAAATAAGATAAGCATAGTTTGCTTTAAAAGGCAAAAAACTTCTAAGCAGTCCACCCCAAATTAATCATCATGCCCCCTTTTCTCATATTTCTTTCCTTAATGGTTTAGAGATGAGCAGTCACATTACCATTATGTATGAATACTACTAAGCATAAATAAGTGGGACAGGTTGCCCTGCAAACAAATTTCATTAAAGTACCTAGATTAACACATTTTAAAGGTCTCTTTAATGAATCTTTGTCCTTGTGATACAACATAAGCAAGAATAGGGCAAACTAAGTTGTAGAATTTTATATCTCCATCTCTAGCTTCAAACAATTAAGGGAGTTATAAATAAGCTCTACTATCTTCATCCCACTCAAAAATAATGAATGAGCCATCCTCATGAATCACAAGATTATCACATCAACCCATCACCATCCCAAGATCATGAAAGCAAGACTTTAAACCAGCATTATATTTTGGAATAAATCATGGACTTGGTAACTATTTCAGAATTGTAAACGTTATGATTTTTAGAGTTATAGCATAATTCATATATCAAACCATGGCATCTATGAACCCCATCACAGATTCACTAGAGCTTTCCAATTTTTAGAACAATCCTTTGTGAGTTTAGATTTTTAAAAATTGCTGCAAGAAGTGATCAAACAAGAATATTTGAAAATTTTGAGAGATTCTGTAGTGAAAATCACACTAATAAAGAAATATAAATGAGAAGACTTAATGTTTTTACAATTATGAATCACATTCCACTAATCATTATGACATTATTACTGCTGAAACAAAATTTTTAGTTTTTATTGACAAAAGATAACAGGTTAAAAAAGGTAACCAGGATAAACAGGATCTTTACTAATCTGACAGCTTTCTTTATATTGTATGTGGAGATAGACATGCAATTGAATTAATGAATATTTAAAGCATGTATTTCCTAATAATTTAATATCCATTTTATATTAACAGAAAATTCTTTTAAAAATAGTTAATATTATCATAATTTCTATAACATTGATATTAGTAGAGGATCTATGTTTAAAGCATTATTATGAGATACTGGAATTAATTTCAAGCTGTAGAAGGATTAAGGGAGAAGTAAACTTTTTTCCTCTAATTTGAACTTGCTTCCACATGGCTGGTTAAGACCATTTTTGTGTCTTCATTCCTATGTCATTGGGAAAAGCTGTGTATGATGATTCATCTAAAAAGTAACGTATTGCTTTTGGAGAATCCATACATCCCTTCAGTAATCATTCTAAATAGCTAATTTTCATATTTTAGATGAGATAGGTAAAGTGTTAAGCTCATTAGCACACACATCCTTTTTCATCTGTTTTGATATTTCAAGTAAACTGATATAAAAAGTTTCCAAATGTCAGAATCAGAATGGGACTTTTTGTTCTATAATTCATTTTGTTGATATTTTAAATTTGATTTCTCATTGGTTCCAAATTTGGTTTCACATACACAGAAATTCATAGTATATAATTGTCATAGACATAATATATCACCTCCATTCCACAAGATGCCTAAATCTAATGCTGACCAACATTTTGTGAGGTTACATCCTTTCCTGAAACAGAAAAGGAATTCCCTGTAGAACAAAAGGTTTTTTAAGATCCAATGAAATTAATAGAAAGTTTCAGTTAAGTTTCGCAGAATAATCAGAAATATGAATTTTTCACACACAAAATAGAGTGAAACTGGAGAACTTATTGATGTGTTCATAAAAATGTGTTTTGTTTTCCTTCTATAAGAATGCAGCAATGAAAATTCAAACACAAAATAGAAAACCAGACCTAAATTTAGCATTTAATATAATTTATAAGAAACCCTATTTAAAGGTGCATTCTATAACTTTACCTATTTCAAGCTTTCCTTTCTTTCAATTTCTAGCACTCCTGAACTACTTCAGCTCATAGTCTAATTTGTTATTACTTTCTCCCTTTACTTTCTTTACTCTACCAAGGGTTTGTCTTTTTCTGGAAAAAAAAATCAAAATAAGAACATCACCACTGCTGCCACAAAAATAGATGTGTGTGCACTCATACACACACACACATACACACACACACACACACACACACACACACACACACCCAAAGTGTTCATTACTCAGCTATTAAACTCTTGGGATTCAAAAATTATTTGTAATCTATTTTCTTATTACAACTGGTAATTTTCATATCATAAAATACAAATATGTTAAACATGTCTTCTAAATTCGAAAGAAGCTCTGAAGTGCATTTTCTGTAGGATTGACAGATTCTATTCTGTTAATGTGGAAAGAAGAATTTTCTTACATGAATCCTGCCATTAATAGGATTACTCACAAAGAAATCATTTGTGACCAAATTCCAGATATGATCAAATAAAATGGCAAATAGAATCACAGCTAAAATTCTGAGGAGTGCCCTTCTATGGGGGGGAACCCACAAATAACCAAATCATAACCAAACATAATGTCTTCCAAAAATCTAGGTTTGCAGTATTTCTCTTTTATTTGTTTATAAGTTTGATTACTAGTTTTTTTCAGAGAAACAATTAAACAAATAAAAACCATCTGGACTAACCAGTGTTTAAATGACTATATGCCGCAAAATGCCCATAGTCTATGGCAAAATTTTTAATTGTCTTTTATCATTTACATTTTTATATCATTAACTATTGCTTAGAAAAGAAGAGAAAGAAAGAGAGTGAGAGAGAAGAAAAGAAAGAAAAGACAAGACTTGGTGATTTAGTTCAGTTCAGGAATCTTATATTGAATAACTATGATGTGCCAAACTGAGATAAGTGAAGGATTACAAAAATAACAAGAATACAATCTTTCCCTTCTTTCTTGCAATACTTTTTTCTCTTATATCACCCAACTCACTAAGAGCCTGGAATTTTGCAAGATATTTGAAATGTATCAGCATTCATAACCAACCCTTTGGGACTCATATCCTAATGGTAGTGAAGGGTGTAAAACAAGCAGAACTAAATAAATTATATAACATGTCAGAATCCTAGAAAGGAAAAGGGAAATAAGAAACATAGTGGGGGAAAGCAGGGTCAGTGGCAAAACTCAGAGAGAATGTGGGTTAGGTTCCAGACCCTTACAACAAAGACCATAACTCAATAAAGCAAGTTGTATTAATATTTTTGGTTTACCAGTGAATGTAAAAGTTATATTTTCACAGTACTATTGTCTACTAAGTGTGCAACAGCATTAAAAATGTAAACACTTGATGAAATAATATGCATGCTTTAATTAAAAAATTCTTTATTGCCAAGAAAATGATAATGACCATTGCCTTCAGTAGCTCATAATCTCTTTGCTGGTGGAGGGTCTTGCCTTGAAGTTGATGGCTGCTGATTGATCAAGATGGTGTTTGCTGAAGGTTGGGTGGGTGTGGCAAATGACTAAAATAAGAGGACAATAAAGTTTGCTGCATTGATTGACACAAAAGATTTCTGTATAGTACACCATGCAGTTTGATAGTGTTTTATCAATAGAAAATTGAAGTCAGTTTTTCAAAGCTTGCCACTGGTTTATGAAATAAATTTATGCCATATTCTAAATCCTTTGTTATCATTTTGACAATGTTTATAGCATCTTCACCAAGAATAGATTTCATCCCAAGGAGCAAAAAAATTATCATTCATGGAAGCAATTCCTAATTGGTTAAATTTTTATCATGAGATTGCAGCAATTCTGCCACATTTTCAGACTCTGCTTCTAATTCTAGTTCCTTTGCTATTTCTACCACATTTGTAGTTACTTCTTCCACTGAAGTTTTAAACCTTTTGAAATCCTCCATCACATTTGGAATCGACTCCTTCCACTACTCTGTCAATGTTGATATGTTGACCTTTTCCCATGAATCATGAATTTTCTCAATGATATCTAGAATGGTGAATCCTTTTCAGAGAATTTTCTGTTTGCTATGTCCAGATTCAGAAGAAGAATCAACCTCTTTGGTAGCTACAGTTTTATGAAATGTATTTCTTAAATAATAAGACATGAAGGTCAAAGTTACTCCTTGATCCATGGGCTGCAGAATAGATGTTGTATTAGTAGGCATGAAAACAACATTAGTCTCATTGTACATATCCATCAGAGCTCTTGGGTGACCAGGCACACTTTTAATGAGCACTGATATTTTGAAAAAAATCTTTTTCTCTGAGCAGTAAGTCTCAACAGTAGGCTTATAATGTTAAATGAAACATATTGCATGCAGATGTGCTGCTATTTAGGCTTGGCCGTTTTATCTGTAGACAAAGGCAGATAAAATTTAGTGTAATTTAGTGTAATTCTTAAGGGTCCTAAGATTTTTGGAACATTAAATGAACATTGGCTGCGACTTAAAGTCACTGGAGGCTTTGGTTCCTAATAAAAAAGCCAACCTCTTGTTGAAACCAGGTATGACTTCCTAGCTTTGAAAGTCCTAGATGACATCTTCTTCCAATAGAAGGCTGTTTCGACTATACTGAAAACTGTTGTTCACTGTAGTTTCCTTCAACAATTAGACCTTCCAGATAACTTGCTGCAGCTTCTATATCATCATTTGCTGCTTTGCTTTGCAGTTCTATGTATAAAGATGGCTTTTTTTCTTTAAATGTCACTACCAAATGTCTGCTGGCTTCAAATTTTTATTCTAGAGCTTCCTCATCCCTCTCTGTATAAAAAGGATTAAACACAGTTAGGGCCTTGCTCAGGATTAGGCTTTGATTTAAAGAAATGTTGTGGCTGATTTGATCTTCTAAATCTTTCTCCATGTCAGCAATAGGCTGATTGGCTTTCTTATCATTTGTGTTCCCTGGAGTAGCACTTTTAATTTCCTTCAAAGAACTTTGCCTTTGCATTGACAACTTGGCTAAATGTTTGGTGCAAGGGGTTTAGATTTGGCCTATCTCTGTGCCTTCTTCAATAGGCGAAATAGTTTTTAGCTTTAAATTTAAAGTGAGTGGCATGTGACTCTTTCACTTGAACACTTAGAGATAATTGTAGGATTATTGATTGGACTAATTTCAATATTGTATCTCAGCATATAAAAAGGCACAAAGAAAGGGAGAGAGATGGAGGAATAGCCAGTTAGTGGAGAATTCAGAACACATGTAGTTATTGCTTAAGTTCAGTCATACTTGGGCATTTTTAATGGTGTCCCCAAAATAATTACAGTAGTAACATCAAAATCACTGGTCACAGATCACCATAATAGATATAATAATAACTGAAAAGTTTGAAATATTGAGAGAAGTATCAAAATGTGACACAGACATGAAATGAGCAGATGCTGTTCAACAAATGGCACCATAGACTTGTTCAATGCAGGTTTGTTGCCACAAACCTTTGATTTGTAAAAAATGTGTAAACACCTTCACATATATGTTGGATGGAGGAGAAGGTGGATGTTGGAAGTACAAATTTAAATAGGTTGGTGAAGGCAGAAGTATCCATCAAGAAGTTGGCCAACACTTGAAAGAAGCAGGAAAGAGATGGGTTTCCATTCCTGGGGAAAGATTGCTACAAATTGAAGAAAGAAAAAAAAAAGGGTAGAAGCAGGCCCTGTGGCACATGCCTGTAATCTCAGCAGCTCAGAAGGCTGAGACAGGAGGATCTGGAGTTCAAAGTCAGCCTCAGCAATAGCGAGGCGCTACGCAACTCAGTGAAACTCTGTCTCTAAATAAAATACATAATAAGGCTGGGGGTGTGATTCAGTGATTGAGTGCCCCAGAGTTCAAGCCCCTATACCTACAAAACAAAACAAAACAAAAAACAGAGTAAAGACCCTAAAGAGGGAAATTTGTTGATATTTTTGAGAGCATCATCCGGCTAGACGAAAGTAGGTAAGAGAAGAATAGCAGGAGGTTAAGAAAGAATGGAACAAGAAGGGCGAGTCATATAAAGCCCAGTAGGAATCTGGATTTTACTCTGGGTGGTCTGGAGAATTATTGAAAGGTTTGGCTGCAGGATAATGATCTCACATTTTGAAAATATCTCTTTAGCTCTGTCTTCAGAATACAAGAATAAAAGCTCAAGTAAGAAAATTATCATGAGAAATGATATAGGTTTAGGCCAGTGTGGAGTCAACTGTTGGTATAAAGAAGTTGTCTTAACTTCTTTCTGGCCCATTGGATTTTAGATCAGCATGTTGGGAAACAAGACTGGTCTGTGTTTCATGGGTTGATAGCAATATATTAGAGCATATTCTGGTTGTATGAACGTATTTGTATGAGCACAATTCTATGTATGTCTTTTCTAACAATAGAAAATATTGTCATTACAGTGATTTATTTTCATTGAATGCTAAGTTAATACTGTTTTTTGGTTTGTCACTCTCATGTTCTTTTAGTTTGTCTCCCAGTTCTCTTATTCTGTAAAGCCTCTTTGCCCTACCCTATCATACTTATTTCCTCCCAAATACACATTCAATCTCTGCCATGTTATTTCGAGTATGTGCTTTATTTGTTTTTCCTGTTTAGTCTCCATCTAGCCCAAGCAATAGGAAAATACTTCCACCCATTGTAATCCCTTCATCCTGCAGGATAATTAGGACATCAGCTTATAAGAAACAAGGAAAATTAAAAATTATTTTCTAATCCTCAGTAACATGTTTTATCAAAGACACAGTAGCATACACACACACACACACACACACACACACACACATACACACACAAAATGGGTTTTGGAGATTCAAGTTAGATGGGCAGAGAACAAAAGTCTCCTGAGCTTTGAGCTTTGGATGAGAGAAATGAGGACATTTATTTATTTTCTTATACATTAAAAGCCAGAACTAAAAATGGGAAAATTTGGTAGCAGTAAATCTTTCAAAGTTTATCCTTCTATCTAGCAGAGACATTTTTCCCTCTCATCAGACACAAATAACATAAAGATGGTTTAGTTTCTGTTTGTTTTATGGTTTTAAAATTCTGAAAGAGAATTTATAAGGGCAAGTTAACTTATTAAAATGTTCTGAGTCCTTTGAAGAAAAGATATTTTTATTAGATATATGTTCAAGGCATTCTTTCTCTCTTTGCAGTTTTCTCTCTCATAAAAGATATTCTCTTTCAAATGAACTTAAACTATCAAATGTGTTTTCACTTACATTTACTTCATCTCCTTGAACATGCTAGGACTCATCTGAAATAATGACCCCTTTGTTAAAACTTAATCTCTTCAAAAATAATAAAACCAAGAAATTCTAACAAACCAAATATATGTAATACTAAAATATCTGAATTGGTTTTGCTATTGATTCCTAATTTTTTATAATTGAGCCATCCCCCAACCCACTCTGCCCTTCACCATATCTCAATACACACTGGATATGATCATATACTTCAAAAGTATGTCTGGACAATTAGCTGGCCCACTCCCCTGCCAAGGCTTGAAATAAATCTCTATTCCAGATATTCGGAAGACAGCAACACCCCTTGTCCTCAACATTTGATTCCTTAAATGGTACCCCAGTGGCCTCAAAGAGTCAATGCACTTCTTTAAGCCTAATTTATTCTCAGAATATGACCTAGGTGCTGGGGAGGATAGCACACATTATCTGATGTTCAGATTGCTCAACTGTACCCTAGAGAATCAAAACATTAAGAAGCATATGGTATGAATATTGTTCTGGTGAAGGCACATTGTTCCACTTTGGAATTTAAAACAAGCAATGCAGCAATTGATATTAACTAACTCAGACCCTTTCTTCCAACTCAAATGACTGTAAAATTTTAGGAAGCAGTTTGCTAGATTATATATTCTAAAGGTTTTCTGTCTTCCATATCAGAGTCAATGACTATACCAAGAAAAAAATCTTGTTAATAACAATAAATACAGACCATTTTTAAACACACACACACACACACACACACACACACACACACACACTTTTCAGTTTTGCCTTAGCCCCATTTTGACGGTGGCAATGACAATGTTCTGAAGCAAAGACTCTTAGCTGCTGGCTGATGCTGAAATTAAATGCACATGACAGAGCTACCAGCACTGATGGATGGCTCCCGACCTGCTGTGCTGACAAAAGCCTGGGATATTTGCAATGGTTGGTTATCAGTGAAAATGGGCATTACCTGACTTGGCATTTGAGCACTTTGCAGAACCTGATGTGATGGTCAGCACTGAACCCTGAAGACATGATGCTAGCAGGGTTAATAGATGAGAGAATCTGTCTGTCCACTCTAGTGACATGTTATTTACTGAATCCTAGAAATAGGCCTTTTGATAAACATACTTGGAAAGTAAAATTTTTAATTATTTTTAAAACTTTTTTTTTCAGTTGGGAATAATAGTCAACACACAGATTCTTACTGGTTTCTAACATTTTTTTTATGAGATCTTAGAGCATGAAAAACCTTTCAAAAATCTCCTCGTTTCCACATTTATATTTCTGCCAAACTACTATAAATTTATATTTTGAAGTTCATTTGCCTCATAGGCATTATTATTTTTCTCAGTCTGTCTATAAATAGAATTATGATTTTGCATGCTAGTTTCATTGGGTTTATTTTTATGTATTTATTTATATTCAGCCTACTTAAAAATATAAACTGCTTTAAAGTCTTTGTGGAAAAAGAAAAAACTCACAAAACCCCAAAACCAAAACCAAAACAAAATCAAATAAAACACCAAGGATCCTGGCATAGTGGATAAAACAAGAATCGAAGTAAGAAGACAAATGTATTTCAAAAATCACGCTGAAGGCACTGCAATTAAAAACAAATTTAAATCTGGGGTTCCAACTAGCTCAAGCAACAAGGAAAATATTCGAGATTACAGACCTCATTTCATCTTGAAGCAAGCATATCAGTCCATCAGAAGAAATCAGCTTTTTCATGTCCCACAGTTCTGAAAATAAAATTTCCAAGTGGTTTTGTTTCTTTTAAAATAAGGACTATCGAATAAAATGTTGCCCAATGATCACAGTAGAAGTTTGTATATAAATTACAATAGTATCCATCACATGGCTCGCTCTTTTATTTGACTTTAGCAGGAGGCAGGAACATGATAAGCCATACCCATCTGAATGAATAGAGAGAAATTATGTAGTTATGTAGAATTTTGGCAACCTGACCTAAAATGGGGCTCAAATCTCAGTAAAATTCTAAGAAATAAAATAAGCCAAAGGTCTACTAAAAAGTCATTTCTAATTATATTGCAAATCTAAGCAATTTTAATTTACAAATAATTTTTAGAAACTTCAATAAACTTTCAGGCTACTCCTTGAATAAAGAGTAAGTAATAAAAAGCAATAAACAATACAATAAATAAAAATAAAAAAATATATCTGAAAGTTGTTTTAGAGTTTCTATCAATATATAGGGGAAATTTGTATGCTTTCAAAACTCTGGTTAAAGCTGACTATTGGCAGAGCAGGAGGAACTAGAAACCCTGAGCTAGTTGCTGCTAGGTTATGATAATGAGTTGTAAATAAGAATGACATTCTTTCAGGAATACCATTCGTAAAGTAGGGGCAGAGATAACTTCTTATTCAAAAGAAGCATGGATACTCTAGGGATTCCTTAATTTTATAATATATAATCAAGCAAGTAAGTAAACATGAGAGGAAATTGGGTGTAACAGTTGAAATGTCTTTGTGTAATTGTGAATTAGCGTTTGCAACGAAAAATATACAATTTCCATTTTTTGTATATCAAAAGAAATTGGAATATTAGCAAAATCATATGCTTCTATCTATGATAGATTTTACTTCCTCAATCATATATATTGCAAAAATATAAAATTAATATTTATCTCTCATAATATATGTACAATTATAGGAAAAGTCTGCTATAATTTTACTGAGAAATTATGACTTGTTTAGAAGCAATGTTATAACAAAGAACATCTTTTATCCATATAACTTAATAACCTACTTCACCCCTGCTGGGCTGCTGCTTTTGCTGTAAGAAAAAAATATAGACATAAAAATAGATTGCAAAAAACAGATTGATTGATTATACTTACACAAACCTTAAGGGGAAAGATAAAAAAAATACATAAATTTGCCTGAAAAAGTATATTTTTGTCAGAACTAAACTCTATTTTTTGGATCCTATTAAAAGGTGATCTAACATTATACAAATTGCATATTTTAAAGCAACATTTTCCAAATTGGTGGCCTGAATCACAAGAAGTATACTAAAAGAAGTTGTTCTTTGCTCAAGTGTGAGAAAATACATGTTAAAGAAATAGAACCTGGTTGCTTTACTCAACTATTTCTATATGTCTTTCAGGTGATAATACTTTGTAACTATTCTGGAAGGGTCATATGCTGAATTTGCTCTGCATATTTGATTAAGGAAAACTTTCTTAATTGAATACATATGCTTCTTGGGTTACAGTTCAGGAAGTGCTTTCCTAGGGAGTCAACCAAAGAAATCCAAATTCTCAATGAGGAATGATATCATTGAGATAATGATTGTAATACTTTCAAACAAAGGCATTATAATATGACCTATGAAAAGAGTAGAGTTTTTGAGTTTTATGTATTGGTCAAAGATATCCATCTGAATAAATCTCAATATTTAATTAAAACCCAAAAGTCAAACACATTAAATTTAAAGATATAGACAAAATATCCTTTAGTTTTAATGTAGGAAACACAGAATCATTTTAATATATTCTAGCAATCTAACTTTCTGATGAACACTCATATCTTGAGATAAATAAATTCCTAAGAATTATTTTTATCTCCATGAAACAGTACTTAAAATATATTTGAAATTTCACTAATAAGCCAAAATTTGGCTCTATAATTTGACTTTATAGTTTGAATTTAGAACTATATGATTCATGAGATTAGTATTTAATCTCCATATGATTTTAGCATTTTAAATGTTTTCTTCTTCTATATTAATTATACTTTATGAAGATGTGAATTTAATTTATGCAAAATATTACTGTTATTACAAAAACAAATGAGTATCTTTTTCATGCCACATAGACTGACCCCTAAACTCAAGCCAAGCACTTCATCTGGGATCAATATTACTGGAAGAAGTCTTTGTGCTTAACTTATTGATATGTGGCAAAACAGCAAGATTATAGAGATGGATGAGATAAATTGATATGGAATAGAAGTAATCAGAATCTAAAAATTCAGACAGTATTAGATTGTTAAGTCTTTCTTCACAGAATCTATAAGAAATGTAATCTTTCAATGTAAGGATGCATTAAAAACATACATCTTCTAGGAATCATTTTTTCCCCATTGCTAGCAAATGTTTTGAAATAAAAGTGAGGAAATATAAGCCTCATAGAAAGACAAGATATTCCTGTATTTTGTTTTGTTTCAATATATTATCTTGTTTATTCAAGGCATTCATTGTCAAAAATCTGATGGAATCATAATAGCCAGCCAGATCCCTTCCTGCATTTGGCTGATTCCTAGGCCACTGCTAAATGGAACTTGTTTGGGACCCAGTGGTTCAGGAGTCTTTGTGAGTGCTCTCTCTTGACAGCCAGCACCTCAGAACTGCCCTTATCTGAGGGGTCAAGTTTCCATCCTGGGATGCTAGATCTGATGAGGCCTCACAGCAGATCCTTTGGCAGCTTGTCGGCTGTCCTTCAGTTCCCACTGGTCCAGGAAACTACCCTTCTCAGTTTGACCTCAGTGTGTCAGCCACATTATCTCATCATATTGTTGGGCAGGCTAGGTATTAAAATTCAACTGGGACCGGGAGATGGGCTTTGAATTTGTGTAGGCATAAAGGATAATAGGTAAATTTTCATGATTCTTGGTAATTACATTGAACTTGTTTATTATAATGTAAGGAATATACACTGAAAATTTGTAGGTAAAACAAGAAAAATAAAAACAAATGAATTTACTTTATGATTCCTCTTTAAAAATAATGACCAATAAAATGTAGGTAGAAGTAGCTTTAGTAGTAGCTATAAGAAGAAACATTTTTAAATAATGAGGTCCTTTATTCCCTGGGACAAATATATTATTCAGATACCAACTATATCTTAATGCCATGTTTTCCATTTAAAATTACTAGGTATTAATAAAGTAAATGAATGAAGCATTGGCTACTTGTTTCCTAAACATTCATATAATATTTAAAATAATAATACTAATATATATTCAGTAAAAAAATTCTTTGGAATTATTTTAAAGATTAAAAAAGAAAAGCCTTTCTCTTCTCCTTTTCTCCACTGCAAGATAACTAAAATAGGGTGAATGTTATGAACTTCATGATTCACAACAGTAGTAACAGATTCTGAAAGTTGGTCTCAAGTTCAATTTTATTTCACATTTAAATATCCAGTACACAAGGATGTTGATATCTGTTTTACTGCTTTCTTACCAAACGGTTTCAACTCTAGCAATTGAGTAAAATGTATCTCAGATGCATGTATCTAATGCAATCAAATAAACAAGAATATGTGTGTGTATATGTATGTGTGTGTGTGTATGTATAATGTGTGTGTATATACACACACACATATGTAAAGTTATGCATGATCTTTAAGTACATATAATAAATTGATTAAAAATTAAATTGTTAATAATATTATTTATATCTCAAATATACATGCATTAAAATACAAGGGAAACTATTACGGCTAAAGAATTCCAAGGGATGTTCCCAGAACTTCCCAAATCCTACATAAATTAATAGATATACATAACAAAAAGGAACATGCAAAACTGTCTTTACATGATTGCTCTACTGTAATAGAAATTTCCAGTTTAAATGGATGATTTATGACTTTTCTGTCCAACTCTTAGAGGTCTTAAAGAGGCCTCGTGATTCAACGCTGATGTTCCTGCCTCCCGTGGAATGTCCTTTCTTTCTCTATCCACCGAATTACTACATCTCTTTCAAGGCCCTTTTCAAAAGCTCTTTTCCATGGAGCTTTCCCCACCGTTCAAGTCAGAATTAATTACTTCTTCCTATGGGCTCTCAAAGCACTTTGAACCTCTAAATGGCAATTACTTTATTCTGCCTTGTACTATTTACATGTTTAAATATGTCTGCCTCACAAGACTTCAGGATCCTTGAAGACAACATCTTAATCAGCTTTTTTTCCCTCCCATTCACTGGATTTCTTGCCAACATGTGTACTTTTATACTTTGGGAAATGGTTACCAGTTACACAATAGGTGCCTAATAACTTTGGGTTTAAAAGAAAGCTGCATTGAAATTATTGTCTCTTTAGTGTGCCTTCCAGTCAAACTCTGACTGTAATGGTGTCTTTCTAAGTTGATCATTTTATTCCTTTGACAAGAAGTCAAGCAATGTTAAAACTGTCTATGTGTGGTATTTTTCCAATATTCTTTGGACTCCTAAATGCACCCTTTAATATATCATACCTGTAGAATGTCTAAAAATGTCACTTGGATAACTACCTTTTCCATGTGCTTTACTAAGATTAACCTTTTGAGTCATATAAATCAAATATTCAAGGAAAGAGAAAAAAGCTGAAATGGATGTCACCTTTGTCTCTTTACTTTGTGAAACTTTTAACTTGAATACTGCATTGTTGGTGATATTTTAAACTTTTCACTGCATTTGGAAGGTTCTAAGGTATTTCTCCCCATAGAGTTAAGAACAAACATTGGCCACTCAGATGTCCTTTAATTAGTTGACGTGCACTTTTCAGTTAAAAAATTTGTTTACCAAGTTCTAAAAATTCTCTGAAGGAGTAAAAATATTGAATATTAGTATTGAAAATAGAACTACATTTTTTTTCACTTGTAACCAGCATCCCAGTCACTAGACCATGTAACAAAACAAATGATGACTTGAGGATCTATGCAGAACATATTAATTAAACCTCATTGGTCTAGGGAATTGGATTCATTCAATGTAAATGAATTTCTCCACTTATTTTAATATTGCATTTAATATTATCATTTCATAAATTTTACTTAGTTTTTAATCAACTGATTTTCTATGATAGCCAGATTGAGATGAATATCTGATCTCATATTATAGATAGAAGAAACTGAGGTTCAGACTTTTAACATTAAAAAAAATCCCTTTATTCTTTCCTATTCCAGAAACTTTGCTCATAGTTAAACTTAGTAACAGAAAAAGAAATGTTGGAGACATGAGTGGGTGAAACTTAGAAGCAATTTAGAAGAGCTTGCCTTCAAATTGATTGCTATTTAACTATATATATATATATATATATACACACACACACACACATACATATATGTAAAATCATTTGGCATGTGCTGGCATTAATTTTTAGATATTTTTCTTATTTATGTCAACTTCATGAAATATACACTCTATTGTCCATATATTTCTAATATCTTTATTTCTTATATGTATGATTTCCTTTTTACATCTGAATATATATGACAAGGCATTAAATTGAGTTTAAATAAAAGAAGAGCAAATTTTAAAAGTTACTAGTAAATATATGTTACTAATTTTATTTGAATATCATTAAAACCAGTGTTTATATTTTAACATATAACCCAAATAAAGTATGAAATTGTACCAGAAGTTACCATTGGAAGGATTTGTAAAATTCTTGAGGAAGTTGTACTATACAAAGGGGGCACAAAGCAATAATGTACTAGTACAAGTTCATCTCTGGATTAAAATTTCAAAATATGGATTGTCTGAATCTGTAGCAATTGAGAAGTAATAAGATAAGGAATGATAAACTAAGAGAACACATCAGAAGATTAAAGTGTCCATTTAGTTTACATATTCAATATCATCATTCATATTTAGGAGGAAACATAAATTTAGGGAAAGTATGAATAGTATGCAGGTTTATAGCCACTTAAAAACTAAAAGTGATGACTTTTTCATAGCCAAAATATTTTAGAGTCTAAATAAGTAAAATTATTTGAATGAGGAAAGAATTAGAGTCCTCTCAGTTTACAATGTTAGCATCATTCACATTTCAGTTTTCAAAGTAAGTTTTGCATATATGACATTGTCTTCTAAAATAATAGTATAAGTACACTGAAGAAATCAAAGAACTTGATAGCTCAAGGGCAAATGCTCTGTGCCTACAGCTTTCAAGAGAAAAGTGAAATGTGTTCTGTGTGCAGTGAGTTCAAATTTGGTTTTGACAATAAGAAGTCTTGTTGAACCTATAGCAACTTACTTTAATTTTAACAAAAATAAAAGAGTTCAAAATTGGAGCATTAGGTTCTTAGTATTATACAATTGATTTTAAAAATATAAACATAAAAATTCAGTGCTTGACTATTGTAAGCTATAGACTATGTGTTAGCTTGTTTCTTAGGAAAAAGAAATATATTATCATTATTATAATTATTACTAAGAAACATTTTACTCAAGTGCCTACAATGAAGGTCTAATGATAACTACCAGAGATAAGAAGAAAAAAGTTTCATATTAGAATCTTTTCTTACAGGATCTTACAATTAACAGAATATACATTAATTATAACAAATCCAAATGAAAAATAAACCTCAACAGACCAGATAAAATCTCAATATTTACAACATATTCTTATTAGTGATCAATGTAAAACTAATGAAACTCTGAACTGGCATATAACAGTGCCAATAAGTAAAATATGAATAAGTTAAGATAGTTCAGAAAAAGAACTGTACTCTCTTTCAAAATGGAGAAGTTGTATTCTCATCAAAACATCAGGAAAAAAAATCTAGAATTTACCATGACTACAAAAGTGTCTCAGAGTAGAACCTTTATCTTTGAAATCTTCCCCATACTGAGGATTTAAATGGAATTTGAAAAGAAAAATATGTAACAATACAATAAATCAAAATATTCTACATTCAGATGATTTTTGCATGTTGGAAAACTTCAATTATAACATTCAGTGATGGTCATGCTGATAAATTATTCAGACAGGTAGTGGAAAAAAAAACTCTTTACCTCTTAATCTACAAATTGATATTTGAAAAACATCATCATTGTAAGTTTTAACTAAAATTTTAATTAATTTTGATAAATAAACTTAGATAACTGTCTTTGAAAGATTTTTAAAAATTCTTTAACATACGTAAATATTTTAGATATATTTCTATATATACATATATATATATGCATATAGTGTTAATAATCAATACATTTTTGTTGGTTGAAAATTATAGGAAGTCTGTATCATTTACATCATTTTAGATTTATCATATATAACACCCACTTAAAAGTTTTAAAGGTTCTTATTTTTCTGGACATTTTGAAATCTTATTTGACTTGATGGAAATATCTCATCTTCCAAAGAAACAAAAACACTATGATAATTAATAGAATTATAGAAGCCATAATAAAAATTGTTCCTAAACCAGTACATGCTATCCTGAAGTCCCAGTGACCATTGCCCATTTTCTCCTAGGTCTGTAAAAATAACTTATGTTCAGCCATTAAGTTTATTTTTATTACTGAACCCAAGTCAAAGTCTCATCCTGGGGTTCAAGTTCTCAAAGATGGGCAGATTTAATATATTTGTCACCACCTTGATATTGCTTAACTTCAGATGAAAGTGATGGCTGGTAAGTCTGTGAATTGAGGACAAACCCCGAGTTGTTAGTGTTAATATGCTGTTCAAGAAACCCCAAGTATTTATTTTGGTTCTATGTTGCAATATGTCTTGCTAGGTTCATGTTAATTAATTTTGACAATGGCCTCTTTTTCTCCAATTTATTCAATTATTTTAGTCAATGACCTGATGTATTATTATTATTATTATTGTTTTTAGAAAAATAAATAGAATGTAATGAAATTCCTGTATAATCCTTTTGTTTCTGCTGGATAACTTTGTAGGAAAACTATCTAGAATTATTTCAGGTAAAAGATTCTACTTTCTTTAAAGCAAAAAGAAAACTATAAAAAATTGTTTGCTCCCATAAATAGATTTTTTTTTGAAGATCAACTAAGCCAGGATGAATTTAATACATATCAGGTGATAATTCCAGAGTTTGCATTTAAAAATGAATTTGCAATTGTCTTTTGTCTCTATTTCCTAATTCATTTTTAGGGCTTTAAAGATCTGTTGTAACAGGACTCTTGTTACATTTAATAAGTGCCATGTTGATTGGCGTTCTCTAAGTAGGCTTTTCAGTTTGCCTGTGGGGAAATTTAATATAAAAACATTCAACATTCTTTTATTAGTGTTTTTTACTATTCCCAGTCCCATCAGACCTTTGGTGCAAGCAGTGTATTATTGAAAAGCTTATCTGTAAGAAGTGAGCCAAGGGGAAATTCAGCCTTTATTAATATTGACATCATGTTCCCACACAATGGCTGTCTAAAGAAACTTTTCAATTGGATTTCAACTGCTTTGATGCAATATAAATGGAAACAACTGAATGCATGGTTTAGCACAGAATGGTGAATGATGCTGTATACTATACACCCAAACAGAAAGTTGGAGTTTAGAGGTATTTCAGGGCCATGTTATTATTCTCAATTTATGATGGTTAGCAGAATGTTAAGTTATGTTAATTTGATAGTTCTTGAATACTTATGTTTTCTTTGGGTTCTCTCCTCTTCAATTGCCAGTTTGAATAAAAAGGACAATTAATATATTTTCAAGATGAAAATTATATTTAAGAAGTAGGATAAGACTTAAGTCAGGCAATAAGTTATGTTTCAGGACACAATTAAGCTAGGATTATGATTTCTATATTTATTATCATGAAGTATCAATATCCAGAAAACAGTAAGAAGTATGGAGAGAACTCAGGTCAATCTGTTGAACCTACTTAGTCTGAGGTATGTTATTTTCTTATATCAGGTAACGGGTCAATGAAGCAATGGCTTTTTCTAGAAAACTCAATTGCAGGTCAAAATTATCCTGGTGAAGTTTTTAAATTATTTATTTTATTTTATTTTTTATTTTTATAGTTCTAGGGAATTTAACCCAGAGACACTCTGTCTCTGGGCTACATTCCCCACCCCTGCTTTCTAATAAGACAGGGTTTTGCTAATTCTCCCAGGGTGGTCTTAAACTTGCGATTCTCCTGAGAAATATGTATTTGTCACTTCACTACAGAACCAGTCTAGAATAAAATGTACAACTATTAGCACAACCAGTAAACCAGTACCCAAGCAAAAAGCAAAGAAGTCTTTAAAATTAGAAGCCATTGAGTTTGCTCAGAACTTCAAATATAATTTATCATAGAATAAATTCTTGAATCAATGAATACTATCACATCTTTGGTTAAACAGTCCAAATCTGACATCTAGAACATCTCTTTAAAGTCACCATTTTCCTGGAAACACTCTAATTTTGAGGCGTCTAGAGTTATATTTAGCTTTTGAGGAGTAGTCTTTCAAAAATATGGCTATGAAACAGATTGATTTAGAGGAGCATTATAATTAGCTGCTGAATATGTTAGAAGGAAAGATTATTCTACATGAATCACAGAGCTCACTTTAAGTGTCATTCCCCATTCTAAACTGCCAGCTTAATTTCTTCTCATTTTTCACCACAAGATCCATTTTTTTCTATTGTGCCAATAATAAAGGTGTAGTTGTCATAAAATAGGCATACATTTGTGAAATAATAAATTATAAACTGTTTTCTTTCAATTTTTAAAATAACTAAGTCATGATTACTTGATTTGATAATAACCCTGAAAACCCACCCAGAAAATGGCCTCATTTTAAAAAAACGTATATCCACATTTAGTAGCTTTATGAGCCTCTGGCAAACATTTTTAGACTAATGGGGAAAAATCTACAACATAAAATAGCACAAAATCATGAAAATAGCTTTTGAATGTCAGAAAATTATTATATAAAGAACAACTATAATAATACTGATGACCAATATTTAAGAAAAAATTTAAGATGATACATATAAATCAATGTATGCCTTTAAAATAATTCCAAAAGTTATGATTTGAAAGCAAAATAGGAAAATGTCATTAGTTCTCAAAACCATTCAAAATTTGTCAGTTAAAAGTAATAGCAGTGAATTTTATAGAAGTCTCTATATTACTACACAATCTTGAAACTACCTTTGTAAGAATCATATTAGCCAAATCATATAATCTTGATGTCCTATCACAAGTATAAGATAAAAATAAAAATTTAAAGTACATATTGCTGGGCATGGTGGCTCATACCTGTCATAAAAGTAGATGAGGAGGCTGAGGCAGGAGGATTGCACATTCTAAGCCAGCCTCAGGAGCTTAGCAAGGGCCTAAGAAACTTAGTGAGACCCTGACTCAAAATAAAATGTATAAAATATATAGAAACAAAGGGCTGGGGATATGGCTCAGAGTTTCAATCCCCATTACCAAAAAATAAATACATGAAGTGCATTATTACTACTACTGCATGTGATGTGTTGGATGCACAGGGGATGTTCAGTATTTTATTTGACTACTTAATACAAATAACAAAGAAGCCCTTTATTGTTTCTTAGGAATAATATGCCTATTTTCTTTCTTGGTTGTATGTGGGGGGGGTATTTTTGAATTAAAGAGAGAGAAAGAGAGAGAAAGAGAGAGAGAGAGAGAGAGAGAGAGAGAGAGAGAGAGAGAGAGAGAGAGAAAGGTTTCCCAAAGTTAATTATATTGGAACAGCTAATAGGAAATAAAGGGACTTGTTACTAAAATGATGAGGTGCTAGAACCCAGACTGACAACCAATGCAGAAGCAACATTGCTGTAATAGACTCATGTTGATGTCGGCTTTTGTGTTGCTGTCAATGAATCAGTAAGTTGGAGAAAGAAGTGAAGGGAGGTAGAGCACCGAAGAAATTCAGCATAGATGCACACAAAAGCAGAGATCCTATTGTGTTGCTAAAATGTGGGTACAGAGTGCTAAGGGTCATTGCCTGAGCTCCCCTCTAAGAGCAATTTGAGGACTTGTTACCTGGCATTGCTGCCCCAAGTTTCATTGAGTCTGGGTTCATGTAAGAATCCTTCTTTCTATCAAGTTCATCCATAAAAAAAATCACATTTTTGTGGTCTAACTGCTGATGTTGCTAATGTTGCTAGTCGAAGAAACACACTTTGAGGAGTACTAGGAGTACTGAATTAAAGAATGGTGTTGAGATATATATATATATATTCAATAATATTTTGCCTTTATTAGATGGGGAACTCCTTCACCAAGGAGCTATTAAAAATATTGATGTTACGTTAATGTTTTTCTGATTCTTAGAGCTACCTATCATATATAAAGAATATAATCACTATATATAACCTGCTATATAAAAAATTCTCTGTCTAATCATCCTTCCAAGTGGCAAACCTATATTTAGAGAAAAATGGAGACAGATATAGTACTGCAATTCTTATGTATGTTGTATAGGTCATTCAGGAACCTGAATGTAGGTATAATCTACTTCAGCCCTGGAGCTATATACAGTCTTCTAAAAATAATCAATCAAAATATGCTTTCTTCCCCAATCATTTGTAGAACCTATACCACTATAGGAAACCATCTCTAGTTGTAAAAACTCTGTTAAATAATCTCCATTTAAATGACTCCTTAGAATAACTGGCATTCCGTATCCCTTTGATAAAATGCAGAGGACCCTGACAACTGTAGGGAAACTTCTGGAATTTCCAGTTCCTTTCTGCTCCTTCCAGGTAAGCCGTTACTTATACAAAATCAGAATCAGTTGTTTGTTCTTAAATCTATTTAGTGAGTTGTATTTATTATTGTAATCATGTAATTTAGTGAGATGTTGCATAACGTTTTGCATATTAGAAAAATATAGTAAGGTTTAATAAAATATTAAGTGGGGCCAAGAGTTTTAAAAATTAATAAAATCTAGAAGCATTTTTGTAATTATATTGCTTTGTAAATGATTTCTAAATTGTGGTTTTTACACTACAGAAAGTCATAGGAAATGCATTATGAGGATGGTTGATGAAAGAAGGATTATATTGGATTTCTGGGGAATCAATCCATTTTCAAAGAAAATGCTTTTTCCCTAAAAAGATTTATTAATAAACCTGCACTGGGATGTAAGCTAAAATATAATGATCACGATACTTCTGCTTTATCATCATCATCATCATTATCATCACCACCACCCTCATCATCACCATCATCACCATTATCATCATTCTCTGCTTTAACTTACTGTAGTGAAGATTGTTAATTGAGGAGCCAGATAAGTCCTGTCCTTCTTCCATAGTAAAAGAGTTGTAGCTAGCATGTCTGATTAGGTACCACATTTCCTATTTCCTCCACCCCGGTATAGTTAGGTGTGGCCATGTGACTAAATTCTTACCTATAGCATGTGAGCACAAGGGATGGATTCCCATTCCAGCCCCAGGCCTTAAAACATTGCTGAGTGACCACCGTTTCAGAACTTGTGTCTGGGTTCTTGCTCCTCTGTGCCTTTCCCTTCACAAGAGCAAGAATGAGAATGTGCCTGAGACAGAGTTCGTGGAAATTAGAAAGATGCCCTTGGCGACAGAAGAAAAAAAAAATGAGGGAAACATTCCATACATAGAAAGTGAGTCCTGCGACTTAAAAAAAAATACACTTGGTTCTTTAAGCAATTAATGTTGAATGTTGTTGTTGTAGCAACTTAACTTTTTACCCTAATGCACTTTATTATTATTATTATTATTATATAAAATACTGCTTCTGAATGTGACTGAGAAGAAGATTTCCAGTATGTGTTAAGAACTCTACAAAGGTGGCCTCTAATTTTAACTGTAGGTGAATGGTTTCACGTTTTTCATTTCTCACATTTTTATTACATTTTTGTGGTCTACAAGAGTCCGTCTCTTAACATAAAATTATTAAAGCAAATAAAACTAAACATATTCCTGTAATAGAACATCAAAAACAACTAAAAAATGTTAGTACAGTGGTTTTTATATTAAAGATTTTCTTTAGGAATAATTATCATGTGTCCATGCAACAGATGTAAAATGTTTGTAACTAATGGTACAATTAAAGTTCATTATTTTAAAGTTATTAAAATGTTTAAAACTTTGACATTAAAGTTGATTTTTTTTCTAGAATATTTGGGTACTGCTTAGACAAAACTATTTTATGGAGTATCACATGGTTCAGATAATATAATATAATACAATGAATTTTACTGTGGTTAACTGCATTAGTAGAGCTTATTACAGATGGAAATTCTTGTTGCTAGAATTTCCAGTGAAAATGTGGGGGACTGTTCTAGTGGTGTTAAAAAACAAAAGAAAAACAAAATAGCAGGTGGCTTTTATATATAAAAGACTGCAAAATTAACTTTGTGTTTGCTTTTCAAATTTTAATAAACTCATTAGTCAAGCAAAACATATTTATTGAACCTCAATAAATATCAATGCCACCGGAATGGGAAATGTAATATATTCTTGATAGTGGTACCAAAATTCTTCTAAAGGAAAGGATTCTCTTTAAATAAAAAAAAGAAAGAAAGAAAAATGTCTTGAATCTACACCCAGAGATGTAAATGAGATTTGAGAAGGAAACAAAGGGAGTGTGTGTGATAAACTGATTTTTACTGAATGAGGAATGAGCTGAGGGTTTTTTTGTTGTTGTTTTTTTTTTTTTTTTTTTTTTTTTTTTTTTGTCTTCTACTTGGAGGAAGAGCAGGTAGTGACAGGATGAGAGGACTTGGAGAAGGCCAGGAAGGCCAGGGAAGCTGTAGGAAAATGGGAAATAAAGGCACTAAGGGAAATTTTTAAGAATATGGATGCCTAACATTTAATTGGATGGTTTTGTATTTGGGATGTAAAAATCTCTTTTTCTTTATTTTTATACAAGACATTTTATTTTTTTATTGATTTAAAAAAATAAATGACAGCAGAATGCATTATAAATCTTATTACACATATATACCACAACTTTCATATCTCTGTTTGTATATAAAGTATTTTGACACCCAATTCATGTCTTCATACATGTACTTTGGATAATGATGTCAAATATCTTCTCTGTTTTTCCTAACTTCTCTCCCCAAACCCAACACAAATTTTGAAAATTACTACTCTCATGTGTTTGCATATCTGTTATTGTTTCAGTTTTTGGTTATTGGTATGTACATGGGTTTGTGTGTTTGCAGTTCAAGGAAGGGCTGAATTTTATAACTGGATTATTAATTGAATATGGGATAAATAGCATACACAAGGAATTTGGGGAAGGGACAGAAATGAAGGCAGATATGCAATTTCTTGGAACTTCACATTCACTTGAAAGAAGAATTTGACTTCCATAAACCATTAAACTTGGAGACTAAATCCAATATTAAATAGGTCATACTGGGATGTGTTGGACATAGTTTTTGCCTTCAGGAAACTCAGGCTGATGTGACAGAAGTGCAAATCACAGTGCAGAGGTACTTGATCAGTGATTAACTATAAACCTCCCTTGCAGTGCAGTGTGATCACAGGACCAGTTCTAGACAACAGTCCATGAAAGAACTTTTATCTCCTGTTCCCAAACTAAAACATATAAAATTTAGTGCACAAATATAGCTGTATCTTCATCATAAAGGCCACGTGTTTCAGAAAGTGTGGCTACCAGATCCAAGGTGTAGGAGCCCAAGTCTTCCTGTGGAGAGGACTCATCTGAAGAGACTCTTAAGACTATAACTCACTTAGCATGAGAGAGAAATAAATTAGCATACGTTATACCACCAAGATTTTAAGAGAAACCTACCCTGAAAAAAAAAAAAAAAGTATAGTTCTATGGGCACCAACATGTAAATCTAAATGAGGTATTTAGAGAACAAGAAGGGAAATTGAATTCTGTTGGTAGAAAGGAGTGTCAGAAAAAAGATTTTTCATGACTTAACTTTCAGTGAACCAGAAACTAAAGTAAGCATTATGGACTGATGAACACAATATTTGATTAATAAAAAAAAATTTTAAGTTACTTTTGGTCCATTTGCTTAAGCTGCAAAAGCTAACAGGTGATCTACAGGATAGAGATAAGGTGACCAAATATTTTCCAGGATAGTCTCAAAAGATCTTCATAAAAGTTAGGGAATAAAATTTATATTAAATGTTTCAAAACTTTTTTCACTGGATTTCATTTATATCCCTCCATTCTTACATTCTACCATATGTATATTTTATTAAAAAATTAATATATGCAAGTGTGTTTTTAATAAATCAAATATACTTTGTAAATGTATAATTTTAGATGTATGGTGTATATTTACACATTCAAGTATGTACATGAAACATTTATTATTAATATTTAGAGGAAGTGTGGCATAATCAGTAACATCGATTTAAGAGGTCAGAGATCTGGGATCTCTTTCACATTCCGTCACTGATTCAGTTAATGACTTGAGCAAGGCAGTTATTTTATTTCTTTCAGCTTGAATTTCTCACACTGTAAAACACTTTATTTTTACTTATTATTTCATAATGATTCCATTCTAAATTCCACTTTGGGAAGGATGACCATGAAGCAGGTTATTTTGTTCTCTGAAGCTTATTGTCACTTCTACTTTTGAGACAATGTCAGGGGTGTTGAGAGAATAAAAAAGAAATCATGTTTTATTTGCGTTGTCCATATGACAATAGGTTTGCATCAGTTTTTCCCTGACAGTGGGGAATAAAGTGATAAAAAACAGGTTACAGAATGGCATGACAAGTGTGCCACAAGAATTTTGATAATGTCCTTTCTGTCTCTGGCTTTATGTCCTGCCTTTTCCATCCCCTTCACAGTTGGAGTTCTAGAAAAAGCAATGGCATGTAGTTTTCTTAATATCCCGGATCATTGTGTGTGCTTTTCCTTCTGACTGGGTTTCATCTTGCTTTTGGTTCATTCTTCAAATCCAGGCTCCACTATCAGCTGCTCTCTGTCTTCTCTCTTCCTCTAATAGTGTTAGTCATTTCCTTTTTCTACACTAGGGATTAAATCTGAAGCCAGTTTCATTACTTGTTTACTTGTCTTCTCATATTGCAGTTTGTTGAGTATAATTCAATAAAATAATTAAATTCTATTATAAAAAAGAAACAAGGTGGTAGTTAATACAATCACTTATAGCCATTTCTACCATGCACCCAAACACTTATTACCCTCAATCTCTATGAATGGATCAGAATTTCATTTCTATTCCTCCTGATTATAGCCATCAGAACTTTATCAAACATTGGAATAGATATTATGTTATCAATTCCACCAGAACTGCATCCAAGTACTTATCTAGAAAACAATTTTTAATTTCCAGGAACATATATTGGTCATATTTTAATGAAAAGAAATGAAAACTTTTTAAAATAAGTGATAGTTTATTTGAAGTAGAAGCAAATAGCAATTTTCTCCTTTTGCAGTGAATCTTGGCCTTGAAGGTTTTACTCTTAATAAGGTTTGTGAAAAAGATGATTAATTATGGGAGCCAATGTAGCACAACATATTGGCCATTTGCTGCTTTTCAAGAAGACTCAGTACTCTTTATTGTTCAGTGACTTTAAATGTGCTGTTTTGGCTCATCTTACAATAAAAAAAAAAAAAGCAAGTGCCATACTTTCTTGTTATCCCAAGTGAGAAAACTGAGGCCCTGTCAAAGAGTATGTCTTGCCCACATTATTTTGTAATATACCAGGTCTGTGGTTTGGAGCAACTCCTTTTCAGTCTTAGTTTCTTCATCTGTCTCTTATGAGGGTTGGGAGAATCCATGAGCTAAGATATGGAATACCCTTAGAATAAAATCCAGCATAGATAACTGCTTTAGGTGCTGATGAGTATTATTATTCTTATCCTTACCCAGCTCCCTAGCTGGTGCTCTACTTTCTACACCACAAAGGCAACTATGTAGAACCTTGCGAGAATGTACCTCCAAAATGTACCTTCAATGTGTTGCTTCACACCTTCTGTGAAACCTAAAAAACCCTTAAGAAAAAGTGTTTCTCTGAGTGGGGCAGCAAGACAGAGAGGAAGGAATGGAAGATGATGTGGAGCTTTAAGTAAACTTCTGATATTAGAAAGCATAGAAGATTAAAGAAACTTTCCTAATAAGAAAAATGTATCTTAGTTGCTGTGGGCAGCTTTTGTGAATTTTTCATTTTTAGCAAACAAGTACCTACCCATTCAATTTTGGCTAACTATCAATTCAATTCCTCATGAATTGGTTCTCCACTGTATATATGAGACCATGGAGTACCTAATTTCAGCCTTCCTTCTTACTGAGAGGGTTGACCAGACTGGGATGAGTTTGGATCCCAGAATATTCTTGTTAAAGAACATTATTATTCAAAATGTTTCAGGCTCCATCCAGCACATGCAATGTGGTGTCTAGAAGATGGGTTCTAGAAAAATTCCTGCTATTAAGGAATCTGTTTTTTCCTGGCTTTTAAGTTTATTCTTCTTTTTGACTACCATTTTCCCTCTTATTCTGATGAATTTTCCTCCCTAAATTAATCAGAGTTTCTATTGCTTACAACCAAAATACACTTGCAGCATAATGGAATGGAATAGCATGTACTTCAGTAAGCTTGTGCTCTGACTTTGTCACTTTTAGCCATGTGGCCTCAGTCAGTCAGTTAATTTACCTAAGCTAAGCTCTATGTCTTAACTGCAAATGAAAGTAAAAATGTTGTAAGCTCTGTGTCTCTAACTGAAAATGAAAGTAAAAATGTTCAACTTCCTATGATTGTCTCTTCTTAATAATATATTTACAGTACCTCATCCTATTTGAGGGAATGTACCAATGAAATATTAGAAAAATAAGAGGAAATCTGTTTTCTTCTTTTCCCCTTCTCTATAATTTGATTTCAAACTTAAATTTGCTAAAGACAATGTGGCTGAGTTTGCTGTGTCTTCAGCTCAGCTTGTCCTTTAATTAGCTAAAGGTATCAGTGCCATACAAAATTGTTTTGCTTCTATAAATTTAGACTCTTGAAGGAGACCATACTGTGGATGGTTACTTATATATTTGATTTTGTTTTAATGAGATTTTTCAAAAGACATTCTCAGTAAGTCATATCTTCTAGTAATCATCTAAAGCCCAAGCAAATTAGCAAATGAAAAGAATATTCTGAACCTAATGATCTCTAAGCTGCCCCCTCCCCATATTAACACTTTAGTTCTAGATGTAAAATTGGCTCTTGTCTTATAAAATGTCATCCCCTCCCTCATTTTTCCTACATTCTCAATCATTTTGACTTGGGAAATGAATTAGGGAAATTTTCTTTAAGTGACTAAGATATTTTTAATGGGTTGTGAGACTTTGAACAATAGGTGTTATTCAAGGGCAGAAAAATATCTTTGAATTTAAGCCTTTTAATCTACAATTCAAAGTTCTTTGAATATAGTGAAAGGCTGCTCTGTGGCCTTTATTGTTCAGAGTCCGGTGTTTTGTTTTTTTTTATAAATGTTTCATAAACATATGGAACATGGGCATGATTGTTAGTTTTCATGATGAATTCCTTTTGGAATGGTGCAAATGCATCTGTATTTTTTAGGTTAGAGTGACATATGGAAAAGAAAAAAAGAGGTCCTTGGAAGGGCAAGTGACAAGAGGGAAATGAGAACTTGGGCCTTCTTGTTTAAGCTGAGAATGAAATTTTAAATCATTGCCCTGGGTGATTGGAGTCATTTTCTGTATGTTTTTAAATCAAACCTTAACTATGTCTACTCCAGAATAAAATTTCCAATTCTTTTGATTCAGTTTATATTTTAATACTTCAATCACTTGTAATTTTAAGTTTGAAGATCTCTGAAATCTAAAATGAGCATTCCTTAATTATCATTACTTTTAACATGTCTTTTGTACTCTGGGTATGAAGGAGAATAATAAAAACTGTCAAATTTTGAAAGCAATATGCATCTCAAAGTTTAATGTGTTTATAATTTGTCAACTCTTTATTAAATAAATATCATACCGTATAAAATATTAATGGTTATTTTAAATGTCTGAATTTGTATTAGAATAATGCCTAGAACCAAGGGCTTTTGCAACAAAAATTTTGATCTAAAAATTTTAGTGATGATTAAAATAAGTAAAGTAATGAGTTTGTAAATCAAATTAGATATCCAAAGCAAAGGGACACAGACTAACTGCAAAGTAAATCTCATTCTAAACAATGCTGCCAACCTAGAGAAAAGACACATGAAAAGAAAGGAAATTACTGAAGCTATTACACTCACAACACACCCAGCTGGGAGTCCAGCTGCTCCAGGAAGCTGGTGGTTCTTGATCTTTGGGAGTTCCTAATTAGAATACAAGTTAGAAATATAACAGAAAACATAAAAGAAAAAGGAATTTAATATTAGTCTTAGCTCTTGTTTTGCCTCTTGAAATGTTAGCAAAGAGACTTTTGCCTAGCTAAGTAAGCAATAAATAATTTTTATAACTCCTGACTTCTGATACCAATTATACTTTATCAAAGATTCCAATATTCTGGCACATATTTATCCCTACTTTCAGATAGGCATGCCTACCAATAGCTTGTGAACTGTATACTGCATTTTAAGCTGCTGTGTATGAATCAAATGGTGTGCACTTAGGATGCATTTATATATTCCTTAAAAAGCAGATTTTTCTTCCATTTGGCTCTCACTACACACTTCTCCAAGGGTTTTTGCAATAGATGAGCCTTCACAGGATTATAAATCATAGCATGCTAAAATAACTGCTATAGAAATTGAATACATGGTATAATATTTTGCAAAGTGATAATCACCTATATCCTGAAAGCATATAAATATAGGACTAATTTATATTTTTATTTTAAGAAAACCAAATAAATATGTGCCCATATATTTTGTTATTTATGGTATTTCAAATTATTCCTTTCGGGTTTATAGGACTAATATGACCTTCCCAAGGTCTATGTGAACAAAAGGAAAAGAGCCAAAGCAATTATCCAGAAACTAAAATTAAACAAAGCCAAAAATGTAACAACTCCTACTTCTATGCAATTGTCTGGTTATTTCAGGTAAATCATACTTAGGTTCAAATTTAAGTGGATTATTGCTTTCATTCTCCATTTCTTATTGTTAGTGAATCTTATTTTTCAAAGTTGATCAGTATGCAAGACAATGCATTCTCTGATTGATCAGTATGCAGGGTTGGATTACTCCAGAGAACATTTGGGCATTTTTACTATGTCCTGTGGATTAACCTGCGGAGTATGCATTTTGGAGGGCAGGTACTGAGGGAAGAAACAAAAATGACCTAATGGTTTGACACTGTGAAAGTTTGATCAACTCCCCAAGTGGAGGTCGAACCATCTTATGAAATCATTTGCCATATGACAATGATCCTACACACCTTTGAAAATAAATATATCTTATTGACATGGGTAGAGTAATAAAACTGATTGAGCAAAAAATAGTAGCATTCATTTTGAGTTTTGTAATTATACAATGATATTTACATTTGTTCAGAAATGTTCATTTTCTTATGGTAGTGACCTTCAATGTCTATGTGATATTTTCTTCAATGTTTATGTGATATTTTTAGGAGACTTTTTGAGTATCTACTACATTATGTTCCATGATAGAAAATTTAGATTTTGTGTGTGTGTGTGTGTGTGTGTGACATATAGTGGAATTCTTGCTTCAAAATACCTTTCTCACACTATCTATCTTTCTTTGTGGACTCTTACCATTGTCCAAAATCCACACGTTAGTTAATATGATACATAAGAAGGCAGCTGAAGATCTCTGCAAAATGTAGCACTTTTCCAAGAATAGTTTTCAAAAATCATGTACTACAAAAAGAAGAAAGAATGAAAAGAAAGGTATGAAACAAGGAAATACTTTATTAGTAATTCTGCATAGTTTCCAAGAACTAAGTGGAAGTAAAGTACTCTCAGCTCTACATTGAATCTTATTTAAAGATCTTTGAAAAATTCTTGTTTTTTCTTTTCTTTTTTTCTTTTTTGGTTAGCTTGAATCTTTGAAATTGGATAACCTCAATAAAATTGAAGGGGAAATATGGTCAATAGGGAGGGTTTTATTCTTATAGAAGAATGAATTATGATATGCTTATATAGAAAACACATTGTGAAGTTTTATAAAATGTAAATTGATTTAAGAGTGCTGTACAAAAAAAAAAAACGGGAGGACAGGTAGAGTGAATATTAAAACGTTGCAAATTTGCTTTGTGAAACAAATGCACAAAGGAGAGACTCCTTTATAACAAAATGACATTGATTTGATTTAAGTATATTTAATCAACAACTATTGAACCCTTGCAGCTGATGCACCCAATTGAAGAAGGAAGGGTGTATGAAGAACAACCGTCTTTTTCTAGGCTACCCAGTGTGGGCTTCAAAGCAGTACCTAGGTAAAAAGGAATTGCCTTAATTGTAAGTGGGACAAAAATGATTTATCTGCCTCTAGTCTCCATTTCCATTGTGCAGATATCCCTTTCAGAAGCAAATAAGCAATCTAAAGAAAAGCTGACACATTAACCCACCATTAATATCAACTTGGACATTAACATTTGTTTTATCATATTAACTAATGTGTGGATTTTGGACAATGGTAAGAGTCCACAAAGAAATACATTAATATAGAAAACAGGAAGATGTTGAAAGGGGTTCTGGAAAAACATGGCAGAAATTTTTCTATTACTGAAAATTTGAAATTATTGAAAATTTGATATATTTGGCTCCCTTGAAAAAACTCCAAGACTAGAATCACAATTATTTCATTTCACTCCTTTACAGTTTGATGGAAGAGAAAGTCGATGGAGTTATTTTAAGCAATGATATGTTTATTGTCTGAATACATTTGGAAATAAAGAATCAAGCCCTTGAACTTAGCAGGTCTTAGAAAAACAAACAACAAAGGGACCAGAAAAATAGACCAAGCAGAGACAAAGTATCAGCTGGAGCTACAATAGAGTTGAGCTTGACTGATACAAGAATTAGTACTGGTGGTAGTGGGCATCATTCAAAACCCCACAGTCCTTTCTAGTGTCTCAGCAGCAAGACAACACAGCCACTCTAGAGTCTGCTGCAGGTGAGATTCTCTGTTCCATTCCAGGGGCTCTTCTCTGGAAATGTGCTGCCTTTTTTTCACACTTGTACCCTCTGCTTTTGTCTCAGAGCTTCTATCTACTTCTGTGTTCTGCTTCCTCATATGTGGTTCACTGAGACCCTGGTCCTTCATCAGGAATCTTCTACATAAGGACTTCTATTGGTATACCCTTTTAATTACCGGTCCCACGATTAGTGCCTTGGATTCTCTTTGTCATTCTAAACTCCTATCCATTTAGCCAGAATCTCCATCCTTTCTGAGTAGAGCCATCCATAATAGCTGACCATATAGTCAGCCATTTCTTTAGATAACTTTTAGCCAGGCAAATAACATTCATGGGTACCTGAGAGGTAAATCTACTGGGAGAATAATTGTTTGTTTGTTGAATATTATTGATTCTTAGGTGGAGACTTAAATTAGGCATGATAAGTCTTTTTAAAAATTATTTTAGTTGTAGATGGACACAGTACCTTTATTTTATTCATTTGTTTTTGTTTGTTCTAATTAGTTATATATAACAGTAGAATGCATTTTGACACATCATACATAAATGGAGTACAGCTTCTTACTTTTCTAGTTGTACATGATGTAGAATCACACTGGTCATGTAATCATATATGCACATAGGATAATAATGTCAGATTCATTTGACTTATTCATTTTTTTTTACATGGTGCTGAGGATCAAACCCAGTGCCTCCCATGTTGTAGACAAGTGCTCTGCCACTGAGTTACAACCCCAGCATCAATAAGTCTTAAATGTTACAATCAAGGTCCCCAGGAGCTGATATACATGTTTAATGATATTGAAAATGAAACATGATTGGCAGTTCATATGAAGTAGGAAAGTTTATCTTAAATCCTAAATATGATTTTCTTATCCTTCAAAAAGCCTAAACTGACTTGTAATTTTTAGCTTTGACATATGAAGAACTTGAAAGTCATTACCCCCATCCTCACAGGAAAAAAAAATGAGCAAAGTGAAAAATTGATTGTTGTGCTCTGACTCTGCAGAAGCTGAGCTAGCAAGGCAAGCTGATACCTTCCTATCTGGAGAGAGGTACCCCTAGAACTGCATCTGAGATCTATTGATATGGAATGGAAGCTTCTGGAGCCATAAACTGGAAGGAAAAATTATAGTAAATTTTGACAATTTCCCCCCAGTTAGGAATGACTGTAAACTGTTGTCCATTTTTATGAGCGTAAAAGAATATCAGCAAGACAATGAATTTATTCCGGGTTAGGCTTATGAGGAAAGAATTTCTTCTCAGAGTTACTCACAACTTTGATCAAAGTGAAATAGTGCCCCAAATTGTGAAAAGTTGTGAAGTTCTGCATTAAAATTATAGTAGTGGTAGCTACAGAAATAATTAAATGAATATTCTAAACTTAAAATGGAAATTTTGTATAATTGCAATTAGAATAAATACAGATATAAACAACTATTGTCTAGAATTCTGAATGGATCATGGAACAATGTAAGATGTGAATGATAAGAAGATACCATACATTCAGGGAGAAAAAACCCAATTAGATAAAAAATAAGAAAGGACATTTTTTCCTGGGCATAATACCATGATGATTTTCTAGTAAGACTATATTAGAAGTGACTGTCAAACTTCTTCTATATATTATTTATCACTGGTAACATAAACTAGTTATTTGTGATTTGTGTGATCTTCAATACACAGTGAGTATTCCATCACTTTCAATTTAAGTAAATGTGTTGATTTAGGTAGCATTTACAATGTAGAATAATTTCAGGATTTGCTATTTAATATTTAATAGTTAAAGAAATTGTTCTTTAGATTTTTTTATGTGTTGGGACTTCATGAGACAATGAAGAAATAATAGGGTCTGACTTCAAAGTACTCACAAGCTGTGATGATATATAGCATTTTAATTCTTTTGATTTTAAGTAAGAAAAAAAAAAACCCCAAAACAAAAAAACAATTCTCAGACCTAAACTGGCTTAAACACAAGGGGATTTAGGATGTGGATATTTTTTTGCTGCACAATGTATATTTGGTGCAATCTGATTGGAAGTAAAGCAAGCTCACCAAGACTGAGTAGTTGGTATTCTTTCCTGAGGTGACATCGCTTTTTGGGCTCCAGCAATTCCAAACTCTCACAGAAACCACAGCTGTCCTAAATATCATATTCCCTCATCACCAAGCCCAGCAGAAGTGAGTCCATATTCCATACTTCCCATTCAAAGCTTAAAATTCTCTTCAATTGGTCCATCAATGTTTTTTGGAAGGTGCCATGAGTATATGCCTTAGGCTTAGGTTTTCTTGGTGATCCCTGATGAAAGGTTAGGATAAAGTTATTATTTTATGAGGAAGATGGGATAAATTGATGATCTCAATTTGATCAGAGCCCATTCCTTAGAGCTGAGGGTGAGGTAAATCTTACTCTACACTTTTGACAGGGAAATTCAGAGTTTATCTAGTAAAACAAGTTTACTCCAAAGATTATAAAGAGAAGACTGAAAATGTAATTTATTTAGTACTGTGATGAATACAAGCACAGATGCCATAGTAAGGCAATATATGAAACTTGATTTACCTGATTATGCTTGTGAAGTCATCTTGAGGTGAAAATTAAAAGAAAGGTACATATTTGGTGACTTAATGTTTGGAATGGGAGAAACTTCCAGAAAGAGAAGGCAACATGAACAAAGACATAAACCCAAATGAGGAATAGTGAACTGTGTTCACAGGAACCATAAGCAATTTGATTATGCTAAAGAGCAGAATTATAGCAACGAGTGGGGTGATGAACCTGGAGGCATTTTAAAATTTCTAGATTATTGTAGGCACAGTCATGCAATAACAATTCTTTCTGTGGATATTAGAGAGCCAATAAGCAATGTTCAAAAATAGAACATAATCAAGTTTGATTTTTAATAAAATAGTTCTTACTATAATGTGGAGAATGGTATAATGATGATCAAGACTAATGGAAGGCAGTTAGCACCCTGTAATAGTCTGGATAAAATACTCAAATGGAGGTAGAGGCAGAATTGGGGAACTATTTAGGAGATCAATTTTACTGAATATGGAAGTTAACTGGATGAGTGAATGAGGGACAGGAGTTGGTGGGACATAAATGATCTGTCCTAAGTTTCTACCTTGGTTGTCTTAGCTTGGGAGTTGACAAACCTAAAAAGCCTGTGGTTTTTAATTCCCGATGCAACAATGTTGGGAGGTGAGGTCTAATGGGTGGTATTTAGGTCATGAGGGAGCTACCTACATGAATGTTAATGTTGATTATAGAAGAACTTGAGGCTGGAGTTCAAACCCTTCCCCCATTCTGTGTTGCCTGTCTGTCTTCCATCATGGGATGATGTAGTAAGAAGTCTCTTGCCAGATACAGGACCCTCAATCTTGGACTTCTTAATCTCCAGAATTTTAAAAAGACAAATCTCTTTTCTTTATGAATTACCCAGTCTTGGTATTCTGTTATAGCAGCACAAAATGGAATAAAAAAGGAGGTATCGAGTTCCCTGTTGTTTGCTGTGAAAAAAAACATCTGCAGAAAATTCAATAGGGTCTGTACATAGAGGGCAGTTAGGTACAGGAAGGCTTGTGTATCTAGTTGAGAGACACTGTAGATTCTTCAGGGTGAAGATGGTTTTCAAATAATAAATATAATTACTGAGTGTAATAAGGAGTGAATCTACCAAAGAACTCTGGGAACACTTTCACCTTCACAAGGCTCTGTTCTAGATGCTGAATATACAGAAGAAAATTATATAGGCCTGGTGTTTGTTCTCCTGGGATTCCCAAGGAAGGTGGAGAAGAAGCGAATGAAGAGATATTTAGAATAGTCACTTTATCTGAAAAGTGAAATCAAAACTATGAAGCCTTTGCTTATCAAACATGGCAAGCAAAGCTCTTTGAAAAATATGTCTTATTACATTTAGCGCTTTGTGAGCACATTCTTCAATTTACTGTGACAACACAAAACCCAGAAAACAGAGAATCAGGAAAAAAAATAGTATCTGTACTAAGCACTCACATACATGATCAAATCTTATTTTCCATGATCAATATTATCATAGAGATATCCATATCATTATGTATACCTGTAGTTTAGATATTCCTAATATGTTCAATTTATGAGTATGACACTGAATCTTAGTGACTTTCCTACTGTTACTTATTTAGCCTTTGAAGAAACAAGAAAAATAACCATGCTCTTCTAAAATCATATATTCTATTCTTTTCTTTAGTCTTTACCAACTCACTGCTTTACTTAAAGGAGCCAACACTGAAGATATTTGTGTTTATTTTTATTTGTAAAAGTTCAAAATAGCAACACAGAACTATATGTATAAGTTTTATTTGTCTTTTAACAAATAGCAAAGAAAGTGGATGTTTCCACATTTCCAGGTAGGAAGCATGCATTGTAGGGAAGCTGTTATAAAGCTGTGTACTAGAATCATGGAGTATTTAACATTACTCCTAGTTGTTTTATTTTCAACTTGCTCATTTGCTTGGAAGAGAGAAATATGGTGAACTCATTGTTTGGAGTGTTAATATGCTATAGATTGACTCAAGAGCAAATTTCTACAGTCCCTGCCCTTGTCTTTGTGTTGCTTTTTGCAAATGACTTGCCTTCCTACACAAAAACCCAGAAAACAGAGAATCAGGGGAAAAAAAAAAAACAGACCTCAAAGACCCTGTGTATCTGCTTATAATGCAGAATATAGATTTCTAAATATATTGTCTTTTGCAAGGATAACAAATAAATAATGATGGCATTACTATTTGAATATGAGTTTCTTTCAATAAAATTTGGAGATCAATAAACAAGAAGAGGGAATATTTTTTCTCTGTGACATCTTATTATTACATCAATTTTCGTTTGCCACAATTTGTTACTGAACCTAATAGAAACCAGAACCTGTGCATTAGTCAGCTTTATGTTGCTGTGACCAAATACCTGACAGAACAACTGAGCAGAGGAAAGTTTATTTGGGGATCATGGTTTCAAGGTTCAGTCCATGGTCAGCTGATTTCATTCCTCTGGGCCCGAGGTGAGGCAGAGCATCATGGAGAAAGTGTATGGTAGAGCAGCCCTGCTCTACTTGTGGCAACCAGGAAGCAGAGAGAGTGAAGAGGAAGGGACCAAGGAAAGATGGACCCTTTCAGGTCATTTTCCAGTAAATACCTCCTTCAGCCATGCCTCACCTATCTATAGTTACCACCTAGTCAGTTGATTCAAACTAATATGGACTTACTAGGCCACAGCTCTAATAATCTAATCATATGGTTGCATTTACACAGGAGCTTTGGGAGGACACCTCATGTTCAAACTATAACAGCCTACAAGGTTCTGGAAGTTGGGAAGATTTGGTGGGCCAAAAGTGGAAAATAAAGACTGTAGTGATATAGTGTGCATGTGTGTGTGTGTGCCCATAGAGCACATGTACATGTGAGTGTATTTAGAGGATAGGTGGGAACTGCTTAAGTCCAAAAAACTACATTTTTTGTCATCATTTTACCTACTTAAAATGACCATAAAGGGCAATGCTATTCTAGTACTTAATTTAAAACTTCAAAGGTTTAACATATTTGAGAAACCACCGTGCACCATATTGGAGATGAATTCGGAAAGAATTGCCAACTTCATTAAGAATATTCTCTCAGTAGTCACTTCAGGGATTTATAGGACACAGATGAACAGGTTGAATGGATTGAACTTTGGAGTCAGAGAGACTAGAATTCAACTTCTAGATCTATCATCACAGGCTCTATGATCTTGGAGAGTTAAGTTCTCTGAGTCTTATTTTCCTCAAAAAAAAAAAAAAAACCACATGAATTATACCTGCTGTAAATCTGAATAGGCTAGTTACTTGATGAATAATCCTCAAATTTTAGTTTCTTAAAATAATAATTCAATTTTTCATTCACTTAAGGTACTGGAATGGATATTCCTGGTGGAGAGAAATCCTGAACATTTTTTCCCTAAGTGGTAACTCAGCGAATTAAGCTCCATCTGAACTGTTACAAATTGTGACTCCACTCTCCCCCACATCATTAGAGCCCACTGGGTTGGGGGGTGGTGTGAGATGGCAATTGTCTTAGGTCCTTGAGAAAAAGAGAATCAATAAGATATATATCAGATTCTGAGAACTGGCTTGTGGGACTGGAGGTCCAGTCTACTATGTGTTTTGATGAGCTGGAGAACCAGGAAAACCAGTGTCATGATTCTGTTCAAGTTTGAAGATCTGGTCAGTAGATGGCCCAAGTCCTGGAGTCTAAAGTATGGAGGCCCAAGAATAAGGAGCTCTGATGTCTGAGGACAGAAAAAGGACATTCCAATTAAAGAAAAAAGAGAGAATTTACCTTTCCTCCATTTGTTTGCTTTATTCTGGCCCTCAATGGATTGCATGTTGTCCACCCACATTGGTGAACATAGATCTCCTTTCCTTTGTTCACTGATTTTTATGTTAAACTTGTTCAGAAACACTCTCATAGAGACATCCAGAAATAATATTTTATCATCTCTCGGAACACCCCATAGTCCAGTCAAGTTGACACATAAAATTAACCATCACAGTACTTTACAGGATTTTGTAGAACATAACTAGAATGGGAAAACACAACTTCTATCCAGTTCCATTGGCCAGAACTCAGTCACAAAATATCTTCCAAATGAGGAAGCCAAGAAATGTGTTGTAACTCCTCAGCAGGACAATTGCTGGAATTAGGGAGAGGCAAAGTCAAGTTCTTGGGATGCTCAATGTCAGGTACCAGTCACTCTCAAGGTCATGTCAGTGCAGGGTCATGCAAGTGCAGGGTTGGTATTCAGAGAAACCTGAGAGCCCCTTAGCCCTATGTGCCTTGCTTGCTTTATTCTAGTCCTGGCTCAAAGTAGTTTGAAGAGGAGGTAGATAATCTTTTCTACATCCATGTACCTAACAGGACTACTGTGAAAATAAATAGAATGTTCAGTGCTGATGCTTGCCTACATCATCACACATAGGAACAAAAATTAATTCCTTTTTCTATCCTACAAAGCTGTAATGATTAAATTTCCACAATTTATAAAAAACCTTAGCAAATATTTTTTTTAGCTAGCAGTATGCCAATGTTATAATTATAAATTATTTTTAAATAAAATCTTAAAATTAAATAATTTAAAAATTTGTGGCAGCTTTTATTTCAGGAACTAATACAGTCAGCAGCAGGCTATAAGCTAGTCAAAGCAGCCTACAAACCCAGAGACGTTGTTCTGCAACTTAACTTCTTTGAAAATAAGTTTTGGTTTGTACATCTTGATTTCCTAACGGTTGTTAGATGCACAGCGTTTCCTTCAACCACTGCTCCCTTAAAATTCAGCGAGGCATTCTTAGGGCGTGCTTTCCCATAATGAACCCATTATAGTAATCGTTACAGAAAAGACAAGACAAGAATGACTGTGGTGTAATCTTCAAAATGTTTACATGGCTCTAATGTTGGTCATTGTAGGGATACAGCCAACAAGCTCATGAAGCAGTAAACATGCATTCCGTATTTAGAGAAGTAGTTTAACTTTCAGGATAGCCAATTCCAACTTCAGTTTATCTTGCTTTATGTACAAAAGAGCTGTTTGGATTTTGACAGCTTATGAGCAACCATTCTACAAAATGTGGCCATTGATCTGTTACTGAGAAAAGAGAAGATGCTGTTTGGAGAGACTGCAACTAAAACTAGTTGCTGTTATAAGCTGATGAAGTTTTTTTATTGTTAATTAAGTCTAGAAGAATCTTTTCATCTAGGAAGACTATTTTACAGAAATCCAAAGTGATAAGCGTTGATTCACTTATGCCTTTCTCTGTCTGGAAACTTTCACACTCCCTGCTCATTTATTTATTTATTTTTCACTTGACAGACACTTATACATTGAGGGCTTTCTGGGAACTAGCAAAGCACTGGGTGCTGGTGGATACAAAGACATTCTGGACTTGAATGCACCTGGTTAGTAAGAAGCTTTAGGTTAAATAGAGGAAATGAAAACAGACATATAAGGATACATACATAGCTACAAATGTTTTAGGGCATGCAATTGCCGTGAAAGAGGTCGAGATAGAGTCTCATTAATAAAAAGATGTTATATGCGGTCTCTTGTAGAGGTTTCATTTGAGGTGGAAGAAAAAATCTTCCATGAACATATAGAGAGGATAGTGAAGAGTATGGTAGTAGTGGTAACATGGAGGCTGTAGAGGAAGAAGAGGAACACAGAAATGCTAGCCAAATCCCACCAGTGAGTATTTTCTTTCTAAGCTTGCCTAGAGAAATTATAATTAATACATTTGAAATGGGTATTAATAAAGACCTCTGTAATATTACCATCATGTCAGACCTGAACACTTTCACTTCTCTTTATAACCATGGAAACAGGATGTCTGTGGACCACCTGCTTAAGATTAAGTGCTCAGCAAACACTTGTGTTTTTCTGGGTCATGGAATATTTATCATCTATCTAAATCTATATAACAGATTTATTTTGAAGAAAATCTCAGACATCATATAATTTTAAACATATATTTAAGCATATAACATTGAAAGATAAGGACCCTTTTTTTAAAAGTGTCACCATTATCACACTCACATATTAACAATAATTCCACAATGTCATTAAACATTGGGAATATCAAACTTTTCCAATAGTCCCATGTAATTTTTATTGCTTTAATTTGCTCAAATTAGGATATAAACAAATTCCCTGCATTGATTTTAGTTGACATATCTATGTCTTCTTTGTTGTATGTATTCCCCTTGAAAATTATTTGTTGGAAAATTCAGAATCCTTGGAGTTTCCCATGTTTTATATTTTGTTCATTTCAGAGGCTGATTTGACATAGCCACTAATTGAAAGGAATCCCAAAACTCACTTCTTCATTTATTTGTCCTTTGTGCTGTAAAATATCTACTTCCTAATTTGGTATTTTGTTTCTGTCTCTTTGTTTGGTGTATGTATAAGGTATATGTAAATCATATCTGAATGATTCCTACCATAAATAAATTAAAATATCCATCTCCTCCTGTGTTTTTCTTTCATCCTGACAATGAATCAACTCTTCCCATACTCAATATTTAAGGCTTTGCCCGTTTTTCTAAATATCTTAGTGCCAGTCTGGATCCATTCATTTCATATAAAACCACTCTTGTATTCCAAATATAGTGACTAAATCCTTTCCAAACCTATCTTGAAGTTTTGCTGCTTCTACTCAATCTAATATTTCTTGTATATAATTTCAACTTCTTTACTTGCCAGGATTTGCTACCTGGTTGAATCCTACCTAGGTTCTTATTTGTCTTTCTGACCATAACCCCTCTGCTTTCCTCATTCCACACTGAATTTACTCACGATCAATTCTGATCCCTTCTTTTCATTTAAATTATAGCAAATTTCAACTTTTTTTTTTACCCCAAGGTCTTCATAATGAGAGTAAAACCAAAAGCTCAAATACACGTGCACATTTACATTTACACGTGCACAAATATATAATTTGCAAGTGATATGAATGTAAATATCACTAATCTGAGTTCAACACATTTTTAAAAAATATTTATTTTTTAGTTTTTTAGGTGTACCCAATATCTTTATTTTATTTTTATTTGGTGCTGAGAATTGAACCCAGGGCCTCACACATGCTAGGTGAGTGCGCTACCACTTGAGCCACATCCCCAGCCTCAACACATTTTTTTTAAAAGAGAGATAAATAGTTAATATTAATTACCAGAAAAGGAATACTTTTTATTATCTATCCAATAGCAAAATTCAAATTCTAGACATTAAAACAAAACTTTACAAAGGGGAAAAACCCATTCCCCAGCTCTCCATTCCTTTAATGCCTTTAATACCACAGAAATTAAAATAGAGAATGAATCTTTTCATATGTATGTTCCCTAAGCAAGAGGACAATATTAGAAGTGGCTGTAATCACAGAAAAAGGACTTTTCTATGGAGATTGTATTTATTGGCCCAGTACATTATATTGATATGTCAACTATTGCACTTTTGGAAAAAAATTGATAGTGTACTACCATATGGCATATACAATATGCACACACACACGCACACACACAAACTCTAAGTTAAAAAGAGAATGATTTTTTTAAATGTCTTGCATATCTGAGCTGTTCATTCTCAAACTTTTTGTACAGGCAACTGTAGAAGAGAATTCCTTAACCGCAAATCATTCCTCACTGATTGATCATTAAATTAACTTAATAGTTCCTGATCAATATTATTACATTGAAATAGAATAGAATGGAATTCAAAATAAAATATATTACATGTAATAAATTTATACTTTTTACAATTTTGTTTCAGTGTGTGTGCAAATATGTGTATGTTTTCTGGGTTGTATTATAAATGTTTTTTGTTGTTGTAGGTCTAGGTTACAAAGTCAATCTCAGGCCTATAATGGTCCAAGATCTTCTTTGGACTTTTAATTTGTTAAAAAACAAAGTGGTACTGGGAGAAGTAGCATTGGAATGGGAGCAGTGGGTCAGTATTACATTATGGAAAGGGATACAGTTTTAGGTCCATAGCAAGTAATTATTCACAGACTTTATGTTTACTTCTAAGGTAAAGGAGAAAGGAGGAGTGGTGGAATGGTGGGAAGAAACAGAGTGAATAAGAGAGATAAAGAATAGCAAGATATAAGCCGGGCGTGGTGGCACATGCCTGTAATCCAAGTGGCAGGGGAGGCTGAAGCAGGAGGATTGTTAAGTTCAAAGCCAGCCTCAGCAAAAGCAAGGCACTAAGCAACTGTGAGACCCTGTCTCTAAATAAAATACAAAATTGGGCTGGGGATGTGGCTCAGTGGTCTAGGGCCCCGAGTTCAATCCCTGTTACCCCTCCCCACAGAAAATATATCGATACAATATAAACCACAAAATCCAGTCACCAACAAGACTTGTATATACATATCTAATACCCAGACAACAATGACTACGTAGTGTGTTATTACACTGAATAGACTGTGTTGTCCCCAGAACTTATGAATGATGGGAGAGATGCTGAAAGAATGTGATAGTGCCTCTATAAAAATTCGTATTTAAATTTTTTAAATGTTAGAAATTATAGGTCAATGTATGTAACTTTAGTATATGTAAAAATACTGGAGTATATCATCAGAAAATCAATTTTTTAAGCACTATGATCACAGGATAATAATGAATATGAGTGAGAAGAGAAAATTATCAAAGACCAATCTAATAGCCTTTGCTGACAGAGCAGGGGACATTGTAGATAGTAGAAAAGCAATAAACACAATACATCTCAACCTCAAGATGGCCTTTGATTATGTCCTATATGACACACTCTTCAACAAGCTGAGAAAATAGAGCTTAAACCAATATTTCTCAAACTATGTATTGTGACCCCCAAGATTATCATGAAAAGGTACCAGAGAGGTCACAGAATTTGCAACTGAATTTCTTCTCCATAGCTCCTGAGCCAGAGGAAGCTCCAGTGTGTAGAAAATACACTGACAAGGGTGAGTATAATTAACACAGGTGGAAAAGAAGAATACAGGAAATTCCTAGGAATATAATACTTGCTCCCACATTCTCAGATGGCTGAGCCCTTTACCTGACCTTTCTTCAGGTACTACCAAAATGTCCACCCCTGCAACTGGCCTAAGAAGGAGAAGTTAGATCTGGTTAAGTCAGACCTCTAAGTGTTAAGCTTCATTCTTGCTTTACTCACTCCATTTCTCAGTTATCCACCTCATCCTTACTAAAAAAATAGGGTGTCTAAACCCAAATTAATAATATCTGATGTTTGTTAAATATTTATGATATAGAAGCACTTTATAAGCATTTAAGGTGTCAAATATTTAATCCATATAAAGATATTTTTATTTAACAAACAGCAGGCTCTATTGACAACTCATTTATCCTCATAATAGCCCAATAGGTAGGTGACTATTATTTACAGGTAAAGAAATGGAGGCACAAGAGGTGAAGTAATGTTCCCACAGCTACATGCTGATAACAAGGGAGAAAATAGTTGGTCAAGACTTCAAACCATAAGGTTGAATCATAGAGGCAGACAAGAGCAAGATCACTTTCCTGCCCATCATAAAGGATCATGACTAATACCCCTGTAACAAGAGGCAGGTTAGCAAGAGAAAAGCATAACAAATTTATTAGATGATAGTTGTACGTGACATAGGAGTCTTTGGACTGAAACCCAAGGACCCAGGATGCAGGGTCCCTTTTTCAAGATAGTTCTTCATTTTGGGATATCACTTTCTGAGTTGTAACAGAATCCAGAGCTCAATTCTTCAACCATGAAGAAAAAAAAAAAAGCACAGTGCTTGGTGCATGATGCACTCAATAAAGGTAAACTATCATTATTAATACTATACAAATCATATGTTGCCTTATGTTACCCCCACTTGACTGGTGAAGAAGCTGGCATTCCCCAGCCCTCTTTTTCTTTTGGTACTGGGGATTGAACCCTGGAGTACTTAATCACTGAGCCATACCCAGCCTTTTTTACATTCTATTTTGAGACTGGGTCTTGCTAAGTTGCTTAGGACCTTGCGAGATTGCTAAAGCTACTTTCTACTCTGGATCACCCTAATTCAGCCTCCTGTGCTACTGGGATTACAGGTATGCCCCACCATGCATGGGGAGTTGAAGGCTTTTAAAGAAAAGTATATTGTTTGGGCATGGTGGTGCATGCCTGTAATTCCAAAGACTTGGAATTCTGAGTCAGGAGCATCACAAATTTAAGTCCAGCCTCGGCAATTTAGCCAGGCCCTAACCAACTTGGCGAAAAATAAAAAGGGTTAGCTCAGTGGTTAAATGCACCTGGTTTCAATCACCAGTATCCCCCACCCTACCACCACCAATAAAAAAGAAAAGAAGTATGTTTTTAGATAGATGTAATGAGGCAAAGTGAGAAATGAGGCTCTCATAAACTCAGCTCTGGTCATAAACTGATGAGTTCATCTGTGGGAAATCAAGGAGAGCCACAGATTACTAAGCAGTGGTCATGAGAGCCTTGATAGAGTTGGAAAAGAAAATGGGAATTAGCCCTGTTCAAAGACATGGATGAGTTTGTGTAATAAGGGGTTTGGGTGAACCAAAGACTGCGGGTTTTTTTTTTTTTTTTAAGTTGTAGATGAACACAATATCTTTATTTGTATTTATTTATTTTTTGTGGTACTGAGGATTGAATCCAGGGCCTTAGGCATTCAAGGCAAGCATTCTACCACTGAGCTACAACCCCAGCCCCAAGACTGCATTTTTTGATAGCATAAATTCAAACTTCCGTGGCATTTTCATCCCGAGAGATTTATTTTTTTACTTGAAAAAAGATAATAATAGATGAATTTGGGTGTTTTCTTAGGAAGAAAATTAATTTTGTATTTCAACTGAATTTTAACTTTAAAAATGTTTTGAAAGAAAGCATCTCCTTTTGACTGAATTTCAAAAGAGGACTGTGAACACTTCCTATTTTACAAGGAGAAAAACATAATTTTAAGCTATCTAGACAAATGTATCATATTCTTCAGTGCTCGATTAAATTTCACATTTGCTCTGAAAATTGTCATGTCTTCATCTCCCCTCCTATTCATGCTAGTGTACTCTGAGTTTGCAGATTTACAAAGTATTGTGGAATTGCAATAAAAACAAGAGCATTTGAAGATAAATGGTCGTTTCCTCAATATGTAGTGGTTCCTCTGCAGCAGAGGTCTGTCCATGGCCGCATTGCTGCTCTATTCTGTATGTGACAGATTGTCAGACAAAATGTTTATTCTACCCTTTTTCATTTTCTCTGCCCATTTGTTATCCTAAAAATAGAACATTTTGCTTTTCCCCAGTATAAGAGGTCATTCTTGTTTTTAATATTCCAACTATTTTGCTAAGTAAGAAAATAAAAACATGGAAAAATACAATGTTTCATAAAAAATCTTTTAAGCATTTTGGGGATGGTTAGAAAATGGTCAAGTTGAAGAAGGCTATGAGGAAGTCTATTTTGTGTTATTTAAGAAATTAAGAATAAATGTTGATTATTTATGGCCCAAGTTATTTATTCCTAATATCTGAAACTGTCTGAATAGAAATTATAGATTGTGTTATAAAGGTTGCATGAACTAGTGAATAAACCTGATGTGCCTAGGATTGTGTGAACGTTTGTATGGATTCTCATTTAAAAAAGATTCCATCAGCCAAAAAGTATAGTAAAAGCAATGAAGTTTGTTACCAACATATTTCAAAAACTGATAAAGAGGAAAGCGAATTTGCAAATCATAGCAAAAGAGTTTGCCAATAGCAAAAGATTTCTTAAAATGGTCTCTGCTTAGTTCTTTCCTATTCTCACCATTTTCTATATGAATGGTCATTAATCCCCGACAAAGCTCTGCCCCATTTTCAATTCTGTATTCAAAATTTACTTTCAAGGTCAAATAACCTGTCTCCTCAATTTGCTTGCCTTCCCTTTCCTCTTTTATTCTCCTTTTCTTCCTTGCAAACAAGTGTTTTTTCTTTTGTTTATTGTGATAAAATATGCATAATGTAAAATTTACCATTTCAATCACTTTCAAGCTACAGTTCTGTTTCAGTTAGCCTTTTCCTGCTGGTACTAAAAGACCTGACCAAAACAATTTAAAAGGAGGAAAAGTTTATCTAGGGACTCACGGTTTCTGATGTCTCAATCCATAGATAGCATAAGGCAGAACAACATGGTGGAGGGAGTGTGGCAGAGGGAAGCTGCTCACAGGATAACCAGAAAGGAGAGAGGGAGAGAGGGAGAGAGGGAGAGAGCGAGAGAAGCAGAGGAGGAGGGGGAGGAAGAGGGAGAGAGGGAGAGAGAGGGGAAGGGGAGACAAGGGAGGGGAGAGAGGGGGAGGGAGGGGAGAGAGGGGGAGGGAGGGGAGAGAGGGGGAGGGAGGGGAAGGGGAGAGAGAGGGGGAGGGAGGGGAGAGAGGGGGAGGGAGGGGAAGGGGAGAGAGAGGGGGAGGGAGGGGAGAGAGGGGGAGGGAGGGGAAGGGAGAGGGAGAGGGAGGGAGGAGAAGGGAGAGGGAGAGGGAGGGAGGGGGAGGGAGGAAGAGGGAGAGGGGGGAGGGAGGGAGAGGGAGAGGGAGGGAGAGGAGTGTGGCAGAGGGAAACTGCTCACAGGATAACCAGAAAGGAGAGGGGGAGGGAGAGAGAGGGAGGGAAGGAGACAGAGAGGGAGAGGGAAAGAGGGAGAGAGAGAGGGAGAGGGGGAGAGGGAGACAGGGAGACAGAGAGTGGGGGGGAGAGAGAGAGAGAGAGAGAGAGAGAGAGAGAGAGAGAGAGAGAGAGAGAGAGAGAGAGAGAGAGATCTACATTCACCAGATACAAATTTGGACCCATAGTCAGGCCCACAATGAACAACTTTCTCCAGGTACACCCCACCTGTATCCAGTTAACCTTCAGTTAATCCCACCAGGGATTAATTCACTGATTAGGCCAAGGCTATGACTGAATCATTTATCTTCCAAACCTCTTGCATCATCTCACGTGTGAGCTTTTGGGGGACACCTCACATCTAAACCATAGCTAGCTCTTTCACATTAAGTGTATGTATTCACAGTGTTGTGCAAATATCATCATCATCCACCTCCAGAACATTTTCATCTTCCCCAAATGGAAACTCTACTCATCAATCACTCCTCACCACAGCCTCTGCCACTAACCTTCCGTTTTTCTTCTCTGTGAATCTGACTAGATTAGGTACCTCATACATGTGAAATCACACAGTATTTGTCCTTTGGGGACTGGCTTGTTTCACTTCGCCTAATGTCTTCAAGTTTCATCCACATTTGTAGTTTATATCGTAATTTTCTTCTTTTTAAAAGATTGAGTAACATTTCATTGCATTTATACATCACATTTCTTGTATCCATTTATGCTTCAGTGGACAATTGACTACTTCTATCTTTTGGTGGAAGTAAATTACGCTTTTCTGAACATGTGAACACTGAATCTCTGCTTTAATTAACATGTGTCACACTAATTCTATGTTTACTTTTTTTGAGGAACTGCCTCACTGCTTTCCATAGCAGCCACACTATTTTGCTACTTAAGTAGCAATGAACAAGGGTTCCAAATTCCCCACATTTCTCACAAACGTTTGTTATATTCTGTTTTGTTTTGTCTTTAATAATAGCCACCTTAATGCATGTGAAGGGGTATCTCATTGTAGTTTTTAAAATTTAAATTAAGTGCATTTTAGCTGATACATAAAAGAGAAAAATTTATGGGGTGTCATGTGATATTTTGAAACATGGTGTCATTTTAAAATCAGGTTAAACATATCTATCTCTTTAAACATTTATTATTTCTGTATGATAAAAACATTCAAAATGATTTCTTCTAGCTTTTTGAAACATAAAGTACATTATCATTACAGTCAGCTTGCTATGCAATAGCACACCAGAACTTATTACTCCTATGTAGCTATAACTTAGTATTAATTGATCAACTTGTCCCTATCACTTGTCCTCCTGCTTTCCCCAGCCTCTACTAACCACCATTCCAGGTATAATTTCTACAAGATCAATGTTTTTATTTGTTCTTTTTAGATGTACATGAGAATAGAGTGTATTTTGACATATTGTACATACATGAAGTATGACTTATTCTAATTAGGATCCCATTCTTGTGGTTGTACAGGATGTGGAGTTACCTACCCTGGTCATGTATTCATATATGAACACAGGAAATTTATGTCAGAGTCATTCCATTCTCTTTTCTGTTCCCATCCCTCCTGCCTTCCCTTGACCCCCCTTTGTCTAATCCACTGAACTTCTATTCTCCACCTCATTATTGTGTGTTAGCATCCACACAACAGAAAGAACATTTGGACTTTGTTTTTTTTTTTTTGTTTTTTTTTTTTTTTTTTAGGATTGACTTATTTCACTTAGCATTATAGTCTCCAGATCCATCCATTTTCCAACAAATATCATCAAGTCATTCTTTTTTAAGGCTGAGAAACATTCCATTGTGCACCACATGTTCTGTATCCATTCATGAGATGAAATTTCAGTGTAGTTATAATTTGCATCTCTCTAATTGCTAGAGAAGTTGAACATTTTTTCATATATTTGCTGACCGTTTGTATTTCTTCTGTGAAAGTTCAGTTTGTTTGTTCAGTTCCTTTGTCCATTTATTGATTGGGTTATTTGGTGTTAAGTTTTTTTGAATTCTCTATACATCCTGGAGATTAAGCTCTATCCGAGGTGCAGGTGGCAGGATGTTGTTGATTGTTTCCTTTGCTGTGAAGAAGCTTTTTAGTTTGATACCATCCCATTTATTGATTCTTAATCTTAGTTTTTGCATGTTAAGAGTCTTGTTGAGGAAGTTGGTTCCTAAGCTGACAGGACAGAACGTTGGGCCTACATTTTCTTCTAGTAGGGGCAGGGTCTCTGGTCTAATACCTAGGTCCTTGATTCACTTTGAGTTGAATTTTGTGCAGGGTGAGATGTAGTGGTTCAATTTCATTTTGCTAGATGTGGATTTCCAGTTGTTCCAGTACCATTTGTTGAAGGGGCTATCTTTTTTTTTTAAGCATCAATAGTTCTTTTTTTAATATTTATTTTCTAGTTAGAGGTGAACACACACAATATCTTAGATTTATTTTTATGCGGTGCTGAGGATTGAACCCAGTGCCTCACACATGCTAGGTGAGCACTCTACCTCTGAGCCACATCCTCAGCCTCTGAAGAAGCTACCTTTCCTTCACTGTGTGTTTATGGCACCTTTGTCTAGTATGAGATAACTGTCTTTATGTGGGTATGACTCTGTGTCTTCTGTTCCATTTGTCTTCATGTCTGTTTTTGTGTAAATAACTGGTGGTTTTTTGTTTTGTTTTGTTTTTTTATGCAACTCTATAGTATAATTTAAGGTCTGGTATTATGATGGCTCCTGCTTCACTTTTCTTACTATGGATTGTTTTGGCTATTCTGGTTGTCTTATTTTTCTAGAATTTCATTACTACTTTTTCTATTTCTATGAAGAATGTCATTGGAATTTTAATGGGAATTGCATTAAATCTGTCTAGCGCTTTTGGTAGCATGGTCATTTTGACAATATTAATTCTGCCAATCCAAAGAACATCCATCGGAGATCTTTCCATCTTCTAAGGTCTTCGTCAAATTTTTTCCTTAGTGTTCTGCATTTTCATTGTAGAGGTCTTTCACTTCTTTTGTTAGGTTGATTCCCAAGGTTTTTTTTTTTTTGAGCCTATTGTGAATGGGATAGTTTTCCTAATTTATTTTTTAAATGATTCAACATTGGTGTATAGGAATGCAATTGATTTGTGAGTTTTAATTTTCCACACAAGATTAAGATCATGCAGTACTTCTCTTTTAGTGTCTGGTCTATTTTACTTTGTATGATGATCTAAAATTCCATCCGTGTTGATACAAACCACAGGATTTCATTCTTCTTTATGGCTGAATAATATTTCATTGTGTCTAAGTATCACATTTTCTTTACCCATTCATCAGTTAATGGGCACTTTGGTTGTTTCCATTTCTTGGTTAATGTGAGCAGTGCTGCACAAAACTTGGGAATCCAGATGTCTCTGCCACATACTTATTTAATTTGCTTTGGATATAAACCTAGTAGTGGAGTTCTGAATCACATAGCAGTTCTATTTTTATTTTTATTTTTTTGAGAAAACACCATATTATTTTCTTTTATGGCTGCACTATTTTATAGGTTCCCTTTCCCACCCCCTCACCAGCACTTGTTATATTTTTTTTTTAGTTTGATTTATCCCATTTGTCTGTTTTTGCTTTTGTTTCCTATACTTTTGAGGTCTTGTCCAAAAATTGCATTTTACTTTTATGCTGTTGAAAATGGAATTGTGTTCTATATTTCATTTTCAATTTTTCCTTGTTGGGGTTTGGAAATGTAACAGAATTAAGTGTGATAATTTTGTAGATATTCTGATGAATTTGTTTATTATTTCTACAGTTTCTTGTGGAATCTGTCAGCATTATCTACATATAACATCCTATATTCTACTAGAATTCTTTATGTCTTCTTCATTTTCAAGTATTAATTAATATTGATGTTACATTGCTATTTGGGGAGGTCATTTCTTTTATTGCCTAACTCTTCATTCTAGGATGTCCAGTTTTCTAAACAAGCAGTGAAATCTTTTCCTTTTTTTTTTTTCCTTTTTCCTGATTTTAGGGCAAAAGCTTTCAGTATTTCATCATTTAGAATAATGTTGGCTGTGGCTTTTTCCATATTAAATTTTATTATATTGAGGTGGTTTTCTGCAATTCCTAGTTTTAAAAGTATTTTAATTATGAAACTGCACCAAATTTTGCCTATTTATTTTTTCCTGTTAACTGAGATGAATACTCCCCCTTCACTCTATTAATATATTACATTACAATGATTTATTTTTATATGTTAAACCATCTTTGCATTTCAGAAATAAGTCTCATGAGGTCATGACGTACGAATTCTCCTAATAAGCCTCCGAATTTGGTTTTCTAGTATTTCACTGAGAATTTTGGGATCAGTATTTATAAGGCATTTAATTTCTAGTCTTTTTAATAGTTTCTATTTTCTCTTTTTATTTGTTATTATTCTCCCTTTTAAGTTAAAACACTCATCAAAGTTTTCTTCTTCTTTTCTTCTATGATTTTTTGCATGTTAGCTGGAAAATGTTCATTCTTACTTGGAGACAATTCTGGGGAAACTGGTATTGAGGTAGGAATGAGATAAAATTTTCTTTGATAGGTAAGAAGGTGCAGTAAATTGCAAATAATTGTGGTTTTAATATCTTTCTTTTATCCTTGTCACAAACAAACTCAAAAACTAAGTTGCATTCCATAACTAAGATAAACCTTCCAAAGAAGGACTTCTAAGAAGAAGAAAGGTCCATTGAGATGTATGTGAGGATACAAGTTAGTGTTGCTCAAAATTTTTGTGTTCTTATTATGGACTTTCAATGTTGCTGGGTTCATTATTTTTTTTAGATGTCTCCAAACCTAAATCTATCTATAAATTTTATCTATTTACAGTTCTAAACAGCAAGTTAATTTGTAAATTAAATACAGCTTCTTCCAAATAATAAAATTCAATTTAACAATTTTATGTGATGAATGATGTTTACTGGAAACAAAATGTTAGCTCACATAATGCCAATTATGACTACAAAATTGTTTGGGGTTCATCACGTTTGTACTTGTTTATTTTGTGATGACTCAGTTTTTCCAGCACTTATCTTTATACGAATTACTATAAAATATTTATTTGCATAATATTTGTCTGTGATATTATTTGGACTTCACGTGACCTGAAAGCATAATTTTCATATTTATTCTGTCTTTTTTATTATTTCATTAGCTTGAGATCATGAGGTCAGTGCTCTCTGGCATCAATAGCATGGTAAATGCAAACTGAAATGTGGACCCCAAAGCTGTTTGGCAATAACCTGGGTGTAAGATAGTCATCTAAATAATCCTAAGCATATGTATGTTAATTCTTAAATGAGCATCAAAATGAGATACTCAAATTCAAATTTTCTAGTGATCTAGTGATGAACTCACAAACCTATCTCCAAATTATTGGAGAACACTGATTTAAAAAAAAAAAAAGAAAGAAAGGAAGGAAAAGAAAGAAAAATATTGATTAGGAGTAGGGTGCAGAGAAAAGTTAAGAGGAGCAAAAGAATTAAGGGCAAATGAGGGCAGGAAACTTCTGGTGAAATAGGTCATTTGAGAAGCTATTGGGCAGAGAAAGGGAGGTGACACTTAGTGTCAGACACTACAGAACATGGTAAACGACAGCATCCAGGGACCAAAGAAAGATAAAGAACAAAATTGATGCTCTCAGGGAAGCCAAATGTTATTCTGAGGGCCTGGCAGAGAAGAGTTAATCAGAGAGGGAGCAAAAGGGCTGGAATCTGCGAGGTCCACATGGAGAAGTAGGTCCAGGAAGAGCAATCAGTAAAGGCTGGTGGCAGAGTGCCAGCTCAAAGTGTTGTCATTGTCAGTGACTACTTTCCACGGGTCCATCTCCAGAATGGAGACAGGATGGAAAATGGGAGCTATGACTTCAGGACACAAACAACTGCCTTCAATGTTTACTAAAGCTCAACCCTTACTGGAACTGATAAACAAAGGGGAAGTATACAAGGCAACCAACCCGGCCACTGATGGACAGGGGTCAAAGTGACCACAGGAAGAATCACAAAACTTTTTTTTTGTTGTTTCTGATTCTCTAGCCCTCATTGCAGAGTTGTGGGAAACTCAAACCACCCACTCCCTCAAAACTCAGTTAGCTCATCCACTATTTACTAAATTTTCAAACTCTTTTTATTTTTCCAAGGAACTTATGGGCCACTGGAAATATAATAATGAATAATACATAGACGCAATTCCCATGTTCTAAAATCAAAGCAGGATATAGATGAGCAAACATGCAACTGTCATACACAGGGGGCATAACTGCATGTAGGACCACCTTTCAGGTTTGATCTCTTGCATCATCCTTCTTGGAGGAAGTGATGTTTGGATGGGATGTGAGAGAACAGACTGGAGGGTGGGGTAGGGCATTGCATCAGATAGAGAAACCAGAATAAGCTGAGACCTACCTGGTACAAGAGAGATACTTACATCTTATAGAATCTGAATGTCATCGGGCCAGCTTTTGTACAGGAGCTATGGAAGGCTGATACATGTCAGTAGCAAGAGATTACACTGGAGAATTAAAGGGGATCCTAAGGAGTAATTCAGAGCCACACAAGTATTTAAACTAGAGCAATAGAGTGCCCAATTTATTTTTTAAAAAATAGATGAATTCACACATGACCTTCTCAGAGGCCAGATTGAAACTGTTATTTTATATTCCTATTCTGGATATTGAAATAATGTTTTTAACCACTCTCAGTATTTACCAGGGATTTCAAATGCAATTGGCGAAATGGTTTGGCAGGTAAGTAAGTGCATAAAGTGGGTGCATAAGACATTAAGAAATAACAGTGATACTGGTAAAGGAGGGAACTTATGCCCATATTCACAGCAGCTATTACTCAGTTCCAACTGAATATTAAAATGCTTGATCAGGAATCATTATTTTTCTGTACAGACTCCTTGTTTGTGAATACAAAACCATAAAATTTGTGAGTGAGGGTTTGTTTGCAAACCCCTCATTTATGACCTCTGTTGCAGATAGGAAAACCTGTGAAACACTAATTTGTTGTTATAAAAAGTACTCCTATCACTTATTCCAAGAAGACAATAACTGGTTACATTCTCCTTGTTTTGTTTTGTTTTCAAAAATCTTCAACCTAGCAATCAAAATGGTTAATTCGGGGATTAGGTGTGCAGTGAAATTAATGGCAAAACACAGATGAAATAGTGATTTCAGTATGTTGAAAAGAAGTCTAAATTTTAATCTGAGAAGGAGGAATGTGGGATAGAGCAAATCAAGCTTTATATTTAGCTAGGCAAACATTTTCTTATACTTCCTAATATACTTCCTGTTATAAAAATAGCAATTACATACAAATATATGTGTATACATATATATGCTTATTCATGAAATAATTAAAAGAAAGATGGTAAGATAAATGTTAAGAGATGACTGATAGTAAAATGAGGACATAATTACTCTTTTTATCATCTAATATATATAACAATTGTTTGGGGGGCATACTGGAGATTGAACACAGGGGCACTTAACCACTGAGACACATCCCAGCCCTTTTTAAATATTTTATTTAGAGAGAGTCTTGCTGAGTTGCTTGGGGCCTTGCAAAGTTACTGGGACAATTCTCCTTTCTCAGCTACCTGAGCCACTATATATAACAATCTATTTAGGATGACTTATTAGTTGCTTGAAATCCAAACACCTTCTGTAATACCTTCATAGAAACCAACAACAATATTTCATTTTGTTATAATTTTTAACAAAATTTGTATTTCCCTTGTGCCTTCTGACTTACAAAAAATTTGTTGTTCCACAAGATGTGATCAAGTGAATTGGAATAGAAGGTGGATGTTCCAGTCTACACACTAGTTCCAGTAATGAACCCCCATTTGCATCGAAAATGTGGTCCACTTGGGCTGCACGGGACTTGGCAGACTTGTCCTACTAATAAGTTGTATGATCTTTGGTCAAGGCTTTTCACATCTGAGTCTCTCAGCTTCTTATCTATACAAAAAAATGTTTGGCTCTGTTAAGAAAAATTACTTAAAACTTGGAATTAAGGCAAAGTTTAGGGCAGTGTTTAAGAAGTTTCCACTATTAACCATTTGATTAGACCTCAGTTTAAACTACTGTATATGTGAAATATTTTTTAAAAGCCATATATACATATATAAATCTCAAGAAAACTGAGAAATCTATTTAACTCCATTTTGATGTATCTATCTCTTTGTGATCTAATTTTTGTCATTTATTTTAAATTAAAGCCTAAAACATTTTCAATTATGTAGTGAATTCGACTTATTTTACAGGCTTCAACAAATTTTTTTCTCCCTAAGAAACATGAAAATATTCTGGAGAAAAATAAAAACATACTTCAATAAAATTTAAGAAAAACCACTAAGGACATTTGTTTTTTATAAACAATATACACAGCTGTAGCAATGTTGGCAGGGACACATGCCAGAGAGCTACATATTTGCTACTACAAACTGTTCTGTTCACCCTTTATCCAGTAACAGCTGGTAAAATGGTATTTAAGAACAGTTTGATTTAATCTAATGAGAAACTATGCTGCAGTGCATGATACTGCCTGCAGAAAATAATTGGACAAACATTGATTTTTTATGTTGCTATAATAGTTACATTTTCAATAAATAGGAATTTATATGCATACTTATTTGGCAGCATTCCTTTCTACATGAAAGCTCGTGATTGGTTCTGAACACACACGTACCCACATGCATAGACCCATACACACACACAACAGAGATAAATTAACATCTAGAATATACAGACATACTACAAAATTTTAGTGTTATTGTTGCCAGGAAAAAATGTTATTTGTAAGTCTATTTTAGATTTTATTGCTATTTTTGAAACCAGAATTATCCAGAGGAGATACCAGTTTGGGAAGAGTTCTGTTAACAAACAAATCCAGTAACCATAACAGCAGCAAACACTCAGCCAAGAGTCATTCGGGCCAGATAACAAAGTAGGACATGCCACAGAAGACACTTCTCATTCTTTCAACATTCCACCCTAGAACTACCTCTAGATAATATTAGATACCAGAGAACCCAGGTGAGATGATATGCATGAGATCCAAGGACCAATTGCATTTTATCCTATAAAATGGGAGGAAGAAAATTTTCTAACAGCATTACAAAATCCTGGGCAACAGAAAATAGCCAGCCAAGTAGACCTTGAAAAACGGATGAATGTGGGTAATTTAAAAATGGATGGAGTTGGAGAATATCATGCTAAGTGAAATAAGCCAATCCCCAAAAATCAAAGGCTGACTGTTTTTTTCTAATATAAAGATACTAACTCACAAATAAACGGGGGGCACTAGGGAAGAATAGATTTACTTTAGGTAGAGGAGAGTAAAGAGAGGGGAGGGGAGGATATTTGGGATAAGAATAATTGATAGTAGAATGAAACAGACATTATATATATATATATATATATATATATATATATGACTGCATGACCAATGTGATTCTACAACAGAAAAATGAGAAATTATGCTCCATCTATATGTGTAATATCAAAGTGCATAAATGCATTCTACTGTCACATATAACTAATTAAACAAATATAAAATTTTTAAAAATTAAGACATTCTGAGTGGAGTCAGAGTGTATGTGACATTAGGAGTAGTGAAAAGAATAATTGTTTTAGGATAAATATCCTACATAGGAAAGAGAAGAATTTTGCTTAGGAGGAGCAAGTTAGCTATGAGGACTAAATTCAGGTAGGAAAGTTTTCATATTTTGTTAAATATAATGGGTAAGAGGTATCAATAAAAGTTGTTTTTTTAATTTTGATTTTTATTTTTGAAGTGGAGTGATGTGAAGAAAGGAGTATTAATAGGAGTTAATTAAGCAATAATCCAAAAGATGGATTGAAAAATGATGTGGACACTGGATGGTCAAGTTGATCATTTTAAAAGTTATAGCAAAAATCTATATTGTAAATAACAATGATTTAGTTTTTTGCTAATATAGAAAACAAACAAGAAAAATGGAGCTCTGCTTCCAGGCTTGGTATTAAAAGAGACTAGATTCAGCCTCTCACCATAGAAAAATCTTTAAAAAACAAAACCTCACCAAAAAAACACACACAAAAATCAATAGATTAAAAAGAATTTAAAAACTCATGTTTTTATATGATAGACAACAGGTAATATAAAACTATTGTATATAAGGCATGTAAATAAAGGAGGTAAATTGATAATTAACCCAGATTTCTGATTGGATTTTTTTATTATGATGTAAGATAGTGTTTTTCATACTAAGCTAAGGAGACAAATAAAAGTTTGTGGAGACCCAATCTGATGACATTTGCAATGCAAAGAACCAGAGAAGAGAGAATGAGAGAGAAAGTGATTCTAGCTCAGGTTCAACAATACCTAGAGTTCACAGAGCTGCCTTGAATTCTTACCCAGAAGAGAGCAGAGTTCTTGTGGCACAACCAGGCCCGTGGAGACCCAGAAGGATCATGCCTCAGCAGTAGGACAAAACTAGCCCAGAATAAAGATGATGCTAAAATAAAGCTTTATAACTACTTTCAAATGGCTCAAGCCAATGTTAATGTAACTGGCAAAAATGATCACATATTTTTGAAAGAAGGCAACATAACCTAACATAAAATTCACAGTATATAGCATACAATGAAAAACAACTTAAAAAGAGGTTAAAAAAAAATACATGGGGCTGGGGTTGTGGCTCAGTGGTAGAGCACTCGCTTAGCATGTGCAAGGCACTGAGTTTGATCCTCAGAACCACATAAAAATAAATAAGTAAAATAAAGGTATTGTGTCCAACTATAGCTAAAAAAAAAAAAACTATAAGCATAATCAGGAGAAAAATCATTCAATAAAAATATCCATAAATAGCAGTGTTACAGTAGTTGGACAAAGAGAAGTGCTATCACAAATATTAACCAGATTCCTGGCTGGACAATTTTTTTATTATGATATAAGATAGATTAAGAGTAGAACACAATAATAATGTGGAAAGAAATGGAAAATGTAAAAAAAAAAAACCCACAAAAAAACAAATGAGAGTTCTAGAGATAAAAGTATAAAACCTATAATGAAACAAAATATTAACGAGTGGAATTAACAGCCAATTAGATGCTTCAAAAGAAAAATCAGTGAACATAATATAAATGATCCAAACTGAAGTATACAAGAAGAAAATAAATTTAAAAGACAATCAGGAGCTCATCAGTGACCTTGGATAAAATATCAAAAGTGCTGACATATGTAACCAGAGCCAAGAAGGACAATGTATATTTAAAAAATTAATGTCTAAATGTTTTCAGATTTTTATTCCCATAGAGGTTAAAAATTAAACAACAAAACAAATAAAAATAACCGCATACCAGGGCACACCATAACACATGATTTAGAAGTAAAAAGGCACATCCTGTAGAGAACATACACATGAAAATTATCTCAGAATCGTTAAACTATCTGGCACAGAAAATCATGGAGCCCCAACTTTAAAGTGCTGAAAGAAGAATTGTGAATAGCAATCTCCCTGGAAAAATAGAATGCTAACCCTAGAAAAAAAATTCCTTCAAAAAGCAAGGTGAACAATTCATCTAATATGGGAGGACATTACACCAACCTAGACTGGGGTACACTGCACAGGACACATGGTCAGAAGTCTTTAAGACCGTCAAGATCATGAAAGAGAAAGACAGACTGAGAAACTGTCTTAGACCAGTAAAGACTAATGAAACATGGCCATTAACTCCAATATGGTAACCTGAACTTCATTCTGAAACAAAATGTGAGTGGAAAAACCAGTGAAATACAAATAAAAGAGTTTAGCTACCGTTGATGTATCAGTTGAAGTTTCCTATGTTCTATAAGTTTCTACATGGAAAAACATACAATGTTAGCAGTGGAGAACACTGGATGAAAAACATCCAGGAAATGTGTACTATGTTTCTTTTGCTGAATCTCAATTTTTTTCCCAAAATAAACATATGTTGAAATAAATGATGGTAAAATAAAGATTTCTTTTTGTTTTATGCAAACAAAACCTGAGAAAATTCACTGCCAGCAAATTATATGATATCCCATTGCTACCCCAAGTTAATTTTTTTTTCTTAAAGCAGAAGATGATGATACGAGAAGCAAATTTGTGTGAATGAAGAGCACCTGATGGTAAATATGTGAAAAAAATATAATTTTTTTCCTTTTAAAATTTCTTTTACAAGAATATTTCTAAAAGCCAAGTAAAAAGATTGAGTTTGGGGAATTATCACATATGTAATGCTTGTGTATATATACATAAAGTGTCTAGAAAAAATAGCACACACAACGAGAGAGAGAAAAATGCAAACATAAAGTAGACTATATTAAGTTTAAGATGCATAGTGTAACCCCTAAGCCCCTAGAGCCAGCAAACACATAAAAAACAGATAACAACAAAACAATGAATTAAGGTTAATAAGCCAAGTGAAGATAAAATGGAGTACTAACAATTGACTCAAAAGGACGCAGATTAAACCAACAAGAAGAATAAAATAAGAGCATGTATAGAAATTAAACACAAAAAGCATTTAATTGTAGAACTACAAAGACAAAATTTACCAAGAGAAATGGGGACATAAGTTTTGTAAAGACTTGTTTATGAATAAATGCTTCATTCATAGTAGCCCCCAATTGGAAAAAACAAACAAATAAACAAATGTAAAACAGCAATAGGTAAATGGAAGAGCCCTTTATGGTTTATCCATATACTGGAACACTGCTTATCAATTAAAAAAAAAAAGAAATACTGATGTAAGCAAACACATGAGTAAATCTAAAATACATAATGCTTACTAAAAGAAACCATTATTTTTAAAAAAGCATATAATAGCTGGTTGGAATGACATGCATGTGTAATTCAGCTACTTGGGAAGCTGAAGCATGAGGTTTGCAAGTTCAAGGCCAGTCTTTGTGGGTATAGTTCAGTGGTAGAACGCTTGTCTAAGATGTATGAGCCTCTGAGTTCATCCCCAGCATCATAAAGAAACGAGCACACAAAAATCACATATTATATGAATATATTTATATGAAATTCTTGAAAAAGCAAATCTGCAGGACCAGAAAATTTTGACAGTCCTGGGTTTGTGAGAAGAACTAACTGTACAATAAAAAGTCCATGAAATCATTTAGGGACAATGGAAATGGTCTATAATTTGGATGACATGGTAGTTACATGAATATATACATTTTCAAAACTCAAAACTGTCCTCTTAAAACAGGCACTTTTTACCACATATAAGGTGCTATTCAATTAGTTTAATTATATGAAAACAAAAAATAAGATCCATACACAAAAGTCTTTAGTTGCAATTATATTTTAAAGAAAAATAATGGTGAAACATGAAAAAAGAGAGGAAAAAATATGATAGAAGAAATTCAGACACAAGATATTAGGGAAATAAAAGTTGGCAGAAATAGCATGACAAATTTACATATTTTCTATGAAAAGTACATACTACTCTGTCACCTTTCAAATGCCAAAAAATTCTTCTGTGTTTTGGAAAATTTTAGCACAAACCTCTCTACCTATGGAAATGTTCAAAGGAAACAGAAAAAACACAATTGTATCCTGGAACTCTGGAAAATGTCAATGTAACTCCTGAATTAACAAAGAAAATTACAATTGAATGTCATTTTGCTGATTTTTTCATTTTCTGAGTTGATAATTCATGCATGGTTCATATTGAAACATTTTGCCAATCACAGTATGCAGGGGAAATCTCTCACACAATTCTGAAATAAGCAAAAAATTGCATATGCCAACAGTAAAATAGTCATGGTGTGTAACAAAATAATGACAAATGCCATTTTTATGCATGTACAGCCTCAATTTATAATTCTCGCCACAAAACCACAAGGTCAGTATTATCATTCCCACTTTAGAAAGGAAAAGCAGATAGTGAGAAAAGTTACAAACTGAAACTGAGAAAAGAATATATTATGCCAATGATCCTCTGACCAGTAGAATCAGGAGTAAATCTTGATTGCCTTTTCTCAGTGAGTCTGAGAGATTAAGGTTGACTTTTTCTAGCAACTTTTATCAGAAGCCTCTGGCAGAGTTAATCACTCTCATCTGTATCCCCCCAAATATTTTGGGCACAGTTTTATTAGTTAACTTTTACTATTCATATGCCTAAGTCTTTAATAGACCCAGCTCTCTTAAGCATGGATATTAGTTCTCAGTCATTCATTATATTCTCAGCAGGCAACAGTGTCTGGTACATATTTAGTGGACAATAAATGGCATTTTAAGTAATGAATTACTGAAAGATATATAAAAATGAACACTGAAGAATTAAGATGCAGATTTATTTACAGTATACAAAACGAAATTAAAGAAGAGAATATTAAAAACTATTAGGAAAAACTATACATTATACTAACCATCATAGGTCTTGAGACATAGTTGCAGTCAATAAATATTTGCTGAATTAATATACAAGAATATATTCTTTAATATTGTAGCAAACATAGCTCCATAACTCAGTAGCTTTTGACCAAGGGTTTTAAAAATGTACACAGTACAGTAATTTCAAAATCATGGCACTTGGGAAGTCAACATCTTCATATTGGAATGCATTCTGGAGTTACTCTTACATTTCAATGAAATATTTACAATAAATAAGAAGATCACTTAGAGACAAGCTCTTTCATTTTATTCCTAAGCAATGATTTAACCCAGGGGATTACACTGTGTATTTGATAATGCATTCATTTGGGTTCTGATTCTAACTATGACTGAGTAACTGCAATTGGACCAGCCTTCTATCAGTGAACAAAGAGAAAAGTTGAAAAAATATATGAGTATCCAAGTTTGGATCACAGGCACTAAAGCAGTTTGGTTTTTGACAGAAGAAAAACACACAAGATTCATCCCATCTTGTCCTGGAGCCAAGGGACAATTTTTCCAGCCCCAGGAAGAGCACTTCTCTTTAGGCAAAGATGGCAGCCTTGCTGCACTCATGAGGTAGAGATCAGAGTATGGGCAGAGGAAGCAACAGGAATCTGCAGGGAAAAGCATTTGTGAAGGGAGCTGTGCAGAGAAGTAGAGAAATCCAAATGGGAGTGTCCTATATGTGTCTGAAGGCTGGGCTATAGGTAAGCAGGGAAAATTTCTAGAGGATTACTTGATAACAGCTTCCATGAAGGTTAGAATGGAATGAAGGTACCAAGGCTTAAGTAATACTGAGACTCCAGAGCTCTGGAAATCTAGTCCCAGATAATGTTAACACCTTTTTTAAAACCCTGACATCTAGCTGAGATAAAAGAGGACCACTACCTTAGAGATAAGGACCACATTCTAGGGAAAGACACAGAAAAGCCACATTAACAAAATTTAAAACCACACCCCAACAAGTTTCACATGTTTAGGGGTTGATTCCTGCCAAGTTAGAAAAGCTTGAGATAAAAACTAAGACTCCACAAATTCACACTAATGATATTTAAATCTAAACCAATGCAAAATCATGATGTTCAGGCATTAATTGAGCCGTCTGGTGAATAGGAGTCAACTCTTCAGCAGGTGAGAGTGTAATCTGGGATCTTAACAGCCTATCACCCATAATGTCAACTGTTTAAATATCACTAGATATGACAACACAAGACAATACTAGCCATTGAGTTACAATCATCAATTAGGAGATGATCCAGAGGCTGAACTTAGCAGAGATAATGAGTAGTGACTTTAAAGTAGTGATTATCAATATGTTTAAAATATTAAAGGGAAAATAGTCTCAATGAATAAACAGTCATGAAATCTCAGGAGAGAAATAGAAATTAGTCTTTAAAAATGGAAATTCCAGGCAGTAAAATGAAATAACACAAAAGTCACCAAACAAAATAATATAGTGTAGGTAGCAGAAAAGGAATCTGTGAACTTAAAGACAGATCAATAGAAATAGTGCAATCTGAAGAAACTGATGAAAAAAACTAAAGTTAAAAACAAAATGAACAAGCAAACAAAAACCATATACAGCATTAGTGACCTCTAGGACAATATTAACATTTGAGTACTTAAATTCCAAAAAGAAGAATATAAGATTGAACCAGAGAAATAGTTCAAGAAATAAAGACTGGTAGCAAAACAAATATGATTTAAAAAATTTGATGTATAGATCCAAGTCCAGTAAGTTTTTAGAAATATGAAAAAAAAACCACAACAAGGCACTCCATAGTCAAATTGTTGAAAACCAAAAACAAAGACAAACTGTGAGAAGCAGTTACTGTAGACAGAGCATCTACCGGCTTCTGGGAGGCAAAAGAGAACACAGGATGTGATAAAACCACATCTTCTAAGTGATGAAAGCAAATTAATATAATCCTATCAATCCAAAATTCTATATGGATAAATACTGTATCTTCTCAAAATCTTGGGAAAATAAAAATATTTTCATAAAAACAGAAGCTTAAGAAAATTGTTGATAATATCCCTGAACTATAAGAAAGGTCAAAAGATCCTTTGAGCTGACTAAAGATCTGGAGGAAGGAATGAAGAGCACCAGAAAGAGAACACAGATACCCATTTTAGAAATCTTGCTATCACTGCCATAGTGAAAGTAAGTACAATCCACAAGATTATTTTTGACATAAAGAATCTGAAAATTATGGACAATATTTAACTTATTTTTCTGACTTAGCTAAATACATTTAATTTTCTTAATCATTGTCATACTAACAATCTTCCTCTATGAGTTGGCCAGTTTGCATGTTTTTATTTTCCCCTCTATTTTTTTTTTTAATTTTTAACCTTTGTTCTGTCACCTTCTATTATGTACTTAGGGATTGTGTAAACCAAATTTACAACTACTGGATGATCTTTTCCATGCAGGACATGCACTAAAGTTGTTTTTCTAACATTAAGTGTTGTACTTTTAAAAATCTTACATTTCAAGGAGAAATTTTCTGTATATTTTGATCTTTTGTTGTGGGAGGGATAAAAAATTCTAGCCTTCTGAATCAAACAAACAGTTTTAGAAATGCAGTGATATAACAACACCACCTACAACGGCTAAGATTACAGGCTAGCAACAGTAAGTACTGGCCAGGATGCTAAATAACAGGGATTCTCATACACTGCTGGTAGGGATGCAAAATGCTATAATTATTTGGAAAATAGTTTTATGCTTTTCTCAGAGAATCAAAAATACACACACCCATATTGACTCAGCAAGTTAAGTCTCAGATACTTACTCAAAAGAAATGTATGTCTCCAAAAAATGTGGATGCAAACATTTATGAAAGCTTTATTAATTGTACCTAAAACTGGACACAACCTAAATGTCTCTCAATAGAAAATGGGCAAACAAATTATAGATGTACTAATGTTATAGCATACTATTAAGTAATTAAGAAAGACAAAAAAAAGCAAACCTCTGGTGTATACAAAAACCTAGAAACAACATAAAAATCTATTTTGAGCCAAAGAAGATAGATGTGAAAAAATACATATTTGGTGATTCTATTTATATAAAGTTCAAAAATATCTAAAGACAGTCTATAGTGTTACAAATAAGATAAAAATTTCCCTACATGTGATTGGCCTGGAGGAAAATGATTTGGTGTGGGGAGAGGTATTTGGAAATACCTTCCTTCCATGGAGTGTAAATATAGCAACATATACATTTGTCAAGACTCATAACATTTTACCCCTTAGATCTATGCATTTCACTGTATATACATTTTGCCTTTTAAAAGTTCATGGAAGATTATTTAAACCTTATTTAGGCATCATCACAGGCATAGATCTTTCAGGAAGATAAGTTTGTTCATTGCACTGAGAAGTTTCATTAGCTGCAAACTGCTGATGTATGGAAATAGTTGTACAGTAAGAAAATTATAAATACCCTACAATTTAGTTATAGAAATGAGGACTGGAACCTCCACCTGAATTTCCTTCCTTGTTTCATGTAAATTTACTTTTATTAACCAATTACTCATTTATCTTCTCTCCCTGGTCTCCTCTATTCCACACAGAAGGTGTTACTGTTTCTTCACACTATGGTGTACAGCTTACAAATTACTCAGGTGTGATTGCAATAGGTATAACAAAAAAATGAACATTATCTGGATTGTCTGGGTTAGAGAGTGAAAATTTGCATAGTCTTTTCTTAAAAATAAGTAATTTATATTGGGTGGGAATTTTTTTTTTTTAATTTAACATTAGCCTAAGACATGGTCCAATTCAATCACTTTCACTTTCCAAAGGAGCAATATAAAGGATAGAATGAAGGATTGCAGACTCTCTTTAATGTTTTCAGAATTGATTATTGAGGCTAACTTGATTTGTTGGTAAATGTCCACATTTGGTATTTACAAAGTAGTCATAGAACCAGTATATTTAGAGGCTCTAATTCTGATCTATGGATTTGTAACCATGAATGAATTAGGCTAGTGTGAAGGACATCCACTTATGAGGCCAGTTTTGCACAAGAGTTAGAGCCTGAGTATGGGGATCAGGGCTTCTGCGGGGAGGGCTGCCTGGCATAGGAGTCTGGACAGAAGTTGTGTGAGCAGGACATCCATGTGGAGGGTGACAGCCGTCTGTGGCCTCTCCAAGTTGTCGGCTCAATGGGTGATAGTTCTCAAAAGATTTTCTTTCAATAAACTGAGAAGAGTCTTTGAAATTGTTGAACCATATGTTGGGATTTTAATTTTCTTTTAATATTATAAATAGAGTATAAATTACAAATTTATTTTAGATGCTGCTCCGAATCAGTTACTCCCTGTTTATAATTCAGTGACACATTGTTTAGAATTTAGATTTCACTTCCGGAAACCCTTTTACCCTCTGCCTCTTGCCACCCCCAATATCAAAGAAAAAAAAAACTATTGCAAATGGTAAAAACAAATGGTATTTACTGTAATATTATAGTCTGATTAAACAGGGCATAAAGTTTACAGTCAAACTTATAGTATAGTATGGTGTGCTGATATTTGGGAGTCTTAAAGACTATGATTTTGTCTCAATCACACTTTTATGCTTCCTATAAACCCTAACTCTACCTCAAATTTAAACAGGGTATTCCACTCTGCACCAGAAAACAAGATGACAATTCTGTTTTTGTTTCATGTTTACAACTAGATTAAAAATTCTGGTTTGTTTTGTTTTTGTTTTAAGTTTATGTTTACATTTTTAATTGCAAAGTGGGCATCAGGGCTCCTGAGGAAGCTAATAAGTATGAACAACCGTTTTTCAATTTATAACAGCTAAAGCCTTGGGTTTTTCAAAAAACAAATTCTCAAAGGTCTCAGGATATAAAGATCATGTTCCAAGTACCAGATTTGAGAGAATAAAGAATTATGTAAAATGAGTTTGTTTTAGGATAAAATTGCTTTGGGATAGTTGAAGGTGGGAAGAGAATGTCAGGAAAAAACAACCATGGTGAAGATTCTTTCTTATACTACTCTCCCTGAAGTCCACACCCATTTTCCTATGGACAACTAAAATGTGGATAATCTCCCAATTCCACATATCATAGCCTGAAGGATTAAAATAAAGATAACTGACTTGAACTATCCAAAAGAGACTTCTGGTGAGAAGGAAATCCAAGGCATGGGTTCAGGTGCAGACTTGGGACTCTGAGCACTGAATCACCCAGTCTCATGGGATGCACTCAGGAAAGTCTTCGGGTTTTTACTACTCACACCTGGAAAGAGGTAGCCAACATCATAGTCAACATCTCTCAAAGAGTTAGGAGACACCTAGCAGGAATTAAACTCCCTAAGAATGGCAAAAGAAGATTCTTAAAGGAACATAGAAATATGCGTTGTGAGGGCCAGGGTAATTGCCCCTTCAACTAGGAATACTTGTTCTGAGTAGCCATCTTTAAGCAGATAGGTTCTTCTATGTTGTGCCAAGAATAAATGAGTTGACATTGAAGAAATTTTCGTTATTTGCTGATGTCAAACCTCTGTTACTCAAGCTGCAAATATTTGGGATGGCTATGGGACAAAATTTAGCAAGAATCCACAACAAGGCCTCAGAAAACAGGGGGAGCAGAAGAAGATTTTTTCCAAGGCACAACTAAATGTACTTCTGATAATAAAAGATGCTAAAGAACATAGGGCCTGGACTGTATACCTAGAAGCCACTGTGACAGACAATATTATACACAAAATTCCAAAATGGACCCCCAAGATTTCTAACCCTAAATCCTCAGGACTTTGAATATGATGAGACATCATGGCCATTGTCTTTCAGATGTAAATAAAGTTACTAGTCTATTTGCTTTGAGTTAATGAAAAAAAAAAAACAAACATTATCCAAGTGGGTCTTATCTAATCACGAGACCTTTAAAAGTGAAAATTTTTCTTTGACCAGTAGCAGAGAGCATCAGAGAGATGGAAAACACATACAATAGGCCTTGGCTGGCTTGAAGATGGTGAGGCTCTCACATGCAAAGCCTGGGAAGTGACCTTAGGAGCTGAGAGTGAACTCAGCTTACAACCAGCAAGGACACAGTGACCCCTCTCCCCTGATTGTCTAGGACTAGATTCTGCCAACAAACCAAATAAGCTTGGAAGTGAAATCTTTTCTGGAAACCCTGGATGTGAATCCAGTCTAACTGGTGTCTTCATATTGGCTTCATGAGACCCTAAAAAGAGAAACCAGTTGTGGACTTCTTATCATTTCAATTATGAGATAATAATTAAGTGTTGTTTAAAACAATCAAGTTTGCAATAATTTCTAACAGCAACAGAAAATGAATACAGAGATCTTTGCAGTTGCTGGTGTAGAAGGATGATGACTAGATCTGCAGACACCGTTGGCACTGTGATGCAAAGGAGAAGGACAGTGAGGATCAAGAAGGTTGCAAAGTCACATATGACATAAAAAATAGAATAAACCCTAGACTTTTAAGTTTATTTTGATTTGAATTGATATTTCCACCACAGAGCAGAATGGGACCTGAAATAGACAATGAATCATATTCATAAAAAAATGAAAAGATTTCTCTCACAGTTAATGTAAAGGACTCTCTTCATGTTATATTAGTTTTTAGTCTTCACTACTTCATATTTCATATGGGAAAAATAATAGTCATCTTGCAGAATTGGTATTAGAATTAGAAAGTATGAATGTAAAGGGCTTAGCATAATATCTAGCTAGAACATAATGGTAGACTAATATTATTAATTCTAATAAGGAAATAAAATATAAATAATGTCATAGAAAAGTAAATTTTAATGTTTGTTTCTGTTGGTTGTTTATGAAATATCTCACATTTTTATTTTTGATTCATTTTAGTATAGGAGGAAAGCAAAACAGGCCTCAATTTGCTTATAGGGACTTTTCATGATTATTTCACTTATGGTAGAAAAGAAGTTGAAATTGCAATGAGTTTATGTAAACTTCAATATCTACTTTTAAATATGTCTTAAAATGTATAATAATTCATAGTGGTCAGCACAAATTGTCCATAAATGCATTTTTGTTCCCAAGTAAATCATTTCAATAAATTTGAACAGTGTTGCTACTTGACTCAGTACTTGCCAATAGGGAGATATCTTGGGAAAAAGAGGTAGCAGTGGTTTAAGTCTGTCCCTGAAATCACACTTGGTCCAATTATTGGATTTAAGAATCAGCAGAGGAAATGGGGTTTCAGCGCTTGGTGAAATAACTGTTCTTAGTGCTACTGGGAAGCCAGTAAGTATGAAGGGTCCCTTAGGGGAGCTGTAAAAAAGAAGAAAAAAAAGAATTTATCCCTAAGGCATATGAAATCTTCTATACGTCCCTTAACCCCTTGTTTTGACATCAGTTCCAATAAAGGGAATATGTTATCCTGTCCAAAGTCCTCAAGTTTAACAGTCTACCATGCAATTTGAAGGGTTAATTTGATGATCTGAAGCACATTTTGTCAACATAGGATTGATCTCACCATTTTTAAATTTCAAAAATAATGTCTTCAGGTTCATTTTAAGGTTCTAATCAAGCAAACAGAAGACCAAGAGGATACGGCATTGAACAGAACCCTGCTCCCTGAAGAATAAGCAGGTTTAAGCAGTTGCCTCCATTTTTCCTTTTCTTTCACCAAAATAATTAGAATTTATCCAACGGTGCAGCTCTTTTCAGTGTTTTCAACAAAAGGCTTGAATAACGTGGATATTTAATAAGGTGCTGAATTGCCAGATGTGGTATTTTTGAGAGGCCTCACTTAAGATTTAAACCTCAAAATTACTCATGTTTCTGGCACAAGGATTCATGCTAGTTGATGGTAGCACGATTCTCTTATTTCTCTTTCATCCCTATAAGTATGTAAGTAAGGAGTACTTTTATCTTAGAAAGGCTGAAAACATAATGAATAGAGATTATTTGCTTCTTTGCATCATTAGGTCCATTTCTGTACTGCTGTGAATCAGTGAACAAACTATGCCATCCACATCCAAAGAATAGGTTATCCAGTGTAGGCCATCAGTTGCCACAAAGCAAAGCCTATTAGTATTTTTTTAACTTTTTTTTCTCAGTTAGTAGCACTGAGCTTAATTCTATAATTATTCCATATAAGAAACTCACACTGAAGTCAATGGGTGTCTTAAAATAAATTTGATTACAAGATTTGGTCCATTGAGTAAATGAATGAAATTTGGCTTTTATTAATTTGGAATTTCTCAATTAGGATTTCAACTTCCCAAGCAATTTATAGATATGTTTCTAATGGTGCTTATCTGTACCCAAAATGACAAGTCTTTTTTTTTTTCCCCTCCTCCTAAGGAATGTATCTTGCTTCCTGAGATATTAAAAAAAAAAAAAAAGTTTTCTGAAATGTTAATTGGAACTAAATTCTTAGACAAGAAAAAGGAATAAAATGACATTATTTCTTCCATTTCACATTAGTAAAATATAAAACATTATACACCTGCAAAAATTGTTCTCTGTTTCTGATAAAGCTTGTGATTATATTTTTCAGGTTTGGTTTGAAAAGCTAAGACATCTGTTTATCCAGTGCATACAGAATAACTCTCATGTCTCCTCATCTCTGAAGATTTCAAAGGCTTTCATTCTGGTTTAAATCCTTTGAAGAAGCAGTAATCAAAGACAAAAATTATCAGAGGTACATTTTTGTTTCCCAAACAATGAAAATAACAACACTCGCCCTCCTTGGATTTCAGGCACTAGCATAAAACTTCAAAATTGGAGATTTGCCATTTAAATAAAAAAGTGATATGGATAAATAGCTGCCAAAGAAAGCAAACTAAAAGTGCATATTCTCTACTTCATTTTATTGCATAAATTTAAATTCAATATGTGAATAATTTAAAAAATACTATGATGCACAACATCAAACAGCATATACTAGCATGGTGTGACAGACTACATCTGGCTAGTATGTGGGTTCAGAAAAAGTAGTAGTTTGAGCACTAAGTTTTTTTTACTTTAGTGCATTTTGCAAATTGAATTCATTAAAATAATAGCAGTGAGAACCCAAGGATGATAATAATGCAAACTGTACCCCACACAGATGAGGCAAAAACATTCAGAATAAACTGTGCTTAGAGGACTGAAGTAATTGAGGTATTAGCAGTTGGTCTTTCCAGGCTTTTTATTAGCTACAGAACATATCATTTGACCTTCAACACACGTAAATTCACGTATTAAAGAGAGAGATTATAATTCATTATATCATCCGCTTTTCAAAGACAATGATATAAAAGTAATATCTATTGCCTTTTTGACCCTGTTTAGTTAAGAATAAAGATTTTGAGCTCTGACCTCTTTTTGCATTAGGAAAATTGAAAGCAGGCCTTTAGGATATATGGCTGAGATGAGTTCCACTGGGGGTGGAAGCAGTAGCCATCTTGCATCCAAGAGAAGACAAAGGGATTTTACTTTTCCTGCTCAGAGCCTAATAAAAACAATTAGAGAACAATAAGACCTGTTCCCAATATTCCCCTTTCTTCAACAGAGAGAAAATGGAGCTTCACTTTATATTTGAGAGTTTTAAAATGACCTTTAGTTTGGGAATAAGTTTTAAACTGAAAATAGAGATTTTGCTAGGGTCTAGGGAAAAACGTGACCTCAAAAGAAGAGGAAGTCATGCAATTCCCCATCAATCAGTGGAGGCAAATGAACGTATTAAAGAGCGGCATAAGTCAGGTCTCCCAGGATTATATATGAGTGATTCTGAGCCTTGGTTCTAAGCATTTGGATGGAAGAAGATATAGAAGCTTATTTTTTTAGGGAATCAGCTCACATGATTGTGGAGGCACAGGAGTCAAAAATCATCAGGGTTGCCAGGCAAGCTGGATACTCCGCGAGGAACTGATGAAGATACCCTGAAGAGAGAGTTCCTTCTTCCTGGTGGAGATCAGTCCTTTTTCTCTTAAGAACTTTGACTGATAGAATCATGGAATGTAATTTGCTTTATTCAAAGTCCATTGATTTAAATGTTAATCTTATATAAAATATCTTCACAAAAATATCTAGACTGGTATGTGACTATATATTTGGGTACCATGACCTTCCCAATTGACCCATAAAACTAACCATCACAGTGACCTTAGGAAGAACTGTTTTGATAGATTGAGGAGAATATATTAAGTATTAAATATAAACCCTCAATGTAAGTGTTCAAGACTCCCAATTTCTGAATATAGACTGGGGTCAGGGATATACTATAGGGCAATGGTTTCCCAACCTGTTCATGCATTAGAATCACCTGGATATGTTTAAAAAATTCCAATACCCAGGTCACATCCAAAACTAGTGAAATCTCTGGGGCATGAGTACTGTATGAAATTCCCTAAGTTTCTCCAGTGTGCACACAAGTTTGTGAAGTCCTGACATAGAACCTTGTTATAGCACTTGAAAAAGTGCTTTCAATAAACTATACTAAAATCACAATAGAAGAGGTTATGTTTATAAATGTTTATAAATTTCCATATAAATCAGAGCATATTACCCAATTAGAAATGTTTATTTAAAATTGACTTGACAGCTTGGTACATATGAAATAGATGTACTTTGTTCAAAGAATATTTTAGTTTTCTGAAAATATGCATTAGAAAATAAATCTTTAAACTTTGATTTGAAGTGTTTTATTTGAGGTTTAAAATAGTTTTCTGAGATTTTCATAATGCCAAACAAAGAATGACCATCAAAGTACTAACAATGTACTCTTTTAGTTTCCATATTAGTTTTTTTTAAACTCTTATTAATTTTGTAGGCAGAAGGTGATGTGCATATCTTAGAATATAGTTTTGAAACTAAATAATATAAACATGATCCATTGTATTGAACGGAAGCTAAAAGAAAAGAAGCTGCTCAGCAAGCATATGGTTTTTAAAAATCTTCTATAACCATCTTTCTCCTCTATTTCTATCCAGCAATTACACTGCAAGGTACTATTTATCCCGCTGCTCTTGCCCAGCCTTTAGTTGACACTTAGGGCAAGCTTAGTTATATTTAAGAATTTTCATTTCTTCCTTTTTAGTGCTGTCATAGTTCAAATTTCAAATATCCCCCAACAGCCACATTTTAAAGGCTTGTTCACTACCCTGTGGTGCTGCTGGTAAGTGGTAGAATATTTGGGTGGTGAGGCCTATTGGAAGGAAGTTAGGTTATTGGGGACATGCCCTTCAAGAGGATATTGGGACTCTGACCCTTTCCTCCCTCTCTCTTTGCTTCCTGCCCATAATGAGGTGAACAACGTCCTCCTTACCACATTATGGATCACCAAAAGCAATGGAGCTCATTGACCATCATCTGAAACTCTGAGCCAAAATAAATATTTTCCCCTTAGCCATAGAAAGCTGACTAACATAAGTATCAAGCCCCAAGAACAGGCCTTACTTTTGAAATAAAACAAATTCACTTAGGAATCAAGAAAAAGAGAACCTGAATCTAGAAAACTCTAAATTTGTAAGTGTGGATTTGGCCACCTTTATTATTAACCAAGCAGCAACAATATGTGAGTCTTTTTCCAGGCTTTCAATTCTGTTGCATTTCGTTTATTTTTTTTTTAATATCTCAGCCACAATGCCACACTTTTTGATGGCTTTGTAGTGTGTCATCTGGGCTAAACTAAATTGTTTCCAAGGACTTCTTTTGTGGGCCTCATTAGATTCTTTGGGTGATAAATGAAAGAGGGAACTGAAGTATTAGCCATATTATTTCTCAGGCTTCGAAGGTTGGGGCAGGATCACAAGGTACCCTAGTAGTTCTGGTTCACCTTGGTGTGGGGCAGCAACCAGGGATGCAATTGATCCAACTTCCCCTGGAACCATTTCAGCCTTTCCTAGATCACAGATGGATTTAGGACCATAATAAGGGATACCCGCTTTCCCTGCAGGACTTTCACTTTTTTTGACTAGTGGGAATGGACACAGGACTCTGCTGGTCTGGGATTTCCAGGTTGTGCTCATGGTTTCACCTTTGCCTCACTCTACCTCACGTTACATCCCTCTTCTCTTCCAACTCTCTAGAAGAGGTCTGATACTTGTATACCTCATCTTGAGTTCTTGATACTTGCAGACCTCAAGCTCCAGCATCAGATGCAAACAAAACGGCCTTACACAGGCTTCCCCTAAATCAAGTCCCACAATCATGTAAGGTGAAATCTGGGCCAAACACACACACACACACACACACACACACACACACACACCTATAGCCATACATTTTAATACCTTCATGCTTCTGATTCTTTGAATAAATACTTTTATAATCTTAATTCAGTATAATTTATTCTCCAACTTGTTCTTTAAAAATGTCTCAGCTCTTCAAAATTATATATACAGTTTATAAACAGTATATCAATTTTCACATACATTCACACTCTTGCACAGACAACTGTTGGAATTTTGATTACGATTATACACACACACATACACACACATATGTTAATGTAGAGAGAACTGAGATCTTTCCATATTGAATTTTCTAGATGATTGGTTCTCAAACATTAAGATATGTATACAATTCACAAGGAGATCTTATTAAAACACATTTCTGTTTCCGTAAGTCTGGGATGAATCCCAAGATTCAGAATTGGTTATAAGTTCCAGGTATGCTGAGGCTGCTGTGCATGGACCATGCTTCGGGTATCTAGACAGGGACTGTCTCTCCATTTAATTTCTCTAACAATATTTATAGTTTCCTGTATAAAGGTCTTACACATTATTTGTTCCTAGGTATTTGAAAGTTTATAAATTATGTCTATATTTTAAATTTTATATTCCATTTGTTGTGGATTTATAGCAATTCAATTGATTTCAATATGATTTTTTCTTGCTAAACTCACTTATTAATTCCAATAATTTATCTCTATATTCTTTTGGATTTCCTACAAATACAATCATCATATAAAAATAATGACAATTTTATGTCTTTCTGTATCCTATATATTTTATTTCTTTTTTTAGCTTGACTTCCCTAATAAAAATCTTTAGGATGATGTTGAATAGAGACAGTGAGAGAAGATATGTTCTCCAATATACCAATTTCAAATAGAAATCCTACCATATTTGATTATTAAATGTGGCTGCTCTAGGATTTACTTGTTTGTTTTGGTTTGTTTGTTTGTTTTGCTGCTGGGAATAGAACCCAAGTTTTCTTGCTTGTCATGTAGGCACTCTCTCTGAAGAGCCTGAAAATATCCAGGGGAAGTTGTAACAATTGCATCCCTGGTTGATACTCCACACCAACATGAGTTGAACCACAACGGTGCCTGGAAATCCTACCTTGATCTTCTAAGCTTAAGACATAATATGACTGCTGCTTCAGTTCTATCATTCATTTCTCACCCACTCATTTCAAAATATGTACTGAGGCCTACCTCAACCTGAAATTCTCAGGAAAAGTAGTCATGGGAAGCAGTCTAACTTAGCCAAGTTGACACATTACAAAGTCATCACTAGGTTTGACTGTGGGATACAATTCCAGTCCTGTTCTAGGATTTATAGAAATAACTGTTAGTCAGGTTTTCATTCCTTGGACCAAAGACCCGAAAAGAAGAACTTAGAGGAAAAGATTATTTTGACTCAGGGTTCCAGAGGCTCAGTCCATGGTTAGCTGACTTTATAGGTCTGGGCCTGAGGTGAAGCAGAACACAATGGTGGAAATTTGAGGTGAAGAAAAGCTGCTTTCTTCATGATGACTAGGAAACAGAGTTTTGAGTGCAAGGAACTCAAAATATAATATAATCCCCAGGGGCATGCTCCCAGTAACCTACTTCCTCCAGGAACACACTATAGTTACCATCCATTAATCCATTCTAATTATTAATCCTTCAGATGAATTAATCCATTGATTAGGCTACAACTCTCATAATCTCACCATTTCATCTCTGAACATTCCTACATTGTTTCACACATGAGCTTGGGACACACCTCATATACAAACCATAACAGAAACTTCTAACAGATTAAGGAAATTTTCTCTGATACTATACTATAAATTTTTAATATGCATTGTTTAATTCTATCTAATGTGTTTCTTCATTTATTGAGATGCTTCAATGATTATCAAATACACATTTGTATATGTATATCAAATACACATTTAAACTGTCCCTCTAAATTTTAGCTACCTGGAAATTAGATCTGTTGTTTTCATTTTCTAATTTGTAGTGTGATTATAATTTGTATGGACTTCTTTATTGAGTTAATAGATGTATTTACATGAATATTCATTAATTTATGAACATAGGTTATGTTTTAGTTACTATTTGTTAAAATGATTTAATATATAAAGATACAAATATACAAATCTATTTTGTTCAGAGAACAAATTGGATATTACTAAAATTTGCTTTATTGTAACATTAAGGTCAGTTTTTGAAAAGGCTCCACATGCCTTTAAAGAATGTGTTATCTGCAGATATGGATGCCAGATTCTACAGATATTCCATTAGGTCAGGTATGCTAATTTCATTGTTTAAACTTTGGATATTTTTATAGATTTGTGCGTGCTTATTAAATCAGTTACTGAGAATTTTATAGTGTCTCTCATAATTTTGGATTTGTTCATTTCTCATTGTATTCTATTAATTTCGGGTTTGGTTCATTTGATACTTGACAAAGGTGCCTCAAATCTCAATCTTTCACCATGCACTCATTCAACTCAAAGTTTATCAAAGACCTAGGAATTAGGCTAGAAACTTTGCAACTTCTAGAAGAAAACAAAGGCTCAACACTCCAATATATTGGTACAGGTACTGTTATCCTTAACAAGACTCCTAATACACAAAAAATAACACCAAGAATCACTAAGTAGGTAGGCCTCAAATTTAAAACCGGCACAGCAAAGGAAATAAGAACACAAAGATAGGATTTGCAGAATGGGAGAAGATTTTTGCTAGCTACTCCTCTGACAGGGGATTAATAATAAGAATACATAAAGAACTCAAAAAACTTAACACTGAAAAACAAATTACCCAATTAATAAATAGTCAAAAATTTTGCAAACTAATTTCTACCTTAGATTTCCTTTTGGATATGCTTTGGTATGTTCTTTCTTTTCTAGAGAACAATGTGCAAATACAAAAAATATAATTATGATTTTTTGAAAATTAAATCTTTTGGGACCAAAATGGGAAAGTTTACTCTGAAGGGAAAAGGAATGGACTATATATGTGTAATTTCTTGGATGGGTCTGTCTTCTTCTGTAGCCTAACATCCAGTGCTTGTTTTACCTGGAGAAACCCCTTTGTATGATTCCTGGTAAAATGCAAGGCCCCACATTTAACTCTCCATCTGAGACCCAAAATGGAAGCTCTAGTCTCTCTTTAGGTATTGTGAGCTACACCAAAAGAGCCCCTGCATCTGATAATTCCTCTGTCTTTCCCAAGCCTTTGGTTTTTAGGAGAATTATCATTAGACTGAAGATAACTAAAGAATATTGAGATTGAAAATACATTGTTTGGAGTCTGGACATAGAAGATGCTTGTGGTATTGAGTATTAATGTCCCTATGAATGTACAGAGTTCCAAGTCCCTGAAATATTATGTTGATTTGCTTGATTGACTTCCAATATTCTTTTTCTCAGCGTATTTGTAGAATCTGGCTATTCAGGTTTCTTCCAATAAATTGCTTTTCCTTTTAAATTAGCCACCATTAATTCTGTTGCTTGGGAATTAGTTAAGTGGAGATCAATTAACAAAATTTCTACTGAAGGATATAAAATAACTGAGTATTTCCTATGATGAATATATTTAATTTGCTAAGATCTATGTGATCTAAATTACATGAACACATTTTAATAATAATTCTTGGCTTCTGATTTAAAAGAAATACATGACTACTTCAGAAGCTGTTATGCATATATTTTTTAAAAGATTCTTATTTATGGATCTTAACAAGTTAAAACTGAGTTAGAAGATACATAATCAATCATTGAAATAATTTCCTCAATGATGTGGCTTATTAGCAATTGAAGGTATAGATTCAAGGAAAGCTATTAAGATACATTAAGTTCCATTTCTTTAAATTTATTGCAAAATTCTGTTTTACATGTGTCATTGTACAAAATTCAAGCTTCAGTATTTGAACTTTAACTGATTGTAAGTTGCCGAGGAAGCTCTAGAATGCTCCTGTAAGTCAGTTTGATAAGACAGAAAGGCATAAGGGATGAATGATCTAAATTAAGAGCTGAACACTGAAGATCTGGTAGCAAAGCCGGACATTCAATGGAAATCGTATTTTTTCAGCCACAATTCACAGAAACACCTGAAATGATGAAAGATAATACAAGAGGGGTGGGTGAGACAGAGTGTATTGGGGAGCTGAAAAGCAGCCAATATTTAGAAGTTTGGTTTCTATTTTAGAAATATTAATCAATATAATGGGAATGGGATTCTGTTTTAGTCAGCTTTTTCACTGCTGTGACCAAAACATCTAACAGGAATAATTCTAGAAGAGGAAAAATTCATTCGGTGCTCACAGTTTTCAGGGTCTCAGTTCATAGACAGCCGGCTCCATTGCTCTGGGCCCAAGATGTGAGGATGAACATCATGGCAGAAAAGTGTAGAGGAGGAGAGCAGCTCAAGACATGTCTCCTGAAAGTAGAAAGAGCTACACTCATCAGGGACTAAATATGTACCCCAAAGGCACACCCCCAATGATCTAACTCCCACAACCACATCCTTCCTGCCTCCAGTTATTGCCCAGTTAATCCACATCAGTGAGGATTAATATCCTGATTAGATTAAGGCTCCCATAACCCAAACAATCATTTCACTTCTGAACTATCTTGCATTGCCTCCTACGTGAGCTTTTGGAAGACACCTCACATCTAAACCTTAACAGATTCTATGGTAAAGAATATTTCTTACAGGACAGAGGTAGGATAAGACCAAAAAGAAAAGATCATTACCACACTCTTAAGAATATGGCAAGTCTTAGCTCTCCTCGCCATTCCCCACCCCCTGGATGGGACTGGACTACTAGACAGAAGCTAGGAGGCACCTGAAGAAAGAGAAGGGAACGAAAAGCAAGGATCCTGGGTTTCATTGAGTATTGTCAGAGTGAAGGACTGTATTGTTATGTCCTCTGGGAAAATATCACATGGGCCTGATGGTTGATACTGTCAGTCTCCTAGGCAGTTTTGCTACAGCCAGTTAAATCTATGGTCTTCTCTGCCTTCGAGCCAAGGATCACAACAGAAGGCTCTCTGCCACCATCTCATCTTTTTATTATTGCTTTATGTGCAAAGAGAAAGGAGCCAACAATCTTTCAAAAACAACAACAACAAAAAACAGAAAAGCACCCTTTTCCCTTTCCTTTGCTCTTCAAGGAAAAAAAAAACTTATGAAACAAATAAAATTAGTGCAGCTTCATTAATGGTGGGGGCAACTAAAAAACAAACACATTAAGTAAGGTATCAGAACTGTTCTAAGTACTCAGTAAATGACGGCTGTTTTTACCAGGTAAGTTGAGTGGGACTTTCTCCTCCTACAGCCCATTTTAAGCCATCCCAATTAATCTGCATCTAACCCTCTTACCATCTCAGAGTGATAAGACTGACAAGCTTAGATGAGCTTTATCTACATAAATTCCTGAAACAACAGAAATTAATGCAGAACCCATTATCAGAAATCATAGGATTGCTGGTATACGACTCTGATCATTGCAAATGAGGTTTTGAATAGACCTGGGAGCACTTTAAGTTCTTTTGAAGTGTTTTCTAAATCAGAAAATCTTTCTCCTAAAAGCCTTTCTAGAAATTAAACATCTTGACCAAGGATGATCTGTTTCCCCCCGAGAAAGTGTCGTGCTTATTTGATTTTACAGGTAACCTGGCATACACCACACTCCTTCAGCATGTTTCTGTATTAAAATTAAAGTGAAAAAAAACTAATTTTAACCAATACCTGAATATGAACTGAATATAACATGGACAAAAGACCAGACTTACTTTCAAAATATAATAGACTAAATTTTTCATGAAGAACTCTTCTGGAAAGAGAAGTTTAGGAATGGCTTGAATTCTAAGTTTTTCTAAATGATGGATGCCTTTGTAACTAAGAAGTTGTATATATATATATATATATATATATATATATATATATATATACACACACACACACGCATATATATATAATTTGATTGATATAAGAAATGACCCAGGGAAGTTTTATTTTTGAAGAATTATTTTTCATCAGAAAAAAATCTTATTAATTTTGTAAACTAAAGAAACATGGTAGTGGAAAAAAGATCAGCCACAATTTCACTATCCCTTAAGCAATTGTTAATCTGAAGGAATCTATCAGTGGTTTCAATGCTTAATGCTTAAGTGAGGCAGATTATAAGAACTTTACATGTAGTAACGTATTTACATCTCATACCATAATATAAGTTTTATTGTTGTCTATAATTTATAAGTGACAAATTAAGGCACAACACAAAAATTGGCTGAGTGACTTCCCCAAGGTCTTTCTTAAAACTGATGGAGTTAGGGGGAAAACTCTAGCTGTCATCCAAACTTCTGTGCTAGAATGTGACCTACTGAGAAACTGTGCAGTGTTCTACCGAATGATTACAACACCCTCCTTGTTGTTGAATATTTAGATGGCCTGAAAACTCTTCCTAATAATTTAAGAAACTTTCCTGTGTGGAATTATGAACTGACACTAGATTTCCAAGAGAGGAATTTCTAAATTGAAAGGTTTGAACATTTCTTTTGATATTCAGAATTTAAAAATTTTAAAGTAATTACTTGTAATTGTTTTTAAGTATTACTTCTATTGTCTCAATCCTTATAAAGAATATAATGTAGCATATCATACATAGTTCAAGAATTTCCTGAGTATAAAAACAAATATTATACTCTACCATATATTGATAAATCCATCATTGTATGCATAATTATATAATTAAGGATGCAACATTATCTATAGAGAAGGATTCCCAAAGCGACTTGTGATCAGTGCCTGTGTATAAATTACATAGACAATGAATAGAAGTGATCTTGAAACTTCTTGACTCCTGAGATAACTACAAAGTCTCCCTTGTCAATATATGTATTGACCTGTTCTGAATGTGACACTATTCTCAATGCTCATTGGCATTTAGAGATTAAGCATAGCTCTGACACTTGAAGGAGATCTGTCAATTGTAAAAATTAATGAAACCCTTTTTGTTTAGGTAAAATTCTTGGGTTGCATGCAACAGAAAGAAAAAAAAGCATCATTGAAAAAAAACTGGCTATTTTTGTAGATTCAAAAGCTGAACATATAAAACTGAGTACTGAAAGAAATTTGAAAAGCAGCTTACGGAATTCTAGGCAGGAACTCAAGGATCGGGTCTTTCACACATTGATAATGGAATAAATTTTATCATTTGTAACTTCATTACAGATTCAGATTCCTGGGAAAGGGAATTTGATTGACTTATCTCTTACCTGAGACTGGGAGAAGACAAGACTGAATTGAACAATCCCACAGCTACCAAAGGGTTTGAAGAAAGCTGAGCAAGCAAGAGCAACATATGCCAAGTTCTATTTCCATCTTAATGTGGTAACAGAAGCTCAGAAGTCAATAACTTCTTAAATATCCAGAAAGCAATCTTCATGTTGGCAAGTCTATGCCTCGAGACATCTTAATCAGTATGCAGTTGCAATATATTACCTTTACAAAGTCATTTCTTTGATTTGTTATAGATTTTCAAATTTAGCCAAACACAAGATATTTTGGCTATAAGGTCTTAGTTCTATAATGGGAATAGAAAACATAAAATCAAGTTAATGTGAGAGACAAGACCATGGCCAGGATAAAAAAATATTAGAAAGCATCAACTACATGTAAAAACAGAAGAGTCCAGCTACAATGATAGTAAAGCCCAGAATAACGTGGTGAGGGATGAAGGGATGGACCACAGGAGTAAGTGTGTGTGTGAACTAATTATTTTAGAAAGTGGTTCTTAAAAGAAGTTCCTCTACTAGAAACCTCGGACCTAGTGGGAAAATTAAACATATGCACTACCCAAAGGGGAAAAAATTAAGAACATGTGATTAGAAAAGAGTTTAATGTGTATTTTTTCATTTTCTTTAAATGCTCTGGGATAGTCTTTAGCATTATTTTGATGGTTTACAATTGTTTTTATTTGGAATCCCATTAGAAGAGGGCACCTACATTTTTTCAGTGTCGAGGTCTTTGAATGTCTTAATCTCATCATATTTAGTAACTAAAAGTGCCTTCCAAAGGTATGGGCCTTCAGAGAAAGCTACATCATTTAACTTCCACTGGGGGAGGGGGGGAATATATATATATATATATATTAAAAGGCACTGATCACAAGTCGCTTTGGGAATCCTTCTCTATAGATAATGTTGCATCCTTAATTATATAATTATGCATGTAATGATGGATTTATCAATATATGGTAGAGTATAATATTTGTTTTTATACACAGGAAATTCTTGAGCTATGTATGATATGCTACATTATATTCTTTTTTTTAGAGAGAGTGAGAGAGACAGAGAGAGAGAGAGAGAGAGAGAGAGAGAGAGAGAGAGAGAGAGAATTTTAATATTTATTTTATGGTTTTCGGCAGACACAACATCTTTGTTTGTATGTGGTGCTGAGGATCAAACCCGGGCCGCACACACGCTAGGCGAACGCACTACCGCTTGAGCCACATCCCCAGCTCAACATTATATTCTTTATAAGAATTGAGACAATAGAAGTAATACTGAAAAAAATATAAGTAATATATGTATATATATATACATATATATATCCTAGTCAATAAATATTTATTAAAATCTTACGATGACTTACGACTTGTAGAATTTAAAATAAAAAAATTCCAAATAGAATATGAATCTTGGAATATGCTTGATTTTTTTATAGTTCTTAGTATGACTAATGTGTTATCTTTTTTAAATTATTTTTTAGTTGCTGATAGACCTTTATTTATTTGTATGTGGTTCTGAGAATCAAACCCAGTGCCTCACACATGCCAGGCAAGAGTGCTACCACTGAGTCACAGCTCCAGCCCCATGACTAATGTGTTCTATAGATATAATTTAGTATTCCCCTTTTTGGTTGATACCAACCCGCCTTTCTGGGGCAAATCTAAATGAAAAAAAAAAAAACTTGGATAGCATGTATTTTAAAAACTACTTTTAATCATTGAAGAGATGACAAAATTGCAAGATATTATCAAACAATAATCTGTGAAGGCAGGAATTTAGATGTTGGTTAAACCTTCCTCTTTGCTTGTCCCTCACTCACCACCACCATAACTCCGCCTTCATCACCACCATCAACATCATAATTTACTTCCCCATTTCCTTGGGGCATCTGTCTCAGCAGAATCATGAACTGTGAGTTTCACAGTCTCTTGAATGTGGGTTAAAATTCAAAACCCAAGGGGCAGGGGACATAGCTTAGTCCGTAGAGTGCTTGCCTCGCATGCACAAGGCCTTGGGTTCAATCCTCAGCACCACTACCAAAAAAAAAAAAAAAAAAAAAAATTCAAAACCACAAACAGGAGACCTACACCTTACCTGACCTTCTCATTATTTAACAGAGTGGTTAAATAATGAGTTTAACACTCATGGTTTAACAGAGTGGCACAGTTAAACCAAAAGTAACACCTCCTTGTCCCCAAATACATCCAGGAAAAAGCTGTTGTGCAGTTGAGCAGAGCAGGGCTGGTGGAGAGGGTGAGAGCTGGTTTGTATCAAAGCCTTAATCTATTACCCTACTAGTTAGGGAAAACCCTCCAATTATGGATTTTGCTTAAATGAATCTGATTGGCAATGTCTGAGAGGGCCTCAAGTAAGACAAACAAAAAACTCATCATCTATAAATCTTAATCCAAGGTTTCAAAGAATCTTTACTCTGGTTTTCCAAGTAAAGGAGCTCCCTATAGAAGATAATCTAAGGCTGGAAGCATGGTACTGGAACAAAAAAAAAAAAAAAACAAAAGGGAGAAATAAAGACTTTATATATTATAATACTTATGCTTATTATATTTGAGAAACAAAATATTCAATTATCTACAGGGAATGGCAAATGACAAAACAGAGCCTAAATTAGCAGATTTGCAAAGAATTAAACAGAACTTAGAAATAAAAAATAGGATAATTGAAAAATTCAATGGTTAATTTTAATAGTTATTAAACAAAGAAGACAGAAAATTTGGTGTAATGAAAAACAAGTCAAGATAAATTATTCAGAATGTAGTACAGAGAAGAAAGGAGTGGAAAATATGGAAGATATATTAAAAGGCATGAATGATCAAATGGGAGAATATACTATATTGAATCAGATTTGCAGCAGGATGAGAGAGAGAGAGAGAACAGAGAAGAGGCAATGAGGAGATAAGAAGTGAGACCTTTCCTTAACACATGAAGATTTAAGAAGTTCAACAAATCCTAGTGAGTAAAAGGAAATATGCACCCAAATATAGCACAGTGATATTGCATAACACCAAAAGCAGACGCCTTAGAAGAGAAAAAAAATAAATACAGACTTTCAAAGCAAGAACTTTTCAACAGTATCATCAGAAGACTGAAATAATTATTTCAATATGATAAAAGAAAATAATGCCAAAATGAAAATCTATTCCAAATGAAAATATCTTTGAATCATAAAGACAAAAAAATAAAGATGCTTTGATGCAAGCAATAAAAAAAGAGAGTGACTGTATAAATTGAGTGTGTGCTAAACAAAATTCTAAAAACTCTTCTTTAGGAAAAAAGATCACAGATAGAAGTTCTAGGATATAAGAAGCAACCAAGTCCAGTAAGTCAGTAAGTTGTTTTATAAAAAAAGTAAATACAAAAGCTCAGTGGCTTTATAATTCATATTCCTTGAAAATGCAATAATACTCAAGTATTCAAAATATAGGATTGGGGATGTAGTTCAGGACTAAGTACTTGTCTGCTGTACACAAGACCCTGGGTTCAATCCTCACTACCATGCAAAAAAATAAAAAATAAACAAGTATTCTTCGGTGATGTTTTAGATAATTTTCCACTGTCATTCTCACAATCCTGAGCTAGGTGCTATTTTTGTCATTCCTGTTTAACAGAGTGGCACAGTTGAGTTTAGGTAATTTTGTCCAAAGCTACAAAACTGATGATTGGGGCAACCTAGGTTTAATCCCTAGCTTTGAATCCCTGGGAATGAATCCTTTGTTTTTAATTGTTCTGTAATAGTGATTCTGTTTAAATGAGAAATTAATGGCATATTTGAACTTTAGACATGAAATTGTATTCAGTGTATCTGAAAGTCTTCCTTTACCCTCAAGTTGGCACATATAAAAATAAATATAATCGTTTAGTGAACTTGTTCTGAGATTATGCAAGAGAGGTAAGGGATTACACAAAGGAATGCATTCTAGGAACACTTACCTAGCATTACAGTGCAGGATGGCACAGGATTGGACCTAGAAAGAGGGCACTGTCAGGACAGAGAGTGGTCCTGTGTCAGGGCAAAACACACATAAATAAAACTGAAAGATCGTGTTTGAGAAAAGTTCCAAGCCATAAATAAGTGCCCAGGAATAAAAGGCAGAATTAGATGTAAGAATGTGTTTAGACACAGAGCTATACAAATGGAGAAGATGAAAGGAAATTAGTTGAAAGAGTCTGGGATGCAATATGATAACAGATCTGGGCTGCTCACAGCTCTCCCTGTTGGATGCTTAAATCATGGTACAAGCACAGGTTAGAAAGGGTAGGAAATCCAGGGGTGGAGCTAGCTCGCTCAGGTTGTTGGTTTTGAGAGCTCGTTTTTCTGGATATGTATTGGACCAACTGTTTTTAAAGTTGCTTTTGACTGCAACATACACATCACTGCATGGAAATGATCCAGCTGCTGTCTTTGGGCTGTTTGTGGATATAGCATTATCAGTATGATTTTGTTGTTGTGTCGTTTAATGAAGTTCTAAGAACATTGCAACACGAAGGCTATTTTAATTCTGATTTCAAAATAGGTGCACTGATGAGGCTTTACACAGTAAAAAGGATACAGGGAACTTAGGATTCCTTTTGGGGTAGGAGAAGCAGTGTCATTTGGAGGTCAGTCAAAGGAATCTTCTTGCTAATTATCTCTGGAAGACAACAGGCACTACAAATCAGGAATTGGAAGGGAATGGGGAGATCCCAAATATTCTCCCTGGCATTTGAATTTTTTGTCTTAAATAGAAAAAAAAAAAAAAGAAAACCAGAAGGCAAAAAGGTCACAATTTTTCTGAGCGGCTGATCCTAGGCAGATGAAAGATGAGATTTCATTTCTCAAGAAGAGACAGGCTGCCGCTGGGAAGAGAGAGCAAGCTATACCGGTATTTTGGGTCCTAAATTTAATAATTGTGGGATCAAAACCCTATAATTTGGAAAAGTAATTGTGATAATGGTGTTTGCATTTCCTATAATCATTTTCCTCTTGTTCCTATTTTTCATATAGTAAATTTCTAATGAAATGACAGAGTATCTGAACAGGGCAAAAAGGAACCCAGGGAGGTTTCTTTTCTTCTCTTACTACACTTGGTCCAACTTGAAAGGGAGGCAGCATAATTGTAGGGATGAGGTGTTATGATGTTTATGATACTAAAATGAAAATTATGAAAGAAAATGAAACCCAGAGACCCAAAGTCAGGACTATATTTTTTTAAATAGCCCTTTGCTCATCGACACTCCCACCTCCCTTGCTCCACCATCAAGGCTAATGTACGGTCGCCCGGTGGCTATTGGTGGCATTGCTGCTGCCACTAATGTTTGCTTCTCAGAAACATTTACTCCCCTTTGTGCCATTAGGACAGCACTGATGATGCTATAGCTAGGAATGTAAACATTCAAAAAATATTTGGTAGATAACATTGGTAAGATGTGTGGGATGACACAGAGGAAAGAATTCAGCACAATTCCCAGGTTCCTGGTGAGAGCAACTGGGTGAACAGCAGTGAGTTTTCTGAGACTAAAGTGTTAGAGGGAAAGATACATTTGGTAGTGATGGGAAAGTGAATTTATTTATGGAAACAGTAAAAGAAGTATTACTTTTATTTGATCCATTTCATTCTAGGCAATGATTTCAACACTTTCAATGATCTTTTCTTTCTTTCTTTCTTTCTTTCTTTCTTTCTTTCTTTCTTTCTTTCTTTCTTTCTTTCTTTCTTTCTTTTTTTTTTCTTTGATAAGCTCATGTTCCTAATGAGCACAGAGACTTTGCTCCTACATACCAAATATGGAAGGGGGCAGTTTAAGGGTTAGCAGCTTTATAGTTTCAGACAATAATTAAGAGCAAGGATGTTTGAATGCTTTCTTTTGCAAATCTTAATATTACAAACTTCCCAAGGGAAGTCTGTGTAGATAGTTTTCTTGGGTAGACACAAAAAAATAATGCCCTGTGCATTAAAACTGGTTCATTCCATTAACTGGTTACATATGAAATATTATTCCTTTGTCATATTCTCAAGTAGTCAATCAACTTTTTAGGTCAATCAGTTTTCCTTCAGCAGTACATTTTGAGTTTCTCAAAGTAAGGCATCTCTTTACAATAACTGGGTGATTACTGATAGTTCTTATTTTTCAAAACCTTGAAAATTGTTTATATCCAAAATTGTATTTAATTCTTTTAGTCTTACTATAGTTTTGATTCCAGAAAACTTATTTATTGCAAAGCAAAGGAAATATACCTATCATTTTTATATAAAATATTAATTTATAGAATTTATAAAGCACCTTTAACCAGTTAGCAAGAGTTCATTGCATATTATAGGCTGCGTTTTTTAATGCCTACTCCTGCAGTTTTCTGTCTTCTGTATAATAGTAAATGATAAGTGATATAGCTCTTGTTAGGAATGCTTGGAGGGCTTCAACATAAACTCTACGTGGAAGTCAATCTTAAAATGTGTCATTTAAGGAATCTTCAAAATTGGAATATTAAGACGGATAGTATATAGCTCTTCAGGGTGAGTGCTAATGCCATCACAGGTTTTGTTATTCCATTTGTGAGATTGGACAATGACTGATTGAGCTGGTGAGAAAAGAGCTTTTAATAACCCTTGAAGTTCAGCTCCTTTCTTAATTTTAACTGATGTGCATCCAGTGAAATACCTTATTATAGCATTTAGCACTTAGGGTGTATATGTGCCAGAGCAGGCGTAGTCTGCGAAGGGTAAGGAAATCTGCACCCATATGCCTTTGTTATTTTGGTCTGCTCATGAGATTGCTTCTTCAAACCAAGCCAGCATCTATTTAATATACGAATAGTGAAGACAGATTGACTCAACTAATATTGCTAATTCCTGCAAAGTGGCATTTGAAATAAAAGATCGGTTTAGTTCCAGAACAGACTCAGTTATTTACCTTTGTGCGTAAGACTAAATTGGCACTGCTTTCTGTTTTGAGTTTTCATTTAATCAAATTACTAGCTGGTTACCCAGAAGATGATATTCTGGAATTTGCAGTATTCATATCTGCTTGGCAAAATCTTAAAATCATTAACTAAAAGATCTATGTGCGAAGGATCAGACCAGGTTATGCAATCTACAGAATTTTCAAAAGGTGACTTGATTTCAGATACCCAAGGTTATCTCCTTTGCCTAAGATAATATTACCTGTATTTTCTACTGTCATCTGAAATTATTTTTTAGCTTAAGGGTAAATCCCTTCTAGGAGGTATATTTTCTTCCATGCACTTTAGCTCAGGTAAGCCTGAGGTGCTTGCTATCTTAACTCTAGGTTCTAGAGGCATTAATCTACTGTCTAAGGAATCCTCAGCATGGAGACGACACACCCAATATGGAGGTGGAGGTGAGTTCTGACTTAGGGGACACAAGGTGAAGACTTTGCTGACCTGCCTTAATTCAGCCCCTCTGCAAATGTTTATTGAGAGCCTATTATGTGGGAGATATAATATGCTAAGCTTTGGGGGTATGAAAATGTCTTTACAAAGGAAAGCATGTTGTCAAAATGTGGTGGCTGAGCATGCTGGCTCACGCCTGTAATCCCAGCAACTCAGGAGGCTGAGGCAGGAGGATCAAGAGTTCAAAGATAGCCTCAGCAATAGCGAGGGACTAAGCAACTCAGTGAGACCCTGTCTCTGAATACAATATAAAACACCTGGGTGTGTGGCTCAGTGGTTGAGTGCCCCTGAGTTCAATCTCAGGAGAAAGAAAGAAATAAAGGAAGAGAGAGAGAGAGAGAGAGAGAGAGAGAGAGAAAGAAAGAAAGAAAGAAAGAAAGAAAGAAAGAAAGAAAGAAAGAAAGAAAGAAAGAAAGAAAGAAAGAGGAAGGAAGGAAGGAATAAAGGAGGGAGGGAGGGAAGGAAGGAAGGAAGGAGACGTGCTAGTTTTCGGAGGCTGCCATAATAAATTATTCCAAGCTTGGTGACTTAAAACAACTGGAACTTGTTAATTTATTTTATGTTCTCAAAGTCAGAAAACTGAAATCAAGGAGTCAGCAGGACATGCTCCCTTAGAAACTTCTAGGGGAGGATTCTTCCTCTCTTCCACTATCTGGTAGCTCCAGATGTTCTTGGTTTGTTGTAGCGGAAATCCAACTTCTGCCTCTGTCTTCACAAGATCTTCTCTTTGCCTCTGTATTCTTACATATTTTTTTTTTTTTGTAAATAAGGATACAGTCATGATGTAGGGACCACTCTAAATCTCGGATGAGTTTTCTTCTATATTCTTGACTAATTACATCTTCAAGGACCTTATTTTCAAATGAGGTAAGATTCTGAATTTCTGAGTGGAGATCAGCATGGTGGGGTGCATTCTTCAATCAACTGCATCCAGGTAGGAATACAAAAAGGACACCAGCAGTCTTACAGGGGATTGAACCCCTAGAAGCAATATCCCCAGCCCTTTTAATTTTTTTCTAATTTATTTTGAGACAGGGTTTGTTAAGTTGCTTTGGGGCTTGCTAAGTTGCTGAGGCTGGCTTTGAAACTGTGATCTTCCTGCCTCAGCCTCCTGAGCTGCTGGGATTACAGGTGTACACCACCATACCAGCCATCTAGCAGTCTTGATAGAGGGTTATGCTAAGGAAGGTGATAGGAGATACACAAAAGGACAAAGAGGAGAAGGATGAGTATTTTAGGCAGAGAATATTTAGAAAGATCAAAAGCAAAGAATGTGGAGTGCCTCCTCAGAACTTCAGTGTGGTGGGGACCCAGGAGAGTCTAAGGTCAGGGACGGGGGGAACTAGAATGGCAAAAAGTGAAGTTGGAGGGTCAAGGAGGGTCAAGGAGGGGCTGGTTTATGAAGCCCTGAAGACTTTTTCCCTTTGATAAATAGGCAGCAACTGCAGGGTTTGAAGTGGATGTTATAGTTCTGTTTACATATGTTCTTCAGGAAGGTCACTCTGGCTGTGCACAAAGTAAGAGGGAGGGACCTGAGATTGGAAACTCTGAGAACTGGGGAATTTAAAAGGATCACACCTTACAGTGATTTCCTGGGCAGCAGATAATCAACTCTCCTGCACCCAGACTTGACCAGGAGTTGGGCCCTTGGCTCAAGTGAGGCAAATTACATCCTCTTGTAGAATTTTACCCTGAAATAAATGACAATAAACTACAAAATTGTGTGATTCACTCAAATAAGCAAAGGCACCATTCATTCCTGCAGCCTCAGATCCTGTTCCTGTTTGGTTTAGGCCAAATTGTTGAAACTTCCCTCTAATTCTGAGAGCTATTTTAGATCTTACACTTCATAGTCTTTGCTTAAGAAAGTTAAAGCCAGTTCTCTTGACACCAAGTCAAATGTCCTCATTGAGCCAAATGATAACAGTGACATAAAGTAGTGTAGGGGACTGAGAGATGTGGATGACTTTAAGTACTTAGGAAGTGACGTTGATATGACTTGATGATACATTAGATGGGGCTAGTTAGGGAGCTAGCTGGGATGAAGATCAAGTTTCTAACCTACACATTAGGTGAAAAGCAGAACTATTAACTGAGGTCAGAGCAGGAGAAAGGGAATTTCATGCTTTTGGTTTCAGACAAATGATTTTGAGCTGCAGGAAAGACATCTAAAAGAAGGTACCCAAGAAGCATTTGAATACAGGTCTGAAGTTCAGATGTGGACAAAAGGATATACATGTGAGGGTTATTCACTTGTAAAAGGTGATGCCTAGCCCTGTGGGGGTGGGTGGTGCATGCCTGTTATCCCAGGGGTTGGGAAGGCAGAGGCAGAGGATCCTGAGTTCAAAGCCAGACTCAGCAAAAGGGAGGCACTAAACAACTCAGTGAGACCCTGTCTCTCTATAAAATACAAAAGGGGGCTGGGATATGGTGCAGTGGTTGAGTGCCCCTTAGTTTAATCCCTGATAGCCCCCAGACCCCCACCCTCTACTCCCCCACCCTCTACCCCTCATCCCCCCACCCCCACCCCCTACTACCTCATCCCCCCACTTCCCCACCCCCTTTCCCCCACCTTCAACCAAGGGGGAAAAAAAAGACTAAAGACCAGGATCTAGTCTTACAATCACAGCAGAGTAAACCTTCTGGGACTTGTCCCTGTCAGGACTCCATAGTTCTCTCTTATCTATTGGGCTTTCAATCCTTTATTGTCTCCATGAATGCTTTCTAAAAAAAAAAAAAAAAAAAATCTCTTCTCACTTCAAATAAAAGTAAGGCCCTGGGTTTGATCCCCAGCACCACAAAAAAAAAAAAAAAAAAAAAGCATATCCTAAGACAAGTAATGCAAACACTGATTATAATAATTTCTCTTTACCCCTCTTCTGGACAATATAATTTTTCTTTGAGAATCTGTCTATTATTTTCAATATAGCAAGTTCAAACATCTTTTCTTGTATTTATGTATTTTACATCTTAATTAAATTTGAGGTTCATGAAAGTTGGAACGCTGCTTTTCATATTTATCTCCAAATGAGATCCATTAATGTACAAAGCATTCAGTGGGCATTCGAATGTTTATTGATGACAATTTTAATGTCACAGCATTTCCACATTGAAACAGACACCAAAGAGAAACAATATGACTCAAATTTTCTAAGATTGTAATTATAATTATATACCATAAAAAGAAAGTGAAAAGAGACACCAAACACAAATATGATTAGTGGATCATTTTGCTTCCTTTTGTAAATAATTTTTCATGCACAATTACACTCACACCTGCATGTACTAAATTCATTTTTCTGTGATGATGAATAAGGCACAGTGAATGCCAACTGAGAAATACTTTTTCATTTCAGACCAGAGAGCTTCCTGTTATCTGATCAGAAGAGAAGAGATGGAGTGGCATGAGAAGTTTTCTCTTCATAATGTTGCTTTAAATCTCAGTTTTGTGGAATTTGCATTAGTGTCAAAAATATAAAACTACATGCCTCAAGAATAAATGTTCTCTTCACTTAAGCCAACGTTAATTTTTCTGATATTTCTGTCTGGGCTTAGGTTGATGATTATAACACTTAGCACATGAATCATTTTCTTCAACTTCAAAGGGCATAATGAACATTAAATAATTATTCCCTGTAATGCTTCTGCAAGGTAGGTATTTTTGTTTCTATCCCATTTGACAGACCTGAAAACTGAGGGATGTCAGCCAAGCAGATATTCTAGGATCCCAAAAGATTAAAAAAAATAATAACAACCTTTTGAATCTCAACCATCTTTTCTTTTTTTTAACTTGGCTCTTCCTATGGACTTTAAGATATAAGAAAGAGATTAGGAAAAAAATTTTAACTCTGTGATGTTTTCAAAGGAAAGGAAAAATTTCACACCTTTTTAACTGCTGTTCAGCTGCAGATAAAGAATTTAACAGCTTGCAGAGTGCTAATTAGAGCCCATTATAACTTGATTGACCTGCATTGGCAGCAGAACTGCCTGTGTCCTTGCAAGAGGAAGATTTTCCTTCTTTGCACAGTTCTGATTCAGGTAACTTGCTTTTCTGACTATGGAAGCAGTGATAATTCAGAGGCAGCAATCAGAACCAGGCTGCATAAATCAATATTTAAAATGGAATTTTACCTTTGCATGCTTTGGGAATAATAAGCACCAAATTCTGTTCAATACTTCCAGTGGCCCAAATGTTATCACATTCACAAGAGGAGACAGAAAATTGAGGTTCATTATCTGTCTTAACTTCTTTATTAGCCAAGTCAAGGAATTTCCAAGAAACAAAACATCTGTACTTGGCCTTTGTGGCATTTGATATTTACTATTTGCAAAAGAAATCAAGTAGGTATATTTACAAGGTTGAACTCAGTGGCAAAATGAGCTTTTCTGAATGAGTACATCTTTGGGTGAAAAGTATTTTCCTTTGCTTCTTTGATTATTTTCTGTATGATCTAAGGGGATTTTCTCCTGTCCCTGATAATTAAGTTTAATGATGTTCTGTATACTTAGTCACTCATTTTTGCCTTGGTTTCCTATTTTCTTGTTTCATAGAAATCTGCCGTGTGGAAAGGCATTCTAATTCATCCCCTGCTCCTTCCCACACATAATTGTCTCATTTCTAATATTCTGCTTCTAGGTCTTCACACTAAATATTTGAACAAATATTTGAAACTAACACTAGAAGATCTTGAAATAAATTTGCAGTTTTTATTATTATGGAAAAATATACATGCCATTAAATTTGCTATCTTAACCATTTTTAATCGGACAGTTCAGTAGCATTAAGTACATTCACTTTGTTGTGGGATGATGTCACCATCTACCTCCAGAACTCTTTTCATCTTGCAACAGTGAAACTCTGTATCTACCCATTAAATAATAACCTCCCAATCCTCCAGCACTGCGCCCCCATTGCCTGGAAACTGCAATTCTATTCTTTGTGGGATTTTGATTACTCTAGGAAGTCAAGTGAATTCATACAGAATTGGTATTTTTGTGAATGCCTTATTTCACTTTAATGTCCTCAAGGTTCATCCACATAAGATATGTCAAAATCTTCTGTATTTTTAAGATTGAGCAATATTTCCTTGTGGGTATATACTCCATCTTACTTAGCCATTCTCTTGCTGGACGCTTGGGTTGCTTCTACATTTTCATTGTTGTGAATAATGCTTCTATGAACATGGATAAACAAGTATTTCTTGAAGACCTTGTTTTCATTTCTCTTGTGTATAGAACGATGGGATTCAGGTTGTTACCCGAGATATGGCGTCTCAGCATTTGAAAAAATAAAAGCAGGACAGTCTCACTGACTTCTACAGTTGTCACTTGAAGCAGGCCATTAAAGAATTCTCTTCCTCTAAAATAGATACTAAGACTCATTCCAAAGGGCTCCTATTGTACCCGGAGGAAGGGAATTAAGTCACAGAAAAAAAAAAAACCCTAAATAAACAGGCCTTCCAAAGCCCCCCTACATCATTACCATTAGATTATACTCCCTTTGTCCAAATGAACTTCTGCATGACTGTCCACTCATCATTAAACCAAAGCATAAAATACAGTTTATATGTTTGGTTTTTGCCTTATTCTGTTCTTTTGGTTTTTATTTTTGTAAGTTTCTATGTCATGTAAAACTTATAGTAAATAAGTTTATTTGCTTTGCTTTTGTTAATCTGTCTTGTCATAGGCATCTTAGCCATGAACTTTATAATGGGCAAAGAAAAGATATTCCTTTTATTTCCCTAAAAGATCCAAAATGGAATTGCTAGATCCTACAATAATTCTAATTTTAATTTTTTGAGGATCCATCATAATGTTTTCCACAGAATGTGGTCCATTTTTCATCCCACCAACAGCACACAAGTGTTCTAATTTCTCTACATCCTCACCAGTACCTGTTAGTTTCTGTATTTTGGTAGTGGCCATCCTAATAAATGTGAAATGGTATCCCACTTGATTTGCAATTCCCTAAGAATTAGTAATGTTGACCATCTTTTCATGTGCTTATTGATTGATTATTCATACATTTTCTTTGGAAAATGTTCATTCAATTTCTTCTTGGCCCAATCCTCTTTTTTGTGTTACTGGGAATTGAACCCAGAGACATCCTACCATTGAGCTATATCTTCAGCCTTCTTAACTTATTTGTTTATTTTTTTAAAAATTTGATACAGGTTCTTACTAAGTTGCTCAGGTTGGCCGCAAACTTGAAATCCTCCTGTCTCAACTTTCTAGGAACTGAGATGACAGGAGTAGAACATCACACCCAGCCCTTTGCTCAGTTTTGAATTTTTTTGGTTGTTGAGTTTAGAGAGCTCTTTATATATTTGTTAATATTTCCTCTGATTTTATGTGTTGCTCCTTTACTCTGTTGATAGTATAGCATTTTGTGATGCTTGTTCTTAAAATTTCATGAAGTTTGACTTGTCTGTTTGTTGTTGTTTTTGTTGCTCATGCCTTTGGTGTCATATCCAAGAAATCAATGCCAAATCCATTGTTGTGAATGCCAAATACTGTTTTCTTCTAAGATATTTTTAGTTCTACATATTACATTTAAGCCATGAATCCATTTTTAGTTAATCTTAGTATATGATGTTAGGTAAGGGTACATCTTTCTTTTGCAAGTTGTTATCTAATTTTCCCAGAGCCATTTGTTAGAAAGACTGACTTTTCTTCCTTCATTGGATGATATTGACTCTCTTGTTGAAAACCATTTGACTATATATGTAAAGGTTTATTCCGTCACTCTATTCTGTATCTTTGGTATTTATATCTGTCTTTATGCCAGTATCATACTATTTTATTTCTGTTACTTTGTATGATGCTTTCTTGGGTTTTCAAGGTCCCTTAAGATTCTTTATGAACTTTATTATTTTTTTCTATTTTTCCAAAAAAAAAATCATTGAGATTTTGATATGGATTGCATTAAAACTGCCAATCAATTTGAATAACACTAACATTTTAATACCAGTCTTTCTATCCATGAACATGGAATTTCATTTATTGGTGGTCTTGTTTGATTTCTTTCAGAAATGTTTTGAATATTTCATTATAAAATTATTTTGTCTCATTTATTAAGTTTATTCATAAGCATTTTATTCTTTTTTGATAGTATTAAAATAGAATTACTTATTTAATTTCCTTTTCAAATTGTTCATTGTTAGCACATAAAAATAGATTTTTGTGTGTTTTGAATCTTGCTACTTTGCTTATTAGTTCTAACAACTTTTAGTTAGAACTTCAGTTTTGTGTGAATCTTTAGTTTTCTATTTATAATATACTGTCAGCTGTGCAATAAGGTACTTTTACTTCTCCCTTTCGAATTTGGATTTTTTTTTTTAATCTCTTATTCTTATCTAATTGTACTAGCTAGGACTTCCAGTAATATGTAAGTATCAGTGGTGGGCCTCCTTCCCTTGTTCCTGATCTAAAAAGGGAAGTGCTTTCAGTCTTTTACCCTTTAAGTATGATGTTCACTATAGGGTTTTTGTGTAGAACTTTTATTATATTGTGATACTTTCCTTCTACTCTTAGTTTGTTGACAATTTTTATGATGAAAATCTATTTTTAGAAAATGCTTTCTGTGCACCATTGAGATGATTATGTAATTTTCCTCTGTTCTTTCTATTAACAGAATATACTGCAGTGATAGGTTTTTAAACCATCCTTCCCTTCCAGGAATAGTCACCACTTACTATATCATCCTTTCAATAGACTGCCAAATTCAGTTTATAGTATTTTGTTGAGTGTTTTTGCCTCCATGTACATAAATAGCATTTACTTATAATTTTCTTATAGGATCCTTGTTTTGTTGGGTATGCGAGTAATAGTCACACAGAAAGCCATGCACTGCTAACAGCATTGTTTTGTTTTCCTTGTTTAGTTCTCTGAATATGTCAGCCTGCTGATCCCTCCAGTTTTTGTTGACAAGTCTCTTTGACATCTTGTTGAGGATCCTTCTATATGATAAATTGCTTCTTCCAATATTCTGTTTTTGACTTTGGATTTTGACAATTTGACTATAATGTGTCCTAGTGTGAGTGTGTGAGTGTCTTTGAGATTATCCTTTTGAAGGTTGTTCAACTTTGGGGGTGCTTATAGTCAATTTTTCTTCAAATTTGGGGAAATTTCAGCCACAGTTGTTTTTCAAATATTCTTTCTTCTCCTTTTTTTCTCTCTTCTATTTCTGGGATATCACAATGTATATATATATATATATATATTGGTCTGCTGGATGGTGACCCATAGATCCCTTAAGTTCCTTTTGTTTTTATATCTTTTTTCTTTCTCTTCTTCATACTGAATAACTTCCATTTCCCTATATTCAGATTTGCTGGTTATTTCCTATAGTCCAGAAATGCCTGAGTCCCTTTAATGAAATTTTCATTTTAGTTACATCAATTTTCTTACTCCAGAATTTATTTCTTCCTCTCTTATTGATATTTTCTTTTGTTTGTAGATAATTTTTAAAAATTTTATCATTATCATCCTTTAGATCTTTAAGCATTTTTTAAGATAGTTGTTTTAAACTCTGCCTAGTAGACTCACTACCAAGTCTTTTCCAGGGATAGTTTCCATGAGTTTCTCTCTTCCTCTTGAGTGGATCATCCCTTTCCTGGGTTTTCTGTGCCTTATAATTGTTTCATACAAATTACACTAATCTAATACTTTATGACTCTGGAAGTCTGATTCTCTTCCTTACTTAGAGTTTGTTTCTTTCTAAAACATGTTGTTGTGGCTGTCTCTGGGCTGAGGATCAACCTGACTATGTAAATCCAAGGTTTTGTCAGGTTATTTATGAGCCTTGGTATTCCCCTGAGCATGTACATTGACTTTTTTATTTTCTGCATTCATGGGATTGTTTTTGAAATCCTGGTTTTCAATGTAGGACTCTACATTGAAGAAAGAAAATGAAAGGGGAAAAAAGAGAAAAATAAGGGAGGAGCAGAGAGATATGTCAGTCCTTTAAATCCCTTAGAAGGCTCCTCAGTCAGAGGAGAAGGGATTTTCAACAAAGCCAGGTGGTGCAAAATAATGGCTGCAAATTTTTTTTTTTTATCTTCAGTGATCAGAAGCAGCAGTGATTAGAGCACAGATCTTTGATATTTGGGGGACAGGATTATTTTTGCCCATTTTGGTTCCTGCAAACTATTTGCAAGTTGCTCCAGGAACATGTGCAGTTTCATGTCATTGGTCTGAGGGATGGAATTAGGTAACTGTGCTAAGTGCTGAAATTGGCCAAAAGGAGCCACAATTTATCATCCAACTTTGCCCTGAAAGTGCCAAGCCTTCAACAGACTAAAGAGTTCTAAAATGGTTATTTCAATTATATTCTGCCAGTGCAGTTTTCAGCCTGGGTGTGTAGATAGATTTCTGGTTCTTCACCATATTTCCAGAATCCTTTCCCAAAACTTATTTTTAACTACTTTCTTCCTTTTCCATGACTTTATCTCTGGACCTATCTGCTCCATCTACCTACATTTGGCTTTTGTTAAACACCATCCTTAAAGGCAACTTTCTTCTAACATTTATTGAGCATTGCATTAGTTAGTTGGATGTTGTTGTTGTTACCATACCAAATATCTGACATAAACAACTTATTAGATAAATGCTTTAGTTGGGTTCACAGCTTTGAAAGTTCCAGTGCAAGACTGGTTGGCCCTATTGGTTTTGAATGGTGGTAGCATATTATTATGGGAACAAATGGAATAGCTACCCCCTCATCCATTTACCTTCTGGACAGGAACTAAAAAGGAGAGAAAAAGGAAGACACTAGGGTCACACTACCCCCTCCAAGGAAGACAATGAGGTCATACCTCCAGGACTTGAAGAACTCCCATTGAACCTCACCTCTTAAAGATTCTACCACTTCCCAATATTGCCAAGCTGGGGACTAAGTCTTAATACATGGGCCTTTGTTCCAGAATCAAACTATAGAAAGCACTCCCCTTGTACCAACCTCACCAGATGCTGGTTTCAGGAGAACCGTACCTCTGACTTTCTCATTTACCTATGTCTCTTCACTATTTGGGAAAGTGACTTGCACATGCTAAGGCTTCATTGATATTTGCTGAATAGCCAAATAATCAAATTTTGTTTCTTGCTATCCTCTTAAAGATTATTTACATTAGTAATTCTACAGGCTGCCCTCTACAAACATGATATTAATGATAGGTATTACAAAATTAATTGTCAACTAATTCCATTAATTAGTATCAGGGTATTTTTTTTTTTTTTGCACCTAAAGTACAAGTAGCCTGGCATCAAGAGAGGAAGAATAAAGAGATCTATGCAGGTACAGTCAAATGCATGCCGTCTTGAGGTATTTGGTGTCAGATTTTTCAGCTGTATAGTTACATATAGATTATATATATATATATATATATTTTAGTGTTCTGCTTTCCACTTATTTTAGATTGGTGGTATGGCTCTACCCAGTGAACCCATTTAATGTATAAATTAGCTTATACTCATCCTTGTCACAAGATGGATTGTAGTGGGCTGTGAAGACATAACAATATGATAATTTTTGAAAGGGTAAGAGAAATAAGGCAAAAAACAAAGCAAAGCATGAACAATAAGGAGGCCTCAGTAGCAAGTTTGCTCTGTGGAATGTTTTCCATGATGACATTCACATTCAAGAGATGAACCACAAAATGGAGCTTCCTGGCAGCTGATTTTTGTAATGACACACAGAGCCTCGTGTCACAATTGTTACTTTGTCTTCATACCATGTCGTTTTTCTGATTCTGGTCTTTGAACTTAACTCCAATTTCTTGTGTTCTTATTTTGGATGTTTGGTTTTGAGGGCTGGATGCTGATCAGGATAGTGTAGCAAAGAGTTCTACTTTTCATGAAACACACATGGAAGACAACAGACAATCCACTAATTCAAAGACTTAGATGTGTACCTTCTCTTCTATCCAAAATAATCTCGCCAGTTACACTTCCCATCAAAGAAGTTATCACCAGCAAAATATCATCACATCCTCCCTTCCTTCATTGAGGGCATTTTTTATATTTTTAAATATTTTTTTTCCATGTTGATGGGGCTTTATTTTTATTTTGTTCATTTATGTGTGGTGTTGAGACTTGAACCCAGTGCCTCACACTTGCTAGGCAAGTACTCTCCCACTGGGCCACAACCCCAGCCTGAGGGCATCTTTTTGTTATCCTTCTTATACTTTATTATTATTTAAATTTTATTTTTAAGTTTTATTTTAAAGTGTGAGGCATAGTAGTGTTTCAAAGTATGAGATAAACAACAACAACAATAAAAAAAAAAAAAAAGCTAGCTGTGGTAGCACATGCCTGTAATCCCAGGGGCTCAGGAGGCTGAAGCTGGAGGATTGGAGTTCAGTTAGACTTAGCAAAAGTGAGGCACCAAGCAACTCAGTGAAACCTTCTCTTCAAATCAAATAAAATACAAAATAAGATGGGGATGTGACTCAGTGGTTGAGTGCTCCTAAATTCAAGCAAAAAAGAAAAAAAAGAGAGAGAACTTACTCATCCATATTGGTGGTGATTTTTTCCCCTATAATGTGACTTAAAAAACATATATCTGTTTTTCAAATTAATTTTAAAACCTCTGACACTTTTTAAATGCCCAATTTGTATCAAAGGTAAATTTAAACTTTGAGACAACTCAGAGTAACTTTGAATCCTTAGTCATACTTACTTTGGTCAAAACAAAATGTACCTATAAAATAAGGAAAATATTTTCTTTCACAATTCAATTTAGAAAATAGTGTCCCAAAGAAAGTACCTAATAGTTATAAGATATAAAAACTCACTAGAGGGTTCATACCTTGACTACTTGGAAGAAAAGTAACTTTTGTGTGTGTGTGTGTGTGTGTGTGTGTGTGTGTGTGTGTTTCATACATCAGGAATAACATGGAATTATTACTTTATAATTACCTCTGCATCCAGTTTGCTCTGTCTGCATACTAACTTATTGTTATATTTGCTTGTGGGTTGGTAGAAGTTTAGTTTATTCGCAGTGCATGTTGTAAATGCATATCAAAGGCTTGAAGCTAATATAGACATAGTTCATATGGTATTTTGAGAATTAAATTAGATAATGAATGTCAAAGTCTTTGTAAAATTATAGAACAGTAACAAACAATGGTTATTAATTTCCATCTTCCACATAGATTCTAATACAATATGATCCATAGTCTCCATATTTAATTTGTGAACTGACCTAGCAATTGTTATTAAGATTGTTTTTAAGTTTATCATATTGAGTAGTAATTCCTTTTTTTGGAGAGTTTGCTTGGTGTGTCACTTAAAAAGGCAAGAAAATTTTTCATTGCTTTAAAAATAAACTCAACACTCAGTCCTCTGCAATTTACTCTAACTCATCATGTTTCATTCCATTGTACTTAAACATAAATATGCTAATTCTCTTAAAGAATAAAAAGTTATTTTAAGGAAAATGCACTTATAGCAGAGTATCAACTTGTCCTGGGGAGTTAGTGAAACTTGAATTTGTTTTAGTATATAAAACTAATAATATTTTGATGTTAAGAAAGTTGCCCTAATGACTGGCAATTTTGGGAAACTATCTTTTAATAGTAAATATTCCACATTTAATAATATCCTCATATTCTAGAGGCCACACTCTTCTTTCATGACACTCACATTTTCATGGGAATACTCAGCCAGAGTTACAGAGTCTGAGGACAAGAAATTTCCTGACTTTCTTCTTTAGTAAAATTACTAAAGAACATGAAGTGAAGGAAATGAATATGCTTTTTGGCTTCCAAATTTAAAAATATACATTTTTTTGAATGGCATAAAATTGTAAGCAAATAAAATGGTATCCTGAGGTCAGAGGGAATTGTTGTTTTTCAAACTTTCTTCATGATGTAATATTTCTTGATAATAAGAAATTATTAGCTTTATCTGTGTAAATCAGATTCTTATTCTTGGTTGTTATCTTCCAAGGCACACAAGTCTAGTATTTTGGGTCAAATTTTTCCTTTCTCCTTTCTTTTCCCTCACGTCCAATAATAAACTGTTTTCCATGTTTCTGATTGGTGCATCTTTTTCTCTTCTTCCTGACAAGTTCATCAAGCAGAGCTGATACAGTATGTCCAAGAATGGAAAGAATGAGGTACCCATATTTTTTCCCCACTGTTTATTTATTTTGAAATTCTTTCAATGTCTATGGCTGTAGGAATGAAACTAAGATTGTAGTTCTAAACTAATGCTAAATTCTACTGATATAGTTAGAAAGTTAATTCAGCTTTTGAAAATATTCAACTTGGTTCCAATAAGTACATTTTTATTCTGGTAGTTTCTAACTAATTTTTTTTAAAGGAAATAAAATTGTAGAAAGAAAAAAAAAGTTGTCCTTTATTAAATTGGCGTTTTTACTCACCATTTAATACAGAAAAATGCTAAAATATGAATTCATCACCTTACTATAGGTTTCCATATTGTATATAATCCTGGTCATATTTGTCTTATCTTTTTTTAGTTATACTATCTTTTATATTGCTAGCTTTTTTTCCTTTTTGCCTTATATGCTTTTGCATTAAATTCTGTTCTGTCCAAACTTATCTTCCTCAAACTTATATCTTTTCATTTTCTCTATTCTCAATATAATTCTTTGGTGTAATATTTCATAATTTGTTCCCAAATTTTTATTTTCTCACATTTATCACACTTGTCTTGGCTTCCTCACTATCAGTCCCAAGGTTCTAATAATTAACCACTGGCACCAATATAGGTAAGTCATATTGAAGGTGGCAACTGAATTATCTTTTTCTATAATTTCTTGAATAGGAGTTTATAATTGCCATCTACACTGTTAATTATTTAGAGATCATAAAGACTGGATTTGGATCTTAAGGTGACCCAAATATATGATATTCTTATCCAAAATTCTAGTATCTGTCAGGGTTTAATAAAAACAGAACTAGAGGAAATAGAAGAAACCATCAAAAGATTACCAACTAAGAAAAGCCCAGGACCGGATGGGTATACAGCAGAGTTTTACAAAACCTTTAAAGAGGAACTAACACCAATACTTTTCAAGCTATTTCAGGAAATAGAAAAAGAGGGAGAACTTCCAAATTCATTCTACGAGGCCAACATCACCCTGATTCCGAAACCAGACAAAGACACTTCAAAGAAAGAAAACTACAGACCAATATCTCTAATGAACCTTGACACAAAAATCCTCAATAAAATTCTGGCGAATCGGATTCAAATACATATCAAAAAAATTATACACCATGATCAAGTAGGATTCATCCCTGGGATGCAAGGCTGGTTCAATATACGGAAATCAATAAATGTTATTCACCACATCAATAGACTTAAAAATAAAAACCATATGATCATCTCGATAGATGCAGAAAAAGCATTCGACAAAGTACAGCATCCCTTTATGTTCAAAACTCTAGAAAAATTAGGGATAACAGGATCATACCTCAACATTGTAAAAGCAATCTATGATAAGCCACAGGCCAGCATCATTCTGAATGGAGAAAAATTGAAGGCATTCCCTCTAAGATCTGGTACAAGACAGGGATGCCCTCTCTCACCACTTCTGTTCAACATAGTCCTCGAAACACTGGCCAGAGCAATTAGACAGACGAAAGAAATTAAAGGCATAAAAATAGGAAAAGAAGAACTTAAATTATCACTATTTGCAGATGATATGATTCTATAACTAGCAGACCCAAAAGGGTCTACAAAGAAGTTATTAGAGCTAATAAATGAATTCAGCAAAGTGGCCGGATAAAAGATCAACATGCATAAATCAAAGGAATTCCTGTATATCAGCGACAAATCCTCTGAAACGGAAATGAGGAAAACTACTCCGTTCACAATATCCCCCCCAAAAATAAAATACTTGGGAATCAACCTAACAAAAGAGGTGAAAGATGTATACAATGAAAATTACAGAACACTAAAGAAAGATATAGAAGAAGACCTTAGAAGATGGAAAAATATACCCTGCTCATGGATAGGCAGAACCAACATCATCAAAATGGCGATATTACCAAAAGTTCTCTATAAGTTCAATGCAATGCCAATCAAAATCCCAACAGCATTTCTTGTAGAAATAGATAAAAGAATCATGAAATTCATATGGAATAATAAAAGACCCAGAATAGCAAAAACAATGCTAAGCAGGAAGTGTGAATCAGGCGGTATAGCGATACCAGACTTCAAACTATACTACAGAGCAATAGTTACAAAAACAGCATGGTACTGGTACCAAAACAGGCGGGTGGACCAATGGTACAGAATAGAGGACACAGTAACCAATCCACAAAACTACAACTATCTTATATTTGATAAAGGGGCTAAAAGCATGCAATGGAGGAAGGATAGCATCTTCAACAAATGGTGCTGGGAAAACTGGAAATCCATTTGCATCAAAAAGAAGCTGAATCCCTATCTCTTGCCATGCACAAAAGTTAACTCAAAATGGATCAAGGAGCTTGATATTAAATCAGAGACACGGCATCTGATAGAAAAAAAAGTTGGTTATGATCTACATACTGTGGGATCGGGCTCCAAATTCCTCAATAGGACACCCATAGCGCAAGAGTTAACAACTAGAATCAACAAATGGGACTTACTCAAACTAAAAAGTTTTTTCTCAGCAAAAGAAACAATAAGAGAGATAAACAGGGAGCCTACATCCTGGGAACAAATCTTTACTCCACATACTTCAGATAGAGCCCTAATAACCAGAATATATAAAGAACTCAAAAAATTAGACAATAAGATTACAAATAACCCAATCAATAAATGGGCCAAGGACCTGAACAGACACTTCTCAGAGGAGGACATGCAATCAATCAATAAGTACATGAAAAAATGCTCACCATCTCTAGCAGTCAGAGAAATGCAAATCAAAACTACCCTAAGATACCATCTCACTCCAGTAAGATTGGCAGCCATTAGGAAGTCAAACAACAATAAGTGCTGGAGAGGATGCGGGGAAAAGGGCACTCTTGTTCATTGCTGGTGGGACTGCAAATTGGTGCAGCCAATTTGGAAAGCAGTATGGAGATTTCTTGGAAAGCTGGGAATGGAACCACCATTTGACCCAGCTATTCCCCTTCTCGGTCTATTCCCTAAAGACCTAATAAGAGCATGCTATAGGGACACTGCTACATCGATGTTCATAGCAGCTCAATTCACGATAGCAAGATTGTGGAATCAGCCTAGATGCCCTTCAATAGATGAATGGATAAAAAAAAATGTGGCATTTATACACAATGGAGTATTACTCTGCATTAAAAAATGACAAAATCATAGAATTTGGAGGGAAATGGATGGCATTAGAGCAGATTATGCTAAGTGAAGCTAGTCAATCTTTAAAAAACAAATACCAAATGACCCCTTTGATATAAGGGGAGTAAACAAGGACAGGGTAGGGACGAAGAGCTTGAGAAGAAGATTTACATTAAACAGGGATGAGAGGTGGGAGGGTAAGGGAGTGAGAAGGGAAATCGCATGGAAATGGAAGGCGATCCTCAGGGTTATACATAATGACATATAAGAGGAAAGGAGGGGTAAGACAAGATAATACAAATCGAAGAAATGATTTACAGTAGAAGGGGTAGAGAGAGAAAAGGGGAGGGGAGGGGAGGGGAGGGGAGGGGAGGGGGGATAGTAGAGAATAGGACAGACAGCAGAATACATCAGACACTAGAAAGGCAATTTGTCAATCAATGGAAGGGTAACTGATGTGATACAGCAATCTGTATACGGGGTAAAATTGGGAGTTCATAACCCACTTGAATCAAATTGTGAAATATGATGTATTAAGAACTATGTAATGTTTTGAACGACCAACAATAAAAAAAAAAGAAATAAATCATTGCTAGGCTTGATGGCAAAAATAAAAAATAATAAAAAAAATAAAAACAGAACTAGAAATAAATAAATTAGATAGCATGTGTATCATGGAAATAATTTTACAAAAATATGTAAGCCAGTTAAATAAGCCCCTAAAATCTGTAGACAGAAGGCCAGGAAGGCAGGATGATGAACTGTATAAGAGGAATCTTGGAGGGCACAGTCAGCCAGTCAAGGAGGGACTGTTACCATCAGGCCGACATCCCAGAAGTATGAACCAGTCCTTGAAGTCTAGATTCAGGAAAGTTCTAATTCTCTTTTATTTCTTCTTCTTATTATTATTTATTTATTTAGAGTTTAATTTTAATTGGTGAATTATAATTATACATAATAGCAGGACCTGACAAGAACAACATAGAGGAGGGAAAGTTTATTTGGGGATCACAGTTCCAGATCTCTGTCCATAGAGGGCCAGCTCCATTACTCTGGGCCCAAGATGAAGCAGCACAACATGGTAGAAGAATATGAAAAAAGAAAGAAGCTCAGAAATGGCCACCAGAAAGCAGAGAGAGGTCTGCTTGTCCCACCAGGGACAAAATATAAACCCCACAGGCAGGTCCCCTGTGACCCACTTTCTCCAGTCGAATCCGACCTCCCAACAGTTACTATCCTGTTGATTGAATTACAACTGTCACCATTTAATAATCTCACCTCTGAATCTTCTTGCTTTATCTCACAAGTGAGCTTTAAGAGGATACCACATATCCAAACCAAAACACTCACCCTCTTTTAAAAGGTTTCACTGTTGTTCAACAGTAGGAACTGATAGGGAGAATGATATGAGAGGAAGAATCATTGCAGGAAAATAAAAATTAGTAAACAAATTATGAAATGTGCTCCCACAAATTCCAGTGAGAGAAATGTAGGATAGATGGGGTAAGATGGCCATGCCAACTCATTTGATAAAATTTAAGGTCAAATGATTAGGGTATTTTGTTTGTTGGTTTATTTGTTTGTTGTTTTGGGCAGTACAGAGGAGTAAACCCAGGGTCCTTTATTGCTGATCTACATCCTCATTCTTTTTAACTGTTTATTTTGAGACAAGATCTAACTAAGTCACAGAGGCTGGCCTGGAATTTGCAATCCTCCTGCCTCAGCGTCCTTATTAGCTGGGATTACAAGTATGTGCCACTGCACCTGGCTATGAATAGGGACTTTGAATTGCACCTACAAAATCCCTCCACAGATGCACACGGATTAGCACATAAATGAATGACCAGGAGAAGGACTGTGCATGCTACAAGTGGCTGCCTCCTTCCATGTTCCAGCTCTTCTGAGAAAATGTCTCTCAGGCTACACTAACTGGAAACATACCAGAAATGCAGCTCTGGGACTAGTTCTGCCTTTCACTGTAAAACTGAGAGAACAATCAGCTTATCGGAATGGGATTTGACCAGATGCAGCTTTATGGTCCACCAAGAGTATTTGGTGCATTATGATTTATCTCTAATAAGCAAGTGTTCATAAAAAGCAATAAAAGGTGACCATTTGTTGATTACAACTAATATTTATTGAAAAAAATTCGTAGTCTAGGCCACATATTGTTTTAAGCGCTTCAGATATGTTTACAACCTTCTGAGGTAAGGTACTATTGTTATCCCCATTTTCTGAATAAGAGACTGAGGCATGGATAGATTAAATAACTTTCCCAAAAGCTGTCACACAGAGATAGTAACAAAGGTAGTTTTTTAACTGAGAAAACATAGTTCCAGAATCTATGAACATTACTGCTATGCATTCCTAAAGCATCAAAAGAGCCTAAATTTTAAAACTTGGTCACAAAAAATTTAAATGGCATAACTCAGCTCTAATTCTTAGGATGACAGGGCTTACTAAGCTAATTTTTTACACAATAAGTTACCCTGTTAAGATGAGTTCATCTCTTAATTTTCTACTATATCCCTCTCTTGTTTGGTAATTTTTCTTCCATCCTATGGACTGTTTTATTTTGCCGCCTGTCTGGGCACAGTGAGTTCAGTAAGGAAAATGCTTCCTCAGAGCCCAGGACTTCTACAGTCTAAGGACACGCATCTCTCCACCCCCTTGAGTTCCCTGTAACAAGATGCAGAACTTGGTATTATGACTTCAAACATTACACTGCCCATTCCAAAGAAGCCAGGTTCAAACATGGAAAGAAGGATGGAGGAGGCGTCGATGCGCTGAAGGATTTTAGAGAAACCACTTATTCTAAGTGCGACAGACTTGGACGGGGAGGATGACAGTGTAAAGCACTCTGAAAAATCACTGGCTCCCACTGTTTTATCTCACTCACACTGAAGTTATTCCTAAAAATGCTAAGACTTGGTGAGGCCAAGGATTTCCTTCCAGAGGGCTTGTGGCTATTAAGAAATTGAAAAATGGAGGTGTCATTAGGCAGAGACTTAGAGGAGGAGGGAGTCCAGTCCGCTCAACCTCTGTATATCACATTACCAGGATACACCAAGATTCCTCTAATCCTTAGCATATCAATTAACAACCTACCTGTCGTTTTTCTGTATTTCTTTTTCATGGAAACGCTATTCACAGTTGATGTCTGAGTTCTTAGACAGTAAAATGCTTGCCATAAAACAGGAAATGTTAGGGGCTTCTTATGGAATAATGGAAAAATGGAAATTAGTGTCAAAATGATGTCATGGCTTCAAAACATTGTTGGTACAAGTGCCTGACAGGCATCCTTGACACAGTCTATAATGACATAGCAAGAAAGCAAAAATAATGTGACAATGACTTTCCATAGGACTCATGAAGAATGACTGGGTGGGTGCTGCACTCCATATGCTGATCTCCAGCAGAAGATGCATTTCCTCTCTGAGACATCAATATTTATGAGATTTATTGATTATCTTGTCATGTATAAAATATGTGCTTAACAGTATATTTAAGGGTCAATTGGAGTCACAGGGACACATATGAGAGAGCAGCAGCAGCTACAAGCCGGACAGGAGAGACATGGTGACATTCTTCGTCAGTTTTCCCTAGCTCAAGCAAAATGCCTCTCTCTAAAGAAATAAATCGGTATGAATTTAAGGTAATTCTCTCAGAGAAAGTACCAGATCCAGAAGATGCTGTGGGTAAGGTAAACCAAAGATATTCAGAAATTCAACAATCATGTTAATCTCATATAAATCCTTCCAGTAACCCTCTTTTTCAGTAGAGTTTTTAGTGTGTTATTTGGGGTTGTCCTGGCTTATTGTCAATTCATTTTCTGTATGAATCATAAAATCATATAATTTTATACATGGGAGAAATTCTAGCAGCCATCTAGTTTAACTCTTAGACAAAGGGCTCTCTCAATATCAGAGGGCTATGTAGTGTTAGACCTAGTGCCAGTGCTTCTAGCAAGTTTGGCAGAGTCACTTCCTTTATGCCAGGTTAAATCAATCGGAACTCCATTTAGTATTATATCATGTACTAAGACACCTGAAACAGGCAGTTCTAGAGCAGAGCAGTGTGCAGATCCTTAAAACCAGGGCCCTTCTAACATTCCCCAAATTAGTGTGTAACTCTGGACTTTTTGATACAAAGACAGCTGCTGCACTTCCATGTATCATGGGATGTTTGCTCCCAGGCAGGAAGAAGGCAGAGGGCAATAGGTTGAACTAACTGAGGTTCACTCCTTGGCAGATCTCACTCATGTGACCATCTCTGATTGGAAGTGAAAACTTTTAACATTTACAGCTTCAAAATAAACATAGCAAGGCAGAGAAGACTGAAAGTACTAGTAGAGTTGGCTACCCCACCCCATGGTGTTTGTGATATTATCTGTGATGGACTGAATTGTTTCCTTCCAAAATACTATGCCCAACTTTCCGTGGTACTGTATTGAAGATAGGCCTTTAAAGTGGTGAGCAAGGTTAAATGAACTTGCAAGTGTGGATCCTCATCCAATAGCACTGGTACCCATAGGAGGAAGAAGGAAAAAAAAATTAAATAATATCTTATTCAAAACAAAAAGAAAAGAAAAAATGAGGAAGAGATATCTGAATTCTCTCTCTCTCTCTCTCTCTCTCTCTCTCTCTCTCTCTCTCTCTCTCTCTCTCTCTCTCCCCCCCCTCCCCTCTCTCTCTTTCTCTCATTCTGCTTTTTGGAAACAGAGCAAGAAGGTAGACCAGAGAGCCCTTACCAGAAACTGAAGCCTGCTGGAACTTTGATCTTGGAGTTCTTAGCCTTTAAAACTGTGATAAAATACTTTTCTATTCTTTCATCAACCCAGGATGGCATTTAGTTGTAGCAGCCTGAGCTGACTGACATACTAACACAGGCAGACACAGGTATTCATTCATTCAGGTATTCGAGAAGAATTTAGTAAACACCTGTGATGCTACAATCACTGAAATACAAGCAGTGGATTAGAACCAACCTGTCCAGTTGGCAGGAAACAAGACACATGGTCAACATTAGCAACAATGTGATAATTGTTTTCACAGGAAAATACAGATTACTACTGGAATACAGAGGGAAGTAAACTGAGGCTTTACCTAAGGGCTCAGCCATGTGGCTTCTAGGAGTGATTGACCTCTGAACAGCAGTCTAGTTACTTAACATTTCTAAACTTCAACTAGGAAAATGGGGATAAAAATCAAATCCAACTCATATGTTTGTCATGTTCATTTAATGAAATAAACCATGTTAATGAGCTAATAAGATACACCACAGTGCCTGACATTTTGTAAGATTAAAAAAAAAATTGCAATCATACCAAGTAAATCATGGATGAGTAGACTTTTTTTTTTAATATAAAGGACCTGATAGTAAATATTATAGGCTTTGCAGGGTATATCGGCTCTGTCGCAACTAATCAACTCTTCCACTGTAGTGTGAAAGCAGCCATAGACAACATGTAAATGAATTAGCTGCTGTGTTCCAACAAAGCTTTATTTACAAAGACAGGTGATAGGCCAGATTTGGAGCATATTATCACAGCTGAATAATTGCACATAATTCATGTATTATTTTAAGAGATTATTTCATATTTGTCATAGAAATGTACTCTTGTTTTAAAAAGTTCAGAAATGTGTGTAGTCATATGAGTCTTTTTGGCACACACATGGACCACACCTGTGGACACTTGATCCTTTAAATATTTTCTCTTCTAGATTTATGTCTCAAGACAAGCAAGGGCTTAGCAGCAAACTACTTTGTTAAGTGAGTCTGGCTTTCTTCCAGTTAAATTTTTTTTTTTGTGATTCTACTCATAAAATAAAACTTGGTCCATGCCTCAAAGCCTTAAGAACTAGAAGAGGGGGTAGGACATGAGATCTTTTAAAAAGCATAATTTTCACTTAAGTGTATACCTAACTGAGTTTAACTGAGTGTCAGGCACTATATTAGGCACTAGGGAAACCAAGAGTAGGACTTAATCTCAGCCCTCCAGGAGCTTCCAGCCCTTTGTGGGCTCAGGGGCTTAGTGATTGTTCTCTGGTAATAAAAGCAAATGTGCTGTCTGCTTCCTCAAGAATCATTTAACTTTCCTCAAGAGCACCTGGATTAGAGCAGCTACGATTTCACCACCCCCTTTGATAACACAGGTTGAAGGAGGCTTTTAGTGGTGGGCTATAATTTCATCATAATTCAAATGTTGCCTGTTCAATTTTCAATCTCATAACTCCATAGTCTTTTTACTTCAATTAGCAAAATAAATCACCAGAGAGCAGAGCTGACAACTGGAAATTTCCAACTTGTACAATTCATCTCTTCTTCCACAGGGAACCTTGACATTCTCACAAGTTTTAAGCTCCTCTCCCTCCACACACTGCCAGAGTTGTTGTTTTTTTTTTTTTTTTTTTTTTGAAAGACTAAAGAATTGTGGACAGAGTGAAACTGGGGAGAGACCTTGAGGTAGATATTATTACCTTGGGAGACAAGTTGCCTGGGGATTCGCCTTGCTTTCTTTTATAAAGAAATAAAACACCAGCACTAAGCTCATATTTGCAAGCAGCCCAGATGCTCCGGCTCCTTTTCCTTTTGATGTATATTTGTGTATGAAAGCTTCATTTTCTTTGTTCCAGTGATTGAGGGAGTTGGGTCCTTTCAGTGGAAAGCATCTACTTTCATTTCCTTTATTGAAATGGATGTTTATCCCATAGAGAATGGTCCATATTTGTCTGTGGGTCCTCCTTTCTCTATTCACTTATCTCCTGGTTATATCTCTTTCCTTTCTTTCTTTACCAGAAGTCTACATGGCAGGATTCCAACTGTGTTTATCCACTCTAGCTAATTGACAGTCACATAAGTGCAAGTAATGTGAGGTATTATTGTGAGAGATTTCTGTTTGCCTCTTTAATTAAACAGTTGTTCACAGGTGCATACAGTTACAACAAAATTAATTGATAGCTTTATATCGCACTTCTTTAGCCCACTGCTATTTGATGTTTGCAAACATAACTATTAGATTTGTCTTATCTTGCATATAGGGATTATTTCTCATTTTCTTCCAACAGAGGTTAGGACCGGTGGCTCTCAGTACTAGAAAATCTATCAAAGCAGCAAAGATAATTTTACTTAGAAGGAAACAAAGTGAAATGTTTATTTATGTAACATTTTATCACCACTGAGAGGATCAGTGAGAAGCTCTTTATATTTTGGTATGCTCTGCAAGTTTCCTGAACGTCAGAAATCACTGTACCCAAACCAAATAGTTTCCTGTGGAGGCCATGTATCTTCCAAAGATACTCAGGAGTTACACAGACTTACAGCAGCCAACTGATATTTCTTAGGATTACACTTATTATTGGCCTTTGCTTTCTTTTTCTACATTTTTATCTAAGTACCAAAAAAGCAACTTTCCCTTCCCACTTTATAGTGGGACTTCTCACCCCACCCCAGGGAAAAATCTAAACAAATATACTGTTTTAGGTCTCCTGCTTGCTAGAAGGAGCAGAAGGTGAGTGAAGTAAGGATTCAGTCTCAGGTCCCTTATGTCAGCAGCGTGGTAGGAGAATTAAAATGCAAGCTCTGAGAGAATCTTCCTGTATCTGAACCTTGCCTTATTATTTATTACCTGTGTGTTCCAGGCCAGTGGCATACCTTCTCTGTTCATTGATTTGCTTATAGTTGAATGAAGATGACTAAGTCATTACCTCATAATAATAATGTTAAGACAAACCAATGAATGAATGTGATAAAGTCTTAGAATGGTGCGTGCATTATTGTTACTATTGTTTTTAGTAGACTATGTGATTTAAGCAATTGATTTCAAAATTTTCAGCCTCGGCTTTCTTACTGTAACTTTTGAATGTTAATACTAAGTGATTTGCTAATCATATAAAAAGTTCTAAGCATATTAATAATTTAACTGTTATTTGTCTAAAGATTCCCCAACTTCCAGACTCAGTCTACATGATCTATTTGCAAGAATAAAGCACCTAAACAATATTGTACATTTCTAATCATGTGTCTTATCTCACTATTTCTATCCCCCATCTGCTTTCCTGCCTGTGGGTTACTCTAATATGGCAGGTGGTGAAACAGGTGAGACAAAGGGCTCACTACATATGTGGAGTGGGTGCTTTTCGATCCTGAAAGGTTTAGTAGCCCCAAAGGCCCTGTGCACTACCAAATTACTCGTCCTAGTCACTTAATAGAAATATTAACACTTTCATGACAAAATCCAGAGAAGATGAAAATAGGCATTTAACCCTTATGCCACTAGCTCAGGAACTCGGAATACACCAGGATATTATGAGATCAGCAGCTCACTTAGAGAAGAGCAGAGTGTGGACAGAATAAGATGTTGAATACAAAGAATTAGATGAGGTACAGAGGGGATTTGTTTATTAGGCCTTTAGGATGGTGAAGTGTTTAGCTCTGCCCACTGGGGCTGAATGAGTGCCCACTAGCAGATTTTATCTGGAGGATAGTTACCTGGTGTGTGTGTGCACAGAAAGCAATGTGGAGAAAGATCAGTATATAATCACATTTGAAACAGGAGCACAAAAGATCATAGTAGGACAGTAAACCTGTCATCAGCGCTAAGGAATAAATTTAGGGTCTGAAGTAGAAGATGAAATCTGAAAGGTCAGGAGCTAGACAAACTCAGGACTGGAGTTAGAGGTAAGGAATGGGGGAAGAACCGGGCAAGGGGATGCAAAACTTTGGCTGAGAATGAGCCTGGATGACCTCTTATTGATCCCTACAGGATGGGTCCCCTGAGTGAAAGACACAGGGTGGATGCACATGAAAGTTACAGCACAAATATTTTGATTTTGTAAATTTTGCATTCAGTACAACTTCAAATTTTTCCTTCCTCATTTTGACTCTAGATTTGTGAATATCTAGGAGAACATGAGTGAATCAAAGGAAATATTACTTATATTTATAAGCAGAGATTAAGGGGGAAATGGAATTTTGTGCCAAATTTGATGTCTCCACAGTTAGCCAAGATTCAAAGCAATGCCTTGATAGGGACTAGGTCCTGAAACCAGGCACCTTTTGGAATCAGAAACTAATTAGTTCTATCCAGACCTTCTGTCTCCTGTGTTAGTCAGTCTTTCTGCTGCAATAAAAACACCAGACAAGGAAGACTTGGAGAAAAGTTTATTTGGGCACACAGTGTCCAAGGTTCAGTCCATGTTTGGTTAACTCCATTGCTCTGGACTTAAGAGGAGGCAGAACATCATGGTAGAAGGGTGTGGCAGATGCAAGCTGCTCAGCTCCTGACAGCAGAGAAGCAGAGACTGAGAGCAAGAATCCAGGGACAAAATGACCCAAGGTCATGTCCCCAGGATACTTCATCCAATCACACCCCACCTTCTTGCAGTTACCACCCAGTAATGTATTCAAATTATTAAGCCACCAAATGGTTGAACCCACTGATTAGGTCACAGCTCCCATAATCTAAGCATTCACTTCTGTGTGGCCACATGAGCTTTTCAGGGGATATCACATATCCAAGGTATCACATCATCTAAGATCTACCCAAGTGTGGAAACCCCTCCCCCACACACACAAGCACCCATCTTTCCGACTCCCAATCCTACTCTGATGGGCTCTTCCTCCATACTGTACTTTTTGTACTTAAGCAATTCATTCACTGTTGCCTCTGGAAGTCACCTACATCCTAAGCATCTTCTTTCAAAATAGTGTTTCAACTTATTTCATAAGAAATTTGCCCATGCCTTTGACTATGTGCAGTACCAACCTCTCTCTCTCTCTCTCTCTCTCTTTTTTTTTTTTTTTTGGTATGGATTTATAGGCACTCAGTGATGGTTTTCAAACACACAGTCAGCTCACTATCTTTCCTTCCACTCTCTGTCTGTTATCATCTAGAGGAATTTCTAGATTCCTGTATAACAAAACTGATGCCATAGTCTCAGTACTTTTTGATCCTCCAAAGACCCTCAGTGCCACTCCTTGTGATCACATTTCTGAATCTGACCACAGGGGAAATGGCTCCATTTCTAAAATCTTGAACCCTTTTGTTTTCTGTGCAGTTTTAAAAATATTTCACTTAAAATTGGTATGACTTAAATATTATCAGACTATTATAATGCATGACACATTATAATATGATAAAAATACAAGAAAATTGAATAAAAAAAATTGAGGAGAAAATACAAGAAAGCTGAAAGAAAGATTAAGATTCAAGTTGCCAGTGGTGAGCTGTTTCCCAAAACAAAGAGGGAAATTTGATCACAGTTCCTGTAAGGAAACACAATTCCTGTAAGGGAAACAGTGTTATGTGATCTCCTTTATGTGTGATAAAAGTGAAAATGTCCTCAGTATCCCTGGGGTTAGTCCTGCTAATGACTGTTGTTTCTCATAATGATTTTTATTATGTTCCCTAGTGATGTCAGTGTCATTCTCCTAAGAAAGTGCAGTAAAAGCCAACACTATTATTCCAAAACAATGTGTTATAAATATGTAGCTGACCTGATCCCAGAATCAAATTTAGAATACCTAGAATAATCTGTGGATCACATATATTCCATCAATATTGTTTCTTAATGAATCCTTGAGAAGATTTGGACATCAGAGAGTTCAAGGTTAATATTGATTGACAAAAATATAAAACAGTAGACTGTGAACATAATTTGTTGTAATTTTAAAGTTAAGTTATAAAGTTTGACACTTGACTTGCACGAGGTTACAAATATATTTTTAAAAACAAACTATGCCACCTTTGCTTGGGAATGAATGAAAGAAGTGATGAGAATGGGTGGGATTTTCCCAAAAACCTTATTTTACCCTGTTTCAGCAAACAGATAAACAATCCAGATGATTTCTGAGAGTTATCATTATTCCTATCCACCTCCAGTCATAAAATACCTCACAGACTATACTTATAACACTTATTCCATTTTAAACAATTTAACTCCTGGTGAACCTTCAAAATAGATTAATTGGTACAATGTATCCATAGATAACTGAATGATTTGACCTGTAACACAGACTTGTTGGACAGAAGCCAATAACTGCTAGAGGACATCCGCCAAAACTTATGATTTGAGTTTTGAATAGTTGAACTTACGCCATTATTTCTGACAATAATTAAAAAGCATGATCACTTATATGTTGAGGTCATTTCTAGTACATGATAATCAAACCATCTCATCAATATGGAAAAGAATACCCCCGCCATTTTCAATATCAGGGTGGCATGTAGATAGATACCTTATCCCAAAAGACCTTCAAATCACTAAAATATAAAGCATAGAATCTAAAACATCATTACTTTCATTTCATTATTTTTATATATTAAGAAACTGTGTCATAAGCTTTGTTGATTTAGGAATTTAGATGGAAATTTTGTATGAATAACGATAAACAGTTTTTCTATCATGAACCCTGTAGCTTAATTTGTCCTTTCACTTCAAGATCCAGAAAAGTCCATAAAAGCTGCAAAACTTCTCAGGTCATCGCACGTCTCTGCGTTTAGGCTACAGAAATCTGCAGTTACCACTATTCTATGGTAATTCAGTGTCTTGCAAGGCATCTGACACATGAGATACTCAATCTTTCTTTGTTGAATTAAAAGGTGTGGGGGGGTGTCTATGATAAATTGTGGAATATAAGGTCTGTAATTCATTTATTCTTATATAGAATATTATCATGAGAACTCTAACTTTGTAATTTATCAAAGAGAATCCTGGAACAAAATTTGAAAGGAATTTAATGCAAGCTGTTTTTCTTAATTTTAGAAAAATAGCATGTGATTGTACTTTAAAGCATTTCTGAGATTATAAATTAGGACCATCTACATGAGATATTAGACACAAAGTAAGAGAGAGAGAGAGAGAGAGAGAGAGAGAGAGGGAGATGATAAAAAGTCAAGGATATATAACCTAACAATGAAAATGTGCCTTAAATAATTCTAAAGGCAAGATGAATTTACAAAGAAATGGTTTTAACCTGAGTTTTTAAATCAGATGTCCTATATAAAGATTGTACTCAATTAAAAAATAACCTAAGTCTAAAAGATAAAGGAAATACATTTATATTATTAAGCCAACCAAAACAGAGATTTTCTTTCTGAGAATTCAATATATATTTAACTTCCTTAGTTACATTCTCTGGAGTTATGTCATAAGAACGAAATCCCAGAATCTGTGTTGTTCCTCATCCAAATGACCAAATCTAGTTTCTTTTGCAAGGATTTATTATATTTAAGATTTCTGGTAAAATCTGAAGGAATTTTTGGTACAACTTAAACTGTATTAAATTTTGATTGCCTTTTAATGAATTATAAATTTGCTTTCACTTTCTTAAGCAGCCTCTAACTGCATTACGCTGAAGTCATGCAAAGATTCTCTAAAGGGTACCCAAGTGCCCATTGCTTTAAGAGAGTCAATTTCCGCATCCTCATCTTTTACACACACTCCATTCTACAATTCATTTGCTTGAAAATATGCTGATAAGGGAGTGTAGGTTTCTCTTTTTCATCTCTCCTTTTATCATTCCCTTCCGTGAGCCTCAGAAATATGGGCATAAGTCTCCCTGGTCTTATATCTTACTAGGGTGCATTGCTCTAGGGAATCATGCAAATGGATAATTGGAAACACAGAATTGTGTAAGCTTCCAGAAAGGAAATGCTTTAGTGAATGCTAGAATAAAGGTTTTGCAACCCAGGTAGTTTCCAATTCTTGTCTTCCAACAAAATTAAAGGTATATTTTTCTGGAATATTCTGTATAAAAATCATTTGAACTACTTACTGATGATGGCCACTGTGTGATTTTCCATGTGCACATATGTGTGTGTATGGTGTGTGTGTGTGTGTGTGTGTGTACCTCAAGAGGATTTCAAAGAATTAAGTAATTGCCAAGGTCAGCTTCTGAGATACAAAAACAGTGCAGGAGTACAAGGCCCATGCTCAGAAGGGCTCCATGCCTGGTTTAATGCTCCATTATCACTTAATAATTTTATCTTTGCACTTGAGTTTTGTACGTAAGTCCAATAGGGTGGTGGAGCATGTGAATAAACAGAGAACATATGCACAGAATAGAAGTTCTTGTCCTTTCACTTTCACACTTTCATACCTTTTCATATAGTGTTTGCTGTTCCCCATCAGCACAAAATTGTGGCAGATCCACAATGCAGGGGAGTTTGGCAAGACTAAAATCAAGTGCAAGGTGGGTGTGCTATATAAACAACTGAGAAAATGGGAGCAGTGATGTCTCTAGGTAATTATACCTGCAGTTTGTACCAGAGCTTTCCTCAAATGCAGAAAGTCTGAACAAAACTTTAACAAACATGAAGGCCTAAGGAAATCTGTAATTCTTTCGTATACATGATAGTTTCCTCTGCTGGCAACCAATTTTTGCTGAAAATGGTAAGTTTAAAGAAAATGAAAACAATTCCTTTTCCTTTGGCTCCTTCCTTACTCATTAGTAAGCCAAAGGTAGTAAATGTGTTCAGAGCCAAACAAAAACAGTGAAACTAACATAGTTGAGTTAGCTTTGTAAAGCTTTTCTACTTTACTGATAAGATCAAAATGTGTACACAAGCTATAAAGTAAGTTGCATAATTTTGGTGACTCGGTATATTGCTTAAATGATTCTATATTGTAGTTAAAACTGTCATGACTTAATATAAAGATGAATGATAAAATTTATGCTAATAATTTAAAATTTCAATTCATCTTTACTTAGGATGATATGAAATAGCAAAAGGGAAACATCAATATAAGTTGAGAGAGACTTCAAGAAATGAAAAGTTTTATATTTTAATATCTTTAATATTACTTTTCCTGCCTTTTGAACCAGGGGCCCACATTTGTATTTTGCACTGGGCCTGACAAATTATTTACCTGGTCTTGAACATTAGTATGATAAGACATTCATTTCCATATGCATATACATGATATTTGAGATTCAGAATTATCATATGATTGATAATACCTGAAGAATGTTTTAAATCTTTCAGTTAATAATATTGGCCAGATTTTAATCTCACAACATACATATTTTTATATTAAGGTACAGTACAGCATGGTTGTGTCTGAATCTATATAGTGATAGATACTTGAATACTAAGTCATTTCTCCTCTGTTTGTAAGAACGTCCCATCAAAAAAATTAAGAAACCAAATGCCCAGTGTCAATTTTTTTCTGTATGTATATTATAGCATGACCTGTAGCTGAATTCAAGGGGTGTGTGTGTGTGTGTGTGTGTGTGTATAAATGGAAAGAAACAGAAAGGTCTTCCTGTCTTAGTAAAGATATCTGCCTCCTTCGAGGTAGGTAGCTACATATAGATATTTGAAGGTTTGTTGCTTCCTTCTATGTACAGATGCTCCATCAAAAAATAAGAAGCAGAGTGCCCAATAATCATGAAGTGATTTTATTATGAATGTACCTGTGTCTGAACTGTTATGGTTTGGATGTGAGGTGTCCCCCCAAAATTCACATGTGAGACAATGCAAGAAAGTTTAGAGAAAAAATGATCAAGTTATGAAATCCTTAACCCAATCAGTGAATTAATCACCTGATGGGATTAATTGAGTGCGACTGAAGGCAGGTGGAGCGTGACTGGAGGAGGTGGGACATTGGGGCTGTGGCTTTCGGTATATATTTTGTATCTGAAGAGGGGAGTCTCTTTCTGTGCTTTCTGATCACCATGGGAGCCACTTTTCCTTTGCCACACTCTTCCACACTCTTCCACCATGTTATGCACCACCTCAAGCCCTGAGGAATGGAATCTGCTATCTGTGTGGATTAAGACCTCTGAAACTGTGAGCCCCCAAATAAACTTTTCCTTTTCTACAGTTGTTCTGGTAGGGTCTTTTAGTTGTAGCAGCGAAAAGCTGATGAAAACGTGAACGAAGATATGATCTTCCCAATTCCATCACCCTTTCTTCTCTCCTCCCTTCCACATCTCTCCTTCCATCCTCTGCCTCTCCCACCCCACCAGCTTACATGTTCACCCCATTAGTACCACTCTGTGCAGGTGGCATCTTTATTCTGAATGCCTGGCGCGAGAGACAGAGAACAGGATGCCTGGAGACTCTGCACTTCTAACAGGGCCTCTGTGCACTTTGGATTCTGCTCTCCCCGTTTCTTCACAGGCTTTTACTGTATCTGCCATCAAGTGGTGGGATCCAAAACTACAGCACAACAAGAAGTCACATTGGACATGTGCTTGACACACGTGGAGTTCATGTGAGATGTACTTGATTCCCAATGAATGATAAATAAAATGCAATCTGAATACTGAAAGGATGGTGACAAAATACCAAATTTTGGCAGTTCCTAGAACAGTGAACTACATTCATGTTAGTGCTTCTATTCTTTTCTCTGCGGGGTTTGGGTGCTGGGGATTAAACGCAGAGATGCTTAATCATTCAGCCACACACCCACCTGTTTTTATTTTAAGACAGGGTCTCATTAAGTTGCCTAAGACCTTGCTACATTGCCGAGGCTGACCTTGAATTTGCAAACCTCCTGCCTCAGCTTCCTGAGTCAATGATATTACAGACATGCCACCACACCCAGCCCTAATGCTTCTATTCTAAAAATACATTTTACATAAAGATTTCAGTTTCATGGGTCTGATATATCTTAGCTGGTGATTGGTCTCAATCAAGATTTTAAGTTTTCAAGAGCTATAATTCCAGTAGAGACCCTTAAAAAGGACTTACCTTTGTGAATTCAATTCATTTTTTTATAATTATCCTTTCCTTTATATACTAGCTAACTTTGTAACTTTAGATAACATACAAGATAACGTGTGTAAAAAGAATCCAAAGAACAGTTAGTACAGAACCATACTGTATTTTGATCTAAAAAAGAATCATGTAGTTAAAATGAGGGCAACTTCATTACCCAAAAGTTATAAAAGATTATTTTAGATCATGTATAATAAGACTGATTTCTCAAAATATCCTACCTATGCATATACTTGCAAAGATACTAAATTTTATCTAATCCTTTCACCATATACACATATACCTCTATTTTGCTGGTAAAGGTCTATTTAATTGAATTTCATTTCAAGAAGTATAAGAAGGAGCAACATGATTTACTATAAAGTATGATACCATAACTGATCACTTGACCTTGTTTATAAATACAATTTATTTCTATTTTTAATTTTTTATTGCATTTAAAGTACACAGCCTGATGAATTGATGTACATATCATTGTTACATGATCACCACATTCAAGCTAATTAGCATATTCATCCCCTTACATAGTTATCTTTGTATGTGTATGCACATGTGTGTGTATGTGTGCGTATGCACAACGAGAATACTTGGAATCTACCTTCTTAGTGAATCAAGTACACAGCATGGCATTGTCACCTTTTGATATATTAGATCTCCTGACCTTGCATAACTCAAACTTTATATGCTTTGAGAAATGTCTCCCCATCCCTCCCACCCCCAAAACTGCCTCTACTGTTCTACTCTCTTCCTCTATTAACTGAACAAATAAATACAATTTAAACAGGATTCATCTTGTTCAAATTATTGCTTTTTAAGACTTTTCATCTCCTACAGAAATGCTAAGGGCTTCCATTGACATGAAGGTTCATTATAAAAAAAAAATACTACATTAAGGACCATGAGCCCTTATTTCAAATTGCCTCTTGCCAGCTCCACATCCCTGGTTAGCTTTGATTTAATCATCTGTAAACTGGGAATGATGCTTGCCTGGTTCCTGTAATCCTATGTAGCATTATGTGAACCCCTACTCTGCCTTGGACTATGTGTAGGCAGCGCATGGATGAACATGGCAAGCATGGTTTCTTCCTCACCCAACCCTATCTGTTAGAGATCCAAATCACTAGTCTGATGACTGCTGGATTGTGGTAAGAACAAAATGAGATAATGGGTACAAACACACTTTACAATCTTAAGAGTGTTACACAAATGGAAATGTTCAGCATTTGGGAATTAATTCTTTAAAAATAAAGAAAAAGAAAAAATAATCCTAGCTAAGTACAAAGAAGGGAACTAGTTAATCCCAAAGGGAAGAGTGCCTTCATGTCTCAAATTTATTGGATTGTTTCACATCAACCTATTTATGAGGATTATGCTGTCAATGTCCATACCCTAAGTGATTGTGTCCATCTCTCCCTTTATTCAATAAAACCTTCCAGAAAGGGACAATGAAAAAAACATTTTTAAAAAAGGAAAAATTGGAAAACAGTCTGTTTTATCAAAGTGACTAAACACAAAAGAATCAGAGGAAATTGAGTCACAGCACTATAGTTTTTCATGCTTTATTTTTTCCTATGTTACCTGCTTCTCAGGCTCCAGAGCCATGTAGGTTGGAATTCAATTGCTCAGTAGAATTTTCTGGACACCCCTTTAAAATGCATTCTTCAGTCCTTTTTTCCTTTGCCATTTAACTCTTGCTGAGAAATAAAATTCCCAGGAATTCTCATAGTCTGTTGGACAAGGAAATCATGATCAGAAACCATGATACTAATGATCAGTAATAAAAACTGGCTTTTCATTGGTATGAAATAAAGTGTATTTGTGAATAGCAAAATGCTATGTAAATCTAAGTCACTATCTGGAGACATGCTTTCCTCTACCTGCTAACCTCTGACGACTCTCACCTGGCCAAAGCTTGTAGACCTTTCTACTCCCTTCACCCTCCCAAGGTCAAGTGCTCTGGACAGCATTCTTAGGACTAGAATTTATGCCCATGGTGTCAAACTTTGTTGAGAAAGTTGAAGAAATAAGAAGGAAACTTAAAAGTTTTACCAAACTAACCATCTACCAGCGTCTATGTCCAAAGTCTCTGCCTTCCTGCTTGTTACACAAGCAAAACTACCTGTATTTCCATCTAAGGCTAGCTCTCAACTTGTGCCTAGATCCCACCTCTTCTCATATTATCTAGAACACTAAAGTAATCCTAGTCTCTCTTCTTCAGCATTAATATTTCATTTTCTACTTGGATCTTTCCCATCAGCAAATGAATATCCTGAAGTGCTTTTCTTTATTCTAAAAATATTCTGTACTCTTGATCTTCCCTGACCCAAGAGGCCATCCATTTGTTTCTCTTCCTTTCTGATGTAATACTCTGAAAAAAAGTTGTGTTTTTATTTCCTCTAATCTCTCTCCTTCCATCCCCCATTAAACTTTCTCCAATCTGAATTCCATATAGTAAAATGATCTTCGGAAAGACCATGATGCTAAATCCAGTGGTCAATCCAGATGGTCACTTTATCCCTCTGAACTGGTCAGAGCATGGGGCAGCACTCCCTCTATGTGGATATATTTTCTCTTGTTGGCTTGTTATGGTTAAAGCTTCGTCCCAGGGTTTCATAAACTGACTTCCAGACCACTTACGTATAATCGAATCAAGCCTTTATTGAAGCACACAGGTGGCGGCTGACCAGAACATAAAGCTGCTCCCCAGATCAGCCCTGAACAATTGCAAGGGCGCTCCTTATAAGCCTGAAAACAGCAAAAAGGATGTTCGGGGGTCTAGCCAATGCAAGCAAGCCAGGTTACAGAAGCGGAAGAGTGCAGTCAAGTGCAGGGAAGCCTAACCAATCACAGTTAGCCTAATCACCCCAGTTGCAGAAACAATGCCCCATTAGGTAGTTCCGTGTTCTTACACATTTCTATAACAAAAGGAAAAGAACACCTTGCCACAGTCATGACCCTTCTACTTGGCATGGTTGTTTTACAGGGTAAAGTCATAAAACAAAATGGAGTCACATTTGCTTCTACTATCACAGGCTTTCTGCACGCTAACTGACTTTCTTTCCACTCTGTTGGTCTCTTACCTTTTTGAGCCTCCTTTGCCGGTTCTTTTCCTTTCCCAGGCCTCTTAAGGGGAGAGCACAGGGATTTGCATTCATCTCTTTTTCATCTTCATATACTCTTTTATTACCTCTATTCTATGGCTTCAAAAATCAGCTATATGCCAGACTCCCTAGTTTCTTTTTCTATTCTATATCTCCCCAAACTGATAGATCTAAAAGCTTTCTTGACATTTCCACTTCACCATATAATAGAAATTACAAGCTCCATAGGTCCAGTTCTGAATTCCTGATCACTTCTTGCCCCAAATTTGTTCCTTCATCAGTTGAATCCACCTCTGGTGATGGAAACTCCATTCTTCTAGTTGTTCAGGCCTAAAACCTTGGAGTTATTCTTCCCTTAATGTTTTATTTCTAATGATTCAGAAAATTGTCTCTAATCTATTGTCAGAATATTTCTAGAATTCAAGGACTTTTCACCTCCTCCACTTGCACAGTTGTGATTTGAGTCGCCATCATCTCTTGCCAGATTTTCTGTGACAGTCTTCTACCTGTCTTGTTGACTTTACTCTTTGTCATGCACTGAATTGTGTCCCTGTCAATATCATATCTTGAAACCCAAATTCCCAAAGTGAAGCACTTCAGATGGGACCTTTAATGAGGTAAATGAAATTGAATGAGGTGATCAAGATGTCCATAATCCAGTAGGTCTGGTGTCCTTATAAGAAGAAGACCCCACAAGTGAACACAAACAGGAAAGGCCATGAGAGGACACAGTGGGCAGGTGGACATCAGCTAGCCAAGAAGAGAGGCTTCACCAGAAACCAACCCTGCCAGCATTTGATCTTGGACTTCTAGCCTTTGAATATATGAAAATATATATTTATGATTTAAACCACCCACTCTGTGATCTATGTGTGGCAACTGAGCAGATTAATATACCTTTGATTTCCAACAGCAAATTCCCAATGTGGAAGACAGAGTGATCCTATCAAGCTACCTGAGATCATGTCTATCCAAATTTGAAAACACTAGTACCCCAATTCTTACAAAAACCAAATTCCTTACAATGGTCTATGAGGCCATAAAAGATCTGGCATCCCAGCTCCCTGCAGAATTCTCCTCTGACTTTACTTACTCTGTCCCAGCCACATTGGCTTCCTTACAGTTCCTCGAACGTGTCAGAATCCCAATTTTGGAACCATTTTGGTCAGCCGTTTTATTGCTGTGACCCAAATAGCCAACAAGAACCACTTGGAGGAAGAAAAGTTTTATTTGGGAGCTAACAGCTTCAAAAGTCTCAGTCCATACACAGTCAACTCTCTGGCCCAAGAGGAGGCAGCACATCATGAGGGAAAGGACCAACAGAAAAACACTGTTCAGTTCAGGGCCAGGTCAGGGAGAGGGGAGGGGAGGTGTGGGTGGGGGTGGGAGTGGGAATAGGGAGGAAGATTCTGTAGGAAGAACAGCCCTTCCAGGTCATGGCCCCATGACCCACCTGCCTACAGTTACCACCCAGTCAGTCCATTCAAACAGGGATAGACTGAATAGGTTTCAGCTCTTACAATCAATTATCTCACCTCTGAATATTCCTGTATGAACAGGAGTTTGGGGAGATACCTCATATTCAAACCATAACAAAAACGTACTGGCTGCTTATCTTGCCCAGTATACATTCCTTACAGTTCAGACTAACTCTCACCTACTTCAATCTTTACTCAAATGCCCTTTTCAATGAGGCCTACCCTGATAACCACTCTTATCAACATCCATCCCCACCCACTTTATTTTACCCTAATTACATGCCATATTACATGTTTACTTATATATATATATATATATATATACATATATATATATATGTATATATATATATATACACACACACATATATATATACACACACACACACATACGCACACACATACATACTGAGGATCGTTGAACCAAGGGCACTTACCCACTGACCCACTGAGACACATCCCCAGGTCTTTTTTTAAATTTCATTTTATTTAAAGACAGGGTCTCACTAAGTTGCTTAGGGCCTCCCTAAGTGGCTAAGGCTGGTTTTGAACTTGCTATCCTCCTGCCTTGGTTGCTACCATGCCTGGCATGTTTATTGTTTATAGACTGTTTCCCACTGTGAGAATGTAAGAATGATGTGAGGCAGGATCTTTGTTTTGTTTACTTCTGTATAGTGAAGCTCCTAGAATAGGTCCTGATGCAAAATAAGAACACAATAAATATTTTTGAATGAAAGTGAAGGAAGGACAAATCTCTTATAACAGCACACCCTATATTTTAAATGAACTTCAGCAGTTGTTAATACATCAATTGTTAATTCCTTCAAAGACTAGGGTTTTCATCTCTACTTCCCCATGAGTAAATGATGAAATAAAAAAAGAAAGGGAAGTGAATGTTGACTGCTAGGTACATAATTGTTCTTAATTTTATTCACTATTCAGCTGCTTCTAAAAGAGTTTAGAAATTATATTACACATTCTTGAAGGACCAAATTCACACACAGTCACATAACTACAGGACACATTTGTTAAGGCAAGAGAAATACAACACTGAAAATACTTGGGCATTTTTCATGCTTATAAGTCACTAGATTTATGTTTAAAAATTTTTTCCATCAATATTAATAATACAATTCAATAGCTATAGATGAAATTTTACACAAGATAGTTATTAATTTTTACAGATATCATCTCATAATGACCTTGGAAAATTTGGTTTCCATTGTTATTGGACAAAATTTTATAATGCAGAAGTATTATGCTATATGTCAAGTTAGCTTTCGATTAAGGTTAATATTACTGAAATAACTACATCTGCTTTCCTCTCAATGTGATGTTTATCACCTAATAAAAATGCTAAAGTTACCAAGGAAAGATGTTTAATTTGTTCTCACTGCTCAGTTGTATGTTGCATCCTATTTTGTAGTAAATGGCATAATGTCCCAAGTGGGCTGCCATACTGTCAGATACATTATTTATACATAACATTACTGGTTAATCAATGAACAACAAATGCAGTAGCCTTTTCTTCTCCTCTTTATTTTTAAAGTGATAGCAAGATGAAATATGTAGGAAAACGTTCACATTTTCCTGATAATAAATAATTTTTGATGATGAAAAAAGTGTGCAAATGTGAACATTATAATTAAACTACATACCCTAGTGCATTCCAATGAAGAACAATTAACTAGTCAAATCTAAATACGGTTGCTTCTTTTTCTAGCAAACATGCAGAAAGCTCCTTTTATTAATAGGTTGCAAACTACTAAATAAATAAGATTTTCTCCAAAGATATGTGTAAAACTTGTGTTAGAAAAAATAAATTAAAAGCTTACTAATAGTCCATTTATACTCTTAAGTTTTGGCTCAAACTGTAAAATATGGCAGCAAACAAAGGAATAGTGGTTATACACAGATAAAATACCTCCTTTAAAATTTTACTGATAGTTTGACAGTGAATCAAAATGTGTTCAAGTTCATTTTATATATGGACAAAACTTTTAACTCTTTCTGTGGTTCCTTTCATACTTGCATTGTGCAATAAGTAAAAGCACCATTGGGTTAAATTTGTGTTTTGTTCAGACATTCTTCTCCTCTCTCAGAAATAGTATTATAAAGGTAAAGGTGTTTTGTGGGGGATATTATGATAAGTTGTTTAAATTTATATTTAAAAATCAATTTTTGTGGAAGAATGACTATCACTTGAATAGCAAAAATTTAACGAAATAACGTAACAGGAATGTATTTAAGTAGAAAGAATGACAATGGAGTGGTTGAGCTGTATAGAAGCAAACATATGGACAGATATCCAGCTAGGCTGTCACAGAACAAGTAACCTCCTCATTTGGTAAGTCTCGAATTGTCCAAATCATAAGGGAGAAGCCATATGCTATGCTAGCATTTTTGAAAAACAAAAAGGAAGAAAACAAAGAAATACAGATATTATCACTAATAAGAAGCATTTATGGAGCCCCACTGTGTGCAGGGAATTGAAATCATATATGTACATTTATTTTAAAATGGATCTTAAATCCTCTTGATTTAACTAGGCACAATTCCCAAATATGTAAACATTATCTCCTATGAGAATTATAATAATATTCAGCAGCCCATACTTTAAAAAAAGGAAAGCAGGAAGAAAGAAAGATGGTTTGTTTTTACTTGAGCTCATTCTGTTGTGTTTTTATTAATAGAAGTTTTAGATCAATACCAAATATTCTACTCAGTTCCAGTGATTGAATATGAATACATTATGTGCATACAAAAATAGTGATAATCTAAGTTGATACAATAGTTCATTTTGCATTAGTGTCCTAGATGGGACAATGTTAAGAAGCAATTTAAATGAAATTCATTTAAATGTCAGCTCTCATGCTTGCGATTTTTCTATAATTGGTTATTTAATTAAAATAATTCTCATAGTCATTAATTTAGACTAAAACTTGCTGTGCACTGACATGTTTTAATTACATGGTATTAACAAAATTGATATGCTTTAAAAAAGCATGGTTAAATTTTAAACAAGAATAAATTAGAAATCTCATAGATCATCCTACTTAGTGTATTTATGAGAAAGTCGGTCATTTTAAATGTTTATTACAAACAAAGTCATAGCATTATTGTGCACACATTGCAGTTTATATCACATATCCTTTAGAAAGATATAATGCAGGTACAGAGCTCCCATTCTTGAATGTCTTTAACAACATATGAAGTAAACTAAATATTAACAGAAAACCACAAAATGATCCATGGCATCCATGGAGAATTAATGCTTAAGTGATACAGAAGCTCATGGAGACTTTAGATAAGTAATGTGATTTTATACATAAGAAAATAATGACTAATTATATATTAAAAGATTTTAAAATGATTTTGTTATAACCATCTTATAATCCTTCTTACAAAGACAAAAGAAATAGGTATATTGGTTCAGACTTTTGAAGAAATGAGTTTTCACATTACATTTGTGAGGTTACATTTGTGACCAGTCACATTCTCATTTCAATCTTTGTCAAAGGACTAGATAAATATTTTACCCTTTTCAAATTGCAATTACAATCTTTGTCAGGAGTATGAGAAATCAGAATTTTAGTGTTTTCTATGAATTAGAGGACTTCTATATTGCTTTGACCTTTTTAATATTCTGTAATTTAATTGGATGGACAGTCTACTTTTACCCAGGATTGCCAGTCTTCCTATTTAATAAACTTACTGACACAAAGTACCATTTTAAATGGCTGCTTCTCCTTTGTTCCCGGAGCAAAAGCTTTTGGGCTGGTTAAAATATTGCTTTTACCAACCAATATTTCTCCATTTTCTTTTTGTCAATAGAGATTTAAGTTTCTTATGTGGCCACCTGGGTTCTATTACTTCATTTGTGTTTTAGATGTATGATAGTTGTAGAATCAGGTTTCTATCTAACTTCTTCATCCTTACTTGACTTTAAATTGGTCTAGGACCATGATCAGAGAAGCCCACTAAATGATACCCGACACTTAAGAGTTTTCTAGTGTGCAACATGAAAGAAAGAGAGGACCATTTGCTCATATTTCACATCAAGCTATGTCTGTACTTTCTAAATGATGACCCCAACAGGGTGTATCTCTTATTTTGGATCGTCTTCACTATTAGATTGGTCATGGCATTGATGGTTCTAAAAACATAAGAGGAAAGAAATTAATGATCACTATTTTTGTTTTTTGTAATATCAGTTCTATTTAGAGGCATCTAAGTGCATGAAACCTTGTTTAGATAAAATCCAATTACCCTCTTCATTCTTCTCTTCTCCTTCAAAAACTCATAAAACTATATAGTATAAATGAGTTGGTTCAAACTACAACATTTCCTTGAAATCATGAGTCCATGGTTTAGAATGGTTACCTGTGAGCAGGTATGAGTTGTTAAGAATGGAAAAAAAAAAAAAAAGGATCATCCTGATTTTCATTACAGGCATTTTCATGATTAGAAAGAGGGGAGTGGGAATAGTTTTTGCTTCTTTATATTTTCCTGCATTTATTGTGAAGTAAATTGATTCCCTTTTCAGCATGATGCAAAATACCAGGTTAACATGACATTCAAGAAAAACTATTAACTCATTGATGCCTCCTCAAATACTGCTTGACACATAGTAGTGGCACAATAAGTATCACTGAATGAAAATAATGACTGAATATAATGATAATAAATAAACAAAACCAATTTGGTCTTTCAACATAAATAGGACAATGTAATTACTTCTTAAACAGAACAATGAGCAGATGTGCAGAGGAGCTCACAATAATACAGTCTCTGTAGATTCATTTCCCCAGGAAAGTCTGATTCACAGTGGAGATTTCTCTCACCCAGGTGTGCTAACTCACTGCTCAAACCTTTATGTTCCCAGGTATTTTTGGTTCTATCACATCACTATTAACATGAAAATAAAATCCCCTAATTAATCTGTTTTGTAATTTGAGATTTTAGCACATCTGGATCTCTCAAAGTTTGGCATACAAATTGTTTTAGCGGTTCCTTCCCCTAAAATTTCAAGCAAAAATCAGAAATGAGATGAATTTCTATCTTCCCAAATTCTCGTAAGGACCAGAATTCATGAGAGGCCCTAAAACCGCAAAGATTTGACTTCTGGCTTAAATATCACTGAGTATCTGGGAACTTTAGCAAATTATTTTTTTTGTAAGCTTCTTCATCTTAAAATTTATTCTCTCTCTTAATACCTACATGATAGAATCAATAGCTGATTACTATTATTATCCAGGTATCTTCCATTCTTTTCTTAAAATCTGCTTTGCAATCCCAATGATTTCCTATCTGCCTACCCCTGGGCCCTATGAGAGTGAACAAAGGAGTGGACCTAGCCTTCCAACCACATGCAGAGGTCCAGGACACATCCAGGCATGCCGAGTGGGCCTGTCATGATGATGTGAGACTCACCCATGAGCACCATGATTAAACATCATCTGCAAAACTCCCTGCACATAAGACATATCTTATATCTTATTTTAAAACTAGAACATGTCCTTGAAGTCATGAGTCCATGGTTTAGACTGGTTACCTGTGAACAGGTATGAGGATATTGACAGAATGTTGAGAATCACTCAGGAGATTAGGCCTTCATGATGAAATTTGAGTATCAAGATCATGATATGTGGCATGTAAAAAGTGACTAGAAAACAATCAAGTGCATGAAAACTCAAGAGAGTATCTGCATGAATATTTTAGGAGAAAAAATAATGAAACAATTTTTTTTTTCTTAAGTCCAGGAATCCACACAGAAAAGAAACACAATTTAACTTGATGTTTAGAAATATTGTTGAAAGAACAGCAGAAAATGTACATACCTTTATCCAGTTTACTTCTGGTAAAAATATACCCTAACTTTGAAAATATAATTTAATTTTAATTCTACATGTCATTACAAAATAGGTGTAGATTCAAATCCAGTAAATTCAATATGATTGCAATTTTTCTGTGCACAAAACTCTCTACATTTGGAAGAACATAAATAATTTCTCTGAATTTGTTTTATATATATATATTTGGATACCAGGGATTGAACCACTGAGCCACATCCACAGCCCTATTTTGTATTTTGTTTAGAGATAGGGTTTCACTGAGTTACTTAGCACCTCACTTTTTGCTGAGGCTGGTTTTGAACTTGGGATACTTCTGCCTCAGCCTCCTAAGCTACTGGGATTATAGGCATGCACCACTGCATGCAGCAATAAAATATTTTAACATGTTTAATTTTCATAAAGTGTATCAGATGATTGCATCTAGTGTTAGTTTATATTAAATAGGGCTGGGTTGTACTGTGAATGAGTGAAGAACTGTTATTATACCTATATCTACAAAGTCGTATGATTTTTGTCTTCCCATTTAGGTTTTCATGTATGCTTTTATTTACACTTGCTCTTCCATTTTACAAATGTGGCAGCAGAGAATAAAAGAGGCAATGAGAGTGATTATAACAAGAGACTATAATTAACTCTAGTAGCCTTCTCCACAAGTTCTTGGTATGGTCATCTTATTAGAAGGATGTTAGAGTCAGCATCAACAACAAGATTCAGAGATTTTTGTCAAATGGTTTAAATTCAATATTCCCCATAACAATTTTTTAAAAATAACTGTGGATAACCATAAGACAAATTGTTTCTGGAAGTGGACACAAATGACAAAAAAAAATCTGAATAATGGGCAAAAAATAAAAAAGATAATTCATAGAAAATATATACAAGTTACAATAAATATAGAAAAGACGCTTAATGTCATTAGTAATCTGAGAAATTGAAATTAAAATATTTAAATGACAGTGTTTGACCTATCAGACTAGCAAAAAGTAAAAATGTAAGTAATATCCAATTTTGGTAAAGATATAGGGAAACAAGCTCTCTCATACATTATCACCATTACAGATCAAAAATTTCAAATATGTACAAAATTTTATTTTATAATTTGACCTTAACATATCTATTCAACAGAAATGTATTCTCCTTTGTACACAGATAGAAATGTATAAATATAATCATTTTATAGCCTCACAAATACAGAAAGGAAATTATTTTTGAAAACCTATTATGTTTATATGACATTGTAAGATTGCATTTAAATTTTTCTTGCTTAATAAAGATTCATTTTGTAACTCCCAGGTGGCAAAATTATGGATTTTGAAATTATTTTTGGAACATCTGGAATTTTATATATACATTCTATAAATGTAGTTATACTTGTATATTTTATTTCTATGTTCTTCAGCTGTGACTACTAAAAACTTTTCTAATCTTATAAGGGAAACCTCTTTACTGGTCATAAAATGACATTTTCTACCTTTTCTTGGGAAGATAAAAAGGAGTTAGTTTGAATCCATCCCTTTCATTGATTCTTGATTTTATTTCTTGTGCTATAGTAATCATGTTTAGAAAGTAGGGGTCTAATCTGACATAATGCAGATTTGGGCCTACTCTTTCTTCTATTAGGCACAGGGTCTCTGGTTTAATTCCTAGGTGCCTGGTCCACTTTGAGTTGAGTTTTATGAATGGTGAGAGATAGGGGCTTAATTTCATTTTGCTGCATATGGATTTCCAGTTTTCCCAGAACCATTTTTGAAGAGGCTATCTTTTCTCCAATATATGTTTTTGAAGCCTTTGTCTACTTTGAGGTAACTGTGTTTATTTGGGTTTGTCTCTGTGTCTTCTATTCTGTACCATTGGTCTACAAGTCTATTTTGGTACCAATACCATAACATTTTTGTTACTATTGCTCTGTAGTATAGTTTAAGGGCTGGTATCTTCACAAACTTCCTATCATACCAATGATGGATATTTTCCCCCTGAGGAACTATGTGGCCAGATTACATTGGTAATAGGGAAAAGGAGTGGAAATGGGCAGCTCAGCCATCATTTCTGGATTAAGTATCCATTGGCAGTCTGGGTGGCAGAAGACTCTCTGTAGAGAATGAGGATGGAGGGAGTCATACAACCACGAAAGGAGTGTAGAATCCTGAAGAAGTGCTGTCTCAAAACCAATTGGTGACTTGAAATAACATTTGGTGGGCACTCTTCCTTGAGGAAGGGAACATTTGAGTGAATTTTTCAGTTACTCAAAATTAAGTAAAACATATTTGAAGAAATGATGACTATGAGTTTTCCTCGTTCAGTCAAAGAATGATTTCTGGTTTAAGGATGCTCTTAAACTGAAAGCACAGACATACTTAACTTTTCTCAGTTAAACTGTTTCTGATTTAGTTGTTGTCTCCTTCTACTTTAAAACTTGGCAGGGAGGACAGAGAGGGATACATATGCATTGTGGTGTCTTGTGTGTGTGTTTATGTGTGTGTATTCATGTATTATGAGTTAACAATCTGCTGTTTGGACTGGAAGGTCAAGAAATATTCTCCAGGCATTTCAGCAAAGACAGAGACAAGAGTTGTAGCCCATTATGTCAGGCTGTCTCAGGGAGAGGTCCAGAAGGTGGCTATGTAGGTGTCCCTGCAACAAAATAGAAGCTGATATCATACAATATGTGACAACTAAATTACACCATTTCTTTTATAAATTGGGGCCTACAAATTTTACCTAACTTATCATATAATTTGATAACCCAAAATGGAAGATCTCATTTTAGTTGCCAGATTAGAAAAGAAAATATAGGACACCCAGATAAGTTTGAATTTTAAATAAACAGTAAATGATATCTTAGTATACTTGTGTTCAAAATATTGTAAGGGATATGATTGTACACTAAAAAAATTGTTGTTTATCTGAAATTCTAATTTAAATGGATGTCTTGTAAACCCACCCTCAGTCTTGATTTTTTAAAATTCATATCTCTCCAAAACATGATTTTTGTTTTATTACATGTAAGAGGTAGACCTAGTCAACACTCAACCATCTTCTCTCATAATTTTCTATTATTGGAGTCTGAAAAGGTACCACCTTTTTGCAGGAATAACCAAGGGATTGAATTATGGCCAAGGAATCAGGTGAAGAGGTCTTGAAGGCAGAGCTCCTTTCTAGAATAAAAACACAGTGCTTCCCAAGGAAAGAATTTTTGATCTTTCTATTCTTTTCCTGTTATTCAAAACTAGTGTCTGTAAGTGCCATATCCTTCTTCTGACCAGAAGGTAACAAACACAGGGACAAAGTTCTACACATTGAAAATCTGTATCACAGATAATTCCTGAGTTACTCTACCTGCTCTGGATCACCAATCTCCAGGATATTTGTTATTGCAGAGAAAATAATTTTTATCATTTCAAGATATTATATTTGATCTTCCTGTTGTAGCTAATTGAGATCCTTACTGATGTCTGTTGGGACTCCCACCCTATGGAGCTGTTTAGCATTACATAACTAAAAACAAAGATCAAGTTTTAAAAAGAGAATGATATCACAGGTAAACCAATTTTCTTTTATGAAGATGCTTTGGGGCTGAGAAGAGAGTACTGTAAAACAAACATGATGGTCCTATCAATTCTCAAAGGTCTATGGTTGAGACTCTGATTAGAGGGATTAGGACAGAAGTTTCTTAGGAGAAATTTGGTGTTTTCAGTCAACTTTCCATGACTATAACAAATACCTGAGATAGCCAACTTATAAATAGGTTTATTTTGGTTTACAGTTTTGGAGGTCTTGGTCCATGACAGGGTGGACTGATTGCTTTTTGGCTTCTGGTGGCAGGGAAGAGAGAGCATATTTTGGTGTGAGCATATGATGGAGCAAAACCATTCTTCTCATGCACAGAAAGTGAGAAAGAGAAAAAGGAAGGGGATGGGATCCTACCATCGCTGCCAAAGGCACATTCCCAATGACCTAAAAATCCTCTATGAAGATCCACTTCTTAAAGGTTCCATCACCTTCTACATAACACAGGAGGCTGGCCTGGTGGCACATGCCTATAATCCAGCAGCTCAGGAGGCTGAGGCGGGAGGATCACTAGTTCAAAGTCAGCCTCAGCAAAATGAGGTGCTCAGCAATTCAGTGAGACCCTGTCTCTAAATAAAATACAAAATAGGGGGTTGTGGCTCAGTGGTTGAGTGTCCCTGAGTTCAGTCCCTGGTACTTGAAAGAAAGAAAGAACAAACATAGGAACATTTGTAGGTCATTAGGATCTGAACTATAGCACTTGGTGAGATAGTAAGAAAAGATAAACAATGAAATTGTTTGAAAAACTTTGTAAAATTTTGGACACCAAAAGAGGTGTTTCTGGGCTGAGTGACAGAGTATGGACAGAGTTAGAGAAAACACTGAACTCAGCCACTTTCAAAAGAACACACCACTTCTCTGGCACTCAGGACCAGTAGTTTGGGGAATGTTCAGATGCAGCCTCTTTGGAATGAGTACCAGTCTTCTCACATGAGCACCAGGGTTCTCACATTGGGTGCCACAACAGGGGTAGAAATGGGGCACAGATAAAAACATGCTGGAGTCAGAACAAAGAAACAGTAAGTAGTAAAGGAGGTTTAAGAGGCTGGCTTTTGAACACATGGGAAATGTCCCTTAAACAACTCTTGCTAATTACTGGGAACATTTCGAGGTGTGTTGTTGTTGCTAATACTCAGCTTGAGGAATTTGATCACTTGCATTTGATAATGTAAGTTTATGGGTATTTTAGCATAGCTTTTTGGTAGGGCAATATTCCCACTGACTCAGTATAAATGTCTCCTAACTGGTTTTTATGCTTCTTTCCTTCACCTTCTCAAATCCATGCAGCCCTTGATCATGTCAGGTCCATATTTTAAAATCTTTTAATTATTGTTTTGCCTACTCAGTTCAAATTAAATAACTTTCATAATGCATTCTTTGCTAACTTTACAACTTGATCTTCTAACTCTTCCCAAGTGTACCTTTGTAGTCCATCCATGTAAACAACTCTCTGAATACTTACGTCCCTTCTTTCACTAGCACATTCTCCTCTGACGGAATGGAATATCAGTTCTCCCTTCACCTGCTTCATGTTCTCCTACTGATTCTTCAAACACATTCCCCAAACAGTTTACTTTATTAAGTCCTCTCTGAGTCTCTCCATGGAGGATTAGTTATTATCCAATGATGTGGTTCCCATAATAGTGTGTGCATATTCCCATAACGAACTTGTTCTTCGTACTCTATTTACTTGATCCCATGTCTCTTCCATGATATCATGAGTTCCTTGAAGCCAGCTAATCTGATTTTAACCTCTTTTTAAAACAAGCATCTAAATAGTAAGGGTTTGAAATTTTTTCATTATATTCATGAATGATTCATACTTTGTAAAATAAATTCTTCAAGTCCTGTTATTTCTATAGGCCAAGCAAGCATTTCTCAATGTGGTTGATTTACCACCATCCCAACCACTAGCACTATAGATTTAGAACGTGGTCACCTAGCTTTAGAATTACTCCCATGGCCAGTATTGTTTATCCATCTGAAGCATTTTTATAAGGGAAATTATTGGAGCAGATTTGTGGCTTCAGACAAACAATCCTTGTGGCTATATAGAAATTGGACGGTAGCTGGTGAAAGGAGAAGAAAGCAAGGCAATCTGCTTTCCATCTAGATGCCAGAATAATTTTTCTAAAACCCATAATTCTGCTCACAGGACTTTTTTTTCACAAATTTTTAATGAAAAACATTGAGCTGAACATGTCCTTCAACATATTCTTTCTTTCCCAGTTTTCTGTTGAGGTTCCTAAATTCACATATAAAGGAAAATTTTGTTTCACAAATGGAACCCAATGTGGAGTTTTAGCTGATTACCTCCATGTTTAACATTTTCATTGGGTCAGAAGAATGGCCCAGGTAGACCATAGTGGCCCCTTGCCTGCACTTAATCCCCTGTTGGAGACACCAAGAGAGGAAAACAGACTTCTTTGTTATTAGATGCACTCAGATACATATGCCATAGTTATTATTCTGGAATCTGTGATTAGGGCCACTAACACTTTAGTATTCAGTCTTGCTCAAGGAGGACCAGGTTGCTGAGTTGAACCAGTGCAGCTGATCCAAACTGAACCAGGCTGCTGATCCAAATTAGTGCAGCTGAAAGAAGACCTAGCCCCACTATCCTGCCATGCCCAAGAAAAGCATGCAAACCATTGGGTTCTCTTCAGCTGAAGACCTCAAGGATGAGCTGATTCCACCTAGCACATCGGGACTTGAGACTTCTCTTGAAACTCTTCCTTAACAACAATTTACTTCAGTGTACGAAAATAGGTCTTCTAATTCATTTAGCACCAACATCCCTGGAAGAATTATCTTTATTTGCTATCTACTTGACAATGTCAAATAGTGAGAAATCCCTGTAGTCAGACCTACACAATGCAGGGAATAGGGGACTACTAAGAACTCCATTAAATATCACAAGAATTAGCATTATTTGAGTGCTTACTCTATATCAAGCACTGGCTAATTGTTTTATATGTTTAATTATCATGATGACTCCATGAATTTGGCACTATTATTAATTTTATTTTATAAATGAGAAAAGAGAGGTACATTATCCAGATAATAAGTAAAGATCTGCAGTTAAGAAAGACCCAGGAAGTCTTAACAAATGGGCTATACGACCCCTACAGTAATGCTTAGCAATATTTATCACTATAGTCACTCAGTGAGGATGCATTGGATATATGATAGGAGTCAGAAACTAAAAGGAGGGGAATGATCTGTGCAGATAGATCAAGTGTGTCTCATTGACATTAAAATGGAGGAGATAGAAGTTGAAATGTCTACTATTCAATCTCATTGACAATTGAAAGATAATGGCATTAAAAATTATATTGATTGGATCCAGGCTGCCATATAAGTGGACAAATCAAAACACAGAAAGAAAAGACTTTGCAGTATCAGAAACACAAAGTAATCCCCCAGCCCCAGAGAAATGAAGGGATAATGAATGGGTGTGGTCCAGATCAGAATTACTGATCTTAAAATCCAACTTCAGAAATTATACTAGAGCATAGAGTAAAAAGGTATTGATTTTCAAATTATTAGAGAAAAGATAAGACATAGACAGTAGATGAAATATGAGAAAGAAAGACTTGAGTAGAAATTCATTTCTAGCACTGAAGGACCATGTAAGACTTTACATATAAAAGTCTCAATAATGGAGGCACAAAAATTTTCAAAGACATATTTTAAAAAAAAAATCTTCAAGGACATACTACAACCAAATGAAAACTATATCATGATAAAATTTTTAAAATAGAAGAAAGCTAATCATTAAGCTTATGGAACAGTGAAATATTTTAAATCCTGAGAAATAATTGATGCCATGGTAAACACACATGTTATGAAAAGAACCTCAAAATAAACAAAGTTAGCAATAATCTGCTTCTAACATTTTCAACACATCTTAGTGTAATACAAAAAGAATGTAGATTTACTACATTCTTAAGGGAAGGGAAGTCTTGTATATTAGGGCTTTTTAGAAGAACAGAACCCAGAGAAAATATAGCTATAGTTGATATAGATAAAGATGATAGATAGATAGATAGATAGATAGATAGATAGATAGATAGATAGATAGATATGGGTGTACATGTATAATTATAAAAAAAAGATTTATTAGGTTGACTTACATGACTAAAACCAGCACACTTCCACAATGCCCATCTGCAAACTGAAGAACTAGGGAAACCAGTAGTTGGTAAGTCTAAACAACAGGAAGCCAGACTGAAAGTTTGGACAGTCCTTGGAGAATCACTGGTGAGTTATAACCCACTTGAATCAAATGTATGAAATATGATATGTCATGAGCATTGTAATGTTTTGAACAACTAACAATAAAAAATTTTTTTTAAAAAAAAGAATCACTGGTGAGTGCGTTCCAAGTTTGAAGAAACTAGAGTCTGGTGTCAATGGTGATCACAGAAGCAAAAAGCACACCATCTCAGGAAGAATCCAGATTACACACATTGTCTGGCTTCCTCTTTCTTCCACTTTTTGTTCCATTTGAGCCATCACCCTCTTGGACAGTGCTGCCCAAATTCAGAGGATGTATTTCCCCCCACAATTCTCTGATCCATCATTTCTACAAACACCTTTGCTATGGTTTAGATGTGGTGTCCCCCAAAAGCTAACATGTGAGACAATTCAAGAAGGTTTGGAGGAGAAATGATTGGATTATATTCTTAGTATAATAGGTTGATTAAAACCTGATGGGGGGCTGAGGAGATGGCTCAAGCGGTAGCTCGCTGGCCTGGCATGCGTGCGGCCCGGGTTCTATCCTCAGCACCACATACAAACAAAAATGTTGTGCCCACCGAAAACTAAAAAATAAATATTAAAAAATTCTCTCTCTCTCTCTCTTTAAAAAAAAAACGGATGGGATTAACTGAATGGTCACTGAAGGAAGTAGTTCATTGAGGGTGTGGCTATGGGGCATACATTTTGTATCAGGTGAGTGGAGTCACTTTCTGATCATGATGTGAGCAGCTTCCCTCTGCCACACTCTCCTGCCATGGTGTTCTGCCTCACCTCAAGCCCTGAGGAATGGAGCCAGCCTTTTATTGACTAAGACCTCCAGAACTATGAGCCCCTAAATAAACCTTTTCTTTTCTACAATTGTGCTGGTTGCGTCCTTTAGTCACAGCAGCAAAAAAAGCTGACTAAAACAACCCTCCTAGATAGTCAGAAGTGTGCTCTATTTATTCCCTAAACTTCTTAGTTCAGTTTAGTTGAGCATCAAGATTAACGATCACAGCTTGGTCAATTGATTAATTAATAAGTAAAATAAGTTCAAAAACATTATTAAGCACTTGTCTATGTGTAGTATTTCCTTTGCTTAAAATGGTCCTAACAGACATCGCTGCATGGTCTACTGCCTCGCTTTTTAATCTACTAGTATCTCTTCTCATTGGATAGATGTTTCTTGACCCTTCATCTAATATAGCATTTCTCATTACCCTTTGTGATTAATTTTTGTAAAGTACTTCTATTATACACACATTTTTTTTTCTTTATTTACTGCCACCCCACATCCCATGTAAACTCTCTGGAGTCAGGACTATGTTTTGTTCACCACCCTATCCCCCATGCCTAGAAGAGTTGCTGGCACATATTAGAATCTCAATAAATATGAAAGAACAACATACAGAGGAGTGCTTCCATCCATCAATGAAAACAACATCTACTCTGGAGACCCAAAATAAACAAGGCCATGAAATGGCCATTAAATTAATGCATTAAAATATGGTTAACTTCACAAGCAATCAAAATGGAGGAAACAAACCAGAGAAAAGATACTTTATAGTTCTGTTAAAATATTTTAAAAATTGATAATATTCTGCATTAACAAGATGGGAAGAATGTGATATATCTATTTTTAAGGTGAATTTTTGTGGTCTACTAATATTTCTTTGGATTAGCTAATTCACTTGTAGTGATTTTTTTTCTACTGAAATATTTTTACAATTCTCAAAAGATAGAGATTTAAATGTTGTGCCACATTTTCTCAAAAGTGAAATGTAAATTTTGCTGATCCCATTCAGTACACAAAGATAAATTTGTTGCTTTTGTTGTTGTACAAAGAAAGAAACATGAACTTTCCTCTGTGGCAGTCTCTGGTAGGCAGAATTACATAGTAATGTGTTTTCTAGTTTAGGTGCTTTTGGAATGTTTGAAATTTGACAATAATATCTAACATTCTATAATCATTAAGAAGATAGAAGAGACGTGATTGTAATTTTTAAATGAATTTGTAAGCCAGTTTTCTCAGTTCTGAAATCTTCTCCACAGAGGGTCTATTAATCGTTTGGTCTTTTTCTAATATACTACTGAGTTTGATGTGCTGGTATCTCTTTCAGGTTGTTTCATCTATGCAATAAGCAGGATTGCTCCACAGATTTTCTTCTTTTCTTGTGCTAGGGTACTCCAGTTTGACTTAACACAGCTACATTTGCCTTGGAAAATTAGCTCCCACCCATCCTATCATGCCCCGTGCTGTGCTCAACTTGTGATCCAATTGCTCCTACTTTTAATAAGAAGTGTCATCTTTTTCATGCTTGGTGTGCCTTTGTTCATGATCTTCTCTCTGCCTGGCAGGCCCTTTACTGTCTTCTTTCCTTTGTAAACTTCAAATTATTTCTTGAGACACAAGTTAACTGTCCTGTCTGGTATGAATCCCCCCCACCCCAACCGTAGGGGGGGATTCTTTTTTCTCTGATCCCCACATGCTTTATAATATTATCCTTCAGTAGCATTTATCATGTTGTAGTGTAATTATTTTTCTGCATGTTTGTCTCCCTGATCTGACTATAGAGTATTTCTGATGCAGCGTTTGATTCATGGAAGTTTCTCAATCTTAGTGCATAAAATTTGAATTAGGCAAAGATACCCAGGACCACCTGAGAGTTTATGAGTTAAAAGTAAAAGTTCACCATTTCCTTGTTCTTCCCTTTGAATGATTATTTAATTTTCAGGATGATAAGGTCAGCAGTTACTGTATTACAGCAAAGAGTGAGGTGGGGTTTTAATGTCATCTCTCCTCATGCCTCTTGTGACTGCAGACTCAAAGAGGTTTTCCTGTCCCTACTGAGACCTGTTTAAAGTGTCCTTCACCTTCAGCTCTTCCTTATTACATTTGATCTGGCATTTCTGGCTGTTTATTTTTCTGAGTGCCCTTTTCCATAGGCAAGAACATTTTGTGACTCTCGGTTCCCAGGAGCGATCACATTGTGCCTGCTTCCAAATTGTTGCTCAAAAGTAAAACCCCTTGGATTCCACCAAGAGCCAATGAATACATACACCAAGATGAATATTGTGAAAAGTGACTAATGAATATGGCATCTGAGCAAGATCCTCGTTCTTCCTACTGAACAATTTTTGTTTCTCAACATCTTGATTGACTTCTTCTGATTGTCCTGTGAGTTTTTGTGCAATTTTTCTCATTCTTGGCTTTCATACTTTCACATTTCAAACAATGAAGCTGAAATTCTAACTTGAACCTGGGCTGAAATTTACATGTTTTTTTTTTTTTTTTTTTTTTCTGGGAGGTTCAGAAATGCCTTTGCTTTTCACGTGTTCATTAAGTAAAAGTGAAGAGTGGTTACTCATCTAAGGAAAATTAAAGTGCTGTAGAAGAAAACATGATTAAATATTTCATTCCATGCCAAATTTAAGGATTAACCTGTAATCCTGTAGATTCTTAGCCAAAGGGGGAAAAATTTCATATGGATCTCCATGAGATAAGAGGGCGATATAAAAATCACTTTGTACCTGGAGCACCTCACTACATGGTGAGGCGGCAGAGGCCTTTGAAACAGAGCCCGTCTTTGGCACCTCTGGGGTTAGTAGCATTGGGAGTGCCAGGAAACAGCCCCTGTGGCACAAGTGTGAGTCTGTCCAAGTATACTCCCCCCAAATCTAACTGGTTGTTTTATATGTATTTCTTTAAATATTTTAAATTAACAAATATGACTAGCACAGGCATTATGGAAAACAGCATGGAGGTTCCTTGGAAAAGTGGAAATAGAATGACCATATGATACATTAGTTCCCCCTTCTGTGTATATTTCCAAGAGAAGTAAAATCACTGTTTTGAAGCAATAGCTGGACTCCCATGTTCACTGAAGCACATGCTCAACAGCCACAATAGGGAGACCAATGTCCACTGATAAAGGAATGGATATAGAAAGTGTGGTTATGATATTCAGTGTGATATTTAAATTTTTTTTTTTTTAGTTGTAGAAGGACACAACACCTTTATTTTTGTGTGGTGCTGAGGATTGAACCCAGTGACTTCCACATGCCAGGTGAGCACTCTACCACTGAGCTACAACCCCAGCCCTTACAATGTAATATTATTCAGCCTGAAAAAGAAGGAAACCCTGCCATTTGCAATACCACAGATGAACCTGGAGGACAATGTGGAATAAGCCAGATACACAAAGATCAGTGCTGCATGACCTCACTTATATGTGGAATCTAAAAATGAAAAAAAGTTGAACTCATAACAGAGAGTAGAATGGTAATTACCAAAATCTGGGTATTGGGGGAATGAAGAGATACTGGTCAGAGGGTACAAACCTTCAGGTATAAGATGAATAAATGCTGAAACCATAATGTCTGGCTTGATAACTATAGTTAATTATAGTATACTTGAATTTTGCTAAAGATCTAGTGTTCTTATCATGCACTCGAAATGGTAACTATGTAAAGCAGTAAATATATTAATTAGCTGGATTGAAGTAATCATTTCACAATGTAAACATATGTTAAAACATCACATTATACATTCTAAAATATGCAATTTTTATTTGTCAATCATTCTTTAATAATGCTGGAAAAATTATGCCTATTTGTTGTGAAAATACAGGAAAAATATAATGAAAATATAATGAAAAATATAATGAAGAGAATATAATAAAAAATAAGACCTTCACAATTCTGTGGCACAGATACCACTATAACTTATGTAATTATTTTTATTTTATATAAATTTTGTATTTGCCTTTCCACTGAACAACATGAATGACGTTTTCAAGATTTACTGTGACTTCTCCATAAAATTTATCATTAGTACCTACTTTCTAGATTGGTTGCACCAATTTGCAGTCCCACCAGCAATGTAAGAATGTGCCCTTTTTCCCACATCCTTGCCAACACTTATTGTTGTTTGTATTCATAATTGCTGCCATTCTGACTAGAGTGATATGAAATCTTACAGTAGTTTTGATTTGCATTTCTGTAATTGCTAGAGATGTTGAGCATTTTTTTTCATATATATATTGATTGATCGTATATCATCTTCTGAGAAGTGTCTGCTCAGTTTCTTGGCCCATTTATCGATTTGATGATGATGATGATGATGATGATGATGATTATCATCATTTGGTGTTAAGATTTTTGAGTTCTTTATAAACCCTAGAGATTAGTGTTCTATCTGATGTGCTTGTGGTAAAAATTTGTTTTCATTCTGTAGGCTTTCTATAGCAGCACAATTCAGAATAGCTGAATTGTGGATCCAAACTAGATACCCTTCAGTAGATGAATGGATAAAGAAAATGTGGTATATATACATAATGGAAATTACTCAGTATTAAAAGAGAATAAAATCATGGCATTTGCAGGTAGATGGATGGAGTTGAAGAATATAATGGTAAGTTAAATAAGCCAATCCCAAAAAAACAAATGCAGAATGTCTTCTCTGATATAAGGATGTTGATTCATAATTAGGGTGGTTGGGGGAGCACAGGAGGAATAAAAAAAACTTTAGATAGGGCAAAGGGAAGGGAGGAGAAGGGAGAGAATGAGGGTAGGAAAGACAGTGAAATGAGATGAACATCATTACCATAAGTACATGTATGAAGACATGAATGGTATGACTCTACTTTGTGTTCAACCAGAGACATGAAAAATTGTACTCTATTTGTGTAATATGAATTGAATTGCATTCTGCTGTCATATATAACTAATTAGAATAAATAAAATTTTTTAAAAATTTAAAATTTATATTAGCTACAGGATACTATATTAATAGTTGGATAACATTACATGGATGTAATGCAATAATTATTCCCCATTTTTTTTGAATACTAATATCAAGTTATTTATTACAAATAATATTGACAGTATATGTTTTTGTGTTTAAATATACATCTTTCTACAGTTTCCTGATTGTAGAGTAAAAGAAGAGTTATTGCATTAAAAAGCATAAATGTTATCCACGAAAGTACTGCCTTTCCCAAAAGTCTGTTATCAATGTAAAATACCCAGCAATGCATGAGCTTCAGTTTCACCTCATTCCTACCAACACTGAGTTTCATATAGGCAAAGCATTTTTACATCTATGCACATTAATTTGATTATAATTTAATATATAACACATTTATATATGATATTTTAATTATACACACACATATAAAATAAGACAAATCATATCACTTTAAATTTTGTTGTTCAAGTACCATTGAAGACACCAAATTTTACCAATTAATGTTCATTTACAAATCATGTCAATTTTGAATTGGCAGCATCAAACAAAATCACAGTATGGGTGTATAGTAGTGTATATAAATCAGACTATAAAGAATGTCATCAGGTTTCTGATATGTGCAAATACCAACCCCGTGACTAACAGACTGGACAAAGGGCAAAATACAGTTAAGTTATATATTGTGATCCAATTCAGGCTAGTCACTCCTTCCCTGCTTCTGGCTAGATGCTTGCCAGCTAGCTACAGGACACCAGTGCCCCGACTTGTACTTCCATTCTGCGTTTGGCCTGTTTTTGTCAGTTTGGGTTTTTCAGATTCACTGTGCTGAGTTATTGTGAATTGACAATTCTTTAGAACAGAAGCTGTTTTTTCCCTTTGCTGTCTAGAGAAGGTTCATTTTTCTCTTACTGTTGAAGAGCAATGGTTTTCATTGCATTTCATTTCACTTAGTAAAAATGAAACAATTTCCACATCATATTAGGCATTCGTCTTTTTCTTAAAAGCTGTGGATTGTCATTAACTGACAAAATATTCTGCTGCCAAGATTTTGCAAGCATTGTATTTGCTGTTTGATGCCAAACATCCTCTTTAAATGCTAATGAACAGAGTATGGCATGCATTCTGTTCTTGATAGATTATGCCTTTACCTTCTGTGGTCAGCAGAAGGGGAATCCCCAGTCCATATGATCTCCATTCTGGCGCACTAGTTAGCACTTACAAGTACTACTCCATCTTAATCTTGCATTGAAAACAACATCCTCAGCTTAGCTGCTCCAACCATGCCCAAAGAAGCAATGCTGTGAGCCCCTTCCCCTTACATTCCCCCAGCCAGCTCTCCTCCCACTGAGGCAAATACAGTAACATTCAACTTCACAGCCCATCTCAACTTCCTTCCAAATTACAGTAGACCTTGAATATACTGCCAACTAGTTTGGCCTTTCCTGCATAGGCAATTGGGTGTCATCAAAAAATTTGAGACAAGGTGGTGAGGTGCTTGGTGAAAGATTTTTGCAGGAGGGAAGAGAGTGAAAAGAGCACAATAAAAAAGCAATCAGGAGGCTTTTGCAATAGTCCGAGCCTGTGCTAAGTCAGTGTGGTGCGGATACCTTAGGAAAAGGTTTGGGGAACAGAGGTAGAGTAGCCCATCAGCTTTGGGGCTTACGTATTTTGAGTTCCAGTCAGGGCTTCACCACATGTAGCTGTGTTGACATTTTAATTAAACCCTTTTTAAACCTCTGTTATTTTTTTTTATCAAGTTTATTCCTGTTAACTGGTTGTTATGACAGGAACTAAAATTCAAAATTGTTACAAAGGTTATGGAAGATAATGAACTAAAACTTGTAACATCCTACCTGGCATGTGGTATAGATTTACAATTTGTAGCAGTTTTCTGTTACTGAAAAACAAATTCCCACAACCCCAGCAGCTCCCAACCACACACTTTTTTGTTTATTTGTTTGTTTGTGTAAATCTCATAGTTCTTCTAACTCAAAAGGGTAGGGACAGTTGAGCAGGACCTTAGCTAAAGGTCTTTCAGGGGATGCCATGAAGGTGTCAATCATGCTGCAATCCTTTCCAGAGCTCAGAGCCCACTTCCAATCTTGGAGAATTCAGTGTCTTGCATTATAAGACTGAACTCTAGGGCTGTGGTTGTAGATTAGTGGCAGAGCGCTTGCCCTAGTATGTGTGAGGCACTGGGTTCAATCCTCAGTAGTGCATAAAAATAAATAAATAAATAAATAAGCAAATAAATAAAATATTTTTTTAAAAAAAGACTGAACTCTCCAGTTTTTCAGGGAATATCAGTGTAGCCACTCAGCTGCTAGTGGTGGCTCACAGTTCCTTGCCAGTGAAGCCTGTAACTCCTCTCACCTCATGGCAGCTTACCTCTTCAGAGCCAGCAGGAGAACTTCTCTACTTAGACTTGGATGACAGAGTCTTTTATAATGTAACGAATAAAGGAAGTGACTCTTTCATCACCTTGGCAGATTCAATTGGCTCAAATCAAGTTATAGGTTTAATTCCACATTCAAGAGGAGGGGATTGTACAAGGATATGTGTCATTAAGTTCATCTTAGAATGCTACTTACTACCATATATATGTATACAAATGCAAGTAACTATTTATGTGTAACTACCTATGTATATATATTCATGTATATTAGCAGTTGTATCAGTCAAATTTGTTCATTATAAGGCAAAAACTTGCCTTGAAGTGGATTGAGTAAAGTAACATTTTCAAAGGGAAACTCATTAGAAATACTCTGAAATTGTTCACAGGATCCACAGGGCTGTGGGTATTGGGATAGTGTTAGTGACTTTAGATCATAACATCTCAGGAGACATAATGTCTCAGCACATTAGGAAGCTGTTTCTACATGTACTGACTTTCTTTCTTTCTTGGATTTACCATTTCTGGCTTCTCAATGAAACTTGGGAATTTCCTGCATTAAAGTTTACAACTTGGAACTTCTCTGTGAGAGCACACCATTTCCCAAATCTCTAGAAGAGACATGCTTGGAAAGAATTCCAAGTGGTTTGTAGTAGATAATGTGAATCCTTAAGAGATTAGTGGGCTGGGGTTGTAGCTCAGTGGTTGAGCTCTTGCCTCTCAAGTGTGAGACATGGTTCAATCCTCCAGCACCACATAAAAATAAATAAATCAAATAAAGGTATTGTGTCCATCTTCAACTAAAAGAGAGAGAGAGAGAGAGAGAGAGAGAGAGAGAGATTAGTAACTGGGGTCAGGCCACCAGGATACCAGGATTGACCCATCCAAGTTTGAGTCCTCACTCAGAGTTAAAGGAAGTTTAATGGAAGACATATGGGGCTGGAAATAGAGCTGGGCAGATGCAAGCCAGATAGAGTGGTTATTGGTTCCCATTAAGATATTATGGATATTTATAAACATAAACTAATTACCCTCATATGTCTGCTTCCTAAGCTTTATCATTGTTAACAGGTTATTATGTTTTCTTTAATGCATATCTATCAATCAATCAACTTTGGTTTGGGTTCATTTCAAATAAGTTGCAGATATCAGTGTACATCACCCTGACCACTTGAGTGTGGTTGTCACTAAAGTTTGGTAGATTGAGTTTGAAGTTAAAGGTCAAAACATGAACAGACTACTTACTAGTAACAGTCTACTAGTTAACCTAAAAGGATAAACTTTCACAGATAATTATTTCTCATTAACTTGGCTATTGTTTTCCTAAATCTAGTACCAAAAGCAATGTTTCTTTTTTGGCACTTTATAAAAATGGAAAAATTGTTTGAATAGAGAAATATGTCTAAATAATATTAGGAGTAAAAGGAAAAATAATATGCAAGCCTCACTATTCATTGAATTGATCATAAAATCCACTTATTTGCCAAGGTAGAAACCTTGCAATCATAAACTTCTTCCTAACCCCTATTATTCATAGCTGCTAGTCAGTTCCTTACAGTTCTCTATATACCCTCCTTTCGGACCTCCTCAGATGTATTTCTGCTCTCCAACTCTACTACTTTCCAACTGTCACCTTTCACAGTAACAAAAACTTCACAAATTGTCCTTCTGAATTTGGTAACTCCTTGTAATCACTATAATGCCCGTTGTTATCTTTCTAAATACAGATATGTTTTCTCATACGCTAAAACAGTACTTGTACTTTTCCTGAAGGAGGAAGTCCACCATCTTAATATCATGGGCAAAGTACAATAAATACCAGATGTTTTATAATGTCCTTGTCAATTTCCTAAATGACTGTCAAGAACATTTGCATCATCCATGTTTTGGCTATTATCAGTTGGTTGCCTTAAATGACTATTCTTATATCCTGAGTTGGCCTAGTAGGTTCTGGGTCAGACTGACATTACCACACATCCTGGAGTGTTGTCACAAAATTTTAGTTCTTCCATGAGCAAGAACTAAAAATCTATTGTGCTAAGCCACTTCAACAGGGTGCATTTGTTATAGCACTTAACAGTCCAAAAGTGGTACACGATACCAAAAAGCATTATAGCTATTCTGCCGATAATATTTTTACAGAATGTACCTGACACCCACATTGGGATTGAAAAACTTCATAATAGCCCTGAACTACTTAATACAAAACAATGAAAATGACGATTGATCAATAAATGACAATACTAAATTTATCCCTGTTGAGATTGTGTTTCTCCCGAACATATATCTGGTAAATAGGCCTTCATAAAATACTGTGCGTAAGAAGTGAAAGATTTGTTTTCATAAGGTTTAATCCTATGCTTACTCACTAGAATGCCCTAATAGAAAACGTGTCTGTTAAATTGCCACTATTTAATAGGTTTACATTTTATTTAGCTACAAATAAATGTATTAACTTCTAATCAAGTAATAGGCAAGCTTCACAAATTTAAAAAACACAAGTTCTGAATTTTGTATAGGATGGGAACTTGAAATTATGACATAATGCTTTTGGTTTTTATTAGTTTAAATGTTCTCATTTTTAAATATTTTTGGTTTTCATGAGTATTGGATTTAAACCCTTATTTTTATGCAAAATTAACCAAATCTACTAGATGTTCAAAATTATTTACAAGATATCATGTACAATTCTTGGAGCATTTCAGTAGGAATTTTGGTCATTTGTAATGTCATTTAGATATTAGAAATAAACTATTTAGATATTATAGAAAAATGTTTATATGGCTCTGAAAAATCTGTTACTATAAGAGCTTTTCCATCTTTCTTAATACACTTCACAATGAAATTCAATTTTCATAATTTCAACAGGGAAAAAAACCCAGCACTTTATTAGTGGAATTGAAATGCATTGTGTGTTCACAAATGAGAGGGAAAAACTTATCAAAATGCATGCATAATTTTTAAGAAAATCAATTGATATGGATTTCTCTGACAATCAAAGGTGTAGTATGAATACTTTATTGTCTAAACTTGGAGACATTGCAACCATTGCCAAGGACATACCACTTTATCATAGAAACAGAAGGGGATTTAATTCAGAAAAACTTGGTCTTGCAACTGTAGAATTCATGAACTTGGGCAAAATTTTTACTTATTTTAACCTGTTTCTGTATTAAAGGCTGAGTCAATCATTCCTCTTGGATACAGCTATTAAGACGGAAAGTTCCAAGTATCCAAAGTGCCTCCCACACTCAGAAGCACACAAAAGGTCCACAAAAGAACCAGCTGTTGTCTCTTGGCTTCCTGAAAGGAAATTAAGGGCAGAAGTTATTTTTCTTTAACAAAGAGTAATGATTGGACATATCCCAAGACAAAACATACAGGTTTAGAATTTGAAGCATGTTTAGTTTGTCCCCAACAAGTGTGACCCTGCAGAGAAGCCAGAATAACAAAGGCACAGTTTTCAGACCTGCGTCTCCACCCATCAGATTTGTGACTGAGAAAATGGGTGCATTTCATAGGATCTCAGCTTTTTCACCTCTAAAATGATAAAAATGAGGGTGTTAAGGGTCAGGATCTTCTTTTAGCAATAAGAAAAATTAAAAAAAAAAAGGTTCTGGAAGATCTGAGTAACTGAAAAAGTTTGAATTCTTTTAAGAGGATTATAGCAGTTTATCTTGCTTTTTATGCTTTTTTTCTTTCAATGGGCTCTTTACTCCAATAAGAATTAAATGGTAAATAATACTCCTAACCTCACAAATTCTCTCTACTCTTTGTTCTTCAGACTCTTAAGTTTTATCCTCAATATTTTGAAATCTTTAAAGAATTGCTTTTCAAAATACCTATACAAGATCACAGCAAAGCTGATATTTTCAAGGCAATGGTACAAATTCTCTACATTTCTTCAATTAATTACTTCCTCTAGAGCTTTTCCCTATCATTGGCTTTTTAATGTGGCCAAGTATAAACTTTGAAGACACAAACTCCCCCACAGACCTCTACATGTATATTGAATAAAGTCAAGTATTGGATGGTAATAAGTGCATTTATAAGCATTATTTCTATAGTGAAAAAAAGGTTAATTTGAAAGTCATTCCTCCATTCAAGAAGAACAATTTTCTCTAGTCTTCTGACTATTTATAGAAAGACCTTTACATGTGCAAACTAATTAATAAATGGGATCAATTTCAAGGTATTTTTTCTGGTTCATCACCACTTAATCATTCAATTTAAAAAACATTTTAAAGGCCAAGTCTAAAATAGATTTGCACCCACGCCCCCAGTGTGAATTTTTCATTCTTTACAACATGCAGTAGGTACTGTATAATGACCTTTTCTCTGTTTGGAACAGGGATTAGAATAATACATTTGACCCTTTACAGTCACCTGGGAGAGATGTTAGTCTCCATGTTCAATAAACTGAAATATGTCTCGAGTGTCCCAAGGTTAAGGCCATGACTTTAAACTATTTAGCACAGAGTATCATACTGATTCACTGAGACTCTCAGGCTTTTTAAAAAAATTATTGGGCTGAATTATATATACTTTATCAGAACAATTTCTTTTCTTCATACAATTAAAGCAAATATTTTACATTGCAAATAAAGCAAGTTAACCTAGATGCATTGTGCATTATAATAAAATTTATAGCTGCATAAATAGCAGTGTAAACTTACAGAAAGACTAGTAATTATAGTGCCATTGATGGTCTTTGTTGCTTTAATTCTGAGGCAGCCAGAATGATTAAACTGAATCTTAATCGACTTCTCCATTAAAAATGCTGGCAGAGGAGCTCCTTTAACCTTTCCCATTGATTGAACACAACAATCACCATTCAATTATAATGCAAAAGGACATTTGTTATAATGTAGAAAAGATGCATGAGCCATTTCCTTTTACTCAAGACAATCAATGAGATGACTCCTACTTCTGCAAAGGTGAGAATGCTCTACCTGGGAGCCTGATAAAGTCAAAATCAAACGAAATCTCCCCAATGCACAGAGGAACAGGAGCATACCCCAGAAACTAATGGAGAACAGATTCATTAAGGAGAAATGAATTTTCTATTACTATTTACAATAGGCACATCTATCCTTGATATATTGTTTTCTTCCTAAGGTTTCAAAGTACTTAAATTACCATGATCAAAGGTTTAATGAGGGTGGTTACTAGGCCTTTTAGATGTGCTCTCAGTGCATGCTTAATAATACAAATCAAGCAATACTGGTAATTGGAGTAACTGAATTTTAGACTAGGAAGGAATCTTCAAGATTAACTGATTTATCTAAGGTCAGACAGCTAATTGTAACAAACCCAGTCTAGGATCCAGGTCAATCAATTCCCCATTCAACATCTGTTTCGTTTGTCACCTATAAGGTGTATTTCATTTTTAGTTAAGCATTTTTACTGGATTGTATACTTGAATGGAATGCTTAAGTTCTGTATTTAAATCATACACTGCACAACATATATCCAGCTATGCAGGTACAGTTGTGTTACTACAAAACATAGTGGTGGTAGGTCAATGATTACCATGGATTCTTTGCCATTCCTCCCATTGGGAGGTGGAGTGTACTGCACTTCCTTTGAATCTAGGGCAACTTGGTATCTAGAGCATTAAAATGTGGTGGAAGTAACATAGTGGGACTTAAGATGATAAACCCTAATAAGCCCTGCAATTTTTGTCCATTCCTCCTTCCTGGGATGTTTGCTCTGGAAGAAGTTGACTGCCAAGTAAGAAATATGAGCATCCCAAGGCACCATGTTATAAGAAAGTATTTAACAAAGCCACCCACATGAAGAGGCTGTGAGACAAGTGAAAACCGCATACACCTCCACTGTTCCAGACACAAGAAGCCAGGAATCAGACATCCATCATCAGAAGAAGGCATCTTGGACATCCAGGACCAGCAGACTTGATATGGAGAAGAACCAAGGAAAGCAGTTGACATCCAGAACTAAGGTTCTGTACACCTGACCCCAGTCAAATTATGACAACAGACTAAGATTAGTAAAAAAAAAAAAAAAAAAAATTGGATGTGTCAAAGAAAAATTGCACCCAACACAGTTAAATAGGCAAAGTAGACTTTTTTTCCAGATTGCTGCAATAGGAGAGAGAGAGAGAGACTGAAGGCTAGGAGAACCCTGCCTTTAAGTTCCCCTCAGCTAACTAATTTTTTGACAGATTTCTTTCTGACTATAAAACCCCTTACCTTCCTTTTCTTAGAGCATTTACTTTAGAAAATTTTTAATTGAAATTCTGGGCACCTTTGAAATGTAAATTTCCAGGTGCTGGCTAGTTTTATAACTCCCAAATGCCTTTTTTAAGGACCTAGAATTCTATCCTCTGAAATGCCATCATCAAAAAAGGCTGTGCCCCTATCTCCTACATTTCTATCTCCTGTCTTTTTTCAGAGGCTCAAAGTCTAACCTGGCAAATGCAGAAGGTCTAATCACATTGACCAACCATCATCCCAATGTCCTTCAATATTTTCCACTAGCTCATATCAGCACTTAAAAACTCTCCCAACTTTTGTTTCAATGGAGTTGAATTTAATCTCTCTCTCCTATTGCAGCAATCTGGAAAAAAGTCTACTTTGCCTAATTAACTGTGTTGGGTGCAATTTTTCTTTGACACATCCAACTCCACATCTAATATTTTAGTCATGTCTGCCCTAAATCCTGATCCAAATATCATGTACACAATTAAATCAATAAAATGGGTGCTGTTTTAAGCAAATAAAATTCTGGCATGGTTTATTATGCAGCAATAAATAACTGAACTTTCTCCCCATCATCGTGTGCGCGCGCATACACACACACACACACATACACACACAAATACACATAGAGAGTGTATACATACACAAATAAAAACACATATGTAAGTATATAGTTAGACATTATATTGATACAGATAGTTTTGTAACATATCAAAGTTCATTAAGACTCAATTCCTATCATCACTCAGTAGGGGCTAGAAGTATAAATTTCATATTACTCAATTACTTCAGAGCATGCTTCAGAAGTTTGGAACATTTAGCTACTTAGGTAAACCTGTACATCTTTTTACCTTAATTATTTTGAATATGTGTCTAATCATTAGAACTAAAAGATTATTAGAAGCATAATAATTATTTTGTATGTGTTTAAGCAACTGTTTATAGTTAGTCCGCTCCATATTCCCAGATCTCTCTTTTGAAAGTCAATTTGAAAGTACAACTGATAGCAATTAGCATGTTTTTAAAGTAAATAAGTTATAGTCTATTGAAATAATAAAAGAGCATGATAGTGTAAGGCACACCAAAACAAAGCAATCTTTTCTCTGCAAAAGACCTGGACTTGAATTGTCACTCTTTCTAAATTCAGGGTAACAAAATATTAAAATCTAGGTTCAAAAAGGGAAACTTTTTTTTTTTAATTTGTAATGAAATTTCTGAGAAAAACATAGATCTTAAATTGAAACTGTCTTACAGGACTTCCAAATTAATGTAAATTTTTGCAAAAAGGATGTCATTTGTTAATGAAGGAAAAAACTTGAATATGTTTTAATATAAAACCAGCATGATAGGACTACAGTGACCAGAAATCTGAGAAAGTTGTTATGCAGGGAGGCAGCTTTAGTATTCATGTTTGTCAACCATGCTCTTTCACAGAGTGTATCGTTTTTTTTTTTTGTTTTTTTTTTGTTTTGTTTTGTTTTGTTTTTTGTCTAGCTCCATTATTTTAATTGCAAGGAAGGAAAAACAACCTTTCACGATCCATAATTTTGAGGATGAAGGTAAAGTATTTCTTCTCAGGACATTTTGGTTAACTTTGCTTGCTTGGTATTAAACATTATAACAGTCTATGTATAAACCTCTGAAGTGTGACTTTAAATGATTTACTTATATTTCATATAGTATATGTTTATATTATACCTTATTAATAATTTTCCACATCATAAATTAAAGGCTGCCTGTTCATGATGCTTTCTGAACATACACTGACTGTAGCATGTACATGTTCCACTTGCCTCTTTGGGAAGGGCAAGCGTCACAAAAGGAGTATCCTGGATCCTCGTGGCCTGAGAGGTCACAGCTCCAAAATGGCTAGGAATGATGAGACCAGTGCTGGTAAGAGGGAAAACTTCACTTTTAGCTGGAATGTGCAAGACAGATTATGTACTTTGGCAGACTCAGGGTGGGTTTGGGCACAGGGACTTCAAGGCAGTTCTTTCTGGAGAGTAGGAGGTGAACTGATAAATTCTTTTCCGTGGGTGGACAGATTTGCCCCCAAGCTTAGGAAAAGAGCAAGCTGTGTCTCGTGTAATAGGTTCTGATTGTATCACTTGTGAAACAGAAAACTTTGATGGGTGATTGCTCCAAGAATTAAAGCCCTTCCAAAGTCAACCTACTTGCCTCACTTTCCACTGAGGATCACTGTGAAGTTACTGATGGGCCATTTAGTGACAGTATCCTGCCTCTGGCCTCCCTCTATTACCTACTTTCGTATTATATTCTAGAACTTACACATTCTGGTTCTACCAATTCACCTCATCCCCTTCTTTAACTGATGGGTGACAGAGTCAAAAGGGGTGGAACTTAGTCTTAAAACACTTTTTATTTATAAAAAAAAAGATTGCTCTCTCTAAATATATATGTGTGTATATATGTATATGTATATTTATATATCTTTTTATGAAAGGATTTTGTATAGTTTAACTCATTGCTAATGGAGTTTAAGTGACTCAGAGAAGAGTTAAATCATCATTTGCCATAGACACATAAAAATACATTTCAGCCGGACAAAAGACAAAGTGTTCCTGGATTAACCTGGTCACCAGGAAAATGATCCTTAGTATTTATTGACAACTTTAAGACCATATTTTTAGAAAGTGCTTTATATTTCAAGTGTGTTTCAGAAGTTATTTTGTTTTGGCATTTTGTTTGACTTGGTTAATATAGTCATTTTCTCTGAATCCAAACTTCCTTATATGTAGGTCAAATTTCTCAATCATTAGTTATATTTGGATGCTGTGAAGTCTAGGATCTAAGAAGGTATTAATGAAGTTGCTTCATGCATGTACACATTCACTATGAAACTAACACTTATTATGTCAGAAAGGGCTAAGTCTGCAAATAGCATTGAATCACCAGCTAAAAGGAAGTAGGCTACAAAAGGAATATATCACATGGAGAAGAAAATACAAGAAAAACCTACCTTAGACATCAGGAAAGCTTCTTAGGGGAACGTGACTTCGGAAGTGAGTAGGCGATTCATGAGAATGAAGCGTGGGAGTTTGAGAAGTGAGTTGCTCGATTTGGGGGTGGAGTGGAGAGGTCCTTTCAGGAATAATAAAAGGAAGAAAACCAAAAAATCCCTATTTTGTAAAATGAAATAAGAAGACTTGCATATTTTTCTATTCAGTAATAGTTTATACACATAGGAATTAGATTTCTCTTAAAAATTTCAAAGAATTTGCCTCTAAGATTCATCTGAGCTCAAAAATGTGGAAAAAAAAAATCCAAACAAACAGACAAAAAGAACAAGTGGTCAGACCTGCCAGAGCAGGATTTTTTGAGAGAAAGTCAGCCAGAGAGAAGAGAGTAGTGTTTAGGCCCACTGACCACTGCCTTCTAGGGCAGCATCAGAAATTAATCCAAATCAGAGCCAGGCTTGGACAATGAGGTCCTCATATGACTTGGTTAAGGAATTTGGGCCCTACCAAGCCCCTGGAATGATCTGGAACTGAAACATGAAAATAAGACATATAGGAACCTGAGCTGGATCCCCATTCTGCCTAAAAGCATTTGAATTTTGGGGAAAGTCTATCCTCTTCCTCTGCTTGGTGTGGTGCTTGGGATTCTAACCTATATCTGTGGCTGTAGGAAGAAGAAAACTATTAACAAGAGTCATGTCTTTGTTTGTGATTGTAAGGAGCAGCCCCTCTGTGTCATGGTGGGAGTTGAGAGATGGATTCTAAGCCTTGATCCTGGCTCTGTCTGAGTGCCTGTACAACTCTGGGCCAGGTTCTTGCAGGGCAGGTCTTCAACTGCTCAGTCTTAGACAGCTTAGCATGAGCTATCAGAGTTAATTGAAAAAGAGTCCTAAGGTCAAAAATGCTGGACTGTGTTAGAGAGGGATTTTACTACCAATTTTTACAAACTCTGATATTGCTAATTTTAAAAGAGGAATGTATCATTAAGAAATTGCCCAAAGTCCATTGAATGTTCACCTAATACTTGCCCTTTCTTGTGACAATCTTTCAGAATTAGAGGATCTTAGACAAAATTTGAGTAATGACACTTCATATCCACCAAATCTTAATAGTGATGCTTGTATTTAAGATTTTACAAAATTCTTCATTCTACCTTTTCTGATATCTCCTTTAAGACTTTTACTTTCTCTTTGTGAATACTTTCTTGACCAAAGTGGTTTGTGCTTTAAAAAAGAAAAATCTTGATGAGTCAATTGTCACTTGACTTCTAAAACTGGATTTTAATTTTTTAATATGAGAATCTTTTTTTTTCTTTCTATAAAGCATTTTATATTGAGATCATTGGGATTCACAAATACTTTTAAGAGATCGCCTGCATACCCTTTACCCGGTTTTCTCTGATTATAACACCTGAAAAACTATAATACAATATCAAAATTAGAGTATTGACATTGACAGAGTCAAGATACAGAATATGTCTACCATCACAAGGACTTCTTATATGTACTATCGGTTCACACCCACTTACTTCTTCTTACTTCCTCTTTAGCCCCTGAGAACCATTTTTTCTGTTGTTCATTTCTTTAATTTTCTTCAATAATGTCATATGAATGGAATCATGTATAACCATTAAAATTGACACTTTTTCTCCCTTGGCATAATTCACTGATGACACATACAGAATGTCACATTCAGGATGTAACATATATCAATAATTTATTATTTTATATTGCTGAATAGTATTCTATGATATGGGTAGGGCACAGTTTATTTAAATATTAGTGTAGAGCATGTGAGTTGTTTCTAGTCACTAGTTGTTATGAGTAAAGCTGCTATAAATATTTGTATACAGTAGCCCAGCACAGTGGTGCATGTTTATAATCTCAGCAGCTTGGAGGCTGATTCAGGAGGATAATGAGTTCAAAGCCAGCCTCAGCAACTTTGTGAGGCCCTGTCTCAAAATACAAAATAAAAAGGGCTGGTAATGGGGTCAGTGTTTAAACAGCCCTGGGTTCAGTCCTGGTACCAAAAAAAAAAAAAAATTGCTTTGTGAGAATATAGGTCTTCATTTCTCTGGGATAAATGCCCAGGAGTATAATTGCTGGACAGTACGTTATTTGTATGTATAGTTTTTTGGTTTTTTTTTTTAAAAAGCAAACTCTTTTTCAAAGTGGACATTCAATTTTATATTCTACCAATAAGGAGTAAATGACCCAGTTGCTATGTATCCTAATTAGCATTTGGTGGTGTTAATACTTTATATTTTAGCCATTTTAATAGATGTGTAGTAATATTTCATTGTAGTTTTAATTTGCATTTCCCTGATGGCTTATGATGTTGAATATATTTTAAGGTACATATTAATCAGGTGTGTATATCTTTCTCCGAGAAAGGCCTTTTCATGTCTTTACCCCATGTTCTTGGTGGATTATTTTTTTAATTGTTGAGTTTCAGACTAATATTCTAAATATTAGTCCTCTGTTGCATGTGCTTTGAAATATTTCCTCCTACTCTGTAACTTGTTTTATAATTCTCTTATGGGACCTTTTATAACAATGTTTTCAATTCTGATGAAGCCAAATTCATTGACTTTTCATGTTATGATTATGATTTTGATATTAAATATAAAAATTTGTGTCTAGTCTATATCCCAAAGATTTTCTCCTGCTTTTCAGGGGTGCTTAAATATTGAGCAACACTCTCAGACCTTTTTATTTTTTATTTTGAGATGCAGTCTCCCTAAATTGCCTAGTACCTCACTAAGTTGCTGAGGCTGGCTTTAAATTTGTGTACCTCCTGCCTCAAACTCCCAAATTGCTGGGATTATAGGAGTGCTCCACTGCACCCAGCTTCTCCTGCTTTTTCTAAAAGTCTTATTCGTTATATTTTATACTTAAATCCATAATCTGTTTTATGTTCATGTTTAATTTTTTATAAGGTATAAGTTAGGTCAGGGGTGTTGTTATTATTTTAGTTTTTTTTGTTATTATTTCATTTTGTCCCATTGCTCCAGCAATATTTGCTGAAAACTGTATTGTTCTTGCACCTTTTTCAAAAATCACTTTGGCATATACATGTGGATCTGTTTCTGGGGTTTTATTCTGTTCCATTTATATATGTGTTTATCTCCTCACCACGCAATTTGATTCATTATCCATATAATTGCTTTTGACAGTAGGTAGGGTGATTCCTCTCAGTTTATTTTTCTTATTCAAAATTATTTTAGATATTCTAGTTCCTTTGACTTTCCATATAAGTTTTAGATAAATCTTGTCAATATCTACAAAAATTTTCTATTGGGATTTCGAAAGAAACGGAATCATGTCTGTATGTAAATTTGAAGAAGAACTAACATCCCTATTATGTTTAGTCTTTGATCTGCGGGGGAAAAAAAATAGGTTTTTCTTTAGGGTTACTCTAGTTTCTTTCATCAGCAATGTATTTTTCAACATACAAGTTCTGCAAATATTTTATTAAGTTCATGTTGAAGAATTACCTTTTTGAGGACTCTCAAGAACATTAAATTTTTGTGTTCACTGTCCAAGTGTTTGTTGTTATTAGTTAATGTAAATATCATTGATTTTGCCTGGTTCTCTTATAAGTTTCTAGCTCACTTATCAATTCTAAAATATTTTTGGAGGTTCCCTGGGAATTTCAAAATGCCATGTGCAAATAGAAACTTTTATTTCTTCCTTTCTTCTTTGCATGAGTTTCCCCCTTTCTTGCCTTGTTCCATGGGCTAGAAAATCTAGCAATGTATTGACAACAGTTGTGAGAGTGGACATTCTCTGCTCTGGGCTCTGGGCTGTTTTCCCTTCCTGAGTGAGCCTAGAGCCTCAGCGTGCTGAATTAGGATTCTCTTCAATAAAAATCCCCTTATGCATGTTGCATGAAGCTGGTCTCTTGTGGTCTCTTCCTCCAACGTTTCGCCAGACCCTTACAGTATAACATACTTAATAAGACTCTAAGAAATAAAACCAAGTATCAATAAATGGAATGGCAGGCTGTGGTTATGGCTCAATGGTAGAGTGCTTGCCTACCATGTGTGAGGCCCTGGGTTTGATCCTCAGCACCACATAAAAATAAATAAATAAACAAAATAACGGTATTATGCACAACTAAAATATTAAAATATTTTTAAAATAAATATTTTAAAAATTAAGTGGAATGGCATCAAATTTGAAATCTTCTGCATAACATAAGAAACAATTTATAACATGAAGAGAGAGTCTCCAGAATGAGAGAAAAATCTTTGCTTAGCTACTCTTCTCACAGGAGCATAGTATGGAGAATATATAAAAACTCAAAACAACACCAAAAAAGAAAAAATTAACCCAATTAATAATGGGCTAATGAACTAAATAGATATATCTCAAAAGAAGAACTACAAAAAAATGAAAAAATAGATATGTATGAAAGAATGTTTAATATCCTTAACAATTAGTGAAGTTAAAATCGAAAATAAGATTTCATCTTGCTCTAGTTAGAATGGCAATCATTAAGAATACAAATAACAATAAATTCTGATGAGGATGTGGAGGAAATCATACACTTTTACATTATTGGTAGGACTGAAAATTAGTACAACCACTTTGGAAAGCAGTATGGAGATTCCTCAAAAGAGTAGGAACAGAACTACCACATGACCCAGCTTTCCACTCCTTGGTATTTATCCAAAAGAGCTATCAGCATATTAAATTAATATTCATACACCAATATTTATAGCAGTGCAATTCACAATAGCCAAGTTATGGAACCAGGCTAGTTGCCTGTCAACAGACAAAGGGATAAAGAAAATGTGGCGTATATATACACAAGGTAATTTTATTCATCCATAAAGAATAAACCTATAATGTTTTCTGGTGAAAAGATGGAATTTGAGAACATCCTGCTAAATGAAATAATCCAGACAACAAGTGCTTTCTCTCATATGGAGAAGCTAGAAAGCTAAGGGTGTGGTTTAAAAAGGGCAGAATCTCACAAAAATAGGAGACCAAAAAAAAAAAAAAATCAACTCAAAGTGGATGAAAGACCTAGGAATTACAGAAGTAGTAGCAGAAGTAGATTGAGAAGGAGGGAAGAAAGGAGGGCATGGGGAAGTACTGGGGAATTAAATCTATCAAACTGTGCTATGGCCATGTACAAATATCCTATAAGGAATCCTGCTTATATGTGTAATTCTAATGCACTAATTGGGATAATACTAATACTAATAATCATAGAAGGGATATCAGTAGAGCATAGAACAATCAAATCAGGTGAAGAGGAGGGGAAGGAAGTGGAAGGTACTGGGGAATGAGATTAATCAAATTATGCTATGTGTATATACAGATATGGCATAGTGAACCCCTCTATTATGTATAATTATATTGTGCAAATAAAAAATTAAAAAATAAAGTGAAATTGAAGAGAAAATGTATTTAAGCTTATCCTCCTTGGGGTTCACTCAGCATCCAAAATATGTAGGTTTGTCTTTTGCCAAACATAGAAATTTTGTAGCCATTATTTCTTTAAGAACATCCCATTCCTGCCTTTCCCCCTTCTCCTTGTACATTTCTAAAAATACAAATGTTATATTTTTTGTAGTCCTACAAATATTGGAGTCTCTATTCAGTGTTTAATCAATTTTTCTCTTTTGTTAAGACTGGGTAATGTGTTTTCTTTAATTATTTTACTCTAAGTAATGGAAGAAATCAGAAGGCAAACACTGTTTTAATACTTCTATTGCTAACTATGATTTTTTTTTAAAAAAAGAGCTAAGTAGGGAAATCCCTAAAAGAAGAATATAAAGAAGAATTTGGATAAAACTGCTTTTAAGAAGAAAAAAATGTTGATGAATATCTCATCCCTCCTCAGTGGTTAGGGTTGTATTGTTATTTCTGAATAATACTTTTTAATATTTACATTTTTTAATCTATGATTAGTGTCACTTAGTGAATCACACAACAAAATATAAGCCAATAAATTATATGATGCTCTGCACAAACATAAGTCATGGCAGGAAAAAAAGAAAAATGGAGTCAGTCTAAGGGACAAAGAAAATCCTAGGGAAGCAGATGAAAGTTTGTACAATCTCACAATCTCGCAATTACATAAGTATAAGCAGAAAGGTGGCAGATAAACAAAGACTTAAAGGAAGCAAATGAACAAGTCAAAGGATATCCAGGAAAAGAACATTCTAATGCCAGGGAATAGATATGGCAGAAATGTTAACGTGAGACTATCTGGCATATTCAAGGGACATCAGGAGGCCATCATGGCTAGAATGTCCTGAATAAAGAATTAGTGGAGATGACATAAGAGAATTTGGGGGTCAGGTGTTGGAAAGACTCATGGAACAATGTCATTGTAGATGGGATCTTTTCAGGACTTTGAGCAAAAACATGGCATGATTTGCCTTATGTTTTAGCAGACACATTTTGTCTATTGTGTTACACTGGGAAGAATCTATGGTAGAAGTACAGACACATGGAGTCAAGCAATGGTGACATGCCATTTTGTATCAGAAATTACGTTTAGTTGTAAGGGGGAAACCAAAAAACAGTTGTTCAAGCATACTTATATTTATTCTTTTATATTTATAAAACTCTGCATTATGCCACTTAAGGTGGCATGGTGATTCCATGTCCATCAGGGAACCAGACTCTTTTCCTTACCTTTTATTCTACCATTATGATTCAAGATTTATCTGCTGGTGCTCCAGCTATCATGTCTGAATTGCAAGACTACAATAAAGAGGAAAGAAGAACAAAGGGCTTACACCTACTCTCTAGGAAGGCAGCTTTCCTAATATTCTTTTAAGAGGGACAATGACCATTTCATTTATCAAACCTAAATCTAAGGAAGCCTGAAAAACAATCCTTTAGCTGTACAATTTGCCTCTGTTTTCATTTCTTGGAGAAAAGGAAATAGATATTAGGAGGCATCTAGTTTCTTCTACCACATATTCTGCTTTATCATTGTGTTTACACTATCTTTTATAAATTTTACATTGATTGGGTTTCAAGTTTCCAGTTCTGTAACAGATGAATCCTAAAAGGTTATTCTAACAGGGATGCTTTCAGAAACTCCTTGAAATTTTTTCACATTTTGGTAGATTGAAAATTTGTACCAGTTTCTTAACTTGTCCTGTACTAACATCATTTGCCATTTAACTTGAAAATACAACTTTATAGCGGTCTTCTGCTCACTCTCTGATCAAGTCTTTGCCAATGGCCTGGGATCCAGAGCTTTTGTGTCTGCTTCTCCTCTTTGATCTTGCTGTCATCTTGAGAACATGCTTTTGCTGAAAAAGGTTAGAAACATTGTACCAAGCAGAGTCACTTTAGCCTCCTGAACTGAGGAAGTGCACACAGGCAAATGGCCAGTGGATCTCCAAAGGAATGAACAGGCCAGTCAAGATCAGGAGTGCCTAACATTCCCAGCTGATCCTAGATACCTGTGCATAGCCCTTGCTATTACATATCACTGCCGTTTGGGTTTTTTGTTGTTGTTGTTGTTACTTCTAAAGCAATATTAGGACAATTGATAATTAATATATCTGTGATTAGTATCCCTTATTTTTCTTTTTAATCTTTGGCATGTTTCATAACTTTTATTTGAAATATTTATGGAGATGATGTTAGATTTACAGGCTTATAAGAAACAATGCAGGCAGAGTTCAAGTGCTCTTTATCCAGTTTTTCCCAAAGGTAGCATTTTACAAAACTACTATCACAACCAGGATATTGACATTGGTAAAAACCCACTGATCTTATGTGTAAATTCCAGCTTTACTTGTGTTTTCATGTATGTGCCTATGTGTATGTGTATATTTAATCCTATGTAACTTTATCACATGTATAGGTTCATGTATCTACCACCATTGTCAAGATATTGGAGAGTTGCATCATCCCAAGGACCCTTGATGTTATAACGTCTACCTCCCTCACCTCTTCTCATTCCCATCTCTGACTCCTGGAATCCACTAATCTGTTCACCATTTCTAAAAATTTTGTCATTTCAAAAATGATATCCCTTATTTTCAATAATGAAACAAAAATATCCCTTGTAAAGTATTTATGTGGTTAAATCAATTGATAAAGTTGATACTTTTGTTCACATTTTGATCTCATTCATTCACTTTTAAAATTTCTCAAATTATTCCTATAAACACATCAGTGGATACATCCTGCTTGTGACATATAATGAAAAAGAAAAAAAATATATCTATTTTTTACATAGTTGGTTAAATATTGGTTCTGTTGCTTGTGCAAATACCCACAGGTTATCAGTTTTTCTTCCTATTAGCCTTTTGTGTGCTCCCTAAAAGGATATTTTTCCCTTTTCTGCATCCACAAAGATAACAAATCGCATGCCATTAAAACAAGAAAAATAAAAAGGATGCAAGACATATTTCATATTGAGAATTTAAAAACATATAATATAATTTAATAGTCAAAAAATGAGAGATTGAAAACTCAATATAATACCACTACTACCTCAAAGATCAAATTGCATACATTTGCATAGAAACAACATAAATTCCTGAAGGGTTTTATGAAAAAATTTGAGGGCGGCTCTTTAACAAAACCTGCCTATAATATTTAAAATGCTAAGCAGCTTTCTTCTTTAGAGTTTTGAAACTCTTCCTTTTTGCTTTTGGGTTCAACAGATTAAAAGGCAGTTTGGTCATTAAATATCTTTGAAGATAGTTATCTGCAGATTTGACTTTGGGGTACAAATATAAGGGAACAATTTGTAACCTGGGAAGATGGTGGTATTGAAGAGTAATATTTGAACAAGAATTGCTGGAGGAGAGATTTCCTACTCCAGACAGGCATCAATAGCAGATGGTGAGACCTACTGGGAAATAAGAACAAGTATTGGGAAAGGGAATACTGTATCATGGCAAATATAAGATCTGATGCAGCAGAAATCTCTCTCTGGAAGCTGAAGTTAAATTGCCCATTAATGTTTTATAAACACATTTTTATGGAAGAGCTAAAAATTTATCAGAAAACAAGGCATTTTGGATAGCAAGATTTGTGCACAAATTTCTCAAGATCTGCTGGGCAATAGGGTAGTTCTCTTTATTGTATAAAATGTACAAGTTTGGGGGGAGTTTAAGTTGTTTGAATGTAGCATTGAGTAAAATGTTTGAATGTTATACTGAAAAAAAAAGACAACACGTTTTCAAAGGAATAGGTTTACTTTTCTTAACCTATACTTTCTAAATGTATTATATGTCATAATTTATTGTAAATATACAGAAATAAACTTGTTCCAATCGATATTTTTGTTGTACATATAAAATCATTTTAAAATAAAGATAAAAACATGATAATTAATTTTTCAACAAGAACTTAAAAGTCCAAGCACCTTCATATAGTCACACACAAACACAGAAAAATACATATACACAAATACACTTCCAAGTATAACTGTTCTGTTTAATATCTTAAATATATTCAGATAGGTTTTAGAACTGAAGGGAGTTATCCATGATTTTATTTTAAAAACCCACTATTTATTAAGTGTCACATGAGCTAGCTGGTACCAATGAACCAAAATATGTATGATTGGCTAGCATTAAGTTTTTGATAGATTGATTAGAACATTTGGGCTAAACACTAAAAAGTAAAATTAAATATAAAAATATTTAAAATTAATCAGGAAGCATGTGTGAATACAAATATAATCTAACAAGTATTTCAAGCATCTGTTATATATATAAAATGGATTTTCTATGAAACCAAGAAGAATTCAATATGCCATGTTTACTGAAACATGAGATATACCAGAACTATGAGTGATACAAAAAAAAAAACCTTACAAATAAGTCTATACACAAAATTAATATACACCTTAAATACTGTTGTGGGCTAAATTGTGTGCCCCAAATTCACATATTTAGAGTCATCACTGCAGAACCTCTGAATGTGACTATATTTGAAGATAAGGTCTTTAAAGAAGTAATTAAGGCCAAATGGGGGGAATTAGAGTTGTTTTTAATCTGATATGGCCAGTGTCCTCATGAGAAGAGAACATGAGGGAGAAAAGGGAAATAAAGAAAAGGTGGCCTTTTGTAGCCTAGAAGGGCCTCAGAAGAAATAATGCCTGCAGACACCTTGATCTTGGAATTCTAGTCTCCAAAATTGTGAAAAAATAAATTTCTGTTGTTTAAAGCACCTAGTCTATGGTGCTTTGTTATGGTTGTGCTCACAAACTAATACAAACATCATAGAAAAAAATTAAATAATTTTAATATAAGAAAGCCAATTCTTTATTACTGTCATAATGTATACCTTAGGAAAAAAATTATTTCTTTTATATAATATTATAACCAGTGTTTTGTTTAGACACAACTACCTCTTCTATGAAATTTGTGTGCATATAAGTTATTCCCCTTACATCCTCTTCTCACTCAGCCCCATTCTGTGTCTCCTAGGTAGCAGCAAGATGTGTCATTATCAAAAAGAATAGCACAATAAGTCTAAACCAAAGTAAGTTCATGGATTTAATAGACTTAAAAATCTTTCCATGATTTCTAAAACTCCCTTGGAGGGACTTTCTCCTTTCTTAATGAGCCAGTTGTTTTCATTAACCACTAATTACTTTTTCTAAGCATAGGGGTATATGTGACAAAGATGATGAAATTACATGGGAAAATATTATACTGATAATTGGAAAATATTATACCAGCCAAAAATAGCAAGCATTCAGGAGATTATTACTTTAAGTTTGTAGAAAATTAAGGCATTAGTCTTGAGGTATCATTACTATAGTATGAAAACTGAAGACAACTTTCAAACACATTATTTTAAAAGGCAGGTCACCAAATGCCACTGTATCAGATCTCTATTAAAGCATAATTTAAACTTCATTGATTATTAAGGTTTAGTAAAAATAAATTTACCACACTCTATTTGTCAAGCATCAGAGTGTCACTGTGTTAATTTATTTATTCAGTACGCACTGGGCTTTTGACCATCATCCTCTCTGATAGGTACAAAGCCAATTTCGTGCTATGTATCTCAGACTGTATGAGATAAACAATTATTCAAAACACTTCCCAAAGCATGGCACACTTTAGATGAAAGAGGAAACCTGGAAGCTACTGTTTGGCTGAATTTTCAATCCTCCAGAAAACTTTTTCACCTGTGAGGTTGTAAGAGTCATAAAATTTCTAGCGACAGGCATTTAGGAAGTTCAGGTTGCTGATGACTGTACTCTGGAAGTGTTCACATAAACACAAAAGACATGTAAATTGTAGCCATTTTAAAGAGTCAGCACAATGGTAAATACTTCAAATTAACCTGAAGATAGATCTATCTGCACTAAGGGAATCTGATAGCAATCAAAGATCTTCATTGATGATTCAGAGCTAAAAGTTCCTAGATTCTGCTTTCTCAGCAGTATATTCTCAAACCAGTAGACTAATAAAAGTGGATCAGGAAAACACTCGTTTATTTGCAAAGCTAGAAGACTGGAAAATGCATTTCTATGTCCTCAAATTCTAGCTCGAGTCAGATATTGGTTTAACCTTTAGACTTCTTATATTGTTTTTTTAGAACTCACTATGTCAAGGCATTCTGAAGAGAATTAAAAAGCGAACTTGGTGAATGTTCTAAAATAGCATTTGAAAAAAGAAAACAAGGAGAGAGATTTAAAAAGACAGAAACAAATACATGTGTAGAAACCAGTCTGTTGAAAAAAGGTAAACTGTTGAGTTAATAATGCCATCCGTTTAGTTCGGGGAATGTTAATAAATCAGTTTCTTGATTTCACATAGAGAAAACTAATGGTTTATTACTGACTCAAAACTTGTTGCTTTGGCTCTCAGCTGTCCATTTGCACACATGAAGGATCAGAGATCTTCGTTGACAGTGAGGGCTCCTGATTCAGGGTATATCGGTTCAAATCCCAGTGTGGCTGGCTATCTACCTTTGGAAATTTAGCTTAAGGCTCAGTTGCCTCATCTGCTAAAGCAGAAATTAATGATTCCTCATAGCCTTGCTACAGAATTACATAATCTGCTTCACAGAAAGTCTGATATAAGTAAACACTAAATAAATGGTAGCCATTATTATTTAACAATCCAACCCACAGCCAATTCATACATGAAGTAAATAATGACAAAAATCCCCTAACAAAACAAAACCTTACAGTGTAGAGATGTTTAGGCTTAAGATATATGTATATATTTGACACTACAAAATGGCTTAAATGGATCTAGAATTTTTCGGTTGTACTCTTAATAATAAAATATTCTGATGAAATGGCTTGATTAGGAAATAAGGGGGTGGTTTTACACCAAGGAAGGCAGTATAGAAACATCTCCTATAATACAACTCTTGGAAGAAATTATTTCTATGGGTGAAAGTTTCTAAAATTGTATCTTAGCCTATATGAATTCTGAATCCTCTCTTTGAGTTTCAATGTTAGTGATTATACATTTTATTTTATAATAAGTAATTCACTCTTTTTTCAGCTTTCTGGATCTCCCCCAATTGATCCTTTTCCTTTACTACAGATGTTATCTGATGATTTTACTCCCTCTTTCCAGAATGTTTGAAATACATAAGAAAGGAAAAAAATCAAAAACAAATTAAGAGCTCTCTTTTCAAATTAGCTATCAACTCTTAATACAAACCCAGTGTGTGTGTATAATAAGTCTAAAGGTTAAACCAATATCTGTTTGTGTGTGTGTGTGTGTGTGTGTGTGTGTGTGTGAAGGAGAGAGAGAGAGAGAGAGAGAGAGAAAGACAGAGATGGTATTTAATGATTTTTTAAAAGCACTGGGAGAACTATTCAATGTTTTTGCTTCAAGAAAAATTTAGGGCAGCTGTGGAGGCTGGAACCCAGGGAGAATGAGGTAAGATTCCAGGTGCTCTCTTTGGCTGCCAATTCTGTAAAACAGTATTGTATTAAAATAAATAAATAGATAGATGAATAAACACCGCTCTTTTAGTTACCAAGGAGGCAGGTTTTGGAAAAGATGTGCAAAGCCACATATGAGTACCCATGCAACGCAGTTTTTAATTTCCTGTCTTGTGCCTGTCAGTCTGATGGGTGTCTGCAAGATGACTGCCAAGTTGTCCTGGGCGTAATTGGAGCAGGAGAATCTGAAGAACATTGAACTGGTATCACTTTACTCATTCTTTCTTGTCCTTATTGTCCTTCAAGTCTTAAGAGCACTTTTTGAAACTCTTGACAGCAAAGTCGCTACTTTAGATTAGGCAACAGATGAGTAAACACTCTCACCAAGAGAAATCCTTCAAAATGAACTACATTACCAGAAAGGTAGCAGATATGGTATTACGGTTGCTTTCTAGGGAGACCAATAGAGTAGAGGAAAGAGATTGAGAAGTATGGATGAAAGGAGGGCATAGGGAATTATTGGGGAACAAAATCTACCCAATCATGTCATGTCCACTTATGAATATATCACAATAAATTCTATTGATATACCTTCTATTATTATTATTATTATTATTATTATTATTATTTCATCAATGCACTAGTTGAAATGAAAGTAATGATAATAATAAAAGGGAGATGGGCAGAGTAGAGCAATTGGATCATGGAGTGGGGGAGGGAAGGAAAAGGGAAGATACTGGGAAATGAGGTTGATCAAATCACGTTATATGCATGTATGAATATGGCATAATGAATCCATCCTATTATTATATGTAATTATAATGCACCAGTTTTTTAAAAAAAGATTCCCTTCTGTCCATATGTTAACTTTAAGATTCATTACTTTTCAATATGGGAAATTCTGATACCCTAGATCCAAAAAGATAAGATCTTGGGATTTGAGGTAGAAAGGATACAAATATGAGAGCAATAAAGCATGGGTACCTCTGTATTAATTTCCTGAGGCTGCCATAAAAAGTACCACCCACTGGGGGATCTAACACAACAAAATTGTATTCTCTTGCAATTCTGGAGACCCAAAGCCTCAAATCATGGGTCAGCTTAGCATTGTACCCCTGTTCTGGGTTGGTCAGCTTTTCATTACTGTGACAAATACTTGAGTAAAACAACTTAGAGAAGGAAAGACTTATTATGACTCACAGTTTCAAAGGTTTGTCTTTTGTCAAAGGACTCCACTTCTTAGCACCGGAGGAGAGACAACATCATGGCAGAAGGTTGTTGTAGAGGAAACTTCTCAGCTCATGGAAGGTGGGGAGGACAGAGGCAAGATATATGCCTAAGGGCACCCTCCCCAAGGACCCACTCTCTCCAACTAGGTTCTAATTCCTACAGTCCTCTAGCTTCAACTAATAACATCAAAATATGAATCTGTTAATGGATTAATTATTGGATGAGATCAGAACCTTCATGATCCAGTCGTTTTCCAAAAGCCCCACCACTGAACATTGTTACACTGAGGACCAAGCCTCCAATACATAATCCTTTGGAGAAAATTCCAGATCCAAACCATAATAGAGACTCTCAGCCTCTTCTTAACCTTCTGGTGGAGGTCATGAATCCTTGGTTTTCCTGGTCTTGCATCTGCATTCCTGCAATCTCTGCTTTTGCCATCACATGGGCTGTCCCTGTGGGTCTCTGTGTCTGTTTCCAAATATTCCTCTCTTTATAAGAAGAGCAGTCATAATGTATAAATGAGCCTCTTGTATGTTATATCTGCAATGACCTTCTTTCCAAATAAGGTCACATTCTGAGGTGCTGGGGGCTAGGATGTCACCATTCGTTTTTAGACAACACAATTCAGTTTATAACAGCATGTTAGGAGGACAACCCTTAAAGGTCAGGCTGGGGAGCCGAGATAGGGAATTGACAAGCGAGAGAATGCCAGCCCTTGTGGTAGTTCCCAGATAACAGAACATCACCAACCAACACCTGAAGTTTGTAAATGAGAACTGCCACCAAGCAATAGCATGCAGAAAATAGGATTGCTAGAGGAATATCATAACCAAATCTAAAATTGGAATAAAAAAATAAAGGGAGATAAAGTTGCAGACATTAATTGGAATGGGCTTATTTTATTAATTTTGGGAAGTACATCAACCTTAGATAATTGAATGTCAGGATATACACATTGGGAATTTAGTCAGTTTGGGTATCGATGAATAGATTGGTATTTGCTTATTGTTAATATTTTGTTGTTAGGTAAGTGGCCTGGAATGATGTTGAGAACAAGATGTAGACTCAGTTGCTTGGGATGAAAAACTGCTCTATCCCTTCTTAGCTATGAATCCTTACAGAACCTATAAAAAACCTTCCTGTGTCTCATTTTCCTTATCCATAAAATGAGTACCTGACACTATTACTATGAAAATTAAATGATTTCACCTGTGGAGTGTGTTCATATAAATCAATTATTTTTTATTTTAATTTAAGCAGTAGCTCATTTTTGTAAATAAAATTATCGAATTATATTGAATTAAATATAACTACAATGACCGTAAATTATTGAGTTCTATTTCAACTTAAAAATTCTCTTTTTTTTGGGGGGGAGAGGAATACTGGAGATTTAATCCAGCAGTGCTTAACCAAATCCTCAGCCCTTTATATTTTTTATTCTGAGACAGGATCTTGCTAAGTTGCTTAGAGCTTTGCTAAATTTCTGAGGCTGGCGATCCTCCTGCCTCAGGCTCCAGAGCCACTGGGATTACAAGCACGTGCCACCACAACAATAATTTCTTTCATTTTTTAAGGTAGGTTTCTTTTTTTTAAGAAAATAGTTTTTTTGCATAGTTCCAAATTACTAAAGTATTTTATTATATAGTTTCTTCATCAGAAACCAGAATATAGGAATTATTAAAATATCATTATGAATTATATTGTATTTATAGCCTTTATTTAAATATAACTTTTAAAATATTTTTGGATGTTTAAGGACTTTTATTTTATTCATTTATTTACATGCAGTGCTGAGAATCAAACCCAGTGCCTCATACATGCTAGGCAAGTCCTTTACCACTAAGCCAAACCTCCCAGCCCCTAAATATAATTCTTTCTGTCTTTTTCTTTCTTTTTTTTTTTTTTTTTGTCATTCCAAGGATTGAACTCAGGAGCACTCAAACACTGAGCCACATCCTCAACTCGAATTTGTATTTTAGAAACAGGGTCTCACTGAGTTGCTTAGTGCCTCGTCGTTGCTGAGTCTGGCTTTAAAATCTGGGTCCTCCTGCCTCAGCCTCCCAAGCCGCTGGGATTACAGGCGTGCACCACTGAACTCAGCTAATTACATATTGTTGATCACTTACTAGGTGCTGATCTAGCAAGGAGAGTATGCATATTTTTTCACTAGATAAACAGTACCACTAAGTAGACATAATATTATTTATTTCTCTCTAAGTGAGATCATTGAAGCACAGAGTGGTTAGGTAATTTGCCCAGGGTCTCACAGTTAAAAAATGGTTTAGTGAGAGTGCAAACCAGTTTTTTCTGATAGTAAAATCTGTGTCCTTAATCTATTTGCTTTCCCATAAGGGTAGCTTTTCGGCCCTATTATATAGAGATTTTTTTTTAAGATGAAAATATGGTAATAAAAATTATTTTAAAAAATATATCCTTTTTGTAGTTCATTAGTCAGATAATGAATCAGAGGGCTAAAATATGCTTTGTCAACAATTTACTTCTAATATTTCTAGTAATAACATTAAATGTAATTAATTATTTCCCAGTAAAAGACTGTTCAGTTTTTTGAAAAAATTCTTTTCTTTCAGAAACATTTTTAGAAACATATTTGAAAGTGATAAACTCTATTTCTATTCTCTTACAAAGTAAAGCCTTGAACTATTTTTTAAAAAAAAATTCAGCCAAAACCCCAGAAACACTGTTTTCTTGTTTTCACTTTGACAGTGTTTACTTTTCCTCCACAAACCTGGAAGCTGCATCCTTTTACCCCTTTGTCACCTCCTCACTCCTATAGATTTGTTTAGAATGGCTCCTTACCTCTGTGTCCAAGCCTATGCTGATTAAAATGCTTTAATTAAAATTATGACTACTACGGAAAAATTATTGAGCAATTCTTCAGGATGAAAATGCTTAGCATTGGAAGCCGAATTCTGCTGTTCATGTTCATACTGAGCAATATTTTTTAAAAGGTTCACCTTTGTGTTGTGTAATATTGGATTCAGTCCCAACAGCTAGGAGGTATTGTTTTTAAAACAAGGCCAAGCAAGCAGAAAAGTTTGTACGATGATACAGATTTGATTAACTCCTAAGCAAAACAAGTTCAGCCAGGCTGGTCTGTGCAGTTATTCTAGATTGTATCCATAACTTTCTTCCAGTGCTGTATCCTTCTGAGAGAGAAAGCCTTCTGTTGTGTTCTAAAACCATTTTTGAAAGAAAGAGGCAACATGATCCTGTGGGTCAGAGGGTCTGGCAGCCTGCATTCAGAAAAAACTGTAGAGACGCTGGGAAAGGAGCCAAGTTACTTACAATCGTAGTAAGCTTGCAAGAGCTGAAAAGGAGTTTTACTTAGGAACCAGTATTTCTGTTTCTTAGAAAGAATGGGGTCCTGTTTCCTTGCTGAGGGAACTCTCCACCAAGCACCATGAACATAGAAAACGTCACTGCTCCCTGTGGGAAGACTCCCCTCATTGCCTGCTTTTGCATTCCTCCCTGTCACTATTGGCAGTGCAAACACTTGGAATGACCATCTTGGGCCAACCTGGGGAATTAATTAATGTTGATGCTGCTAATCAAAAAGCAAGCTTTAACCCAGCCAGACATCCATAGGACCTACAAGTGGCCCATTTAAAACCTGCTCCTTTAATTCACAACAGCAGAAGGACAGAAAATTAATTTAGCCTGGTGCTTTTCAAACTTTAATGTGTGTATGAATCACCTTGGGATCTTTTTAAAATGCAGATTGTGATTCAGGAGGTCTGTGATTGCAGTCCAAGATTCTGAACTTCTGCTAAGCACCTAGGTGAGGTAAATATTTGGTCAACGGACCCAGCTGGGTGTTAAATCTCTTTTCTTCTCTTTTCCAGGCAAGACCAAAACTTTGCCACACTGGTCAGATGAAAACCCACCATAGCCAGGCATGGTGGTGTATACTTATAATCCCAGAGGCTCAGGAGGCTGAGGCAGGAGGATAGCAAGTTCAAGGACAGCCCCAACAACTTAGATGCTGTCTCAAAATAAAAAATAAAAAGGACTGTGGATGTGGCTCAGCTGTAGAACAAACAGCTTTGGGTTCAATCTCTAGCACCATTAAAAAAAATTGAAATCATGATTCCAAAGATATTGTTAATAGATTGGACCTCTTTTTACTAACAATTCAAGTCAAATTCAACAAACATTTATTGAGAATTAAATTTATTCTTCTAGTTAAACTGCGTCTTATGTGAAATAATTTACTGCCATTTCCCCTGTCACAAAATGGCTTTGTATGGTTCAATATAACTGCTTTGGGTCTTCTACAACCCCTTGTTTAATTTGTAATATTTTTGAGCTCTGGAGGCCATACTCATATGTAGTCAAGTGAAGAAGCTTCATGTTAGATGTCCTATGCTAGGTTCAAGGTTACCTTAAACAACTGTAAAAGTGGTCTCTGCCCATGAGCAAGTAGAATTTGACCAAACTCAAGATTTTTTGGTATGTTTGGGACTCCTTCTATAGGATGGAGTTCTCAACCTGGAAAGAGAAAGATAGAACAGCCTAGGGAACTTTATCTAAATATACTATATACACACATGCACACACATGCGTTCGCCCCCGTTACCCCACCTCTCATCTCAACAAATTCTGATGGACAAGGGGCTTTCTCCAAAATTTTACACTCCCTTAATGCATCACTCTGCTACCATTGAGAATTGCAAGTTCAGAGTCCTGCACTCAGGCTACCATCCCCTTAACAGTGTAGTGGCTCGAATGATGGCTCCCACATCATGTGTCCACCCAGAACCTGTCAATGTGAACTTATTTGGGAAACCATGTCTTTGTAGATATAATTATGTTAAGGATATCAAGATGAGCTCATCCAGGATTATCTGAGTGGAACCTAAATCCAATGTCAAAATGTCCTCATAAGAGACAGAAAAGGAGAAGACTCAGACATAGAGGCGAGAGGTCATGGGAAGATGAAGTCAGGCAGAAGCCATGCTGACAAGGAATGCCACAAGCCACCAAGAGTTGGGAGGGACAAGGAAGGGTCCCGCCTTGGAGCCTCTAGAGGGAGTATGGTGCTGCCGATGCCTTGAATTCAGATTTCTGGCCTTCTGATCTGTAAGAGTTCCTGTTGTTCAAAGTCACCACATTTATAGTAATTTGTGATGGTAACTATAGGAAAGTAATACCACTAGTAATTGAGACAGAGCCTTAATTATTATTTTCTTTTGGCCAAAGGATGATAGTTATATGATTCTAGACTAAGGAGAGTGAAAGTCCTCAAGAAACATAGTTTCTTATTGTCTGTGTGACACCAGAAAGGTCACTGAACCACTTTTACTCTTTGCTCTCATGAATTCCAAATGACATTGTAATCTACTAAATTTAAATACTTACCATGTGATGCTAAATATTCTCTAAGAATGCAGTCTAATGGAGTAACAGACACTAATGAAAATAATTCAGTATAGTTAAAGTTACTATTAGTAACCTAAAGGAAGTCTATACTCTTGTGAAAGCCAGAAGAAATAGCAAAGATGGCTGAGATAGAGGTCAGGAAAGGTGACATTTGGATTGAATGTGCCAATTGCTGAAGGGATGGAGATAGAGGGAAGAACATTCCTTCGTGAGAAATAGCATGGACATCAGAAGGCAGAGGGAGAAGGACACTTGGTACATTTGAGTCAAGTCTATTATGGGGTTGGTAAGAAAGCAAGAGGGACAGTGATGAATCACAGGTCAGAGTGACGCAACACATATGAGGACCTGGGTGTTTTGTTGTTTGGCCGTTTTAGTTTCTCTATGTTTTGTTTTGTTTTGAAGTGGGATCTCACAATTTTGTCAAGGCTGACCTAGAACTTCTGAGCTCAAGTGATCTCCTGTCGTCTCCCAGAGAGGCCTCCTACAAGGTAACATTGGTGAACTATCAGGTGCAGCTCAATAGACTGAGAAGAAATATAGGCAAGAGCAAAGAGTTTGGTGGAAAACATGAAAAATATAGAAATGAAGCAAACCAATAATCAGCCTGTTAGCTGGAGAATTAGCTCTAGAGAAAAACTGTATGGAATATTTATCTACTCTGAATTATGATATTGCTATACTGGGAGAATGGAAAGGTTGTAAAGTTGCTTTTATGAGGCTGGAGGGGGAAAGTCAAGAAATAATGACTGTAACTGAAAAATCAACAGAAATATAAGAATATTATTTAGTGACACTTTGTTGAAGATATAAAATAACCAGTTTGAAAAGTGAAAATGTTTACTTTGGGGATGAGGAAAATGTTGATGGGGAAAGAGTTTGGAAGATTCTCTCTCTCTGTCTCTCTCTCTCTCTCTCTCTCTCACACACACACACACAAGCACACACACACTTTATAACAAATCTGCAGATCTTTTAGGATTCTTTAAATCTTTAAGAAGTGAAAAATTAACTGAGTTCTGTGTCACATGCCTGTAATCCCAGCGGCTCAGAAAGCTGAGCAGGAGGATCACAAGTTCAAAGCCAACCTCAGCAAAAGCAAGGTGCTAAGCAACTCAGTGAGACCTTGTCTCTAAATAAAATACAAAATAGGGCTGGGAATGTGGCTCAGTGGTCAAGAACCTCTGAGTTCCATCCCCAGCACCAAAAAAAGAAAAAGAAATGAAAAATAAATGAAGGAAGGGAGGAAGGGAGGAAGAAGAGAAAATAGTAGAGAAAGAAGGAAAAAGTGTCCATTGAATTTTCAAAGTGATGTCTTTTCTTTAAACTGAGGCACCAAACTGCTTAAAGATGAGCCTGGTGAGTACTGTGCCCACAGCATATCTTGTGATATCAGTCTCTGGTGAGAGGCAGAGCCTTGTTCCTCTAAGTGTGGCAACTGGTCACTTGTTTCAGAATTGGCTAGTGTTAGTATTTAGGTCCTGAGTGCTTTCCTTGTAATGAATCTGAATATTTAGGAGACCCAAACTTTAAATGAACTCACCAGATAATTCTTCAATCCACTAAAGTTTCAGAACAACCTTACCCAAGTAACTAAAGAGTATTTTTAAGATATCCAGCCCCTCTCCTGACACACATGCCTGTTCCAATTCAGTAGGTCAAGTCAGGGTTGAATACATTCCCTTGTAAAAGTTCACCGGATGCTTCTACTAAGGTCTGTTGCTGAGGAATTCCAGGGCTGTCAGCCTCGTCCTATTACCGCATCTGTTTTGGAGACTAGACAGTTGTGTAAAGAGATGTGGCTGTGTCTTTGAAAATCTGGAGCAGACAATTCTCTCCTCTGTGGCAGAAATACAATCGGCCTCTTTGTCTCTGAGCCTTGGCTTATGTTGGCAGACTTGTACCAACTATTTTAACATGGCTCTTCATTCACTTATTGTCACTTCATTAAGAAACCTAATGTCCACAAATACCTTTTAAGTTATATCTGGATAATATGTTCCAATAAGTGTTGGAACTATGAAAAGGATTATTTTGTAGCTCTTAGATGTTTTATTGTAAAACGTAAAAAAAAAAAAAAACCTTAAAACTTATATTCTCTCCCAGCCTAGAGTTTTGAGTACATTATCACTTAGTACAAATTAGTATCTTTTAGTTTTGAAAAATGCCAATCAAATGAAGAAATAATTAAAATGCTCTTTCTTGGCTAGGCATGGTAGTGCATGTCTGTAATCCCAGCAATTCTGGAGGCTGAGGCAGGAGGATCATACTGTGAAGCCAGCCTTAGCAAATTAGGGAAGCTCTAAACAACTTAGTGAGATCCTGTCTCAAAATCAAAAATAAAAAGAACTGAATTCAATTCCCAGTACCCCCACCAAAAGAAAATTTCCTTCTCATTTTAAGTAATATAAATGTGAGTTTGAGCTTCTGTAACAAGGCATCTGTTATTGTGATAATGTAATAAGATTGTTATAATAAAAATATTATCTGTGATAGCCATGGATCTCAAATTATTTTACCAAAAGTGCAATTTATGATGGAAACCTTAAATAACTAACATTCCCAAATAATTAATAAAATAAAATATCATCTCTAAGACTCATGCTTCTAATCTGAAGTAAAGTAGTTCACAAAAATACCCACTTAGCAAATATGCTAATGAGTGATTAAGAGATCCTCTATTAACTAAGAATTCCATTTAGAAGAGGAGGTTGAGTAGCTTGAGAATATCCATGTTCCACTGAGGCCTCAAGCTCACAAGGGAAGCACCCTATGTAGCCCCTTTCATCCACTGGGGCTTATCCTAAAGAATCATTGGTAGTTCTAATATGTTGTGAGAGGAAGACAGGAGAAAATCCCATCAGGTAGGATCAACTTACATTATTCAAAGCTTAATATTTATAATAAATTCATAGGACCCTGAGATTATTGACTTTTGGGGAATAAGATTTTCATAATTTAAGGAGTTGTGCAGGCTTTCTGTATTAAATGTAGCCTTACAAGTGGTTTTGCAGGAGAAGTTAAAAAGTACCAATTAACAGAGGTGGTAAAAGAAGACATGTCCATGTTCTCATAATACATGCCTGAAGGGAATCATCATATATGCATCTTTTAAGGTTAAAAGTAGCACTTCTATGCCTAAGCTAAAACAAAGTTTTCACATTTGGTATAGAATTAAGAAAAATGTCCCATAATCTTTATATACTCTTATATACAACAGTATGTAGTTAGAGAATTTGAAAAACAACATTATCTGTTCTCTCCTGCCCCTGAAGTAGGACCTCTGGGTAGTCAATATCCCTTAACTGTAAACCCAGTTTCTCTGGGATGCTCTAGTCTGGGTATTGTCACAGAAAGATTCATTGTGGAAAATGAACTCTGTCACCACTATATAGCTGCCCTGAGTATTTCAGGAAGCCTCTAGGTTGCCAGGCATTATTGTCCTCTGCCAGACCTCATGAATTGTGCTTTTATTCTGCCCTGTTCCATCAGATCATTAAGCAGTGCAGAAGCGGTGAACATACAAGCATCCTCCTTGTATGAATCTCTGTCACACAAGGTCACTCAAGGACCTGTACAACATGGCCTATGCATTTTTTCTTCTTCTCCTCTTTCTCCTTCTCTTTCTCCTCTTTCTTTCTTTTTTTCTTTTTTTCCTTTCTCCTCTTTTTTCCTTTTCATTGCAGTATTGGGGATCAAACCCAGGGCCTCAAACATGCTAGGTAAGCACTGTGCCACTGAGCTATATCCTCCGCCTTTTTAATTTTGACTTTGAGATAGGGTGTCACTTATTTGCCCAGGCTGGCCTCACACTTGCTCTCTTCCTTCCTTTACCGGGATTATAGGTGTGTACCACAATGGCCTGCTGAACTTCTGAGCAATATGAAAATAACCCCTCTGATTGTGCCTGGTGGACAGAGTCTAGCACTTGGGGCCCTGCTTCCTTAATCACTGGTAGACCTCAATCCCTAAGGGATTGTTAGGGCCCCTGGGACTCTGGCAAATGCCTCTGGAGTCACCTTTCTCCTTCAGCACAGAGGACAAATAATCTTATATGCTAATAATTACAAAAGGGGGAGACAGAGATGGCAGAGTAGCAGAATGCTGTACTTTCTAGTTTCTCCACAGCTCAGACAGACACAGCGAACATACTGCCTCTCAGGTGGGAGACAGAGGGAATTCACTGAAATTCAATATTGGACTGTCAGAGACTCAGGGGAAACCCAGAAATTCTGGTGTTTCAAACAGATAACAAGAAAGAGTATATCAGAGCCAAGCCATGGCACTGGCAGCTTCACTGCTGAGGGGAGGGGTAAAACAAAGGGAAAAAGAGTGAAATACAGCAAATTTGACACAGAAACATCTGTAGAGTAGAAAAGCAGTCTGAAGTTGGCTGGTTCAGAGGCTGCACACTGAGAGCTGGTGTTTGAAAAATGCTGTGTTTCTCAATGACTGAGCAGAGAGCTCAGGATGGGAGCCATCATATAGAGGTCACACCTGAGCTTGCTGCTGCAGGAACCCTAGAGATCATAGCAACTATTGCCACCCTGCCATGGCCAGTGCCTACCATATGAGCCAGGGTGCACCTGGAGAAGCAGTATTTGAACAGATGCAGTGAAGATTACATCCAGGGGATTCCAGTCAGAGATAGGGAGAAGAGCACAACTCATTATCCCTTTGACAGCAAGACTCCCTTTGAGTCTGGTGGCACATGCCACCAGCTAAAGAGGGTCATGAAATTGAAGAGGCCGACGGGATTAGATTTGGGGACTGAGCCTTGGAAGGCCATAGTCAAGGGTGGTAAAATGTGCACAATCTACCAAGGGCAGTGCACTCTGTGAGTAGAATTCTACTCTGTGAGTAGAATTCCCAGGAGGCACTGGAGATCCCGATGCCCAGCAGACATTGATATCTGCCCAGCCCTAACTGGTGAGTTGATCTAATCTCTCTGAAGTAAACTCCACCCAGCAAAGTTCTGATCTGAGCCAGGCCCTATTCACCAGAACTTCCCATTTAGAACTCCACATCAGCCCCACCCTGAGAGTATACTAATTACATCTGTTTGGACAAAACTCTGATAGATGGTGTTTCCTACTCCATCCTACCTTGTATGAGTTAGCAGAGAAATTGAGAGCATTTCAATTAGCTTCTGTCCCCAGCCACTCCGCTGGCAGCCTGGTGAGCAACATAAAGGCAGAAAGGTTTAACAACCCCCAACCCTTGTTCTCACTAAGGGCTGTATAGTCCAAGAAGATATGAAGAGAAAGGAATTGAATATGTATCCTGTCCACAGTTTTGACATCCTGTGTAGATAACATTTTTTTCGGTAAAAATTTTTTTTTGTTGTTGTTCTTGTTGTATTTGTTTGGTTCTTGTATATATTTGAACACATATTTAATTTTATTTTTTTAATTTTATTTTATTATACCTTTATTATTTTTTTTACTTTGATTTTTAGGATTATTTTCTTGTTGCTGCTGTTACTCTTTCTATCTTTTTTGTCTTCCTCTAATAGACAAATGGTCTTGTGTTCTCTCCCTACACATTTTTTTTCTCCTTTTTTTATGGCCTTAACTTTTACTTCTCTTCCTTCTCTTCTCACATTTTGAATATGCTAGCTTTTGTTTCCTATTTTTGTTTCTCTTAATGAACTATATTTTCCCCTAGTTTACTACAGTCACCACCTACCTGCCTCAATACCTGGACATTAGGAAGCAGAGTGAGAGGTCTGCTCACCAGGAACAAAATATATACTCCAAAGCCATGTCCCCAGTGACCTACCTCCTACAGTCACAACCTACCTACCTACAATTATAACCCAGTTAATCCATTCAAGTGGATTTATACACTGTTTAGGTTAAGGTTCTCAACCCCAATCACTTCAGCTCTAAACGTTCTTGCATTGTCTCACACATGAGCTTTTGAGGGACACTTCATATTTAAATTGTAACAGATTGCAAGGGTGGCTCAACATACACAAATCGATAAATTTAATATGTCATATGAGTAAAATCAAAAACAAAACCACATGATAATTTGAATATATGCAGTAGAAGCCTTTGTTCACATTCAACACCCATTCATGGTAAAAATCCTGAGGAAAATAGAGATAGAAGAAACTTACCTTAACTGAAAGTCATCATCACACTGAGTATGATATAAGAATTCTAGGCAGAGGGAACAATAAATATAAAAGTAGGCATGGCATAGTAAGATATTTTAACCCTAGAATTTCCCCAAACCACCTAAATTGCCTGCAGTTAGCTCGTTTTTCAAAGGGATCACTTGAAACCCAAAGGGAAGACAATGAAGTATGAACTTTTAAAAGAGGAAATGTCAATCCAAAGAGGTCTTCCTGACCTTGTTGACACTGTGGACAGCCCCAGGCCTTGTGGAAGCCCTCAGAAAAGCATATAGACTATGCTTCAGAAGTATAATCAAGAGCTGTTGGCAGAGAAGCCCTGGGGTGATATATTATTCAGCTTTGTATTACTATAACAAAATACCTGAGATAATTAACTTACAGGAGAAAACATTTACTCTGGATCACAGTTTTGGAGCTTCCAGTTTATGATCTAGTGGCCCTTTTCTGATGAGCAAAATACAACATAATGGGAGCACATGATGAGGCAAAACTAAGAGCCAGGAAACAAAGATAAAGAGGAAGAGACAGAGGTCCTCTGATTCTATTCAAAGATGATCTAAGGACCTCTCACTAAGCCCCACCTCTGAAAGATTACCTCCCAATAGTACCACCCTGGAGACCAAACCTTTAATACATGCACCTTTGAGGGATACTCATTCAAACCACAGCAGATGGGAAACTAGAGATATTCTCTGCAGTGGGGCAAGATGTTTGGATTCACCTTAGCATAACCATTGCTACAATATAGGATGGAGTAAAATGTAAGATCAAAAGAATATGAGGTTGAGTAGAATTTGTGTCAACATGTAAGATAAGTCCTTGATATGGCTGACATGCTTATCATAGTATCAAGTGGAAATTGAGTATAAACAGAGTGAATCCTTAAAAGCTAGATCATGGACATATGGTATAGGATAAAAACCTTCTTTGTAACAGTATCATGCATGATTCTGTAGTCAATGAAGAATAATCCAAGGGTTTAAGACAAATGGGTAACTCATTTCTATTTGTATCAGTTATAAGATAATGCTTCTGTAAGTACTGAATTTTCCTTTGTACCAAGTACCATGTCTTGGGAAAATTGCAAAAGGAAAATAGAAAAAACATGATTCTTCCCTCACAAGCGTATTGAGGAAGACAATTTTTCAAGCCATTACAATAAACTTTTGGGATAAGCTTTTGGATATGGATACCATTGGTACCCACAGCAGGAGTGTTTGTATTACTCTGGAGGTTCTGAGAAGGATTTTGAAGAGAGTTGGCAGTAACTTTACATTGAAGGGTGAGTGAAAGTGATATGAGAAAGGAAGGGGAAGAAGCATACCAGGAGGAATAGACAAAAATAAACATGTTGCATCCAAGGGAGCTGAAGGAGTGTAGACTGGTTGTCAATAGTGGAGTGTGAGGAAGAGGTGTCCAGAGACAGATGCTTGGAGAGGAAAAGCGGAACTACTTGTGCAGAAGATGCAAATTCAAACAAATAGTCGAGAATCACTGAACTAAATGAACAAAAATGTTTTGAATCACCCTTTTCCTTTAGTGCAAATAAGTAAACTTTTATTTAGAGCCTTCCTAAACTTCTCAAGCCATACTGCCAACAAATTACTTTCAGCAGATAGAATGGAGCAGTTTTTCCATTTGGGAGCTCACCTTAGTGTCCCACGTTGGACACTTACAGAGCCTTGTCACAACCACTGGGGTGGGCTGCTCTGAGGTCAGAATCTCATGCACAGCCCGAAGCATGGGATCAAACCCTGAAAATGATGCTGAAGTGTTTGTAATAGTAGTGATAAAAATAAAAGCACTTCAATGTATCTCTTTTATTCTGATTTTCTTTTATTCCATACAACAGGCAGGCCTTATCTGTCTTGTTTCACTTTTTTTCCCACATTTTTATCATCTGTGCCTGAATTTATAAGTAGAGTACACATGCTCCTCTCTTGGTGACTCTGGGTGTTTTGTTATCTATTCTCACCTTTTTGGAGAGAAAAATAAACATGACATGCAACTCCAAAACAGGAAGTGCATCTCTGCTAACATTGCAGGAAAATCTGAGATGAACAGGTAGTCATACAGAAAAGCAAATTATTTGCTTCACATCATCTGTAGTTTACAACAGCAAACACAATGCTCCAGGCTTGTATGAAATGTATGTTATGCTAAATTTGAGGTCATACTCTCACTTGTCAGAACATAACTTCTAGTCCTAAGTTCTAAAACTTTAGAGGCCTGTGAAATAGTTGGACAGGTTCCAAAGAAGAGCAATGAAAGTGATAAAAGATTTGAAGGGTAATACCTTTGAGGGAAGACTAAAAGAACAAGAATTATTTCTCCTCTAAATGAGAAGTCAGAGATAATTTTACAATCTTGGAGTCTATGAAAGCTTTTATGTGTAGAGCAACGGTGTCCAAATCCAGAGGAATTTGAGGAGCCCCTGGGTAAAGCAAAGGAACCCTGGTGTGTGTGTGAGGGAGGGGGTATTGCTATGCATTGGCTCCATGTATTTCTCGGTAGAAACTTCTTCTTCTGAGACCCAGGAGATTGGGTATTATCTACTAGTGAGGTGTCATGTTCTGTCTTCATGAACACTGGGGTAAAATAAATGACGTCTAAGAATCTCTAAATTCAGTAATTTTCAGGTTTTTAAAAGGTCTTCCATTTGAGAGGACTCCAAGGACAATAAATTATTGGCCAAGATTTTATTCTTATACTTTCTTGAAATAGTAGCACACCTGATCATTATTGGTAATATCTGCAACCAGAATTTCAGAAACTTTTATCATATTACTAGTTTAGGAATCTTTCTTATGCACAATACTTTCAAAAATATTTCCAGCCTTATATTCCTTAGGTCATCACTGTTACACTTATCTGCCTGTGCTCTGATAAGATACTGTACTGAACTTCTCAGCCTCTCCTTTCAAAACGGAGGATGATACATATATAATCTAATAGTTCAGTTGAAATAAACATTCTTCCATTTCAGGAGCAAAATCTATGCATAGAGACACCTGCATATTTTTGGAAATATAGTAAGTTATAATTTTATGACAGCAGCATAGCATTCCATTTACAATCTTTTTAGAAAGGTGGATGATAACAGAAGCTAGGACAATACAATAAAATACTATGTCTGCAATAAAAAATCAGACTTCACTCTGCTGAAATGGGCTCATGCAGATCACTATATCTCTGTTTACGGGGAATTTTAAGATAGTCACAAAACAAAACTGCCAAGCATGAAAGAATAATTCCTTTAACAGCTGTTCAGTAAGGTCAAAAACACAGAAACTATTGAAGGTTACAAAAGTATAGTTAGAACTCTTGGGAGTTTAGCTCTATTGCAACAGAGATTTCAAAATCATCCTGTGCTGGTACCCCACCTGATGTCAGAATGCTGATCATTTGTTAAAAGATTTTGGAAGCTTGAGATCAATTCTGTCATTTGACTTACTACTTCATGCCATCATGATTGGGGAGACAGAGTTAATAAATGAAAACATAGATGTCTCTGATGCTTAGTTCAGAAAAAAGAAACAAACATGGATCAATAGGGGCAATCTGACACCAATATCCCAGTTTCTACCTAGACATCAGCAAAAGGAAGGCTACTGTACACAGTCCCAAAAACCTCCTCTCCAACCTGCCCTATTGATGAAAAAGCTGAACATAATAAGAAATTAAATGAAGCTGAATAAATACCCATACTGAGCGCTGGAAATCAGAACTACATTTGGTGAAAAGTAACCAAAAGAAAAAAAAATAGATCAAAATGTCATCATATGAAACATTGATATTTTTGTGGTTCATGACTCCAAACTGAAATATAAACTCAGCCTTAGGCCAGATTTTTTTTTCTTTTCTGCTATTTGATTTGAATACGTTTATTCCTCCTTCTTTATTTAGAGAGCTTTGCATCTCTTCTTTTTTTCCTCACCACATTTTATTTTACTTAAAAAAAAATTCTCAGTGAAACCCAAATTTTATGAAACAGAGGGAATGAGGTTAAATTTCAACAATAAAATCATCTGATGGAACATGCAATGTAAATGTGTTTTGCAACTCTGTTTAACAGCATAGATTGTTTAAAATAGAAGTTAACATCAGTTTGCTGTGAACATAAATATGATGTTTATCAATGTGATCCCTTTAGTTCCTTAATTGTTAACCTCATATGATATTAAATTTCATAGATCCTGTGTTGGTCTATATAGCATTACCTCCAAACTCTAAAAACCTCAATGATTGCATACCATTAATACCACATTCAATTACATTTGTAATTTAAAAGGTTAGCAGTGTGCTTGGACCATGAAAAGTGTTTCTCATTTGTACAAATGCAGAGAAGCACAATCTATTGCAGTTCCCACTCACAATTTGGACCTTTCCTCTCTTGTGGTGCACTGGATTTTAGTAAAACAAAAATAAGATTTAACTTAATTACTAAAACTTTGACAGAGGACTTTTTGAAATTTCTCAGATGGTACCATCTAAAACATTTTAGTTATAAAATCATCTCTTGGAATTTAAAAACAAATCTTGATGTAAGTATGAAGGGTTTGAAACACACATTTGAGAAATTTATCAATTGTGATGAAACAGAAGTTGTGTTATTAACCCCATTTTAAGGACAAAAAACTAAAGATTCTGAAAAATAATGCATTTTATCCAACGTCATGGTAGTACCAAGACTATAACCTGAATATTCTTGAGTTGAGTATGTAAAACTTGCTTATTCAACATCAAACACAAACATATAGAGAGAGCGAACTCTCAATTTATAAGCACGTCATCTCACAAAGATACATTGACAAGGGATGGCAATTTTTACCATTGGAACACTGTGGTGGAGAAAATTTGGCTTTCTGGAACAGTCCTCAATAGCTCACTTATCCAAAAGAATGGTACAATGGTCATATTTCCAATCATATCTTTAATGATGTTTCTGAAAAAAAATCACATTTAGTGGTTTACTTTGGGGCATAGGATATACCTCACTTAGGACAGAGGATCCAATTCTCTCCTCTTGTCTCCACCCCAGCTCTCAGAGAAGCAATTGACAGAGGAGAACTACAAAGCTTCACTGTGAGGAGCTCCCAATTTCTTCTGTCTTCCTTAGATAGACACTCCTATCTGTTACTTCCATTCTTTTTCATTTTGAGTACCCAGTAATGCCTTCCTTCTTCCTTTTTCTTTCCATGGAAGAAAATGATTCCTAACTTTCCATTAGGATTCCTATCAATTTCTTCTTGACCATGAGTTCTGAAACACACACGTTTTTCTGAACTTTTGAAAAAATGTGTGCATAAGTGTTTTCTAACCCTCCAGACTTTTAAAAAGTTGTTCTTTATTTAGCATCCAATTATACTCCTCTAGTATCCATCCAACATGCAGCAGGAAGCCTGGGGCCCACCCCACAATATGTCTGAGTATTCCCAATTGTCTCTGTTCCCCTGGCTCCTCCCGCTCCCATTTCACACTCTGAGGAATACTTGACGTCCTTCCATGTGGTGATCTGCCCTCTGACTACAAACCTTGTCAACTCCTGCTTTCCCTTCCTCTTTCACTCATAGTACAGGGCTTCATGTGACAAAAATATTACTAAATGTATGGGGATAACCACTGACAGTGACAGCATATTGAAAAGAGTCTCATGGCTCTCTCTCTGTTTGAGTTTCTTTGGTTAACAAAGTTCCATAAGTTAGGTGGCTTAAAACAACAGAAATGTACTGTCTCCCTGTTCTGAAGGATAGACATCCCCAAATATTTCTAGAATGTTTTATTAAATTATTACTATTATTTCCTATTATTTCTAGAATATTTTATTAAATTATTACTATTATTTCTCAGTTCTCTTCCTGAGGGCCACTAATTATTGCACATATTTTATCCTCTTCCCTGTGTTTCTTGGCCTCTTATATCTATAATCACTTTTAACTTCTGCTTCATTCACATTTCATCAATTCTCATTTTATTTCTCTGAGGTTCATAGGGGGAAATTGTTCCTTGCCTCTTCCTGGTGTCTGTGCTGGCCATCTATCCTTGGTGTTCCTTGGTTTGTAGGTGCATCACTTCCATCTCCATCTCCATTGTCATATGGTGGTCTGTCTTACAGTACTCTTCTGTGTGTCTCTGTCGTACAGTATTCCTCTCTTTGTGTCTTTGCCTGAATTTTCCTCTTCATTTAAGGATACCAGTCATACTGGATCAAGAGCCCAAATCAGGCCAGTATTATTTCATCTTAACATAGCTGATTACTTCTGTAGTAACCATTTCCAAGTAAGGTCATGTTCTGAGGTCTTCAGGGTTGGAGCTCAAACACACACACACACACACACACACACACACACACACACACACACATATATATATATATATATATATATATATATATATATATATATATTTTTTTAAAGTAAGGCATTTATTTGTTTATTATTTATTGGTACCAAAGATTGAACTAAGGGACACTCAGCTACTGAGGGACATCACCCCGCTATTTTGTATTTTATTTAGAGACAGAGTCTCATTGAGTTGCTTAGAACCTCGCTTTTGCTGAGGCTGGCTTTGAACTCATAATGCTCCTGTCTCAGCCTCCCCAGCCGCTGGGATTACAGACATGCACCACAGCACCTAGCTCAAACACATCCTTTTGGAAGATACATTTCAACCCATCAAATGTTAGAAGGAATTTCTCCCTATAATTTCTTTGGCTCAGCCACACCACTCTTAGGGCCCACCCCACCCTCTCACTGTCCAAATAAACTCCTTCTATTAAGGGTTTCTAAGGCCTGGCCTGGCCCTCCCCAATCCTCCATCTGGATGGTTTTGTTCACTGGCCAAATTATTGCTTGGTATGCATTGGTGTTACTGTTGCTGAAGACTCTTTTCACACTAACCCAATTTTGACTCTATGTTGTGCTTTTTTGTGAATTTTTGTGTTTCTTCTAACAAATGAGACGCTTTTTTCTCCTAGTGGTTAAGTACTTTATATAATAGCTGTAATCTATTACTTCTTCAGGTTAGTATCTATGAACTACCTGTTACAAGCACTGAAGATTTAGTGGATTTCCATTTCCCGATTCCCTCAGTCCTCCACTCTACCATTATATTTTAGATTATTACTACACCTTTGCTGTTCTTTTAACCATTCAATCTACTTATGTCTCTATTACTTGATTTATTAGCCTAATGAAGTCTTCTGATCTCAGGTCATAAAAGATATTTAAACATACTTACACTACCTCTCCCTTCTCTGTCATCCCTTCTCAACTATTTAATTATTTCTTCATTAATAGAGTTTATAACTTTAGCAAGATGCTTTACAGTTGTAATTCCCATACTTGTTTTAAATGTCGTCGGATATTTAGATGTATTCACAAATAACTACCAAGAATTTTGCAGGAGCTTCTTCATTCTTTATTTTTGTCACCCACAGCTTGTCATTATTTCTAGAATATTTTATTAAATTATTACTATTATTTCCTCTAATAACTTCTGTTCTCTCTGTTCTCTTCCTGAGGGACACTAATTATGCACGTTTTATCCCCTTCCCTGTGTTTCTTGTGCTTTATTTCTGTAGTCACTTTTAACTCCTGGTTCATTCACATTTCATCAGTTCTTATCTCATCCATGCCCCATGCTGTGGCTTCACCAGTGAGCCTTCTCCTTTCTACTGCTTCTAATATGATCTTCATTTCTGATTGGTGGTTTTATTTGCCTTCTAGATTTTTCTTAGTTCTGTCATCTCATGTTTCATTTACTCTGGTACCTTGGTCTATTTTCCCCTTTGAGATCCAGACTCATAGAAATGCTTTGCTGCATTAGGGATTAAAAATATTTATTTCAAATGGTTTAATCATAAACCATTTTGATATGTTCCATGGCAAGTATTTGTGATGAGTGGTTTTTTTTTTTTTTGCTGCCCACACTTTCTCCTCTTTCTTTTCATCTTTTTACCCTGACAATATCTCTATATAGATTTTGTACTATTGTTTCACATGAGATTCAACTGAGAATAAGAGTTCTTCCTCAACCAAGTGAAGGAGTGAAGGTTGTGTTGGGGACCGAAAGTGGTCAGGAACATGTATTAGGAGTACTTCTAATGACATAGAGTTGTGCATGTGGAAGGGTGGATTTTTCTTACCACTCAAGAGCAATAGCAGTAGAGTTCACTGCAATGCCATGCCTCTTCCTGTGGCCTGTCTTAGTAACAGACAGCCGTGTGCCAACACAAAAGAAGCCTGTGTTGTTCTTCCGTTAGATCCATCTGCCTGCTTCCCCTGGGTAACAGATTGGCTCTTAAGAAGCAAATAGGACCTGTTCAAGATCCAGTTCCCATGTTTTTTAACAAAATGATGTCACCTTCTCTCCTCAAAGCAGGTAGCTATACTGAAGAATTGTGCCTGTCAACTTAATCTGAAGACTTGTGTCATGGGCCTCGTTTCTTAGCATGTTTCTGCACTCCTGAATGACCTCTTTTGGTACCTGGCATCCATTCCATATACACTATGACTCAGGTTACGGAGATCTTCTAATTGCACCAAAGACTGAGGATTTGGTTTTGTTTTATACTTCTTTCAGTGTCATGTGATCCTCATTGTTTGGGGGTTATTATCAAATGCAAAGGAAACAGTATTATTTCTACACCACCAATATTTAAAATCCAAAATAAAATCTAGTCGCTTATTTTTGCTTTGTTTAACATTTTCTTTAACCTTTAATTTTTTTAAAAGAAAAAACACAGAGGTGAGAAACCACATTCAAAGAAATTATACATGGTCATGTTGTACCAAATGTAAGACAAGAATTCTCATTTTTTACTTCTTAAACTGAAAGAACTTACCACTATACTTACCATTATATCATGCTTTGGCATAGCATTAATAGTGGATTTGACCTTATTTCTAAGAAAATAAACATTAAATCTGGACTTTCAATATACTAAGAATCTCACATTTAATTTCATGCTTGAATATACAGTTCCTATAAGATTTCAAAACTTTGAAACAATAAATGCTTCTCCAGTGATCCTTTACACATATTGTATTTACCATCAGGAGATGATCCAGGTAAAGAATAATTAATGTTAAAAATTTTGAACTATTGCTCTATTTGCCTGAATCTACTTCACTGAAGAGAAATTCTTTCTAGATCATCTATAAGAAGTAATAGCTAACATCTGACTTCTCAAAACCAATTCTCTGAAGTACAATGCCACTTTCTTAATATATGCTAATATCCATTTTTTAAAATTTTTGGTGAATACAAAAAAGGTAACTATGTCATGCCCATATTTAGATAGACTCAGATATATTACTTCTATCCCCAATCAAGAAATCTAGAAGTATCTTAAAGTTAATTACAATTGAAAGCATCCATGAAAAATGCTTTTGTATGATGATTTTCATTTTGAACAAAACTACTGAAGATTGATTATTCTGATACTGTTTTATTCAATAACTGGGAATTTCAGGTATGAAAGTGAGTACAAATAAAGGCTGTATGGTATAAATTAAACTAACTGAACCTTACCAACACCGGAAAAGTTAGGCAAAAGCACGGTAAGTAGATTGCTCCTTTTAACATGTTCAAACTTTTCTCTCATGGTTACCTATGCTGCCAGTTGTGGGTGGGCAAATAAATACCTGTTAGCTTCTGAAAACTCCTTTGTTTGAAAGCAGGGAGAACAGTGGCTTGGCTTGCTACAATTGTTTTGTTGATTGGCATAGAGTTTTAATTATTCTGTGATACATCACTAGATATCATAGATGACACAGTAACCACATTGTTCTTCAGCAGGGTCCTTTATTGTCTACCTTAGTTTGTGCTTAGGATGGTTGTTCCAATTTCTCCCTGAATCTTCTATCTCTGTGAGTCTTCTTATTATTAATGTGTTTCTTAATACAGTCTGATCATAAATGCAAGGAACATAAGGGTGGTCAGACACACATTAAATATAAAAATTAAAATAAAGAATAAGTTTCTTTGATGAAGGTAAGTTATGACATAAAAGGAAAAAAGTCTCACATAGATATCTTGTCCAGATTATGTGTAATTCCATTTATATGAAAGTGGCAATATATGGAAAGTTTTCTATCAAAGATCTTTTTGACCTGCCCACTGATATTAGGTGCAACATTAAATATTACATTAGCTATGTAGATAACAAAAGAAAATGAATAAGCTTCATTTAAAAAAATAACGTAAATTGGATAGTTACAGTTTAAAACCACAGGTCAGTAGCAATCTATCATCATTTCTTTAGTAAGTATCTACTATGCACAAAATAAGTTGTGGACTGCTATGAACTATAAGGAAATAAGCAAATGGACATCCTTTTCTCAGGAATTTTTAAAATATTTCTGGAAATGACATGCAAATTAAGAGAAATAGAGACTAACCCAGAAATAAATGATGTTTGCAAACATTAAATTATTAAATTCTAAGATTAATAAACAATGAAGAACTACTTCAAGTAAGGGTATGGAAGGTCTTGTGGTTCAGTCTTCATAAGTAGTTAGAAATGGAGTAAGTAGAGATAACAAGGAGGGATTTTAAGAGTAAAAGAAAGAATGAACAGATGTGGAAGTGAGGCAATTCTGAAAGTCATCAGTTAGAGAAGGGGGTTCATATGGGTCAATTGTAGGAAATAAATTTAAAGAAGATGATTACAATCAATCTCAGAATCTTAGTGCAGAATCTAGTTCTAATACGTCTGAGTCAAGATAATACTTTTAAAAAATAAGTTTAGATGAAGACTTATTTTCCTTGTAATTTTTATAGAAGTGTGATTTTATTAACACCCATTTTTTCTCCTCAGTGTTGAATACATAGAACTCTATGGATTTCTTCATATGAGTTACAACAAACTAATTAATGCTCTAGTAAAAAGATGTCAGAGGCTAAATTTCATCTCACTCCTGTCAGAATGGTAGCTGTTATGAATACAAACAGCAGTAAGTGTTGGCAAGGATGTGGGGAAAAAGGTATACTCACACACTGCTGGTGGAACTGCAAATTGGTTCAGCCAATATGGAAAGTGGTATGGAGATTTCTTGGAAAATTGGGAATGGAATCACCATTTGACCCAGCTATCCCTCTCCTCATTATATACCCAAAGGACTTAAAAACAGCATACTACAGGAACACAGCTACATCAATGTTTATATCAGCACAATTCACAATAGCTAAACTGTGGAACCAAACTAGGTGTCCTTCAGTAGATGAATGGATAAAAAAAGTGGCATGTATACACAATGGAAAATTACTCAGCAATAAAACACAATAAAATCATGGCATTTGCAGGTAAATTGATGGCATTGGAGAAGATAATGCTAAGTGAAGTTAGCCAATTCCCCAAAACCAAATCCTGAATGTTTTCTCTGATATAAGGAGTCTGATTCATAGTGGGATAGGGAGAGGGAGCATGGGAGGAATAGATGAACTCTAGACAGGGCAGAGGGGTGGGAGGGGAAGGGCATGAGTAGGGGGTTAGAAATAATGGTGGAATGTGATGGACATTATTATTCAAAGTACATGTATGAAGACACAAATGGTGTGAATATACTTTATATACAACCAGAGATATGAAAAAATGTGCTCTATATGTGTAATAAGAATTGTAATGCATTATGCATTCTCCCATCATATATAAAAAGAAAAAAAAATTTGCTCCAGCTCTTTTGTTGCCTTGGCCAGCTTCGTATCACCCTGTTATGAATGTGTTCAAGACACTTCACAAAAGAAGAAATATAATTATCAACAAATATATAAACAAAATTCAACATCACTCGCAATTAGAGAAATTCAAATTAAAACTACACCAAGATTTCATCTCACTCCTGTCAGAATGTCAATGATGGAGAATACAAGTTAACACTGGGCACAGTGGGCACATGCCTGTAATCCCAACGGCTCAGGTGACTAATGCTGGAGGATCTTGAGTTCAAAGCCAGCCTCAGCAATGGTGAGATGCTATGCAAATTAATAAGACCCTGTTTCTAAATAAAAATAGAAAATAGGGCTGGTGTTGTGGCCCAGTGGCTGAGTGTACCTGAGTTTAATCCCAGGTACTGCCCCAAAAAAGAATACAAGTAACTATAAATGTTGGTGAGGATGTGGGAGAAAAGGTACATTCATACATTGCTGATGAGACTGCAAATTGACTCAGCACTCTGAAAAGCAGGATGGACATTCCTCAGAATGTCCTTTTGACCCAGTTATCCCACTCCTCAGTATATGCCCAAAGTACTTAAAATCAGCACACTATAGTGATGCAACCACATCAATTTTTATAGCAGCTCAATTCACAATAATTAAGCTATGGAAATAACCTAGGTGCCCTTCAACAGATGAATGGATAAAGTAAAGGTGGTATATATACAAAATGGAATATTCCTCAGCCATAAAGAAGAATGAAATTATGGCATTTGCCTATAAATGGATAGAACTGGAGAATATCATGCCAAGTGAAATAAGCCAATCCCAAAACCCAGTGGCCAAATGTTCTCTCTGATATGTGGATGTTAACTCACAATAGATGAAGCAGGGTGTAGAGAAAAGGGAAGGTTCACTGGATTGGACAGGGGGAATTGGGGGAGGGGAGGTGGGTTGGGAATCGAAAGACAGTAGAATGAATCAGACATAACTTTCCTGTATTCATCTATACATACATGTCCTGTGTAACTCCACATCATGTACAACCACAAAAAATGGGAAGTTATGTATGATATGTCATATATGTATGATATGTCAAAATATATTCTACTGTTATGTATAACAAACAAAAAAATTCTAAAAAGAATGTGTTCTAAAGGTGTATTAAGAATTGTAATGCAAAAAAAAGAGAGAGAGCTCATGTAATAATGGCATAATTTGGCGTGAACATACTTTATATTGGAAGTTATGAAAAATTGTGCTGTGAATGGATAATTATGAATGTAATACATTCCCTATTGTCATGTATGTAAGAAATTTTTTAAAAAACTGATATTCTGAATAATCATTATAAATTTTTATATTTTTTTCAAATTATTAAATACAAAAGTTAATATATATATATGTTGTAAATGTAGCATTTTACTTAAATGTACAGAGCTTCAGTAGCAGCAAAATATAGTAAAACAAATGAATAAAAGATTTGATTATTATGAATCTTTAAAAAATAAAGAATGTGTTCTTTCTTCAAAATTCTTATTCCCACCTTATTCACAAGTCTTCTTCAGAATCTTCTAGTCAAAATTAACCCCTCCTTTTCCAAAACCCCAGAATGTATTTTTAAAACCTCTTATGCTTACTGTGGCATACTGTATTTGCATCTCTATAAAGAATACAACTTTTCACTTTATATATCGGCAACTCTGAGGACAGTTTTGATTGTCAAAATTGTAAAGGTCAGACTACTACTGACATCCAGTGGGTAGAATTTGGGATGCTGCTAAATATCCTTCAAGGCACATGACAGCTCCCACAACCAAGAATCATCCATCCCAAAATGTAAATACTGTCAAAGTTGAGAAAACCTGTGTAGAGTATGAATGAGCATGTCCACCTTAATGCTCTGCAGACAGTAATGTATTCAACATTTGGTAATGAACTGGCTTCAGAAATACCAGTCACTAGGTAGTACTGTTAGGAAGGAGATATTAATTTTAATAATATTCTTGATTGAATTTTTCAATGTCTGCCATGGTTTCCTCCTTTTCAAGCTAAGAAGAGCATTGTACCTTCCATTCCCTTTGCAATTAAATGTAACTATTTCTGCTGGCCCTCATGTTAGGGGTAGAAATGAGTCATTCTGAACCAGAACTTTGAATTGTTGGTGTGAGATATTGAAGTTCTCTCTTTTGCCCCCTGATGAAATCAGTTTGGACCCAAAACAAGTTCCATCCAAAACAGGAAGGATATATAATATGCTCAAGAACTCATTGCTTAATCAAAATTCTACACATCAGTTTTTCAGTACCATAAGCACATAGATTTTTTTTTTAAATCTCAAGTTAAATTCTGCTCACTATTAAAATTCTAATCTATCTCAGCATGATTTCTCTTATGACTTCAGTGTTATTGTTAAAATTTCTATATTTCTTTGTTTATATGATCCAAACATTTTCTGACATGAAATTGTTCCTCAAGTTCATTTTGATGATGATTCAACATATTTTTATTGATTTTATTTTTTAAATACATGACAGAGGAATGTATTACAATTCTTATTACACATATAAAACAATTTTTCATGCCTCTGTTTGTATATAAAGTATGTTCACACCAATTCATGTCTTCATACATGTACTTTGGATAATGAAGTCTAGCACATTCCAACATATTTTTTAAATTAACAATGTTTGAATATTTTCCTAATCTCTTATTCTGATCTTGTATTTGGGGTTCATTACACTCATGAATAAGGCTATATTATTGAGTTGACCATTTCTGTTCACATGTAGTTTATATATGTTCATTCTCAATTGTGTTATATTTATTTCAATTTGCAATGTGAATCTAATTCTATTTGCTTCTGTTGGTTTGTAAAATATATTCTGTTACCATGAAAACACTCATGGGACACAGAAGTACCATAAAGTTATAGAGAGAGCCCTGGATCGAAGGAGAGAGACAGCACATTGAGCTTTGTGTCTAAAGATAGAAAAACTGGGTCCCAGTACAACTGTACCAGTTTATTGCTGTAAGATAGATGAAGTTTATATATGCACTTTGTAAACCCTTACGCATTATACTGACAGGTCTCTTGCTCTGTTTCTGCTACAACTGAACTGCACAATCATAAAGAAGTCAAATCTTTAGTTTTCGGTTTCCTTATTGATATACTACATATAACACTGGTTGGTTTTAATTTATTTTTCAAGGTATTGTAGTCCAGATAGCTATGTACAGTCAATCTCAACTTAAATATTTTACAAAATTTCCATCTCCTTAAAAAAGAAATGTGATTATTTCCTCATTTTTCAAATTATTCAAGGGCCTTGGAGACAAGTAATTTCTATACATTCTTCTCATTTTCGTTATTTTATATAACAACCACAGTACATGACTTACTGTATGTTCTTAATGAATGTTTACCATAGTATTAGATTGCTAATCAAAAGTAGCTCATTTTTAGCATAGCCTTAACAGTATTAATAATAATAATAATAATAGCTTTGGACCAGGTAATGTTTCATGGACATCATATTTATTATTTTTTCTAATTTCATAACAATGGTACAAGTTAGATAAAATGATAATATGGTAAAAATGAAGATAATATTATTTTTTTTAGATTGGAATATATGACCTCCTTATTCATTTTAAATTTCCCAAAGCATTTGTGATCACTCTGTGGAATCAGTGTACAAACTATAATCTGAAAGAAATTGGTGGTATTTTTACAGTACGTGAACACAACCATCTGATTTATAGTTCAATCTGTTAATGCACTCTGTTATTAGGCCACCTGGCAGTTTTATGCATTGTGAATTTAAAGAGGAGCTCAATGTAACATAAGCTTTACAAGCTGGGGAAATATTATTGAAATGAAACATGAATGAGGACCATTTAAACAATAAAATAATGTGTATAGACTATATATTTTTTAGTTTTAGCTAATACGTGCCTTAGGTATAAATTCTGAAATAAGTTGAGGTTCTTATGAGACTATAAAAAAGAAATTCAAAATAAACTTATTATTGCACTATTGTTAATCATGTAGTATTCATGGGCTTATAGAGAAGCAAAAAATACAGTCACAAATTACTGCTGAAGAATTAAGATCGCATATCAACTACATTTTCTTTTAGTACTCACAGAAGTGTACTTGGGGAAATGCTGTCAGAATGAAAAACCAGAATTGGGAGATGAAAGAAAAAACTGTAACTTATTGACCATCTCTTTTATGACTCTTTTTTTATTATCATTTAAAGAATTTGATCCACTCTTGTTGAAGTACAAAATAAGGCCTGTACAAAGATAATCCTAGAAAATATGTCATTGAGATTAAGCAGTGGCATATCAGTGAATTTGTATTGGACTTGAAGAAAGCACACCTACTGTAGTGTGATGGTATTCATCCTGCATTGTTCTAAATGTGTCTACAAGTAGCTCCTGTCATTTATTAAGAGTATTGTATTTAAGTACGCTACCTTCTTCACAGTGGTCCACGAAATATGGACTCCATTTGTTCAATGATATCACAAATGTTAGTTCGCTTTAATTAAATTTGTGAATTAGAAATTATAAAAGTTATTACTTTTATTCAGACAGTATATTACAAATTGAATTATCTGTAGCAGATTCCAAAGAGATCTTATTTATGAGTCGTATTTATATAATTTTATAACATGTTTTCCAGCATGTATCTGCTTTAAAATTCATGCAAACTAGTATAAGATATATTCTATGCTTGTGTAATTATATCAAAATGGATTATGTTGTCATGTATAACTAAAAAGAACCAACAAAAACAATTTTTTTTAAATTAAAAAAAACTACATGCAAACAACTTAAGGGAAACTGAATTTTTGTTTTTACAAACATATCTATTTTCTTTCATTTTTAAAACTAAGAAAATGTAGGGACTGGGGTTGTGGCTTAGTGGGAGAGTTGTTGCCTAGCACATATGAGGCACTGAGTTTGATCTTCAGCACCATACAAAAATGAAATAAAGATATTGTGACCACCTACAACTAAAATATAAATATTTAAAAACTGCAAGAGGTTAATGAAAATGTTATGAAGTGTATATTTTGAATTGAAGACACTTCTCAAAGAATTGAGGAAAAAAATTACTTTTCAAATACATGCTTCTCTAAAATTTTTGAGGAAGTACCAAAGCTACTTTTCATTGTCTCAGTTTTTCAAATACTTAACTTACAAGTGAAAGTTGAAATACACTTTCTTATACACTAGAAAACAATAGCAAATAGTTGAAAAGTATCCAGTAACTGATATGTTATTATCATTTAACCTTAACACTTCCTTAATCATTGTATATTTGGATTCTACACCTTGATTTTGAGGTTTCTGTTTAATCTTCCAGTTTTAACATTTTATTTAGGAATTTTGATGATATTATATACACACTTGGGGAAATATAGCACTAAGAAAATATGTGATCAATTAACAAATTAAATTCCTTCAGGTATTAACCACAGTATATTTTTTGGGTCAATGTTTTTAGAATAGGTACATGGATGCTTCTCATTTGGCCTTTTACTGAGGTTACTGTGTATTTTTTTGCTAGTCTAATGTGCCCTGAAGACTTTTGGTTTGGGAACTTGAGGAGGTCACAGGATATGATAAAATTCATTTTACTGAAGTGTACTGGTTATGAAAATTGCTTGTTCCAGTGGACGATTTCACTACTTCATTTACAGCGTAAGTGCTCATTGTGTTTCCACTGGCTGGGAGCTGACCCCTATATTTCTCATTTTCCTTCTAAAATGTGGGTCAGCAGTGTTGTCAGATTCCTTCTCTCCTGTAAAACATTTTATTTTTCAATATTTTACACTGGAGTCTTCTAAAAGAACAGGTTAAAAAAAAAAAAGTCTTGCGGAATGGCATTTATGACTGGGAGAAGTATCATTGCCATTGACCTCACAACTCTTCTTAAATAGTCGCAAGAAGGGCAACAAAATTGTCAATTAGGCTTCCAGGGAACAGCTTCAGCCCAACTCAACTCGTGCTCGGCAGCATAATCATGCAGATCTTGCTTCTATATGAGGAGCTGTTCCAGCCTATAATAATGAGGGTTCAACAAATGTGAACTTCCTTTCTCAACAGCAGACTTAGGAGCTGTTGATTTGTTACACATTTATTAAAAGGTTATGTAATATTGAAATGTAGCATTTAAATGTTACCTCAGATATTCAGTCTGATTCTCTGATCCACAAGAAGTCCATGTGGACTTTTAAAAAGATGGAGGTTAAATAACGTGTGTGTGTGAGTGTGTATGTGTGTGTGTGTGTGTGTGTGTGTGTGTGTATATATATATATATATATTTGTTTATTTATGTAATATATATGTTTGTTCCTGTGACCTGACACACACACACACACACATATATATATATATATATATATATACACACACGTATACACACACACATATCATATGTGTATATATATATATGTCTCTTCTGTTTTGTTTCTGCTTTTGTTTTCCTGGCCATGCCCCTACCTTTTTCAGAAAGTTCTAGGTCAAGGAGAATGTGTTCATATTCAGTAACTATTTACTAAGAAAAATTGGTACTCCTCACAAATCACATTTTAGAATTTGATATTCATTATATTCACCAATAATAATAAGAATAAAAAAATTCAATTATAAACTATAACTTGGTCTTTATATTTTATTAACTACCACAAAAATTTCATGATTTAAATAAACACCAACTGCTCTTAGGCCAAAGAAGAAAGTAATGAAAGGAAAATATAGTTAATGCAAAATGCAAAGTAGAAAGTATATAGTCAATATACTGTGACAGAAATAAATAGTCCATGAGATCTGCTCCTTGTTTTCTGCCAGGTCTCCAGCTTACACTGGACTGTGACACTTCCATGGGTAAGGGGATATCCATTGGAAATATTTTCCTTCATGGAGAAATCGTGTCTGGTTTTACCCAGGAGGCACCTGATCCATTTGTTTCATTTGTCAGTGAACTTTTACCAGGCCTAGACCTGTTTCTCAAAGAGAAAAACAGAGACAAGAAGATGGGACCAAGGCCAATGGTACTTGCTGTGTCTATAAGAGAACTATTTCTCCTCATGGAAAGAAAGTCAGTTACAAAAGTCCTACCTTAACACAACAAGGGAGGCCCACAGTAGTAAGTGCCAGCACCCGAGTTAGGAAATCAAAATAACAACAGCTGGCTAGATCTTGTGCTGGTCACCTATCGGCTCCATGGAGTTCCCAGACAGAACAGTTCTCTTCTCCCTATGATATATGCACACAAAATCCCAACCACACTTTTGCATTAGAGTCTAACTTCCTTTGCCAATTAGTGCTGTGATATTATCACAGCACTTGTTGGAAACTGACTAGCAGCAGTTATTATCCATGATGGCTCTTGCTCTCTGAGGTTACTTGCCGAGGTTGAACAAACCATGAGTAATGCCTCAGAGAAAACTTGTGCTAGAAAATAATTAGAGTGTTGACACTCTATCAAGTAGAGCACTAGGGCCAGAGTTAGCCCCGAATGTTCCTGTGACCTGATTCATAGTAGCTAAATAATTTCACAAGCATGGCATACATTATGAAAAGAAGGAAAAAAGGCTTGACTATCTGTTGAAAAGACCTCATGAAATTCTTCACAGAGATTGTGCAACAAATTGGCTGTCAGGTATAGAAACAGAGAACAGGCATTGAGATGGAATCATAAACCTTGGGTCTTATATAGACTGAAAATCTACCGTGGAGATATGTCTATACATTTTAACACTTAATTTCCCCTCTTTGAAAAGGTTAAATTCATATTACAGCCGTTAGTGATCCCATAGAAATTTTCCCATTTTCTATGTCCATGCTATGTTCAGATATGCATAGTTATATCCAAATTGATTCTCTGTACCACATTTCATATTGACCATTACAAGGAAACAAGATGAACGACTATACCTGGATAGATTTCTTGTTAGCTTATTCTAAGTTATCTATAAATATTTTTAAAATTCGTTTTACAAGAATTCTCCCTACCATAGTCTCATAATCTGTTTTTTATTTATTTTTTCTTGTGTTCCTTCCTTGGGGTATCTGGACTCAGCCTCAAGAATCTAAACTCCTACCTGCCCCAGATGTACTGACTTGGAATATATATACACATACATCCTCATATTTATTCCTTTATCAAGAAGTTTCCTTGGGGTTTAGGCATTCCCTGAGAAGTATCTAGCCTTATGAGGTAGAAATGTTGTCACAATAGTTTTGAGTCAGTGTATTTTTAACTTGTAGGAGTCTTTTAGCTGAATCACTTGCCTGGGGAACAGAAAAGAAAATGAAAAGCAAAGAACAGTATAATAATAGTGGGAATTCTTACACACGCTAGGAGATAAAAATAATTTCAGATTATTTACAGGAGATTTTCTGAAACTATCCCCTTGTTCTTTTATTCTTTAATAGAATGTGTGTACCAAAGGTGGTGTTGGTCTTGCAAGTTCTCTAAACATTTTAGCACATGATTTTTGCAGTGTATCTGGCACCCCTGGGTTAAAACCCCAATGCCAAAAACAAATCAAAAGAGGAAACAGGGTTGCTCTTAGTTGTATTTGCTTTTTCCAGGCAGCACCACACTTCACTGAAACTCAAAATATTACAGTGTCACAAATGCAAAATTATAAAACACTTTACCTAAATATAGTAAAACTGTTTAAAAAAAAAGAAAGAAAATTTTATCTTTGGTAAGTCACCAAAGAACAATCATAATTGATCTCGTCATTCACAGTGACATCCACCTAGCTGAAAACGGAGGAATTCATAAATATACAAGTCTATTCATTCTTCTTTGTAAATTCAGGATACACTATTCTTCTATGAATGCTGTAGTGTCTCAACAAATCATCAGCAAGAGAAGAATGTACATTGGGAGATTCACAAATACCAATATCTTCTTTACTCAAGCAAACTTGCCTGTCAGACTGGACACCGAGCAGCAGAAAACAGGGTTATACTGTAAAGTTCTCTTCCTGTTTTAACTTGTCTAGAACCATTTGAGCTGTGAAGCTTGGCTCAGACCTCTAACGTACCAGTGTTTTACCTTTTTTTCCATAAAAGTAGTAACCAAAAGTAACTTTATGTTCTTCACTGTCTTTTGCCATTGTCATGTGTTTCTGGTTGCCTATATTAGAAAGGCCATTTTCATTGGACTTAGATTGGCACCTAGGGGAAACTGAAATGTCCTCAGTGTCTCTGGAGATTTGATTTGCCTAGGAATATCCAGAATCTACAGGAAAACCCAAGGAGAGATATTTGCAGTAGTTGCCCAGAATCCTAGAAATCCATGATTGGAACCTGCTAGGTAGAGTAATGTGATATGGCATCTCCCACCCAGAAAGCAGACCAATGGCTAGACACAGGGAGAGCAGCAGTAAAGATACAGGACCTTCCCATCCTACCTTGGGACAGGAAAAGGGGACTAGCCTGTCCCCTTTATCTATAACTGTTCAAATTCTGAAATGGGCATTAGCCAATTAGGGATAGTCCTTTCCTTGAATCCAAACTGAGGAACTGACTCAGAGGAGGAAATGTTATTAGTAACAATACCAACTACAGATTTGTTTAAATGGAATTTTAAAATATTTTTTAAAAATATTGACTCTTCAGATTCTATCTACTAATCCGTTCCACCAACTACTATGTAAAATAGAATTACTTTGTCATAAATTCAGCCAAACTGGTGTTTGAATCAGAGCCTCAGTGTTATATAAGAAACAAGTCTATTATAAAATTATCTGATTTCAAGTCTGATGAATAATTTATCCAATTAATATTCACAATTGAAATGAAAAAGAATCACTGGAAAAAATGAGAAAAAATCAACTAAGAAGAGGTACTTAAATAATAACATCAGCATATATTTTGGTTTTCTTTCTTTCTTTTTTCTTATTAAATTCTGTGTTCTTCTAGACTTCAAACAAAAGAAAGTAACTATTGAATCAGGGGAATTTTTAAATTATGTAAAAATTTCTTTCTATAATAGTCATGTGTGGGGAAAAGTATACTATTATAAAACTGTTTCAAAAGGTTATTATTCTCAGAAAACCTGGCTATAGAAAAGTTAAATTTGTCATTCTCATAAATCATTTCTACCAGCAAGAAGATCCGCATTGTGATTGAATAAACAAAACAAAACAAAAAGATATCATGCTAGGACCATAGTTGCTCTAGACACTTTCTAAGATTTGGGAACTGGAAGTTACAAAAAATGGAGGGATGAGGTAAGAGCATGATTTTCGGGATGGTCAGCAGGAGCATGGGCGGAATAAAGGAACTCTAGATAGGGCAAGGAAGAGAGAGGGGAAGGGAAGGTGCATGGGGGTAGGAAAGGCAGTGGAATGAGATAGACATTATTACTCTAAGTACATATATGAAGACAAAAATGGTATGATTCTATGTTGTATACAACTAGAGATATGAAAAATTGTGCTATATATGTGTAATATGAACTGAAATGCATTCTGCTGTCATATATAACAAATTAGAATAAAATTTTTTAAAAGTGTAAAACAATTACAATATCACCTCAAAAAAAAAAAAAAAACCAGCATGATTTTCTCATAGCCACATCAATTGAACCTATCAACTGCAGACCAGAGCCATTAGAAGGGAAGGTTGGGTGCCAGAAAGACTGTTGACTTGCTCCTGTTTGATAGTCACAGCACTGGGGACAGCCAGAGAAGTGTCACAAATCTGTAAAGGAGACTTTAGTAAAGCTAAAAAAAAAAAATTAGTCTGAGAGCAGCAAGAAGTTCAGTTTCAGAATAGGAAAAGTTCAGTTCCAGAATACGACAAGGATATAAACTTAACTTCAAGAATGAACTCCAGTGAAAGGCATTAGGAACTATGGGGACCAGTTTGGTAGATCTAGTGAAATGCCCTGAAAGTCCAGATGATGACCTTGACTGGGTCCTTCCAGAGCCATAATAGAGAGGCAGCAAAAGTGATCCATTGTTCCTTATTCACATACAAAATGTCCTGCTGCCTGTGTTAGGTGCAGGAGCCACTGCCCAACACCAAGGTTTGCTTCTGAAAACCCCTAGGATAGGATAATTTGTGGTTCAAGTATTTATGGAATCAAAAAATGTTGTGGCACTATGTTTGAGAGTGACACTATGAAAATCTTTATAAATATTTGTACGAACACTGTTTATTCAATTAAAGATACAATAGAGACTATTGTATGTACATCACCGCTTGCTTTTGAGAAATGATCTAGGTCCTACCATCCCAGAAGTTTAAAAAACAAGTGCTTATCCATTATTTTGCTTTATTTTATGATGATTTACTCTGAGATGTTTTTCTCTCTTTTATTCCTAGTCTGATCCTCTAATCAAACATTAATAACTTTCTAGTTTTAAGATTTACTGATATTGACTGCTACCTTCCAAATCCCAAAAATGCAAAGTAACTTGGATTTTTGAGATTTAACAAAGCTTTGGTTAACCTCTGTTTAACCTTCGTGACATGAAGAAAGTTTATTTCTCAAATACTCTCTCCAAAGACACTCCCTGAATGACTCTAGCCCCTTCTGCAAATAGTTCAGTTTCATTATCCCTAACAAATAGAGAGCAAGTTAAAAAAAAATCAGTTGGTTCAATTAGTTTCTTTAATCTATCCTAAGGCAACTCTTTGACTCTGAGGTGGAGCTTACTGTTTTTCCTTTATTGCTCCTAATAGTCACTTCCATGACTTTTTATTTATCATCAGTAGAAGAAAACTCAGAAGCTGTTTATACTGGAAACAAAATTCTTGAACAAATGACTTGCTAGGTGAAATAGAATTTGCTTAAGGGGGACTTACCTTTGAAGGGGTTATTCTGTGAGTACAGTCAGTCAAAGGTTAGGATCCCAAATCAACACACCATAAATATCACCTATTGTTAAAATTAACTTTGAAGTATGTTAAAGTCTGTACAAAATAGAATAGTGCGTAATTATGTCTAACATATCTATCACTAGAATACTACTGGACTCCAAATGATTCAGTTGGCTAACATGTGGGTTCCATGTTGAGATGAACTGTTAGCTGAAATTGTTCAAAGTTAATGTTATTACAATGTGAGTTCTATTCTGATAGAAAAAATATGTTAATGCTGTTTATGTCTGCTTATTATTACAGCCTACTTTCCAGCCAACAGAAAGATCCAATGGAAATTATGACAAATCCAGAACCTGCATTTAGAAGGGTAAAAAAAAGCTCTATGCCCCAAAGTTGCACCATACGAAGTAAATCCCTGTGTTCACTAACTCAGTATTACTTCAGTGCAATTCTGTTCATATTTTTCCTATGGCAAGACAACATATAAAATAGAATCTGCAATAGTACTTAAATTCTCCATAATTAGCGTAAAAATAAATATTTTATTAGATATTTCAAGTGTTTATTTTTTTAAAATGATAATTTTGAGAAATTGCTTTCCAGAAGAAGATTTCTATTTTACTCAATAAGCTATAAATATCTTGTCTTTTCTTTCTCTAAATTATAATTTTAATTTGTTTAAAATCTAATTTAGTTCTATAAATATCCAATACCATTTTGATATTTGCTCAAATGTGCCAAGTACTGACCTCTTTATCAAATTAGGTCTGTGATCAAATCAGGAGAAACATACACTTAAATTCTGAATATTATTTGTCTAGAGAGATTCAGCAGTTAATCTTTAAATATCTTAAATCTGTCTAGAAGTATATGGTACTTGGTGGGCTTAATAATCAAAACTCTTCTAATCCTCTACCTCAAAAATATTTTTAAAGTAGTTGCTAGTAAGATTAAATAAACCCCAAAAATTTATTCTACAATTTAAAATAATAATTTTATTACCTTATAACTACTGATGGCAATTAGATAAGAATGTTTGTCCTAACCATTTGTTTTTAGAATTGTTTTCACAGAAATGTTTCTAAAATACAAATAGCCTTTAAAAATATAAATATGACAAGTTGATTATAAAATTTTCAGGTAATATAAATAGAAAAAGCCATCTCTCAAAAGTAACTGCTATTAATATTCAGATCCTTCATGTTTTCTAAATTTATATATAAAAACACACTCATATAAAACAATCTGAGATCAGTTGATACATACAGTTTTGCAACTTGTTTTTTGTTTTGTTTTGTTGAACATTTATCACATATAAAACTTCTCCCTATTTGGAGTTCAAATCTCAAAACAATCTCCACCCATGCAACAAAACCTATGATATTTTCTTACTAACTCAAGTTAATATTCTCAAGATCATAAGAGGTCAACCAAATTGTAATGTATTGCTTCATACCCATTATCCTCTTAAAATATGGACATAAATTTAGATTAAATAAATTTTATCTTGACTTGTTTTGATGTATATACTCTGGACACACAGTACAAGCTTCTCTATCATAACACCTAACACATTATATGTATTGGTCTCTCCAGCAGGGTTGAGTTTCTCATGGCTCATATGCATTAGACCAGAAAAAATCCAATGCCTGATACATAGTAGTGAGGCAGCTTTATGAACATAGGAGGAATAAATTGAGGATATCCCTTTGAGCACAAAGTCTATTTCACTAAAATAGTGCTTTATATTGCTATTAAAGCAAATAAAAGTTCAATTACCCTAATGGTCTTTAGAATTGATTATTCCATAAATTTTTGAAAATTATTTCTTACATTTTACAGTATTCTGCCACAAAATTTAATGTGAAATTGAAACATGAAAACAGAATAAAAACCAAGTCCATAAGAGAATTCAGCAATATAGAGGTAAAACCAGATATGGTTCCCTTCAGCAAGCTTTCCTGTTCAAAACATTTTAGTAAATAAATATTTAACAAGCAATAAAGCTGATGTTTATATTTACATGGCAGTCAATTTATGTTCTACAAAAGCTGAATTCCCTATCCCCAATAATACTTTATATTCCTTGACATTAGTCTACAACAAATTGCACAATTGTGCTTAAAAAAAGGAAGAAAGAAAAAAACCCATAATAAAAACCATTCGCTATGCCAAATATGTCATTACATTTTTTTTCCTGTTCAGCTGCCAGATGTATTGCATTATATTATCAAATTGATAGATCTAGTGTTATTTCTACATTTACCATTTTACAACAACAAATAGAAATATAAGGAAGCTTTGGTAACAAATCTTGCTTAATATGTATGTGAAGTAGACAGTTTGTCTAAGAGAAAAATATAACTGATGACAGATTTCATTTCAGTCTGCTAGTGCTTATTAAGATGTCTACAAACAAAAAGCCATATCTGGGTACATCTCTTTCTGCAAACAAAGGAAAGTTTTAATTGCTTTAATCAGCATTTGCATTGTCTTCATGGTGACATAGAAAAACAATTCAGTTCTAATCAGGAAATATCAACCAGAGAAGAATTCTTCAGTTTAGACTCTAAGTGAGCCTAATAACATATTTCCTATAATTCTTGAATAAAGTTTAACAATGCAATACTGCACTGACTTTGATTTAAATTATTCCTAAGCCATTAATAGAAAGACTGGTGCTGTTTTTTGCTATGTCCTTATTAGGAATATCATTTTCAGATACAAAAAAAAATGTTCTGATAAAATGAGAAAGCAGTCTGAGCAATCAACCCCAAGAGCTAGTGTCATAATTTATTTTCACCAACAATATCTTAAATACAAAGAAGTCTTTGCTTTCCAGCTATTCTCTTTAATTCAGTTCCTCAAATATGTTTTACATCCCTAGTAAGTGAAAGATTGTGCTATAAATTAAAATATATTTAAAAGAATAAAAGGACTCTATTACATTTGAATAAATTTGCAGCCTGAGTTATTCAACAGGGATGATTTTCACAACTCTTGGCACTGCAATATAGGGTACAAAAAAAAAGAGCATTTACTGACTATAAATGTTATGACAACCTTCAATAAGGCAAAAATCCTCCAATCCATGCCCTAGTATTTCATATGTATCACTTGAATTCTGTAAATACTGCAATGACTCCATTCAGGAAATAAATGCACTCATTAAGGGATAGGCATTTTAAAACAAGGTATGAGATGGAAAATGAGCTTCAAATATGGAAATAACAAGTTTTAAAAGCCTTCCTTGGTCTATCTCATTATGTATGGCAAGCCATTTTCACCTTCTGGTACTAAGTTTACTCATTTGTAAAATAGGGATTCATTTGTAAAATGGGGATTCATTTAATTCTATTCAACCAAAAATCTCAGAGCCTGTCCTGTAAACCAGGCACAGCGTAGCAGTAGTGACACATGGCCCCTCACAGAGTTCACCATCCAGGCTGCAAATGTGTATTAGTTCATCAACCACACAGATTCAGTGGCTGCAGTGTGCAAGGACTGCACAAGTGAGATTAGGTTTCCTTGGGCACCTATGTCTTCAGAAAGTGCAATTTTTATCTAGTGGGATTGGGCCAGAGATTCAAACATATATTCCTACATGAAAGACCTGTAGGGATGGCATGCAATGACATGTGCATTAAAATGCATTTAGATTTACACTGTTTTCATCTTTCTTAGTTTTAATAGATTTAATGCCAGAGGATTAAATCCCAAATCATTACTACTCTCTTCTTCAGAAGATTGTTTCAAATTTGAACAAAATACTTAAATCTCTCTGTGCTTCAGTTTGTTGTGTTCTAAATAAGGACCTACGGCAAAGGCTTGTGATTTGGACTAAGTAAATTAATTTGGGTAAGGTGCTTAGAACAGCACTTGGTATATAATAAGGGTTGTTGCTCAGTTGGTAGCGTTGGTTGTCTCATAAAACACAATGTTGCCAATAACAAAAACAAACTTAAAGCATTCACATCATACATTTTAATTAAGAAGATAAAAAAAATAAAGGGTACTTTTGACTTGGGTTTAAAGAAGGTGGTGTTCTTTTTTCAGCTCTTCTCTCCTTCCTGCCCTGGACTGGGGATTCCATGTTTTCTGGTGAAAGATTCCAACGTGATTCTGGTCATGATGGAGAGTGACTATGGCAAACTTGTCCTTCTATCCCAGAATCATACTATGACTTCCTGCCTAGGGGCACCACAAATATTGAGCACAAAAGATAATTAAGAAAAGACTTTGTCTTTCAAAGAGTTTATACCCTAGTTTACAAAAAAAAAAAAAAAAAAAACAAAGAAAAAGCACACATTCTAACACAATAGCATTTATAACATAATCTACATGATTATCGGCTCCATGAATATAAAAATCAAGGCTTATTTATCTTTATGTCCCTCAGAGCCTGATAATAATGCTCAATAAATGTTTGCTGGATTGAACTGAATACATTAACAAGTATAAACAAACAAAGTTTGAGCAAGTAATTGCCAAAAGAATGTCATGCCAAGGAGTGATCACAGTGGAACTCTGGGGTCCCCACCATAGTCCTGGTAGATAGACATGGGGAACCTGCAGCCTTCTTTTGTGAGCTCCTGATGAGCCAATTAACTTGGAATCACTAAAGGGCAAAGAAGCCAGATGGAACATATCAGGTACCATTAGGCAAACTGGAGAGCTCACCTAATATTTAATATGTTTAGTAGTGAAATGTTCCTTTCTTCTAATGGAAAACCTTAGTTTGAAAGATGTCTATTTCTGTTATTTGATTTATAATTAAAGTAGTACTAACTATTCCTAATTGCATGCCTTAACTTATTTGAGCAAAATTAAATATTTACCTACGTATAAATATTGTAGTCAGTCTTTCTGGCATATGGGTAGAGGATAAGTTGTCACACTGCACCTACCAACCTGGAACACAGAATTTCCTTAGCTATCAAAGGACAGTAGAAGTCTGGTCCTGGTATATTTGAAATGGACCATATTAGATAGGAAATTTTTTTTTGGATCCTGTTCTTCCTTACTTGGTCCTTTTTCTCTAAAAAATGATAAAAATACACAATTTCCAGTTTATCCTATCTGCCAAAATCAGAGGTTTATACTCTATTCTCATTTTCTAAGATTAAAAAATAATAAGCATACATTGAGGATACAGGTTATAATGGGGAAAAATGTCTTGAAAGAATCCAGGAAGATGCCTTCTCTTGTTATCTCAGTCATCTGCCTCTCTTCACACCTGGATACTCAAAGTGTGATCTTTAGACCAGTGACATCAGTGTCACATAGGTACTTAATATAAATGCAGAATCTCAGGCCTCAGAACTAGTGAATTCAAGTCCATATTTCAATGAAAACCCAGGTGATGGGTTGCATGTCTCAATTTGAGAAGCACTGTCCAAGGACACACCTCTGGAGGCTCAATTAGGTAACTGGCACCTGGGAACATAGACTTAAGGGTGGTTGGGTCACTTCTTGGTCATAGGATATATTAGTTTACTATCCCTAACCAGAAGACCTCCACGGGATCATTTGGAGGCATGAATACAAACAGTTCCTTCTATCAAATGGATTTTCTAATTCATTACTGGACTTGTTTTTCTTCTTGGTAGCAAAGAGAAGATGAAGTCCACTGTGGATGGAGTTATCACAAAACTCATAGGCAAGCAAGAGAAGGGAGAGATAGCTGGTATGCTTCTATGTTAAGTGCACACCATCAGAGGGATAAAGAAACCTGTGTCACATAAAGATAAAAAGGCAAGTCTTTACCTTTATCAATATTTTCCTACTAGGAAGTCAGAGAAGTCCAGAGGAGGCAGGTGTTGGAAAGAAATTATCATCCCATGTGGAGAGTTTTGCTGAGTGTATTTTGCAATGCTTCAAGATAATCCATTGCATTGCGGCAATTGGAATTCCATGTGCACTACGCTATTGAGAAATTTTGTATAAAAATGTTTATATTTTATCTTTTTTATGAATAAAATTTCCTTCTGTCCTGTGGTGCTTGTCTGATGCACACCTTTTGCCTATTATCAGTCACAAAGTATCAGTACTGAATTATTCTGTCAAGTGTGAATCTAGGAACTTTACACCTGCCAGTTCAGACTGATTTTCAATATTGTGTGAAAATGCCAAGGAATGACCTGTCAGTCTGTGTTTGTGACAAGAGTCCTGTTCACGTTGCTCAATGGTTTGTAGAGTATATCTTTGAAGAATTATTATTATATGGTTCAGTACATCTCAATATCACAGGCAATAATTATCTTGTATGCTAGGCCCTGAATAAAATAAACCCAGAGGAACTAAATTGGAAGTTTCTTTAGTTCGTAATTATGTAATGGATATGCTGAAAAATTATCATCTCACTTTTGTCTGAGACTACTTAAACTCTAATTGTAAATAAATGCAGTTTTTGGATTTGTAATATATTTGCATTTATAATTCAGAACTTTCTTTATCTAATTTTATCTACACATCCACAAAATAAAGTTGATTGCATTATTTGTAATACCCTTCATGATTTGAATGCCTGTCCCCTACAAAACTCATGTTGACATTCAATTGTCAACATGATGGTAATGGAAGATGGAGCCTTTAGGAGGTGATTAGGCTTTCAGGGCTCTGTCCTTATGATGGGTTTAATGTCTTATAAAAAGGGCTTTGAGGAGGGTTCACTCTCTGTTCTTCCACTCTTGTGCTGTATGAGAACTATTCTTCTCTAGAGGATGCAGTGTTTTAAGCACCATCTTGAAAGCAGAGCCAGACCCTTGATCTTGGATTTTTGTCCTCCAGAACTGTAAGAAATAAATTTCTGCTCTTTGTAAATCACTCAGTCTTAGGTATTTTGTTATAGCAACATAGAAAGACTAAGACATCCCTGCTTTCCATATGAGAAGGCAGGTAATTCACTGTATGATGCAGAGATAGTAGAGAATTATAAACAGGTAGAATATGATTCTAAATCCCATATTCTTAACCAATTTTTTTTTCTGGGCTCTAAATCCAGTATGTAGCAATTAATATGGTTTGTGTTAAAGACTGAACAAATTAATGTTGAAGACTTAGGAAGAGAGGAGTAAATGATGATTAGGTTGGAAGATATTACCAGAAGTGAAGCCTACTCCTTTCCTTGAGAATTAAGTCTAAACTCTCTACCATGAGAGCTAAACTCCATCAACTTTGGGTTATGCTTGCCCTGAGCCCTATTTCCTGGTATCTTCTATCACTGATTCCAATGTCAGCCAGGTTCAGAAGTTTATCACCAGAAGATCTGAGGTGTACTATCCCCTGCCTGGACACATTCTCTCTCCCCTAACTACCTCCTCTACTAGTATCTCCTTGCCACAAACACTGTATAAAGACTGACTAATAGTCACTTCCACCAGAGTCCCCACTATGATCTTCTTCAGATTGTACTGAGTATCTATTCCCCTTTACTGGATTTCTTGGTATTTTTCTACATGTCTGTTAATTGTGTACCACCCTACCCAGGTCTTGTTTTACTTCTTTTATTTTGTGCCCTTTGCTTACTATGGCGCTTGGGACACAGTAGGCTCTCAAGAAGTGATTACTGTGTGAATGTATTATCACAAGACCAAAAAATCCTTCTCAGGGTTTCTCAGAGTCTCCACCTCACAGCTCCTTTATAACCTTTTCTTCTTAATTTTCTATTTTTACAAGATAGATCAAGAATGAGTTAGGTGGGCTGGGGATGTGGCTCAAGCGGTAGGGTGCTCGCCTGGCGGGCATGCTGCCCGGGTTCGATCCTCAGCACCACATACAAAGAAAGATGTTGTGTCTGCTGAAAACTAAAAAATAAACATTAAAATTCTCTCTCTCTTTAAAAAAAAAGAACGAGTTAGGAATAGGTATGTAAATTGCGAGAGGTAGGTGGAAAAAGGATGTGGCAAGGGTCTTTTATGTGGCCCTAATATTGAAAAGAAATAGAAAAAAGGAGAGAGTATGCACCAAAGATTTTCTGTACCACAACCAAAGTTAATGCAGAATTCATTCAACTTGGGCTCCATCAAAGGCCTTTTGTTTGATTGATTTTAATAATGTTTTCCCATTGGAATAATTTTAGGATCATACAATAGTTGCAAAGAGAATACAGAGTATCCTTATTTATCTCTCACCGTGTTTCACCTAATGTTAACATCTTACATGACTATGGTGCGTTTGTCAAAATTATGAAGCCAACATTAACTAAACTCCACAGTTTACCAGGATCCCTTTAGTCTCCCTTTTTTTCTGTTTCAAAATTCCATTCAAAATACCACCTTGCATTTAGTCATCATGTTTCCTTAGCTTCCTCTTAAAGACTATGGCATTTTCTCAGAGTTTTCTTGATTTTCATAACCTTGAAATTGTGTTGCAACCCTCTAATTTCACTTAAAGTTCAACAAGATTCCAGCAAAAGAGAAATATTAGATGATAATTGATATCCTTTTCTGAAATATTTAAGTCCCAACAGATTCAGTCCTTGTCCCACTCTCAGGCTCCTGAAGCTAACCAGCTCTTTGTCCCACTGAATGACCTTTAGCAATCAGCCTCCACCAATCCAAGTATCAAGAGTTCTCCAGGACTTAGGCATCGGTAACAACCTTTCATCCACCTCTACAAGAAAGGGCACAGCTCAGAGTCAAAGCAGATGTGTTGAAGATACCAATTCAAACCATATCTTTCAAAGATTGCTAAAACCCTTGCATATGTTAAACTTCAAAAGATTAATTTACCGTGGTGAGTAATGAAGTGGAAAGCCTTGGCTTTGGAATTTAGAAATTCTTAGTACATTTTCCAATTCTGCCTCTTACAAATTATGTGGTTTTAGTTCCAGCACTTAACCTCAATAATCCCATGTACATCCACCTGATTATAACTATGCAATATGATGATACATGTAAAGAATTTTTGTGACCTCTGTAACCTGACACACCAAATGTTGTTTTTTTGTTGATCACCATGACTCCTACCTCAGGTAAAAACATTTAAACAATAAAAAGGTTTCTTATTGAAATTTTCTATTTCAAATTTATTTTCTAAGTTATGTTCGGTTTTAGAATAGCTATGAGAACTATTTTGGATTCTGTATCAAAATATTCATGGCCTGCTTATGCTATTGAGTACTTAAAGTGTACCAATCCTAATTTCATCTTCACTGCAATGCTACCACATAAGTAGTAGCATGATTCCAATTATAAAGGTAGGAAAACTGAAGCCTAGAGTGATTGCTATAACTTATTCAAGGTTTCATAACAAGCAAAGGCAGCAGAATATGAACTCAGGAAGCCTGGCCGTTCTTAACTTTGAATTTGCCTTGCCATTTAAGAGCCTTCTCTAAAGTCTTGACCAACAAAGACAATATCACTAGAAAATGCTCTTACCCTAACCTGGGAAAGCACAGCCTGGATTCAGAATCACCAAGCTTTATGTCTGTGTGACTACAAGCTGGGGACACTGGTTCTGCCTCTTTGGTTGTGTCTCTCATTAGCTGTATTTCCGCTCTTCCAGATTCTTGCTGGCCAACACATTACCTATGTGATTTTTCAAGTCCCAATATATCTTTAGATCTAGAGGACTCCTGAACTATAAAAAATTCAAACAAGTAAGATGAGACACAAATAAATTCTTATTTTCAAGATGTGAGGGCAAGAATGCAATATTCTGAATATTTCTTTTAGATGTAGACATGAAGCAAACTCAGAAATAACCCATCTTCCCTGAGATTCTGTGTAGCTGCCTCAGGTACTAGAATCTCCCCCAGGATGGCTATATTCTGAAGAATTATCCAGCATGGAGCTAGTCCATGGTTCATGGTATAGGTGGATGCATGCTGTAAGTGGTGTAATTGGGAGCAGTCCCTGCTGTAGCTATTGCATAGCCTCTTTTTGAGGGGTGAGGAGAGTACCAGGGATTGAACTCAGGGGCACTCAACCACTGAGCCACATCCTCAGTCCTATTTTGTATTTTATTTGGAGACAGAAGACAGGGTCTCACTGAGATGCTCAGTGCCTCACTGTTGCTGAGGCTGCCTTTAAAATGGCGATCCTCCTATCTCAGCCTTCTGAGCCTCTAGGATTACACATGTGTGCCAACATGCCCGGCTTGCATAGCCTCTTGGATGACATATAATGAAATTCATAGTAAGGAGAAAATGCTATCCAATTGATATGTATTTGATTAATAAACATTTTAACAATTTAAATAGCAACTGCAATAATTAATATTGCTTTTCTCTTACTTTGCTTCTATATTTTTCCTTCTCTGAATGTTGTTTCTCAGCACAGATTCAAAGTGGTGACACCATAAACTTCAAATATGCTTTGACTTGCAGTATAACCATTAAAGAAAATGCACAACCATGGATTGCGTTTTATAGTATGATTTAGTATCTTACTGGCTTATTAAAGTGAGAAAAAATTCAACATGCAACTTATGACACCCTCTTAGGGTAAACTAGAGTTATGATAATTTCTTCTCTACCACATCAATTTTTTAGGAACCTCAATCACCTTGATAAAAGAAAAACTGACAATATAACAAAGTTTACTTGAGCTAGACAAAGGTTCAAGAACCAGGGGGCATTCTGGCTGGACCAAAGATGGTTCTGAAAACCACTCTCCCACCACATATACAGGTTCTATTCACAGCCAGAGAAAAGGAAGTCACAGGGACACAGAGAACAACCTCATTGAATGCAGTTGGTATCTGTCTTCAGGGACACAGTCTTAATCTGTTGGCAGCCCGTGATTGGCTGAAGATCAACTGCAGTGATTGGATTGGTTGCTTAGTTACAAGGATGTCCTCTTAGGCTAGGTTACAATTTGAGTTGCATTTAGCTAAGGTAGAGTTCACTTTGTACAGAGGCGGCTTTGGGGCAAACTTGTCACCTGAATACAGAGGCTGGGTTAGGCAAAATTTATTTTTGTTCAATGACCTCAATTTATTCCCATATTTCGGAGTTCCCTGGGGCTGTGTGACCTCTACATCTTACTATGTCTGTTTACCTACTACAAGGCATTCATGACTGTGTTTCTCTTCTGCTTCTTTTAGTGGGTGGCATCTCCTTTCTTAGCTGATACACTCTCAAGGGATCCCTGGCACTGATGATGCCTGCAGCAAGGCTGTAAGTCACATCTGGGCCAAGATGGCTTACCCCAATTCTGCCAGCATGGCCCTGAGTTCTTTCCCTGTCAATTTCCCATAGAGAACTTAGTGAAAATCTTTTTTACATACTTACATGCTCTTATGTTACAGATGTACCTTCCCAATCCTTATCATTGAAGTGTGCAGTGCTACAATCAGACTCTCTCCTCTTCTAACACAGGATTCCACAGCCCCATTTCTTCCCTTGGTCTAAGTGTTCTCCCTGTGAGCCCCTCATTTACATACACTCTGGCAGGTTTTACTTCACAATTTTCCAAATGTACCAGATTTGCTTGAATCTTAGGGTGAACGCCATTTGCGCTCCAGTTTTCTGTATCACTACATAAAGAGGCCAACTTTCCATAACACTGGTAATGCAGCAATCATAATGAAAATGCATTTCCTTATTATATAAAGGCTGCTTATGAAATCCCAGTACATTTCTCACAGCCAGATTAAACATTTTATTGCCTTTATTTTTCATCAAGTATGCAAATTCTTTTTAGCAGGTTTCATTCTTGATTTAAAACCATTTTTCATGAAAAACTAAATCATTTACAGCCATATGGTCTCATGACAATGCATAGTTGAGAAAAAACTGAGTGAATTTTGTACAGAAATGCCTCTTTGATGTCCTTTCAAGGGAAAGAAACACTTTTGCTAGCCACAGAAAGAGGTGTTTTAAGAAAGAACTCTTAAATGTTGATAAACATGTAGTGTGGGTACTTTCCAAAGATAAAAGATGTAGGTCAAAACCATATCCTTCCCTTTGCAGAAAAAATAGAATATGGTTTGGTTCTTAGCATGAGGAGTCAATACACTCCCATATGTTATTTTCTATATGGAAGAAAAAAAAAACATGCTAGAAAGAAGTGAGATGAATTGAGAATTGACAGCACTAACATGCGATCTGTTGGTATTCTGCACTGACATATTCCGCATGGCTTCTCTCCTGGATTTGAGGAGTGCAGGCAAAACTGTAGGAACTGCCAATAATATCAACAGTTTTTATTCCATGAGAACTTACTGTGTACTAGGCACTCTAATAAAAACAGCATGTCTATTAATTCATTAAAGCCTTCCAATTCAAAATTCCTATTTTGATGTACAGACAAACCAACCAAGGGTCAGGAAGGACAAGCAACTTTCCAGGACCTGTAGCTAGTAAATGGCGATGCTGGCATCTGAGCAGAGGTAGAGGCATCACAAGTCCTCTGACCTACTGACTTCCCACAAAGATACCTAGAAAGATCACCAGCTCATACCTTATGTCAGTCTAGACTCTGAATCCCACTTTGGCTCAATTCAGCACAGTGTGTTATGTTGCAATTATTGAGTAATTGCTAACTGCCTCCTCTAACCCTGGTACTATGTGGGTACCCTTACACATCAAAGCAATGTGATCTGAACCCTCTAGAGTGTGGCAGTTGAAGAAGGATTAGGAACATGATACAAAGCAAGAAAATGATTACTATAAGTGCCTTTCTGCTAAATATGTAAATTTCAGGACTTAGCAAAGGGAAAATGCTTACCATAAACTTGAAGTAAAAGTTGAACATGAAAATTGCACATTAATAGAGAAAGACAGCTTTTCCCTAACTTCTTAGTTGGTGAAGTTTGGATTTCAGAGTCTGATTTAATGAAGGTATTGGAGGCTTTATCCATTCTTGGAAAAGAAATTCTAAGGATGACGTAAAGTCTAACAGATATTCTGAAGTAAAGTATGATCAATCAAATAATGAGCCAGACAAAAACCTGTGCAGGTAGAGATGTCAGGAAAGGAAAGCTGACCTGTGTTTTGGATTTAAGGTTAAAAAGACCTAGGAGCAGAATGGTCTGTCTAGAGGATAACTAGAACTATGGGAAAGATACAAGGGGATGAATTGTCATCAGGACAAGGACAGAAAGCTTTCTGACTGTAGAGAACAGCAGTGTATGCTAAATTGAGAATAAGGGCATATGAGAAAGGAAGACTATTATTACTCAGTGGAAACAAACAAACAAAAAAAAGGGATCTTTCTCAAAATGCCAACACAAAGCCACCATCCTTCTTTATGCATCTAATGTCTTAATTTGGCCTTTAAGATCCTGCATGGTCTAGGATTTACTTAGTTTTCCAGCGAAGAAACATGCTTCTTGTGGCCTGGAAGAGTTACCTCTTTCAATCTCTGTTCTTGTTGGTGTTTCTTCCTTCCTCAAGCACTTGGCTCCCAGTCTTTAGTGTTTATTTGCTGGGAAACCTTGAGCAAGTCACTTTCAATCTCTGGCCACAACATCTTCTTCCATATCAGAGGGAATAGGGTGAGAGCAATCTCTAACTTCCTCTCCTTATCAAACATTCTATGAGTCTATGAATATTCAAGAGATTGTTATTAGCATAATACCAGGCTCAGGGAAAAGAAAAGGTAATTGACATTTATTAAGAGGCTACTATAATGCTTTGTTTTGACCAAGCAGGAAGAAAAGCATGCTTCACTTACAGTATTTCTCCAATTGCAGTTCTCATAAGGAAGGAAAAGTTATCATCACAGGAGGCAAAAGTAAATTATGAAAATTTTACCTTTAAAATATTGTTTGTAATATTTATAAGTCAATAACAAAATCACTTCTATTATAAGTTCCAACACTGCTGTCATGACCTTGCCTGTGGTTTGCCAAAGTGACCCCCTTTCTTAAACATTTCTATAACCCTATGTGTTTACTCACCAGAACTTCTGAAGATCACTTTCAGCTTCTCAAATTTCTTGGTCTACCCGCCTTTTCCTCTTCCACTAGGAGGTCTCCAAGAGCTCTCCCAATTATTTTCAGTTGATTTTCAAGTATCTGTCTTAATCCCATACATCTTTATTTATTTATTTATTTTGTCCAAAAATTCTCCCACTTCTTCAAGAATATCATTCCTTGGGAATGTGGCTTGTGGATGTGAAGAAGAATAGAAACCCATCTCCAGAAGGGGTCCGGTCGTCACAACTCTGGGTTCACAGTGATCGTGGAAATACAACAATATGCCAGACAGTTAGTTGTCAAGAATGAAGGATGCACAGATCTGTCCCACCCACGTCCTGCATGGGCAGTGGGAATGGGATTCTCCTCGGTGGAACAGGCTGGCCAAGAAATAAAAGCTAGGAAAAATAGAACGGCGAAAAAAAACACAGAACACAGAAAGTAGTTTCAAAAGCGGGGCAGGAGAGGCAAGCTGATCGGAAGGATAGAGCTTCTAGACAAAACAGAGCCCACGCCTGCTTTATTTATGTCAGGAAACATCAAAGAGATTCTATAGAATGTTCTTTTCCAAAAAAGGTTAAAGCTGGTCTGTTCAGTTCCTAACTGGTTAAGCCCATCTCCAGAGCTTCTATGAGGAGCTTTCCTAGCAAAAGGTCATGTGCACTGGGCCATCTATTGCCATGGGAGAGCCCATGGAAAGTTCCCAATGCCAGGGCTGACTCTCCCTGGCTCCCGTGCTGAGAGATGATCCTCGTGTATTTCACAGATGGCTTCCTGCAGATCTGGGAGGACTGGACCAGAGTCCATATCAGAAGTATCAGAAGGTACCCTGTTCAATGTTGGAGCAGAATGAGGGTGGAAAAACAGGAATTTCCACTCAAGCAAAGAAAGAACAAAACAGTGGAGAGAGATGAAGGAACACAGACAAATGAACCAAAAACAGGAAAGTCAGACTGAAATAGAAAGTATGAAATCTGACTTAAAAAAAAAAAAAAAAACTAAAATCACATGCCAGGCGTGATGGTGCATGCCTGTAATCCCAGCAGCTCAGGAGGCTGAGGCAGGAGGATCAAGAGATCAAAGCCAGCCTCAGGAAAAGTGAGGCACTAAACAACTCAGTGAGACCCTGTCGCTAAATAAAATACAAAATAGGGCTGGGGATGTGGCTCAGTGGTCGAGTGCCCCTGAGTTCGTTTCCCAGTACCCGCTCCCACAAAAAAACTACAATCACAAATTCCCTTTCAATATTTCTTATCTATGAAAGTTTTGTGTTATTCTTTCCAATTCTGATACATGTGAAAAAATACATATTGTATCACAAGTAAACTGTGGTTACAAATTGAGAATATAAAATAAATAATTACTTAATTGCTTTATTTGTGTCAGACTAACACTTCTTTAAAGAATATTTTAATATAAAGAAGACGGTTTCACTTAGTTATATAAATGATAATAGTTCCATTAACATTGTTTATTTAAAATTCAGTACTAATTCTGACTCTTGAAGAACTAAGTTTAAATTGAGAGGACCTAACCACAACATGGAGATCTTCAGTCACTTACACAAACATGAGTTATTGTGTAAGTGTATGGTGGTAATAAGATTCTCCGAGTGGAAATAAGAATCATAAACCTGCCCATCTTCTTGTAGTATTTACAAAAAAAGGACACCTTTTTATGTAGAGAGGAAGGAATAACAATGAACTGAAATATACTGTATTTCTATTTAAAAAAAGATTCTAGTAAGGTCCATGAATTTTCAATAAATTCCACATGTTTAACACCCACAGTAGGGTATCAGTTCTCCATGAAAGGGTGAATTTGGCAACCGGTTCATGTTGGAAAAATTAATTAGAATAAAGTCTTACTCAAAATCACTTTTACCTATTGTTCATTTTCTTATTTTGGTGTCTATAATTTATCTGTGCTTATGGTGTACAGTTTTGGAATTCTAGTTCATTGGAGGTATCTTCTTCTGAAGAATTAAAGGCATTGTTTGAAAAAAAACTATATCCCCAGACATACACCTGTACACCACCCACAGTGATTTTTTTTTTGTTACCTGAGCAAGGTTTCCTATGAAATTCCTAAATTTTCAAAGCATTATCTGATTTGAGACTTGAACAGTTAGTAAAAAATGTATGCCTTTATATAATCAATAACTCAGAAGATGGGCACCCTTATGAACAAATTCAGATTTGATTTGACTGGGATAGGCCATTTGCTAAAAGCTGAGCAGAGGTGCTGAGTTTTGAAAGGAAAGAATTTATAAGAGGGAAGGGGGATCGCCAGTATCATAAAGCATTTGAGAATCACCTTCAGAGTTTCTGCAGATCCTACGCTGACTGCTGAAAGTCGGACACTCCAGATGGCTCCATTGCGCCAACTTTGCCATTCCTCATTCTCTCACATTTCTCAGTCCACTCCAGTCTAACTCCCCAGGTTGAGAATCATCTTTGCTTACGACCATTACTTATGAAAGAAAAATCTGTTCCTCAGGTTTGTTGAAGCCATTACTAGCCCAAATCTTGAGAATAGTGTGGCCTCCGTTGACATTAGTTCAATATTATAATAACTTTAATATTTTAAATAAAAAGGAAAATGTTCAGAATGGCAGGATTTACATATATGCAGAAGTTAAAACAGTGTATTTCCAGATTTTTCTGCTTTCCTCTCTTCCTCTTCTCCCACATTTTGCCTGTTCAGTTATTGAGCCCAGGTTGGAGCAGAATATTTGAGGGCCATTGATGTAAAGGATGTTAACTTTCTATTCCTTCAAAGTTCTCGAAATGCTATTACTGACCTAGGTGAGGGCATATGAAAGTAATATACCTGGACTATATTATCTTATTTTCTGGAAAAATGCCTTCACTGAATTATGATTTAATTTTATACCCTCAGCTTTTATAAAAGGTCATTTTTGAAGAATAGTCATTCATCCATTTGGAGAGCCATTCTGTATCTTGCAAAAGCTAGTGGAAGACTTTGAACATCATGTAACCTGAAGTCTCTTATATGAGCATTCATGTGACAAATTTTTCCTATAATTTAGTGACAGGGACATATTTTTTTTTCTCTCCAGTTAATTTTGTATTCTGCTTTTGGGAAGACATTTAAAATATATATGATCCAAACTGCTTTCATTATTATTTGGCTGTTAAAAAGTGCAAAACTAGTTTTAGACCTTTATTGTTATAACTAGTTCACACAAAGAAAAAGATGCATGTCCAATGTCAGGACAAAAATATCATTCTGCCTTTCCTAAACCAGTCATGTTCTGTTTCTCATCCAAAGGCTGCTGAATCTTATCCATGGTGGCTTCCTTTTCACGTTACCTGCAAGAAAGGTAGAATGAATTTTGCACTCCATGTCCAGGAAATATTTAAAGTGTATTGGGGTACATTTTGTTTACTATATCTGCTAGATCTATTTCAAGGCCCACCTTCCTTGCTGTGATATTTTCCCTATTTAAATCTAGGATATTGTATTTAACCATATCATTAATAACCATGTCATTAACATTAATGACATGGTCAAATATAATGTCCTAGACCACCCCCTTCCTTTTCTTTTCTTTTTCTTTCTTTTTTTTTTCTTTAGGTTAGGGTCAGAGAATGAATGAATGAGTAGATAAATCATTTTGAATGTCTATTCAAGGTTTTTATTACATTTATTCTTATAATTATTTCTGCAATTCTCATTTTTATTTATTTTCTCATTTTAAAATCATGATTTTTAAAAATCATGGTTATAAAGATATTTTAAAATATTATAGTAGAAATAATCTCAATAATAATATTGAAAGTTCTAAATGAGGAAGAAAGGCAAAGAACTGGGTATGCCGCGTAGGCTGAGACTGATAAAAGCATCTGGCTAGAGCTGGAGCGAAATTGTGAACAAATGTGGAAGACACACAAAGCATGACTAATTTTTATTGATGAGACATTCTCCAGTTCTCCCTTCCTCCCAATTTTCTCTTTGTCTTAATTTTTCTTTCCCCAGACACAATTCCTTTGTTGAAATCTCTGCAGTTCTTCTTCTTTCACGTTATACTCAGTATTAGAAATTCTTTTAGATAGGACATCCTTAAGTCTAAATCAGGAATATGTAGATAACACAAATAAAACTCCATGGACACCACATAGCTAAACCTTGACTCCTCTTGCAAATACATTACCTTGGTACAACACCAATTGCACAACACTTAGCCAAGCCAACCTCCTTTTACTCTTAAGACTCTACTCTAGAAATCACATGTGGGGAAGTGCATGGGGCAAAAAGCGCACAGCCCTGGAATATAATGGGGACATACTTTAGCATGAACCTGAGCAAAGGAGTATGTTAGCAGGAACCGATGACAGACGTGTGGAGGAGGGAAAGGTACAGACATGAGGATTTGTGGGTATAACCAATGAGGTGACTTGATAGGGAAAAATGCTTCTTAGATGGTGTTGATAGTTTATGACTTCCTTCAGAAGTGCTATAGGAGTCTTTCTGCATTTTGGACACACACACACACACACACACACACACACACACGTATACATGTGTGTATATAAAATCAGTGATGTTGAATGTGCACCTCACTCGCCCCCAAGCCCCAGGATGTTTGGTAATGCCGTTGAAGACAGTTGGTAATGCCTGGAGACTCTTTGGGTTATTCCAGCTTGAGATAAGGTCCTACTGGCATCTAGTGGGTATAGGTCAGGGATGCTAGTAACAGCCTATAATTGCACAGCATAGCCCTATGACAAAGAATTATCTGACCCAAAATGTCAACAGTGCTGAGATTGAGAAACCCTGTATGCATTAGCCCTGTATTACCATCTGCTTCTGTACTCGTTTAGCACTTTATTGTGTGGCACACTCTGTACACAATACCTAGTGCAAACAAGAGCACATAATTGTACAAAATACAGTGTGACCCCTCAAAGGACTCACAGAGGAATCTGACATATCTTTCACAAACAGGAGTAATTTGAATAAAAAAATGGTAAGTCCATTCATATTGATTTTTTAAAAGTGATTTATTAAAAATAAGAGATAAAAGAGATAAAGAGAAATTCAGTCCTCATTTGGCAAAGATAAGGGAAATCTTTAGTCATGGAATGACAATTAAAAAGATTTTGAAGGTTGTGTAGAGATATGACCATAAGTATATGACTATTTACAAACACTATTTCCTTCCTTCCTTCCTTTCTCTCTTTCTATTTTTTTTTTTTTTTGGTATCAGGGATTGAACCCAGGGGTGCTTAACCACTGAGCCACACCCCCAGCCTTTTTGTTTTATTTTGAGACAGGGTCTCACTAAGTTGCTTAGGGCCTCACTAAATTGCTGAAGCTGGCTTTGAACTTATGATCCTCCTGCCTCAGCTTCCCAAATCATTGGGATTACAAGCATGTGCCACTAGCCCCGTTAAAACTATTTCCTTTAAAACACATAAACATATTTAAAATACCAAGTTCCTTTCATTTACATCATAATGAGAAGATAATAAATCTGCCCAGAAGTTCTTTCCATGTAATTTATTTTTGCTGTTTTAGGAGAAAATATGCGTGGAAATGTCCCATATTATCTGTTATACCACCTTAGAATTTGGTACTTCTGGTTGGCCCAAGGGACTTTTACTGACAATCTTAAACTACATTCAGAAGCATTTAAAATCCACCTGACAAAAATATGATTTTGCACTTCTCCATTAAAGCAGATCAGCTGGAAATGAATTCCTACTTTTCAATCAGCTACTGTACTTCCATTGAGAGAACAAAGTCCACACAGAAGTGGCCTGGTGTAGCCAGGTTTTCTGCCCATTTGATCTTCAAAGAATATATTAATTTTTATTTTTGGGGAACTGAATAATCAAAATGTTTACTTGCAATAGCATCAAAGGAAACATGACCAAGAAATTTTAGAACTCTCACTAGACAAAAATAGCATCCATGTACTTGGAAAGCAAACAGATCCAAATGGGAGAATGAACCCCAGGTCATTCACACCGAGACTCACCCAAGACTGTGCAATAAATTAAAAAATTTGTGAGGAAGTGAATTAAGAACTCCTTATATTTTTGGAGACCTTTTATCATTCTAGAATGCAAGCTGTCTTTCTAAACGTATATATTTGAATAATCTCAGAAGCTACTGAGAACATAATAAAGCACATTTTTTTTTTCCCACTGAAGATGAAGCACTGAAAATCTCCTCTTCTAATAATACCATTTATGTATTTTATAAATATGGACAGACATTATGAGCTATAACTCAAATATACATTTGGAAAAAAGAAAAGGTTAAACTGTACATATTTAATAACATCTTATAAGATTGCATGTGTTCCTTGTTTTATGAACCACATTGTTCAATATCTTACAAGCTGCACTTTAATCCCAATAAAATTTTTTTAAAGTGGAAATGACATTAGGGCTTTAAGTGAAACAGCAGACCTCGCTCCCCCACGCTGCGGCGTCAGCTGTTTCCTACCTGCCACACGGGTCTGCATTCGAGTGTTGCAACTCGGGTCAGAACCCATGTTTGGTGTGCCACCTCAGGAAAGTAATAACTCTCACCACTGCCCAGCTACATAGACATCTGATTAAAGCAAAGTCTAAATGGATCTGAACAAGTTCTGTCCACACAGAGAAGTAAAATTGTTATTACTTTAAGCTGCCAGCATGATTTGAGAAGGACTGGAACGATTAACAGTGGCCACACACAAAAAGAAGGCTCCTGCAAACAGACCGAGTTTGCAACTGTCTAACTTTTCATTTGTGTATTTTTTTTAATATGTTAAATATGGTTCAGAAGATTAAAGTCTTCATTTTAGGCAAAGAAAGGAAATAATGTTTCCTGTCCCATTTGCCAAGCTAAGTGAACAACTGTTCCTGCACAATTAGAATTGTTAATTGATTTGAAAACATAGGGCTTTGAAGGTGGAAAACTGCTGACATTATTTCAATGGGGAAATGCACTCCTGAGAGAGAGTACTGCAGTACAATTTCTCTCCTTGTTTTGTTGAATATACATCTATAAAAACACTGTGAATCATGCAGTAAAAACTGCTGTGCTGATATCATAAATCTCTGATAATAAAAATTTCATTGTTGAAACAATAAAATAGACTTTTATTATAACACAGAGTATCCACCTAAACATTGTCCTTTTAGCTTCTTCGAGTTAAATGTATGCACAGTTTTACAGTCTATAAACAGATCTGGAATAAAAGTTAATAAATGTCAAAATTTGCATTTCAAAAAATTCTTGCTGCATTTTAGGGAAGATCAATCTATGAACCTTTCAACATTATGTCAAATGAAATGCTAATTGTACCTTTAGGAATTTCAGAGACAGTGACAAGAAACTAAATGCTCTGTTCCTTTGCATCAGCAAGTCGAGGATAATTGTATATCTACTCTTGTGAACTTCTAAGAAAAAAAAAGAAAAAAAAACTAAGAAAAAAGGGTTTTCTATTCTTTAACTCAGGAGGGTAAACTCCTTCAGCCACCCTCCATCAATCTACCTTCAAATAAAGTGTGTTAACATGTTGACAGTGGACAAATCACACAGTGCTGCATTTATTCATTTTATAATAGGTTTGTCAAATGAGCTTCAGTTAAAGAGATTTAAGAGTAAGAAAAATTTTCAGCCAGAAATAACCGACTTATTCCATTCAAATTGATGTAAGGTTTAAAGGTGTACTTCTTAAAAGCCTAATCTTTATTAAAACACACAAATTTTGAAGGCTAAGCCACAAAAATAAATACCAGGAGCCCAAAGAGTGCTTTTATTTTCCCTACCCTTAAGATAAAGCGCTAATACATCCCTTCGCTTTTCTGCAATAAATCTTCGCCCTGTGTCTCTAAGAGATACAAATTATCCTCTATACTGTCTTACAAGTGTGAGTATAGATTGAACCAATGAGCAATGTTATCGAGAAAATAGCACTTAGTGTAAGGTTTGTACCATTTTTTTGAACATTATCCTATTTGTGGCTCTGCCTTCATTTCAGAGGCAGGCTGCTGAAAGATTCCGTGCACCTCCACAGCAGTGAAAAACGAAGGTCCGCACAACTCAGAGGCAGCTGATGCTGTTAACCTGCAGCATTTGGTCACCTATCACCACTTTAAAAGTAAAATAGGCATTTTCACCTTCTTCAAATACCATTATAGATAGTGTCAAGTCAAAAGCAAAGATTGCTCCCCTCCACATTTCTGGATCTCTACATTGTCTATTGATATGTATTAGGAATAGGAAGCAAAACCACTCCAAGCGTTTAGAAGACTTCATTTACAAAGTATATTACACAGGGCCATTTCCAGGCTCACACTGGACAGCCGATTTGTAATCCTGCCTCTTCTGTGGAAGAAAAACACCCCAGCATTCTTCCAGAACAGTCACAATAGGACTTAATAAATCCGGTTTCAGAAAATTCAGGTGGAAATAATACATATTTCTTGCTCTACTAGATGACACTATTTTTTTTTTTTTACAAACTCCAGGTTGCCACAAATATTTGCATTTTTAGGTCTTAATTTACTCTGTGGATTTTTTTTTACTTAATTGGTGAATATACTTTCTTTTAAATCTTTAGTTATTAATAAAAAATGGGATTCTCTGCAAGTCAACAAAAATAAAAATACACTTCATGAAAATATGTAAATAAATCATCAGAGACATGAATAAACATTATGGCAAATAGCAGCTTCAACTTACTTCAGTATGGATAATTTCTATATAGTGAGCAACTCTGCCCCCCATTATGAACATCCTTTTGCACATGTGACTTGCATGAATGGATACAGATTCTATTTAATTGGGACTAAAAGAGTGCACCTTTAGGAGTCATGAAACAAAAAAGGGAGAGAGTAGCATATGTCTGCTTAAAACAGAATATAATATATGAGTGGTTCCCAGGCTTGTATATTATGTACAATTTGTTTCATATAAGAAAACAGTAGCAATATTTTATAGTACCTAATATTTTGCAGAAATTTCCCAACTCTCTCTAATATGTACAATTCCCCATATAAATGAAGACCCAGTAGCTATTCTGAGACTCCTGGAAGCAAATTTCTCGAGACCAGCTTTGTTATTAATCATCCTGATTTTGCTCATGTTGTGTTACATTGGGGAAAAATAGTTGTACAAGGGACAAGTGTACTACTAAACAAAATGCTCATCTTTTTCTTAAGAGTCAAAATGGAAGGCTAATAAAGACCATTTAAAATAAAAGGGCCCATTACTCCTCAGTTTTATATGAGCTTACATGCTTTCATTGTGCAGAGTGTGTTATTAATTTAACATGCCAGATTCATAGGTTTCTGCAATATCAGGTTTGATGTATTCATTATCGGCACTCAGTACATTAATTCACGCTGAAGTCCGGTAAATCAAAATTATACCATCTGGCTTCCTGTTCTTAATGATGAATTTGATGTAGGGGTGATTAAGATTGTTAGGCTTTTGAATTTTAATGTAAAAATTAGGGGATTAAAAAGGCATTTAGAAATGACCAATAGTTAGAATAAACTTACTGACAGGATCTAATTTGTGTACTTGCTAGTAAAGCTCCATTTTAATTAGCAGCCACAGTCTTTCAGCACAAGCTCAAAGAGACAGAAGTTTAGTGATTAAGAAGATGAAGCTGTTAAATTGATAAATTGACCTTGAAATACTTGTAACTGTGGGGGATGGCCCAGTAACTCAAATTGTTAGTGTGTTGCTTTGCCACACCGGGAACTGAGTCCAAGAGTGACCCAGACACAGAGTACTTACTGCTTTTTCATTCTCTCTCTGTCTCTGTCTCTGTCTCTGTCTCTGTCTCTCTCTCTCTTTTTCTTGGTTGGCTCACCAATCTCATCTTGGGGTAGGGGCTGAGCAACAGAGATAAACAACAAAAGCCTGCAGACCTACCAGTTGCCACTACAATAGCAGGAAGGTGACGATTCTATCACTGTTTTGGAACTCCTTGACAGGTGACATTGAACAGTATGTCTGAACTTGAAAAGATTGTATTGGTCCTCTCTCGGTTCCCTGCTACACTGATTCTGCACACACACACACACACACACACACACACACACACACAGAGGTGTCTGAGAGGAAGACACTGGAGCATGAATTAACTCAGGAAATCTAGGGCACAGCCACCAATCATCTCCCTTTTGCACCACATATTTCAGAAGTAGAACTCCTGAAATGGAAGATTTCTAAATATCTGCAACATAGAGAATGTATATAACACACAGGCATTGTACTCAAAACTTGACATGAGACTTTTTAATTGAAAGACCAATCTGACATGGATGTTCCTTTGACAGTTAAAATTACCTCTGGTTTTAACAAAAGCACTTGAAATGTTACACCGAACTCATTACACCTTTTCTGCATAAAGAAGTTTAATAGTTAAAACAAGTTAAGACAGAACAGAATCTTAATGTACAATATTATTAGAATAATATAAAGAAACAGTCTCATTTTTCCCTAAGACTTAAAAGTCTCAGAACCCTTGCAATAGAAAAATAAGATTCAAAATAGAATTATTTCCTGTGAAGAAAAAAAAAATTACTACCTTGTGCAGTCTCATAAAATGAGATGCTTTAGTTCCTGTGAAATTAATAAATGTAGTCACTAATGCACTAAAATAAAATACAGTCAAAATGACTTACATCAGAAAACAAGTACATCTGTATATATCAACAATTTGAAGGATTCTGATTCCTGGCAAGTCAAGGAATATTTTAAATCTTATATTTTAGAGGAAATCGAATCTTGACTAACCACTGCAATTTATGTCATTTTAAATAAGATATATTTGAATAAGTATATTTTTCATGCCCTAAAAAGACTGATGTCTTCTTTTATAAGCTCATCCTGTGACACACTTGAGTAGGTAGGTATATTGATTTTTTTTTTCTTTTTCTGATGGCAATGAAGTGTAAATGGAAAATATCAGACTTGGCAATCACTTAAACCATGTGAAAATTTCAGAGTGAAGGCTATTAGAGTCACTTTGTGATCTCCCCAGATGACCAGAGGGGGGAGGAGGAAAAAAAAAAACATTTCTACATTTCTTCAGATCCTTTGTGTGACAGCTAAGGAGAATAACATTCTTTCTAATACGCCAGTTTTCGTCTCTAGTTGAGAATAACCTCAGTGCTTTCTTATGTCACTGGCTGAGAGAAGATGAAAGACCCAGCCTTGTGTAAATGGCTTTGTCTAACCATCAGTCTTTAGCTCTGCATGGCAGCTGTACTATTGACATTAGCTTGTGCACTGGGTGAAATTGAAGTGAGTTAAATGTGACCTTGGCTTAGTTGTTGAAGTAGAAATGAACTCTACTGGGAGCAAAAAAAAATAAGACCAGTTTCTCTAACTTCATTTTTTCTTTAATGAGTTTAACAGCACTCTTAGGATTTGATACATTTTATAAAAATGCTTTATTTCCTTTTCTATTTTATACTGAGTAATCAGCATTTAGTAAGGTTAGCTTGCCCTTTTGTTATGAAATCTTTGTTTCAGGTATTTAAATACCATGTTCTAGGGGGAGAAAAAGTCACAGTTATTTTCCCCTTTTCTCTTTTATTGGTCATTAACACATAAATATGGACTGAAAGTTTTTATGTCTATATGCCCATTGACTTCAATAATAAAAACTGGGCCACTGGAACACTTTTAAATGCTGATGACATTGCATTGTCCACTGGGTTACAAGTGCATTTACTAAACAACCTGCTGGCAGATCATGCTCAGTGACTACGTGAGACCTGCAGGTAGATGGGATAGGCTGGCACATTTCCAATCCTGCAACTCCTTTGTTTTTCAGTTCTATACAAGGTAGTATTAGTACCAAAAGAATACAGGTCTGATTTTATTTTATTTTTAAAAATATTTTTAGTTGTAGATGTACACAATATCTTTATTTTACTTATTTATTTTTTTATGTAGTGCTGAAGATCGAACCCAGTGCCTCATGTGTCCTAGACAAGCATACTACCACTGAGCCACAACCCTAGCCCCTGTATTATATTTTCTGATAGAGACAATTTTAAAAGTCTTTGGTGTTTCAATTCTTATTTGAAAATACACAACTCATACATTCATATACATATGCAAAACTACATTATTTCTATGTTTATATGCACATAGGTCTTCGTGTATAGGTGATATATGTACATATATTTAGCTTTTCATAATTATACATGAGGAACGATTCAGACATTTCAAGTTTGGTTTCTGTCATCAATTTCAATAAAGCTCATGTGATGGGAGCTTTACGTGGTCTACATGATGGTTGGAATATGAGGTGTTCCCCCAAGCTCATGTGTGAGACAATGTAAGAATGTTCAGAGGTGAAATGGTTCGATTATAAGAGCTGTGACCAAATCAGTTGAGTAATCCACTTGATGGATTAAAAATATGAAAGGACTACTGTACCCAGTGGTAACTGTAGGCAGATAAGGTGTGGCTAGATAACAAGTTGGAAAGCCTATAGGCAATTCTGTGTGTATCTAACTCTAAAAAGACTATTGACAGAAGGTGAACAGAATGTGAAGAGAGAAGTGAGGAAGATCTTCGTGTGGGTAAGGAATTATTGGACAATGCCACCAAGTTTACCTGGCAAGAACACAGTTTAGAATAGTTGATGGTAAGTCCTTTCAGACAAATAAAAGGAGATGAGTCCAGGTTTGTGATTGACTGAACCTGGCTACAGTCGGTTCGCACAGGGGATAAAGAGAGTTTATCTTGTTTAAAGATAAACAAGAACTTTAAGGTTAGAATTAGAGGGTCTCCATGCTTACGCTTACACATGTCTTTGCTTACAGGGTATATATATCATAAATTTGGAGACAACAGCTAGCTAGTTTGCTAGACAGTGAGTCACTTCCCTTTCAGTCTGTGCCCTAACTTTGGAGTATCTCTGATCACAAGACCTTACTTGGGGTAAACAGCTATGTTCTTACCGTGTCTGCATCTCTAGTGAGGCAATGCTAGCTGAGTGAGGTACCTTGATACAATAGGCTAAGCCTAAGTGAACACACCATAGGTGAACTCCAACACTACCCCTTCTGAGTGTGCACACTGAGGTAAGTAAGCAACTCCACCTCTCTGAACCTTGGTTTTTTTGCCAATAGTACTCATAATAACTACTTCATAAGACTTTCAGGAAGTTTAAAAGAGATAAGGTAAGACAAGTATCTACCAATTTCTGGCATGTAAAGATACTCAGTAAATATGAGTTTCTCTATCTCCTAGGTCTCAGTTAAAGGAGAGAGGCCATGACCATTTTGAATTATCAATGTAGCCTGGAGTTGGCTGTTTTTCCCTGCACACCTTATTCTGTGTTTCTCTTTGGCTTTCCACAATCTATTCAGCTTGTTTCCTCCCTCATTATCATCCTTCACACATATTTAGCATCCCAAAGATCCACAAAAGATATGCATACTTCTCAATTCTTTTCTTGAATCATTAGAACAGAACCACACTTCCAACACTCCCAATCTCCCTGCTCCAATTCTATTTACGGAGAAGACAAAGAAATAATAGTTACCTAATATTTGCCCAGCTCCAGGCACAGAGTCATGTACTTTAAATGCATTAAAATATCATATATAAATCTTACAAATATAAGACATGTAAGTAAAACACATTATATATGTATATGTATAAATTCTGAATATTTGCATGGCATTTAGCAGTAGATAAATGTTATGATAATAGTTGACAAGACCACATGCTGTTTTTGATATTTTCATATTTAGCTTATTAGTTACTCTACAAGTAGAAAAATAAACTCTCTCTCTCTCTCTCTCTCTCTCTCTATATATATATATATATATATATATATATACACACACACATATGTATGTGTGTACATATGTGTGTATGTATGAAGTAATTTTGAAAAATTAATTAGAATAAATTTATCATAAAATTGTTTTAGGAAACAGAATACATTTTTATAATGCTAAGTTATGAAGACATGAATTTAAGAGTGAACGTCACTTATGTAATTCTTTCAATATTAGGTTGACATAATTTGATGCTTATTTACCATGCAAGTGATAGGAATGAAAAATTTCAATTGCTGATCCACCTACATATATCTTGCAGAAGATCACTGCAATGATTTTCATAGTTGGTGAGGATGAACCTCATCCTTATAGTGTGTGTTGGGGGGAATGTATGAGGGGCATCAGAATAGCTCAGTGGCTATTCAAATGGCATTTCATCTCATTCAGGTTTTGAAAAATTCCCTCAAGGGAAGAAATATCTGCCTTCTTTTGTTGAAAAGTACACAAGGAATATTCAGAGTATTTTTCAAATTGCACCCCATCCCAGCAAAAAATGGTGTAAGTGTGTTCTTTAAAAGACTCCTGTCCTTTCTGGTGTTGAGAAGCCTTTCCCTGAGGTGAGTCACTGCTCCCAATGAAATAGGTTAGCATCTTGTTGGTGTGCGTGGGGAAAGGCTAGCTGAGAACTACTTTTGTTCTTAAACATTTTTGAATTCTATAAAAGTGCTCTCAAATCATTATGAGTGTTGGAAAAGAAAATGATTCTTTAAGCTACATACAGTAACATGCAACATGACCTCATTACAGATATATCTATTATATATGGAAATGCAATTTTGAAGCTTCCAGTAGAGGTTCAAATGAAACCCACACAAACAATGGAACAGAACCATATTAAAATCTGATGACATCCAGGAAATATATGGGGCACGCTCATAAACCCTATCTTACACTATTTTTATTAATTTTATTCTACCTGGTTAAGCTAGCATCACCTCTACTTTTTAGATAAAAAGACAACTGATTTACCTAATTCATACAGCTATAAGGTGTCAAAGAATGGCTATTAATTCTAAGAGGTGCTTCATGATAGTGGTTTCTCAGGGAGAACTAAGAACTGGGAACTGGGATCCAGGAAAGCCCCACCATCCAACTGAGCAAGGTTTCCAAGAGAATGAGGAGCATCCACAGACATCTCTGGAAATCCTGCAAGAGGTGAATGAGGAAGCAAATGAGTAGAATATCTAAAAAGACAAACTAGAAGGAACATAATGTGGAAATCCAGGGAGCTCAGCCTTAAGGAAATGTCCCAGGTCTAGAATGAACTAATGGGTTCAAAACCCAACTCCACAGCAACCTCAGCCAACTCCCCCACTGTTAGGTTCTTTGTGTACAAAGCAAGGATTAGGAGGTGCCTACATCAGAGAACTGAGGGCTTAACAGGAGTCTGGTACCTACTAACATTTCTCATTGCCATTAACTCAGCAGGGAACAGACTTCCTCTCAAGGAAAGAAATGTCGCCTCTCTTAGTTGACAGAATCACAGAGGAGCACATGAGGCCCAGACAGACTTCCAGCCCCTTAAATGAGGTTTGGTAGAAAGAAATTTGGTACAAGATCCAGGAATTAGGCAGTTACTCAAACCAGAGTGCAGCTTTAGGAGTGTAACTGGCAATGTGTTTGACTGAAGCTGAGGCTTCTTCTCGTGAAGGTGGGTGCTCCCAGGATCTGCAGGTGACACTTCCCCATTTGGAAGACCAAGGGATCCCAAAGGTGTCAGAGGCCTATTGCAGAATTCTAAGATTTGAGATGGGGGCAGTGAAGCGATTGAAAAATATAAAACTGCAGGATTTGTCTCTCAAAAGATTTTGGAAAACATTGGAAATTGTGCTCACCTCTATGATGTCTACCAAATCTCAGTACCTGTTAGTGTCAGGAAAAGTCTGTGCTTTTTGCTATGGGTCATATTTTCTATGTAAATAAAAATTCATCCTTGTGGGAAGAAAACAACCCCCTGCCAAACCCCTGGTGAGTCATTTTGCTATGTAGGTGACTGTGGCTATCGCATGGCAAAGGTGCAGCCACACTGCATAGATCTGAACTGAGAAGAACCTCTCCTGGAATGTGAAGAGGTTACCCCAGGAGCCAGTTAGAGGGTTCCATTGTGACAATAACCACAGTCTCCTCCCTACTTACTTGGTCTCACTTATTTTAATCCATTTAATTTTTTTCTGTATAGACTTCCAAGTTCAAATACTAATTTTCTTCCACTGGAATACAAGCCCCATGAGGGCAGTGATTTTTGTCATTCTGTTTATTGTTGTATTTGTCTAGCACACAGAAGAATGCCTGGCACAGAATAGGCATTTTGTAAGTTCAGGAGGCCTGGCTGACCCACCAGAGGGTGCATAGTGAGGGTAATGTTCGCACGGGGTTTTTGCTCCAACACTAGAGCCCCCTTGACTCTGATCTTGTTTGTTGGAACTTCTTAAATTTTTAAATGAGTTCCAGATTTACAGAAAAGTTGCGAAAATAGTACAAAAAGTCACTACCTATCAAAGGATAATATTAACTTAAATGTTAACATTTTACCATTTTTCTTATTTTCCCTCTCTCTAGACCCCCCCACAGTTTAGCAATACTATCGAGAAAATTGAACATGTGGATGCCCCTTTAATCCTAAACATTTTAGTGTGTACAGTTGTATTTCCTAAAATCAAGACTGTATCTATAGTACACAATTAGCAAAATTGTGAAGTTAATATTGGCACACTATAATTCTTTAATATGCCAAACTCATTCATATTTGTCCAATTGTCCCCTTAGTAGACTACATAGCATTTTTGTTTTCATTTCTCAGACCCAGGATTCAATCCAACATTGTTTATTATATGTAATCATTATAGCACTTTAGTCTTTGTTTAAAACCTAGAACAGTCTATTAGAATTTCTTGAATGTTCAGTTCTTTAATTTTTTTTTGAAGCCTGCAGTATTTTGTAGAATGTCCCTCAATTGGAGTTTGCCTGATACAGGTTATACATTTTGGGAGAGAATTTCAAAAGCAATATTGTGTCCTGCTCATTGCACTGTATGAGAAATATAGGATGTCTTTTGCCCAAGTTCTAATGAAGTCTACATTGATTATTTGGTTAAGATGGTATCTGCCAGACCTGCACCACTTAAGTGTTCTTTGTCCCTTTATGATTATTACGTGTCTTGAGGAGAGATACGTAAAACTCTGTAAACATCCCATTTTTCATATACTTTCAGTTTTGGAGGATTTTCTTTCTATATATGCACATCCGCCATGCAAGTTTTAACAGAGAGCTAGTTTCTGAAAATCTGGACTCAATAATCTAAGACTAAATTGTCACTTGACTCAACGTTTATATAAATCCAGTCTAACTTGCCTCCTCACCTCATCCACCCTCTAAGTTATGAGTAAAGAAACTGGAATACATCTTAAAGACATGTAGAAGGGTGGAAGTTTTCAAGAATATTATTCACAATACCAGATATCTGAGTCCAACAGGTACAAATAATTTTGTGTGAACAAAACATATTGCTTTTTTCTCCTGGGCAAAAAATATTGAATAAAATTCTGAATTTGAACAATGTTTTTGGAAACAAAGATTTAAAAAAACAAAACAAAAAAAAGATGAATCAACTGAAAAAATTTAAATTACATTTCCAAATTTTCCTTTGTTTATTTTCTGGATAGGTATGTTGAAGAAGTAAACTATCATTTTAGAACTCTTTTGGCACAAGAGAAAACAAGTGTAGGAACTGTGTGGTGAAAAACAAGTTACCAATTAAATATTGAAAATTAGGGAGAAATCACCATCGAGAGTAAAAACATAAAGTTTTCATAGCAGTCACTGCATATAGTTATCCAATCACTTTTAATTTTAAAAAAGAATAAAATTTATATTCAAATTTCCCATCATTAGCCAGATACTGAAATAAATGAGACAAAAGTTAAAAATTGTGCATAGCCAACTCAAATTCTCTCCCAGGAATTTTGTATAGTGGCCACCTTCTTATTCCCTTGACTCTGTAACTTACTATAGATGAGTAAGATATTTCTCTGTGCTTTGGTTTTCTCATTATTAAAATAGGGATGTGAATAATAGTCTCTACATTATGAGAATGGAGTGGGAATTAATGAGTTCATGTATATATTGTTAGTAGGTGAGTGCTAGAATGGAGTAAATGCTGTGTACAGGTTACCCAGTGTAATCATTTAGTTAGTACCCCAAGGATCACTAGGGCCACCTCCTAGATTCTATCTTACTAGGATGCTGAGAGGACTCAGCATCAAATCAGACCCATAGCTGTAATTTATTACACTGAAAGGAGATGAAGCTAAATCAGCACTGGGGAAAGGCACTTTGGTTAAAGTCCAGAGGAAAAGAGACACAAGTTCTCAAGGGTCCTCTTCCAGCAGCAGCACAGTATATATTTAGTTCCTCCCACAAGGAGTTGTGGCAGCACATGTGAGGTGTTTGCTCCCAGGGAAGCTAATTAAAGACTCAAGGCCCAGAGTTTTCACAGGATGCAGATAAGGTGGGCACCTTCAGCCCAACAGCTACGAAAATGGCAAATTCCCAGAGGAAAGCAGAGTGTTGAACATGAGCCATATTGTTTACCAAACCATTGAGGCACAGTAAACTAGTCAAATAAGTTAGGGTTTAAGTTCTGAAACTCTCCTGAAATCCAAGTTCCTCAACTCCAACCTTGGAAACAGGCCTTTTATGGACATTAGACCTGCTATGTTAATTCTTTTCTATATTCTTAGATCTTTTTATCATACTGCTGTCCATAAGGATTCTTGTTGAACACTTAACTGGTCATTTCTCCGTGGAATACTAATGTGTCCTAGAAAGCATAAATTAAATTGGCGGATGTGTAGCAAGATCAGGTGCAGGCTACCTGGTTTACTTCTAGACAATGCCTTCATGCAAATATTTTCCACATACAACAGAACTAAGACAACATAATAACTACCTTCTGCAGCAACATAAGGCACGATTTAGGAATAAATTAGCTAGACTTAATGAGCAGCTTGAACTTAATTCCTCCGTCTCTTGCTTTAACAGATCAAATCTTCTAGTTACATCTTCAACATTTAATTGAGAAACAGGCTCAACTAGAACTCTGAACAGGTAACTGTCAACCAGGCTCATATTAAAGCAATAAGTAGTCTAAGTCTTCTACAGGCAGAAGACTCAAGCAAACTCATCTGATAATGCCTATGAAACTTCCAAACCAGTATGTACTAATGATCTCCAAACAAAGAACTCAACTACTGATGAAAGGAGTGTATTAATCCTTAATTCTACAAGAGGCATGTGGTCAGATAAGCTCATTTTATACTTATGTAATGCCAAACTTGGGCAAGGCAATGAGGTCCTGACCTTGAGAAGTTTACAATCTAGAGCAAACACAGACATGTGATGTGAATATAATTCAGTTAGTATGCATGGTAAAAATGCTATTGTAAAGGCTCCCCTGGGAATTTTGACTTAAAGTATTTTGCTTTGTGAGATTGAGCAAAATCATTTAACCTTTTTGGAGTAAATTTCTCCATTTATGAAGCCTTCCAGAATTGTGCTAAAATTGTAGGATTTCAATGAAGAAAATTTCTGTTCCTTTTCTTAGAATTTATAAAGCTGGTAAATGTAGATGAGATGGCTATGATGTCTCATAGATTTTTTGAAAATTAATTTTAAGATACTAAGACTTTGGAAATGTTAATATTTTCTTCACTCAACAAATTTTGCTCTGGGAAATAAAGATGGTGAAGATCATTTCTTTAACCTCAGAACTACTCTAAAAGCAATATGAGCAGTACATATTTGTGGTAGTCATCAAAGGCAAGGTATGTAAACATTGTGATTTCTTTATCCATTGAAATATATTTTTAAAAGAAAAAGTCTTGTAGTATTAAATACTCTTCCTTGCCTCATTCAGACTTGTGTAACAGCTGGTTTCTGATTTGTAACAGACCTGGGTAGTGCCACTGAGATAAAGGAAGAGCCCTTAAATCACTGGCTTCAAACTTTTTTGAAAAAGTCATTTAACAATTACCAAGTAATTAGTATAGAGTTTTAAACTGAAGCTTCAAAATATCTCACACTGCATTAAAGATTTAATAAAATACCTAACTGGACAGAGATTTTGCCTTATGGGTTAGGCAATCACAAAATTCCTAGAAAGCCCAAGGTTAGGCTGAGAGAATTGATGCATTGATATTAATTAGATCTAAAAAAAAAAGTGTAGCTCTAGTGAAAGGAATTATTGCTTCTATTCTGGAACAGAAATGAGGAGCTGGTTATTATGCAGTAAACGATTATGCTTACTATAAAATAAAGTTTAATAGAGTATATCTCATGAATTTACCAACATCTACATAATCTAAATTTGAATAAAATTGTACATTTTAAAAAACCATGTGGTAGCATATAGTAAGGAAGTGAATCACTGGGTATTCCAATGAATTCCCTTCTAACTATGGTAGCAAAGCAATCAACCAGACAGAAATTAGAATATCTTAAGTTAATTGAATCATTGCCAGGAAAAAGAAGAATGCAAATGATGATTTTGCACTTTGTACAATATTACCTTTACGCTCCATTTTGTCTCTAAATTTCTATAAAATGCCAATTTTGAGAAGTTAGAAAATTAAAAATATTACATTAGGATATTATGAGAGGAAACGACTTGAAGAAAGTACATAAGAACTTCACAGAAGCCATGGGATCCAAGGGAGGTGTTTTCAAGCTAGGGGAAAAAAAATCCAGATCATCTTTCTATTATTTTCCATTTTTCAATTAATATTTTGTTGATTATTACTCCTTTAGCCCTCATATCTCTTGTTAATGGGTTATTTTGGAAATGAAGTATTTTTGTACATAATTAAAAAGCATTTCCTTGTGATGGCTATTGTTCAAAATTAAAGTAAAAACATACTAATGTTATCTCTTTTTATCTCATTTCCTAATCCATTAGTTGAGAAATACTATAGAAGCTACTCCTCAACTGGAAGTTCCACCAACATTTTTCATGATTCTTTGCATGTTTCATGATGTTCAATCTTCAAGGATGTCCTCAAGACCAGTTTGAAAAAAAAATGAAATTAATCGCAGCATTTTTCAGACTGACTCAAGATCTCTGTTATTTTCAAATACCTCTGCTACTGAAAAGGAAATCTGGAGGAAAGGATTCAGAATTTTGAAACCCATTGTCAACAATAACAAAACAAAAAGAGGAAATTTAGATAAGATATCACCCTGTCCATTAAATTAATAAACTTCTGACATTCGCTGTCCAGGATATATCCTAGCCAGCCATACCCAGCTAAGTCTCATCAGGTATTTATGACCACATAGATAATGCATTCATGGAAGACATTATGTTCGACATCATGAGGAATTACCCAATAATACATTTAAGCTGTCTTTCCAGATTGGTTATGGAATTTTATATGTTCTACATCTTCATTCCTCCAATAGTTAGCCCAGTAACATGTATCCCAGAAGATAATACTGATATTAGTGATTTTCCTCTTCTGAGACAAGAAATCTTTGTTGTTATTTTTGTTGTGTCCCTGAGTCATAAGGCCAGGAAGAAAATAATATAAAGTTCTGAAAACAGCACCTCTCTCTCTCTCTCTCTCTCTCTCTCTCTCTCTCTCTCTCTCTCTCTCTTTCTCTCTCTCTTTTATAACATCACCATCAAAGTTGATTTAATAGCTTCAACTTTTAGCCCTCTAATACTTCATGACTTCAGGATAAAGTTTGAAACTTTGTAGTATCTCATTCATACATTAATGCTCCCTTTCTGCCATAGCTCCTTCTCCTCTTCACATGTCTCCCTGTAACTGTTTAATTACACATCACATACAATGTGATTTGGAAGTCTTATAGGAAGGAGTAAACATGATCTTTCTAGGTTGGGAAAATTTAAAACAAAAAGGCAATGATATAGGACTTCTTTAAAATACTTACCAAAGAAAGAACAAAGAGACAATATTTATTTGAAAAAAATGTGTATATACACAAAGGTAAAAAGATGAATGAAAAAATGTGAATATTCCTCCTAGGTAATTACCACATTAAATAGGAGAGGGGCCTTGGGCATGAAGAGGAGAGTCTTCCCTTGCTCTCTGGGGCTTGAATCCCAAGGTAGGTAGCTATCTGGGATTCTCCTGAATCCAATTGGGAATTGGTCAATCCAGGGGTTGACCAATTCCCCACAAAACACAGATAAGGATAAATTCAAGGAGTTTTGCAAGAATTCTGGGTTAAGTTTGAATTAGTTTATAGTTGGTTCCTAAAGATAGCCAATTTCTAACAACAGCTATAAATTACTTTGTGGATATATCCATATTTTTAATACTTATTTTTTAGTTGTAGTTGGACACAATATCTTTATTTATTCATCTAATGTGGTGCTGAGGATCAAACCCAGGGCCTCACACCTGCTAGGCGAGCGCTCTATTGCGCCAGCCTGGTATATCAATATTTATCTCAAGTTCTCCTTAATGTTTTGTTAAACAAATTTTGGTCTTTGGGGAAAATAAAGCAATATCATATGGCTTTACTCAGGATGAGTGACATCACCTTTCAGAAGCCAATGACAAAGATAAGAAGCTGAGTAATAGTCCATCGTGTATATGTATATCTCTCTGTGTGTTTGTGTGTGTGTGTGTGTGTGTGTGTGTGTGTGTGTATATATATATCTCACATTTTTTAATCCATTCATCTGTGAAGAGCACCTAGATTGGTTTACCTATTGTGAATTGAGTTGCTATAAACATTGATGTGACTGCATCACTGTAATATGCTGAATTTAACTCCTTTGGGTATAAACTGAGAAGTGGGATAGTTGAGTCAAATAGTGGTTTCATTCCAAGTTGTCTAAGGAATCCCCATACTGCTTTCCATAATGGTTGCACCAACTTGCATTCCCATGGGCAACGTATGAGTATACCTTTTTCCCCACTTCAGCACCAACATTTATTGTTGTTTGTATTCTGGATAATTGCAATTCTGACTGGGGTGAAACAAAATCTTGGAGTAGTTTTGATTTGCATTTCTGTAATTGCTAAAGGTGTTGAACATTTTTCTCATATATTTGTTGATTGATTGTATTTCATCTTCTGTGACGTGTCTGCTTAGTTCCTTAGCCCATTTATTGGTTGGGTTATTTGTTTTTTGTGGTGTTAAGTGTTTTGAGTTTTTTATATATCCTGGAGATTAATGCTGTATCTGAGGTTCATGTGGTGAAGATTTTCTCCCATTCTGTAGGCTCTCTTTTGATGTTTTTGATTGTTTCTTTGCTGAGAAGAAGCTTTTTAGTTTGAATCCATCTGGATTCTAGTTCACAATGGTGGGGGGGATGCTAGGGAAAAATAGAATTACTTTAGATTAGGTAGAAGGGAGTAGACGGGTATGGGGGTAGGAAGGATAGTACAATGAATCAGACATTATTATTCTATGTACATGTATAACTATATGACTGGTGGGATTCTATATCATGTATAACCAGAGAAGAATGAGAAATTATACTCCATTATATATTATGTATCAAAGTACATTATACTGTCATGTATAACTAATTAAAACAAATTTTAAAAATTAAAAAAGGAAGCTACTAGATCTACCCAACATCTCTGGAAGTACTCAACAACATCAGAATATATATTCTTTTCAAGTGTACATGGAAAAATTTCCAGAATAGACCTGTGTTGGACCAAATAGCAAGTCTCCATAAATATTAAAAGATGAAAATCATGTGAGGCATCTTCTCCAACCACAATAAAAAGAAGCTAGACACAGTAACAGAAGAGTAACACTCATGAGGAAATTAACCCATTCTTTATAAACAAATAAACAAATCAAAAAAGAAATTACAGGGAGATTATAAAATACATTGAGATGACTGAAAATGAAAACACAACATTCCAAAAATGGAAAGCTTTCTTCTTAAGATTGAGAATAACACAAGGATGTCTTCTTTTGCCACTTTCAATCCACACTGGACTGAGAGTTCCTCCAGGGCACTTGGGAAAGAAGAAATGCTACATTATTGGAAGGAAAGATGGGTGATCGTCAATAATCAGTGGTTTCTTTGTTTACACTTGTTTTGTTTTCACTGTATGTTTGGGAGATGCTTACATTGTGATGTTTATAGATGTTCATTCACTGCAATACAATAAAAGTAATATCAACTCAATTACCCATTTTAATGTTGTTCAGCATTATTATTTCTAATTATTTACTATTACAAAGTTTCTAAGAATGTTCTCATACATAGAATCAGTGCAGTTACTTAGTCAAATTGCTGAATCATAACACATGCACATAACTAACCATCATAGGTAGTAAAAAAAATTTTTAGATTAGTTTAAGTAATTTACATCCCTAATAGAAATATATTGTGAAAAGTTGATGTTTTCATAATATATGCCAAGCAGGAGGATGTAAAATAGTATCACACTGTGGCTTTAATTTTCTTTTTTCTTTCTTTCTTTTCTTTTTTTTTTTTTGTTTGTTTTTTTAGGTACAAGGGATCGAACCCAGGAATACTTAACCACTGAACCACATACCCACCCCCCATACCCTTTCTTAAAATTTTGCAAGAGGGTCTCACTAAGTTGCTGAGGTTGGCTTTGAACTTGCAGTCCTCCAGCCTCAGCCTCCTGAGCCACTTGGATTGTAGGCATGTACCACAGTGCCTGGTTTTTTCTTTTCTAATAAGGTTGAACATCTTTTTTTCCCTTTCCTTTTCTATTTGAGGTCCATTTATTCATGTTTTTTTTTCTTCTGTGGAATGTCTATTTATGTCTTTTAACAATACTGCTATTTATTCATTTATCTTTTTCCTACTGAAGCATAGGTATTTTCCTATATTCATTATACTAATATTTTCCAGTTACATTTGTCATAATATTTTATCCCAAAACTTGCCTTGTTTTTTATTTTAAAATTCACTTTCAGTTGTCTTATTAGTCTAGAATTTTTTATGTCAATGTATTTGAATATATTTCTCTTTTTCTATTTGGTTTTCAGCTTTTTCTGCTTTAATAAATCATGCATGCATTACAATTCATGAAGATGCTTTCTTACAGAAGTCTTCAAGTTCTTGCATTTTACACTTAATACCAGTCCATCTGGAGCTTATTGCTGTTGACAGTTTGAAATGGGGATTCATTTCAGTTTTCCACAAAATAGTCTATTATGTCTTACTTTCACCTCGACCTGGTTTTTCTTTAAGAGAGTTTGGTTATCTGACCCTCTAAATAAATTCAGAATTCCTGGCTAGGTTCCATAAAAAAATCCTTTTAAGATTTTGACCAGAATTTTTTTGAATCTGTAGATTAATATGGGGACTTTTGTCATCTTTCTGTTTATGGGTAAGGTCTATATGTATTAACGTAGTTGTTATTTCATGTCTTTTTGTGACTTTTTATTATTAGAGCTGTATAGTTATGTGTAACAGTTGGGTTCATCCTGAAAAATTCATACATGCATGAAAATCAATTTCATTTCATAATTCTCTCCTTTTCCTTTTCCTCCTCCCTCCTCTAAATCATTCTTCTTCTAGACTTCCTTTGCTCCTCTATTGATTTGTATTTGATTGATTATTTATGTTATCTTATTCTTCCTTCCCCCTTACCTTTATTTCACTGTAGCTTCTGCATATGAGTAAAAAACATTTGATCTCTAAGTTTCTGAACTTAGCATGATATTCTTCATTTCTACCCATTTACCAACAAAGCCATGATTTCATTCTTTTTCATGCCTTAGTAGAACTACATTACGTATATACCACAATTTCTCAATCCATTCATCTATTGATGGGTATCTGGGTTGATTAAATAATTTAGCTATTCTGAATTGTGTTGTTATAAACATTGATGTGGCTTTGGCACTGTAGTTTGCCAATTTTAGATCTTTGGGGAAAATACTAAGGAATGGGATAGGTGGGTCATTTGGTGATTCCATCGCTAGTTTTTTGAGGACACTCCACTTTCTAGAGTGGATGTACTAGACTGCAGTCCCACCAACAATGTACAAGTACACTTTTTCCCCTACAACCTCACAATGACTTTTTATAATTTTCCCCAAACAAGAGAAGAAACACATTTTCTAGATACCTTGTTTTCCCGTTGCTAGTGAAAATGATATCCTCTTTTTTTAACTGCCTATATTATTTCATTGGTTCTGGCTTAAGAAAAAAAAAACAATTAGTTTGCAATCACATATGGAAAAAAAATTAAACTGCCCATATGTTTTCTAATGATTTATCTAAAGACTGAAGTTTTCTAATAGACCATCATATCATCAGTGGATGTTGACTGATTGTACTTTTTTCCCCAATTCTTTTCCTTTTTCCCCTCCTCTTCTGGTTTGTACTTGTGCCCTACCTAGGGCTGCTGTAACAAATTATTGTATACTTAGTAAATTAAAACAACAAAAATTTGTTCTCTCATGGCTAATAAGCCAGAAGTCCAAAATTAAGGTTGGCAAATCCATGCTCCCACGAAGGGCTCCAGGAGAGGATTTTTCCTTGCCTCTGCTAGTTCTGGTGGCTCAAGCAATCATTGGCTTGTGGCAGACCACTCTATTATCTGTCTTCTATCTTCACATGGCCTTTATCTTTTGTGTAAAAATTACCTTCTCCTTTCTCTAATAAAAACACCAGCCATCAGAGTAAGGGTAATTTTATATAGAGATCCTTAACTAATTACAACTTCAAAGGTTCTATTTCTAAAAAGTGTCACACTCTGGGGATGATAGTAGACGTGCATTTGGTGGGGGCACTACTCAATCCACTATATTGGGATAGTCTTGATCCTCAATACAGTACCAAGTTGATATCCTTTTTTCAACATTGAAGATAATATTTTCCTGTAGCTATTTCAGAAGATTCCAAGAAATAGAAGGTTATCAGGAAAAGATAAAAAAAAAAAGTTAATGCCATTTTGCTTTGTCAAGCTAAGCACTATTATGGAAAACTGGAGTACGATCCCATCTGAGCTGTCTGAGGATAATTTCCCTAAAGAATTACAAAAAGGGACATTAATTCCCGAGTTCTTGTTTTTTCTACTTCCAAGAGATGTTAATTCTCAGTGTATCTCTTAATATCTACATTGGGTAAGAAAGAGTCTTTGTTAGGCAAGTGGAAGCTATTAGAAGAGGGAGCTGTTATGTCCACAGAGAATACCCAACCATTCTCTCAATGGACTGACATCAGACAAGACTAAAATAGCTGAGGAAAGAGGCTGACCAACATTCACTTGGCAAGTCATCTGATCAGCCTGGTAGTTGAGAAATCTCTCTACAAGTGGATGCTCCTTAGTGGGCATAAACATGGAGCCCAAAGACTTGTGTCCTTTGCAGCCTCTCATATGGCTTCCTTCTCATGTCTCTTTCTCATATTCTTTGTCTCTAATCTTCTATTCTTCCTTCTTCCAAATGTCTGCTAAACAAGTCAACTCATTTCCAACCTCTAGAAGTACAGGCCTACCTGAAGTTCAGGCTATTTTTAACTCCCTATAAAATGAACTATCAAATGTTCTCTTTTATGGCTTTTCTCACTGGGAGGATTTTCAACACTATCTTTAGACACCATGAAATAGGGATGTAGTAATAGGGCTACAATACACCGACGGATCAGTAGTGTCAACAGACTCGACCAACATACCATTTTGAACCAAGACTGAGTCCTCCACGCTCTGATAGTTGGTCATTGGAATGATTCCCCTACTCACATGAAGACATCTGTGTGAAATGAAGGGAAAGTGACTGATACAGCCAAAGTAGACCACAGAGGGGTCTGATCACCACTTAGTACAATGTATTTGTGCTTTTTGGAGCTTTTGGGTTCTAATCTTGAAAGTATAAATCATTTCCATTTCTATTGGAAGTATTGCACTCAGCTGGTTTTAGAACTTAATGGATCTAATAAGAACCAATTTATGGGGCTGGAGTTGTGAGCTCTTGCCTAGCATGTGTGAGGCACTGGGTTCAATTCTCAGCACCACATACAAATAAATAAAATAAAGGTTCATTGACAACTAAAAACATATTTTTAGAAAGAACTAATTTATGACAGGTGTGTTCATGAGATAATCAAATGGTGTCCCATGATCAGCTTCTCAGAGTAGTGGCAGACCACTCTAGTATCTGTCTTCTATCTTCATATGACCTTTATCTTTTGTGTAAAAATTACCTTCTCCTTTCTCTAATAAAAACACCAGCCATCAGAGTAAGGGTAATTTTATATATAGAAGTTTCCAAGAACATATTTTAAACGTATTTTAAAAAAGAACTAATTTATGACAGGTGTGTTCGTGAGATAATCAAATGGTGTCCCATAATCAGCTTCTCAGAGTAGGGTCTAGAGTATCCCAGGAGCTGCTTTCAAATAATAGGTCTCATTACAAGAAAACATTTTTAGAAACCTCAGGGTCTGTACTGTGTCTCTTTTATTGGAGTTTACAAGATTCTATACACAAAATTATCCACCACAGATATTCCCACCGCCTTCCATCAGCTCTAGTATGTGATCTAAGCAGCAATACTGCTTGCAGCTCAGCTTGGTCCTGTTGCAAAATTCTCTCTTGCTCTTGGCTCCATTCAAAATTATCAGTTTTTCAATACTCCCAATAATTGGGTCAGTATAATAATTCCAAAGACAGTGCTTCTAAAATTAAAATAGGATTTTATATATTTCCTCCATGATCCCAACAGGTTTAACAAGGACCACATGAGAATAAGGAAGGGGTTTCATTGGGATACTCAAGCCCATTGAATCCCTAAAACTGATGTGGTAGTTCTCTGAATTTCTACATGATATATCTGTTTTGTCCTTTCCTGTTCACATGTAGGATTAGAGTAGTGTTATTAATGTAGTGAGCAAGCACAGTACTCAGATGCCCATCAAAATAAACAAGCTTCTTTCCACCAATATGTGACAGAGAACAAGAGAGTTAAATCAACCTTGAGGTGGACAGTAAATATGTGTTTCTAAGACAAGGGGCCTTTGATCCTCATAATGAATAAGGATTTAACAATATTTTTTCCATATCTAATCAATGCACAATGCACCAAGTGCCAAGCATAGCCCTTATGATATTGCTTCAAATATATTAGAGATCACTGCAGGTTGTAATTTCAGAATCTCCACTTGGCCTTTCTTAGCAAAATGGTTCTTAATGCAGAAGACAGGGAACAATGGAACAAATATCAATTTCTTCAAAATTCCTTTTTTTTTTGTAACAGGGATTGAAATGAGGAGCACTTAACCACTGAGCCACATCCCCACCTCTTTTTATTTTATTTTATTTTTTATTTTGAGACAGTATTGCCAAGTTGCTGAGGCTGGCGTTGAACCTGTGATCCTCCTGCCTCAGCCTCCTGAACTGCTGGGATTACAGACTGTACACCCTGCAATTTCTTCAAAATTCTAAAAATATCCTTTCCAAGTATGCACTACAGGCCATAAAAAAAATAGTCATCAGGTGGTTTCACAGGTCCATACAACTGACGTGAGATTCACTTGTGCCAATTTCCATTTATCACTTGGCCTCCACAAGCCTTTGCTCTGGATAGGATGGTATATTGAGTCTCCCAGTATACATTTCAGCTGAGAATCTTTCTCCAGTGCTCAGTCAAGCTGGTTACATGGCCTCAGGTCTATTCAGGGAAAGAATGGGAAAATGTTTATTATGGTAGTATGTTTTGTTTCCTACTCAAGGGGACCCTGAGCTACCTTCAGCTAGTAGGAAAACTAACTCAGATCTGAAAATTTGATGAAGGGTTATGATTTTCCATTGCGGCAATTGACTTCACCCTTCATCTTGCCAGCTCTCAAGTATTTTCTGGATATACAAGTTAAACAACATCCTACTTGACTGCTGAATCCTTAAGAATACTACAGTTTATGACCTATCATCATTGATCTCTGAGGGTCAAATCATTCTTGCTCTGATCTTCCTCTCATTAAAAGTAACTGTATCTACCTTGCTTCTATTAGTTAATCTGAATTTTCAATCAACATTCCTGTCATGGCTAAAGAACCCAGTATCACAATACCCTGTTACTTTCAACTCCATAGTGAGAAGAGTTACTACTTAGTTCCACAAAGAAACATGCCCTCACCCTCTATTCCTCATTAACTTATTGAGTTAGTAAAGGAAACATTTTGTACCTGTTCATCAAATGCAGGGGGTGGGTACTCTGGTCTCATGTAATAAATGCATTTTATAAGTATCATTTTCTGAGCTGCTGACCCTTTCTCAACAATACTGGCAAGGCACCTCCCTCTTATATCCACATCCTTGAATTACACTCATTTGTCTGTTTTTGCAACCCCTGCTGGCACATATCTTGTAATATTGGACTGTATAGTCTATTTACTCCCAGATTAGGATAAGTATTTCCCTGCTTGGGCTATCCTGAGGTCCAACCCTATTTATTGGTTTAGAAGCAAAGATGAAAGACACGACTAGATCCTGGGGAAGATAGGTCACTACACCAAACTTTCAGAAAAGAAGGATCTAGGATGTGCACTTCTTTACCTGATTATTTCATAGAAACTAAAGATATTATGTCTGAAACTATACTCATCCATTTTCTCCACAAACCTACTAAACTTCTTGTATTATCATCAGCAGTGGAGTATTCCCATCCATGATACACACAGGAATTTTAGAACCCTTACGTTGGTCTTTTTTACATCATATCCATGCATTGATTTTTACCAGTTAATATTTTTTGGATTTGCATGCCACTGTTGCTTTAATTCAAATTTCTTAATATTTTTCTCCTGGACTATTAAAATAACTTAATAAACAGTCGCCATATTCTTATTTGCTTTCTAAACTATTCCCCAGGTTGTTGTCATAGTGATATCTCTAAAACTCAATCTAGCCATGACACTTATTATATTTTTTATACACTTCTTCCTACAGAGTACCACGTACACAACTTAGAATAATCTTCAGGGTGACTTCTCACCTAGCTCCTGAACTTGAATGCCTCTGCTTTTTAGTCAATGTCTTACACTGTACCTGGATTGCTCTTCTCATATCCCCTACCTCTCTCAAGTACTTTTAATCATCCTTTAAATCCTTTCCCTATGACATTAATCAGTAACCCATCCTCTGAGCTCTCATAACATTTTTAGCATAACTTTATTATAGCATTCTCCCCTGAATGCCAAGAATATAGTCATTTGTTTGTCTCTGCCACCAGATTATAAGCACCTTTATATTTTGCATACCAGAAAGTAGCACAAGCTGTGGATTATGGTATTCGCAATAAATGCTTGTTATATATGAATATAGAAATGAATAGGCTTTATATTTCCTCTGCAATATCATGCTAAACAAGATTGGAGGTTGTTTGAAAATGAATAGATAAATAATGTAACTTTTATCTAAAACACAAGATAAATGAAAGATACTAAAAACACCTGTTTCTATCCTGCACATTCGATTTTGTTCAAATTTGTTGCTTCATATTTTTCAGTCTTTTATTTAATCATATTAAATTTCCGTTGTAAAAAAGGACTATCAGATGATAACATTTATTTCCTGAAAATTATTATCCAGTGTATTTTTGCAGAAATTACGATTTATACTACCTAATAGAAACACACTTTAAGTAGAATGTTTTCACATTAATGTTAAGCTTAAATTGTTTCCCATGGAGCAATGGCAAGCAATAATATTCTAGCACTTCTTTAATGTATCATGTCATTAAATTTTCACTCTGATTTCACAATGAAACTTACAAATATGCAAACAAAAGGAACATATAGAATGATTTTTGTATTAAAATAATGTCAAAGCACTTATATTTTGTAATAAGGATAACGAGATGAAGCAATAATAAAAATATATGAGGCATTAAAATTGGTGTTTACATTCAGAAGAATAAAGAAGATAAAGGGAAGTAGAATTCATATGTTATACTATTCAGTATTACTATAGAAATAAACAGGAGGTAAAAATACCTGTGAATACAAAATAAATGATATAAAATAAGTTTACCATGTAACCCTAAAGGATGTAATTAACTCTTTCACAAATGTTATTGCATCCTATATAAAATAAATGACAAATATGCTAAATATAATTTATACACACAAAGATATACACATTTGTACTCAGTATGTCAACACTATGATAAGAAATATATTCTTTCATAATATAGTCCTACCATATCTTCATTAATAAAAAATATAGGATCAGACCCTCTCCCACCCCAATACTCCCTAACCCCCTTTTATTGGTTTAAGATTCCCCAAAGCATTCTTACCCTTCCAAAATACAATTTACTCATGTATTCTCTTTAATGCTCTCTCCATCTAGAATTTAAACTCCAAGATCTTACAAAGTAGATAGATGTTCAATGAGTAGTAATTGGTTCATCAAATATTGTCATTTTCACTTGTCTTTAATCTGTGCCTATTGTATAACCACATTACTTTCTACACTTAGTGATGCCTAACACTCTACTCAATCGAGAAAGGTAAAGAAAAATGTATATTCAAATATAAAATGATATTGTATATATGCATGCATAAAAACACATATTATGTATAAAATTAGATATTAAAAATATTTAATGAATTGCTACAGTTAACTTAAGAATGAAGAAAATTCATCCTTCATATTTTTAAATGAAAAGTAGTAATATCTACAGTAGAAGCAGTTGACTGGGCCAGGTATTTGTAGGAATCTAATGAAATCTCCATGTACTTCTTACATACATAATTGTTGGTTTTAAAAGGGCAAGATGAAAGGCCTCACACAGTACCCTCCATTTAAGAAACTTATTGAAATTGATATCCATTTACGTGGAGGAATTACATTAACTATATTATAAAAGGGTTTGCAGAATTATGTTAAGAATTATTTCCAACTGCTTACTCCTAATTGATTCTATATTAGAAATGGAAAATAAAGAGGACAGGAACACCATCCAACATTTTACCAATTAGACTATACTACCCAATGAAAATTAAAAACACTCATTTCTTTTATGTTTTTTAATCCATTATAAGTACTATTACCATTTAGACATTCAAAACCAGCAATCAATCAAATAAATAAAAGCCTTTTTGAAGCTTTTCACAAATCCAATATGCTAAGTATATTTTTTCTATCAAAATATGACATCTTAAGGCTTTAGGAAAATATTCTCCCCTCTCCTTCCTTAAAACACTTGTATTCCATGGAAAGATAAAATGTTAATCAAACTTAAAACATGTGTTTAGTCAAATAATTTAGAAAAATCTAGATAAAATATATATAAGTAAATGAATTGCAGAACTTCTCACATCCTAGCCCAAATTACCTTAATTGACCTAAGACTAAACCCTCCGCCAACCCACATATCAGGATCATCTATTTTGAGGTAAACATATAATCCAAGAACCACAGCATTGGTTTAAAAAATTATCAAAAGTATTAATCATTCCCCAGGCACAGTGGCACACATCTGTAATCCTGGCAGCTCGGGAGGCTGAGGCAGGAGGATTGCGAGCTCAAAGCCCTCCTCAGCAAAAGCAAGGTGCTTCTGGTTGAATTCAATTTTCAATTCTCCGTTTTAACCTGTAATGGGAAATGTTATGTGCCAAATTTTACTGGGCAATTGGATACCAAATATCAGGTTAAATATTGCCATGTGTGTCTATGAGAGGTTTTCTGGAAGAGGTTAGCATTTGAAAATGGAGCAAATCCATTTTCCCAGCCACCCTCTCTATTGTGGGTGGGCATCACCCATGAGGACCTGAATATAACAAAAGATAGAGGAAGGGAGAGTCCTTTCACTCTGCCTACATGTCTGAACTAAAACAGTGTCCTTCTATCCATGGAATAAGACATACACCATTATCCTGCGGGGTCCCAGAGAACTATGCCTAGTTCTTAGGCTTTCAAGCTAAGGCCAGAACATCATCAGTTGTTTGCAGATAGCAGATATTGTGATTTCAACCTCCATAATCTCATGAGCTTATATATATATATATATATATAGTAGTCAGGGTTCTCAGAGAAATGTAATAAAATAAAATGTGATAAAAAGCATTTCTTACATATATATACATATATAAGAATATATATATAAGCATTTCATATATATATACATATATATATTCTATCTTTCTATACATGCTTTTTATTACATTTTTCTGAGAACCCTGACTACTAATTTTATTTGATCAATCACTTGCATTTATCATGCTGGACCACCTCCTCCTTGAAGTAGTTTTTTCACTTGACTTTCAAGATAATGTACATTTACAGTTTTTCTCCTACCTTATTACCTACTCCTTCCCAGTCTCCCATGCTTATTCCTCTTTTTCTTCTTGATATCCCTAATTATGTGCTCATATCTTTACCTATTATACCTGTGTAAGTGGCCTAATCCATTCTCAATTTTACATGCCATCTATGGGCTCATGACTTTATAACCCATGCTGATGATTCTCAAACCTACATCTCTGATTCTGACTTCTCAAACACTAGTCATTGCCTAGACAACATTTCTTAGCAGGCATCTAAAATTAATGTGACCTAAACTGAACATTTTAGTTTAGCAACCTAAATGAAATGGTCTTCTCTGTCTTCTAATGAGCTTTTCCTCTGCCATTTCTACCTCCATCTTCCCAGGAGCCCAGGTCATCTGTAAACATCATTGATTCTTCTCTTTCCTTGAAACCCTACTTCCTAATTCACAGATATATTTTGGGGCCTTCCTTCCAGAAGACATTCTAAATCTAATTTCTTTTTTTTTTTTTTGTCAACTCCATTGTTTCAATTCCAAGTCAAGTCAGCAACATTAATACTACTAATGTATTGTACATTTCCAAAAGCTGGAAGAAAAGATTTTGAAAGTTTTCAGCATGAAGAAATGATAAATGTTTGAAGAGATAAATACACTTAACTAATTTAAACATTATGCAATATATACACATATTAAAATATTACCTGGTCCCCAACAATATGTATTTTTATGTATTGAATTTTTACATATTAAAAACAAATTTAGAGTAAAAATAATTTTTTAAACCATACACGTTTTTTAAAAGTTCTCCTACTTTTTACTCTTCAATATTACAAAGATGACAAAGTTAAATTTCTAGAGCATAAGTCAGATCATGTCTCTTTTCTATTGAGCACCATTTAACAAACACCTAACAAATTTAGAGTAAAATCATAATCCCTTATTATGATCATCTTATACCCTACATGATGTCGCTCCCAATTCACCCTCTAACCATGCATGATGGCCCTTCTGTGTCTTTTCAACGCTCTAAATTTGTCCCCTCTCAGTTCCTCTGCCCTTAGCCTCCTTCGTGTTTATTCTATTCCCCTCACGATCTTCTTTCAACATTCTGACGCCTGCTTCAGTGTCTCCACAGAACAGTCTTCTATGAGCCTCCAACTAAAGGATTCCTCATCATTTACTTCATATTAACATATGTAATTTTCAGATAGAATATATTTCATTGTGAAATTGCCTTTTTCTCCCTGTTTTCATTGTTTATCTCTTTACACTAGAAAATAATTTCTTTGCCCGGCATGCTGGTGCATGCCTGTAATCTCAGCGACTCGGAGATTGAGGCAGGAAGATCCAGAGTTTGAAGCCAGCAACTTAGCAAGCCAAGCCCCTAAGCAACTCAGTGAAACCCTGTCTCTAAATCAAATACAAAATAGGGATGGGGATGTGGCTCAGTGGTTGAGTGCCCCTGAGTTCAATCCCTGGTACCCTGTCCCCCAAAAAGAAAATAATATCTTTGAGGTCAGAGACTTCTCAGTCTCATTTGCCAATGAATCCCCATTACTTAGGACAAAACATGATACAAAGTAGATACTCAGCAAATATTTGTTGACTGGCTGACTGTCAATAGTTAGTGTTAATTTCATTAACTTTGGGGATGTCTTCTCCCTTTTTAATATCCATGCAAGGATTTGGGGAAGTTAAACAGTGTTTCAGCCTTCAGGGTATAAAGATGTGGTAAACATACAAGATGGTCCCTAATGATTTTCATCTTCTGGTATGCATATCTTTATGCAGTCCCCTCCCATATTATATCAAAGATAATCTATGTGACAAGTAGAACATGGTAAAAGTTATATTTTGTGACAACAAAGTTAAATCACAAGAGAGATTGTCACTTTCGCCTTGAATCCTTGACTCTTTGGAAAGCTATCATCATGTTGTGAAAATCTTAGGTTCCTCTGTAGAAGTCTATGTGTCCCTGAAGCCTCTGGCCAAGAATGAACAACACTTCATTACCCCAGTGAAAGAGCCAGCTCAAAAGCAGATCCTCGCACTCCAGACAAGCTTTCAGACTTGGAGCACCTTCATGAGACTCCTTGAGTCAGATTCTCCCACCTAAGATCCTCCTAAGTTCCAGATCAACAGATATTATTCAGGATAAAAATTTATTGTCAATTTATAAGCTTTGGGTGTGTTGTAACACAGCACCAGTAATTAATACAACTGGTCTCTGCTGATATGTTCATTTCCCAAGTCCCCAAATGTCATTGAAGGTGTGAAATAATATGTGAAATAATAACCTAACGCCACTGTTATATCTTCCTTTCTCCCCCACTTGGCTCATTGTGCCTTCTTAAAATATTAGCACATTCTTTCCCACAAATCCTGTGTCTCAATGAAGCTAGGATATTGAAATTGAGAGACAAGAAACTAGAGTCTTTTGAGTATTTGATGTCTTTGCTTCCTAGTCTGGTCTGCAACACGCTGCTGCTTAGCATAACCACAAAGCTTGGTTAGCTTCTTGGGAAGTACAAAGAAAAAAAATCACATATTAAAAGCACAGTTTAGCACATGTAAAATGGAAAAGAGGAATAGTATCTACTTTATAAGTGTTTTGAAAGGAACAAATGAAAGAATGCAGAGCATAATGAGTGATCCATGGTTAGTGCTAAATAAATATTGGCTATTATTATTGACTTTTCTTTTACCCTGTCTCCATTTTTATGTGAACAGCCTTTTAATTCACTAAAATAGATTAGTGAAAATAGTATATTTTAAACTCCTAACACTACACAATAGCTGATGATTTATATGAGAGAAGTGTTTTCTAAAACCTGTTATCACAAATTGAAAATAGACTTTTTAATACATCCATATTCAGAGAAAAAAAAATCAGGCTGAAAATTAACCAAGGGCTATGTTATCTAAATTATAATAAGAGATTGTCATCTTAACATATTGAAAACTAGAGAGGGATGAGCAAGAGACTTAAAATGTAGTAAGAAAGTAAAAGCAGCAAGAGATTGACTTGAATGTCATTATCTTATTGCCTTTTGGAACTAAAAATGTATTGTTTCTCATATAAAGCAAAGCACTAAAAACTATTTGGCAGCAAGGTTATTATTTCACATATAATTACATCTCATACGGAGGTACATTGGCAGGCATGTGGTGGCTAAATTGTCCATTTTCAACTGGAAAAAAGAAATGCAGTTCTTTTTTCACTTACATCAGTCAAGAAGATAGCCGCCCACAGGAAGAGATAAAGACTTATTTGACACTAGATCTATAACCAATGATTTTAGTTATCACTTGAAATTAGTGAGAATTTTGAAAGAGGCTTAAGATCTTTTGAAGAGCAATTTGGCACTCCAGTGAAACAGCAGATGAAATAGAAAAGTTAAAAAAAAAAGAAAGGAAAAGAGAAAATGCTGTTTTCATTTCTTGATCGTGTTTAGATTTAGAGATTTCTAACCTGAGATTTTTCTCATGGACAGAAAACCTCTAAAAGCACACATGTATTAATTTACCATTTCTGAAAATAAATTAAGCATTTGATTAAATTATCTTTTCTATAAACCAATTAGATAAATCCTGAGTCAATGAATATACTAAAAAACATCCAGGGTGCCAACAAATGAGAATATTATTTTATAAAAGCCAAACAACTAAATTCCAACCCTCAAAGTTGCTTGTTCTGAAGATTTATTAAATCATCAGAAGAGTTCTTGTAATTATAATTTTAGATAAGTATGGTCTGTGGGTATCTCTAATACAGATATAATACCAAATATTTGCAAACTTGAAACATTGGAGAAAATGTTATCATCTGGATTACTTTTAGGGAGAACTTATTTTTATATGAAAGAAATAATTGAGTCAAACAAAGTATGGGAGGTAATACTCCTAAGGTACATGCAAATTATATATATGTGCCTCTTACATGGGTGCATAAATGAGGAAGGTCAGGTCCAGGGCCTCTTACTTCTTGCGATTCAAAAAACATCTTTACTTGGAAAACATTCCTGCCATAACTCATCTGAATTCTCAGCTATTTGATAAAGTCGCAAGGCCTCTTCATCCCAAATCCATAGAAGTGGTGACACTTTGGCCAAAAAGAAAGCAATTCATGACTAGCCTGCAAATCACAACATGTATTCTGTGTTTATGAGAACACTCTATTTTCTGGATCTCTGCAGAGCAACAGGATTTCAGGGAGAAGAAGGTAAAAAGGAAGGAAAAAGCAAGTGATATTCCATTGACAAAGAACATTTCTTCCTCAGTATCTAAGAGAAGAAAGTGTCTTTTTTATCTTTTCATGTATCAGAGGAAATGTAATCATCCTCAGTAAAGGTTATTTGAAGGAACTCAATCACCTTCACGTTGAAGTCTAATGCAGCTAAATTGTGACTAGTTTCATAAACACATACTAAAAATTTGTAAATTGCTATGTATGAGATGTGTTTTGAGGTTAAGAGATAAGAAATGAGACAAAGGTGATGGAAAGAGATTGGAACTAAGGAGATAGAAGATCCTTGTACACCCAGGATGGGCCTCACAAACTCCAAAAGTTCAGTCAAGGTCAACCATACTTACAAAAATATTGATGTGTGTGTGTGCGTGTGCGCACCCGCGCACACAAACTGATAAAATATTCTACTTTTTTTTTTTTTTTTAGAGAGAGAGAGAGAGAATTTTTTAATATTTATTTTTTAGTTTTCGGCGGTCCCAACATCTTTGTTTGTATGTGGTGCTGAGGATCCAACCCTGGCAGCACGCATGCCAGGCGAGCGCTGCTACTGCTTGAGCCACAGCCCCAGCCCCCAAAATATTCTACTTTTAAGGATAAGGGAGCACGAAGCAAAAAAGGACTATAATAACACTTATCCTAGGGAATTATCAAAAAATATGGAGAAGGATTGATTTGGACAGTTGCAGCTCTTTCAATTGAGAGTCTGAGGTGAGTTCACTTGGCAAAGAGATACCAATCATTACACAACACAGCTGGTTAGCAAATTCTGCCTTTTTTGACTCCCATGATCTTCCACCAGTAAGTTAGCAATTTTTCACATTAGCTAATCTTCCTCCCTCTTCAGCATCTCTTCAGTATTTGGAAAATTTTACTTCTGAGATAAAATTGGTCAGTCTCACATATCATGAATTCTATGAATCTTCCCTGTATATTGGACATCAAAATTATACAGTTAGCCACTGGAAGAAACTTTTAAAATATATAAACAAAACAAAAAAACTTCACAGAAGAAAACCAAAGTACAGGCAATAAATAAAGAAGGATGAGCATAGAGAGTGAGCAAGTTGAAACATTTCACTCCAATCTGTTCATCTTCTCCTGTGACAGTATCTTTTCCTCTGATAATCAAATTCCCCAAATTACCAACTGTTTACATTTCCATGATGCTTTTATTCAGAGTTCCCATCTTTGCTGAACTCCCATCTCACCTCATCTCACCTTCTATGGGCACTATTTGCAACTCCAAGTGTGAATCGTGGCCCTCTTGCCTGATTCCACAGAGTTGGTAGGGATTATACATGTGTAGATTATGTAAGTTTAGAAAATTTTACCAAAGGTTCTGGGTCAAGTGAGGATTCAATTTCAAACCACATAAGCAAATGCTTCAATGAGTATTAAACATCCCTGGTCACCAAGAATTTTTACCCCTGTATTTTAAGTAGCCACCTGGTTCTTGCTTAAAGCAACTTTCCTATCATCCTCTTTACCTTATCATCAGCTCTTTCCTCTTCCATTCTTAAATTTATCTTAATTTCTTAAGGAAGAAACTAGTTATTATTTTGTTTTAGAGTCTCTCTTTCTCTCTACCAGGCCCTAGAAACCTTATTCTCTGATCAAGAACATCTGCACTTGAAACTAATCAAACCAATCATTTAGGTGTTTTAGCAGTTTTCCTCGCCTCAACATGTGACTTTTCTTACCAGCAATGGCCAGGACCTGCACTTTTAGGTTTCTTGCTTCAGCTCTGCACATCAGGAGACTTTAAGGATAGCAAATGATTGCTAAGGACTTAATGCATTTGAGGACCACATTCATACAGATATAAACACATACTATAATTACCTTTACTTCTATTGCCATTTGGCTTTGCCATTTATGAACAAGCTAGTCATTTGATTTTTCTTGCCTCAGTTTTCTCATCTGAAAAATGGGATTAAAACAGTATAACCTATGCATCGCTTAAAGGGTTGCTTTATGAATTAAGAGAAATATAAACATGAAGTATTTTGAAAACTCTGAAGTTTCATACAAATATGTGATGACATTATAAATATCTATCTTCCAGCTTGCAGATAAGAAAGTTCCTAGAGAGAGTAAATAAAGATTCTGTAACAATGTAGGTTTTGTTTTATAAACACAGAGTGATCAGTAGAATCCTATAAACAATACATAATTAACTTCAAATAAACATGAGATATTTAAGATGTTTGTAATATGCATTGAAATTATCAGTGGACTTATAAAATGGAAATAAATAACATGGCCATCTACAAATATGACATTAGAAATTATTACTAAGTGACTGCCTCTGTGAATCCAGTTAAATATCATCAGGGAGCAAGTCCAAGTCATTATTTTACCCTCAAAAAAATCTAAATTTATTTCTCACTTCCTGGAAAAGCAAACAGCTAGATATTTTTAAGACATAAAACCAAGTGCAGAAATCTGTTAATTATGATAAGAAGACTGTTAAGATAGTTCATATGCCTGTCAAAAAGGTCTACTTCTTTATTTTTCATCCCGCAAAAGCATCTCTTCAGTATCTGGAAAATTTTACTTCTGAGATAAAACTGGTCAGTCTCACACACCCTTTCAATCCTCCCTTCCTGTGTCTTGCTAGATGCTTGAGAAGGACAAAGCAGGAACACCAAAGGACCTATCAGAGCATTTATCTAGGTCTCTGGAATGAAAGGAAAGTTGGGGGTGGTACCCATCCACAATTAATCATGGATGGTGATGTCTTTATTGGCTACTGACCTTGCAATGAGTTGCATGAGTTATAAGAAGGTTCTCTGTTACCCCAATCCCTATTTTCTTGAAGGAGGATATAAATCACTTTGGCCTCATGAATTTCTCATATTTACAAAGTATACTTCCAAATTTTCCACAGAGGATGCAGGGTAGCCACTTATTTTTCCAATTTAAAAAAAAATAATTTTTCAGCTTGTTCCGATGTCACATCAGGAGACCAATGATTGAGATGATCTGGCTGAGAGTGACCCTGGGATGCAAGGTGGATGTCAGCAAGAAACCCAGAGAGCAGCGGATAGCTTCCATCATCCCCATTCTGAGGTTGTTTGCATTACTTCTTCTCTAACCTTATGCTCGAAGCAACAATCATGGTAGATTGCCTTATTCTGTTCCATTAAGAACTGAAGCATATAATAAATCAAATTCCATAGTGACATATCTTGCTTTGGTGGCATGATAAGTTGCTTCTCGGCTGAAATTCAGATGAAGAATATCTGGGATTTTCTAAATATACTTCTCCATATTCCCTCAGAACTGAAATTTAAAATTGTAAGTATTGTATGGCTCCTGGAAAAATTAATGAAATAGAAAAGAGAAAGGGATTGCTTCCCTCAGAAATATCAAAAGGGCTCAGTAAGTAAATATTATAGTGTGAGTTAAGGTGTGTGTATATAAATATATATGTCAGGGGGAAGAGGTATGGGAGAGAGAGAGATGCCGATGAGAAGAAAAGTGGGATAAATATTTTCGGCTTTGCTCTTAAAAACTCTGCATATTAAATGTAAGCATCCAAGAACACTACACAAAAATACACTACGCAAAATGTATGCTCTCTCATGTAGAAAAAAAAAAATTTTACTAAGATAGAGTTTCTCACAAAAGAATTGATCCTAGTTTCATCTCATTAAGGCCAGAGAATACCTACGCTAACAAAGACCACCTATTAGGAAACTTTTAACCAAAGGTTAAAATTTCAAGCTACCTAAAGATTTAGTGAAAGACTAAACTGAGATGCACATTTTGAAAGATGTGGTATTAAAATATTTAGTAATTATAGGCTTTTCAATATTTACTCTGCACAATTGCTCTTTTGACATGTTGAGCACCACAACAATGTATAGAATGCCCCTAAAATGTGTAGCTGCCCCTAAAAGTTCGGCCACTCCTGGGCAACATAAGGCACCTGGGCATGCTACTAGACTATAAGGCAGGCTAACAGAAACACAAAAAGATTGGAATAAGTCATGCTTTAGTAATTTGGAGCATAACCTTTCATTTTAATAAGCATACAATTTTCATGATAGATAAACATCTGACCCTGGACTAGAAGAGGAGTGGTAATTTGAAATGCAGAGGCTAGGAGATGTGTCAGGTCATAATGACAGCAGGAACAAAGTTACAGATGCAGCAGTAATAACAGGAATATCTGACATTAAATTCATGTTTGCTGTATGTTCAACACTACGCTAAGCATTTGCATGTTTTAACTCATTTCTTTGTTCCATAAGGTCTGGAGGTGGAAATATTATTGTTATTCCCCTCCAACAGATAAGGAATCAAGCACAGAGTGTGCAAGCAATTTGCCTAAATGCACTAATGTTGAAATGGGTATTCACACTCAGTCTGGTTCATACCCATTTTTTAGCAATGATTCAGTGGGCCAATTGGATTTTGAGCAAACAGAAAGATAGAATTAACTAATACGTATTATGGAGGATCTCAGGCAATGAAGAGGCATGGATTCCGAGCTGAAAAATGACTGAAATCCTACTTTAGAATGACATCTGATATCATCGTGTATATTAGATTTGGAAGATAAGCATCATAATCAAAGGGACTGGTTAGGAAGCTACTGCAATAATCTAAGATGTATAAAGAGGAAAGTGAGACTGTGAAGAAAAGACTAGTATGCAGACCAATCTTCTTTTCGCAATTAAAAATGATATTTACTTGCTAACCCCACCACTGGGTTATCCAGAGTTGACAGGATGACAAGATAATCAATCAAATAGTGTATTTAGTCTTATTTTCTTAGTGAATTAAGTTGCTTCTTCAAAGTAAATTACAAACCCATGGAGATTATTACTTAATTGCATAAAGGTAATAATACCACAGCTGTACGTGCCTAGTGCCTCAAGGAATTAACACACCTTTGAAGAATTAAAAAATAAGTATGCAAAAAAATCAAAACTTATTAACATGTAAACTCTCTGGATAAATATTTCTTCCAGGATTTTGAGAAGGCCCACATTGAAAAAACTTTACATGGATAATTCGCTATCGATTTATACCCAGGAAATATTATATTTTTAATGGCAATGGATATTATGTCTCTTCTTCACCATTAAAATTGAGGTCCTAATGATCTTTGTGAAATCTTTATCCTAACATCACATTTAAAAATAAAATATCCTCAAACTTGAAAGTTTTCGTATGAATTTTCATTTAGTTCTTTTCCTGCACTTTGAAAGCACAAAGCAAGATTTACTGGTTTGTTTGTGGTGCCATCTGTGTGATTAGCTAAGAAAACCTAGCATACGCTTAAAACAATGCAAGAAAAAACTATGCAAAATTAAGCTAAAACTGTCATAATGAAACTGCTAAATTTCACAGAGATCAAATCCCACCACACTGAAAATGTTTCTTGGGCCTGCCTAGAATTTCTCACATCATTAGGTGTGAAAAACATAAATTGAGCACTGCTTTTTTTTTTCTTCCACATTTTGTCCATGATGAGAACATTTGGGAGACAAAGCTCTTGGTAGCCTTGAGGTCTGGTGTTTGGAGGAACAAGGGAAAGTGATTGAAGGCTGCACTCTCTACAGATTCTGGGCACTTGTTCAGTGATTGTTTCTGAATCTTCAAGTCATTTAAAAAATAATTATGCATTCCCACATTTCCACTTCCTTCTAGAACACAAAATTATCCCTTTTTTTCTACAAGAAAATGAGAGAAAATTGAGAATCCAAATACCTAATCAAATACAATATCTCAAGACCAGTTCCAGAACCCAGAAATTGTGTTGTCTGAGTAAAATGATTCAACTCCAGATACTGCGTTTCTTGATGCAGTATTTTTTTAAATTTCAGGTATTTTAATTTCAGATATTTTTAAATTTCAGAAATACCTGTCTGCTTGCCAGACATCTAGGTAGGATTTAGCTCTACGTGCATGTTAATACATTCATTTTATAAAGGTTGAAAACTCTGACTCATTGCCCATCAAGTTAAAGCACAAATTCAAGATTTTTAAGTACTTAATCTGCACCATGTAATGAGATTTATATTACAAGCTGAAAAAAAGAAGTGCACTTAGGATACAGTCCAAAATAAAACTACCTAGCACAGCGTGAGAGTATGCTTCCAAACTGTTTTTCCATACATTCTCCCATGGTGTCCACCAATGGAATCTCTTTTGTTATCTCCTAATCTTGTACCACAAAATCCTACTGTCCTGCAAGGAGTATCCAATTCTACATCATTCCACCTAAAATTGGGCATCCTTTTATAATGTTTAAGCACATTCTGCATTTTCTATAATTTGACTCCAACATTTTTCTTTACTTACAAGTGGAGAACACTGAATGTACACCCACATTTGATACATAACCACCGTACATTTCCATGACAACTTGTACATTTTTGCTGCGAAAAGTGAAACATGGTTCAAAAGTGAGTAATACAGAAGGTCATTTAATCTTCCAATACTCAAAATATTTTTACACTGTGCCTCCCACACACTCCCACCCTCCAAAGCAAAGGACTTTGAAGATTGAAATAATAAAGGGTAATTATAATCAAGTTTAATGAAGTTGGAAACTAAGATATTTTATATTAGTGAGTGTGTTATAATTAACTCTGGTAAATGATACCAAAATGAGTATTTTCATATTCTCTATTCCAAACAAAAACCCAAAGGGATAAATCTGTGTGATCATGCTTTCTTCCATAAAATAGAGAAATAAATCTCTGTTATTACTCTAAAGTATAGTGTCTAATATATTTTGTTGAAAAAAAAAAACACCAAAGAGGGGCTATTTCAGCTAAGGTATTTACAAAAAAAAAAAAAGTAAATTATAGACAATGGAAGCAGTGTTAATAATGTCCTGTGACATCCAGTGTTTCAGAAGACATGTTATCTATCCATTGCCTGATGACTTAACTAGAACAGTTTGGGTTTAGTGAGAAAATGAAACACTTTGAATTTGTAGCTTTTCTCTAAATAAAATGAATCTACTTTATCAACTGGAAAAAAGTATGAGAGGAAAAGGGACAAGAAAGTGCACACAGATTGTTGACAGGGCCAGAAATGATAAGAATCAAAAACTTACTACATTGAGAACTTACTAGTATTTGTGATCAAGCATAAAAGAAATTCTTATCTTCACTGAACTTATACTAGATGTTCAGAAACCCAAGGCCAAGATTAAAGAACACTATGATGGATCCTATCAGCATAAGTGGAGACCTTCTATCAACAACAGTTAGCAAGTGCTTCTGCCTCAGTGAGGTTTCTGAGATGAAGGGGTGTTTACCAAACCTGGCACCCAAGTGAACAGAGCAAAGTAACAGCTATCACTTTTCATTTTCATTTTATAGGTCTAGTAGAGAAATGCAGTATTAAGACCAGAAATCTCAACAGAAATACATCATGTCATATTTTTGCTTGTTCTAAAATTAAGCATAAAGACATATGTCTGTATCAGAAACATTCATCTTCTTGTTATTTATATATAACTGAATCGTCTTTGGTTGGGGGGGGGGGCGGTGGAAGCAAGGAATATAGTCATTTGTATAAACTCTCAGACCTCCAAGTCTAAGATTCTGTTCAATTAAGAGCTGCCATTATAGGGCCCTGACTCCTCCAGACCTTTCTATGCCAGGGAAAGTGTTATTGAAGAGTGGGTATAGATCCGTTTTAGGAGAGAGACTTCAGGCACACACTTCTGCAGTGCATCTCAATAAATGTTGACTGACAGCCTAACACATCAGTTTTCTTGGTGTTGACCTATATATGCATTCTGATAATGTATGGTTGATTCTCATATTTATCAGGTAACTTATAGCTTCCTGGGTCTCTCCACTCAATTCTAGCTACAGATTTAAGAAGAATACCTCCCTGGGTTTGGAGTAGGACAGGGTGAATTAGATGCAGTCAGCTCTGTAGCCATTAGGCATAGGATCCTCTCTGGGGCTCGTGTGCCTGAGTTTGAATGCTCAGCCAAGGGCACCTGTGATATAATTCAACCATCATCTTCCCATCTAACCCACAGTGCTTTCATGACAACTTGTCACATATACTCTCTAACACTCACTTCATCTCCCAACCCAGCAACACTAGCAGGAAGCAAATGGAATTAGTGTAGTTTTTGAGTCCACACAAACCGTTAGTGATACTTTCTCTGTTCCCTAACTATCCTAGAATACAAGTGGGGATAAACAATAGCATTTTAGACCTGTGGGTTTTAGAATACAATCTTTTATTTTCTTTTCTAAGATAAGGGAAATTTCCTATCCATAAATCTAACTTTTTGTTTTCCAAACGATTATGGACAGGAATGTTAAGAACACTAAGGTTCTTTAGATCTCAGAAAATAATGGTATATACCTGCTTCCAGATCACATGGTGCTTGATGTAGAGTGTGGCCCCTGGAAGGTGTTAGTTAACATGTTGTATGGCAAGGATTTCCCTCAAGCCCATCTATTAGGTTTATGACTTGAATTCTTCTGCAGGGAAAGACTGCCCTCACGGCCCTTCTGAACTCACCTCTCTGCCAACTTCCTTCCCCTCTCTCCTCCATGTCTGTGGAGAAAATGTCATCATGGTATACGTCAAGATACCCCTTAGGAGGCCTGCCTCATAACCCAAGATTACTTTTCAAATACAGAGACAGAATTGCTTCCAGGTGTAGGATCCTGGACAGTACCTAGTTGTGTATATTAACATGCCCTAAGAAAGGAAATCTACAACATGAAAGGCGGGGGGCGGGGGTGGGGGCAGATAAGTTGGTCAGCCTCAGATGTCACCATAAGGGAGCATGGAAGAGATTTCCATGAGCATCACCTACCTAGGAGCTGCCCAAGGCACATGTTTCGCCCCTTAGATTTATCCATCATGATTCCTTTGGGATTTCATCCAAACAAGTATCTCAGCTAAGAAAATTTAGGACCAATTTGCTATTGTTTTTATTTCATATTCATCAGGAAAATGTCTTATTTTGCTTCCTAACTAGTTTCTTTACTGAGAGAAGTGCATTTTACTCTGTGGGCGGGGGGTGAGGGTGTCCCCAATATAAGCCACTTTACCAGATCAATTCTTGGTAATGAGTTCTTAACCCACATCATGTGCAGTTCTAAGTACTAGGTACGAAAGTACTTAATTCTTACAACAATCCTAAGTATTAGTTATGGACACACTATTCCTCTCTACCCGAAATTCTTTTGAAAAAAAAAAAACTCACACAGTGTTCTTTTAAGCAGGTAGTTCAGTCTTTTCTTTGTGGTCTCCTTGGTTTCTGAGTGTCTATCATCCTGATCCACATTGGGCCTAAAGTTGTCGATCCACATTCTAAACTCAACAAGGAAGAACCGGAGAATTTTCTTTGTTCACGACTGCTGCCCTTTCAATCATTGTTGAAAATTGATTTGTACACATACTCTTCCATTACATCCTCTGTTCCTCAAGCTCCACTGACGATATTTTCATATTTGTAGTCCTTTTCCTGTAAACACAATACAATGCCAGGAATGCTTAGTCCTAAGGGGTACTAGCTGCATTCAAGATCTGCCCCCTCTCTCAACACGTAGGTCCTCATATTATTCTCAGGTCTCTGAGTCAAAGTTCATTTGTGGAACCATATGAATTTGTTCACCTCTCTACAGCTTGAACTTTAGCCACCCATGTCCGCTCCAGTGGATTTCTTTAACTTAACCCCAGAGATCAGGAATTTGAGTTTTCAGTCTTTAGTATTCCAGAAGGTTCCTGGATCCCACTTACAGCTTGAGTTTATCTTTCTGTGTTAACAGATCAAGTGGTATTGTGTGGGACTTCTCTTTGTCAGGGTATAGAAGATTCTGGCACATTTTAATGCAAGTACAATGAATGAAATAGAACCTTTATGTAGCCAGGAAGCCATATAGTGTCATTTGGATGAAAAGGGTTGATGATTCACTAAGTTCTCCTTAACTAAGAATATTTTGAGTTAATTATTTATTCGTATGCAGAAGAGTATTGCCATCACCTGTCCATATACTCATTACATTTACTTATTTAATGCACCTGTTTTGTTTTGTCCCCAAAGAAATGAATTCACTTTTTGTGCACCAGTATGACTCACACCAAGGTGAATGGTCAAAATTAGAATCACTTTGACATGAGGAGACCATGCCACTCCGCACAGGCTAGTCATATTAAGCTGCCCCCTTGAACATCTGTCCATCTCACATTAGAAACTCTACTTCTCACTCTGGCCTGATTTATTTCCCTTCAACCCAGAGATCTCAGCTAGATCTCCAGGGAGGCAGGGAGTGTGTATTTCCTTTTCACAATTGCATCCTACTGCCTAGCATGTTATCTGGCACATGGTAGGGGCTCCATAAATAAGATTGAATAAATTAATGTTCTACAAAGCGACTCCAGCTATGTATACCTAAAATCAAACTTTGTCTTCTCCTCCAAAACCGGTTTCCTTTCCATCCTTCTCTATCTAGAGATACAAATACTTTGTCACTTTGAATTAAAAAAACTCTACTCACCTTTTAAATATCCTTCCCTTCGTTCTCTTTTCCAGTTACTTAATAATGCTTGATTCTTTCCTTTAAAATATCCTTTGGATCTTTTCTTTTTGTATTTTGACTTTGCAATTATGCCTTTGTGATCTGATATATGAATTATGACAATCATCTATTATGTGGTCTCCCAGGTTTCAGATCCCACCAACATTCTAAATGATGCTAGAAACAGTCCCCTAAAATAACCACCTTTATTATATCACTCATTTTTTTACTAAATCAGGAACAAATATCCTTATATTTAAGGACCTTCATAATGGTACCCATACTAACCTCCAAATTACTTTAATTTACACCTTTCATTCTAGACAAGTAAAGTTCCCAATGTCTAACACACAGTCTATCACTTCTTGCTTTGTGGTTAACTCACTTTGTCATATGTAAAATATATGATATGTCATCCAAGGTCAAATTCAAGTCCATGGACCTACATGATGACATCTGTCACTAAAACATGTGAATCTCTTGCTCGTATCAACACTCTTATTAAAAAATAATACTTTTCTGCAGAAATTTATTTGCATTTCATTATAGGAATTGAGGAGAACATGCCACTTCTGTGTTTCATTACAGATTGTTCTTAATGCTTTTCTAATTACTACAAGTGATCTAGGGATCAATTTTTATATCAGTGAGCATCTTTTTTGATATTTTTTTAATCCACCAAATCACTAGGACAATTATTTCACAATGTAGATCCATAGATTCTTGGGAAATGATTGTATTCATGTATTCAGTAAATTCTCATTGCATAATCAATACATACCAGGTACTAATGAAACAACAAAAGAGAAAACAGAGCTGTATTATAATGGTAGATACTGAAAACACAAAAGGAAACAAATAAAATACATAATTTCAGATATGGTAATATATGGTCTGTATACTAATACCATATTTGCATTAGATTATACTATTTTGCAAATACAGCTTGGATCCATGTGTTGTTCTTGACTATTTTAACCACTATCTCTAAGTCAGCCTTGACTTTCACAGCCTTCTAGGCATGGATTAGGTCCTTATTTGTGGAAATAACTGTTGGTGAGACTTATTTTTTCAAACCAGAATGGAACTAAAATATTATTTTTAAGAATTAATTATAATTGAATATGTGCCAAAAGTACATAAAGAAAAAAAAGATCTGGCATGGTACACTGCCAGAATAGAAATAGATTTTGGACTCAATTCAGTTTCTAGTGAATTAATGTCCAAAGCACACAGGGGCAAATGTGCACACGTTTGTAATATCAGCATAGAGACCAGGGTACACTCAGAACCTTAATTTTCAGCTTTACCTCCCCATCCAGAGGGTAATCTTTTCCTTGGTCTCTGTATTAGGTTTACCTATCATAACGTCTGTATTTATTAAAATACGTTCTTTCAAAGGACTTTGTGTGCAGGAATTGGGAATGCAATGTTACTATTTCTAATAAAAGATACATTTTATTTTCTCTGTATAGTGAAAATGAGCCACAAGGTGTTTGGCTAGTCTGCCTCCATGAGGACCTGCAGACTGATAGTACTTGAACTATTTGCACTTATCAGAAGCATCATAGTTACATAGATATTCATAGTATTATATCAGGTTCCCAACTATGTGCTAGGCATTGTGCTCAGTTCTGAGGATGCTCAATGGAAATGTTAGTTTCATAGTCTAGTGAGGCTAACAAACCTACAAATAATACACTATACCACTGGCTAACATGTGCAGTACTAGAAATATTAATAGCTTCATTTGAAAAGAATATTGAAGCAGAAAGAAACCTGAAAATCCTTGACTGCAGCCCAAGTGAGAGAAAGGAGATTTACACAAGATGTTCATTGCTAAAGGAGACTGGAACCCAGGTCCCTTGATATCAGGAGAATGCTCATCCGGCTGCTTCTTTCTAATCCAGCCACTTGCTAAAAGGTTGATTTTGTTCTCTAACTGGGTAGCTTTCACAACCAATGTATTAGTTTAAATATATAAAACAATCCTTAAAAAGTATTCAAATAGGAACACAAATTATTTTTGGTTTATATCATGTAAACCGCAATGATAAATATTGTCACTCGATATGTGGCATTCATCAAACTATCTGTTATTCTTCTCTAATTTCCTGGTTCCTTCCACTGTTGTGGGTTAGGCAATTTATTAAATTAACTTCAGGGGTTAGTTCATTCTGAATCATTGCCAAATCCTCTGAGAGAGAGAAAAAAAAGATATAGGAGTGGCTGTATATAAGACTACTGTTGTTTTGTGGTGATAAAAAGAATTACATACTCTGCAGTGAATTTCTCACCCAAATATACAAGATGCTTATCATCTGAGTTTTTATGTTTTTAATCTACTTCTGAATGTATATTAAATATATTTGGCTTTTTTCTCTTCTAATTACCTGATTTATCCAAAACCTTCTGTGTATAAAATAATTCTGATGTAAGAGCCTGTGCACTTTGTGTGTTTTCAGATCCAGCTTGACAGGCTCAACAGGACTTTGTGCTATGTTTTATGAGAAGGCTAAGACTAAATCGGCCCATTTTTAATAGCGATTGTAATATTGCATTAGATTTATTAAGGTGATTTGCTAATGCCTCTTTTCAGAAAACATTGATGCTTTCTGATCCCTTCTAAGCTTATCTTTTAATGAAGACTATTTTAAGATGAGTGTTTCAGATTTTAGCTACTTATACATTTTTAAAGTATCTGTAATGCCCCAAAAGAGCTACACAAAAGCAAAATATATGTATAAAAGCAATCACATTTTAAAGCAAAGGCAGAATGTTACTTATTCAGGAAATATATAGCATGTCATAACCAATGGTAGAGATTTTTGTAGTTACCCAAAATTGACATTTAAAAAACAAATCTTGTTACAAAAGAATGTTTTTAAATGCATGAACTAAACTATAGAAGTTAGTTTAATATCCTATTAATTCAAATCAAACACCTTTTCTTCTTGTGAAATATCCAGATAATTGGGGTAATTTAAAGGAACTTTTTTAATTACCTGGAAAATTGCCTCAATCTTTCACCTCAATCTTCTGTTTTATTTTGCAGATTAAATAACCTTTCCAAAAAAAAAAAAAAAAGAACTATTTTCTATGTCCTCCTATCTCTTCTTTTGGGTTACTGTAAATTCCCTGTGGAACTGAAAGATTAAAGGTGTCTAGGATATACAAGGAGAACATAATTTTTAAATAAAACCTTATTTCCATTTATAATCAGGTAATCACCATATCAAACTTTCTAAAATTCTGTTACCTCGAGCCACAGAAAAATGGAGTCCTGAGTAATTTCCATGGTAACTTCTACATGTCATCTTTATATTATTTCTGTAAACTCAAGTTTCCCTAAACACTATGCACAAGAGTATGTGTGTATGTGTGTGTATGTGTGTGTATGTATGTATGTATGTAGGTAGATAGATAGATAGATAGATAGATATAACCAATTCTAAGTTAAAGTGCCTCGATTTATAACATCCTTAAAACATTTGCTCCCAACATTTAGTTTGTGTTCACTGGGACAGAACAGCAGTCATTTTAAGCCACAGGCACATCTATAACTGTACAAGCCTTACAATTATTCAGAAAGTAATATTTGAAGAGAATCAAAAATCATAGTTTATTCGACCTGCATATAAAAACCATTCAAGTATACTACATTTATCATATTAAAAATGCATCATTAAAATTTAAAAGCAGGTGCAGTTGCTCAATAAGCTAATGGTATAGTCTGAAGACTCCACTCAAGATTGTATTGTTGAATTCCCAATTGGATAAAGGAGAGACAGAAACAGAGGGAGGGAATTCGAACGACCTTGCACCAAGGTGGTAGGGCCCCAGGATCCTGTGCGGTTGGCTGTGGTTGAGCTCCACTCTGAGGATCTTTACAGCACTGCATTCTGACGGCTGAGAATGAAAGTGTCCTTCTGAACAGATGAGCTTGGAATCGCTCCACCTCAGAGCCGGAACCCCCGTGAGTATCCACACACATGTGAATGTGAGCACATATTTGTATTTACGGGGTAAATTTATGGGTCGTTTGTCTGTGTGCACCAGTGACTTAAAGCTTGTCACAGAACACACTGAAGAATATGGCATAGAGAAATTTAATGAGGAAAAAACTAGTGGAAGAAAATTTAACCTTCATAAGAGTCATGTCAATCTATAAACTATTAAATGATCACCTTTATTACTGGTTGGTTTATTCACCTCACATCATCTTAGGAAGAGCTAGACAAGATTCCTGAAATCCATTAATTAGTTTCCTCTAGCAAATATTAACTCAGCAAAATCCTATCCTTTCATAAAATACGTTTCAAATTTAAAATTGAAATATCTTAATCTGTATACCTATTCCCTGATTAGTTAAATCTAACTTTTACAAACTTTTCTTTAAAAATGTAATTTAGTTGAAAACTTACTTGGTTTTTCTCTACAAATCCTTTAAACAAGTTGCATTCCTCTAATATTTGAAGAGTAACAAAAATCATAGTTTATTCAACCTGCATATAAAATATTATTCAAGTATAAAAAAAAGTTACTGTAGTTAACATATCCACTCACTGATAACAGCACAAAATAATGATAAATATAATTTTCACCTAAAATCTTTTACAGGAAAGAAGCCCACAGAGTAGAAATTATAAAGAAAGTGAGATAAAAGGAAAGTAGCAAATGCTGTCTCACTCCTTGGGACATTCATTTTAAAGTGGTGATTGTGACATACAGTGGCTGGCACCTTGGGTTTTGGGAGATGGCATTTTCCTTGACAGACATTTTAAATATTTTATTGGGAAAATGCATTGTTCCTTCCTCTTTAATATAAATACTATGATGTAGAAAATCAATCTGTGACTAGAAAGAACCAGTTTTACTTGCAATATTTTCTTTGCAGTAGTAGTAGTACCCCTTTGGCTCTCAGCAGCTATCTTCAATTATTAAGGATAAGGAAACAACATCAAATTTTCTGTTAAATTTCTATGTCATCCAAAGTGGCACAAAACATTACTTCTCACTTTTGGATAAATCAGTCTACGTTTAGACTCTAGAACACTAAGATAGTCTTTCATGGCCAAAACATTAAAAATCCAAAACTCTTTAAGTATTGCACAAAGTAAGCCTTGGATTTTTCTGAGTAGCCTAACAATGTTTCCTTGATTTGTGTTTTAGGTTTTAACAATTTTAGGAGCTTTTTCTCTCCTATCATGTTTTCATGATCTTCTCACGTTCTTCTTTCTCTGGTTTCTCTCTGTAAGCAATTATTTACTAGTGTTTATAAGCTGATCTAATACCCTACTGTGAGATAATTTACAGTTCTTGTGAAATATCTATCCACGTGTATTCTTTTTAATGGAATAGATTGAGGAGATACACAGCTTGAAAGACAACCTTCAGCAAATGCATTTGATACTAAAAGTCAGCATCTCTTGCTTTCTAATACTATCCTGCCTCTGTAGTGACCCTAATACCATTTTCTCTTCCACCAACAGTGTATCCACCTGGACATGAATCTCAAATAGCAAAATGTTCTTGTTTAGATGCTCAAAAAATCATATAGGTTTCATAATATTTGCAAGGTTTTATGGAAGAAGCGAGTGTACTGCCAAATGTGAGGAGTTGACAATTATTTTGTTCCAATGAAACCTTTTTATTGTTGATTACACTTTGTTAGTAGGGATTAAGTTCCCTAAAATTCAATAATTGGTTACTACTCTTACTGAATTCACAGGTTATTTAACACAAAGACAAAATTTTCACTGAAAGAACACTAGAATGTACTAAATATCCATCTACCCCCTGATTTTGTTTGGTAAACTTTCACTTGGCATTTTCTGAGTGCATGATGCTTACCGTCATGCATAATCTCATCGGTAACAGAATTTCCAGAAACCTGGAAGTTCTCAGCTGGAATTTTGGAATAAATTTTTAGAGACTCTTTATAGAGGTATAGGAAAAAATGAAGGAAAAACCAACAACGGCTTTCCTAGGTGTCCAAGATTAGAAACAGTGGAAATTTGGAAAGCCATTACTCTACTATTAGCTTTGGAGGGGCAGGATCAAATGAAAAGATATAAGCAGAACCTGGTAGGATCTGTAGCTATGAGGGTAGGGAATGTCTTCTAACAAGAGCTACTATCCTAGAGGTCACCAGCTTCAGGAGCTGGATGTTAGGAAGAAGTGGGAGGCTCAATACCTGGACTGTGCTTCCAATCGGCAGGATGCAGTGGGAAGCCAGAGAATGAGCCACAGTCCACAGTCAACCCTCAAGGGCACAACATAAAGCAAACACAGAAGACTAAGGGAGGGAGCTGGCAATTAAGAATAGCCACCATGGTGCTGAAGACAGAACATGAATAACAAAAGGGACTCAGACTACCCAGGTAGTTGGTTACATAAATAAATAGAAACAAATAATTTAAATACTGTGAAGGGGCTATGCCAGCAGAAATTTATTAGTAGCAACACAAAGCAGGCAGAGATTTATTTCCATTGATTGGGTCCATGTAGACTTTACAGAAAATCAGAGCAGCCAGGACTGGGAACACACAGCTCAGTTCTCCTAACAGGACCTGCAAGTGAATGAGCCTCAGTATGTAATAGCATGAGAGCGAACTTACAAGAAGCCAAAGTTAACAATAAAAAATAATGTGGACCAATATAAAAGCCTACACTCTGTACCCTTTAAAAGGTCATCTTTGTTCCTTCACTCAAAAATATTTAAAGCATTTCTCCTGCCAGGTACTCACCATGTCCAAAATCCCAGTTAAAGGAATCAACGGATTGGGGCTTCGAAGGCTGCTTTGGGAGCACACAGTAGTGACACTGAACTATCCAGGTGTCAGAGATCTTATCTGGCAGGAAGTGATGTTAAAATGAGACCCAAGGGATGACTGGACATTATTCAGTTGAAGAAAGAGCAAAAGATTTTTAGGAAGAAGCATCTGCAAAGATGTGGAGAGGGAGCGTGGTAGCTCAGAAAATGGAAAGGCATTTATTATGAGGGAACACAGGGTATCCTGAGTAAGTGGGCACGTTTTTAAAGCACTTACTGTGTGCCAGCCACTGGTCCTGATTTGTCCTATTTAATTTATAAGACAATGTCATGAGAGGTTACTACAGTTGCCTGCATTTTTCAGTGGAGGAAACGGAACAGAGGTTAAATCACACTAGCCGTAAGTGCTGGGAATGACATGATCAATCTTGAATGTTGAAAAGATCCTTCCAACAGCAATAGAGGGAGTGGATCAGAGGAGTGTGGGACTGGATGCTGGGAGACAAATTAGGAGATAATTGCACTAGAGCAGATGGTATCTGATGAGAACTTAAATTGGGCCACCATGGCTTATGTAATGGAAAGAATCAAGAGCTGGAGAACAGGAGGCAGAAAATGAGGATTCTGGGGAAAGCCCAAATCTCTGACTCGGTTAACAATATCATAAACCAAGATGTAAGTTGAGAAGGAATGTGTTTGTAAGGAAAAAAATCATTGGGTTCCTATACAACATGACAAGGGACACCTGTGGGACAGGAGCGAAGAGTATCTAGGAGAAATGTAGGAAATAAATAGGAGGAAGGCTGGACTGAAGGAAGAGACGGGGGCAGAGGGATTATCCCCACAGTTGAAGTGCTGTGGGTTGAAACCCCTGAAGGAGAGAGGGATGCATGTCAGGGGTAGAAGCCTGGAGAATTCCAGCAGTGAAGGAGGAGGCCAGGGCACCAACATAAATATCAAAGCAGGAAAAATTACAGGGACAGGAGGAGAGGCAGGAGAAATTATTCTCACTGCTGCTAAGTACAAACAGAATTCCAAATGAGGACAGAGAAACAAGGTGGAACGCCATAGAAGAGTTCAGAAAGGAGTCTTTGAGGTGGGGTACTTGGAAGTCATTGATAAGTGCTCCTGAAGTACACAGTAGCATAAGACATCTTGCCATGGCAGAAAAGGAACGCAGGAGAATTTCCTCGGTTTCCTCCCTCACTTCAGATAAAACCAAAAGCGAATGTAGTACCAAGAAAACTGTCTTTAGTGAAAGTCAAAAATAGCCATAACTTCAAGCAGAAAACTTGGCAACACACAGTAAACTTCAAGTGAAATCAATGGAACTGATACCCATTTTCCTATGTATAGATCCCACATCATCTCACAACATCAGATCTCTCTGATGTAGGGGCAATCCTTGTGAATAAGTCATAGACTAGCTTCAGGGTTTTTTCCTGAACCTGATTCCCCATCTTGGAGGAACATTCAGGCCAAAGGAAATTTATAGACCTGTAAGAAAATAGTGTAGTCCATGGCAAATGGTGAAGTGGGAGTGGCAAGGAGGTTGGTAGGTACTGGTCACATTCAATTGAAGACATAGCAGTTGACTTTCAAATATCCTAGACCAAGCAGGGATTTGTTAACCCAGTTTAAAGAGCAAAGCAGGCTGGGTACAGTGACCCATATCTGCAATCCCAGTGACTCAGGAGGCTGAGGCAGGAGGACAAGTTTAAGGCCAGCTTCAGCAACTCAACAAGGCCCTAAGCCACTTAGTGAGACTGTGTGTCAAAATAAAAAAATAAAAAGAACTGGCAATGTGGCTCAGTGGCAAAGCATCTCTGAGTTCAATCCCCAGTATCAAAAAATAAATAAATAATAATAGAGTAGATTTGGGGAAAAGGAATTTAGAGGCATTGTTCCTCCATTTGAAGTTCCCTGCTCAATTCCTCAATGTCTTCTCTCAAAATTCTACAAAATGCTCAGCTTTTAAAAGCTTTCTTCACTCAAATATGAGCAATCATCATAAAAGAACCAGCCTGGAATTAAGCAAAAATAAAATAAATCACTAAGAACAAACACACAGATTACACATCAGCCAATGAAACAAGCCAGAGAGGAAAAGGATATTTGAATTGAACTCTTTTAGGTAACAGTACGTAGTGGTTTAACATATGGATGCGACCAGACCTTGCAGGTTCACCCCTAGTTTAGCAATTCATTGGCTGGATTATCTAGAAGTTTGGTCATCATTTCTATGTTTCATTTTCTCCACTGTCAAAACAAGGAAGCCAATCATATGTATAAATCCCACATCAGAAGTAAATTTGACTGAAGTGAAGTACTTGAGAGGTACCTGGTAAATACCAGGCACAATTTAAGGGTTAGCACTTACTATTATCATTATCCTCTTGATAGGGAAACTCAAATTTAAAAAGCTGAAAAAATTATATGACCAAAGAAGGAGACTGAAAATGAAATGACTGAACTTAAGAAAGAAAGAATGATAACAAATCAAAAGTAAGTAAATCATTGCATGAATCATACGCTAATGTGGCAAATACATCACTATTGGAAATATGTGAGGTTGATCCTTTTGAGCATTAGAATAATTTAAAATATCATATAATTAAATGTTTTGAATTTGTTAAATGTGAAGGCATTTAAGGCTTTTTTCATGTTATGTATATGCAATTATGGAAAAACCATATGCCTCAGACATTTTTACATCTCTTTGAAGAATTACTTTAAATGCACATTTTGAGGCTTTGCTTTCCAATGTTAATAAGCTCTTTTCCTCAACCTCCATCAGTTAAATGAAGGAAGAGGAGAGCCAGATCACAATCAATCAGTGAAGACACTAAATCCTCATATCTTTAGGTCAAAGCTTCTCTTTTTCATCAATGACAGCTTATTAATATATTTAATTTTAACTTACCTTTTTGATATAGATTTAAAAATAAATTAAATTCATAGTTCTCATCTTATCCCAACATTTCTGATCAGGAGAAAATAAAAGACATTTCTAAAATAAAGGAGGCACCTTTTGTCTAGAGAAACATTAGTAGTGCTGGCTATTACCTCCCTTAAATGAAATTTATTAGTCTTAAATCATCTCATGATGGAATTTCAGGTGTTTTGTTGATAATATCTTATTTCAAACTTTGCTTGAAAGGATTATCTGTTAATTCCTAGAGTGGAATAATAAAAATAAAATAAATTATAAATTTGTGTAATTGTTCTCTCATTTAGTGTCTCTTTCTTTTAATTCTTAGAACATTGTTTTATTCGTACTTTTCTATGATATCAAATAGTTAGGTTCTTGGTTAGTTTAACCAAGAATTTTAAAAGATGGCTAAGCTAATTTCAATTTATTATAAAAATGTGATACTTGCTAGAAAATATTTTTACTAAAAAATGCAAATCATGAAAAATCATATATGATAAAAATATAGTACTATTAGAAACAGACAAGGATTTTATTTTACAATAATATGATATACTGTGCTTCTCACAGTGTGTGTGTGTGTGTGTGTGTGTGGTATCTGTGCATGTGCTTAAAATTTAAAAACAACTGAGAATCTGAAGGGATCATTACTAAAAATACCTTTGTAAAACCATGGACACCAAAATTCATTGTTTGTTTATATATTTTACAAAGTAATACATGAATGAAGTTAAAAGTCTTACCTAATTTTTGGAAATTAAGAAAAAATAAGGACAGAAAACACATAAAGCTCTTGAACATCCAGTGAGTAAGAATACAGTGCTGAAGATAAATAATGTTTATGGGGTGAATGTACTTGGCCTGCAAATAAAAAGAGTTATATATTTGATCAAGGCCAGTCAGAAAAGAAGAATTTCTAAAAGAGGGGGAGTTCACTGGAGCCACATGAGTGAATGAAAAAGAAGACATTCTTGGATGCCTCTTTCTTCTCTAGCTGGTATTTGAATCAATGCAAGGAGCTGAGGTTACCCAAGGAGAGTGTGAATTTGAGAAGAGTAGATTGGGAAACAAAATGGGTCACTGAAACCACCAGGAGAGAGATATTAAAAAAAAAAATGGGCAGAGACAGTTAAGAAACTGAGAAGGTACAACCAGAGAAATGGCATGACTCAGGAGACAGCAGCATGTAGGAAAGTCCTGGAGCAGAAAGGCAGTAGGAACAAGAGAATATGGTGCTTTTAAAAGGAGAAAGTGTTCAATGCATTCCACAGAAAGTTTAAGCACAGACATGTGTCCACCAATGGATACTGAAGAGCAATCAATGGCACTAGAAGCCACATGCCAGAGAGTAACACAATGATTGTTGAAGGGGAATGGAGGAGAGCTATGATGGACTCCTCTCTCTAGAAATCTGGCTGTGAATGGAAGGTTTACTGGGGGTGGGATAGGTCACATAACCTTGGAGTAAACACGGGGTCACAACGATGGCAGTAAAACCTTGTTTCTGACCATCCTCAAAGTCTTATCAATATTTTAGGAAGTGCCTCAGCACTGCTCATCTGCAATCAAAACTGTCTTTGAGCATCACAAAGTCCACTCTCACCTCCAGCACATGTGTGTTAGCATAGTCCTCTTGGCTTTGATGGCACAGGTGTCCTATCTTGCCTTGACTGACTACTTTTGATGCTGCTGCTGTGTGATATGGCTAATTCCTTTTACCTTAAATGCATGTTAGTTAAGTAATAACTTGGGTCACTGTGTCCCCTTCTTTCTACCCTTCTGTGTGCTATTTCTTCCATATCTTTCATTTCTCTTATTCCCTCTGAATTAAGGAAAATATCTTTTGTCTGCATTATCCTATCTGTATTGCATGGACAGAATACCTTGGATATTTTTCCTGATCCTAGTGTTATGTTATTTCTGATATCTTTTGGGGCCTTGATTAGACATTGTAGTAAATAAGAGAGCCACAAAATGGACTCTGAATGGTATTAGTGGAGCAGTGTGATATGGCCAATCAAGTTACAAGAAGCCCCTTTGTCTTTAGGGTACAGAATAAGACACAGATTGGAAGTGACTGGAGGTGGAAGGATTGAGAGCGTTTTTGCTGCTTGGATTTGTTAAATAGGTGTTTGTTAAATATCTATTACTTTAGGAGAAAAAGGAAGAAGGTATTTCAGCAGTATATCCCCGACAGCACCTAACATATTGCAGTGGGTAGGCACTCAGTACCTCTTTGGAGACTAATTTATCTTAAAAGATCCAAAGATGACATTGACTAAAGATCTAAACTGAAATACAGTAACTAAAGATCAAACCAATGCAGGTACACCAGGTAAACCATGATTTAAAAACCCTAAACATTTCATAAAACTTAAGGACCATGATAATACACACAGTTCCATCAATTTAAAATAAGGAGATGTTTTTTTGAAAGAATTTCAGAATCACTATTTGATATGCTAAGACAATAGTAGTTCATTCTCATTAAAATACTGAAATCAAATTTTATTAGTTTTAACAAACATGAAATAAAACATCAACTTTTCTAAATTTGTTGTTTTATGCATAAAGAAAATTGTTTCATTATTTATCATTAGTGGTCTTTTTATGTGATGTGACTGATTGACTTTTTGTTTTTCATCTTCGAAAAATTAACAATGAATTTGATTTCCTTCAAACACCAGGCCCTTATAGTTTTGTGAAACAGTTCACAGAATCTATTTCATGTTATTCTTTTTGAATAAAACATTAAGTGAATAATACTCTGCGCTTTCTTTCTAAAAGCATTTTATATTCTTATAAAATCTTATTCAGATGATTTATTCTTTACTGATTAAAAATGAAGAAGACCATAAGCTTATTAATTGTTAGATTTATATCTGCAACATGAAAGTGAGTGAATCAATTGTAAATTCCATGTCATATGCAAATGTATAATAGATTTATATAATCTAACAAATTTACCAAGGAAATTTAATGGTTTGCACTAAAAATTATTTTCCAGGACACATAACATAAAATTTGCATTGTAAACCAAGGTACTGTCTGCAAGTCACACATGCACAATAACATGTTGCAAATATCAGAGCTATTCTTATCCAGCAAGTATACAAAAATAACTTTACACTAGACTCAGTGGCAGTACATGCCTGCAATCTCAGCAGCTCAGGAGGCTGAGGCAGGAAGATTGTGAGTTCAAAAAAGCAAGGTGCTAAGCAACTCAGTGAGACCATGAATAAAATGAATAGAATACAAAATAGGGCTGACTCAGTGGTTGAGTGCCCCTGAGTTAAGTCCCCATCCCCCCCCGCCAAAATAACTTTACAGTATGGTCAAGGCATTGCAATTTCCTCAACTGGAAATTATTCATTTTATTCCACACAGCCAAACTAAATCCCATCACACACAAAACCTAACAATCTAGAATTTTTAATAGTCACCAAGTTTAAGTATCTTCTAAGAAATTCAAACTCTACGTTGATGCAAAAGTCCCCTAAGTTGAACAGTGTACTAGTCATTCTAGTGTTCTATAAAGTCAGATGTTCTCAAAATTATATTTGCATTTTGTGTATTCCCCTGTCTTTGTATTAATTTAACTCATATTCATTTTGGAAGTAAAGGAAGCGATTCATTTATTTTAGATGTTAGGTTATTGAGAATAAATTAATTGCATACTCCATGAAAATTAAAATACTGCAAATTTAAGGCTTTCGGTTAAAATTGAGATCTATTATAAGGAGATACTGAAATGATGTTCTACAACTTTATAATCATCCAAAGTCTAGTTTGGTCTCATAGAAGATAACATGTTAATGATATTTTTTAATTTTCCAATTATTAGTATAGCCTTATTTTTAGAAGAATTGGTGAAGAAAATAATTATCTATCTTAAGTGTGGAACTTTTCTTGAAAACTGTCCTACATAAATTCTTTAGACCAAAAAAACTCAAAGCTTTGTAGAACAAATGAATCAATTGAGAAATTAATTAGAACACATTGCTGCTTTAAAAAATTGAGTTACATTCTAATGAGTCTAGGAAAACTGTTTCTTATAGAAATTCAGAATCAGGTAAACATGTTAATAAAGTTGATTCTCTACATGTTTTGGGAAATATTTTCTATATCCTATATAGGGTGCTTAACAGATACAGCAAGAAAAGAAGTAAAAAGAAAAAATCACTCATAAAACAAAAATGTGAAATATTATAGAAGCTTTTATAGATAAGAAATACCACTGATTTGCTCAGGATCTCACTGCTTTTTGCTTTAGCTTTAGATTGGAAGATTCATTTTCCAATTATTTTTTATCTCCTACAAATGCTAAATCCCTAACAAAAAGTACAAGAAGGCACGTTTTACACACAAATTGCATGATATTTCACTCATCATTTTTTGGTTGCTTTGTTGTGGTTATGTGTGTGTGGTTTTTTGGTTTGTTTGTTGATTTTCTAATCTTGCTTTATTATTTGCATCACAGCACTAGAGTAATTAAGTGAGACACTGTAGAAGAATTTCGCAATACTATAGAATACTTCTACAAGGGCTTTTGTTTTTAAAAGGGAATCAGAGTGTCATTCTTGTGCCTTTTAATTAAGTAAATAGTTATAGGGTGTTTTCAGTGTGCTTCATGGTGCTGAGAATTAGAATGCTTACTTGAGAAGTGAAGATCAAGGCTGTGGCACACACAGTAGCAGAGCTGCTAGAAGAAAGAAAAGTAGACAGAAAGGGAGAGGTGAGCAGGGGTGCAGAGAAGATGGGACCAGAAAGGGATGGAAGACTTATTTCTTTTTTTTGTTTGTTTGTTTTGTTTTGGGGGCTTTTTGTTTGTTTTTCGGCACCAGGGATTAAACTCAGGGGCACTCAACCACTGAGCCACATCTCCAGCCCTATTTTGCATTATATTAGAGATGGTCTCTTTGAGTTGCTTAGTGCCTCACCATTGCCAAGGCTGGCTTTGACCTCAAGATCCTCCTGCCTCAGCCTCCTCAGCTGCTGGGATTACAGGCATGCGCCACTGTGCTTGACAGGAGGACTTGTTTCTTACCAAAATATATATATATATTTTTTTTCCTGCAAAGGGTGTTATGAGTTTCCTCCCTACAGTGTATTCTCTGATGAGATTTCTCCAGGATGTGCTCAGAGCAGCCCCTTCCTAACAATTCCCTCCACTACCTCACACCCTAAAATTGTGATGTGTGGAGTACTTTAACACTCCCACATACACAGATGTAGAAAATAAATAACCCTCTGTGTTCATGTGGCATGTAACGATTCATAAATATTGACTGAGAGAGTGAAGAGAGCTTTGAAATGAGAATTCAGGCTTTGATATGAAGCTTGATCCGAGCTGTGTTCAGTCATCAGAACACAGCTGAATGCCAGGGACTAAGGTTATCATCCCCACCCCTTCTCTACAGCAGCCTGAATGTCTTCTTGGCTTAATTCTTGTTTAAGGTCCACCATAAAGCCTGCCTCAAGTTGAATACATTAAAGTATGAAAGTTCCCTGGAGTTATAATCCATCTAAGAAAGCAATAGGTACTCTAACTGATAAACTAAAATGATATGATCAGTGTTTCTGAATTAAAGAAATGGAGATTTCTGAGCGGGAAATTCACAGTGGAAAAGATAGGATTGTAAAGGACCCCGAATGATAAAAGACATATGGCTGCTTCTCAGGCAATTTAATGTGATATTAAAATACTGTTTTCCTTTCTACTTTATTTATTAATTTGTCAGTGTATAAACCCAGCAAGCAAAGTAGTGGACAGGGAGCAAAACCTGGGAAAAGAGAATATCTTTCAATATGAAGGTGTACTACAACCCAGCTGAAACTGGAGGAACACTATCTTTCAGGAGCTTCCTCTAAGGACTAAACCTACCACAAGTCAAGTCAGTGAGTCTAGGGAAGAAATGAGAGAAATCCACAGGCTGCCATGAGACAAAGGTATGTCCATGGCTCACTGACATCTCTTCACTTTCCAAGTTTGGTTTGCAACCCCAACAGGGATGAACAATCTCCATCACCCACAGATCAATAGAGAAGCCCCACTGTAGTAAACAAGAGGTATATTTCCCCTGCTTTAAAACTATGCATAAGGTGTTGTGTTGAGGTGGTATGGCCATAATATTCATGCAGTAAAAATTGCTTCAGGGAATGACTAGCTAGTTTTCCTGGCACCCATCTGAACATTTTATGAGATGGAAATCAAATTTGGATCATTAAACTCCTGATATTTAGGAATTGTTTGTTATTTCAGCATATCCTAGCTTGTCCTGACTAATAAAGAAATTTCATGGGGAGTGGATTATCACAATAACAAAAACTAAAATAAAAGACTGGCTTGGGCTGGGGATGTGGCTCAGGCGGTAGCGCAATCGCCTGGCATGCATGTGACCCGGGTTGGATCCTTAGCACCACATACCAACAAAGATGTTGTGTCAGCCGAGAACTAAAAAAAATAAATAAATATTAAAAATTCTCTCTCTCTCTCTCTCTCTCTCTCCCCCCTCTCACTCTCTCTTTTAAAAAAAAAAAAGACTGGCTTTATCAATTGGCTTTGGGCAATAAGAATAGAGAAATGGGAATTTGGAAAATGCTAATCAATATTTTTGAAAGCATAATATTGGATTAAAATTTTGCCTACTATGATTATGAAGTAGCATGTTTTTAATGAAATTGCAGTGTTAGAAGAAGATGTTAAAGAACAAATTGTTAATAATATGTTTTTGAGCAAGTGGCTGCATTTGGTGTATTATCAGATGTGCATTTGGGAGAAGCTATATAGATTCAAAGAGAAATAAAAAGTGATCAAAAGAGAATCTAAAAATTGGGGACTCTTACAATTTTAGGATTAGTAAATAACTTTATTTTTTTGCACAACAAAACAGATTAAAAACAGATTTTGTGACAAAGGAGATGACCCTCACACTTCCTGTTAAAGCCCCTTATCAGTTTACATGTCTCAGAGAAAGGTCAGGTTAAGGTATAGGTTTCCCTCAGAAGCTGGATAACCTCAAAGGAAACTTCATCAAATTGAGAGAGAAGATCAGAAAGCAGAGAAATGTAACAGATCTATGAACCATTTTAAATAGAAATACCTATTTTATGAAGAAATACGTAATTACTGCTAGATGAAGGAACTCTGGCCTGAACTAAAAGTCTGTGACCCTCGGGGATTTAGGTGACTCTTGGGTCCTCAATTTTCCTCAGCAGGAAGTTGACCCAGAAATCCCTTGATCTGCCTGTGTGGTGGTGCACACCTGTCATCCCACCAACTCAAGAGGCGGAGGCAGAAGGATTGCAAATTCAAAGCCAGCCTCAGCAACTTAGTGAGACCCTGTCTCTAAATAAAATATAAAAAGGTCTGGGGATGGGGACGTGGCTCAGTGGTTAAGTGCCCCTGGAATTCAATTCCTTGTACCAAGGAAAGAAAAGAAAAGAAATCCCTTGACCAAATAGGTGGAGCATATTCCTGGTACCATTTCTGATGACGTCAAGAGGATAACAGAAAAAGAAGAACCTCTTGCAGATGAAATGAGGACACTAATAGCAGTGAACAAAACAGGTGAGAGCAAAATTGTGTCTTGACCAAGAAGCATCTTTAATGCTCCCAGAGGAGGGGCCTGCACAAAATCTTACTCAGATGGATTTCAAATTTCTATAGACCAGAGACTACTCTATTTGTCTTCTATTCTTTTTTTTTTTCAAAATAGAAGTGCTGCCTCCAGTTTCCCTGCCCTGTTTCATCATTGTATATTATGTAAATTTGGGGATGATTGGGAAGGACTCCTCATATTGGTGCCATCAGAAGTATATCATCCATAATCTCAAATCTCAGCAATATAACTGGATGGATTTTAGGAATGGAATGGTTCAGATTAGTTCAATAGCACCCAAGTAGCACAATGATCTTGGCTACTTCATCTCTGAAACGGCGTGTGGTCATTGATGTCTTTCTAGCTTCTTGATCTGATAAACTGCATCATTCAACAAAAACATATGACTTTCCCTTAGGTGCTAAGAATTATTCTAGATGATGTAGATGGAAAAAAAAAACAAAATAAAATTATCCAAACTTTCCTGGTGTCCTGAAAATAACATTCTCTTATGGCCATGAGCAAGCATTCTCTTTTTCCATGAGCAAAAGTAATAATGAATTATTACAATAGTACTTCAATTTGCAAAAAATAATACACCACAATGTATGCATAGATAGATGTAACTATATAAGAGAATCAATAAACATCATGAACAGAAGTAGTTTGAGAGAGTAGGAGCAACAAGGGGTCAGGAAAGATCTCTTTCAGGCCATGATTTATCATAGTGAACCTACTGTTCCATCTTTACTCTGAAGTTCATGATAATGATATTTACATGATAATGATATTTATCTCTTCTTTTCCTTAGCTCTCTTTACCTATGAAACATTGCTAAGCCTGGCTTTGTCCTCTTTGTTTCTTTCTACCTGCTCTCTCTGTCATTCATTTCTTCGTTCATTATTTCACTAATATTTTGGAAGAGCTACTATGTCCCAGGCTCTGTGCTAGGTTCTGGGGAAACATTATTTGCATTCATGGTATTTATAATAGAATAGGTGATTTAATGGTTAAGTAAATGATTATATGAATAATTATTTAAGTGCAATTGTGACAAATGCAGAAAAGGACAAGTACAGTCTGCCCTGAGACTATGCTAAGGATACCTAGAGAATGGGAGAGTGGGAGAGCTTTCTAAACAGAGAAAAGAGGCCATGCAAATCCCCAGTGTCAGAGAGAATCCAGTTCTGGACTAGCAACCCTTCAAAAGTTAGGACAGAAAATACCTCCAATTCCTATTTGTATCTTCAGCACTGGCACATTTGGAGCAGAATAAACACTCATTAACTTTTTCTTAAGCAAATATTTAAGTAAATAGTGTTGAGGGGAAAATCAGCCAGAGAAAAAGCTATTGGAAGAATTGAGAAATTAGCAAGGATTACACACAGTAAAATATGTATAACATGACTTGCTAGTGAGAATCTGTTAATTCTTTTGTTAGACACAAATATTATTTAAAGACAATTATTATTGTTTTAACTTTATGAGTAACCCGTGTGCTATACAGAACTAAACTAATTCTGAAATTCAAATTAAATTCACATGGCTTATAAAAGAAATTATTTTTTCTTGCTATCTGAAATGAATGTATGTTAAAAAGAAATATGGACTGGGTTTACTTATGTAGTACTTCCAATATAAAGTTGGAATTTATAGCCTACATTAATTATATAAGCTATAAAACAATGGTTCTGCACTCTGGCTTTAAAACTCACTTTCACTCCATAGCAGCAAAATGGTTTCTTCTTGCTGTTTTTATTTTTTGTTAAAGGCACAGAAAGAAAGAATGAGTTTGAAGGTTTTGTAGTTCCCCATTCTCAGACCTACTTATCACTTTATGCTACATCAAGCAATTAAATTTCAGAATGCTTTTTTCATGTATTAGCTGAGTTAATCCTAACCTGGGAAGACAATTGTATGGTTATTTATATCCTGTTTTAAAGCTGAGTGGTTTATAGATTTAGATGGAGTTATATGGATGCCAGGTAAATCAATAATGCAATTCTATCTTATAAAGTCTATTTGAGTTCTCCACCTCTCACCATTCTCAATGCCCCATTCATATAGGTAACCATCTTCTAGCTCCTAGACCTCTAGAGAAGCTTCCTAAATAAGCCTATAACTAGTTCATTACCTCCGTAACTAGAGTCATTATTTTTTGATACATACCTGTTAAAGTCATTCCTCCTTGTAGAAATGTTCAGTGGAAACTGGAAACAATACATTTTGTATTATGAAAACACAGGAGAGAAGATAGATTGCGAAGTTAATGAATGGATGTAAAGACGATGAATGCAAACTGCACCTTCAACAAGTTTGGCCAGGAAGAATGGAGAAAACAAATGGGAGGTTGGGGGAACTAAGGGAAAAAAACTAGAAAGATGTGCTAATTCTTCAAAGGAAGTCATAAAGAGTTCTAAAGGAATGGGAGAGAAGGCACAGAAGATGGATTTAGTCTCAGAGGATAATGAATGGATAGGTTGAATATTTATTTTGCTGAAAGAGGAGAGAAGGAATAGAATTTGAAAACCATACAGAGATATTAGAAATTTGAAAATGGACAACATAAGGAATAACATATTGGATGACCTTCACCTTCATATTTAATTAGAAACAAGATAATCTACAAAATAGAAATATAGAAATTAAAATATAGGAACCCTAAAATCAAGCAGGCATTACAATTCTAATATTTTCACTGTGTAATTTGAACAAAACTCATTGCTGTTTTGATGTAAGTCCAATAACAAACAACTTTTCTGATAAACCTAAGCCAAAATGAGCACAAGCAATAAACACAACTCAATTGATGACTAATTATATACCTATGCCAATACCATAAAAAAAGAACTGTAGAAACCAAGTATAGGGTCACAGACTCTTGAGTCTAAATTGAAACTACCCCCAGATCAAATCAGAAACACTCCTAAAATCGTTGAAATAATTAATGATTATAATTGTTAATATACTTTTAAATCTCATATTAGGATAAGATTTTTGGTTTTTGAAAAGATAAAATTATTAACATGTCTTTGATACAAAAAATTTCAACAACAGAGTTGAATGATGATGATGATGATATGTGGTAATAATACCATTTAAATTAGCATAACTCATTGGGAAAATCTGATTATAAAAAGGAATAGCAGTTTAGCACATGGTCATATTTCACATCATAACTGTTAAATATTATAATTCTATTGTCTATTCTTTCTATGAAAGTAAGCTCCTTCAGGAATGTCTTAATGAATAATAAAACTGACTTGATTTTTCCCACTGCAGTCAACTTTTCTGTCATGCTATTAATGATTAATAATGACTGTATGCACAATCATTTTTTCTTCCCCAGACAAAAGTAGGATTCTAACATGAGACTTTTATTTTTCAGTTGTATAGAAAGTTTAAAAGATACACTGAATATACAGTAAACCTGAAATACAGAGAAAATTATGTCAATCAATACCTCCATTCTACTAAAAAGTCTACTTATTATAACACTTAAGCTTCAGTAAGTTTTTTCTCCATATTTTAGAAGAAGCAGCATATTTTTTGCATTTATTATATTGTCTCCATTGGTATTTTCATACTACAATAGTGTGAGTTTGAACTTAGAGCCAAACATTTTTTTGAATAAAAAAGTATAGTACCAATTCAAGAACAATTCATATTTTTAAATGTTTGTATAAATGTTTCTCAACACATTACAAGAACAGTGTCCTTTGACAAAGGTCTAAAAATGCCTGTAAAACCAAACATAATAACATTGTTATTCTGCTACTTATTAACAGAACAACGCATCCTATAACAATTAGATATGAATATTGCAAACTGAATTTAATATTAAGCTGTCTTTGAAATGCCACTTTGCAGCAGGTTTTCAAATGCTTAAAGCACAGCAGGAGGTTAACTCCATCTTCAAATATTAAATCAAAACCTTTTTTTAACCTGATAAATCTTACTGAAAGCAAGGGCTCCTTTTCAACAGAGAATTATTCAACTATCAGAAGAGAAAACTAAACCTCCCAACTGTTGTTAGCAAACTGGCTGTTTCCATAATAAAATAGAAGAAAAATTAGATAAAGAGAATGGATTAGATGGATGGATAGATAGATAGAAAGATAAATAGATAGGTAGATACACAGATACATAGATACATAGATAACACAGTAGTTATACTTTTGAATTGTTCTAAATAAATGTTTTCACAGGTACTCTTGTGACTAAAACTAAATTTTGGTCTTAAAATGTTAATACTTCAACGTTTATTTTTTGTGTTGTTTGTGTATCTTCCATCTATATCAGCTCTTTGAAGATATTATATTTCTTTGTGCTCATCAAAGAAGCCCAACATTTACTGGTTTAGCAGTTCTTTATAATATGTTTCAAATACATTTATACTCATTATAAAAATACCTCAAACTAATATTCTGTCTACATATCTACACCTCCTATTAATCTATCTAGCTAAATAATTACTACTTACTTACATATCCATCAAATATAAATTTTCCCTGATTTACAATGTGTTGTTACTTCAGCCAAGGTAACATTAATCAATCCTCAAGTTCATCACATGAACTCTATGAGTCTGATGTCATTCATATTGCACCTATCAAAAGCAAACTGCCCTGTCCAGGTGCAGTGGTGTACAATTGAACCCCCCAGTGGCTCTGGAGGCTGAGGCAGGAGGATAGCAAATTCAAAGCCAGCCTCAGCAACTTAGTGAGGCTATAAGCAACTTAGTGAGACCCTGTCCCAAAATTAAAAAAAATAAATAAATAAAAATGGCTGAGGATGTTGCTCAGTGTTAGTTAAGCCCCTCTGGGTTTGATTCCTGGTTCCCCCATCCCCTGCAAAAAAAAAAAAAAAAAACAAAACAAAAAAAACTGCCCCAATGATGACCCTAATGTGGGTAGTGCCAATTCCTCACATTAATCAACTCCCTTGTCAATCTGGAATTCTCTTTCTGGACTGCTCCTAGAGATCCAAACACCAGGAAACTTGAAGCAATTATGTTGTTTACATGATAGGATGATGCAATAAAAAGCCAGAAAACTGTGAATCTTGCTAAATGTCTCCTTTCAAGAGTGATACCTACTCATTTGAGTTCAGGGATAAATGTAAATATAACATTGCTAACCATCCCAGTGACACTATCTTTCTTTGTTTCTTTGGCTTTGCTAATCCATTCTTACCTTTATTTATTTATTTATTTTCTAGCGAAGAAATGCTAAGAGTGGAGCCAACTGAAGAAATTATCTTTTAAGTAGATGCTTATTTCCAGGAATTTGTAATAAGATAATCAGTTTTATTTCTTAAAGCCAAAGAGCTCAATGATAGATAGCAACAACTCACCCCTAACTTATCAAATATACAGAGGCAGATTCACTCTCCACACATGGTTATTTGCTTTCTCTATTTTATGGGCATTGCCACTCTCTTTAAAATTGAGTCTATAAATAATAGATAAGTGGAAATCTATCAGATGGTGCTTGTTTACTTGTATAATACTAATAATTCAAGATTTATATCTTGTATTTGAACTGAGAGAATCTGATTAAATCATAGGCCTTCTGAATATAATTTTTTTGATTCATACGTTTGTGCTAAAAAAAATAAAGTTATAGGGACTGAACAGATTTACTGGATAAAGTAAAATACCATAGTGGGAATGTGAGAGGGATATCAAGAAGACAGACATGATCCCCAATCCTAGCAAAGCCAACTATCAACGGTGTAGTGTCAGTCAGCTTCCTCTATCTCCGAGTTTCCCTACCTCTAAAACTGGGGTATCCATTACAACTACCTCATAGGGTAGAGATAAATATTAAATTTAATAATATTTTAGTAGAATATTGTAAAAGCTTTTTTATACATCTTGGAATTCGCCATTCCTCCCCAAAGCTAAGATGGATTAGGCATTCAAAAGCCCACTTCCTCCAACAGATCTACCTTGGCAAACTAAGGAAAAGGCAGAACAGTTTCAACCACTACCAGCAATCAACAGAAAGACTGGAGAGAAGTAATTAATTACATCCTGCATTATAAAAAGTGTAATGTTTGTATTAACATACCTCTGGAGGTTTGTGAGTCAACTCCTGTCACTATGACAAAATACCTGGGGTAATCAACTCCCAAAGAGAAGGTTTTATTTTGTCTCATCGTTGTGGATATTCCAGTGGTCGCTTGGTCCTGTTGCTTTTAGGCTTGTGGTGAGGTAACACATTGTGGTAGAAGCATGTGGCAGAGGAAGTTTCTCACCCTTTGGCAGGTGAGAAGCAAAGAGAAAGGAGCAGGGTCCCATAATCCCCTTTGAGGGCACATCCTCCATAACCTCAGACCTCCTACTAAGCCCAGCCTCTTAAAGCCTCTGCCTCCTCCCAAAAGCACCAAGCTGGAGGCTAAGCCTTTAACACACAGGCCTTTGGTGGACCTTTAAAATCCAAATGATAAGAGGAAAAGAAAGGTGGGACAACCTCTAAAAAGTCAAGAGGAAGACTTGAAGAGGAAGACTGCAAGGAAATCACTCATAGAAACCAAGACTTTCTATTTAAAAGGGAGCTCTTTGGTTCGATGTTCTCTGAGCTGAAAAGTCTGTTGCTATATTCTGGTGATGCAATCACTATGGGCCGTGGGAGAGGTGAGGATATGATTGCAAATTTGGAGGGTACAATCACAGTGGTGGGGGTCCATGGCTAGATTTTAAAAAGATGCCAGACCATGAAGTTAAAAGGGACTGTTAAGTTTGTGGAAAAAAAGCAGGTCCATCTCTACCACATCTCAGTACTCTAAGAAAACATAAAAAGGGACCCCATGGTTTCTCTTTCTCCACCTAAAAGCAAGAAGGAAGGATTTGTGGGGCTGTCCCAGAGGCTTCTGGTCCAGACACGGCAATTCTTAGAGTGTGAGTGGTGGGGCTTAGTTTTTTGGTGGCTCAAAAAGAAAGACCAGCTGTCTTCCTGAGTGGACCTCCAAAAGCAGGTGGGAAGGTTCAGATGAAACCACCGAAGAAAACACCAGAAAGAATGAGAAGAATCATTAGTCTGAACAAAACCTGATAATATGGCAAAAAAAAAAAAAAAGAATGTTTATTCCAAACTTTCACTTGATAAGCAGCAATATATTGCAAAAGTTTCAGCACTAAAGGCAGGAAATTGACAGGAAAAATAAGTATAGAGAGGCTACCAACATCTGGATTTGTCTAATGAGTTCCTGGGGAACACTCTCATGCCATTCGTCCAGACAAATCTTTCTTACATATGCATGTGTTATATGCGTGTGTACCTGTGTGCGAACTGACTTCTCAAGAAACAAGAAATTGTTAGTAATATTATTTTCTTTTATTTCTATTATTACTGTTATTCCTATTTGATTTGTACTATATACCAGGCATTTTCTGAGTGTTCTACTTTGATTATATCCTTTATTTTTATTATCATCACTTTTAAAGACAGGAAAACTAACAGAAAAGACAAGAAAGTTGTTCAAGATTACAACACGATTACTTAGTATAGACTTGCCTGACTCCAGAAATCCATACTCTTTACTACTATGTCCTAACTCCCAGTGTTTTTCTCAATGCTTCAAAATAAATACTTGTCAGGGTCAGACCAACTTCACTACAGGATGGTCTTCCCATCTTTCTTTGTACTTCTCCTCTGCCCCAAACATCATTCTCATTTCTCTGAACTGTACAAATTTTAGCCCATATTAAAGCTTATCATAAACCTGATTGGTGTTTAAAGATCATATAAGGACTCCAAAGTTTGTATAGATGAGGTGCTATACACCCATACACACACACACACACACACAAATATCTTTGGAAAAAAATATATTTGATTTGTTCAATAAAATAAAACATGTTCAATCAATTACTTTCCCATTAAATTGTATTTCCTATCATCCTAGTTCTTTCTCTTCTTCACTGTTTTCTTCTACATAATTTTCTTCTACATAATTTCTCAAAATCTCTAATGTTCACTAACCCTTTTCAATTAATTGGCTTGATGAATGTGTTCCTCTGTTTTCAGGGAATTTCTTGTGTAAGTTCCCTGTCATTCAGAAAATGTTATAAACAAGGTTATAATCTTTGGAATAGGGTATCATCCTGGTACAAGAAACCAAATAGATTTTTACTATTTAATTAAGACAGATAAATTTATCTTAACTAGGATAAATAAAACAAAACATAATGCCATGATAACCTTTGTAATTAAATTTCAAAAAAAATTTTCCCATTAGTGGCAGTGATGGAATACATATATAGAAAATAATCCCCTCATTTCACTTTATATGAATTCTTTTCTCATGAGTGTGATTCACTACCCAAGGTACCCAAATATAATTAAGTATGTTGTCAAATCAATTTTTTAAAACCTATCTTGATTTTTTTTTCTCATCCTTAAAATAGAACAATTTATGGTGGTAAATTCAGGATTTAAAAGATCTATATTCAAAGTCCTTTTTAATCTGTGTTCCACCATTGCCCAACAGTGTCCTCTTTGACCAAGTTCTCTTCTCCTTATTTTTCTCACCTCAAAAATAAGGATAATCTTACTGAACTGATCTAAATAGCTTGGAGATTTACTATAGCAACATAAAGGGGTGAGTAAATTGGTCAGATCATGTGCAAGAACTTACTATTAATTGCAACCAAAATAGTGTGTTCCACTAATTTCACCCTTAAATTACTCAGACTTCTGTCACGGGATGTTAGAGTCACATAACAGACATGCAGCAAGCTAACACTTTTCCAGTTGGTTGCAATTGCAAAACACTGTACAAACACATCTTGTAATCTCATTTAATTATCACAATATTCCCATGAAGAAAAACATGATGGGAGCTGCTAGTAAACACAAAAATCTATATTCCCTTCTTTTCTAGTTGAATCTCTTCCTTGCCAGAAGAGACTTCCCAGATGTTCTTGCCGTTAGATATCACCATGTGATAAAGTCTGTGCAAAGGGAGTTTCAGCAGAAGTGATACACATATCCTCAGTCTTGGTCTGAGGACATAGGGTTTATATTCTCTGCTACATCTTTTCTTTCAATTTCATGTGAATTCAGTCATAGAACCTATCCAACTTCTACCACACAAATGACATTACCATCTGATGCTATCAAAGAATAGCACTGGAAGAAGCCTTAGTCCTTGGATGATCATGTGGAGCATAGTTGCTTGGATGCCCTAGATCATTTTTCTCAGAACATTGTCATAAACTGTATCTTTAAACTATTAAACTTTGGTAACTTTTTCATTCTAATAATTTAGCTTTATTCCAACATATAAGTAGTATTGCCCCCATTTTATAGAGGGAGAAATGGAGGCTCAATGAATTTATGTAAATTGTCTAAGTTTGCAAAAACAATAATTGTTTGGTTAAGAGGTAAAACAGCTAAACTTTACACTTTCCTCTGATAGTGAGTGTCACACAGAATGACTACTCAATATTTGATTCTATAAAGTCTTACAGTTTGGTGGGTAGAAAGCAATCCTGGTTTTTCTAAATTGTATTCTTCAACATCATCTTTGCTATTCCAACATTAAAAAGAGGAAGGAGGAAATCTCCAAAATGGATATTCAAATTAGAAATTTAAAGCAGAATGTATTCATTATAATATAAAATTTAAAATTTACTGAGTGCCATCGGGAATCAAGTACTTTGCATATGAAGTATTAACACCAATTAATAACATCCACTTTATGATATAAAAAAATGAGGCTCAAAGAAGGTACACATAGTATCACACTTACAGCAAGATGGTGAGAAGAGAAGAGATTCAGCTCCAAAGTCTTTGATATTTCCACCATGGAATGATGCTTGGAGCACAGGCTTGTGCGTGTGTGTGTGTGTGTGTGTGTGTGTGTGTGTGTGTGTCCTACTAAGGGTGTTATCAGAAGACATATACACTTCTAGAATAGTCCAGATCTGAAGTTTACATTCATTCATCTTTTATTTTGCCCCTTGTTTTAAGGGACCAGTCCATGGGCTAGTGTATACATTATATCTTGAAAGCAGAAATTATAAGAAAGATCTAATCCTATAATTGTTCAACCCATTTGTGAAGTTACATGTGCTAAACATTTGTACAATTCAAAATTAGCATATTAAGAATAAACAATGAAAATGCATTCTTGCCACCATTTGAAAAACTAAAATATTTATAGAAGAAACTAAACATCAAAAGATAAGTCTAGATTAATATCTGAAAAAATAAGAGCTATTTTGTATAACTAGTAAATAAATATCAATGTTTCTTTGTTCATCATTCAAGATGCTCTATAAATCCCTTTTTCTGGATTCTGTGGGGAATAAAAAGCAAATATAATACTTGTGCCTAAATGGATTGGGTTTACACTATAGTTTAATGAAAGGCAATGAAATCCAGGCATAAAACTAATAGGCAACATCTATAAAAGCAAAATAAAAACAGTGAAGAAGCTCTTAATTAGCTGTACATGTAAGTCTTCCATTCAACTGCATGTTCTTCAGGACAATTTTGCTAAGATTGAAAGAATAAGTTTGGAATCACCCTTTCTAATTTGGAATCCTGGCCCTGGTGTTCACTTACCGGATGATCTAGGGCAAGGTATTTAGTCTTTCTCAACTTCTTCATCTGTAAAATGAGGTTGTTTGGGAAATTTAATCAGAAAATATAGATACAGAACTTAGAACAGTGCTTGGTATACAGTAAACACTATTAAAGGAAGGTTGCCATTATTACTTACAGACCTTTCTACTGTGCTCCAGGTATATCACCTCTTCCACTGTCTTTCTTCTAACTCAGCTTGGGCAAAGATCAAGTCTTCCTACTAAGAACAATCCTATATTTAGATTTTCTTTTCTTATTTAAATTAAGAAATTATTTAAATTATCCCTTTTCACCTCCCATTTAAGCAAAATCATGAGCTCTTTAAAAAAATAAGTTTTTTCTCCCTAAACTTTGCATTTTCCATTATTCTGAAAGGAGATATTTTCTATTCTAGTCATGAATGGCATTATAAGAGACTTTAGAATGGAAAAATTGAAATATTTTAAAATGGTCTGGACTGTTTTACACTGTAATATCTTCAAATACACAAGGGCTGCTCATTTATGAGCAACAGTGAAAAATAAAACATGTTCTGCTAACATGGCAGACAGACAACTTCTTGAACCTGAATTTATTCAGCCTCTAGATCTAATTATCAGCATACCTGAAGTATGGAGGACAGAGGAACATTTCCAACTACACTGTGGAAATGCAAGCTGCAAAATCCTGAGAGGGAAAGACTCTAGGGATACACTACCAGTTTATCCAACAAATAAATAATAGGACAATGGACAAACTATAGATTAAAAGATGCTTAAATCTCATGTTAATTGCTGAGCTTGGTGGTCCACACCTGTAATCCCAGAAGCTCAGAAGCTGAGACAGGAGGATCAAGAGTTCACACCCAGCCTCAGCAAAAACGAGGTGCTAAACAACTCAGTGAAACCCTGCCTCTGAGTAAAATACAAAATAGGGCTGGGGATGTGGCTCAGTGGTTGAGTGCCCCTGAGTTCAATCTCTGGTACCAAAAACCAAAAACACCCATGTCAATCATTCACAACATGTGAACTTGTTTTGGATTATAGTTAAAATACTAATATTGTAAGATGATATGACATTTGTGAGAGAAACAGAAATTTGAAAACTATCTGGTTTTTCGATGCCTTTAAGATGTTATTTTTTAAAGATACGATAATGGTAATGAGTTATATTTTTTAAAAAAGTACCATTTTAATTTTGTGATATATATACTAAGATATATAAGAATGAATTTATGTGAATGTAGAATTTGCTTAAGCAGAAGATGCATGAGGAGAAAAATAAGAAAGCAATAGCTGAAACAAGATTGAAATAATACCTGTTGAAGCTGGAAGATGAAGACACAGGTTAATTACACTATTTTGATATTTTTGTGTTTCAAATTTTCCATGGTAAAGTGTTTTTTAAAAAGATAATAATTTCAGATCTTAAAACAATGCACCATAGTATATAAAAATTATTTTAAATTTAGATAATTCTCTGCTTTTATCAATTATGCAGGTTTAGAACATTACAGTTCTGGAGGGTAGGGTGAAAATAAAAAACATTTTATGTCAATTTTTTGTAGGCTAAAATTCTGGTGTTTCATATTTTCCTGACATCCCAACAATATTTTTTGGTGGCAGTTATGGAATGGTATTAAAAAGGATCATTTTTTCCCTATCTTCCAGGGTGTTATTTGGTATGTATTTATCAATTAAAAACTGTAATATGGCTAGGTATCCACCAAAGGATACTTAATACATTAATTTTGTGTTTTCTTTAGCAATAAAATCAGAAATTATTTGACAATTATAAATAATTTTGAATTATCATTGATTGCTAAAATTTTTTGGAGAAATACTATAGATAAAATTTGGTAGAATCAAAACTGTTTTCTGTAAAAGATAAATCTCATAGGGCATTTCTTAAAAGGTGTGACATAAATTTATGAGAAAGGAAATTAAAAGTGTGATGTTTGAAATGCAAAGTTTTATATGCAGCTAACGTCAAACATTATACTTTTAGGGAAAATTTTAACTCCTTTTCTAGATAATTAAAATTTGAGAAGAATTCAGAGATCTTCATATAATCCAGATGTGTACAAACCTTATTCTAAAAATAGACTTCATTGATTTCTTATTGTTCTACTAGCAAATTCCCACACCCTTAGTGGGTCAAAACAAAACCTGTTGATTATCTTACTGTTCTGGAGGTCAGAAGTCTGAAATGTATCTCTCAGGACTGAAATTAAGGTGCCCCAAAGCCTGTGTTCCTTGTTGGGGCTTTAAGAGAAAAATCTGATTTTTTTTTTGTGTTTTCAGGCCTCTAGAGATAGCTTATTTACCTTGGTTCATAGTCCCCTTCATTTTCAAAGCCAATAGTGGCCAGGAACGCGTTTCATATCACATCATTCTGACCTCTCTCTTTTATCCCCTCTCTTCCACCCAGGTTTTAGAACTCATATGATTATATTGAGCCCAGCTGGACAATCCAGGATTATCTTATTTTAAGGTCTATGAACCAGCAGCTTCATCCCATCTCCTTTCTCAATTTCCTCTTTTCCATATAACCTAAGAAATTCACAGATTACAGGGATAAAGATGTGGATGTGGCCATCTTTGGGGGCCATTACGTAAAACCCAACTAAACTCTATCATTCTAAAGCATTTCTTTTGCCCAGATTCTTCTTTTTCACAAATAGTTTACATTGGTAATTTACTGGTTGAAAAAGAAAATGGCTGCTTGAAATTAGTAGTGATGCTGAGTGCTTTCAGGTGATCAAATAAAAGAGCTATAAAAGACATTTTGAATGCATATTCAAACCCCCAAAGAATTGTTCACTGATCTATTCAAGTGACACATCCACAGTTGCAAGACATTGAACAAAATACAGTGGACTGAGGAATACCCTTACCTCAGCAGCATTTGTTTATGACTTAGGCATAATGTATGATGCAGTTTCTGAGCCGTGTGATTTATCCAAACATCTAAAAGAAAGACATAACATTGCCAGGAGCCTATTCTGGGGTGTCAAAGCAGATTCAGGTCTTTGCATCAATGGCTGACAATCCCGGATCTTTTGCTGAAGAAGCTGTCAGAGCTTTTCAGAACCTGCTCTTTTAACAAAATTCACTACACACAATAAAATGTCTTAAAAGAAGCAAAGGAAAAATTCCCATTAGTCCTCAAGATAAAAAGACCAAAATTCTAAACAGCAGTATTCTTTAAAAATGTTTTTTTTCCCCTATGGCAGCCATAGGAAAAATAATAAACTCTAACAAATCATCTGAAAAGTAGTTTGGTACCTGAACCAAGAAAACTACACCCACATTCGAGCCCACTTTCTTATTTGGACAATGACAGTTTTCCGTATCCCTTTTATTTCTAGACTTAACAATCATAATAACTATTTTCTAAAGTATATTTCCTGCATGAAATCAATGATCCGCTCCTAAAGTACTTGCATTTCAATAGTAGCTCCTGCAGGCCGTTTGATGAAGTACAATATAGAAACACATTATGTTTAGCAGAGCTCACATTAAACATTCAATATATGAGTGAGACACAAAGTAGCCTAATGGATATTACACTAAAATTAGAAGACTGATTTAACATCAGAAGCTCTTTCCACCATCAAGTCTAATCAACAGGTCCACTGTTCATTCTGTTTATTTCTCCTGTTTTCTCTTAGAGAAATCTATCAGGTTCACTCCCAAAATATTGTTTGTGTGCAGCTGTACTTGCTACTGAATAAAGATACAGCATGAAAGCTATCAATGTAATAGATATTTTTAGACTAATTGTACTTTCTGTTTCTCTAGTTCTTTCAATGCCATCACAATTCTCTCAGTTCCTGAGTGCAAAACATCACCCATTTCTATTTTCCCAACTCTTCTTCTCCTCTTATCTCACATAATAATAAGAAGAAATGCTGATGGTCATCATAGTCTATACCCAATACAGAAAATTGTATCTTCTCCAATGCTTACAATATTTCAAAATAGATATTCAGTATTTCAGAATTCCTTCATCATTTTGACAGATGAGGAAAATTAGGAGCAAGAATGTTAAGTGACTTGCTGAAGGCCACAGAGCTAGTGAGTATTTGACTTGAGATTCAGACATACCAAGGCTATTTTTTTTCCAAAGTATATGTAGGCCAGTTCCATTGAATGGGCCACCCCTCCTCAACCAAGGCATGTTTTCCTGAAGTTGCCTACACTGGAACTTTCTTGTAGATCTCATTGCCTTATTCCCTTGTCCAGGCCTTTATCACCTTTTATGTAGACTCCTGCAATGGCTTCTCAACTAGTCTCTATGTTTCCAATAATTCAGCTGTTAAAAGTCAGACTAGACGACTTTGATCATGTCTGTCCCCTGCTCAAAACCTCCAATGGTGCCACACTGCCTAGAGGTGGGTTTTCCAACAGGCTGATCACAGAGCTCTGCCAGATGGATCACAAAACCACATTACCACATTCTTTGCTGGCTTCCTCTTCTCCAATGTTGTGACTCACACAACTGAAATGCACAGGGAGGGCTGCCACGCCAGTCACTTTCTTGCATTTCAAATGCCCCAGATTAAAGAGAATATGAATGATTAGAAGCTTTCAGCATGTCCCTCTTCACTGCCACATCCCATTCATGAGGGGGAACTGGCTAGAAACCACAGACATTGAAATACCAAAGCCTGCCTGCGAACTCCTAATTCTTCCCTTGATCCTTGTGGTTTTCTGACAGAATGTTCCTTTTATCAAAATATCTGATACTTTTTCAATTTCTTTCCTGAACAAATATTCAAAATATCGGACTACCCAATTTGAAACACACATTCACAAAATTCCAAAGATGGCGAGTCCATTGTACACAATGCACATTTCTTACCCCATATTTAAAGTTCTTTATAATTTGGTCTCACTTCCCTTTTACCCTTATTTTCCACTGCTTTTCAACATTCACGGAATCACCCTTGGCCACTCTCACTATTTCCCCATCATCCGAATGTGCTCATTCTACTATACATTCATTTAAACATCTCTCCTGCCCCATTGTTCATCTGCAGTGTTGTTTACTTCAGTATTAAACAACTGTCTCTTCTCAACTAAAGCCATAAAAGACTAAAACCTGCAGTGAACAATGAGGTATTGTCCAAATAAGCTCTGTAGTCCAAAGCTGAGAACTTGGGTTTCTAAGTATAACCTCCTGCCATGAAGCTTCTAAATGAATATTGCACAGAATGATAACCTCCTACTACAAACAGCTTGTGCATTCTCATAAATATTCCTCGGTCACATAGTTCCAAGATTATAGAGCTTAAAATAGTTTTGAGATTACTTCATCCAATCCTCTCACTTTACATTCAACTGAAGCGTAGATTATAATCCGTTGTATTGATAATCATGTGGGGTGTGTGTGCGTTATGTCTTAAACTGGATTCCTCCTTTAAGGGTATAAAAATTTGTCTTATATAGCTTTGTATTTTCTTGTGGTAGATATTTATTTGACATAGATATATAGATGATAAATCCAAGGTCATTTAACTAAACATTACTAGAATTTATATAAATTGTTAAATCTAATTTTAAGAGGAATTGTAGTCATAATTAAGTGTGGAAGTAGACGACGGGGAAAATCATACACAGAAATAAATTTTACACTTCCTCTAAAAACAATTGGGCCACAAGAAATATAATATACAAGAGAAGACATAGGCATAAAGAATAAAACATTAAAGTGTTTTTATTTAGTCATTTTTTTTGCTTTGAAAATGACTTTAAGTAAAATCACAGAACGACATAAAAATAAAATAGTAAGAACATGGTTTTAGAGAAAGTCCAAGTATAACACAGGATTTTGTAAAACAAATCTTTAAAAATGAAATCTTTTGTGACAGAAATTTTAATGAAATCACACACTAAAAATTCTACAAACGATCACCTATAATTTTGACTAAACTGCTTATTTTAAACAAATAGTTGCTATTCTAAGGTGAATTAATTAGGAACTATATTTGTTTTCTTTGGATGTATGACTGCAACCAAGTCATGTGTAAAGTTTATTAAAGCTTGATAATTTTTTTCAACAGCACTTCAGACTCTATATTCAATCCAAATACACACATACCAAAAATATCTGCCTCTACTCCAAGTTTTGTGTCTTTAGAAAGTGTTTAATTGTGCAAGCACTTGTTAAACACTAGGGAGTTTGTTTGCCTAATTTTTTACCTTAGAAAGGGACTAATATTTTAAAGACAGGGAGTTTCTAATATTGAAATTTAATGAACACATTGGCTTGCACCCACTATCCCTGGATTCTAAGTATGGAGATGAGGTAGGCTGGAGATGAGGTAGGCATGTCCCTTCATCTCGGCTCCACTGTGGGGAGTTTAGAAAAGTGAAGTGCATGAGGAGGAGAAGGACAAAGGAGAAAGCAGGCCACCTCACCTGAGGCCCAGACAGAGGCTTGCCATTGAAGTCACCTGAAGAGAGGGTGATTTTTTTTTTTTTTTTTTTTTTTGCTGACCAATCTTATGAGTTTCCATTTCATCATCTGTACCTTGGTTAGACCCTGATTTGGGGGGTTCCTTTTGTTTCAACATTCCTAATGCCATAGAACAACATCAAGTACCCTGATGCTGCCTGACCTGAGGAGTATGAATAACATGAGTCTAGGAATCTATGTAAACACTCAAACACATTTTAAAAGTTCGTTTTAAAGATCACATGTGATCTTTATAACAAGAAGGAGATTTTTTTTTTTCCAAACAGACTGCTTTATTTGAAAATTCTCATTATTTTGCCTATACTTGCCATGTCTGGTACTGGGCTGGTAAGGAAAGATACTTGGATGAACAGGACATAGTTATGTCCTTTAAACTCAGTCTAGTGGGAGAAAGCAGTGAAGAACTCAAATTACAACCAGACATTATGTTAGAGGAACACTTGGGGATCTATGGGAACTCAAATTAGGCAAGAATAACTGAGCTTCTAGAAGACTCACACAAAGTAAAGGATCTCTTGAATCAAATCTCAGGAAGTGAATAACAACAAAAGCGAGATGGAAATAATGGGGAAGGTGACATCTACAAAGAAACAGGTTCCATCCACCATCTGAAAAAAGTGAGAAACACCAGAGCATAGTTTGCAACATGGGGGGATTTAATTCCCAAAATTACAATACACACATAATTTATTTAATGAATTTCTTCTTGCTCTGGACATCCCCTTCTTGCCTTGTCATTTTCACTGATTGGTTGAAAGAATATTGAAACTTAATTATTTGAGTTTCTGCACACACATCTGGACCTGAGATAAACCGGGTCTCTAGAGAAATTTATTCTTCCAAGCTTCCTCTGCCCTTCTCCTTCTCCTTTGCTCCTCCTCTGGTGGCCTCAAGATGGCACAAGGAAAGCTCATGTCATCTCATTGTAGAAGAGAAAGGGTGTCTGGCCTCAGTGTGGTCCTTTTCTGCAGGCTCTTACTGATCTCCATTGGAAGATGTTTTCATGACGGGTCTCTGGTGTCATTCAGCTGCTGTAACTTGTGCATATTCTCCTTATATGGGCTAGTGTGAGTGAGCATGGATCCTGGAGAACTGGAGTACGGAAGTCTCTCCCCCTTATGTCTAGCACCCCCAACTCGACTATCTTCATGTGGCCAATGATTTTGGAGGGTCCATTTCAGAGCCTTTGCTATGGGCTTCACTCACCCCACAGGGTGACTTTCTCCTGGCTGACACTCAGATACACCTAGAGACTCCTGCAGCATCTGATGACAAACTCTGAATCTCTTCTATGACATTTGGAGGCCATGAGAAATAAGGAATACCAGGCTCTCTCACTCTACTTCACTCTGCCAGTTTCTGCTGATCCAGGTACACTGTATTGGTAAAGGGACTAAATCAAAGAACTGTACAACCTTCTCATTCTGTAGTCTCAAAGTATAGAGGAAGTAGCTCTTGAACACTCCCAAACCATCCTCATTGTTTGAGTGTCCACTTGAGTGGGTGGAGGGGTCAGAAGGTAAGGCATTCATGTCTAAGTGATTGCCTATCTCTTTCCTTCTTCCTCCTAAAGAGATGGACTCTGTACACTTTCTGTTAGAGAAGTATTTTCTATGTGTTATTTTTGCTTTTATTTTCTTTACTTTTTTCTACCCTTGCCTTAAAAGGAGAAAAGCCTGCAGTGAAAATATGTGAGATTACTGGGAAGAAAAAATTTATTGGGGAATATTTCAAAAATATTGCCTTCATTAAACATATTTAGAAAATTACACATAGTTTGGTGTAGTGGCCAATTAATTCCTAAAGGCACAGATACCCAAATTAGGAACTAATGCACTTCAGCTATTTCAGCTAATTCTACAATCAGGAAAAGAGCTTCACAGTGACATATTTTTGTGATTTAAGGAGGTGGTTGAATGGGTAAAACAAAAGCTCTGAAGTCATATTATCTGGACTCAAGTTCTGTATCTACCACCTATTTGCTGGGCACCCATAGGAAATTTACATTGCTTCTTCTTATGCTGTAGTTTCCTCATCTGTATAAGAGCAAAAGTAATAGTACTTTAGGTCATGATTATGATAATTTACTAATAATTATATATAAAAATATATAAAAGAGTAGCTGGCATGCACAGAAAACTCAAAAAGTTAGCTTTACTAGAATTAATGTATGAAAATAAAACTTTTTATTTCTTAATCTAATGAAAAATAACCATCCTGACCCAAGGAAAATGTGTGGTATATGTGATGAATCCTCAGCCACTAAAGTTATCCCTTAAAAATTTAGCCTTTTTTCTTTTTTTGGAAGAGGAACAAATAAATACCATATTGGATCTCGTGGACATTTAAGTATACAATCTATAATGACAAGGCTTAGTCCTATCAGTGAGGGATTTTAGATTATCAGCATATGTGTTTATTTACCTGAAAGGCAGTAGGCACCACAATGCTTCCTTTTGTCTTTATTCCATTTATAATAAATTCATCCCTCTGATGCATATTTTCAACTTTCATTGAAGTTCATGGAAATGTTAGAATGAAGTCAGAAGGCAAAATGTGGCCCTAACAGAGAATAGACTAGGTACTATGACAATCATGTGACATCACTTGAACAAGCATTATTATCTAGTAGCTTGATCCCTAGATATTACAATAACTGGGGAAGCACCTTGAGAATGCCCTGCAAATTCGTTTTAATAGAGATCTGAATGTGATTGGATGCTTCCATGATTATACTTTAATATCTCTTTACTATGCCATTTGCTACATGGATTTGAGTTTTAAATTAGCCATTTTTTTTCATCAGGAAACAACAAGAAATTGTTTGTGACAAATTTTTCAGCCTTGTTGGTCTCTGAAACATCTAGATACATATTTAATGAAATCAATTTGAAAGGAAATGAAAAAACCCTAATTGCTATTCAAGAACGAACATGGGAAAATGTGGTAATAAACCCCTAAAATGTTTAGAGTTTTAAAGGAAGAAAACTAAGTACTTTAACTTTTTAATACAAAGTGATTGGAAGAATGAAATTCCAATATAAAAGGTTTAAAACAAATATTGCATACAAAAGATATCTTGAAGTTTGAAAAGTAGACAAGATACCTGTGTCATTACAAACAAAATTCAGCAAACCAGATCATTCCAACTATGAACAATCAAAGGCATTAAAAGATGTAAAGCGAAACTTTAAACTTGTATTTGCTATAAAAAATCTACATTATTTCTGGAAAATGGATGTTTTGCTGAATAAAAGATTTACTGGTGAGAAGTAGCATCATACACACTTAAAGATGTTTCAGTGTGATAAAGTTCTTTCATTCTCTCACTGAGTAAGGAAATTCTCAGATTTGACACACCAGGTTTAAAGTGAGTTGTGAACAAAGTAAACTTTCTTGTCTCCGAATCTGTTTTCCTTTCCCATTGTATTTTATAAGTGTAAAAATAAGCCTTTGAGAAAGCTTTGTTTTCACTGAAATGGATACCAGAAATTGTTCTTTGTATAAATGGCATGAAGATAATAGTTTCAATCCTTGAGCTACTTCACACTCTTCCTCACTAATAAAATCTATAATGCATTACAACGTAGCTCTATGCTCAGTAGAAATCATCACATGTGAGGTATTTTTCAATGGATGAAGAAAAATGAAGTTATAGTCATAAAATGCAATACCAAAATGCAGATCTATGCATTCAAATCACAAAAAGTATAATTAAAAGAAATCAAGATTTGTTAACAATTTTTTCAAAAAATTGGATTTTTAAAAATGAAAATTATTTTTGAATACTTGCCATTTTATCACGAAACTGAAATCACTATTATCCTGCTTCGTGAAATGGAATGGGCCAATGGATCATTTGTTTATAATGAATTAACACAAATTTTTGGCTAATTTCTTAGGTACTGTAATACAATGAGAATTTGCCAAAGCCTCAAAGTCAGCACTCCTCAAAACATAAAATCATCAGAATTTACTAACCTGGAAATTGATCTTTTTTCTCTTTTAACATCTTTATAGTACTACTCCCCCAAACAGTAATAATGTATTACAGAAATTAAGAATCAAACCACATATATTTTATATTAATTACAATTTACAATTTTCCCTCAACTTCCCAAGCATTTATTTTGTTCCACTGGAAATTTATGTCCTGTTTTGAAACCCCAACACCCAGAAATTTATGTCAGTCATATACTTTTTTATAAAAAGCACTTACTCCAATATATCAATATTCCCTGTGTATGAGCATCTGTTTCAAAAGAGAGTTGGACCAAGTGAAGGTACTGGTATTAAAAGAGACACAGGTGATAGAATGGATGGATAGGTAGATAGATGGATAGACAGATAGACAGATGGATAGATACATAGTGACAATGCCCAATACATAAATCCTTCTAAAAGAAGCTAAGGAGCTATGAAACATATTACTTGGAATATACTTACCTCAAGATTATTTCTCTTAATTTTATTATTTTTATTAGAAATTACACAGAAATACTTGCATAGTATATGCAAGGTAATATAAGATTTTAAATTTCCAACATGGAATAAAAATGAAAAGCCTCAAAAAGCAAAAAATATTTGGAATCAGTACAAATTTTTGAATAACAGCTAATGGGACAGTGGAAGTGAAGGTAAAGACACAGCCAATGATGTCATTTTCATAATGTCATGTCTATATGCAAATTTTTAAAATGATAAATAAAAGAGTAATAAAACTGTAGGAAAACACACTTCTAACATTCTTATACTGTGAAATAATTTCCCTATACAGCATTCAATTTATAGGGCAAAATCACTGTACAATTCCTATATGGAAATGTACTTGGCCTATTATCCCAAGGTTATCATTTTTTTTCAAGCATGCAAAAATTAAACTTTTTAAAAGGGTCCTTAAACTGATTTTATTAAAACAGTCAAAACACTAAGAATTATTTCATTGGCCAATCACTCTAACCTTACCCTGTATATTACAGCTTGAACTAACCAATCAAAATGCAAAATATTAGCAAGGTCATAGTAGTATAACAAAGCATACTACTATATTTCACAGATTACAAAAGACATTAAAATTCTGATACCCCATTCATAAGGAAAAGATTGTAATGAGAATAGAAAATGGCACAACATTAATTCATTGTGTGACAAAGAATATAATGAGAATGGGAAATAGTACAAACATAACTCATTCTTGTTACAGTTTTAAGATTGTAATGTCATGGTTCATATCACATACTTAGCAAGAAGGTGGTAGCCAACGTGTTGCAATATTCAATGGCTATTCTGAATTTAGTGAGAGCATTATTATATATAACTATGTGTATATGTAAAATATTTTTAAACCTTCATTTTTTAGGAGTGGTGTATTTAAAAATCAAACAATGTTGCCAAAAACTTTCATTTGAAAAGATAGCATGAGCATGATTAAAGTGTCATAAATCCACCAGACAAGAGAAAATAAGAAATTAAAATGTGCTACTGGATACATTTAATATTTTGAAACAGAATAAAAGATATTGGTAAGCAATTGTCTTAAAGAACTTTATAATGCAGTGACTGATTTGATAAAATATTCAATATTACACGTTAAATCAGTGGATGCTTGCAGTGGGGCTGAATGTCTGCTGATCATTCTGCACTCTGACTTGTCTACAGAGAACAAAGATGCCCCTCAAAAGCACTAGAGGCAGTATTCTAGTGACTGAAGGATATTGGGAAATGAAACTGCTGCTATTTTGCAATCAAAATATAATTTTAAATTAAAATACCAAAAGTCTAATGACCAGGAAGACACTTCCAAAAAGTCTAAAAAGTTATTTTATGCAATTATTAAGATGGATTATGGCAAACGTCGTGTGTGTATGTGTATGGACTTACAGTGCATTCCTTTCCCCCTAGTTGATTCTACTTCTAATTACATAAGCAGTGGTTAATATTAAGATTAGCTTTAAACTTATTTGCATTCCTTAAATAAATATCCAATAACATGCTGGGATGTAGGGTCAAATTTAATTAACCCAGGATTTAAAAATTGACATAAATTATCCCCAAAATAGATAAACCACACATTTTTAATTGAGTAGTTGGCATGGGAATATTTCACTTTTAAACATCTTTAGTTTACAGGGAAAGTTGAATATAAGAAGAATTTTTGTAAAATTAATAATTGCCTCTGTTAAAAATGTGTTTGATGAGAAAAAATGTGCTAGTATCATCATTAAACCAAACTTCTCATGTAAGAATTTGCTTAAGACTGTATTTACTGAATTTATAAAATATGATTAAATCATATTTTTAAAACAATATTTCACAAAATCTAAAGTTCTGGTAACTTTACAGATTTATTTAGTACATTGAAATAGTATTTAAAATAATAATATCTTTGTTCTATAAATTAGGTTTCTATAGGACAACTAAAAATGACATGGAAATACAGGCAGATTTTTTTTATTGTACATAAGTAAGACTATTACTCATTAATACTCAAGTCAGTTGTAAAACTGACTTGGTGGAACTAACTAGTGCCAGTTCAGAGTGGAATAGTTTAGGGATTGCATTGTCCAAAACCAACTGTCTCTAATAGATGGCCGGGATCTCTTTGCTGACAACTCACTGTTTGACACAGAAAACTCATGTCTATTTTAGTTGTTCCCTAATGATTATGACCTTAAAGGAAGTGAATGAACCTGTAAATTTTATTATAGGGTCTTGCCATAATGATCTCACAAGACCAAACAGATCCCAAAAAGTGAGATTTTTGCAGTATTATTTGGCTTCATAAATACTAAAGGAAGAAATTAAATGTATTAAGGTTAATTCTGATGAATTTGAACAAATATGAGTTCCCAGTTCAGGGAATCCAAAGGACAGTTTGGATATACAATTGCAATGCAATGCCTAAAAACAGATGTTTTTTGTTGTGTATTTAGTATGTATGGGTTGAATTTGCTGTAAACAATTGGGCAATTTCTCCATATTGTAATACATATCGAAGACCTTTATTCTAGTTTCTTCATTTTTCAAGATCAGTTAATTTATTGCAGAAAATAATGTGATGCTTTCTCAACCACGGAAGAGTGTACTATAGCTTATGCACATAAGCAGCTTTATGTATCTAACATGACTTTGCCTCTTTAACTTTTAACGCACCAATTAAGATGTTCAAATCTCAGATTTAAATAGCTGCCTATGACTGCTGACGGTTGATTTATTTCCTGATAATCATTGGAGCTGCTAAGTGAAAAACCAGAGGAAGCATCTCTTTAAGAACACTGCTCTTCTGCATAACACTTGCTAAATTCAGACTGTGGAACTGTAATGGGAAAAAGTGCTAATGTGACATTTTCAAAATCTGAAGACATTGCTCCTTTTCTTGGACAATTGTTTTTCATCATCTAATAACCATTTTTGACCATTATTAATATACTGTCATTCAGCAGAATCTGAGAATTGGTCCCCACAGACACTAAATCTGTGGATGCTCATGTCCCTTATATAAAATGGCACAGTACTGCCAGATGTGATGGTCTATGCTTGTAATTCCAGCAACTCAGGAGGCTGAGGCAGGAGGACCACAAGTCTGAGTCCAATCTTGGCAACTCAGGGAGACACTGTCTCAAATAAAAAAAAGAAAAAAGAAAGAAAAAAAAAGGCTAGGGATATGGCTAAGAGGTGAAGTGCCTCTAGGTTCTATTCCCAAGACTAAAAACTAAAAACAAACAAACAAAACAAACAAAAAAAGGCCCAACCTTTACCCACTCTCCATATTTTGTTGAATCCACATATGTGAAACTTATGGACATAGAGGACTGATTTTACTAACCATTACTTAGGATTTGGAACCCAAACTAAACTTTGACACTTTGACTAAAGATACAGTACAAGTTTCTAAAATTTAAGATATGGTACAACGGCAACAGTGTTGGTAAATCAATTTTTCATAAGGAAGTCAAATGTATTCATCCCCGGAGTCTGTAGAATAATGGTCCTCCAAAGATGTTCACATCTTAAATGCTAGAACCTGTGAATATTCGACCTTAGATGGCAAAAGAGACTATGCACATGTGATGAATTTAAAGACAATGAGATGGGAAGATTGTCCTGGTTCATTCAGCTGGGCCCAGTCTAATAACAAGAGTCTTTATGAGTAAAAGTAAAAGGGGAGAGAGTCAGAGATTTGAAGAATTTGCTACAGACCTTGAGGGTGGAGGAAGAGGCCAGCAACCAAGGAAGGAAAGTGAAAGAAGATGGAGATAAGAAGAGAGCAGGTCCTCCTCGAAAACCTCCAGAAAGAATATGCCTTGTCGACATTTTGATTTTTAACCAAGTGAAATCTTTCTTGGAATTTCTGATCTTTAAAACCGTGAGATAATATATTTGTGTGATTTTTTAAAATGTTTTTTTAATTGTTGATGGACTTTATTTTCTTTATTTTTATGTGGTGCTGAGGATCAAACCCAGTGCCTCATGCATGCTAGGCGAGCATGCTACCACTGAGCCACAACCCCAGCTCCTATATGTGTGATTTTAAGCCACTAAATTTATAGTTGTCATAGCAAGCAAAGGAACATTTATTAAAGAAGACTAGGTATGTTTAAAGGCCAGTTTCAACATTCATCTGTTTAAAATATGCAAACAGATAAGATTTTTTAAAATTAAAATTGTGTAACATTAAAATAGTGCCATAAAATTGTGCTACATTAAAACTTACAGTGGTGTGAATATATTAAGTTTTTTTTTAATATAGCACAAAACTTTGCATTTTACAGTTGAAATTTTCTTATTTCTTACAGTCCAATGGATGATTTCAAATTAGGTACATATTTAAATGTCTTTCTTCTGAAAAGGAATTTGCAATATTGCAATCCATTCCATTTCTTCTTCAGCATAGTTAATGAAAGATTCAAAACAGAATAAACCAACTAAGAAACAAGAATTCTATTTTTAATTCCTCTGTAGCTGGCTCCTAGGACAGAGAAGCCTTACTATCTTGCTTATTCATTGGCTGCAATAATCCGTGGGGAATACATCGCATCACCTGATTGTACCCTTGGTAAATTTCCTTATTTTGCAGTCTTTATAGAGGAAAGATACCCATCATCATAAATCTTAAATATCTTTGCAAGTACAAGTGAAAATACAAGCCCATATATGTTAACAGCTGTACAACAGCCTCTTGGGATAAATGTATTATAGATGTAGAACAGTCATAATAGCACTCACAATCTCATTTTTCCCATTTCATAGGTTTTATACCTGCACCATCTGGGCAACACACCTGGATGTACAACAGGATACTTACAAGGTCTGGCTTTCTAAATGGTCTTTCCTGGCCTCAGATTTTTGTGAGTTCTTTTAATTTTGTGTTTCATGCTAAGCCTACGTGCCCTATATATGTTATGATGCATGTAACCATTAATATTGGAAGAAGAAAATCATGGGATTTGGTTTTATGCAATGTAAATGAATGAAATCAAACATTTGTTATTCTCTGCATTAACAAGAAGAATTTGGCTAAACCATTGAATAAATGCTCCTGTTCATATTTTTCTTAAAATTGGAGAGAAAGTTGAAGTTACTGTAAGGATTAAATAGGATACATGTGCCTAGAGGGGATTTGTTTCAAGGAATATTTACCTAAACAGTGTTATTATTTTATTGGTGATATTTATTCAAATTAAATAAAATGAAATTGAATATAAAAACACTTCTATTTGTTTTACCCCTTTCTAAATTTTGTTTCATTCTTATGCCTTTTTCACTGCTTTTTTTTTTTCATTCTGCATTTTTTCAGCTATATTTGGGGGAGAAAAATCAGAGTATGTAGAAGATAGGTAGATGTAACTTAAATGAATATAAATCTACTTCAGAATGGTTCTTTATCATCTATTCTTGTTTTCCTGTCTTGAGAAAGGCAACTCTGTGACCTTCAAAGGTAACCTGATCTAAAGAAATACCTAGCGCCTCCCAATGTGATTGTTATGAATGCATCAATGACTATTCCTGGTACTGACAAAGTCTTCCATTTTAACAAAATTTTGGTGGGTGGTGTTCTCTCCTTCTCTTGTGTGGGCACTCCTCCTCTTTTGCAGAGCCATTACATCTTCTGGCACCAAGACCCTTAAATTGTCCTCAACAGTTGATTGTCCACTCCAACAATCTCCCTGGAAGCATTCTGTTTTCGATTTTCCCAGAAAAGCTGCATTAATACTTATTGTTGGAGGAGATTTGTTATCCCAAACACTAACTTATTAACATGAAACATGGCTGATGAGTCGTGAGTTGTGTCCAATCTCATTTCAAGCCTTGGGCCTGGCCTAACATATGACGTAATTTTTCTCTATGGGAAATAATTTAATAAAAATGAATTTTCTTTCACTTCTTGAGATAAGAAACAAAAATAAGTGGGAAAAAAGTAATATTATTCTTTTTAAAACTGAATTAATATTAAATAAACATTGTGTGGTAAGGAGGTGAGCCCCTGAATAACTGAATCAGCATTGCTTTTGTTGAAGTATAATTATGCACATACACACTTTTACCCTAACTTTTAGAAATTAGTATTCAGAGAAATACCATTTATGTAGCATTTCAAATGTGCATCTTCAGCTTATGCTGCTTCCATGAGAATCAGCACTGATATTATGGTTTTATCTCTATGCCCACTGGCCGAGTGTGCAATTGCTGGTCATCCTTTTCCCTATTTGGGGGCCATAATGCTGAAAAAAAATAAAATAAAATAAAAGCCCAGACATCTTTTCTCCCCATTATGTGCAGTTAAGTTCCTGTTTGCAAGTGTTATTTATAAGAAAGGCAGCAGGACTGGGAAACAAACCAAAGAAAATAGTGTTAGCATAAATGCTTCGAAGGAGACATGTGTTGCTAATGGCTTTTCAGAAACCATAGGGAGTAAGGGAGTAACACTTCCACTCCATTGAGCTGGCTTAATTTTTTTAAATCATGTGAACTATTTGAAGAGCTTTATAGAATTTCACTTCTGAATTAGGACTTTGTTACTTTAGAAGTGGCTGTTACTATTCTAATAGTCAGCATGAATGGCAATAAGAAAATACAAAGGAAAAAAATCAAAACGTAACTTCTGGAAATGCATCTGCCATTTTCATGGTGGTCAGGCACACATCCAGGGCAGCAACAATTCTTCCATGGTGATAAATATAAAAGATGACTTTGAGGAAAACTATGCATGTAGATGAGGATCACACTAGGACAAAGTCATAATTTTACATGGAGCTGAGGAAGAAGGTAGTAGTTCAAACTTTCCCGGACACCTCTTTTTAAATGGATACACATCATCCAAATCAGTCCTACAAATCATTTCTAAACAGAGGGAGAGGAAAGAAAATTATTTTTCCATATTTAATATTATTATGGTACATATCTTTAACTTAGGAAAGAAGAATTAATAGAACAATAAGTTTGAATCTTTCATGTGTGGTGCTTATACTGTATATAAACTACATGGAACTTCCCTGTTTATCAGCAAGGTTATTTGTACCCCTTTTACAAATTATTGATAAGAAAGCCAAATATAGTGAAATGAAGAGGAGTTTGGAGACTTGGGATCTCAGATTTGCCGAATGAATGAATTTGCCAAATGAATGAATTTGCCATAAACCAATGGTGTTATTCTGACACATCTACTTTCCTTGTCCTGGATATTTAGACCTGGATATCATTAGTGAGACAAATGTTTTAAATTCATATACCTGTATCTTCTCTTCTGCTTCTAGAATAATATGACTTTTATAATGAAGATACTATTTCAAATTGGCAAGGAAATTTAACTCAGGGCTTCAGTTTGAAGAAATGTAGGGGAAAAAAATCCAAACTCCTCAGCAAAAAAAAAGACAAACTAATAACATTTATGAGTTTGTCCTAGCCCTCTTCTTATTCACTGGCTCTGGGAATCTGTACTGACACCCCACTCCCAACCCCCAGATCTATTATTGTTGTCTGTGCTATAGAAAATTTGTCAGTTTTTTTTTTAAAAGCAGTTATTATTATTTATATTTTTTCCCGTGACTCTCCAGCAAGAACTTGGAGACATATGTCATTTAAGAAAAAAATTTCATTTTATTTCTAGCAGACTATTTAAACTATCTCAGGTACTAGCCAGTCATTTTACCTCCTAAACTACTGAAGAAAAAAGAAAAATGTTAGGGAAGCCAGGTTATTTTGTTTATATGTAACAATTGTCTTCTTGAATATATATACTCAAAGCTTACAGTTCTTTTGAAAGCAAACAACTGAGCTTCAAGCAGTTTAATTTTCATAGATATGTGGTGTATTAAAGGTACTGATTCTAGGGAGCTCTGCAGCACAAAGGTACATATTTTATCTCATCAGTTGGTGAAGAAAGGCTTATACTTTTTTAAGTAGGCGATTCTTTGAATGATCTGATCACTAACTAGTAAGGTTTTATTGAATATCTGTTTTGACTTCCAGGTCATTAATTCTCAAAATCCTGTTCTAAGACGTAAAGTCAAATCTGGTAATGGTTATTAAAAAAAAAAGATGGTCTATCTGAAGTTCAATTGAATATGAACTTTTATGGAGTGTCTGGAATTTCCTTCAGAGCTATGCAATGACAATAACGGCATCCTGGATTCTGTTAAATGGAAGACAACTGAAGAAATTAGAAGAGAGTATTTATTCTCTCTGGGTTGTGAAAGCTCATTTTTCTAATATAGGAAAGGCTTTGATAGTTGTGTGGAACATTGGGAGCATTTATTTTATGACTTTGATTGAGCTTTCCAGGTCATGCCTACTGAATTTTGGATCTTCCCCCAGCCATTCATCTTTTGATCTTACAGTTTATATTGTTTCCAGAAACTTTCAATAAAGTCAATACTGAATTTTTCACTTGAATAAGCTAATTCCTTCCTTTTAATAAAACAAAGGAATTTCTCCAAAATCAAATAGTTAAAAAATATTATGAACATTTAAAAGGTGAATTTAGTTTAAAAAATCTTATATATGGGGTATGGGTGAGATTAGTAAGATTAAATACACAATGGAATTATCTAGTTTAGGAATTTAATATTGGAGGCTTACAATTATACATAAATGAAGCTTCAGATTTGAAATTCTATTTTGAAGCAGATATTAAAGATAGTGATTTCTAAATGAAAGAGCAGGAAGAAAAACAGCTTCTTCCCAGATAAATGGATGAGACAGGGAGGGCAACTTTGAGTCCTCACCCTATCTTTACCTGCCGAGGACTCTAACACATCTCCTTACCTGCACATCCAGCTCCCAACTCAGATTCCACTGCTGCTTCTAGTCACAGTCCTCGCTGACCCCTAGTGTGATGAAGCTACAGGAGAGCTGAGAAGCATCGCGGTCCAGCAAGCACTGCAACCTAGTGCCTATGGGGGCTGCACACACCCTAAATAAAAAGACCTGGAGAAGGAGAGATCATTTCTCCCCTTAAATAGGCTTTTGATCTTTCAATTTTGAGAGAATTATGGTACAAGAAATATTTCCATTTCTGCTTAACTCTACTAGTAAAGAAAATTTTTTTTAAAAAAATCAAGGGTGAAAGAGTGAGGAACAATGACAATTGCCACTTGGTCTCCACCTTGCAGACCCAGTGGGTTCAGGGTAAATGGAAGGCAAATGCCTGTCTGAGGAAGAGCAGCTGCTCCTCATTTCCTACTGTTGGTTACCAGGAAGAATTGCGGGCTCTGCATTGCCAGACCCATTTTTTTTTTCAAAAGATAATATGTATTTTATATGAAATCTCACACATTTTAAATGTTAACCACTAATTTAGAAAATATTTTAGTAGTGTGAGACAAGCAAGGCTCAATTGCTGGTTACCCACTTGGAACTTTTGATCTGTAGTCTTATTTTTACTAGGTTCAGATGTGTGTGTGTGTGTGTGTGTGTGTGTGTGTGTGTGTGCGCGCACATGTGCATACTATAAACCCTCAAAATCAAGAATCAAAGACCAGAATGGTATATGAGAAGGACAAAATCAGAGTTCAGAAACAAGTGATCTGGGTTGTGGGTTTATCTTAGATGAGGTACAATTTTCTGTACTCCAGTTTCCTCTCTTGTAAATATTAGTTGGATTAGATGATTTCTATGCTCTATTCCACTCAGAAAGTTTTATAGTTTTAACATCCAAAGGGAGGTCCTCACAATAGTTTGGAAATGCATGCTTTCACCACAGGTCAGGATTTCCACTTAGAAATGTAGTCAAAGCTACAATTAATAAGAACTTTTGGTCCAAAATACTGTTTTTCTCCACTATGTTTGTGGATGGGGGTGTGCGTGGGTGTGTATGTGTGTGTTCTATGTCACTTAGGCCTGCCTGTGCTCTTATCTGTCATGCTATATTGCATTGCACACAAGTGTCTGTGAAAAGAAAAATATTGTAAAAGCTACTTAACTACATACTGTCTCACTCCAGAAAATAGCATGAAATTCATTTCAGAAAAACAGCACTCTTTGCTTTGTCATATGTTCTCCATTAAATAACTACAATATTTTAAAGGTCATTTTGTACATTTTTTAAATTTGCAGTGTTCGTATCTTGCTCTGGAACAACTGCCCAACAGTTCTATTGAAATCACATTTCCAACTGTCACATGGTTATGTCCATTTTCTCTTCCAGTGGAAATTCTTCAGCAGAACAGTAAAGTAGAATTATATACTCCTAAAAAGCTACAAAAGATTAAAAATGGATTTCCATTACTTTATTAAAAATAAATATTCATAGTTGGTTATAGGTACATCACTGTTTTGTCTAATGCAATGGCACCTAAAATAAAATGTACATCTGAATCACCAGGATGCTGTTAAAAATTGGTCTCAACCTTAGAGAATCTGATTTCTGTTTCAAGATAGGACATTATCTAAATAAAGGTCTAATGCCTTTATTTAAAGATGCAGAACTGGGTACAAAGAGAAATCCAGTGGTTTGAAGATAGAAATTCATTTGACTTTTTCCTTGAGAAGGTTCTAATTGGACTAACCAAAAGCATTTTTAGAAAAATGCTGAAATAGCTGTAAATTCAGATCTTGATCTGGACTTCTTTCCAGTTGTTTTCTTTTTTTAAATAAAAAAAAAAAACTAATAATGTTTTTCTATTAGATTATTGTAAATGTTAAATGTAGCCTAACTGTACTTAAAGGCTTATAGCTACTATTTGGTGACATAAAGATTGAAAAAATATGTGTTCAGTATTTTTTATGGGCTGTAATGTTTCTTCCCAAAATTCATGTACTGAAGCTCTAATCCCTAGTGCCTCAGATAAATGCATTTGGAGACAGAGCCTTAAAGAGGTGATAAAGTTAAAATGAGACCATTAGGGTGGGTCCTAATCCAATATAACCGATGTCTTTATAAGAAGGGAAAATTGGACACACAGAGACACCAGGATGCTCCTGCCCAGAAGAGGGACCATGTAAGGACATAGAAAAGGAAGCCATCTGTAAGCTGAGGAGAGAGGCCTCAGAAAAAACAAACCCACTGACACCTTGATCTTAAACTTTCAGCCTACATTTCTAAGAGAAAATAAATTTCTGTGTTTCCTAAGCACCATTCTCCCTCTCTCTCTCTCTTTCTCTCTTTCTGTGTGTGTGTGTGTGTGTGTGTGTGTGTGTGTGTGTGTGTGTGTTTAATGACAACTCTAGGAAATCAATACAGTACTCTTAGTAAAAATCAACAACAAACACATATATACATTGTCTTATGTTAATCATAATTTTCCTGGATCTCTGAAAACACACTTTCCGTAGAAACGATGTAAAACTGGAAGTTGTTTACTTGACTAAGGACTCAGTAGCAAACAAAAGATAAAACAGACAAATTGTGTTTAACACAGACACTATGAACAGGGCTGGTTGAGGTAGGTGGGTGATATGAATAAAATTCCAGGGCTCAGGTCCCAGAAGATGCCAGAAACAACTCACGTGAAGATCTTCAGCCAATCTGGTTTTACTGAATGGTTTTTTCTTTTTCCATTTTTTTTCCTCCTCAAATACTAATTTTCTGAAGCTTTGAATTCAACTTCCATGCTAATTTAAAATATTGACTTCATTTTAAAAAGTCATAAAACTCTGGAGGTGAAAGAGAGGCTATATATAGGTAATTGTTTTAAAAATATTCCACAGATGAAAATATTCAGGACTAGGGAATTACATGATTTCATTCAGAGTAGCAGCATTGGTTCATGGAATATGCATTAATTCAGCAAATCTTAGAACCCAACTTTCATGAATCCTTCTATCTTTCACCACATATGGCTTCCTTATCATTATTTTGTAAAACGAGTCCCAATGTTCATGCTGATAAGCATGGAACATTCATGTAATTTACATATACTATAAGTATCACACAAAGATTCAAACTTACTGTTCTATTAATTGGCCTCAACTAAGTTAAAGATAATGTTAAAGACTGAATACAATTAATTTTTTTTAATTCCTTAGAAATATGAATATGCTCTAGTATACTAAGATCACTTCCTGAGAAGTAACCTCGATCAAAGCTATCCTGGCTGCCCCCTGGGCCAACGTGTATGCTGTTGGCACCCTCTTGAGTAAGGACAGATAATTAATGAAGGAACTGACCAATCAACACATAGAATAGCAAGACACAAAAAAATATCATTTCAAGTCTTAAGTTTTGAGTTGTCTATTAGAGCAAAGACCAAATGAAACAGGACCTTTCAAAAACTCATAAAATTAATATCCTCATAAAGATAGAAGATGTTATGACTTTTAAAATAATGAAAGTGTGCTGTGAAAAAAGTGATCAGATAACAAGAAAAAGTTCTTGGAAATCATAAAATTGCTCATAATGAAATATTCAATAAAGGTCTTGAAAGATAAAGTCACTAACTCACAGAACTAAAAAACAAGCAATGGAAAGTTGGAGACAACCCATAAGAAGCTGAGAAAATTAATCTGGGAAGCCCAACAAATAATTTTTTAAAAAGTGTTCCAGAAAGAGAAGTCAGAATAAAAGCTACCAAAGAGAATTAGAGATTTTTTTTTCTTTTACTGAAACAAGACACATTTCTTCAGATTGAAAATGGCCACAGAGTCACTAAAATGAAAACCCAATGCCAAAAACCTTTCACCACATTTCTAAAAGCCTCCAGAGAGAAGAAAAAGAGTTTATACATAATATTAATCACAATAATCTCAGACTTCTCAATAGTTATTCTGGATTTGGAGGACTTTGACATAATATCTTCAAAATTTGGAGAGAAATTTTTTTTCAATAAAAAGTAGTTTCATCAAAACTTTCAATCAAAGAGTAGAATAAGCCCAGTTTTAGTATGCAATGGTTAAAAATAGTCTTCTACCTCCTTTGTTAGGAAATGGCCAGATGGTTGTCCACTATCAAAAGAAATGAAGAATCCACCAACAGGAAACCAACCATGGGATTCAAGAAAGGAGAGCTTCTTCCAGCAGCCCAAAGTCTCAGGACACCAGCCATGCCAGGATGGAGTTGGAGGGCAGAGGATTGTAGGAGGGAGATGTCGGGGGAAAAAATAAAATAATAGAAATAATTTTATCTAAGCAGATGGAAAAGGTACTGGTAAGAGTTTAATAGATCCATTGGAGCATTTAGAAAAACAGAGCAAAAGACCCATAAAAATCCAAGCAAATATTTTAAGAGATAAGAAAAAATAATAAAAGTCAAAAAGCAAATATATCATAGGCTTTAGTTCCAGAAAGATTTGCTCAGCATGGGCTTAAAATAATTATGAAGTAATAATTTGATTTTTCCAGGATCTTTAAAGAGAAAGCTATTCTGGAAAAAATATAAATTCTGTGAGGGAAGAAATTCTTCTTTTCCACAGAGGGATCCCCACTACCTAGAATTAGAACTTAGTACCACTCAATAAAAATTAATTGAATGGAGAACTATCTGGATTTTCAAATAACAAGGCTTGCTTCTCTAGGCCAGTGGACTTATTATAATGCTTTTATCAGTTAACGTCATTCTCAGTCTTTCTGAACAGACTGTTCCTAGATCAGAGAGGAATACCTGTAAAGTTGCAGATGACGGTGCTCTCTGCAAAACAGGGACATTATTTTTATTAAGAAGATCCAGTGCCTGTGCTTTTTGAGTCATCTGTTTGACTTTTTTAACTCACTCTATTTGCTTTAGTAGTTATTTATTTATTCTGCAAATATTTATGTATTTACTGAACACCCACAATATGCAGGTACAGTGCAAGGACCTGGGGAGGACCCAGTGCAAGGGGGAGGGAAGGGGTCGGCAGGGACAAAAACTACTTTTCCTATTATCATGGAGGAAAATGTTAATACTGAGAAAGGCAACCATTTAACCAGCAACTAAAACAATAAAGAGTGTTATGAAGGAAATGACAGAATACAATCAGAGAACACAGCAAGGGGCATCATGGTAATGGGTGGGTACAGATAAAGCCTTAATCTGAAACCTAACGTATAACAACATTGTCCTATAATATTTTGGGGCACTTACTCTGCAATGCTATGTGTGTGATCATGTAGTAGTCCCAAAATCTCTATGAGACCGACACTATCATAATTTCTATCTCACAGATGAGGAAATGGAAGCCTGGAAGCCTCTTGCAAGTAGACACAGTAGTAGAGCCATGATACAAACTTGACCTGTCTCCGGAGCTCATGCTTAACTCCCCTACTAGGTTGCATGTCTAGAAAAGTCTCTATTAAGACAGCTCACACTTATAGTGTACTTATTACAGTTAGGCATTATAAGAAGGGCTTTGTGGAGACCACCTTATTTGCTTCTCACAGAACCCTATTAGGTAACTACTGTTGTCATAGACTGGACATACGGACACAGTATTTTGCTGCTCCTCACAGTGGGCTAAGATGATGACTTGTGCACAGTGCTTTGTATGTTCCAATTCCTAGCTTTAGCACTTCTCTCTTTAATATCAAGTGAAGCAAAGATGACCTATCTCCACTGGGCTCCACCTAAATTTCATATCCATAAGCAAAATAAGTGTTTTGTTGTAAGTTGGTTATGCAGCAATTAATAACCAGAACTGTCAATGTGTTTGATTTCTTCATCCTTTCTCTTCATTTCTTTTTGCCATTTACAAGACAGTAGATTACCAAGCATGTTAAAATATTGTGTAAAGAAGACAATATACACTGAGAATAGACTGAGTGTTTTTTCTACAAGTGACTTCTGTTCTTGAATATTTCAGTGTTGACTTAGACTTTCTAGAACACTTCTGTGCTTTTTGACTCTTTGATTTTGATGTATTCTGGTTTTTTTCCCCCAAAACATATTTTTGGCATCTAGATAATAAGAGGGCAATATTTCATAGTTTTTCTACAATTCCATTTCTCACAGTCTGCCCTTATAATATTTAACTAAACATGGGAAATAATTATTAATCTTGATTCTTCTCTAAAAACAAATTGATCATAGGAATAATTTCCTCACAACAAAACCCAGATAATTCTAGCCACTTTTGATTTTTAGAGCAAAGATTCAGCAACGAGACTACAAATGCTGAGAACGCTGAAATCCTTACTCTTATTCAATTAAGCAGCTTTAAGGACCCAGTTAAAACATGAAAACAGACTAAGAAAAAATAACTTTCCTGGGAGACTCGAGCTCTCCACAGCAGAGTCGTTCACTTTTTATGATCATTATAATTATTAGTAGTGATGGTGATAACAATATATCATTTATATAGCACTTTAGAATTGCACACCGCTTTCCCACCATCATTTATTAGCCAATCTCCAGAATGCTCTTCAGTAATAAGTCAATATTTCTGCCTCCATTTAACAGGTAGGAAATTGAGGCACAAAGTGCTTGAGTTACTTGTCTAAAATCAGTTCCTGGCCTGAGCTGAACACATAATAATGTCACTAAAAGCACCACCCTACCAAACCAGTCTGTGACTCACTCGATAACTCTGCTTCCTGCTTCTAAGACCAGTGAGGAAGAAATTTGATTTTTGAAACATATTCTCTAATGTTTTAGGACACAATCTTAATAAGAGTTCCTACACGTGAAAATTCTTCTGAATTGAAAGTATAATTTGATGATGAAAATATTTATGTTAGACTTCTGTGTGCAGGACCTTTCCTTGTAACTACATCTTTCAAGGTCAATGACAAATCTTTGAATATAACAGGGGAGTCAAATTATGTGCCTGAAATTTATCAAGTGTATTCTGGAAATGTTATAGAATCATCCTCTTTCATCAATTTCAGGAATAGACCCCCTCTCAATGGTTTCTCGTGTACAGCTAAACAACATATCATATTTAATAACTAGGTTAAATAGAAAATGTCCAATTCAATAGGAAATGTTATTATGATATTTTTTTCAGGACTATATCAGAATCAAGTTTTAAAATCTCTGTTTTTTGAGATACTGGGGATGCCTAAATTGTACTAACTTAGTGGTGTGGCTATTACCCTAACCATTTCTCTTATTGGTCATGGAGATATATATTATCTTGGGTTACATTTCTTTGTACTGAAGATTCTACCTCTACTTTCTGAACCTCTTCCACATGTCTTCCCCCAACTAATGCAGCACAGCTTCTAGCTAGAGTGGACCACCTCAGTTTTTCCCCAATTGTAAACTAACACTTTGTTCTCGAACAATGGAACAAAATAGGAAATCTCAATGTGTTCTTGAAAACCTCATTAAAACTTGACACTTGTGCTTTTAGCAAAAACATGACAAGCAAAGACCCATTCTCCTGGCCTCCTTTTAGAGGTGCCCATCACCCAGCAGCCATCTCATGCCAGGTCCTGTCAATTGTGCCCTGAGGATGACACCCTGGCCCCCACACACACAGCTATGGCACAGTCTCTGTGGAATCAGAAGACCGTCTTTTCTTTTTCTGGCTTCCCCATCCTTTAAGCAAGAATTCAAATGCCAATCACTTTAGTGAGATTTCATGGAGTAGCATCATAAAAATGGTAACCAATCCAATTGCAAATCACTTGATGAATCTTCTTTGAAGAGTTGCCAATAATGCTAATCGTCAAATGGTTGAATCCCGCTTTGTAAAGATGCGTTTGTGAAGAACAGCAATCTCTGTGACTTTGACAAAGGAACTGCTGACTTGCATCACTGTTTGTCTTTTGATGTGAAAGAGCAAATCGATTTATAGAGCTTTTGCTTGCAGATGTAGGATATGATTAGTATGCAGAAAGACCTTTCCACAGTGTCATTTGTTTATTTAGCTGCCTCTGCACTCAGCTCTGATTGTGTATACCTAATTAATGTATACAAAGCTAAAAGAAATAAAACCATGGATCCACAATCACAGGATACTGTAGAGCATGTCATTTGTCACCACTGGGTGGGGGGACACCACAAAATTCCTGGCTGCACACCAAATAAAGTACATAGATTTATAAAACATAACAATAAAAATGCAAGAATTTTTCTCATCTAAGTTCTTCTTAGCTATTTATAAACTCAGATAGGTGAGAATGAACTCGTTTAAATATGAAAAGAACGTACTTGCTTTTCTGTCTCAGTATTTCAATTTTTATTCAAAGCAGTTGTTGAGTCTTTATGAAAAGTACCTGTGATTTTTTTTTTCCAGAGGTCAAAGTACTTTGTAAAACATCCTGTGAGACCTGAATCATCCCATTCTTCAAGACCCCACTGTTCAGATGCTTGGAAATTTTAGCTGAGAAAGAGCTTAAAGTGGAAAGCAAAGACGCTAGAGACCTTCATGTCAATAATGAGTGATCAATAGAAGTCACACGCTCAAAAATTGACATTCCGTCAGCAGTTCCCTGTTATTCATGCACATTTCACATTGGCTATTCAGGTTCTTGCAGGAGGTGTTGGTAGCAAAATGGCAAAGCTGCTGAAATCTTTAGACCACCAAATAATGAAATCCAGAGTGACATCTAGTGACATCCTACATTAGAAGCACTCACTTTGCATCTTGTAAACCCAGACACATTATCCCCACTGTCAACTAGCTAGACTTTCTGAAACAGGGATTAGCACTTTCCCTGGATCAGTGACTAAATACTGCAAACATTTTCTTAAATTTGGTTGTTTCAACCTGATACAAATGTTTCTTCTTTTAAATCACCAAACTACAAACACTTCAATGGTTGCCTACAGGTTTAAATGGCTCTTTGAATTTCTCCTTAGCTATTTGATCCATGGCGAGCAAGCTTTTCGCTAGTTCTCACACTGCTGTGGTCTCTGCTTTAGTATGAGTCTCATGCCAGAATCACTGCCTTAAATCATGCCAGGGAGCTGCCAGAATAGTTCAAACCTCTCCAACAGCAGAAGCCAAGGGAGCTGTTATCTCATTGCTGAAACCCAGAACATGCTATCCCACCTAAATCATTGGTGTCATGGTCTCATTTGCAATGAAATTTCTTTGATCTTTTCTCCTAGTGTATTGGGGAATTTTTCCTTTTCCAGCAGAGTGATGTAAAGAGTTGTTCTGAATAATGTGGCCATTTCAGAGAGAGAGAGAAAAGAAAACGGAAGTGGAAAAGATGAAATTAATAGAATGTTAAATGTAAAAGTTTCAACACATCTGATTTTCATTGACTTTGCATATAGTAATGACTTTTTAACCTGATATAAACCTCAACTTGAGTTTAACAAAGGCACGTTCAATAAACTTCTTCATAGAATGAAAATCTTTAAGTCTCTTATATAGAACCATTTTCTATTCCTTAGGTTCTTCCTCAAATGGAACATGAAATGTATGTCACACATAAAATAAAAAATAAATATATTCCCAGGGAGAACATGCCCTGGTCTGTGAGTAAAAAACACTTCTACAAAAACTATAATTAAATGCAGAATGATGTAAAGTCATCTTGTGGTCCCATGACAAGGAAAGAATTAAGCAATGCTCCTTTCTGCATATAAAAAAAATCATCGGGCAAATAAAACCCAGATGACATTAGAAACGAAATTTCTCTAGGTTTTCAAGTATGGGTTTCAGACTTTAATTCAGTGATGTACCATGATGGGTGGTGTCGAAGGTAAAAGATGGAACAAGCCAGTCCAGTTCTAGAAAGCTTGTCTTAAATTTACAACTAAACACATTAATTCCTGCCAAGACTCCCATGGAGAAAGAATATCTAGACTGAGTGATGAGTTTCAATTTACCTTTTTGTAAACTCCTTATTGAGGCAATTATCTCTGCTTTGCATTCCACAGAATTGCTCTTTATTTCATGGAGTTATCCGAATACCTTCACCCAAGGTCCTTTCATTCAACATCTTAGTTTTACAAATGAAGAAAGAGGACAGAGAGTTTAATTGTTCCTCTGAGGTCACAATTCTAGCACAGGGCCAAGCTAAGGGCACACTTATGCTCTCTGATTTTCTATGAAGTTTCCCCCACTATATCACTTGACTTCATGTTACATTTTAAGGCTAGGCAAAAAGCAAATATAATTTATTCTGCTAATAATAGAACAGCAAAAATTTCACAATGTTATTAATTTTTTGTTCCTCTCTAGATTTTATTTGGTGGGAATTTACAGATAGAACATATATTTGAAGCAATTTTTTAGAGCTCTTTCCATTTGGGCAGCATGGTAGGGGGAAAATACAAAATTTATATTTGGATTTATATTCCTACTTATTTTAGTAAATATTAATATTGTTTTATCTATGGAAAGCAAACAAATTCATGTTGCAATCTGTAAACTGACTCCTACTTCTAAAATTTTACTCTAGATATATATTTGGCTCTTGGTACATAATTTATATATTTTAGAATATACAAAGATTGCTTTCTCACATAATTAAATAGTGAATTTAAGTTACACAGATATTAAAATATAAAAGCACAATTTTTTCCTTTAGTTGTTGCTTAATATTTAATAGGAACTATTTATCAATTATCAAAAAACCTTTCTAGATTCAAAAAATGAGTAGCAGATCCCCTGCTCTAGAACAAAAATGCCAAAACCATGTCTAAGGTGGTATAAAAAATGAAAAACTATTTTTTTCTCCCCATTTTAAGATCATGGTTCAGGCCCTTCTAATAAATGATGGGTTAAAAAGAGAAAAAGAGATTTATATAAGATAAGTTTTATGTGATACAGGAGCCTTCGTAAGGAGATAAAGAACTAATGAAATGAGTAAGTCTATGTATTTTTTATGCTAGGATGGCTGAAGGAGGGGATAATTGTGGAGACATATAACTGGAAACAGAGAGGCTTATTTAAGGATTATAAACTGGAGGGGAACATAGCAAGGTCTGTTTGTTCAGATCCCACATCTCCAGAGGTAGGGATGTTCCTCCTTCCTAGTGGACTGAGAGTACCTTTTAAATAAGGATCTTTCATTCAGTATTCAACATTTCATGCAAAAAAAAAGTTATTTAAAAAACTTGCAATCATCCTACAAGTTTATTTTCTCCCTTATAATTAGTTCTTGTTCTTCTTGATTTTGCAATTAGCAGTCTTATGAAAACACCAGATTTTTCATGAGAGTTATGGAAATTCTCATACAATCCAGTGGGATAGCCTTAGTTATGAGACACCTGGATTCTCAAGTATTGGTCAAAGTCTTTCTCATTCATCTCCTTGAGGAAGAAAATTGTAGCTGATTGTGGATGTTCTGAAAAAGAATCAAAGTAAACCAAGACCAGCTTTCTTTTTGTATATATCTTTTTATATAAGTAAATAGAAAAAATTCTTTTGAGATATTTCAAGGGCCTTTTTGATATTCCCAAAGTTAGTTTCAGGTCAAAAAGACTGAATTTAAAATTTTATTTTTAAAAAGTTATCAAAAATGTCAAAAACTTTAAAACACATGATTAAATAAGATCACAGATCACTATAAAACAAAACCAAAGGAACTAAAGACTAAGGCAAACACAGGCAGGGCACAGTGGTGCACACTTGTAATCTCAGCAGCTCAGTGAGACCCTGTCTTTAAATAAAATGCAAAATAGGGCTGGGAATGTGGCTCAGTGCTCAAGTGCTTCTGAGTTCAATCCCTGGTACCCCTCCCTGCCAAAAAAAGAAAACAAAAAGACAAATACAGGAAGTTATATAGTTGTAGAAAGAAAGAAAGAGAGAGGGAGGGAGGGAGGAGGGAAGGAGGGGGAAAAAAACTTGTATTTTTAGTATTAAAAAGTCTGATTTCTTTAAGTAATCAAAAACTTCATGAAGACACATGAAATACAGGAAATTATTGTGATAGAACATGAAATCTTAGTTTCCCAGGCCAATTGTTTAAAAGAAAATAATAATAATAATCTCTTATTAAAAATAGAACCATAATCCAAGAGAACTTTGCCATTTAAACACAAAAAAAACAGCATCTAGTTTTATCCAATGTACTTTTGGTATGAACACTTAATTTTAATCTCTTACAATGAATTCATTCAGTTTCAGTCATCTTAAACACACAGGATAAAAGTCCTTCTCCAAATTTCTCTTCTATAAACATCTAACAGTGCTTTTATTTTGCTTTTCAACCCATCTAGGTTTTATTTACTCTTCTTCTTTATCATTTTGGAATAACCAGTCATTTTATTTGGCAGAAAATTATTCTTTTCGGAAGAAAATGCATCTCTATGGCTTTTTCTTATCAAAATACACCTTACTTTCCTTGGATACCTTTCCAGTAATTTTATGCATATATATTAATTAGAATTCTTAATTCTAGTGGAGATAAGGCAGTGTAAGTTGCAGACCAGACCTGAGGGCTGCTGCATTGATGTGGCTTCAGGAAGTGGGGCTGGCACAGGGCCGCCATGTTGCTGCAAGACAGTAATGATGACACCAAAGATGTTTCATTGTTGATTCAGGAGAGACAACTAATAGAACAAGAAAATCCAAAATCAGACATCCAGTGGCATTATTTTTCCAATTGTTCTTCCAAGTCAGTGCCATTATACTCTATCTTCTCTGTGAATTTCTCAGCAGCAGCTTTATAGCCTGTATGGTGACACTCATTTTGTTGTTGTCATATGACTTTTGGGTAGTAAAGAATGTCACAGGTAGACTGATGGTTGGCCTTGGGTGATGGAATCATATTGATAAGGATAGAAAGAATCATTGGGTGTTTGAGTCCAGAGAGGCAACTCCTCAGGAAAATAAAACTGTTTCAAAGGCTGAATCAAGTATCTTTTGGCTAGGACTGATTGCCTGTCCCATACTGTGGGTGATATTTGCTTTTAGTGCTCTCTACTTCTTCAGAGTGAAGTGGCTGGCTGTGGTTATCATGGGTGTGATGCTACACGGTGTCAACCTATATGGTTACATCAGGTGCAAAGTGGACAGCTGGAAGAACTGAACCAGCATGGCTACCTCGTATCTTGGAAAGCAGTTTTTAAAACAAAACACCAAAGATTATCAGACCACTTGAATAGAGAGAAAGCTTATGAATTCTGTGACACTGGGGAATGGCCAAATAAATTACTGATTGATGAACTGTTCAGAGTTCAGTCCAGTTGCAAAGAGGAGTGTTAGTTTTTTTGATTTTGTTTTTTTTTCCACTTAAAAACTTAATATAAAAACTTTTCTTTTTTTATACAAAGTTTTTATTTTCTTTCTTTAGTAGTTGGGGATTGGAAGTATGGTGTCACTAGAAACATTGTGAGAATTTATTTTATGGTGTGCATAATATGTATGTGTATAGTAAGGTAAGAGTATATCCCAAATTAATGTGTTCATTTAAAAATGTTACAGAGATGTTTGCATTTTGATCCATAGCATGTAGAATATTCTTAGTCTATCTCAAAGGTCTGTGTGTTTACATACTATTTCTGTAGGTTATTTTCAGAAATAAGTTGATTACGGTTGGCTTGTATATGAGTTAGAAAAGTTAGAAAAAAATGTTAATTTTTAATTGTTAATTTTTAATATACTTCATGTTGAAGTTGCTTACCTTAGACATGCACAAGTGAAAACCAAATTCAAGCTGGTAGTGTTAACTTGTTTTTTAAATTTCCTTTTATTTTTATACTGCAGAAAATAATTTACTTAAGTCCTAATTAATATAAATGGCATCCTCAGTATATGTTTAAGTGATACCAAAGGATTGCTGTTATTCTATTTATTTCATGGAAAGGATAGGTAGATTTTATTTTGGAACTCCTGGAAACTCTTCAGTGTTCCTTGTGCTAATAAAATTTTATCTTTTATTACTAAATAATTATTATTATTATGTCATAGTAAAAATAATCATTTAAATACTTGGCATATTAAATGCCTAAAAACATTTTATTGTTTTAATCTATTTTTTTCTTGCTATAATGGGTATACTGTACATCATACATTTGTATTAATGATATTTCTTAAGTAAGGCAATATGTACCTGCAAACTAAACCAATCTACAAAGTATTGTAGGCATCTAAATTCTGTTGTAGGCACTATAAACATTGTTGGAGTCTTTTAATCAGAAGTCTATGTTGTGAAAGTATTTGTACATCGTTAAAATATTTTAAAAGATGTTTTGTTTCAGTCAAATAATTGTGGGTTTTTTGGAGGGACAAAAAAAAGAATTCTTAATTCTTAATACTCTCCAGTGAAAACTAAGACATAGACAATTGTGAACTACCAGCATTCTGTAATTGAGTAAATTCATAAATACACCATTTAATAATTTCTAGAAGTGTATGTTTCCTCAAGAAATAATTTTTCATTTGGTGCAGTACATGTTTATCAACATACCCAAATATCTTACTTCCTCTAAAATAAGAAGCCAAAAGGAGATAAACTTAAATCTATGTTCAACTAATGTTTCTGAATTATGTCTTATTCAGAAATTATCTGGTTTTTAAGGCATATCTATCATTTAATTTAATTTATTATAGCTTTAAAGTTTCAAATTTTCAGAAAGATTTTTGGAACTCTCATATTTTATAAAATATAATTATTTTTGAAAAGTTCATTTATAAACTGTTATCCCATTTACATTTATTTAATTCACTTTTTCAAAACAATTATGCTTGAATTGCTCATGAAAGTTTCATGAGACATTAGACAAAGCTAGTCATTATCTTTAGTTATTTTTCTTGTTGACAAATTGAGCAAGTATCAAAAATATTATGGAAGAAAAAAACTTAAAAAGATAAACATGATTCCATTCTCTATTTTTTAACTGCCATGCTTGGTAGGGATCAAGCAATTCATTTTTACTATACATTTTGCTCTGAGGTAAGACTTGTACTCTTGTAATCTTAAATGTCTAAAGGACATAGACAAGCTTATTTGATCAGTAAGCTTGGTAGAAAAAAAAATTGTATGTCTGCACTATGTTTAAATCTGACAATTCTGAACATACTCCTATTTTTATTTTACATACAATCTTAAACCTAACTTTATTTATGAAAAATCATCCCAGATCATGTGAATGTAAAAAAATCTGTGGGTTAGTTGGTATATTTCTGACAGTTTGAGGAACACTTAATTTATTTAAATGTTCATTTATCTCTGAGTCTATTTTAATAGGACTCTTTTAAAGATATTATAAATTAATTCGATAATATCATCAGGAGGCAGAGGAATATCAAGTATACATAACATCAACACTTATGTACATACACATATAAATATCCAGGCAGATGCAAGATACTATAGCATTCATTTAAAAATTCCATCCATAGTCATAGAAAGATGTCCCTCCTTTGTATTAGTCAACTTTAAGACACTACAACAAAATACTCAAGGCAACTAACACTAAAGAGAAAGGGTTTATTTAGCTCACAGTTTAGGAGGTTCAAAGGCATGGTACCTTCAACAGCTCAGTTCTTGTGAAGGTAGTGGCAGGAAGCAACTGCAGGAGCAAAAGATCACATCTTGAGCTAGAAATGGAGAAAACACACTAAACTTGGGTCCCATGGTCTCCTTTAAGGGCATACCTCTGATTACCTAAGAACTTCCCACTAGGTAATCTCTTAAATGTCCACAGAATTTCCTAATGTCACCACCCTGGGGACTCAGTCTTTTCATACAGACCTTTGAGGGACACTTTTCAAAATCATGGGATCCTTCATCTGATATCTTGCCAGTTGACTCCACTTCCTCAGAAAAATAAACCATATAGATTCTTGTATAATTCCCATGCTCATGTTTAACACGAAACTTTGTAGACCATCACCATTTTCAATATCTTTTAATATAAACTTATGGAATGATAAAATGACTAAACTATCTTTTTCATCTGTAGGTCTCCATCATTCAAAAAATCCTACTCTTGGACATGTTGTGTATTTGACAATGTGTTTTAGTAATAAATACATGCAAAAAATTAGAGCTAGAAGGAAATTAGAGGTTTCTAATTCAACTGCCTCATTTTAAGGTCAGTCATATAGTCAGTGAGTCTTACAGAGATTCAAAGGCTTTTTTTAATGTTACCTACCAGTTTATATTCTTTGTGCTACTCCTTTCCTTTTCAAAGATATCTTGGAAGCATTCTGTATAGGCAGTATTTGTTTACTTTTCCCCAGAATTAGTTCCAATATATATCTTCTGTACAATAAAGCCAAAACCATATGTTCTGCTGAATGTAATTTATAGACTCACCTAGGCAACTAGCCCAAGCTGGGAGCATTACACATGGGTAGGCTGAATAACAGCCCCCAAAGGTATTCAGGTTATAAAACCCAGAGCCTGTGAATACTACTTACATGGCAAAAGAAACTTTGCGGATACAATTAGATATCTTGAGATGGGAAGATTATCTTGGATTGATCAGAGTGGTCCTTCTATGTAGTCAAAAGGTCTGTAGTCAGATTTACCTTGACAAGAATTTTTAGAGGAGGAAAAGGTTATTTTGGGCTAATGATTTTGGAGGCTCAGTCCTTGGTCAGGCAACTCCATTGCTCCAGGTCTGAGGAGAGGTAGAACATCATGGCAGGAAGGTACGACAGAGGAAAACTTCTCAGCTTGTAGTATTCAGGAAACAGAGGGGCAGAAGAAACCAGGGACAGTCCAAGGCCACACCCCAGGTGACTTACTTTCTCTAGCCACACCCTACCTATCTATAGTTATCACCCAGGAATCCATTCAAGTATCAATGGATTAATCCAACAAATGGATTGATCTACTGATGATGTCAGAGCCATAATCATTGTCTAAAACCCCCCTCTGAATCTTGTTACATTGGGGTCATGCATTCAACACATGAGCTTTTGGGGTGAGACATTTTATATCCAAACCATAACACAAGTATGAGCAAGGAAAAGAGAGATTTAATGCCAAAGAGGCAATGTGAGGACTAAAAAAAAAAAGTTACACTGCTGGCTTTGAAGATGAAAGAAGAGGACAGGGGCCAAGAAATGTGAGCAATGCAGCTCCAGAAAATGAAAAAGGAAAAAAAAAATGGATTTTCCTATTGCTATAGAAGGATGTTTTTAATTTTTACTTTGGTCCAATGACACTGATTTTCAACTTCTGACCTCCAAAACTGCAAAAGAGTAAATGTGTGCTGTTTTATGCCAACTGTTTGCAGTAATTCATTACAGCATCAATAGGAAACTAATACAATAGACACGGTAATAGTTAGAGAGTTAAGAGTCCTTGATCTAAGCTCCCTGCATCACCTCTCTAGATGTTAGTTCCCTTTTTATGGTAATATAATAAAATTTCTCAGTACTATAGTTTCATCTGGACTCAATAACTCATCTCAATATGAGATAACTGTACTCTTCTAGACACTCAGATAAAGTCATAGGCACAGGCAGCACTTTAGGAATATGGAGGTACAACAGTCATAGGTGATCCTCCAGGATGGTTTATCAGAAAAAACAAAGAGAGCCTTTAGAGGAAGAATAGAACCCTCCCTCCTCCAGAAAGCACAGTGCTGGAATAAGCCAAGGCTAGACAAGAGACACCAACCACATTTACGCCCACTTGACGCCTGGGCTTTGACAGTGTACACACTGTGCCACCTCCACGGTGCAGTGCACACTCTGAGCTGCCTCCCTAATGCCCAGGTCCCAAGAGAGAGCAGTAAAGCTCAGTTCAACCTCCCATGGAAAATTACAATCTCTCCACCCCACTCCCTCTTCCATTCCTGGCAAATCCTTTTTAGAAAAGTCATCAGTTTTGTTTTTGTTTGTGTTTTTTCTTAATACCAACACATCACTACAGGCCATAAAGGCATGAAATATAGTGTGTATCAGGACAAAGTCAATTATACAATGTGTTCGATGTCACATTTTTAGGTAATTCTTGATTAAATATAAATAATACATTTTTATCAAAATATTTTGCTCTCCTATTTAAAGACCCCAATTACAAAAATTCCACAGTACTTAATAAATGATTTACATTTAAAGTAAAGAAAAAAGTGTATGACTGTTGAGGTGAGAATTCTATTCTAGACCTTTCATTCATATAATTAAGCTAACATGCCAGTTAGGTTCCTTTTCTTAGGTTGATTATGAAGCTTTCTCTAACTTTCTTAATTTTTTCTTTTCTTCTATCCCCCTTGGAGCTTGATAAAGTTTATCAAAGTGCCTTCATCATGAAATTAATATTGAGAAGAAATTTACTATGTCATCAAAATATTAGACACCAAATAATGATACACACAAGAAAACATTATTCTATAGCTAACATTATTATAAAAGTCTTGTAATTTAAAGTTACAGCTCTTTGTTAGGAAATTAGACTATAAAAATTAAATATGGAGATAATTTTGACTATATAGGTAAAGAAAAGAAAACTTAGATAATGTATATGTTGGTCAGCTTTTCATCGCTGTGACCAAAATCCCTGACAGGAACAACTTGAAGGAGGAAAAGTTTATTTTGGCTCATGATTTCATCAATCCAATCCATGGTGGGCTGTCACCATTGCCGTGGGCCTGAGATGAAACAGAACATCATGGCAGAAGGGCTCAGTGGAGGAAAGCCACTCCACTCATGGCAATCAGAAAGCAGAGAGAGGAAAGGGGGAGTGGCCAAAGGGAAGATGAGCACTTCTAGGACTTACTCCAGTGACCCGCCTCTTCCAGCAATGCCTTTCCTGCATATTGTTACCACCCAGTCAGCCCATTCAAACTGGGATGGATTGATTAGGTGAGAGTTCTCCCAATCCAATTATTTCATCCCTACAAATTATAGCATTAACATAGGAGCTTTTGGGGGGAAACTCATATCCAAGGCATGAAGCCTACAATCCTGCAACTGGAGATATCCTCTGATAATAATTTAAAATTTTTAATATAATGAAATATAACGGAGTCATATTCTATGCTTAAAGCTCATAGTTTAATAAACAGATACAAGATATCATACATATTCTCAGCTCAGAAATACCTCCTTCCCAAAGATAACCACTCTCTTGACTGGTATGGTATTTATTCCTGGCTTTCTTTTACTTTTTCCTTCTACCATGCATCCACATGTGCTATGTTTAGTTTTGTCTGTTTAAAAGGTTTGAATAAATGTAAGCACACACTTTGTATTGTTTTTTTTCTTCATGAAGTTTCATTTATTTTCCCAATTTTAAAAGCAGTACATGGTTAAAAAATTTTAAAGGAAAATATAAATAAGAGAATTACAAAGAAGAAAGTCAATATTCATTGTCTTATCAGCAAATATGATCATATAGGCACTACAGAACATTTCCAGAAAATATGTGTATATGTGTATGTATGCATGCATTTATGTCGGTTGATTTTATTTTCTTTCTCAGATTTCCCACTGATAGGGATTCTAAGTGTTGAGGTTAAGCTGATTTTCTAGTTGGAAGTCAGCTGATTAAATGACATTCTTCTTTACTTTCTTCAGAAGCAGAAGGAGGCAACAGGAACATCATTGTTTTCCAAGTACACACTCAGCAGCTACACCCCAGCTCTTAAAAATAGACAGGAAACATGTAGAACTGTCACATAGCTTCTGTTTCCCTTCCATGTGCCCCACATTCCCGAGACGTGCAATACAAAGATGGCAGCCACCTCATCTGTTGCCCTCACTGTGGTGCTGGTGGGTGTGGGGCATTTGAGTCTTGAATTTCAAAAAACACATTCAAATCTCTCCCCTCCAATAGATGGACCAGGATTATGTTGGTCTGTGGAGTTCTGTGGCATTGGACTCTCCTTGTTTAGGGATTGTTCAGATCAGGGAATACATTAAGCTCCCAAGATGCCATAAATAGAAATTGGATTAGCTTGAAAAAAATCAATGGACCCAAAGCATCTTGGGATGATGTAGAGTTACACACCTAAAGCCTAAGGAGACAAGAGGAGGAGGGAGAGTCACAGGTGCATTTATTGTTTTATTCAATATCGTATTTGTAAGATTTTTTCATGTTTATGCGTAGTGCAGTTTATCTATTTTCATTGTATCATAGGATACCATTGTGGAACATACCACAATTTATTTTCCATTCTACTGATAATAAACACTATTGTGTATTCCTTCAATCTTATTTAATAAAAAGAGAATCACACTATAGTATGTTTTATAACTTGCTTTTTTTCAATTAATGTCATAAATATTATTCCATTTCTTTAAATATCCTTCCAACTTATACAATTAAATAGCTATATAGACCCATGTGGACTACATTTTAAACTTAATTTTTATTTTATACTGAGTTACTCTCTATGTTTTATATGTAATATTTTAATTGCCATCTTTGTCCATATACTCTTCTGAACACCCATGATTATTTCTTTATAAAACTTTTTAATAATTGGAATATTTTACTTAAAATAATTTCCCTAACATCAAAAAAATGTAGATATGTTCATGGATTTTCACAGATGTTACAAAGTTTCTATCTAGAAAGCTTATATCTCTACTTTCTCACTAGCAGGCTATAAAGTACCTATTTTTCTACATTCTGGTCAGCAATGGATATATATTTTTACAACCTTCACAAAATTATAAAGCAAACTGGCCTATATTATTTGAATTTGCATCTCATTGATGGCTGAAAGGTTAAATATCTCTTCAACTTTAATAGCCATTTGTTATCAAACACTGTCTTTTAATCTACAAATGGGTCATCCTTTCACAAGACTATCGCTTACACATTAATTCATGAATAACAATTACTTAATAGTTACATTTTCCACACAATATTTATCATTTATATCACTTCAGGCCCTGATGAAATTTCATCAGAACAATAACAGCAACAACAACAACAAAAACAGTTAAGGCAGCCATCTCTAGGGGAAATGCTAGCAATCCATTGTATCTTAAGCTGAGAAGAAAACTTTCCTACTTCCTACTGGATCAAAATGATGCCCTATTAGTGAACGTCACATGGCTTTGTTGGATCAACCTCTCCGACCTCTGTAGCTGAGTAACTCTCTATGGCTCTCTATAGCTCACAGCAAAGTCTAGCTCTCATATTGAAAAAAGAGCAAACAGTACTTACAGACAAAAAAATTACTCAAAACTACATGGTTTGGGGGAAAGTCTTACTTGGCCCTGTGGGAGGATAAAACTGAAGATGCTTTGAGCACTCTGATAGTCATTCAGATGGAGTTAACCACCATCCCACACCACACAGCTGACATGTTGAATTATGAGAGGTCACACATTCCTCACTAGTTAACCTCCGTTTATGGTAAGCTTTTTCATCACTGTGTCCCTAACACACACACACACACACACACAAAAAAAAAAAAATTAGAGAAGGAAAAGTTTATTTGGGAATCACAGTTTCAGATGTCTCAGTCCATACATGGCCAACTCCATTGCTCTGGGCCCAAAGTGAGGCAGCAGATCATGGAGGAAGGATGAAAGCTGCTGGGCTCACAGCAGGGTCAGGAAGTTGAGAAAGGGAGAGAGGGTAGAGGCCATAGGGAAGATGTACCCTAGGGCACACCCAAGTGACACACCTCCTCCAGCCGTACCCACCCACCTACCCCTACCACCAAGTTAGTCTTTTTTAAACTAGGATGGACTGGTTACATCACAGCCCCCACAATCCAATCATTTCACCTCTGACTATTCCTGCATTGATAGGAGTTTTGGGGGGACATCTCATAGCCAAACCATAACACCTCCAATGGGTTTGTTTTAGAACACTCCTCTACTTTGTATCATTACTTCAGAGGGATCTTTTGCTTGAGATAATCAGATAATTGGGGAAATAATTGCATGAAATTAATGTCTACAAATTCCATAAATGAAATTAAATCAAGTTCAGACAATGCCAGAAACAATAGTATTTGGTAATCTTATTATTAATAATAAGCACAGAATTGTGCTTTAAAGAAACTTACCACAGAACAAAGAACACTCCAAGGAATCTTGTGTAATACTTCTTCATTATTAAAAAAACATTCTTATTTATATAAATGTATTTGGAATTTTAAGCAACATTTCCTGGCTACATTTCTTGGAAAAGTTGATGCCTTTCACTGTATATCCCATATGATATGCAATACACTATTCTGTTGCATATCCTTTTCAATACTACAAACAACTGTAGATCAACAGGTAATTCTTCAAAGAAAATAATGTCTATGTGATGACCACAATCTTATAGAAGAATCTTTTTTCTTCCATAAAAGACATCATCATGAGTCATTAACTCATTCTAATATTTTGATTACCACATGGGAATTATTTTTAATTTATTTTGAATAACATAAGTTTGGTTTCAATTCCTCAGGTAATTTATAAGACCTTTTTCACACCTAATTTAATAAACAATAGTTTCTTATATCTCAGTTACCACTTAAAATTTTAAGTGCCTGAAGTGAAAGCTAAGGGGACCTTCTAAAATCAATATTTGCAGAAGAGATTTAAAAAAAAAAATCTCTGATTATCAGAGATTGTCCTTACTGGGAGAGGAAGCAGAAAATTTATCATCTAAGCCGGAACATGTTTTAGAACTAAAGGGAGCATTATTATTAATTTAACCATACAATACATATAAACCTGACGATCACAGACAAGCAGGAAATATGGTCTCCCTACTCCTACTTGACCGTAGGTGAACTCAAGATTTGCAGAATTAAAGCAGAAGACAGTCAGTTTTGACTTCATACTTATCTTTTATTGGAAAGTTTTTTTCAAAATAACAGAGACTGTTCTTTGTTTTGGTTTTGGTTTGGGGGACTTCTTTGACTAGTTCTCTATTTGGTCACTGAGGTTGGACACTGTGTTGTGCCTGACCAATGGAAAAATGTTTTTCTTACTTATCACATGAAATTAAAATCCTTCCCTTACCTGCAGCACAGGAGACAATGCAAAAAAGAAAAAACACATTTAGATTGAAACAAAAGCAAGCTGTCTTCCCTGGCCTAAAACAAGTGACACCAAAATTCTACTCCAAGGTATAAACTTAAGAGAAATAAAAACATGTCCATGCAAAAACTTGAATATAAATGTTCATAGAAGCATTACTCATAAGCACCCAAATGTTCATCAGATTTTAATAATGTACTATATTAATACAATGGAATATTAGCCATAAAAGCAAAAAAGTATGGATACTTGCTGCAACATGGAGGAACCATGAAAATGTTATGGTTGTAAAGGAATCCAGACATAGGTCAGATAAGTCCATTTATTTGAAATGTCCATATTAGGTAAACTCACAGAGACCAAACTTAAATTCTTAGTTTTCAATACCTAGGACAACAAGAGATTAGGAATGACTGATAATGGCTATAGAATTTCTTCTTAGAGTGATGAAAATATTCTGGAATTAAATACTTTTTAATAGATAGTAAACTTTGTGAATAAAATAAAAGCAACAAAATTGGACATTTTTAAATGATGAGTTTCATGGTATGTGTATGATCTCATTAAAAAGTAAATTCTGCCCTCAAAGTTTTTAAGAAAACAACTCCTGGGTTTTTGTGTGTGTGTGTAAAGATCAAGACTGGTAAATAAATGAAACACAACAATATCACATATGCTTTAATAGTACTCCATACCAGGTGGTGGGGATAAAGGAGTTGGTCACAGAACACAGATTGGAAAGCTCTATGTTGTGGCTGGGTAACATTGAAGAGCTCCAGGAAGGAGGGAAGCATGAACTGAGTGTTGATAGGTGAGCAGACACATAAAGTAGTGTATTGGTATCTTTTAGGAAGAAAGAGTATCTTAAATATCACGGACATACATTTACAGCAGCTTATGCAATGAGACAAGAGTGGAGAAGTTGTCAGACCTGAAAGTCATGCTAAAGACGTTTGATTTCATTCTGAAGGCAGCTGAGTGACATTATGGTTTAATGGAGAAATAAAATGACCACATATGAATATTCGAAAGATTTTTTTCTGCCAGAAATGAGAAAAATAGCAGCAGAAAGTCAACTGGAGACCATTTTCTACAGCAGTAAGTCATCAGGAAATGCTGCTGCTTTGTACTGCGGCAGGGGCTTTAGAAGAGGGAGAGTCTGCTGTAGGGGTAGAGATGGGAAGGATGGTGCTGCTCCTGTAATCTCAGCAAACTGGGGGCTGAGAGAGGAGGATCTTAAGTTTGTGACCAGCCTTGGCAATTTAGTGAAGCCCTGTCCCAAAATAAAAAACTTTAAAAAGGACTAGGGAGGTAGCTCAGTTAGTAATACATCACCCCTGGGTTAAATCCCCAATACCTATACCCCAAAAGTAGGAGAGTCCACAGACAGCAAGGATAGAAATGATGAATCCCACTTACCAATTGAATGAACGTGGGTAGGATGTGGAAACTCAACATGATATGGGAAAATTCCTGAAGACTTTTGGTAACTACAATCTATTTGAAATAATTGAGACAAGGAAAAGGGTATAAAAATTTTAAATTTGAAAATTTATTTTATGTGTACTTCTTTTGATGGTCTTCTAGTTTATTTTCCCTATTATCACCAGCCTGTATGTAGCTCCATATTCTGTTGAATTCTTTCTATATTAATACAATGCCCGACAAGACTTCAAATTATGATTTAATATCTAAAATATTGTATTAAGCCTAAAATACTGATGTGTGTTTTTAAATGAACACCTGTGAATAGATTAAAATATCCACTGTGAAAATAAAAAGCTGTTCATAGCTGAGGCATTTAAATTGGTTGTGATCATTACTAAAATCTGTACGGTAGACAGTAGTAAAAATATGTCATCTTGGAAATGATGTCAAAATTACTTTTTTAACTGATCAGACAATTGGAGGAAAACACTCTGCAGAGTATGTTAACTTTAATAAAATATGGCAACACATCAAGGTGAGGAACATTTGCTAGCGTGTGATGAAGTGAGACCTCGTCACCCTTTTCTGCTCACAGCTCATGTTTCAAGAACCAAGAAAGACAAGGTGAGAGGAAAGTGAGGGGTGAACTTGGAGGATGTCTTAACTTTGGTGCATTTCATCCTTCTTTCGTGTCCTCTGCTTCCACCTTCATCTGTCTTCCTTTTTTTCAGGTACATTCAGAGAGGTGACAAGGTAGAGTCTTAAGACAGGGCCCTGGTAAAAATGTATATGATCCTGAAAAAATGGTGAAATTAAAGCAAGATGGTCAACCTCCTTGACTTATGTAAAGTTTGTTCACACTTGCCTTGCTCTCCTTTGAACCTGTTAGTGCGTGGATTTCTTAATGATGTGTAAATTAACAGGACTTTATCAAAGACACAATAAGTTGATGGTCAATGAAAATGGAACTGAGAAAATTCTAGAATTTCAAAAGAAATGTGATATTCTGTATCATATATATCTAGAACAAATATTTAAACAACAATAAAAAACACGCACACACACACCACTAGTTAAAACAAGTCCATTTCTTCTGTGTAATCACTCTGGGGCAGTATTGAAATTAGATATTCCCAATTAACCTCTTCAATATTTAACCTCCCTTCCTTTGATGAATAAATGAAAGAAAGATCTTTAGTTTTCTCTGCAGCAGATACCAAGATCATCATAATTTGAAGAATATGCCAGTGGAAATCTCTCACTATGGTTTCCAGCACATATATAATGAAAGGGACGTTTAAGTTAGGGTGTTAGAAGAGTGATATTTAATTTTAATCATATCTCATAGAAATGTTCTGAGAGACGTTGAGAGCCAGGAGTGGAAGGTGGGTAAGTTAATTCCAGAGTCATTTTGGATTATCAGCCATGTAGGAATGAGTTCACCCAGAAATGAATGTAAGAGAGAAGCAAATTTAAGATAGAAGTCTGGGGATGCTGCTCAGTAGTAGAGTGCTCACCTGGCATGGGAGAACCAGGGCTGAGTCCCTGGCAGCAGTGGGGATAAGCAGCACTGCCTATAGCCCTGTCCCAGAGGCAGCACCTGGGCTGAGGTTGGAACTACCCAATCCCGGCAGTTCCTAGCATTTTCTAAGACTGTTTTTGAGACTTGCCATTGACTCTCTGAGCCACTCATATCCTTCCAAAGAATTCTTTCTCTGTTTCTGTGTTCAAAAATAGTGTAGAATTTTTAAATGGTGATAGAAACTAACCATGAGCTCTTCTATGTGCAGGACCCTGTGTGATTGCACAGGTCACATACTTATGAAGGTAGCTCTGGTGGAACATCACAAAAAGAAGGGCATTTGCTGATATTAATCAGGTCATGGGGGGAAAAATCCCTGAGTGGGTTTATGTCTTGATAATTTGTGGTGTGTGTGTGTGTGTGTGTGTGTGTGTGTGTGTGTGATTGTACCTAATGAATATTATAATCAAACTATCAGTTAGAGCCCATTCAAACCTAACTGAATTGCCAGGATGCTAGGAAGGCTTGGCAGAATTTGCTGTGTCTTCACAAAATAAAGGTTTTTCTTTTGTGCACATATTTAAGTTGGGAAGTTCTTGGATATGATTTGTGAACTTTGAGATAGAGAGATCATTTGTGAACTTTTGAGATAGAGAGATAAATGTGAGCCGAAGGTATTTTAAAAGGGCCAACCCTAACTCCAACTGTGAGAGAGTCATTTATCCCACCACTGAGATGACTATGCATCCATGGCATGGCCCATAGCTGCTGTGTACCCTGTTCATGGTCCTTTCCAGAAATTCTGAATCTGATACTGCCGAACACACTCTTCCAAAGTGCAAAGCAGGGTCAACTAGTTGACTTGCTTTATTAAGGAAGGCTCTCTATTAAAATTCCTCTCCTAGTAAAACTGTTCAGCTTTGATAGGTTTGCCAATAAATTTTGTGTCTAAGCTTAAGATTCCATGAGCATTTGTATTCAGTTGAAGAAAAAAATCTTACAAAGTAGATAACTAGGAAATTCTGGTACCAATGCCCCAAATCATCTGGGCTGGCAGCATGTTGACCATGCCTTGGAACTATGCCCTGACTGGAAGATACACCAGCTGACCAGAGAAGTGCCGGAAATGGGTGACTGTCTAACAATGTGGTCACAGATGCTATCATTATGCATTCTGTGTCAAAAAAAAAAAGCCTTCTGTTTAGCCATCAGATATTTTTAGACCATGTCTCACAATGTTTATGTTAGTGGAAAGGACAATGAAGGAAATCTGCAGAAGTCCGTGGCATTTCAAAGACAGTGGCAGGTCAGATTATCCTTGTCATGACATGGAAACAGCTTTTGCCATGTACATAGACTTTCAACACAGCTTCACAGCTTAGCAGACACACCCAAAGAAACAAGTCCTGCTTTGCAATCAGAAACATGATAAAATTGCCACTCCTTGGCCCACGGGTGGAGCTATTGGGATTTCCAGCTCAGAACAGAAAGATTGCTTCTGCACACACTTGGCCTTTTTCTCTCCCTCATACTTCACTGAGTGGGTGTTGGTTCATTCAAATCAGTACATAATTTAAAGCAGCTGTTATTTCATAGATGAGTGGAAGTCCTAATATTCTTTGTGAAACATGCAAAATTAGCTGAGTCCACAAAATTCAATATCCACTTTTTCATCTTCATCCTTCTTAAGAAAGAAGGATTTAACTAATTAATTAAATAAATAAATATCTTAATGGAATATCTAGTACATAATAGGCATCATACTACCAAATACTAACTCATTTTCTTATATTCATTCCAACATTCTATGGACTAAATATTCTAACATTCAAAAAGATGCAAACGAATATAGAAAAGATTTGTGATTGATCTAAAGTCAGACTAGTGAATGGAAATGTTCACATTCAAGCCCAACTCCTCAGGCTCTTAAGGGTGTTTTCTGTTACCTCCAACATTCATGGAGTATCTCATATATAATAGGAAATAAGAAAACAATCATTATGAAAAGATATTCTATGCTTCAAAGAGTTTTTATAATAGTGTGAAAGAGACAAAGAACAATAATAAATCTACATACATGATTCTTGACAAAAACGTAAATGCAATTAAATAGAGAAAAATTGTCTTTTCAACAAATGGCTCTGGAACAATTAGACATTCACTTGCAAAAATTAAAAAATAACCTCAACTCATACCTCACCCTGTATAGAAAACTCATTCAAAATGGATCTTAGACAAATTTAAAACCAAAAAGTATAAAATTTTCAGGGCAGAGGTGGGGCAGGAAAAAGGCTTTTTGTAACTTGGTTTAAACAAAGTTTCCTTAGATACAATATCAAAAACCCAATCTATTTTTTTTAAACTGATAAATTAGACTTCACCAAAATTAAAAATTTCAGCTATTCAAAAAGTAATATGAAACCAACTTAGGTATCCATCAACAGATGAATAGAATTTTTAAAATGTGGTATATATACACAATGGAGTTTTTATTCAGCCATAAAGAAAAACAAAATTTTGTCATTTGCAGGAAAATGGATGAAACTAGAGATCATATGGCAAGCAAAATAAGTCAAACTCAGAAGGTCAAGGTTTGTACGTTTTCTGTCATATGCATGAGCTAGAGAGAAATAAAGGAAAAGAAAAGTGGGGTGGGGCATCTCATGAAAATAAAAGGGAAATCATCAGTAGAGGAAAGGGACAAAGTGGTAGGAGGCAGAGAGGCAGGGGAAAGTGCTGGGGGGTGATATTGGCCAAATTGTATTGTTATGTTATATGCATATGTGAATATGCAACAGCAAATCCCATCATTCTATACAACTGCAAAATACACCAATAAAAATGTGGAGGGAAAAGTAACATTTAGGAATTGAAAAGTTCAGTCACAGATGGAGAGAAAGTTATAAAACACACATCTGACAAACAACTTGTTAAAAATAAGTGGAAAACTATTTGATAGAAACATCATGAAAAAGATATACTGATATAAAATAAGTGCATGAAAGATACTCATGCCATTGATCATTAGAAAAATTAAAATCACCATGATATGTCACCACAAACCTTTTAGAATGGATAATTTAATTTTTCTAATAATTATAAAGAAGTCCTAGAAAACAATTTAGAAGTTTCTTATAAAGCTAAACACATGCTATGACTCAAGAATCACATCCTAGGCATTAACCCAGAGAAATGAAAACTTAGGCTTTCACAACACCTGTATATAAGTACTTGTTACATATTTATTCGTGGTCTCCAAAACTAAAAATATCAATGTCCATCAACCAACTGGTGAATGGATAAATAAGTCTTAGTAAGTACAATCTTAGAGTAGAATATTACTCATCAATAAAATTAGCAAAGCACAGGTGTGATCGGTGACTACATGAATCTCAAAAACATTGGAATGGGTAAAAGAAGTCATATCTTTAAAACTGAGATGTGAGTTCATTTATAAGACATTCTAGAAAATGAGATACTATAGGGAACAGCAAATAAATTAGCAGTTTCCACTGGCTGTGTATGGGAAACCTGCTTACTACAAAGGGCCACATTTTGGGATGATGAATACACCCTCCATCTAAATTTTGGTAGCTGATCAAACATTGTAGAAGTATATACAGAAAAGGGGTGAATTTTGGCATATGTTAATGGTACTTGAACAAACCTGACTTTAAAAAAAATTCAGCATGTCTAACACTAAAGCCGTTCCCTCTCTCATTCAGCCTTGTTCCTCAGTGAAAAGCTCCACTCCCTGTCCTCCATCTTCCACTGATGGCTCTTTCATCTCTTACTCCTGGTTACTCCTGGCATGCAGTCAGCTTTGATGCCTAGAACATCCTGTTTATGTTTCTCAGAGATGTTTCTTCTTCTCATTCCAGTTACCACTGTCGTGTTGGTTGCTTCAACATTTTTGATCTAAGTCCTATGCTGACTTCAGGCCAAGTTTCTTTTGGGGAGTCCCACTCTGCTTTGATCAGTCTCCCCGGGGCTCTCCCCTACATGATCTTTGTAAAACATAATCTTCATCAAGGATATCCTATCTTCAAAATCTTTAAAATTTTCCTACAGTCGTGTGTTAGTCAGCTTTTTCACTGCTGTGACTGGAAGACCTGAACAGTACAATTTTAGGGGAGAAAAAGTTTATTTGGGGGCTCACAGTTTCAGAGGTCTCAGTCCATAGACAGCAGGCTCCATTCCTCTGGCCTCAAGGTGAGGCTGAACATCATGGCAGAAGAGTATGGTAGAGTGAAGTGGCTCACATAATGATCAGTCAGGAGAGAGAGAGAGAGAGAGAGAGAGAGAGAGAGAGAGAGAGAGAGAGACTCACTCCACTCACCAGATACAAAATGTATACCCCAAATGCATACCCCCAAAGACCCACCTTCTCCAGCCACAACCTACCACCTTCCATTTCCACACAGTTAATCCCATCACGGGATTAATTCGCTGATTGCATTAGGCTCTCATAACCCAACCATTTCTTCTCTAAACCTTCTCTCATTGTCTCACCCATCAGCTTTTGGAGGACATCTCACATCCAAACTATAATAAGTATAAAGTCCAAGATTCTTCACAGTAAACATAAGCCCTTTCTGGTGTACCCTCTGCCACTCCAACAGGCATGTTTTATGTCCCATCCATACTGTCACTCACTTTCCAGTTCTGAATGTGCCTCATTGTTTTTTCTCCTCTGTATCTTTGAAAAGATTTTGGTCTTTTGTCTGAAAAGCTTTTTAAAAATTGTTACCTCTGGCCAGACCTTCTCATTCACTGTGACACTCCTGAGATGCCATTGGCTCAATGGAAACTCTATTATTGATTTCAGGTTAAGAGTTGGGTGCTCCAATACCAATGTGCTTGACGCTTAACAAGGGAACTCACCTTTCTGCCTTGCAGTTTTTCGTAGATCTGGCTAGCCCAATAAACTAGGTGCTTCTTAAAGTGGTTATGAATGACACACTTTGAATCCTCTGCAACTTGAGGCTTTTGGGGAAATATCTTTCAGAGAATTAAGCAAATAAACATAAACATATCACAAATTCAGGGTCAGGAAAATAAATAAAAATTGCTTAAACAGTTTACCCTCCTGATCTATATCTCTTGGTATTCTGTCTCTGGGTAAGCTAGATTTTAAGAAACACATTGCTTAAGGAAAAACTTGAGACAAATGAAATTTAACAGAGTTTATCTGAGTAAAGAGCAATTCATGAATCAGGCAGCATTTAGAACTAGAGGAGGTTCAGAAACCTCCACTCTACAACAGTTAGCAGTGGTTATTTCTAGGCAGAACAAAGAGAACTTGTTCTGAACTAAGAATTTCTAGATTCTAGTTCTAGAATTTTCTAGAACTAGAATTTCTAGACAGAACTTGATTGGTTACAGATAGGCATTTGCCTTGTTTGGATCTGATCAGTTAGATGCTTGTGATTGGTGGACATTTGACTGCTTGTTATATCCCTGAGTTAGGTTTTCAGCTTTTTAATATACTAAGTTAGATGTATTCATTAATAAAGAAACTCAAGAGAGAAAATAAGGCCAAGTTTAATTTAACAATGGACATCAGCAATGGAACAAGATGGTCAAAACAAATCCCTAGGGCTAAGCAGCAATTTCAAGCCAGGCATAATCTATAAAGCAGAGCAATTGCAAGAAAAAAACAAGGATTATTAAGGTCATCTTCCTATATTTAAAGACCTCAGTAAAAGTTTTTGTAGGAGGTTAGCATTATTCCTAGATGACTCCTATACCTAAATGAGACCAAACTAGTTTCTGAGCTTGCTATTTGTGGAACTGGTAGATGCTATAAAGAGATTCTGTGGCATGCATCTTTATTCTTTATGCCCTAATAACCATGAGGTTTTGCTTTTTTTGGACTGAAAGTGGGACATATTTTCAGTCTGTGCTTCCATGGCTGTGCATTGAGAAGAAGAGCAGAGAGGAAGAGAATTGGTGCATGGTATACCATCTGAATCTCTACTCAGCTTGCAATACTGGTTTTCCCCTACTAGAGAAAAGAGGGACAAACACTGACCAAAGTTTAGTCAAACAAAGTCATGATGTCCCTCTGCACAGACAGGGAACTACTTCAGTGCCCAAGAGAATGCAGTCACAATGGGGAAAGGAAAGCCTGTTTGTCTACCAATATGAGTAGAGACCACAGGAATCAAACAGAGCGATGTGGACAAATTTACATAACTGAAAATAAAATAAATGTTTCACACTCAGAAGTTCTCTGTTTGGTCATTTGTTCATGTGAGAGGGAGGCCCTAGTTAGGAAATGTTAATGCACAATAGAAGGGTTTTGCCATACTTTGTTCATCTTAATCATTTTCTTCTTTTTTTCCAGAATTAGGGAACATCTTCTCTCATTTGGGGGTTGCTATTTCAATTCATTTTCAGTCATTTTACTTTCATAATTGCTGGCAATGAATTCAAAATTACAAAAACTATAGATTATTTATTTTCAACCAACTCATTGTTTAAAACAAATTGTTGTCCCATGTAGCTTTCGGGATTTTAATCAAATTATATTTTGTCAAGTTAAAGTTGGTGAAATTGCTTTGTATAAATGGTTTCAGAGCAAACTGATTAACAATGAATTGCTCAAGGTCCTCTTCATGGCCCCTGATGAAGCACTTCAGTGCCCAGTGAGTAGATGCATAAGTCAAGCAACATTATCAGAAATGGCACTGGCAGGAGGGTAGTGAGGAAAGCCACCCACAGAGAGCAAGCCAATCAAAACTCAGAAATGGAAATGGCTTTATTCCTTTCTACTTCCAGGAAACCAGCTTGGGACTCTCAGAAAAATATCTGAGTCTATATTAAATAAAGTGTGTTGGTTAATCCTGATTGTCACCTTGACTGGGTTGAGAGATGCCTAGAAAATAGGTATGGCACACTTCTGGATATGTCATGAGGATGTTGGCAGAGATGATTGGCATGTGGGTCAGCGAACTAAAGGAGGAAGACAACCCTGGATGTTAGTGGCACCATCCAATAGGTTCAGGGCCCAGATGAAGCAAAAAATGGAAGGGGAAGCTGGCATATAGGTACATGTGTGACTCTTCCTAAGTAGGTCCATGTTTTGCTGCTGCCATCACCTGCAGATATCAGACTCTAGTTTCTACAGCTTTTGAGCACAGACTCTCCAGTGACTCTCTCCTTCCATCTCAGACTGGAGCCACATCATTTGTCCCTCTTCTCTGGTTGCTCACTTCCTGGAATAAGAAACTACTGGTTTCTCCAGTCTGCATATAGCCATCATGGAATTGAATGATCCTTCTAGTCATGTAAGTCAATCTAATAAATCCTTCTTATAACCATATGTACATTCCACGGGTTCTGTTCTGCTAGAGAACTTTGGCTCAAACAGATGGTGTTATTCTCATTTTTATTCCCTCTTCTATCACAGTGGGTATTCTGGGCAAAGCTGGTATATAATCTACAGGGTCTAGTACAAAATAAAGATCCAGGCCCCCTTTTCCAAAAGGTACTATAATATATAGGGGTTTGGGGTTTTTTTGTTTGTTTATTTGTTTGTTTTTCCTTTTTCCATAGTACTTCAATTTGTCGTGGTGATTTTTATTTGCTATCTAATGTCATTCTAACTAAAGAAAAATTGAAAGTTGACACTATTAGCATGGATTTTTGCCATTGTTACTTTTTCATACCAAGCCAGTTTTAAATGCAAATATAAAAATTTGTATTGGAATCAGCAAAATTACACAATTTGCATTTCATAGCTCATATATATGCATGTGTTCTTTGTTCTTACCAAAACAGTGGAAAAGTTGTACAAAACTAACTCAATTATTGTTTTACTTACAGATGCATGTACATTCTTCAAAGAGTCTCTACCTTCTATTAATTGATAAGTCAGAAGGACTGGGAGGAAAAAAAAATTACCCTATCTTTTTTCTCTTCTTCTGTATCATCATTTTCATAAGTGGTTGATTTATGGAGGAAAATAACATAAAGAAGAGAGAAAGATGATAGGTTTGTTTAGTGTCTACGGTTGTGAGACTCACTGCCTTCTCTTCACATTTGGAACAAGTTCTGTTTTCCAACAGGAAGAATGATCTCTCAGACCTTTCAATTCACTGTAGCTGACTCAAATCTGTGCAGAAGCAAAAACAGACAAAAGATTCAAGGAACAGACTGAAGAGATTTCAGAAAAACAGCCCAAAATTGAAGCAACCTAAATGCTTCTCAACAGAAGAGACAAATTGTTGTACTTTTATGTAATGGAATATTACTGATAAAGAGGAACAAACTTTTGATACAGACATCAATAGGGTAAATCTCAAGAATAATATGTTGAACAAAGGAGGCCAAAGACAAAAGCAGATATCAAGTGAGTCATATTTTATGAGGTTCTAGATAGAAAATGTCAGACTCAATTTATGATGCAAAATATCAGAATAATATTGATTCCTTTGGAGTGGCAGAGGCATGACCAGAAAAAGACCTAATCAGCCTTCTGAGGTGTTGGATGTGCCTTTACCTGACAGGGTTGTAGATTCTGTGTGCATATGCTTTTATCAAAACATGTCAGATAGTGCACCTAGGATCTCTAAATTTCACTCTGTATAAATAATAACTTGAAGTTACTTATTATTTCTCTTTCCAAAAAATGGCTCTTGTTGTGTTTTTTTAAAGTAAATTTTAAAATCATATTGCCAAATGTCACAAGGATTATATGAGATTGGGACTGGGAAAGCACTCAATTAGTGGATCTATTTAGGAGAAAAGACATCCTTACTATATTATGTCACCCCTGGGATTATTTTTCTTGCCCTCATGGTTTTTCTTACATTAATTTCATTAAAGTTATCTCTGTGGGGAACTTCCACATTGTTGTTAGGTTTACATCTATCTTAGTTAGAGATTGGCTTATTTGCACGTGTGAATTGAGTTCCTTTATTTAATTTTTTACAATTATTGTTCAAAAAAGAAAATAACAGTTTTCTTGATGTGGCCGCCTCATTGAATTAGATTATCAATTCTAATAGTTTTCAGCTCATTCTGTAGATTTTCTTCAGTTCAAATATCTGCCAACAATGACAATCTTTTTCCTAATATTACATGTTACTGTTATTTATTTTTATATTATACAAATAGACTGATTACACTATTTGTACATAGTTAAGCAGCAATGTTACAAGATGCCACCCCTGTCTTGTTTAGGAGAATAACTTTATTATTTCACCATTGTGACATTTGCTCTGAGTATTTAACACAAGAACATATATTAGGTTAGGGATTTTTTTTGTAATTTTTAGAAAGACTGTCTTTGGTTTTAATATTAGTTTGATAAACTAATAAATTTTAATAAACTCTAACTATCAGAATTCTCACATTTATTATCTTCCTTAATGTACTAACATGATCATCTACATTGATGAATACTCTATTGATGCATTTTTTAATTATAGAAATAATCTCTACTTTTTGACAATATATTATCCTTTTAAAATGTGGCAGCTTCCTTTTGTTAATATTTTACTTAGAAATTTTCCATTGATTTTTATAGTTTTGAATCCTGTTTAATTTCCATTTTTCCTCTCAACTGTATTTGGCTTTGATATCAGGGCTATCAATTGACTATGGGAAGCTGCCAAGTCCTCTTTTTGAAAGAGTTGAAATATTGGAAAAAGATATGGCACAACATGCTCATAGAATAATCTGAGCATCATACCTTTGCTAGCAGTTAGCCTCTGTTCAATTTCCCTGGTGATTATTAGCCTCTACTTAAAAAAAAAAATTGTTAACTACTTTTCATCTTATAGTAGGAAATCCTTCATTTCATCTAGATTTTCAAATCTATTTGAATGTAGTTGAAAGGGTATGATTATATGCTTTTCTCATCTGTAAACTTATCACTGTTGTTTTCCACTATTTTTCCAGAAAGTTTTGCCAATGTTTAGTCTAATTTGTCTTTCAGAAAAACTATTTGGCTTTATTTTTTTCTTATCTTGATAAATCTGCTTTTACCTATATTGCATGTTTCTTTCTACTTTTTTGTTTTGTTTTTACTTTTCTTATTTATTGAACTGAAAATATAGGTAATAAATTATCAACCTATTTTAATCTAGGAAATGCACTATAAGATTTTGAATTTCCCCTTGAGCATTCCTTTGGCTGCATTTCATGGATTTTAATAAGGGCCATTCTTTTTTATATAATTGATATTTCATTTCTCCATCTCAAGAGGTTCTTAGAAGATTATTTTTAAGTTCTCAAGTTATTAGATAAAGGAGTCTTATTTCATTATTACCATATATTTACATTAGTAAATATTAGCACATTTCATATTTACTAATATCTCATGGTGGTCACAAAATATGAATTTCATGATTTGTAACCACAAGATTTATATTGTCTTTGTGGCATAGTATTTGTGAAGGGTTTTTATGACTGTCTTATATTTGAAAGGATTTACATGAACCATTCCTGAGAAATATACTTCCATATGTAATTCAATTTATTATTGAATTATTCAAATTCTCTGTTTTGCATAATTTTATTTTTCATTTTCTGGATCTAAAAGATATGTACTAAAATCTCCCACAATGAACTTTAATTTGATAAATCCTCCATAAGTTTCAAGCATTTTTTATCCTTTTTCTATTTCAAAGCTATGTTATAAAGATATTAAATGTGTATGGCTATTCATACATTCTTGGTAGATTTTTAATTTATCAATACAAAATATGATTTTCATTTGAATTTTTCTGGCATTCTACTTTTGTACCTACTTTCATCATTTTAAATTTGTCTGACACATCTTCATACATTCCTTTCAAATATTCTGCTACATATTTTAGAGGTACCTTTTATAAATATCACATATTTGGGGGATTTTTAGTTCTTTTAGTTTTTTAGTTTTTTTGCCTTTTCACATTTATCATGTGAACTCTTTGATTCCCTATATTTTATTCTTCAGAAATGTGTTTCTTTTCCACTTCATATTCTCACTGGAAATGGATTTTTCAATGTTGTTCCATGATTTTTTTTCAGCAAACACAAACAAAATTTATTTGAAATCCCTTTGATTTTTTTCCATACAATGGTTTGGATTAGCCTTTAAAGCTACTGAATGAAACAGACTCTGTATAGCAAATATGGGCATATGCATATATCCAAGGCCATCACTACTCATAAATCAAATTTATACAATAAAATCTGGTAGTACCAAGGATTCACACAATTATACTCTAAGATTAGAGAGTTCTTTTTTATCTAATACATGGAGTCTCCCCTCAAACTCTGTGATCAGGCAATATGAATGACTTTCAGGTTTTGATTTGCTTTTGATTTTTTTCTTAATCTATGCTTTCTTTGTATTGGTTTATTTTTTCAAATACATGACAGCAGAATGTATTATAAATCTTATTACACATATAGAGCAAAATTTTTCATATCTTTGTGTACAGTATGTTCATGATAATTCATGTCTTTATACATGTACTTGTTTTTTTTGCATTACAATTCTTATTACACATATATACCACAATTTTTCATCTCTGTTTGTATATAAGTAGGTTAACACCCAATTCATGTCTTCATACATATACTTTGGATAATGATGTCCATCACATCCCACCATCCTTTTCCTCCCTCTTCTCTTCCTTATCTAGAATTCATCTATTCGTCCCATGTTTCCCCTCTCTACCCCATTATGAGTCAGCCTCCTTATATGAGAGAAAACATTCAGCATTTGGTTTTTGGGGATTGGCTAACTTCATTTAGCATTTCTCCAACACCATCCATTTACCTGCAAATGCCATGGTTTTATTCTCTTTTATTGCTGAGTAATATTCCATTGTGTATATATGCCACATTTTTTTATCCATTTATCCACTGAAGGGCATCTAGGTTGGCTCCACAGTTTACCTATTGTGAATTGTGCTGCTATAAACATTGATGTGGCTGTGTCCCTGTAGTATGCTGTTTTTAAGTCTTTGAGTATAGTCCGAGGAGATGGATAGCTGGGTCAAATGGTGGTTCCATTCCCAGATTTCCAAGGAATCTCCATAATGTATTCCATATTGGCTGCACCAATTTGCAGTCCCATCAGCAATGTATGAGTCTACCTTTTTCTCCACATCCTCACCAAAACTTATTGTTGTCTGATTCATAATAGCTGTCATTCTGACTGGAGTGAGATGATATCATAGAGTAGTTTTGATTTGCATTTCTCTGATTGCTACAGATGATGAGCATTTTTAAAAAATATTTGTTGATTGATTGTATATCCTCTTCTGAGAAGTGTCTGTTCAGGTCCTTGGCCCATTTGTTGATTGGGTTATTTGTTTTTTAGGTGCTTAGTTTTTTGTGTTCTTTATATACCCTAGAGATTAGTGGTCTATCCAATGTGTGAGGGGTAAAGATTTGCTTCCAGGATGTAGCCTCTCTGTTCACCTCATAGATTGTTTCTTTTGCTGAGAAAAACTTTTTAGTTTGATTCCATCCCATTTATTGATTCTTGGTTTTAATTTTTGCACTATAGGAGTCTTATTAAGGAAGTTGGTGCCTAATTCCACATGATGAAGATTAGGGCCTACTTTTTCTTCTATTAGACACAGAGTTTCTGGTTTAATTCCTAGGTCCTTGGTCCATTTTGAGTTAAGTTTTGTGCATGGTGAGAGATATGGGTTTAGTTTCATTTTGTTGCATATTCATTTCCAGTTTTCCCAGCACCATTTGTTGAAAATGCTATCTATTCTCCAGTGCATATTTTTGGCACCTTTGTCTAATATAAGATATTTGTAATTTTGTGGGTTAGTTTCTGTGTCCTCCATTCTGTTCCATTGGTCTACCAGTCTGTTTTGGTGCCAATACCATGCTATTTTGGTTGCTTTTACTCTGTAGTATAGTTTAATGTCTGGTATAATGATGCCACCTGCTTTACTCTTCTTGCTAAGGATTGCTTTAGCTATTCTGGGTCTATTATTTTTCCAGATGAATTTCGTGACTGCTTTTTCTATTTCTATGAGGAATGCCATTGGGATTTTGATAAGAGTTGCATTAATCTGTATAGTGCTCTTGGTAGTATGGTCATTTTGGTAATATTAATTCTGCCTATCCAAGAGCAAGGTAGATCTTTCCTTCTTCTAAGGTCTTTTTTGATTTCTCTCTTTATGGCTTTGTAGTTTTAATTGTATAGCTCTTTTACTTCTTTCATTCAGTTGATTCCCAAGTATTTTTTGAGGTTATATAAATGGGGTAATTTTCCTCATTTCCTTCTCAGAGGCTTTGTCACTGATACACAGAAATGCCTTTGATTTATAGGTGTTGATTTTATAACCTGCTACTTTGATGAATTCATTTACTAGTTCTAGAAGTTTTCTAGTGGAGTTTTTTGGGTCTTCTAGGTATAAAATCATATCAACAGCAAATAGAGCTAATTTAAGTTCTTCCTTTCTTATACATATCCCTTTGATTTCTTTGATCTGTCCAATTGCTCTGGCCAGTGTTTCATGAACTATGTTGAATAGAAGTGGTGAAAAAGGGCATCCCTGTCTTGTTCCAGTTTTTAGAGGGAATGCCTTCAATTTTTCTCCATTTAGAATGATGTGGGCCTGAGGCTTAGCATAGATAGCCTTTACGATGTTGCTGTTATCCCTAGTTTTTCTAGTGTTTTGAACATAAAGGGGTGTTGTATTTTGTCAAATGCTTTTTCTGCATCTATTGAGATGATCATATAATTCTTATTTGTAAGTCTATTGATGTGATAAATTACATTTATCGATTTCTGTATGTTGAACCAAACTTGCATCCCTGGGATGAATTCCTCTTGATCATGGTGCACAATTTTTTTGATATGTTTTGTATTCGATTTGCCAGAATTTTATTGAGAATTTTTACATCTATGTTCATTAAATATATTGGTCTGAAGTTTTCTTTCTTTGTTGTGTTTTTGCCTGGTTTTAGGATCAGGGTAATAGTGGCCTCATAGAATGAGTTTGGAATTACTGCCTCTTTTTCTATCTTCTGAAATAAATTGAAGAATATTGGTATTAGTTCTTTTTTAAAGGTCTTGTAGAACTCGGCTGTGTATCCATCCAGTCCTGGACTTTTCTTGGTTGGTAAGCTTTTGATGGCTTCTTCTATTTCCTCACTTGATATTGGTCTGTTTAAATTGTGTATATCTTCCTGACTCAATCTGGGCAAATCATATGACTTAAGAAATTTGTCGATGCCTTTAATGTCTTCTATTTTATTGGAGTATAAAATTTCAAAATAATTTCTAATTATCCTCTGTATTTCTGTACTGTCTGTTGTGATATTACCTTTTTCATCATGTATGCTGTTAATTTGAGTTTTATCTCTCCTCTTTGTTAGCGTAGCTAAGAGTCTGTCAATTTTATTTATTTTTTTCAAAGAACCAACTTTTTCTTTTGTCAATTATTTGAATTGTTTCTTTTGTTTTGATTTCATTGATTTCAGCTTTAATTTTAATTATTTCTTTCCTTCTACTGCTTTTGCTGCTGGTTTGTTCTTCTTTTTCTAGGGCTTTGAGATGTAGTGTGAGGTCATTTATTTGTTGACTTTTTATTCTTTTTAGGAATGAACTCCATGCAATAAATTTTCCTCTTGGTATTGCTTTCATAGTGTCCCAGAAATTTCGATATGTTGTGTCTATGTTCTCATTTACCTCTAAGAATTTTTAGTTTCCTCCTTGATGTCTTCTGTGACCCATTGTTCATTCAGTAGCATATTGTTTAGTCTTCAGGTGATGGAGAAAGTTTTATTTTTTTATTTTGTCATTGATTTTCAATTTCATTCCATTATGATCTGATAAAATGCATGGTAGTACTTCTACTCTTTTGTATTTGCTAGAGTTTTTTTGTGGCATAGTATATGATTTATTTTAGAGATGGATGCATGTATTGCTGAGAAGAAAGTATATCTGCCTGATGCAGGCTGAAATATTCTATATATGTCAGTTCAGTCTAAGTTATTCATTATGTTATTGAGTTCTATAGTTTCTGTATTCAACTTTTGTTTGGAAGATCTGTCCAGTGATGAGAGAGGTGTGTTAAAGTCACCCAAGATTTTTGTGTTGTGGTCAATTTGACTCTTAAACTTGAGAAGAGTTTGTTTGATGAACATAGCTACACCATTGTTTGGGGCATATATATTTATGATTGTTATGTCTTGTTGGTGTATGGTTCCCTTGAGCAGTATGTAATGTCCATCTTTATCCCTTTTGATTAACCTTGGCTTGAAGTCTACTTTTTTGATATGAGTATGGAAACCCTTGCTTGCTTCCGCAGTCCATCTGAGCGGTATGAGTTTTTCCAACCCTTCACCTTCAGTCTGTGTATGTCTTTTCCTATCAGAGGAGTCTCCTGGAGGCAACATATTATTGGTTCCTTTTTTAAATCCAATCTGGCAGCCTATGTCTTTTGATTGGTGAATTTAAGCCACTAACATTTAGGGTTACACTTGAGATATGGTTTGTATTTCCAGCCATATTTGTTTATTTTTGTTATTTTACTTGAATTGGTTTTCCTCTTTGATTAGTTTTTCCTTTAGTGTACTACCTCTGCTAGTTTCATTGCTGTTTTTCATTTCCTCTTCATGAAATATTTTGCCAAGGATGTTCTGTAGTGCTGGTTTTCTAGCTATAAATTCTTTTAACTGTTGTTTATCATGGAAGGTTTTTATTTTATCTTCAAATCTAAAGCTTAATTTTGCTAAATACAAGATCCTTGGTTGGCACCCATTATCTTTGAGAGCTTGATATATGTTGTTCCAGGATCTTCTAGGTTTCAAGGTCTGTGTTGAAAAATCTGCCATTATCCTAATTGGTTTTCCCATATGTATAATCTGATTCCTTCCTCTTGTGGCTTTTAAAATTCTCTCCTTATTCTATATATTGGGCATTTTCATTATAATGTGCCTTGGTGTGAGTCTGTTGTGATTTTGTACATTTGACATCCTATAGGCTTCTTGAATTTGAATTTCCAATTCATTCTTCATGTTTGGAAAATTTCATGATATTATTTCCTTGAATAGATTGTTCATTCCTTTGGTTTGGACCTCTATGCCAATAACTCTTAAACTTGGTCTTTTTTATGTTATCCCATATTTCTTGGATGTTCTGCTCATGGTTTCTTATCATTTTCGCTATATGGTCTATGTTCTTTTCAAGATGATTTATTTGATTTTCATTGTCTGATGTCCTATCTTCTAAGTGGTTTACTCTGTTGTGTTGCTTTCATTTAAGTTTTTAATTTGGTTTATTATTTGTTTCATTTCAAGGATTTCTGTTTGGTTGTTTTGTGTAACCTCTATCTCCCTGTTGAGGTGATCTTTTGCATCTTTGATTTGTTTATGTATCTCATTGTCAAAGTGATCTTTCACTGCCTGTATTTGTTCTATTATGTCTTCTTTGAAATCCCAAAACATTTTAACCATGTGTACCCTAAAAATCTTTCTCTGTCTTTTTTCTGCTGTAGCTTCCAATTCTTCTAATAATGTGTTTTCTTGATTTGTCTGTGGTACTTTCTTCCCTTGTCTTTTCATGTTGCTCATGTGTCTTCTTTTCCAACACTGTGGATCTGGTGTGTTATTTTTTTACTTTATAGATTTGTAGTGCTCTTCTAGGGTTCTAAGATCTCTGTTTTGTGGAAAAGAACAATATTAACAGATCCCAACATCAACAATACATCACCTATGAACAAATTGTTGTTATTAATACATTTACCGTTTAGTCTCAATGTCCAGAAATGTTGGATTCAATTATTATTTAGAATATAATCAGTAGTTTTATAAAATGGTTTACAGTTTCTGGTGGTGGACAATGAACTGGGGGTCAGACATAGGACAATATGTTGAGGGGAGAAGATGTGAGGGTATATAGTTAATATATGTTAGGCAACGTGAAGGAGAAATCTAGTGGACAGAGTAAGTAGCAGAAAAATATATTGGAGGTAATTTGGGGTAGACAATTATGTGGGAAGATAGTAGAGTACATAAAACAAACATAGACACACATATGTTTTTAGAAAAATACTGGACGTTAAAATAGTATAATTTGAAGGGTGAAGGAAGAAGAAAGAGAAAAAAGGGAAAGAAAGAAGAAAAAAGAGAGAAGAAAGAGAAAAAAGGGGCTTATGCAATTCCTCTATATTATATTATTCAGGTGACTCAGTCCTCAAAGTCCTATTTCATGCAAAGTTCTTGGTTTTACATATGTTGGGGATGTGAGGGCCAGAGGATAGAAGGGTAGAAGAAAAAGAAGAAGAGAAAAAAATAATAATAATACTCTTAGAGATCCGTTTCTTTCTCTTCTCATCCAGTAGGTGGGGTTGTCTCATCTAGCAGGTGTCTCTGCCCTCAGGATGGTGTAGATAACCAGGGTGTGAAGACTGGGCCTGGTGTGGAGCATCTGGAAGCAGGGAGTGCCGCCCACCAGTCCCAGCAGGGAAATAGCACCTCACAGGTCTTTTTTTGTGACCACTCGTCTGACTTGAGGCCCTGGTATCATCTCCCTCTCTTGCCTGGAGATTTACCAAATACTGATCTCTCTGCTATGTTCCAGATTTTAGTCCCTTCCCCTCTCTTATTTATGAGGTCCCAACTGTGGAACCTCTCACCCCCAGGTAGGCGGCGCCCTGTTCGCACTTTTGCTCCTGTCCAACTGAGAGCTATTCTTGTGTTGGGTGGCCACTGTGCTGAGTTAATGCCCTTGGGGAGACGGGAGGAATTGGAAATCAGATACCTGCTCAAATGGCAATCTGATCTGATAGCCATGCCCACCACAAAATGGCCAGGAAGGTTTTCCAAGATGGAGTTGGTCTGCTTTCAGCGCCAGGATATCTGATGATTTGGGGGGAGCTGGGAGATGGCCTTGTGCCATGGGTAGGTAGCAGCTGAGTAACCTGCAAGGGAGCAGCGTGCAGTCTGGAGTTCTGCAGAGGTGCTGATAGGTGTTTCTGCTAAGCCGCTTGAGAGCCATGTGGGCTTTGGGAACAGAGTCCGGAGACTACTTGAGCCCACAGGCTCTGATTTCTGCATGGGTGGTGGCAGTGCTGGTGATTTCTGCTAAAATCCACTGGCCCCTGGAGATCTAATATGGGAACTGCCCCCACCTAACATGGTGAGAATGTTGAGCCAAGATGGTGGCGGTCTGCTTTCAGCACCAGGGTGTCCAATGAGGTGAGGAGAGCAGGGCGATGGTATTGTGCTGTGGGTAGGTAGCAGCTGAGTGACCTGCATGGGAGCAGAGCGAAGTCTTGCAATCTGCAGATGTGTTGGTAGGTGATTCTGCTAAGGTGCTCCCTGAGTCTTATGTGAACCAGAACTTCGGGCTTTGGGTCCTGCTTGACCACTGAGGCCTGGAGCCCTGCACAATGCTGGTGATTTCTGCAGAGAGCAGCTGTATAGGGGCCCTCTAACACTCTCAGAGATGCAGTATTCTGACTAGGTAAGATCTGGATCACAGAGCAATACAGAATGCTGCCTCCCTCTGGTCCGCCATCTTGAACTCCTCCCTGTTCCATGATTTTTAAAAGTAATTTGTAGGTTTTTGCATTTCAGGGATTTTTGTTTGTTTTACTTTTTGGTGTTTTCTTTGGCTTTTTGTTTGTTTGTTTGTTTGTTTAGAGATACAATTTTCTATGGACCATGCATTTACAACCATTTTATAAACAAGCTCTTTGTCCAAGCTACCTTTTCCCAGATATTTGTACAGTGAACAGCCTCAGAAGATATTACATCCCTTCATAACAAAGAAAAGATTTGATTGCTACCTTAGAAGGTAGAGATAGTGTTTCCCTTCTGAGCAAATGGTAGACATATTTATTTCCATTTGAAAAAATTTGGGTCCCCTGTATTCATGACTCTTCTTCTGTAATGCATCCATTGCATGTTCCTCCATGATGTGTCACTTCATTCTCTTCACATCACCCTGCAGTAATTAAAGTTCAAGTAACCAAAGTAAATATGCAGATATTTATTCTACCTGCTGTGGGTAATAATATTCTTTGTCTCTGACAAGTTTTCATGAAACTAGAATGGGTAATTGATTTGCTTACTAGTCAGATAATATCTCAGACCCTTCACAGTTTTTGTTATCTTGTTCATTCAATTTTCAATCCCCTATTTTAATGTTCCTCAACATGAGGTCTATGGATCATTGAGCATTTTTGTGACTAAATGAAAACATTTGGGTGTGTTCTCCTGCCTATTGGTACAACCACATCTTTCTAAGCTGGCCTCAAATGGAGCAAATGGCAACAGGAGTATGTGTAAATTTGGAAGTGTGAATTGTCACGAATGGAAAAATTAAAAATCCTTAGCACTATGGTAGGCAAGGTAGGTGAAAAAAATTATATATAAAAAGTTGTGTAAATAACCAAAGCACCAAAAAAAAAAAAAAAAAGATTATGACACAGTAACAACCTTTGAGACTGAACACCTTAGGCCCTTGACACTCTTCCAACCCCAAGATAACCAGTTATCAGAGAACTCTGGAAAAGGGCAAGATTCTAAGCCCATTCCCAGTTTGTGTTCTAATCTTAAGCTTGGGCATAATGATGGATTTGAAAACTGTAAGTACTACCATTTTTTGTCCTGACCAATAGCCATCACTGTTGCATCAATGGGCTGGATTTCATTATCCATTTGAGAAAATGGTGGACTCTGGGCAGTATGCAGAAACTCCCCCAAATTTTGAAGTTACCTTTTCTCCAGGAAGGTTCAGAAAAATCCTCTCTCCTTTCAGCCTTGCCACAGTCAGGGTGAATACAGGAATGATGATGTAGGATGGTGATTGATCCAAACTCATGGAAGACAGCAGAAGACACGTGTGATGTAGACTTTATTAATGCTATGCCAAGTCTCCCTATAGTGCTCAAAATTACCAGTATTTGCATTCATGTATCTATAAAGTATTTTTTTAAGCTTCGATTTATTTGAGGAAAGAAAGGAGACATTTGTAAAAGAGAGTGTGTAACCATGACCAGAAATGAGCAGAAAAACAATTGTAAAGAAATTAATCACAAATCATAGGTGCAAATTTCCTCATTTTTTTTTCTAGTCGTGTTTAATTGTTTGGGTTTGATTTGTGGAACAGGATTTTCTCTGCTTCAAATGGAGTTACTTTCCATATTTTTCTCATTTGATATGATCTGGGGAAAAAACACAGATATCCCTTAAGAGAGACAAACAATTCACGTCATGAAAATGGGCTGCATAAAACTGTAATAAATACATATTCAAGGGCATAAATATGTAGTAACACATTGCAGCTAAAAATCAAATATGTGGTAGAATTTCCCTAGAGATAGAAACAGGCTGCATCAAAAGCAATTTATCCTTTCCCGAAAGGCCCCAAATATCCCACATTCTCAGTTCACACATCCTGCCTTCTGGACCTCTTTTGACATTTTGAATTGGTAATATTTTCATGTGTTCTTGTTTTCAAACCACAGTGTCACTCCTAGGCAGGTGGGGCACACATTCATATCTCTTAGAGTAACAGCTATTGCCTCGCTTTCTCTAAATGCCCAAGACGGTGATTTACATCTTTCTTCTCAGGATGTGCAGAATAGATTTTCATCTCCCTCTCCAAATGAAGTTTTATCTTTCTGTCCACAATGACAATTGGAGGAAAGCTAAGATCACTTTGCTTTTCATGTTTTCCTCAAACATAAATCTTGTCAATACCTTTTAAAATACAACTCCCAAAGCAAAGCAATTCTTCCACCATCACTCCATGTTACAAACCCTACTATCTTTCAATCGGACACCAACTCCTAAGAAATTGTATCTTTGGTGAGTGGGCAGAAGGTGAAGCACAACAAGGACCCAGATCTTAATACCAATAAGGCAGACGACTTTGGCCCCAGTCCAGAGGATCTTGTTGAAGTTAATCCTTCAGTTGCTTCTGCATCGTTTCCAATGATACTGATACTCTTCCTCTGATACTCCAGCTCCCTAGACTCCAGCTCCCTAGACTCAACTTAATAGTTAAGTTGTCTGCCTTTCCTGCCCAGCAATAAGGTCCAAAGGAATGCCTGGTTCACCAGATCCACAGCTCTTGCCGGGTTGTTCTAAAGATGGAATACGGTAATTTATGTAAGACCCTCAACACAATACCATATAGGAGTTAGCTACCATCATCACCATTATTACTACCATTTTCTATTATTATGCCCAAGCTGTCTTGGGTTAGTATAGTTTTTGAGAGATTTTTTTTTTAGTTCTTCTTTCATTTTATTACATTCTAACCTTTAAAAAGTTGACCATTTTTCTTTTCTTCCCAGTTTCCAGGGGTGTGAGAGGAATTCTTTTAAAAGATATATCAGTGTCCTATTGCATAATGTGCAACATGTGACCCCATAATTTCTTTTTCTCAGTATCTCATCATTCCATAAGCAACCAGCCATATCTCCTTCACATGAGAAATATTCATCAATGTATTCAAGCAATGACAGATGGATGGATGTTGCAAACAGCTTTAATTTAATCTTAAATGTTTTCCCAAAGAAATGAAGCAGAGAAAAAAGTAGTAAAAGTAATCAGTAAGTGGAATAATTGTGCCTAAAACCTTTCTGTTGCTTAAGTAACAAGGAAACCTAATCCTATAATTTATAGGACAAGTAATTCATAAACTGATAAAAAAATGTTATCTGAAAGCAGAAAAAAATGTCTCTTAATGATAGAATGCATAACACTCCACATTTATTTTGAGGCCATAGACTGATCTGAAGTATAGTCTGCTTAGTGAAGACTAAGTTCTGTTATTTAGGATGCAATCGCACAGTTGGGGTAGGCGGGTGTCCATTTTGAACTCTGGCTGACAGCATGATTATTGAATTCTAATTCCATTAGTCCTCTACTACGGTCTTCATCATTTACTAGCTAATCTTGGACAAGGTACTTAACCTTTCTGTACCTAAGTTTCCACATCTGTACTACAAACATAATGATAAAATTTACCCCAGGAGACTGATTTGAGAATAAAATGGAATATTGCATGTGAAATCACTCTCTGTCCCACTGTAGATAATAAATATTATTTATTAATATAAGAGGGCTCCGTTTTTAGTTTTATGGAAAATAATTAGATATCTTACAACATGAATTTACTAAATCTCAAAATTTTCTTAAATCTAAAACTATGGCTAAGCTGTATCAGCACAGAACTAAAAATAAATAAATAAATAAATATTAAAAAAAAAAAAGAAAGAAAGAAAGAAAAGCTTTGATCACAGATCTTTAGGCCCAGATCTTCCTTTGTTTTTGTTTTTGGTTTTTTTTCCCCTCTAATAGAACCTGAGGTTCAGAGTCAAGTGAATCATTCTCATACCAAGGACCACCAAGACCTTATAAATGACCCTGTCTTGTCTTTGATTTTTTTATTTCCCATTTCCTCCTTCCTCCTTTCCCTGGCTACCTGATACAAACACAGGTGCTTCCTCTGCTTATCTCTGTGTAATTTTGAAAAGGTATATTGAAATACATATGCAGGTTTGAAAAGTTGTTTATGAAGGCAGAGCTCCTCATATACACAAATGATACTGTACCATAGATCTGAGGTGGTTATGATTTCACTCACACTGTGTTTCTAAAATCTATTTACATTTTTGGGTCTACATCTAGGTTGTTGCCTCTGGCTGCTACGTGGTGTTGCACACATCCACAACATTTTACACATTTACTCACCCAGAGATTGTCACCTGAGTAGTATTCAATGATCTGTTTCTACCCATTCAGCTGAAATAAATATACCTATTCATGTTCTCTTATGGAGCTATAAAGGAGTGCTTTCTGGAAATGGAATTCCTGGGAAAGGAGAGACCATAACTAATTTTACTAATATAGCTAGATGGCTTCCTAGAATGATTATACTATTAACTGACATTCATACCAACCCAACTGTTATTCTAAAACTACTATTCTAAACATTTCTCACTTTGGCCCATCATCCAACTGTCAGGAGGTTTTAAATTGTCATTTTATCCCACATTTTCTTAATAGCTGGTGTTGACTTTCTATTTATATCTTTATCTGGCATCTTGATGAAGTCCTTATTCATGACATTGACCTATTTTTAATAACATCTCCTCTCCATCTCTTGTGAATGTATAGATTGTGTTTATATATCTGAAATAACTAGTGTTAGATTTTTCAAGTATTTCCCCGAGCCCCTTATCCATACATTGACCATATTTATGTTTTTATTCATTGAGCAGACTTTATTTTTATGTAGCCAAGCCATGCATTATTCTTCTTTATGGGTCATAATTTTGAATTATTGTTTAAGAAGTACTCTGTCCAATTCCAACCAAAGTCACAAAAACATTCTTTGATATTTTCTTCCATTAACTTTTCAAGCCACATTTAAAGTAGAAAGGGTGGGTTCTAGTCAATAATAGTATTGCAATAGGAAGAGAATCCAGCGTAAGCCAAACTCAACTTCACCAAAGCAGAAAAGAGTTTTTCAGACTGGGATAAGCTAAGGCAAAGGGATAGAAGGGTACAAAGAGTGTAGTGCATGTGACTAGATCACTTGGATTTGTGAACTGGCACTTATCTGGAAGAGATACAAATTTCTCCATCTTTGTGACAGAGGCATTGGTTCAACAAAGCAAAGCACCTATGGAAATTAGGTACTTACCCTCCCACAGGGCCCAGGAAAGAAAGAGCAAGAGTTTTCTCCATAAATCTTGGTATTTTAAGGAGAAATGTCTCTCAAGTCCACAAGGAATACTTTGGGGTAGCAATATTTCATCTCATAGAGGTACAAAAAGAATTTATAGTTGAAAGACCTCTTAAGTAACTGCTTTCAAAGGCAATTCAGGGGCTGACTGTAATGGTTAAGATTCTTCCCTTCTCTTTTTACCTTCCCAATCATGGGGTGAATGGGCTTCCTCTGCTATGTACTTCCTCCATGATATACTATTGTCTCACTACAGGCCCAAAAGCAACAGGGCCAACCAACTTTGGACTGAAATCTCCACAACTGTGAACCAAAATAGACCTTTCCTTATTTTAAGTTGGTTATCTCAGGTGTTTTGTTACAGTAGCAGAAAGATAGCTAATATAGCCTTTTTTAAAATGTAAGCTTTCAACTGATTAGATAATGGCCATCCACATCAGGGAGGGTGATCTACTTAACCTATGAATTCAAATGTTAATGTGATCCTAAAACACACTCACTCGGCACAATGTCTGACCAAATATTTGGGCACCCTGTGGCCTAATAAAGTCGGCCCATAACATTAACCATCATAGCAGCCTCTCTGCTTATCACCAAGTTTATACAAGATCAAACAGTACATTCTCCTGTGGCATGGAGCTTTCTCAGGTAAGCATTTTAAGGAGGTCTGGGGTCATCCTAGGGACACAGTCTTATGCAGCTAGAAACCAAGATGGAATTTGGTGGTCTTTTAGTAGAGTTTGGATGGAGTCATTATGTGTGAAGAGTTCTGCCATTCTCCTGCAGAATTTACCTCTCAAAATAATCCAACCACAATGGGGCGTTTTGGTATATTTCAGAATGTAACTATATGCAATGGTTCCAATATGTACAATATTTAATCACCAAGGTTTAGTTAGGTAACACACTTCCCCTCATAACGCTTTTCAAATTTCAATTGCTGTGGCATATTAACTCTGAGTAATTGCATGAAGTAAAAACTTCATACCCAGCTTTTCAGTCCATAAATCAACACATGAATGACAGGTAGGTAGGTCAGTGACCAATCATATCACTTCTTTCCAGGTCTGTCTGTGACTGGTCATTGCACATCTGTCACTCAGTTCTTGAACAGACAGCAAAGAAAGCAGTTTGTCATCCTCTTGTCTCCCAGTGGTGAGCCCATGTGACAATTTACAAAAATTGGTAATCAAAAGAATTAGGCAACAAAGACAAAAGTGCAGCAAAGAAATAAAAACTGGTATTGCTGGAAGTGCAATTAAGATTTAGCATAAATAGAGTTACAGAGACTATAACTGCCCACAGGAATGTGGACATTGCCCCTATTTCAGAGATGAGATTTACTACCAGAGCACTTAGTGAAAATAACCATAGGCATAAATGAGGAAAGTGTCTGTGATAGACAATGCAGGTGTCACAGAGGAAGTGAGGCCAACAAGAACTTCACATTAAAGTACACTCCAAGATAACTTCTCAGCACCAAAAGTGCAAAAAACAATCTGTTGGAAGACTATTAATATTTAGAAAAGAATATGATGATTCTTTAAGCTATAGAAAAGATGATTGCTTCATATCATTAGCTATACAATGAGAATAAGCACTACTAAAACTACTCTAAATGTTTTTAACCAAAAAATTCTTTAAATTCTCTCAATTTTCTAATGTTTCATATGACAGTAAAATTAAAATAATAATTTCAATTTTTCATTTATTGTCTATTTCTGACACTAAGAGAATTTAAAATGTTCTGAAAAAAAAAATTTAAGATTTCAAAGATTTTGCAAGTTATGGACTTAGCATTTTTTTCTTGTGGATTATAAGGAGCACTTTCCATGGTTTCAGGATGCATGGTGGGTTTTGCAGTTCCACGATACCATGCAAAGCAAAATCGACTGTGTCTGTCTATCTGTTTTTATCCTATCATCGTATATATACCTAATATAAATACTCTCTCAGCTTACAAATCACATTATTCAAACCTTTGCTGATATTTTGTCTGCTTGAACTGTCAGTTTCTAAGAGAGGCATATTAAATTTTTGAATTAAAATTTTTGTTTCTTCCCCCTATTTTCCTGTCAGTTATCACTCTTATTCTCTATGATTATATTGTTGGTGATTGTTTTATGTTATTCATCTACTTTTTTTCTTTTCGTCAATATAAATTACACATTTTCGCTCACAGTACTTTCCTTTTATAGTCTACTTAGAACATTAAATCATTACTCTATGTTCATTTTGATGAAGACTTCTTTTACCCATAGTGCTTTCCAACATGGTGTTCCATTAATTTGAAAGTTATTAAATGTCACAAAAAATTGCAGATTTATTAGATATTAAATGCTAAGTTCAATGGCTTTTACATCAGTTTGAAAGTATTATCAGCAAGTAGTGTTGCTGTTGACAAGTTTTGAAAATTTGATACCTGTTCCATTAGAGTTGATTAGCTTTCTGGAAAATTTTTGGACTTTTCTATACTTCAATGTCATCATCATATTTTGGGGGGATGCTGGGGATTAAACCTAGGGACTTTCTAAACAAGGGCTTTGTTACTGAACCCACCTCCCAGCCCTTCACTATAATTTTTCTGTATGTGTCTATCTTAATTTATATTTTATGAGCCCTTTAAATTTGAGGTCTAATATTTTATTCACTTCTATAAAAATCAATAATTCTTTACAGTTTCCTTCCATTCTGGAACAGATGTTTTTATATAGATTTTTACTTTTCATATTTCCTCTATATCTCATTCTTTATTTTACACTTCTGCTAGTATCTTCTTGAGGAGTTCTTCAGTCTGATTTTCTATCTCACAATTTGTTCTCCATTTGTGCCATACCATGCTTTAATTTCTCTGTTTATTTCAACTAATATATTCACATGCCAGTATTTCCAATTGATTTGGCTCTATACTCGTTTCATATTTCTAATATATTTCATAATTTCCTTTATATTTTTGAAAGCATTCATTAAGCTAGTTTTAAATCCTGATTCCGTCTTTCTAATTTATTTTTATTGGTGCATTATAATCATATAAAATAGCTGGGTTCATTATGTGATATATATATATATATATATATATATATATATATATATATATACACACACACATAACAAAATTAGTCAATCTCATTCTTTAGTACTTTCCTTTTCCCTTTACTCTTCCATCCCCCAAATCCACTTGCTCTACTCTACTGATATCCCAATTATTATTATTATTATTCTCTTAATTAGAACATTATAGTTATATATATGAATAGAAGCAGGATTCATTATATTTGTACATGAACATAGCATAATTTGGTAGATTTCATTCCCCAGTACTTCCCATGGTCTCCCCTCCTCCCTCCCTCTCAATCTCCTTCTTTTATTCTATTGGACTCCCTTCTATTTTTGTAGATTCCTCATTTTTTATTCCTCTTCTCCCCACCCCCAGCTTCCTCAGATGAGAGAAAAAATATGACACTTTACTTTCTGAGTTTAACTTATTTCACTTACCACAATGTTCTGCAGTTTTATCCATTTATCAGTAAATGACATGACTTCATTCTTCTTTATGATTGAGTAAAATTCCATTGTGTGTATATATACATCACATTTTCTTTATCCATCTGTTGACAGGTATCTAGGCTGGTTCCATAACTTGGCTATTGTGAATTGTAAGGCTATAAACATTGGTGTACGTGTACTGCTATAGTTTGCTAATAACTCTTTTGGATAAATACCGAGTGGGATAGCTCGTCATATGATGGGTCCATTCCTAGTTTTTTGAGAAAACTATATACTGCTTTCCAAAGTGATTGTATTAATATGCATTCCCACCAACAATGAATAAGTGTATCATTTTCCCTACATCCTCACCAGCATTTATTACTTGTATTCTTAATGCCTGCCATTCTAACTGAAGTGAGATAAAATCTCTGTGTAGTTTTGACTTGCATTTCTCTTGATTCTAAGAATTTTCAACATTTTCTTTCATATATTTATTGACCATTTGTATTTCCTCCTTTGAAAAATGTCTGCTCAGTTCATTGTCCATTTATTGATTGGGTTTTATGTTGAGTTTTTTGAGTTCTTTATGTATTTGGATATTAATCTCTTTTCGAAGTAGTAGCTGGCACATTTTCTCCCATTCTGCAGGCTTTCTCCTCATGTTCTCAATTATTTCCTTAGCTGTGAAAGATTTATTTAATTTAATGTTATCTCACTTATTGATTCTTAATTTTATTTCTTGAGCTTTTACAGTCTTAAGAAGGAAGTTGGTGCCTGAGCCAATATGTTGGGATATTGACCCTGTTTTTTTTTTTTCTACCAGCTGCATTATTTCTGGTCTAATTCCTAGAATTTGGATTCACTTTGAGTTGAATTTTTTGCAGGATGAGAGATATGGGTCTAGTTTCATTCTTCTACATATGTAATTCCAGCCCAATGTCATGGGTTTTTCTTCAACAGAAGTTTTTCGCACCTTTGTCAAGGATCAGATGACTGTATCTACATGGATTTTTCTGTGTCTTCTATTCCATTTTATCCTTTTATTCTAATTCACCTGATTTCATTGCCCATTTACTGTCTTTTATCACTTGTGACCATCCACATGTCTGTTTTTCCATGCTAGAGTAGTCTAGGGATACCAGACATTTTAAACTTGGAGAAGTATCTGTGCCTTTCCTAGTGAGGAAAGATGGCAGGAATAACTGTCCTCCATTACCAGTAGGTGAATGCATCTTAGACCCCGGTAAACTTCCCTGCACCCACACTGATCCTTTCTAAGAACTGACTTCCTAAATGTAGTATCTTGCCCACAGACAGATATTTGGAGAGCGCTGGAGAAGAAAGATGCTCAGGGCCTGGACTATCCTCTGGGCCTGTGCTTGTCAAGGCTCCTCCTTGTCCAGACTGCACACCACCCTGATGTTGGACCACACCAGTGCCTCTGACTGGCTCTAATGTGCTTCTGTTGTTTTCCACATTACATTAAGCACACAGCACACAATGTTTAGCCCAGGACAATGTGGAACATATCCACCTGGTATCCTTGAATTCCCAGGATGCATCAGTGGTGAAGAGAGACTGTTTTATTTTTTATTTTTAAAAAATCTTCATAATAAGTAAGATGGCCAATTTCCTATTTTTTTTCAAGATAATTTGAACCAGGCAATTTAGGAAAACTTTTCCTCAAAGGTAAGTGTAGAGTCAGAAAAAAGAAATCAGTCTGCCCCAGAATTATATTCAGAGCAAGTATAAGGCAGTTATAATATAAAGCAAATACTATTATGAGGAAAGATAAGTTTTCCTTTTGGTTCTCTGGCCATTCTTTTTAATTCTTATAGATGGCTTCTCCATCTTTTCTTTCCTTTTTTTTTCCCCTGGCAGGGAGACATCTTTTGCTGCTAAAGATCCAACTCTGGGCCTTGAGTTTGCTAAGCACATGCTCAACCACTGAGCTACACCCCAGCTCTTCCCATCTTTAAATGTCAGAGTTTGCTCTTCTCACTCCATACTTTCTCCTGAAATATATTCCTTCATTACTTACCTTTGCCTGATTTTTGCAATCTTTTGACTTATGTGTTTCTTCATCCCACACAATTATCAAAATCTGAGTTCATAAAAGCAACTGTCTAGTTAAAATCTGCTGAAGATCTCAACAAGGATCAACTTGTGGGGTGTGTGACCTGTGCAACCCTTAGTTTAATGTTCTGTTATCTTCATCTTGAAATTTAAACCATGGTACTGAAAATAATACAGTCCTGGTCCTAAAGTGATATTAAACAAATATTCCTTTATCAACTTTCTTTCCAGAAGAGCTTCTCCAGTGTTTCCTGGTTAGTACAGGCAGCTTTTGATCCAGAAGCCCTTGCCAGAAACCCAAGACTAATCCTTCGTGGCTCCTGCCTGTTCAACCACAGAAGATCAGTCATCAGGAAATCCGAATTTTAATTCCTAAACATCTCCAGACATCGAACATTCTCATCTTTTTCTACCACTTATATAAAATGATCCTCTTCTTTCTTGACTACCACGGTGACTCCGAGGTTCATCTTCTCACCCATGCTTCTGGTATCTTCTTCCCCACCCATCTTTCCTGCAGGGGCCATCATTAGAGGTCCTCCAGCACCAATAGGCTTACAATCTACAAGGAAGACAGAAGGAAAAAAATATCCATAAAAGGAGATTGTTTGAAATACATGCTAAATAGAAGATTAAATAATATGCTGTAGTCCCCGAAAGAAAGACAACTCTAATTGTGATTTATGATGGAGAGCAGTCAAGTAATTTTAACATTACAATGCATTAATTTTAAAACATTTTTCAAGTATTCAGTTTATGAACTTTTTCTCTTTTAACTCAGATTTCCTATGGGTGATGAATTTTGCAGAGACTGATACCAAACTTCAATGTGTCTCCTTCCTTAACTTTCTCCTGCGATTCATTCTTGCATTGTTATAGGATTTTTGCATTTCAAAATATACATAATTCCACCCTCCTTCTTAAATACTCCACAGTAGCACTCTTTACAGTAGCAGGAATGGAATTTCACCAACTGATGGGAGTCTCCTTTCTGGCCTCATTTTCAGATTCCTGCCTGTCCCTCCAGCAACACTCTGCATTAACCACTGCACATGAATCAAGAATGTCTTGCTCACTCTCATGGGTCCATGCTCACTCTCATGGGTCCATGCTCCATGGGCTTTTCGGCAACTCCTATGCCTTTTAGATTCATCCTCTTACACCCTGTGTTTTCTCTGTGCCTTTCTCTTGGACATAGCCCACCCCAGGAAATAAATTACTCATTCAATTAAATTCTATAATATGACGTACACATCTATATTATAGTGTTTGCTGTACTGCGCATTATCCATTTTAAGATGCACCTTTTTATATTTTAACACCTCTAAAATCAAGATGTGTCTTATAATAGCAAAATTGTTATTATTTCAGATAATTTAATTTAAAGCCACATAAAATAATGGTACACCTTACAATTGATGACATCTCAGATTAGATGAATTATGGCAATTCTTTCTTATAAATCTTCCTTTCCTTCTAGATCATGAGTGTCTTGTGCGTTATTCATATGCAATCCATGTATTAGAGAATATATATTTCCATAAATGAAAATTATCTAACCAAGTAGGTAATACATGCACTAAAGAATGAAAGATAGAAGAAATATTGATAGGTAATAAAATTTTGACTGGTCAAATCTGAATAAAGTCTGTGATTGTACTCATATCAGTTTTCTAGCTTTAGCTTTGTACTATAATTATTTAAGTTGTTACCATTGGGGAAATATAATTAAGGGTACATTGGATCGCTCTACTATAGTTTGCAATTTTCTATGAGTTTAAAATTATTTTAAACCAAAATGTTTTAAGATCAAATATATGTAATAAATAAATATAAACCATGCATACTATTATATATATATAATATGTACATAAAATCTAAAACTTTGTTAGCAATAAATCCACAGAAATTCATTTTTATTTTATTATTTTTTTATTTTTATGTTTTTGGTACCAGGGATTGAACCCAGGAGCACGTAGCCATTGAGCCACATCCCCAGCCATTTTTCTTTTTTATTTTTGAGAACAGGGTCTCACTGAGTTGCTTAGGACCTCACTAAGTTGCTGAGGCTGGCCTTGAACTTTTGATTCTCCTGTCTCAGGCTTACAAACCACTGGGATTACAAGCATGTGCCTCCTTGCCTAGCCAGAAATCCATTTTAAAAAGACGATAGAGTTTTGACAGATATAGAACAATATAGACACTGTAGAATGAAATCAGTGCCTAATAGCTATTACATTTTACTTGTTACTGGTATTCCCTTGACCCACCTTTTCTATGTAACTGCCTAACAGAATACTTAGCATCATTGTTCAAGACTACCAGTATTACTAGAAGATATTCCTTGTATCTTGATTCTATGACTTTACTGTTCCTCTCAAAAATAAAAATATTTAACTTCACTTTTAATCAAGAAAGAAAGAAAGAAAGAAGAAAGAAACAACAAATGAACAAATAAAAGAGAAAGAAAGAAAGAGGTTTTATTTTATCTCTGTAGTCAGGATGCACAGTCTGTAATAGTTAAAAACTTTCATCTCATTTAATGTCCAAGTTTCACCCACTAATTGGGCTTGCTAAAGCAGACAAAGAGGGCTGCTCCTTCTTTTGTTTCCTAATTGTATTCAGATTCTTTTGCCCTCTTTTCCCTCCAAGATTCATATAGATTTCTAGGTTGGTGGAAGAGGCAGAGCAGGTAACAGGCATGATCCTTCCTTGGATGGCAACATGACAAATGGGCAGTAGCTTCCCCAGAGATTGCAGAGTTTTTAGAGCCAACACCTGCTGGACCTTGCAAATGGGCAAAATAACTCTCTTCCTCCTGGGCCCTTCGTAAGAGCTCCCTGTTCGCTGTCCTCACAAGGCCAAGGACTTCTTCTGTATTACAAATGCAGTTTTCCTTCAGTACAACCAGTTTCTTTCTCTGTTCTGCTCTATTAGGCTGATATCATAACCTCTTGCCTTTGAGTCCTCAGCTGGGCCAAAGAGGATGGTGATGAAGGCTTATAAAATTGGTGGCCTGCACCTCTTTTCAAGTTCAGAACTGTCCAACTTTATCTGCCATTTGGGGCATGAGGGCCTTGGACAAAATAGAAACACAAACATTCCTCTTTTTACAGACACTTCATTGATTTATTCTATTAAATTTAGGATATTAGGATTTCTTTTCTAACAATATTTTTCCCAGACAAGAGATTATCAAAATAATACAGTCACTTTAAAATATGATTTTTTTTCCTTTTTATCTTCCACTGTACAATCCTCTTCAGTGCCAGAAGTCTGCAGGCACAGAGGCCAGGCAATGGTTTAGGGACACAGTTTACTCTGGCATGGGACACTATGAGAGACCCAGGAGGATGGGCCTGCCATAAATCCAAACTCTTACATAAATATCAAAAATTTCAAATCTGGTTTCAAATCATGTCATGCATTAGAAATAATCATTTCATATGTGCTCCAGAATATTTATTTTTTTCAAAGAAAGCATGGATGAAATTTTTAACTGAAAATTAAATAAATCCTATCTAATAGTATAGATGACAAATACATATATGGTAAAACAAGCTATTTCCATACTTCATTTAGTATTCCACTTTAAGCATTGCTACTTAAAGAGAATACATACACCCTCAGCAGTGATATCTGATCAATATTCTTAAATTTGAGATATAAGCACTCAACACATTTTAAAACATGTAAAATAAAGTCTTTATATTTTCAAATGAGTTCTGCAAAGGAAGCAGGTGCTGTGTATGAACATATATAGCATATACCTGGCTCTTAGGGTATACTGAATTTTTAGGATGGCTTTCTGAAATGGCTTTGTGCAATTTTAATGATCTTGTTAATACAACATTTTAAAAAAAAGACAACAAAAAATTTCAACAAAATATCCAATCTTTAAACTTTAAGTCAAAAGCTATACACATGGAAGACTGAAAAATAACCAGCTTTAAAATCCTGTCCTTTCAACAATACAACTGCACTCTCAAATATGCTTTGTTGTTTTCTTTTAATTCACTAAAATTAATCTTATAGATGTAGATGCCAGATTTGCATTAATTAAAACTCTACTGTAGAAGCCAGGCTTAATTGCAATCAAATTTGCTTAATTATGCATGGCGAGAGATTCCCAAACGAGAAAGGTTTTAGTAAGGATTTTGGTTTTTTGCATTGACAAAATAAATTGAAATTGTCATTTTTTGTGTTTTATGTAACACTTGTAAATAATTTGTGGAGCACCTTAAGTCTTCTATGTAAAGCAATGTTATTGCTTAAGTAATTATAACAATCTGCATTTTTCATTGTTAATTGTGGGTGTCAGACTCATTAATTTTAATTTACAGACTGTAATGAAATTAAGAAAATTTTGTGCTGATCTGCTGAAACTTGTCTTACAGGAAGTTGTTTAATACAACTAAAGTTTGAAAAAGTCAAGCCTCATTTTTGCAATTTGTGTTTTAACCAATACAATCATTCTACAGCAGTTTTTTAGTAAAATTTCCCTTCAATACAGGAACATATAAACCATATGACAAATTCTTGATTGTAAAAATCCCTTGATGTTTCACAAATAGCAATAATTAAGCCTAATTTTATATTTAACTTAGGATTATACTTTCTAGTTAAAGAAAACCTACAAACATTAGGAATATAGTTTCAATTTTATTTTTATTTTATTTCTATAAGGGATCCTATGGTTGGGAAGAGAATGTTTCTGAAAAGATAAATATAACAAAAATCAATTTTATCATTCTCAGATCAATGGATTATCAGTGAATTATTTGACTCACATTTCAATGTAGATTACCCACATTTTATTTTGTCTAAAATATCTGTGATATAGTGTCAAATACCACATGTAAGTAGTCTTGCTTTTTTTAAAAATTTGAAGTTTAAACTAACTGATTCATTTGGAAATTAGTAAAGCATACAATTTACATAAAGAAAGTTAATGAATGACAAAGAACAATACTAAATCTTTTTTGTTTTTATGTTAAGACACTGCATTTTGTTCTTGAAGCCTGTTTAAACTTTAAGTGGTATAATTATTAATATAAAAATATAATGGCAATAGAAAGTATCTTTCATGCTTATTTAGTACCAAGTCAACTCAGGGAAATTAGCAAAAGAGTCTTCACCTCAATTATTATTCATCTAATTAAAAATTCCAAAACAATTACTATAATTCTACTTAAAACCAAGCATGAAAGTTTGATGGTTGAGAACACAATTGTTGAATGTCTCATGAAGAAAAAGACAAAGCAAAGATTATTCCATAATTAATGCTAACCTTTAATTACTAGTCTTTTTAAATTGGATTACTCTGAAGAGGTAAGAAATCACCAGGAGCATCTAGACAGGGCATTTCTACATGTCACACTTTCCACAAGGTATTGGTGGTGGGTCAGATTCCTTATAAAAGACATGATAGAAATAAGAAATGCCAAGATATCAAATAAATTGAAGACAAGCACCTAAAGGAATTTCCCCATAATTCTTAAGCAATGAGAAGATAATGGGATTCAATGTTTAACAAATTGACAGGAAAAATTCAGAACACTTTTCCTCCAAGACTGAAAATTGAAAATGACTTCTGTTAGCCTCCAAATGTGTTCATTTTTTATTTCTTCAAAAGAACATTTGACCACTCTTCTATATTTTTTTCCTATTCTTAATTCTAATCCATTTTCACCCTTCTCTGGAAACCATTTGACTCTATTGTTCCAAACAAATTTTTCTATGACTTTCCATGCCTGTCCTTAGGATATTATAAAGGGGTTCCTTTACTGAAATGCATTTATAATACCCTGTGGATATTTAAAATTTACTATTCTATCATTTTTTAAGCCAAGGCATAGTTATATACAAATCCATTAACAGAACTTGTTTTCCAATGCTCCTTATTCTTTAAAATAATTTTCTCTCTTAATTCTACAATTGTCCCTATTCATACTTAAACCTTCATTTTAATTTGCTCTCTCCTTAGAAAACCATAATTCGCACTCTTTGTTGCTAATTTCTAACTATTCTTTCCAGGCATATTTTTTTGCCGTTTTTTGTCCCTCTTTGTTGCCCATCTCCTCTATTCCATTCTCTGTCCCCATTTCATCCTGTCCTCTCTGCCCCTGGTTTCACCCAGAGACGCTATTATGGTGATTGATTTACACAGTGCAGAACATTCCATAGGTATCATATTGCTATACAACATACACATCCCATACAACAATAAATCTAAAAATAACTAGCAAAAGGAGACGTTTAAGTTGAGAGTTAAAAGTGCTAACAGGGTCAACTGGTATAGTCATTGTGTGGATGGTGGTTTCACTACCTTGGAGACAAATGGGCAAGAGCCAATGGAGCTGGGCACTCGTGATGAAATCAGTAATAAATCAGACACAGAGTATAAGCATGAATCAAATTACTGTACTCAAATAGGAGCTAGGCACAGACTTGAAAGGAAAATATGTCATTTCCTTCCCTTCTCCACCATCTCGTTTCCATCTATTTTTAAATCTCTCTTGCCTGATACCTGTCTTCCTTATTCCCTGCCTGATTGTGAAGTTTCTCTTATTCTATAATTTTCTACAAAAGCAGGGTTCATACTAATCCTGAAATGCTTATGCTTCTTAATAAATATAAAGTAAGGTGTTAAAGACAGACCTCAGTTCCTTAAAGAATTAGAATAACATCTGTATCTCTTAAGAAGGGAAACCCCACTCACAATTCAAAAATGAACAGGCACAACGTCCCCAGCATAATTTGTAATCTTCCCCTGGACTCTAATCAGAGCACTCTATCACCTGCGAGAAGACGATGCTTTGTTGTCACCATTCTTCCCGGTTCCTAGACTCACATTATTTCAATTGTTCTTTCAATCATTCGGTAACCACCCTCCACTTGGGTGTAGCCACAAGTACCTCCGTGTTAAACCACTTGTGAGACATATTAAGCACAACCTCAAACAATGCAGAGAAATATTGATTTGTGGAAAACAATGGCACCAGACAGAATGAACTAGCTGTTCTCTTAAATGGGTCACCCGTTTAAGGCCAATATCAAAGTTAGCTCCAGAGAAGAGGTAAAGAAATAAATAGACTTTTCCAACTTCTTAACTGTTCTTTAAGGACTTAATCTTTTTTTATAAATTCTGGGAAAAATTCAAACATAGTAAAATAAAGTAAAGAGAATCATAAAATGAGTCCCATAGATCTATCAAAAAGAGAGAAGCATGTAAAAGCACAGAGGACACATAAAGGACATGTCCAACTGTTTACCAGCCTCCCCAGGATTATATCACAGGTCTATCTTTACGTCTACACATAGACCCCGATGTACAGGAATCAAGTATTATCTTCTCCATTTAAAAAGAGCCCTTTATGGAAGGCTGAGGCAGGAGGATCGCAAGTTGAAAGCCAGCCTCAACAACTTAATGAGGCCCTAAGCAGCTGAGCAAGACCCTGTCTCTAAATACAATATTAAAAAGGACTGGGGATGTGGCTCCATGGTTAAATGCCTTTGGGTTCAATCCTGTGGGGTGGGGGGAAGCCCTTTACCACTCAAATATCAGTAAAAGTTTATTACATGTCATGTCATTTCAATTGATAAAAAGAATTTGTCAACTGTCTGCTCTGTACAAAGAACTAAGCTGGCCAAGATGAGGAGACTGTAGAAAGCTGAACTGCTCCTTAAAGCCTGTTAACCACACTACTTTATCAGTACCATACCGGCCGTGGCTTTCACATCTATCTGGTGCCTTTCATTTGGAATCCACCCTTCACCCTTTAGCAGAAATTAATCTACAATTCTTGGTTTTCTCTGTTTTGAACAGCACAGTTGTTGCATATCTATGAACTTTCCAGTCTTCGAAATTTAGTTTCATGCTGGGCTCAGGGGCGCATGCCTGTAATCCCAGCAGCTGAGGCAGGAGGATCACAGGTTTAAAGCCAGCCTCAGCAATTTAGCCAGGCCCTAAGCAACTTAGTAAGATCCTGCCTCAAAATTAAAAAATTAAATGGGCTGGGGATGTGGCTCAGTGGCTAAGTGCCCCTGGGTTCAATCCCTGGTACAAAAAAGAAAAAAATAATTAGGTTCTCTTCCACACTGTGTGCTTTGTTTATGTTTGCTGTTGTTGTTGTTGTTGTTATTCTTACAGGATTCTAACACTTTTATTCCTTAATTTTTATTTTAGCCAATTTCCACAATAAACAGATATGCCTGAAAACTAATCTTTTAGGCCCCCACTTTAATGTTCAAGCCAATTCTGAGAATCAATACTTAAAATTGGCAGCATCATCTATATGATAATGGTAGGATTCCGTCCGGTGAAGTGGAAAGGACAGGAAAAAAAAAAATAGAGAAGAGGCCTAAGAAAGTGTTGCTTATCTGTATTACCTCCCATTTTTTATGTTTGATTTTTTTTCTCTATGTTAGCAAAGCCTTATTCCCAATACTGTCTCCATGTTTTCATGAATAGTACATAAGGGATTAGTGGAGAGGTGGGAGCAAAGAGGAATCACAACTACTATCCATCCCCTATGTAGTTTCTAAATGCTCTGGGAAATGTCATCTAGTTCCCCTTTTACAATATTGATAATCAACATTTTTCTACAACATTTGTCTCAGAAGGATGTAAAGTAGGAACTATATGTGGGTGGATGATATGAAGCCATCCACTGCTAGAGGAGGACAGTATCTTAACAGTGCAAGCTGAGAATGACCTATGAATACATTCAGAGCATTTGGGACCCTGGAGTGGTGTACAGTGATCATTTTTCCTCACATTTTGGTCTAGCTGTATCCTAGTTGATTAGTTTGCAAGCTATAGAAACCTACACTGAATAATTTTAGTTTTTAAAAAACTTTTTAATCAACAATTAAAACTATATTTTATGGCATATAACACAATATTTTGATATATGAACACACTGTGGAATGGCTACTTAACATAGGTATCATTATGTTAATTCTTTGTTTGGAGGTAAGAATACAAAATCTACCCCCAGCAATTTCCAAGTATACTAGTATTAATTATGGCCACCATGATGTCTAATAGAGCCCTCAAACTTATTCCTTCCAATTCTTATTCTGCCTACTGAAATTTCATGCCCTTGGACCAAAAAGGACTGGGAATGTGAAATTTTATGTCCTTGGACCAAAAAGAACTCTGATCCCCCCTCCACCACCCTCAGCCTCTTTACTTTCTAGTTCTGGGAGTTTGATGTTTTTAGATTTCAACTATAATTAAGATCCTTCAGTGCGTGACTTTGGGTCTTGGCTTAATTCACTTAGCATAAGACCCTCTGGGTGCATATCTCTCCCCCCTTAATGCTGTATTCAAGCTCAATGGCTTTAAATACCATTAATAAGCAGACAAATTTCAAATGCATTTTTTTAGCCTAATGTTTCCACTGAAACCCAGTTCCCTTTGTTCAACACTAAGGCAATTCTCAAACCTAACTTTTCAGGATTTAAACTCCAAATTTTTCTCTGCAACCTGCCCCGTCTAGATCTCAATAGACTCATGTTCAACTTCTCTTTTCTCACACCTACATTTGCTCCAGCAGCAAATCCTATAGGCACTACTTTCAAAAATCTATTCAGGATCTGGCCACTTCTCAAACCTTCTGTGCTCCCATCCTGATTGGAGTCGCCATTTAAAGACTCCCCTCTGGATGATTGCTATAACCTCCTAAATTTTTCAGGGATTCTGTCATTGGCTCACAGCAGCCTATAATTTGCAGAGTAACAATAGAATGGTCCTTTAAAAAAGTCAAGTTATATCACTTCCTGATGAAATGCCTCTAAGATGACCATGTCGCTCAGAATAAAAGCCAAATTTTCTTTTTTTTTTAAAGAGAGAGAATTTTTAATATTTATTTTTTAGTTTTCTGCGGACATAACATCTTTGTATGTGGTGCTGAGGATGGAACCTGGGCTGCACGCATGCCAGGGGAGCGCACTACCGCTTGAGCCACATCCCCAGCCCCCAAAGCCAAATTTTCATAATGGCGTCTTCTGTTCCCTCTGCCAAGAGACAAGCAATGTGGCAGATAAAGTCTGCTCTACTTCACAGGTCCTTCAATTCAGAGATCATGGAGCAGAACTATAGCAAACCCCCAGAGACATATTATGTGTTTTAAAAATAAGCCTGTTAGGCTGGGCATTGTGGTGCATGCCTGTAATCCCAGAGGCTTCAGGAGCTGAGGCAGGAGGATCACAAGTTCAAAACCAGCCTCAGCAAAAGCAAGGTGCTAAGCAACTCAGTGAGACCCTGTCTCTAAATAAAATACAAAATAGGACTGGGGATGTGGCTCAGTGGTCGAGTGCTCCTGAGTTCAATATCTGGAACCAAAAAGAAAGAAAGAAACCTCTGAGGGTTGGGAATATGTCTCAGTGGTAGAGCTCTTGCCTAGTATGCACAAGGTTCTAGATTCAAATCCCAGCACCAAGAAAGAAATTAGCTTTCAATGCTATAAATCACTCAAACATGGAGAACTTTTTAAAATAGATCATGAACTAGGAAATATATTCCATTATTTCTCACAATTTATCAATGGTTAATTGTTGAACTGAAGATGGGCTAAACTCAAAAAAAAAAGCTAGATTTTCTTAGAATTATCTCAATTCACCACCTTAACTTCCTAACTGTATCCACCTTTCCATTCACTTTTCCATTCTTCTTTCTTGAAAATTTTTCCTTATTTTTGTCAAATATTTTTCCATCTCCTTCTTTGCCCTGATAAATTACTAAAAATGTTTTCTGATGTGGAATAATTTAAGTATTTTAATACTCTGATTCTACAGTATATTGAAGTTAACTCATATCAGCCCACGAAGTTTACTGTTAATTTTTCAGGGATGTTGTTAGTGGTTGTTAAACATAGTCATTATTAAAAAGTGAAGTTAAATACATTTATAATTAAATAAATTATATTTCAAAGGAAGATAATAAATGCTCAAACTCATCTCTTTTTCATATTTTCATGATATTCTAACCTTACCAATTCTCTTAGATTATTGGTCTATTATATCTGGTAGAAATGGTACATAATAATATGCTACTGTACATGTCTTTTAAACTTTTTGTGTTAGTCAGCTTTGCATTGCTGTGACAAAATACTTGAGAAAATCAACTTTAAAAAAGGAAATATTTGTTTTGGCTCTTGGTTCAGAGTTTTAGTCTAGAGTCAGATGGTTCTTTGGGGGCTTATAATGCAAAGCATTAGGTAGTGAGTGCATGATAGAGCAAAGCTGCCCACATAGCAGGAAGAGAAGGGAAAAGGGTCAGCATGTACCCTTCAATGGCACACCTCCAATAAACCACTTTCTCCAACTAGGCCCTACCACCTGAAGTTTCCACCACTTCTCAATAGTTCTTTAAGTTAAAATCCATAAATGTATTAATCCATTTTTAAGTCAAAGTCTTTATTATCTAATCATCTCCTAAATGCCTTACCTTGTAACACTGCTGCTTTGGGGACCAAGCACATGAGCTTTTGGGAGACATTAAAGGTCTAAACCATCACTATGGTGCTCTCTGCATTTAATGATTTCACACTGGTGGCTTGAAAGCAGATATGATGGGAATATTTACATCACAGAAATCAATACACTTTACACATCAGAGCTTTTGTTTGTTTTTACCAGCTCCACACTCCTAAAAATACATACTTATAAAATGTTGCATAAATTTTAAGTCTAAAACAAACAAGGGGCAGTTTTTAGAGAATTACATTCTCTCAGTTTTCAGGACATACTTTCTACATCTCTAGTAATATATTGTCTGAATAGTCCTTTTCTCTTTCAAAAATATGTCTGACCATAGCCGGGTGTGGTGGCACACATCTGTAATCCCAGTGGCTCAGGAGGCTGAGGCAGGAGGATGGCGGGTTCAAAGACAGCCTCAGCAAGAGCGAGGCACTAAGCAACTCAGTGAGACCCTGTGTCTAAATAAAATACAAAATAGAGATGGTGATGTGGCTTAGTGGTTGAGTATCCCTGAGTTCAATCCCCAGTACCACTATATATAATATATATGTATGTATACACACACACACACACACACACACACACACACACACACACACACATATATATATATATATATATATATATATATATATATATATGACTTTATTGGGAATGCTCTGATCTAAGAATTAAACAATGGGAATTAAATATGTCAGAAGGAATTCACTGCTCAGGAAAAGAGATCAGCAGAAGATAAGGAGATAAAATTTTGTAGGCCAATAAGATGATTGAATGTTCTAACAGGGTTAATTCTTTTCTAATAAGGAATAAGGCCTCAACTACTGGAGGGGAAATAAGCTTTTACCATATAGAAAAGTGTTTACATTTCATATATCATATCTATTGCTGTGATTTCAATCTTTGAAAAAAAAAACTAAGCTTTCATAAGCTAATCACCTTCCTTATCTTCATATTCTGACTAATTAGTAATTATAAATTGCCTATTTTAAAACAGGATCTAGGACACAATGAGAATTTTTAAAAAGTTAAATCAAGTTGGGCTGAATGGGCAGAAAAATTAAAAATTTAGTTTAATACTCCTGGGATTCCTATGTGTATGTCTATGTGTCTATGATTGGGTTTATTAGACATAACTAATTGAAAAGATAAAATATCTGGAAATTAAACCTCAAATAATGTTAGTCAGAGATAAGGAAACATTTTTTTAATCAAAGTTCACTGGTCAGAAAAAAAGTCTACCAAGGAACTTAATTCAAGTTTTTTAAAAAATAAATTTGAGTTGTTCAATACACCTTCAGTTAATACCTATAAACAAAAATTTACTCTCTAAACCTACCAGTAAGCTTACTAATTGAGTCACCAATAGAAAAATTTCCAAGAAGAAAAAAATTGGAGTTAAATAATAAGAGACAAGGAAAGGACTAAGCAGATGCAGATAGACATATAGAGCAGGAGAAGGAAAAAGCAGGAAAGGTAAAGTATTTAGAATATATTCCAAGGACTATTCTTAGGTTACAGGCACACAGTAAGTAAGTCATTTGACTTGTACTACTCTCAGCTGCATTAGTGTATCAGCTTATTAAAGCTCACTTTTATTTTATTTTTTTTAATGTCTAGTATACAACTCAAGATGATGAGGCAGAGGGATTGCAAATTTGAGGCCAGCCTGGGAAACTTAGCAAGACCCTGTCACACACACACAAAAAATTTAAATGTCTTGAGGGGGATGTAACTTGGTGGAAGAGTGCTCTTGGGTTCAATCCCCACTAACACACATACACACGCACACACACATACCCCTCACAAAAAGAATAAGGAAAAAAAGGCCTCATATGGTGCCTTGCATGTTAGTAACATCCCATAATTTATCACTTAATTAATATTTACACCATAAATTTCAGAGCTCTGCTTTGAATGGATCAAACCAGAGAATGCATACCCCAGAACTATGATATTCATACTGACAGTCACCAAAAGGAATGCTACCCAAAATAGAATCAGCTGGATTCTTTGGTTTAAGATAAAAATGGTAACAGAAGCCTATAATGACCACACCCCACACCGTATGCTATGGTCATTGCAATATTATCTTGATTTTTGTTGTTGTTTTTAACAGTGGCTTGACCCAGCATTGAGGCCCTAGTTAGAGGCTGGTCCTTCTTGAGCAACTGATTAAGTTCATCCCCCACTGTTTCCTTTATAGGACTCTCACAGTACAAAATCAACAATCCCTAATCACCCAGGGCCAGGCACAAAACAACCCTATGCCCTGGACATGCAAAACTATTCAAATTAGCCAACTTGTCTTGGGCCAGAATCTCACCCCTGGGCTATACACTTGTTGCTCCCTATAGCACCAGCATGCTGTCCCCTTCTCTCATTTGGAACTGTAACAAAAAGTTCATGTATCCAAATGTAATTATATTATATCCTGGTCATTAAAATCATCTTCAAATCTTATAAAACTGTAGCCATATTGGATAGGAAAAAATTAAAATAAACCAAGTAAAGTAACCAATGGCAATGACTACTGTGTGCGTGCATGTGTGTGCGTGTGTGTATGTGTGTGTGTAGTTACTGATATAAAATAACTTAAGCCTTGACAACTTAAGTAATTAAGAAAAGCCTTGGCAAGCCACACCTGCTGACATTGTCTTCAGGTGCACTCTGTTCTTGGAGCCACCATTCAGGAAAGAAGAGTCCCAGAGTGAAGAATAGATTCTGTGCAAGAAGAAGTAAATGAAAAAATCATCCAGCACTCTGTGGTTGTGACTGTGACCTCCCACACTGATCTTTAATCTCCAAAAATCCACCTTAATATTCCAAGATTTTGAGGGTCAAAAGGCATTTTGGTCTATTCTATGAGCTGAAAGTAGATATTCATTAGTAATGGTGAAGTGACTCGACCATTATTTTAAAAACCTCCTAATCTCCCTGAGCTTTAGTTCCTTATCTATAAAACCTAAATAATGGCTCCTAGGTTATTAGATTAATAGAGATGACAAATGTACAGCAGTTTTGTCCTTGATACAATAATCCTTAATTCATGATAGCTGTGCTGTCAAAATGAAAATCCTGCTACTAAGTGTCATTTCTTATTCCTACCAAATCCCTTTTTCTTCATCATTTAGAGTGTAATTCACTCCAGGGTCTCTCTGTTTCCAGTTGTCCTGCACACCACTTCCTGGCATGCTGTTGAAGGAAATACTGATACCTATGCGTCAGCTTCATACTCCCCATCCTCATGTTCAAAGTTCTTCTTTCTTACATCCTTTTACCCTTGACTCCTTAGCTACACATGTGCCCAACTTTTTCCAGTGGCTGAAATGTACTTCTGGTCATCAGAACAGCCTCATGCCTGCTCCCTACATTCCTCAGAAGCTACCATTAGTCTCACTACAATACTTGGTCCTGTATTTCAACTCCCTCTTAGAAGGCTCCTCAAAGAAGAATCCTCACTCCTTCTTCAAGGGCATTTCAACAGTATGCCTTCTGTAGGACTTTCTTCTGTCCCTTCAAAATTATTTCCACCGACCTTGACTTTTCCCTGCCTTTTTCCTTGAGACCCTAAGTCTGGAAACTTATTTTATACCCTCTAGAAAATTAGAAACATTATTAAGGCAAAATTATGTCATTGATTTCTTTTGCTGGCTTAGCACTTGACCCCAAAGTATTCATTAAAAATTTGATTGCTTGAAAATAAGAGGCCAAAAGGAATCCACATTTATTGAGGACTTACTGTGTGTCAAGCTCATGCACTGTGTACTTTCTCATTGTCCTCCAAAAGCTGCTGTGACAGTTTTGCATTTTTGCCATATAGAGATGAGGAATGGCTCATGTGACAACCCGGTGACATGAAGCTATGTACCCAGGGCTTCAGCCTCAGCCAGCCAGTCAAAAACTACCTTGCAGCAGTTGACTACTCTTTCTTCTTCCCCTTGAAGATCCCTTGAAGATTCCAACCATTCGGATCTCAGAGCCTCTGTACTTTGGTTTCTTCTCTTCAACGAGTCTTCCTCCAATTCTTCACATTACTGTTTCTCTCATGACTAAGGTCTCAAATCCAACTTTCTCTCTTCAGGGAGATCTTTCCAGGCCATCTGTGCTGGAGCGGTCCTCAGCCACTCCCCCGACAGCACACCATTTGACCTTCTCACAACACTAGAGAAGGGCTGAATTTATCTGTGACTGTTAGTTACAAATAAATCTAAACCCCTGCTGTTAGGTGATTCTATATTTTATATTTAGACTAGGCCAAGACAAAGGTTTATTTTTTCATAAAGGTGTGCGATTCAACATTGTAAACCTTAATAACAGTTATTTTTAATTGAAACACCTGTTATTAACTTTTTACTTGTTCTGTTACTTGTCTTTTAGTAACATTTTGTGACTTGAGAGGCTAAGGCAGGAGGATCACAAGTTCAAAACCAGCCTCAAGAGCTTAGTGAGGCCCTAAGCAAATTAGTGAGACCCTATCTCAAAATAAAAATTTTTAAAAAGGGGCTGGTGATGTAGCCCAGTGGTTAAGCACTCCTGGGTTCAATCCCTGGTACCAAAAAAAGAAAAAAAAATCTTTAAATTATAAAAATTATTATGAGCCATATGAAATTGCTGCCTTTGTCAGTTAAAAAAGGTGTGGTATTGGTAATTCCATGCAGATCAACCAGAGAGACAAGCCTCATTGACTGATAACCTCTAGATACCAGTTATAGTTCTCTAGGTTCCAAAATTGTTATGCTCTGAGACAATTGAATTATGGGGAAAAAATTACCCTTCATGATAATTTTCTTTTCTGAACCCCATCAAGGTGTTTTCTATACCACTCAAAATAAAACTCAAGTACCAAAGAGAATTCTAATCTATCTTTGCTATATTTTAGAGAAATACATGCTGTGAAACAGTTAAACACCAGTTTGTATAGATAAAAAAGTGAAAACACTTTGAAATGGGCACAGTTTAAGAGCTCATTTTTAAAAGCAAATCTAACTATAGGCACATACACAGTGAGACACAGTGCATCCATCAACCTTAGAAAAAGGTTTCTGGTCTGAGTATTGACATGCAGGATAGTGGCAGAGCTCTAGATAATGGCAGCTTTATTCCTAGAGTGATGTTTTTAGCTGGGACTTCATTAATGTGTGCAAGGTTGCCTGAGAGAAAATAACAGATCAAAAATGTCTGGTGTTTGCAGAAGATTTTTTTTCCCCTAGACAAATTATTATAAAGAATTTTCTTATATGTCACTAGATTTCACTAATTCTACCTTCAGACAACTCTAAATTATTCACGTAGATTATCCAATTTGTGGGTTAATTTGTAACATGATTTTAAATTAGTACATATCTAAAGGGACACACTGCTAACTAACCCCTTTTCCTGGATATGCACCAACCTGAACTCAGGAAGGAGTCACTTAAGTAGATCCAAAAAGCAAAATCTGCTCAATTCAAAAGTTATCCTACACCAAATGTTTTGAATCTAATATTATGTTAGATCATGTTGACACTACATTTCTTTGTGAGGGTGTGGTTTTGTCATCTTTGTTTTGAACGTTTGGATTCAACTTTCCAAATGCTTATTTACTCCATGCAGAGGATTAAGTGTGGACTTGAGATACACTTAGGAGAAAAATCACTATGTGAGTTTAAAACTGCCAGCTCTGAACGGTAGTTATGTTGTGTGCGCAAGAGAATAGCGAAGTTCTTCACTCACCAGCTTTATAAAAGTCAGAACCGAGATCTTTAATAAAAGCTGCTGACCATGGATACTGCCAAGAACTAAATTTAAAAGAGTAAAACCAAATCTAAAGAAATAAAAGAGAAAGATAACAAGGATTAAATCATAGCTCGCTGAATGTTAGGCCTGTCCTCATAACAAATGAGAATGATTCTTTCCAACCCACAGAATACTTCCAGATTTAGGAGCTTCTTGAGCTTGTCTAGGTTTTCATGTATTTGAATCTTAAAAGCTTGGCACTGACAGAATTTTTCTTGCTTAGCTAGAAGCGAATATAAAAATCTTCCTTGAGGAACATTCTTTGTAGGTTGAATGTTTTTGAAAAGCCCCTGGGAGACAAGGCCTTGGTACCCGGGACAAAGAGAAATGTGTGGAGCTACTTACAGGAAACAAGAAGAGAAATGAAAAACAAATACCAAATGACTCCTTTGATATAAGGGGTGTAAACAAGGACAGGGTAGGGACGAAGAGCTTGAGAAGAATATTTACAGTAAACAGGGATGAGAGGTGGGAGGGAAAGGGAGTGAGAAGGGAAATTGCATGGAAATGGAAGGCGATCCTCAGGGTTATACAAAATGTCATATAAGAGGTAAGGAGGGGTAAGTCAAGAGAATACAAATGGAAGACATGATTTACGGTAGAAGGGGTAGAGAGAGAAAAGGGGAGGGGAGGGGAGGGGAGGGGAGGGGGGATAGTAGACAATAGGACAGACAGCAGAATACATCAGACACTAGAAAGGCAATATGTCAATCAATGGAAGGGTAACTGATGTGATACAGCAATTTGTATACGGGGTAAAAGCGGGAGTTCATAATCCACTTGAATCAAACCGTGTAATATGACGTATTAAGAACTATGTAATGTTATGAACGACCAATTAAAAAAAAAAGAAGAGAAATGCATTTGTAATGAAGTTTGCGTTGGATGGGACCGGGTGGAGAATAAGCTAGAAAGCTCTGGGGGAAATGTGCAGACTTTGCAAAGCTACGTGCTGTGTTACAGGTAGTGATGAGTTGAATTTCATCCCCAGTTAAATTCATGTTTAAGTCCCAAACCACAGGATGTAAAAATGGGACTTAATGTGGAGACAGGGTCTTTACAGGATTTATCAAATTAAAATGAGGTCATGAAAGTGAGCTTTAATAAAATATTGCTAGTGTCCTTATTTAAAAAAAAAAAAAGAAGAAATTTGAACAGAGATTCATGTAGAGAGATTGGCATGTATACATCAAGATGTCAGCCACAGCCCTCAAAGGAATGCAGCCCTGCCAACACCTTCATCTCTGACTTCCAGCCTGCAGCACCATGAGATAATACACTTCTGTTCTTCAAGACACACAGTTTGTGATTCTTTGTTATGTCAGCCCTAACAACTGATACATACAGCAAGGGAATATATTAAGCCCTGATTCATCTCTACATTAAGATCTTCAGTAAAATTTATATTGCACATTAATTCTATCAGTGCAAGGGAATTACTTCTGAGGCATGTAAAGAGCTTCTAAACTCTGGATAATTGCAAGTATGTGATTAAGAAAGAAAAAAGACACAAACTGACAGATAACAACTCAGTTACTCTACATACACCTGCCTTCACTTTACATGATAACATTCCACAAGGGAAAGGAAATTCTGCATCTTTGTCCAGTCTGTCTTCTCCCTTTCCACATCCTTACCCACCTTTCTAAGTCTCTTTATTTATAAAGGAAGGCTTAGCAGAGTCTGCACTTTGAAATAAGGCGGGTGAGTTTTTAAATTTCAGCTCTGCCACTTGCAAGTTAACTTAAATTCTCTGAGGTACGGTTCTATGATGTGTAAGAGTGAAAACTTCCTTAAGAAGTCACTGTCACCAAATCTGTTGACACCTTGATCATGAAATTCTCAGCCTCCAGAACTGTGAGAAATAAATTTCTGTTGTTTGTAAATGGCCCACACTAAAGGCTGTCATCACAGCCTGGATGGACTAAGACGTTCTGTGGGCCGCTTGCTTGCATCTTGATGTGAACAAATTAATGAAAATAATTTTTCAAAAAATAATTGGGAAAATTTGAATATAAATGGTATTAGGTATTATTAGCTATTTATTTACTTATCTATCTTGCTTTTCTATGTGTGATAATGACCTTATGACTTTTTCCCCCTAAATATCCTTGCATGTTATAGACATACTGAAGTATTTATATTAAGTATTTGAGATTTGCTTTAATATATTCCATGAAAAGTAAAAGGAGGTTAGAGTCTTCATTGAATCAGAAAAATACCAATAATTATTGAAGTTGGTAATGAAAATGTGAAAGATTATATTATTCTCTCTATATTTGAGTATAATTCAAATTTTCCAAAATAAAAATTTTAAATATTCTTTTAAACATATACAGTTCAAACTTGTTAGATACAAGTTTAGTAAGTTTATTTTTGGATCAGGAGTAGTCTTTCATTTCTATTAAATGAAAAAGAAGAATCTTTTCTACAAAAACAGGTTTTTGCTAAAATGGAGATATATAACCCACTGAGCAACCACCTCAGCACCATCAAAGTTTTTCAAATGCTTTAACATAAAAGTTTATCAAAACAAATTTATATGGGAAAGTACAAACTAAAAATAGGAAAGATTGTTCTTCGTATATTAGAAATTTTATTTTTTTTCCAGATAACATAAAAAGGAAGGCTTGGGCCTTACATACATGGAAGATTCTGAATTTCCTCTTTTATGGAAGATAAATTCATGTTAATGGATGGGTAATGTCACAATCAAGCTCTATCCGTTATGAATCAGAGAACAATATCTTATGTCAAGCAAAATCTGCAAATACTCAAGAAGATATTATCAAAAATGTTAGAGAAGTAATAGGTTTGAACATATTCCTTCCATTTTTTGACTGATCAAATAGGCAAAACTTTTTAAATGTAGGTGACATGTAATTCAATTCATACTGATAACAAATCTGCATTCTACCAAAAGAGAGCTCATAATTCTTCCCAGCTCCCTTGTAATATGTAAGAAAAAATTATAATGACCATAAATTAGCACAGTAAAGAAATCCTGCTAGGTTTTTTAAAAAAAATTAAAGCTATTTTCTCTAATCAAAGTATAATATAACAGAAATATTCAAATAAAAATAATAAACAATTCAACTATTTGTGAATTAAGAACCACTCTTCTAAAGAATTGTTGGAGGAAAAAAATATAAATTAATTACAATGATAATGCTACCTATAAAAACATGTAAGAAATGGTTAAAGAAGTATTTGTCAGAGGAAACTTTATAACCTTATGCTTCCATCATTAAATAAGAAATAATGAAAACAAATGAACAAAACAACAAAAATCAAGAAACTCCAATTTAAAAGCAAAAGAAGTAAAAGAAATGACATGGGACTTTATAGAAATGAAAGCTTAAAACCAACTAATTTGAACATAGAGAAATATTAAAGTTTTTAAAAAAGCCAAAGTTTTGTTCTTTGAAAAGATGAATTAATTAGATAAATCTGTGAAATGACAATATAATTTGCAAAATGTTAAGCATAACACTGGGGATACAATAACTGGGAGAACTATTTTTAAAATATTTAAATATTTTAGAAAATTTTATGATAAAACATGAAAATTTTGATTGAACTAAATTATACAAAATGATTCAAAGTGCCATCTATGTAATAAAATGGAATGTAAGAAAACAGAGCTACCTCTCAAAGTGACATTGGGACCATACTCTCTTAATAGACAAGTTCTGCTAATTATCTTCACAAAGGAAAAATTGTTCATGTGTTTTTAAAGATGATTTAAAAAGTATTACAATGTACATAAAATATCAGAATTTGTTTTACAATGTTGTAAAGTCCATCAAAAGCTAGTGAAAGATTCATGGAATTCATGGGATTCATTAACCTTTTGTGAGAAGATCCCTGAGTCTTCCAATTTCTTTAGGTACAACATTACCAAATAAAACAAATCTCTGGAAAAGAAAATCATTGCATGAACTAATTTAGGAATACAAATAAAAAACAACCCTTAAAAAATGAGAAAATGAATTCCCCAATATTTTTAAAGGTCAGCACAACATAATCAAGTATGGAATACTTCAAAAATGCAAAGATGGTTTGATCTGAGGAATAGTCTAGAATAGGATTCCTCTAGTAAAAAATTAATGGTTAAAAATTATATAACCATCTTAATAAACCACCCAAGAGTGATTCAATGAAACAAAACTCAGAATTAAAAACTGAATAAAAGAAAAATATGAATATTTCAAGAATATTTCAAATATGGAATATTTCAAGAATGCAAAGATGGTTTGATTTGAGGAAGTCTAGCAATAGGATTATTCACACTAATATGACAATGGATAAAAATTATATGATGATCATTTCAATAGATACCCAAAAGCGATTTGGTAAAATTCTTTAAAAATTCAGAATAAAAATAAGAAAAATCAGTGAACGAAAGCATAAGATAATGTCTTACCATAGCCTATCACAAACCAACATCCAAAATCCTGCTGAAGATAGGGTATAGAGTCATTTCTATGGAAATCTAATTAATACAAAAATGCCTGTTAGCATTATTCTGGAAGTAGTAAAGTCATAGGAGGAAAAGCAATAAATACTAGCAATGAGGTAGTAAAACTTTATTATGATCACCTAACTGGACAACACGAAAGAAAATAAATGACATTTTACTAAAACTATTAAGGAAGTCTAAAAGTATGACTAGTTGCTAAATTAATATACATGACTCAATTTCTTTCTTAGATAGTAATAAACAGTGAGAATTAAGAAATGGAAAATTATTCCACTCATCATAAAACCAAAACATACAAATGCCTAAGGGAAAATGACACATGATTTCTTCTGAAGAAAACTCTAAAAATTGAGGAAATTTTTTTAAAAAGACATGAATAAACTGAGGTACCACATATCTGGATTTTAAACCCCTATATAATAGAGACTTCACATATGATTTGGTACAATTAAATGCACAGGCTTTGGATTTGAGATACTGGAAAACATTAAACCTCTCAGAGCTTGTTTATTCAGTTCTAAATAGTTACAAAGGAATATCCATCCAGTAGGATTGATGAGGAGACTAAATAAAATGGTGCATGTACCTAGTTAAGATTAATAATGTTGGCTATTATAAATTATTAGTATTTCATACTGAACCACGAATGTTAAACATTTTCTGTAAAGGGCTAGTTAATACATATTTTAGGCTTTGCAGGATATATAACCTTTTTCTCATGTACTTTGTTTTTTGTTGATAGTGTACCACCATTAAAAGTGTAAAAACTTATTCACTCTTTCTTTGAATCTAATTTTTAAAAAAATTTCATGAGCCCAGATTTGGCCTATAGGCTTTTATTTGCTTTCCCATATTCTAAGCAAGTAAACAAATTTAACTCCACTAATAATCAGATAAATGCCAACTAAATGAAAGATATTGGATATGTAAAGATTTTTTCTTAAAATGGTGTTCAGGAAGTTTTGAAGAATGGTCACTTTCATAGGCTTTTGGTGAATTTATGACTGCTGACCCACTTGATACATCAGAAAGTTTAAAGTGTACATTTTCTTTTACCTATAAATTCTATACCTAGAAATATTATCTAATAAAATAACTTAAAGGGCTGGGTTTGTGGTTCAGTGGTAGAGCGCTTGCCTAGTTTGTGTAAGGCACTGGGTTTGATTCTCAGCACCGCATATAAATAGATAAAAATAGAGGTCCTCAACAACCAAAAAAATATATATATTTAAAATAACTTCAAGTGTTCTTATATGCTTATTACATATATGCTTGTAATATTGAAAAACTCAGAAATTACTTAAATGTCTAATCATAGAGAACTGGTTAAATAAATTGTAATGCCTCTATATAATGAAATAATATGCAAATATTAAAATTAATAATGAATTTTATACCACCTTTTTCAGTTGAAAAATAGAATACTAAATGAGACCTATTGTTAAGTCATATAATAGAGTTATTGGATAAGTTAGGCAAGTAACTCCACCTTTGGAAAATATCATCCTGGATGACTAGGTCTCTCCATAACAGATGGGGACGCTGCCCTAATTGGATACAACAGAACCAAAACCAGTCAAAAGTGGAACCATGAAGGTCTGTGAGAAACAGATTCATTTTTAGAGCAGTTCTTTTTCAAAACTTTTTTAAAAATATTTCAATTTAATATAACTGTTTTTAGATTCTCTTGCTATCTTTAAATACTTAAAAGTCCATCAAAAGCTAGTGAAAAATTCATGGAATTCATGGGATTCATTATCCTTTTGTGAGAAGATCCCTGAGTTTTCCAATTTCTTTAAGTACAACACATTCTCAGAACTTTGGGTTTGGGTGGGATTTCTCCAAAGCTGGAAAAATTATGAAGTAATCACAGTTTTTCAACCATTTTCAACCATTTGTAATAGACTAGTATTTTAAGCTACTTCATTGATTCTTAGGTGTGATCTCTTCAGACCGTACACATTTTCTTTTTTTTTTTTATGTTTCTTTTTTTTTTTTTTTTATTGGTCGTTCATAACATTACATAGTTCTTAATACATCATATTACACGGTTTGATTCAAGTGGATTATGAACTCCCGCTTTTACCCCGTATACAAAATGCTGTATCACATCAGTTACCCTTCCATTGATTGACATATTGCCTTTCTAGTGTCTGATGTATTCTGCTGTCTGTCCTATTGTCTACTATCCCCCCTCCCCTCCCCTCCCCTCCCCTCCCCTTTTCTCTCTCTACCCCTTCTACTGTAGATCATTTCTTCCATTTGTATTCTCTTGACTTACCCCTCCTTTCCTCTTATATGACATTTTGTATAACCCTGAGGATCGCCTTCCATTTCCATGCAATTTCCCTTCTCACTCCCTTTCCCTCCCACCTCTCATCCCTGTTTACTGTAAATATTCTTTTCAAGCTCTTCGTCCCTACCCTGTCCTTGTTTACACCCCTTATATCAAAGGAGTCATTTGGTATTTGTTTTTTAAAGATTGACTAGCTTCACTTAGCATAATCTGCTCTAATGCCATCCATTTCCCTCCAAATTCTATGATTTTGTCATTTTTTAATGCAGAGTAATACTCCATAGTGTATAAATGCCACATTTTTTTTATCCATTCATCTATTGAAGGGCATCTAGGCTGGTTCCAGAGTCTTGCTATCGTGAATTGAGCTGCTATGAACATCGATGTAGCAGTGTCCCTGTAGCATGCTCTTGTTAGGGCTTTAGGGAATAGACCGAGAAGGGGAATAGCTGGGTCAAATGGTGGTTCCATTCCCAGCTTTCCGAGAAATCTCCATACTGCTTTCCAAATTGGCTGCACCAATTTGCAGTCCCACCAGCAATGAACAAGAGTGCCCTTTTCCCCGCATCCTCTCCAGCACTTATTGTTGTTTGACTTCCTAATGGCTGCCAGTCTTACTGGAGTGAGATGGTATCTTAGGGTAGTTTTGATTTGCATTTCTCTGACTGCTAGCGATGGTGAGCATTTTTTCATGTACTTGTTGATTGATTGTATGTCCTCCTCTGAGAAGTGTCTGTTCAGGTCCTTGGCCCATTTATTGATTGGGTTATTTGTTATCTTATTGTCTAATTTTTTGAGTTCTTTGTATATTCTGGTTATTAGGGCTCTATCTGAAGTGTGTGGAGTAAAGATTTGTTCCCAGGATGTAGGCTCCCTATTTATCTCTCTTATTGTTTCTTTTGCTGAGAAAAAACTTTTTAGTTTGAGTAAGTCCCATTTGTTGATTCTATTTGTTAACTCTAGCGCTATGGGTGTCCTATTGAGGAATTTGGAGCCCGATCCCACAGCTTGTAGATCATAACCAACTTTTTCTTCTATCAGATGCCGTGTCTCTGATTTAATATCAAGCTCCTTGATCCATTTTGAGTTAACTTTTGTGCATGGCGAGAGATAGGGATTCAGATTCATTTTGGTGCAAATGGATTTCCAGTTTTCCCAGCACCATTTGTTGAAGATGCTATCCTTCCTCCATTGCATGCTTTTAGCCCCTTTATCAAATATAAGATAGTTGTAGTTTTGTGGATTGGTTACTGTGTCCTCTATTCTGTACCATTGGTCCACCCGCCTGTTTTGGTACCAGTACCATGCTGTTTTTGTTACTATTGCTCTGTAGTATAGTTTGAAGTCTGGTATCGCTATACCGCCTGATTCACACTTCCTGCTTAGTATTGTTTTTGCTATTCTGGGTCTTTTATTATTCCATATGAATTTCATGATTCTTTTATCTATTTCTACAAGATATGCTGTTGGGATTTTGATTGGCATTGCATTGAACTTATAGAGAACTTTTGGTAATATCGCCATTTTGATGATGTTAGTTCTGCCTATCCATGAGCAGGGTATGTTTTTCCATCTTCTAAGGTCTTCTTCTATGTCTTTCTTTAGGGTTCTGTAATTTTCATTGTATAAATCTTTCACCTCTTTTGTTAGGTTGATTCCCAAGTATTTTATTTTTTGGGGGGATATTGTGAATGGAGTAGTTGTCCTCATTTCCGTTTCAGAGGATTTGTCGCTGATATACAGGAATGCCTTTGATTTATGCGTGTTGATCTTATATCCTGCCACTTTGCTGAATTCATTTATTAGCTCTAATAGCTTCTTTGTAGACCCTTTTGGGTCTGCTAGGTATAGAATCATATCATCTGCAAATAGTGATAATTTAAGTTCTTCTTTTCCTATTTTTATGCCTTTAATTTCTTTTGACTGTCTAATTGCTCTGGCCAGTGTTTCGAGGACTATGTTGAACAGAAGTGGTGAGAGAGGGCATCCCTGTCTTGTACCAGATCTTAGAGGGAATGCCTTCAATTTTTCTCCATTCAGAATGATGCTGGCCTGTGGCTTATCATAGATTGCTTTTACAATGTTGAGGTATGATCCTGTTATCCCTAATTTTTCTAGCGTTTTGAACATAAAGGGATGCTGTACTTTGTCGAATGCTTTTTCTGCATCTATTGAGATGATCATATGGTTCTTATTTTTAAGTCTATTGATGGACCGTACACATTTTCCACTCTCAAAATGCCCCATAATCTTCCTCCTATAGTCTTTACTCTCACTTTAGAACACACCCTGTCTATTTAATTGTCTAATGAAGTCGTGTCATTGCAGTCAAGAAGCCCTGTCACTTCTCCAAGTAACTGGTAACATCTCTAACTGTCCAACTCAGTGACCTAGACTCGCCTGAAGCAGTAGTGTCTATCTAGTAGGATCTGGGCAGCTTGGCAGGCTCATTGTGTAGGACTAACTAAAATACCTTTCATGTGAGATGCTCATAATGAAAGTCTTCTTTTCATAGAAATTTATGATCAAATAGTACTATTGACATTAATAGCATTAAAAGATCTTATATAATTTATATCTTAACAGTCCTCTCTGTGCCTACACCTTGTCTAAATAACTATCCGAAATTATGACTGAAATTTTCCATCTGGCTTATCTGTAAAAATACGCACCTGTTCCATCATTTCCCTCTTTAAGGGCCCAGCATTTGCCAGTTTTGTTTTTAGTTTGTTTTTCTGATAGTTCCCCACATCCTTACATTACCTCCCCATGTCGTTGTTTCAATCCACCCATTTAAAGTAGTAAACTCCCTAGAGACTACATAGATGAGCACATCTTACGATTCCAAAGAACAAGAATTAGCGCAAAGATTGGGTGGAGAAATCCAGGTAAGAGGATGTTATGATTTTCCAACAGAGGAAAAGAAAAAAAGAATGGGAAATGAGCAAATATACATGGCGAAGAGGTGAGACCTTTGGTGTAATTCTTTGATGAGCAATTGTATGCGTGACCTTCAGAAGAAACTTACCTATTTCATGATTTGTTGACAGGCTGGTGTGTGACATTTTGACTAAAGAACCTAGTTACATTGTGAAAAGAGGAAGGTACCCTTTAGGTAAAGAATATAAACAAATGTCTTCAACTCAGACATTTTTGAAAGAGCTCCAGAGACTCCTACTAAAGTGCAGGAGGGCGACATCCTGTAGCCACTATAGAAAAGGAAGGTATTTTAGAACCTATGAGCTTGCTCTTAAATTATGTTTTCAGATTTATATAGAAAAGAACAGAGGATACAAATTGATCACTTAAGAAAAGGATTAGAAAAATGTAGCCACTCCAAAGAAAGAGAATTGGAGAAATAAAAAGTTGAAAAGAGTTTTAAAATTTCAACCTTTTTTCCTGATATCTAATTGAAATTTCCAATCAAGACTAAAGATAACAAAAAGGATGACAGATTCATGTTGCTACTCATCTTTACCATAAAGGACACTCAGAGTATTCCTGCTTCAAAAGTCCTGCTTAGGAAAAAATTAGAATATTTGACAGAAATTGAAATCTCCAAGGAGAAAGTTATGAAACATCTTGAGAAAATTCAGCCTCCCTAGAACAGCAGGAGTGGATGACATTTAGCAATTAACTCCGAGAAAATAAAGAAATGTGCAATAGCAAAAATGCTGATAGGTTTTACATAAAACAGAGTAATCTATTTTGGCCTTGAACAGCTGTTAACAGTTCCTTCAAAGTCACTAACTAGCAATCGGTTGAAAATTCCTTCCCAGCATCTATGTGTCCTCTATGGGGAAAGGAGGGGGGCAGAAAAGGTGAGTTTTACACTTTACAGATCTGTTAGAGAGAAAAAGGTTTTTTTTAAAATAGTGTCAAATAAAGGATCTTAGAGAAGTCTTGGTAGGCATGACTTTGGATCTTTCTTCTGCAAAGGTCAAGCACTTGCTAGATAATTCTATCCAGCACATAAGCCTTTCTTTGAATCATCAGATCTTGCAAGATGAGCATCCTGGACATTTATGAATGAGATGCTCTAATGGGCATCTAAAATTCTCATGCTAAATATTTTATCTTATATAAAAGGAAATTCATTAAATGTATGGTGGGTATTCTTTTATTAGAATAATGTTGGATAGTTGATATCAAAAAGAGCTATACTTTAAATGATTTAAATTCATTTATTGCTCATTACAAGCCAAAAGTCATTTCCAACTAGCTGAGAGTTTCCATTTAATCACAAGTAGATAGAGTACAGCAATTGCAAAAATCACAAAAAGATATCAACATCTAGGCAGAAACCCACAAAAAGTTTCTCACTGGGAAGTTGATATGCTCTAAAGAACGTTTTTTTTAATTATTTTGAGAAAACCCAAATGTGTGCTTGTAAATATGAATTAAAGTATATATTTATATTTATAAGGCATGTAAATTAATATTCCATGATTCAAGTATCAATCCAGTAAAGTTATATAATAAGACTGATCTGAAAAAAGAGTAACAATGAGCTTTTGTAAGGCATGCACAAAACTAAAAAGACCTCTTTAATAAACGATCTTCATCTGACCATTCCCTTCCCTTTCGGTCCCACCTCCTCAAAATATCAACTCTCTCCTATCCACCTGGCTACCCTTCAAAACTATCTCAGGTTGACTCTCCAGACCATAATGACCTCTCCTTTGTCTAACCCAGAGTACTTAAAATTCATAGCACTGATTTGGCAATTACTCATTGGGCAAAAACATCACCTTTGATATTTCCTTGATTGGTATTATTTAATATAGCTTTCTATCCACCCCTCTTTCTCACTCTATCTTTCTCTTCTTTGTCTTAATGTGATTTTTAAGCTTTCTGAGAGCATCAGGTAGAGGGAGGTCTATGGCATATTACTTCAAGGCACACACACACTGCCTTGCATCCAGTATGTGTTTAAAAAGTGTTTGTTGATTCACAAAGTGAGTTTACAAACTTAACTTTATACTGGCAGGTATCTGCAAAGACATAATTAAATTGATGAGCTATGATTTGAAGGATGGGAGGTGGTAGGTAGCTAGACAGTAGGGTAGAATGAGCTTTGGCAATCTATCAGAGGTTTTGTGCCAAATCTTCACTCAACCACTGCCTCCCAAGGTTGCATGCAGGGCAATTACTTTAGGAGAGGAAAGCATGGCAGATTTTCACAGATTATTGGGTATCCTCCCACCCCCTCATCCCTGCCCCAACAGAGGCCACTGTGGTCTGATGAGTCTCTCAGCATAGAAATGCCAAGTACATGAAGGACAAAATCTTCATAGTCCTTGGACTGTTAGGATAGCCATGGAAGGAAAAAATGAAAAGTTTGGATATTTCTTCCTACACATCTGTGCTCCTTTTACCATCCAAGCACTGTGAAAACCAGATTCTTAATTATCAGTTAAGAAAGCACCAAGGTTTGTTAAGTGGCACACACCTGTAAGCCCAGAGACTTAGGAGGCTGAGGCAGGAGGATCACAAGTTTGAGTCCAGGCTCAGCTTATCAAGGCCCTGTCTCAAAAAATAAAAAGCGCTAGGAATGTATCTCAGTGGCAGATAACCTTGGGTTCAATTCACGGAAGGAAGGAAGGAAGGAAGGAAGGAAGGAAGGAAGGAAGGAAGGAAGGAAGGAAGGAAGGAAGGAAGGAAGGAAGGAAGGAAGACACAGGGAGTTTCATTGACAACCAAGTAAAAGGAAAATACACAAACTATTCAGCAGATTTACTGACTTTTTCATATTTTACCTGTGACATTAACAAATGTCCTAGACATAAAAAGCAGAAGTCATTTAGGAAAATGTAGAGAAGGAGAAAGTTTTGCGCCAAAAGTATCTCGTTGAATAAAGAGAAACAGAACTGGCAATAAATGGTGAAACCTTCCAAGAAACCTTTAATTCCCCTAGCTTTGACCTTGGATGATCTGTGCTTTGCATGCTGTTTAAAGTTGTAGAAATGGAAAATATCATTAAATGACTTATTTGGAATTTAGTCACCAGTGATACTTAGTCAAATTTAAAAACACAATAGAATATTAGAAACTTCGTGTTAACCTTTCAGAATACTAAGAAGATGCTGAAGAAAAACCTTAAATCGAATGCTTGTAAGTTTTAATAGAAGTTTAAATTTTTAGAAATCACTCCAGTTTACTAAAGGGAAGGACAAAATCAAAATTGTAATATTAGAATAATTGAATGTGTAGCTGTTCAACTATATCTAATAGCTACATAATTTTTTGCTTATGACTTCTTTAAAAAGAAAAAATGCCCTTTTCAAAATATTTAACATAAAATTTCAAAGGTCAAAGACTCACATGTGTAAAATTCAGATTTTAATCCTCAAACCCCAGGTTGAAAATCCCCGTTGCAGATGGAAATATCAGCTGCGTGAGGCTAATGGGAAGGCCATTGAAGTTCTTCAGACAGGTGGTATCTCTCCTAATTAAAGATATGTCTGTGATGGTATAGTTACTGGAAATGATGTCAGATGTAGTAAGTTTACTTTGAGTGGATATATGTATGGCATTCAAAATAATGGCCCCAAAGATTTTCACATCCCTAACTCTGAAACCTGCATATATACTATTATCTGGAAAAGGAGAACAATACTTTAAATGAAATACAGCTACTCATCAGTTGACCTTGAAATGAGGAGGAGTTGTTCATCCTGATTTTTTAGAGAGACCCAATGTAATTACCAAGGTCTTTAAAAGTGAGAAATGGTAACAGGAGAGTCAATGCTTGGGTGTGATGGACTAGGTAGGTCACTGCTAGGTTTGAAGATGGAAGAGGATCCCACGATGATAAATACAGGTGGCCTCTGGAATCTGAAAGAGGTAAGGAAATCGAGGTAAGAGTCTCCTGAGGGGGGAGTCTAACCCCACCCACGTCTTCATTTGGGCCCAGTGAGACCCAAGTAAGAGTTCCATCCTCCAGAGTTATAGGAAAATAAATGTTTAAGTCAATAGTTTGTGGAAATTTGTTCCAGCAATAAAAGGAAACTGATAGAATGGGTATGAAAAAAGAGGTAGATAATTTTCCTTTTGCTGTTGGTCTGGAGAGCCAGAGAAATTCATATGTGAAATTTTCTAGAAAGGTTCAAAGCAAGCAGAGCAGATCAACATTCCAGAAATCTAGAAGGATTTGATCTGAAACCTGTTTATTAAAAAAGGAAGACTACCACATAAGTAAATAAGTAGATAAACCGATAACACATTTCAATAAGCACCTATTACACACTCATGGGCTGTGATTCAAAGTACAGTGTGCAAGATCAATGCAGGTGTTCCAGGGAGGATCTTTGTCCTGAAAGCCTCTTTATGATGGCAGAAAAGAAAAAGCATTTTTAGCTACTATCTCCCACAAGTCCATACATCAGCTGATTTTCTACCAAAGGTAAATTACTCTACTAGAGGTATGGCTATAGCTACAATCAGAACAGCTTCCCTTACAAAAGAATGCATTTCCCATAAACTAAGATAAAAATCCTAGAAGTGGTTTTCTATATTACACTGTTCATTTTTCTTCACATACCAGTCTCCTTTATATCTTTCCTTTATCTTTACAAAACTCAACTTGACATTGGTACCTATATCAGTATGTGATAATAAGCAAGCAAAAACATATTTCTTTCCCAAAAATCTATAGACAAACATTCAGTGTCAAGGACATATTTTTTTTCCCTATAAGTTTTGAGGACCACCTACAACAGCCATGACAGCTGTGCTAATCGAAAAAGCAAACGAGGCCACAAAGGACTGTTCTTTGACCATGTAATCAATTTTCCACTCAATGCATTGTTCATTCTTGGAGACTTTAATGCCAGAATTGATTTTAACAGCCATTATAGAAATACTTAAGTCAAAGGGCTTGCAACCTTTTTTAGCATGACCAATGGAATTTTTTAAATAGATATGTGAATAAATCATTGAGTATGATTCATATGCTTTTTTAAAAAGGTTCTTTGAGTCACTGTCCAGACACATTCTTTACAAGTAGTCAAGTGGACTAAGTAAAATCCCATTCTGAGAAATAGTGCATTAGCTCAGTTTATGCTTATAAAATTAGGTTTGAAACCATTTTCAAACCTTGTATACCATTTTCAGCAGCTCCCAGCAAAGCCAATAGATAATCAGTTAGCATATAATGGGTGATCCCTATTCAATGTGAAACCAGAAGAAAATTCACATAAGCAAGCTTGACAAAATTTTTTTTTTTTAAAAAAAGGGACCTTAATTTGTGTGCTTGATACATAAAACCCAGAGAACAAGGAGAAATAATAAATAAATAATTGCTGCTCAAGGTTACCAGCTTAGGAGTTGCTCCTTATGAAATAAAATGTTGAAAGAATTAAAGACCTTATATATTTTTTCAATTATTCAAAGAACAAGACAAATTAACAAAAAATCATTTGTTTATTTATGAATCCTCCAATGAGAGTAACTCAGGACTTTCCATGTCTGAAAAAAAACGTGCATACAATGAAATCTAAGCCATAATTAACACAAAGAATCTATTGAAAAAGGATGCAAACTTACAGACATTTTGCATTTGGAAGCTTCTTATAACTGATAGTAGAGCTTTCAATTTTCACTTTGATAGCTAGTGTCTAAATTATAGCAGGAGTGAGATTACCCAAAAAGAAATTGTTTTGTTCAGAATTTTATGATTAAGTAGTAGAGTATGTATTTGACTGAAATAACATAGATTCTAAATCATGTGATTGGAGTATCAATCGTGAAATATCATGATGAGGAGGTCTCTTTTTTATATTTTTTTTAGTTATACATGGGCACAACATCTTTATTTTGTTTATTTATTTTTATGTATATGCTATATCCACCAACTTCCAAACGAACTTGAACCCCCAGTCTAAAGTGCATCCAAACATTTTCAGCGCTGGGGTCTGTATGGAGCTTGGTGAACAGGTGGTCATTGTTGATGGTGTGAACACTGTGGGTACAGCACAGGCATCCCTGAGAGTCCTTAGCACCATACCTGTTCTTCAGACCTCCTTATGTATTAGAGTGCACAAGGGACATAGATGTGACATCTATGTTAGAAATCAGCATTTACCTGGAGTTCTGCATATACCATAAAGCAGGTCTTTAATTCCATTTTGAATTTGAACTAGGAACAAAGTAGGCAAAGGAAAATGTCTTTTTGTTGAGTGTCAATATTGAGTACTTTCATTCATCTTTCAGCTGAATGTGACTTCTTTCATGATGTACTCCATAAAAATAAGACAGAAAGGTTCCCACTGTGAAATAATTCCCGTTTAATTTCAGGGAAAGGTAGAGTTTCAATTCCTTAAAAATATTACTTCTTAACATGTGCATAATCCCACAGGGAAAGAAAACAGTGTATTTATCGATTTAATAGTCAATAAAATCTTACAAATTGAATGCACTTGTGAACTTAACGTCTGATATTGTGAGAGTCACTGATATTAACAGTCATTTACAGAAGATACTGAATTAAAATTTCAAGGAAGAAAAATTTGAATTTTCTCTTTGCAGGAGAGACTAAGTCTGCTTGACTGATTATATGAGCAATTCAGAGATACAGAAAAGATCTATTTGAGCATGCATTACAAATGGCCTCACAACCTCCCCACCACCACACACACACACACACACACACACACACACACACACACACACGGCTCCTCGGCACAGGAAGCCATCTCAAAATGAAAATCTTCAGTACTCTTCAGGAGTTTATTTGGTAATTTATAGTCTTATTCCTGATCCTGTAAATAAAGACATTCAAAAGCTATCTAATCTTCTTTTGGGACCATGTATGGCCTTCAAAAAATCAAATATACATCCTTCTTATGCAATATTCCCTTTGTACCGATTGTCATCTTTCCCCCTTAACAGCAAAGTGTCCTTTTGGCTTTATCTACAGAATATTAAATAAGGATTTAGCCTTGTGTCTATTAGAAGCATTTCTAAAACTAGTCGTTGATGGATGACGTATGGACCCGGCAGTGTTGCACACTTGTGCAGTGGGTGTCATGTGTTGTGTGCACCACTTACAGCACTTTGGGAATGACTTGTGTACTCTGGCCTACTATGTCAATAGGCTTCAATAAATACTGGAAATTTCAAGGTTATAGATTCAAGGTAGGTTCTAACAGGTTCTCAAAATGTTTTTATCAGGTAATTAGCATTTGAAAGCCTGATTTCTAAATATTCTTGATCTGGACTTAACAATTATGAGAAAATGAAATCATTAATGATGTGTAAGTCAAGTTTGAGTTTTCTTAGACTTTTCTATCAGCAGGCAAGTGCCCAAGTTGTCTCTTTGATGATTTTTTCTGTATTCTAGTGTTCCACGTGTTGATAAGACAGATTGGGTAGGAACCTGACTGAGCTACTGTTAGGAAATTGAGCACAGCTGAAGATGATATAATGGTAATTACACTGACCTTTAACTCATAACTCAGTCTACTCTCCACAATCCCTACCTGTTGGCAAACAAATTTCCACAGATTAGTCTATTACCATCTTAACCTCCTTTGGTTAAAACCTTACAGTCACTAACAATTGTTTTATAATGCTTTCTACATTTGTAAGCACTTTCCATAAATAATGTTTGTAGTCTTCACAAATTTAATCCTTACAAATCATCACCCTTTTCATAGTACAGATGAAGAATGCGGAGCACAGAGAGGTTAAGTTACTTGCCCACAATCTCACAGCTTATAGCTGATAAAACTGTAATTTGGATCCTGCCAATTGAGCTCTTGAGCCTATACCCTTAGCCACAGTGCCTTGTGGCCTCAGAAAAATACAATAATATTCTTTATCTTACAGAAGAGTCATTCTTCTGCTGTCATATTCAGATATAGAAAGGCACTTAAATATTTGTTAATTTCAAATGAGATTGCATTCATTAAACAAAGAGTTCAAATCCTTTCCCTTATCCCAAAGCACCACCATCAACAGGCTCACCTCCCTCATTTCTTGCTTAACCAAGCATATCACAAACTTAAGCACATCTTATACTTGTTCTTATATAACTTGACATTTGAAAGAAATAACATTTACTGGTATATAACCCAAGAAAGATGAGAAGTAAAGATACAGTATATGGTTTCTTCTAATTTGTGTTTTAGTTTGAATCTAGAAGAAATTCGAGATATTTCTTCCTTTCCCTCTTCTGTGACTCTCACTTTGAAATAATCTCCTTTTTAATCTTAAACTCTTTATTTGAGGATTATCATCCTTCAACTTGGAATGAGCAGAGCAGGGGAAGAAGGGAGATATTCCTCATGGCTACCTGGCAGCTACATCAGATCATATTAAAGTAGGACCTTTTTATTTCTCCCCTTTCTGACCACGGCTGGCCCTTTCTGGCGAACAGGCCAAGAAGAGGAGAACTGGTGAACAAGCGTAGTTCCTGGCACGCACCCAGTGGGGAGAAGTCTAAGGGCTCATCTTTAAATCAGCAATGAACAGTGCCCTATGGGGCAAGCAGCATTAGTCATGCAAAAACTCAATCTGCTTTAGAAAACTGTTAGGAAAAGGAAGGCCTTGTAAGTGCAGGAATGTGGCCCTTCTGACCAGAGCCTCCACCCCACTTTCCTCCCCACTCCATTCTCACTGTGAACTCTCTTTCTGACACTTTTTCTCAATTAAACTTTTCCCCTCCTCTCCTCATGCCATCACCTCAGTTCATGAAGTATGGAGAGCACGTACAAGCATGCAGATCACCAGAGCAGGAAATCAACATGAATTTATCTAAGGATGTTAATCCTAGTGAATGCTATATTATTAAAAATGTCATTGCAAAGAGAAGAAGGAGACTAGGATGTTCTACCTGCTGGACCAGAGTCAAGCCAGGTGTATTAGTCAGTGTTCTGTCACTGTAACAAAACACCCGAAGTAAATCAATTGAAAGGAGGAAAGATTTATTTGAGTTCATGGTTTCAGAGGTTTCCATCCATGCTCTCTTAGCTCCACTGTTTCTGGGCCTGTGGTGGGGTATGGGGGTGAGTGCATGGTGGAGCAAAGTTACTCACCTCTTGGTGGCCAGGAAGAAAGCTGGGAACAAAATATGCTCTTCAAGGCTACTAACCTACTTTTCTCAACTGAGTCCCACCTCCTGAAGCTTCCACCATGTCCCCAAAGCACCAAGAAGTGGGCATCAATCCTTCAACACATGCACTTTGGGGTGATATTCCAGCTCCAACCTGTAACACTAGGTAAAGAGAGAACCTCCACCCAACCATCCAGCACACTAATGGTGCCTTGCACAGTAGCACTGGGCCATCCAGTCAGATCACCAGACAAGGAGAACCATCAAAGTGAGTTACTGCGCATTGTTGAATCCCTATACAAGCTCAGCTCTCTCTGGAAAACCACTTCTTGCCCTGGTCAGGATCTGATTTTCATTTGTTCCAAACAGGAAAATCTGAGCCACATTGATAGAAAAGATTTGTCCTTTCCTAAAATAATTGACATGGTTCATTAAATTTTTCCAAGAGGTATATTTTTTAAAGTCCAAATTGATTCAACTCACAAAATAGAAGCTTTTAATGGAAAAACGTCAGCAGGACCATATTTTTGAAACCCAGTTTCAGTTTCCACTTTTCTGCCTTAGACTCATTGTAAAATATTTTCTCATTATACAACCCTTTGAAATCAATGTTCTTGGCAAACTAGAGGAATGAACGAACAGTTCCATCAATGAACCACAGCACAGAAAGCATTTTAATAATAAAACATTATGATCCTTACATAAAGACTTGTTACAGGAGAAGAAATAAAATATGTTTAATTGTTTTGCCTTTGAAAAATAAAAAAATAATAATAAGTGATTTTGTTTGTGGGATATCCTCTCTGAAATGCCTATAATATTTTGAACTAGCGTTGCTTGCTTTTTGCTTTAGCATATCCATATTTCATTAATCAGATTATGACACTGTTAGACAAATTTTACATGATTTTTTTTAGTTTGCCTCTTAATATTCAGGGAAAAATCATATAACATCTCTCCTAACTAGTCCATACAAAAAAAGTATATGAAAGGTATATGAAAAGTATAATCACAGTTTGAATTGTGATTAATTCCACTTGGAACATGAGATGATAGCTGGGAAATTATAAAGTACATAATCTTTCATCTGAAAAAAGGACTCTTCAGTTTCTAGTCAACTAAGAAATTTATCTAAGCATATTGATACTTATTTTCTTCATTATGCTATAAATTGTTTAACTCCTTAATTAAAAATAAAAAATTAAATAAATGAATCTTCTCCATTTAAATAAAGTTATGTTTAATCAGATTTAACAAATTTACTGAGGCTCAAAAAATATTTTGCTGTATATGCCTTCAACAGATTAAAACCCAAAGTGATTCAACCTCTTGATCAACAGCAATTTCAGGGTAACTTTTGTTTATGATTCTCATCCTTCATAGCTTCAGTGTTTACTAATTATAATATTCTATTTAATACTATGATCAAGAAAGCTCATAAAAGTAAATTACATAAGAGTATAAATATGAACTCCAATCAAATATACTTGGCAATCTGTTCTTTTTCAACTAAACAACTATATTTTGAAGACTAAAACACAAAACTATGATTCAGAAGATTTTGAAATTGGAAGAGCACATTTTGTGATGTGATCATCACTGTGTTTATTATGATCCTAAACAATGAAGTCCTCCTAATTCCACTGATGATCAAAAGGTAGGATCAGCAATGAATTTTTTGCTATATATTTGTTGCCTTTGGAAACTTCAGCAAAAAATAAATAAATAAATTGGGGCTCAGGATGTGGTTCAAGTGGTAGTGCGCTCACCTGGCATGTGTGAGGCATTGGGTTCCATCCTCAGCACCACATAAAAATAAAATAAAGATATTGTGTCCACCTAAAACTAAAAAAATTAATTAATTAATTAATTAATTAAAAATAAATAAATAAATGAGAAAGGGCCACCAGACTTTCATTTTAAACATTATGATGAACTGAGTTTTATATATAGATATATATCCATACATACATATATATTTCCCCATATATAAGATATTTAGTAATAATACAAACCTATCTCCCACTTTTATCATCTTACCAAACTTGACAGTACAAGTTTAGCAACATCCCCTGATCGTTAACTGCAAAAGTACACCTTCCTTTTCTGTGGCTTCTAGGTCTAAATGACAGACTCTGTTGAACCTTCTCTGATCCTGCTCTGTGAGAAAGGTTGCCTGGGTCACTTACTGCTATATAACAGACTCCATATGAAAATTGAAACGTTGAGTAGTTTGCATGAGCGCATGGTGAAGCAAAGTTTCATGTATCTTTATATTCCTCCCACGTGAGACTGCCAAAGGAAATTAAATTGGAACTGATGCAAACTTGAAATTGTTTCCCAATTTCCTATTATTATTGAAAATAAATACTTAGCAAGGAATTTTGGTCCTAACAAAATGGCAGAAAGCACTGTCAAAGGACCAAATTTTAACTATTTAGTTTAATTATCTTAATTGGCTTAATTTTTGGTTCTAGAAACTGCCAACACTTCATCCCATAAAATAGATAATTGTTCTGAGGAGCAGAGCAGTAGAGGTTGGTTTCACAGACAGGGAAAAAGAAAAAACAAACAACAATAAGTAAATAAAAAACAGACCTGTCATTTCAAAGTTACTTTTCCTTGCAAAACAAGGATAGACAAACATGAACAATACAAACCAATAATATCCAGGAATTTATCATGATGCCAATTGAAACTGTGCTGTTCAGTTGGGGGGGAATTTAGCACTTATTTCTAATCTTGATTTCTTGGAAGATCAGATAAACTGTTTAGTTTCCACTTTGTGTTGTGAAACTTTAGCCTGAGTAACTCCATTCTGATCTTCAAGCTGGAGTGTTATTGCAGAGTACAGGAGCTTAATCCAAAACAATTACCTCCTATAATGTTTACTTAACAATGCAGCACAGACAATATAAAGCAAAGTGAAAATGGAAATTAATAGAAAAATAATTATCTATTAATTTTCATTTTCACTTTGCTTTATATTTTAACTTTTCCTTAGGAATCCATTTCCAAATCCCACTCTAAGGAGTGAAAAACAAACCACAAATTGTAAATGTAAAATTCATTGTAAATGAACAAATAACGTTTCTCCTCTGCTATTGTCAACTCTCCCTTTAAATTCATCAATAGATTCCGACTTCCTTACTCTCTATACTTACCAGACTCTCAAAGGGATTCTCTTCTGATGCAGACTGCCATCACATGTCACTATCATCCATGCTAGATCCTATGCAGGTAGTTGGCATCCAGAACAGCTTTCCATCTTTCCACTTCATCAAATCCCCATCATTTTCTAATCACACATGAGAGCATCTTTTACCATCTCAACTATTAAATTTTCTTTTCTTCTGTTCATATTTAATTCCAATATTATTTTAACTCTGAAATGTTGGCAGTGGTAGCATGCATATAAAAAGCTATGTAAATGAAGCATTATGGAATAGATAATACATGTGAATAACTATGCAGTTAGCTATGCAGCCAAACCAGAGATGCGTGTAAGGGCATGCTATCCAAAAAGAACTGGGAGTGTGGATGCTGTTTGACTTCTGATAGACATCTCCACTCTGAAGGCTGCTTTTATCTGTGTAAATGAACATTGCTGGATGACAAAAAGAAAGTTATTTTGATGATACACACAAATATTCAAAAAGGAAGTGCTTGCACCAGACTATTGCTCAAACCTCTGATTCCCCACCACCACCAATAAAAGTATTTAACCATCCCATTCATGGCTTTGTTATTATGCTAAATCATTCCTGCTATTTTCTAATGGGTCAGGTAAAATTCCTTTCATTTTTACCTCGCCAGCAAGTTCTACTTCCTCTTTGCAAATGAGATACTAGCTATTTGACCTCATAAGAATAGTATTAGGAGAGTTTGGGATGAGATAATGTTCAAATGTTAATGACTTGAGACCTACATTGCTGATTGATCTCAAGCTTTATTTGGTAAAAATACACGTTTGTATAGGAAGATGAGGTCTTCTCCAATGATACATTAAGTACTTTAACATAAATCTGTGTTTGCTGTTTCAAAGTGTTAGAAATTCATAACCCTTTACTTATGTAGGTGCCATAAATTTTCCCTTCAAACATACAGGTACTTTCTTTTTCATATAAATGAGGTCATTATTGATTAGCCTAGGAAATGGACTCCAGAAAAGTGTTCATTCCCTTAGGAAATCAACATTTTCATAACAATAATAAAAATAAAACATTTTAACTGCAATACTGTATATTTCCTCTCATCTCTGTTCTTTTCTGAAAGTCTCTTAAGCATATCCTAATAGCGAGATACGGTTGGGGAAAAAAAAAAGTAAGATGACTAGGGTCAAAAAAATCAATTTTGGAAGTAGTAATATCAATTTCCTTGGCAGAGTTGCTGAACAGAGTTTTTATTGACTGTGAATCTGACTTACTAAGAAAAATTAGCGATATTAGCAAATGGTTAAACTATGCAAATCCTTATGATAGAGTAACAACGGCTCATTGTTCACAGGATGGATGTGAAAAACATTTTTGAACAGTCTGAAATGATATGCATTGTCCTTTACCTTGAGATTTTGACTTGGAAAACTTTAGATGACTCAAAAATGTATTCAATCTCTTTATCACTAGCCCAAGTTTAAATTCGTTTTCTTTATTTCTTAAGAAAGTAAAAGAACCGAGGCTAAGAATTGAAACAAAAATAAAATAGTCTGCTTTTCCATTGACCCCTTCCTTCACTGCATGCCAATATTGACTGAATCCTGCAAACTTCCTGAGAGGACTTACTCCTGGGCCCTTTATTTGGGAGGACCTAACTTAAAGGAAAACTTCGACCTGATGGGACTCACTGGGCTTACTATTATACACATTAACTGGCTCAGCCCCATCAAGATGCTTACTGTTGACAAATCTCTTTTTAGTGCAGAGTTATCAAGCACCACCAGGTGGGCATATTTATTATTCTTTTGGTTGCTCACTCTTCCAGAATTATTTTCAATCATTCTCTGAATTTCCAATGTTCATTATCAAATTCTCCAAGAGAGTATTCCTTTAGGAATATAAGCATTATCTGGCAACCATTTGAGGTTAGGCTCTCGAAATCATTTCTAAAATACCTAACATGTCACATTGTGCTCCAGTCAAGCTGTTCCCACACTGTCAACACAGAACTGACCCTGCTATGACCATATGACTCCTCTGCCTGAGCTCCTTCAGCAACCTCCCCTTACAAGTGGACTGAAGTGCTCAGCATGTGAGGATTCAGAGTTAGGAACCTCAAACATGACCCTCCATGACTCCTGACATACATCATTCAGGGTGTGTCTTTGCACCTTATTTTCCGTGGCTTACTGTCTGTAGCCACTTCAAATTGTGAACCCATATTCCCTCAGGCTGAGTGCCCTTCCTCATCTCCATCCTCAAAAATACACCATGATTTTGTGATCAATTTTTGTGAATTACTCATGGCACCTACTCAAAGTTTCCTAGCTATAGGCAGCCTTAACTGATTCGTCCTTACAAAGCACAATCACTTGGACTTACAGGCCCACAGGAATGTACACACACTTCTACTTTGTTACTCCTAATTTTCACTGCAAACATGAAACACATCTTCTGTTATTTCATTACATTTCCTGAGTCTCTTATCTATCCTGCTCCAACAGCTAGTACAGTGCTTGTATAGAACAGTCCATTTGGGGATAAGGGTAGGAATCTTGCATGCCAACACCATTTGCCAATTCTATTTCCTTAAGTTGCTTTCTTCAGTTAACAAGTAAGTACTGATTGATGAGTAATATCTATTTCTTTTATAATTGAGGGATATTTAACACTTTTATACCACTCCTACATTCCTTCCTCCTTAGCACAATTTTTAGTTTTTCTATTGGTTACTTTCATAGCTTAAAATAATCTTCAAAAAGATTTCCTTGTTGTTCCATCAATTTACCAATTTCCAGGCTCCATCCAAAGAAAGATAAGAATGCCAGACCCCCATCCTCTTCCTGTAACTTTCCTTTCCTCCTTTAAATCCCAAATTCAGCCCCAGTGCTTTCCTTTTAATAAGAGTACAGCATTAATGTTCTGTACTCTGGAGCATAATTATGTCTCTTTACACTTTTATGCCTACAAAATATCAATGGCTACATTGTTTTGGCTATGTAAATATTATATGCTGCATAACCAATAATATATTATAATTGGGTTTTCTTTTCTGTACAGATTTATAGGGTTTTTTTTTCCCCCTTTGGGTTATTGTCTTGGCTTTTCTTGGTTTTTCTACTTGCATTTTTTTTCTTGAATTGATTGCCTTTATTAGTGTTTCCTTAATTTGTTTATATTCCCAATGATAATATGGAATATCTGGAATTCCTCCTTTTTCTGAGAATTTTGATCTGCCCTCATTACTCTGTAAACCTACCACATTGAGTCAATACTTCAAAATTCTCTGGTTCTGCATCTTCCTCTTTACTGATTAAAATGCATGGAATCTACCCTACAGTGGCTTTCAAAGAAAGAGAGCTAAGTCTTCTATGTCCTTCTGGACATGAAAATATTTCTCTTATACCTTTAAATTTGGTTGAGTAGCTGGGAATGTAATTAGAGATTAAAATAATTATTTCTCAAACTTTAAAGGCATTGCTCTATTAATTTCTAACATTCAGTTATACAGATGTGTAGTAGGTGTTACCATGGAGGAAAAATACCTTTCCTTCTTCCCATTTGGTTCATTGACTGGGGGGGTCCCATAACAAACAAAAACAACAAACAAACAAACAAACAAACCAGTTTAATAGACAAATCCGTTTATCGTGAGTTTTGTGTAACCTGAGAGCCTTTGTAAAGAAACAAAAACCTAAGGAAACCGTTGAACCTGACTATTTTTAATTGTAAGTTCACTAAAGAATGCAGAGTGTCTAGGCATACAGCACAAACCTCTAATCCCAGCAGCTCAGGAGACTGAGGCAGGAGGATCTCAAGTTCAAAGCCAGCCTAAGCAACTTAGTGAGTCCTTAAGGAATTTAGCAAGATCCTGTCTCAAAATTAAAATTAAGAAGTGCAAGGGATGTGGCTCAGTGGTTAAGCACCTTTGGGTTCAATCCCCAGGGAGCCAAAAGAGAAAAGAAAAAAAGAATGAAGAGTGGTGGAGAATTAGGATAGAACAAAAAGAGTCTAGTCTTGTGGCGATGAAGTCAGGGAAAGTCAGAGAAGCCCTTGATCAGACGCTTCTTGGTGTCTTCATATCTTCAGGGATGAGAATGTTCCTTTCCTCCAGGTATGGAGAAGGCCTCTCCTCTAAAGGGTCTTATGACCTAATTCAGGGGAGAATCAGAAAATTCTTCCTAGGTTTTATAGGGAAGAAGAACAGGACAAGATAAGAGTGACCTCCCTGCTTTTGCAGTTTTCTCAAATTCCTTCATCTTAAATCTTCAATAGGCTGAGATGCCATATGTGGAGTTGCTTGTCCTAAACTGTATCAACACAACTTGATGTTTGTTGCTTTGTTTATATTTGTTTCTTTTTAGAGGCTTTTGATGTAACTCTAATGTTCTAAAAACCTCAGGATTACAGTCTAGATATTTTGCTTTGTTTTTTTTCCACACATTACACTGGGCATTTATCCTTCTATTTCAGGAAACTCTCTTTTATTATACCTTTGATAGTGCTGTTAGCTGGATGGTGGTTCACATATTGATTGATCCTATGTATGTTTTATCTCATCTCATATCTTTCCCCTCTGTCCTTTTAGTCTACTTCCTGAGAGAATTTCTTGGCCTTTATTTGTAAAAGTTTGATTTCAACTGTGTTTCTGCAGTTGTATTGCATCTCCAAGATCTCTTCATTTGCAGCTACCAATTTGACCAAATAGCAAATATTCAAAAACAAATCTAGCTAAATGTTACCACTGGAGTTAATAAAAATGTTACAATATTTCATATAGCATAAGAAAAAGTCTCAAACTAAGATAATTTATAAGTGACCATACTGACTAGATTTTAATTTGGCATTTCTAAAAAGCAATAGATGAATTAAGTTAAAAAAAAACAGACTAGTTTAGCACTTTTTTTCAATATTGTTTTTAGTTGTAGATGGACACAATACCTTTATTTTATTTGTTTATTTTTTATGGGTGCTGAGGATCAAACCCAATACCTCATGCATGCTAGGCAAGTGCTGTGCCACTGAGCCCCAAACCTAGCCCAACTAGTTTAGCACTTTTAAACAGAAGTTTCGGTGCAGAAAATTACTAGGAATATATTTCTGCTCTCAGTCTCATTTTCCTCATCTGAAAAATGAAAATTAAATAGTACATAGCACACAACATAAGGAAAATCTATTCATTATACATATATGGAATTAAAGGTATAAAACCATGTTTTCCTCTGTCTTGAACTACATTGTTGTACAACTTTGAAACCCTGCAAATCTCATATTTACCCAAACAGTGTCCCTGGTTGAACCACTAGTAAAACAGGAGACTTCGAAATTGTAGTGATTTGGCAGGTGGAATTTTCATGTTTCATTATGTAGTTGTGTGTGTGTGTGTGTGTGTGTGTGTGTGTGTATATCCAAATTTGTTCTCCACAGTAAGAAATTCATTCGAATTCACTTTTATTTCATTGTTTTCTTTGTACTTGTTTACGAACTTACCCTTTCTGAAGGCTTAAAGAATGTAAAATCAAAGAAACAAAAGGATATTGATTAGATTAAGATTCAAGCCAGCTGCCCAAAAGTAGACACTGATTTTTTTAATTATATTCAGTGCAAAAAAAAAATAGATAACGTGAGCCTTATTTACAGTAGTTCATCTTGGCCTTTAATCATTTGTTTATCCACGAGACTATTGATTGCAGCAAGGAGAACAGCAGTGACACAGGGTAAGAAGAGAAGCACTGTAATTCTGTGCTGTTGGCTGTTCCAGGCGACGAAACTATAATTCACAAAGTGATAGATAACAGAAGGTAATTTTATGGTTACTAAGAATGAGTTTGCATTTGTTTGTGTAGTTACTATATAAATTTATAGATGCATTTTGTTTGTATCGCATTTTAAATTTTAGTGGCTGAGCAGGAAGAGGATTGAAGTGGTCCAAGGAGTATGTTCATGAACTTCTTTAGCAGCCACTTGTAAAGGTGGACTGTAATTCAACATGAAATAGGTTCAGAATGTTCCCACAAACTCATTATAAATCAAGCTGCTCCGAAGGTATGGTGTTATTAAGTTTGTTTTTTGATTTTCTCTTGCCCTTCCTCCATCATCTTATCTAGAGAAAGAGTTTAAAGGCAGGAAAAGTAATTCAGCAAGGACCCACTTTTAGTGGCTGAAATAAAGAGTGTTGTTAGATACATTTCACTAAGCCATAAATGTAGTTCCAAGAGCCAGAGAGATTTTTTTTTTCCATATCGTTGACTGACTTTGTCTTCTGCTCTCTGTCCCAAGTTTGGTAATGAGGCAGTTGATTAATGAATTCAAATTTTTTAACTTTGTCTGTTTTGGAAACTGTGGAGAACTATTATAGGAGTTCAACAATAGTGATCCTTATGATGGTTTGAATGTGAGGTGTCTCCCAAAAGCTCCTGTGTTAATGCAGGGATGCTCAGTGATAAAGTTAGTGGATTAAGAAAGCTGTAACCTAATCAGTGGATTAATTCACCAGCGGGATTAATAATTTGAATGTACTAACTGGGTGGTAACTGTAGGCAGGTGGAGCATGATTGGAGGTGGGTCACTGGGGATGCACCTTGAGGATTATCTATCTTGTCCCTCCTGGCTTCTCCCCGACCCTTTCCCAGGTTGCCATGAGCTGAGTAGCTTTTCTCTGCCACACCCTTCGACCTGATGTTCTGCCTCACTGTGGGCCAAGGGCAATGAAGTCAGCATCCATGAACTGAGCCTCTGAAATCTGTGAGCCCCAATAAACCTTTCCTTCTCCAAGTTGTTCTTGTCAGGTATTTTGGTCACAGCCACAAAGAGGCAACACAATAATCCTCAGATGATTCCAATAATGATACCACTTTAAGCTCAACTAAAATATGACAAGGGTAGTACTGGTTTGTTTTCTTATCATTTTTGGCTTTGCATCAATGCTAGAAAAAATTTTTAATATACACAATTTTTTGATATACCTTGAAAAGCTCAGGTCTTATTTAAGAAAAAGTAAAATTGAACATGGTTAGAGCAGTTCAAAGTCTAGATTGAGAGAATTACCATCTTACTGAGTCCTTTTAAGTCTGTTAGTTGTCTGAAACAAGGGATAGTGTCTTATGCACTGTAGCAGCTGGTACCCAGCTGATCTTCAATGCATGTGTATTGAGTAAGGACAGACTCAATTCTGAGGAACCTGTTTTGGGAAGTGCATGCTTTTCCCTAGTGCCTTATAATGCTCAATGCACGTACTTACCTAGTGACAAATATTTTCTCAATCTGAGGCTGTTCTCCTTTTAGATCTCCCAGCCCCTACTGAAGAACTTGGCATAAAATAGGCACTAGATAATTGTGAGCTAAACAAAGAAGAATAAATGTGAAACATTTCATAGCCATAGGTATCAGAAGTCTCAAAAAAATAAAGTATTGGGGGATTATACAATGTAAAAGCTATTTTCACTTGAAGCTTTGAATTTAATTATTGCATATTCAGCTCATAATTTAGATGCTCTGTGAAAGTAGATCTAAAAACAGTTCCTTTTTCTGCAAGCCTTTTGGAAAATCAAATGGACAAATGACTTCTCATGAAGAGCTGAAGAACGAAAGTGATATATAAATGCAAAATATTGTTTGGAAAAGCTTTGTGCTTAATAGTATATTAAATTAATCAAGCACAGATATTTATTGAGTGACTGTTATGGCCTTAGCCTGTGTTACAGTATTTAGGGCATTTTTTAAAAAGTGATGTTACTCTCCATGTTTCTAGAGGCTTTTAACGTAGCTATAAGAAAACAATCTAATTAGGGATCAATAACGAATTAAACTGTGATCTAGCCAAATGGAACTAATCACTTTTTTCAAATACAATGCACATTTTTCTACTTTCTCATAATTACTTATGATATTATCCATACCTGGGTTGCCCTTACACCTATTTCTGTACATTCCAAAGTCTACTGTAGGGTCCAGTTCATGCCACTTTTTTCTGAAGCCCTTCCCAGTCATACCAGTCAAAATCACTGTGTATCCCCACCCTTGACCTTAGCATAACCTCCTTTGCATCACGTTGACTCTTCATGTCTAGGGAAAGTTTCTTAATGATCAAGATTTAGGTATTTGAAAATGCTAAGGTTTTTTTTGTTTAATATTTTTTTAGTTGTCAATGGACCTTTATTTTATTTATTGATACGTGGTGCTGAGAATCGAACCCAGTGCCTCACACGTGCTAGGCAAGTGCTTTGCCACTGAGCCACAATCCCAACCTGCTAAGTTGTTTTTGATGTGCAGTCAACACTCAATTATATTTTTTTGTCCTTTCATTATCTTGTGTATTTCATTTATCCCAATAGTCATTTAAACTAAGCAGATGTTTTTAAATAATTACTCTTGAATGATATAAGTCATACTAATGCTGGGTAAAGATAGATGTTGGAAAGTTTGAAATGGAAAAGAAAGATAGAAATTGCAAGAATCAAACATCATTGGCTAGAGAATATGCAAATTCAATTGAACTTTAGAAAGAAGAGAGGGCACACAGAAGTGACTTGAGGAATACAAAGAGAGGATTTTCAAAAGCATAATGCAGGAAGATATTTGTGCAGAGGATGGTGAGGCCAGCACCATTTAATGTTGCATTTTAAAAAGTCATAGTAAATATGACCTTTCATATCTGAACCCATGTGAAAGATGTTGGAGAAGTCCAGTAGTTGGAAAGTGATAGAAAGATACCATATCCCATGATCAGAGAAGAAGCAGAAAGAAGTTAGAATTTGAGGAAGCTTAACCTGTAGCAGAGTACAAAATAGAATAGGCAAAGACTAGATAGGATGAGATCATACAAATGTGTTATAGTAAGACTGAATAGCTTCTAAATTGGGGTAACAACCACATGAATGGAGGGTTTAGAGAAAAGGATGAGACATACCATGTGATAAAATATGAAGTAAGGACACAGCACTCTGGATATACAGCAATGACTTCCTGTGGTTCACATTTATTATCATCAAGTAAAAAAAAATTTACTGGGCTGACCTAGTTTTATCGACATTTACTTTGTTAAATAAGAACACTAAAATAATAATGCAACTTCTACCGTTACTATGTTTTCATGAAACTATAGCTTTAATATTCAAATACAGTGAGGACTTCCTGCTGTCCCTCCTGCAGGTCTTCATTGGTTGTTTGGTTGCCCTGGAGTGACCCAGTTACTCTTTGCGGCTCTACTCACCCTTCAAGACCACCTCAAGATTCACTTCTCCACAAAGTGGGAGTTTTCATACCTGCCAATGAGGGCAGTTAAGGATCTGTAGTTGCCTATTATGCATATCACATTCTTCCTATTAAATTTATTTGCATAATTGGTTCTTTTATGACAATGTTAAGTTCTTTCAGGGCACAAAGTAGGTGTGCAGTAGTTGTATGATGAAGGCAAATGGCGACTGAAGAGCTTCTAAATTCAGACACTGAAAGCAGAGGAGGCACTGAAAGAAACAGGATGAAGACCTGATCAGACAAGAAGCAACAGTGCTCCATCTTAGATAGGCTGGATTTCACTGGATGGGATATTATAACTGGAATGAGTGGCATAGCAAAAGTACTTATCGTCTGGGATCTGGGTGAAATTTTAGTAATAGCATACATTGGTGAGTTGTCTGCACAGAGTGGACCATTGAAATACTTAATATCTTGGTGAAGTAGAACTAAACATAAAATTAAATGTGTGGCAGGAATTTTGGAGACCATCCATAGCCAACAGATGAGAAGATAAGAAACTAGTAAAAGACATGGGAATGAGGACGGTTAAGAGAAACCAGCAAAAGGCATTGTTCTAGAAACCAGCTTCACAGGCTGGTGGTCAGTAGTTAAATGCTGAAGAGAGATGCCCTTCATGATTTGTACATGCAACCCTGACCACCAAAATAAACTGAGCTAAAACTGACTGCCGAGACTCTGACTTACAGCTGCTGTTAAGTTATGCCCTTGAGAGAAAAAAATCAAGTAAGAATACATAATTTGTTGGGGTATTAAAGAAAAAACACATCTCTACAACAGCTACAAATTATAGAGTGTGTGCTTCAAGACAGTATGTCAATGAAAATAGTTCATCAAGGAAGGTTCTATATAATTGTGGTTCAATGTACACTAATTTATTTTTTATTCTACTTTTAATGAATTCACATTAGAGAGGCTCTTTTGAAGTCATAATGTGTTATTTTTTAATAATTTATTTCTGAACTTTAAAAAATTAATAATATTTGCACAGGGCCATTTTATAATCACAATATGACACTTCAAGGTGTGAATTATGACATAATAACTCAAACTTTGTGCATTTATACAAGCACTCATCCTATGGCCTCATTCTTAGCAAGGCAAAAGGTATGAATTATTATGTAATAACTCATGCTTTGCCACATATTATTACTTAATTATGGAAGAAGAGGAGAATTTCAACTAATTCCAGTCTTGAAAAAAACTCTATCATTTTATCCTTGAAAAAAAAATGCTCCAATGCTTATTTGATACAACAGAATCACTTTAAGCATTTTTCCCATTCAGACCATTCTAGATTAGCTTTCATGACACATTTGTCTTACTACACTTTCTTGAGAATCTCGGGTAGTCTCCAAAAGAAAAACTAAAAATTCCAACATAGCCTTCAAGTCTATATTTCACAGATTTGCTCATTATATCCCAGAAATAGATGGCCATATTGCTTCATGAACGTTTTCAAAAATATTATACAGAAAACTAAAGTCTAACTTCTCCTTCTAATAAAAATGAACATCAAAGAAGCAAGGAAGGAAGAGAGAGAGGGAGATAGGGAAGAGGAAAAGTCAAGTACTAATTTCTACTCTGACAATTCTGATTAAGTTGCTAAACAATAGAAAAATCTCCCCAAGATAGTACTAAATATGCATGTCTATAATTATTAGAAAACAGGATATAAATTTTCTTAAAAATAAAGGATAAGAATATTTTCTCAATCACCAATGCTAATAATTTAGTGTTAGAGTTTATCTCAAAATTCAAAGCCATAAAATTATTTATTCAGTGCCTTTACTCTTTTATTGTCTGCTTTTACAAAAGTTCAGGAACAAAAGAAAAAATGAAAACCAAATCCCAAATACTATAAGAACTCTAATTTCTTGAATGCATTATTTGATATAGTCAATACTTGTGGGGTGTGTATGTTAGATAAATGAGAATGAGACAGAAAGGATCATGCACATGTGAGAAAGAAACCATCCTGCCCCTGACATGTTGGTTGCTAAGTGATTGATTGATCTGCCTCTATTACTACCACTCAATCAATGAATGTATGTTTAATTTTGTTACACAAACTTCTTCAGAAGCTATAATTTTCTCCCACCATATCTATGACTTCCCACACAAATTTATTATCATTATGTCGTTTTGGTATCTTAGAGTTAGGCGTTTTGGGTGTCAGGGACTTAGGGCTGGGTGATCTCATGCATTCAAAACTTTATGGAGACTTCTGGATATGTTTTGGGGACACCACTAAGGAAACAGCAGAGTAATACAGGGAGCAGAAACATGCTTCAGAGACAGGCTTACTTGATTTACCTTAACATTTCACAGCTAACATCTTCTAAAACATCCTTGTCTCCTAAGGGATACCTTGGTCTCTCAGACCTCAACCTAGTGTTCCAGTGATTTCTGGGTAATCTGCCAGTATCCCTTCAAGGTAGGAGGACAAGAGGAGGGTTTTCAATGACTTTTGAAGATGGTGAATGATGCCATAGTGTAGTCTGATTATCAGCCTTTGATCTTTTTGAGCTGGTTTAAACTCATTTCATTGTGGTTTTCAGAGTTGGATGTGTACCTGAGGGCCTGTGCACATGGTCCTCAATTACCAGACCACAACAAGAACCCGAATATATGTTTTTATATCATGTTACAGTGTTTTGGGGGGTTAAATGATTTAGAGTGTAGTTCTTGGTTCTAAATGGGATTTTGATATTAACCATTCATAGAATGCTTTATGTAGGTTCCATTTTAGTTCCATCGTGTTACACAAATTAAGTTTTGTATGACTTTAGTAGCCCATGCAACCTAGATGGAAGCAGTGCATCCCCACAGTTGTACATCACTTCCCTACAAGAGATTTTATCTATCCTATACACAGAATCACTTTTGAATTTAAATTTCAGAAACAATACACGTATCACGATCCTGACTTTGCTTAAGGTCTCTATTGCTTCTCGGCCATTTGGCTAAGATCAAGGGCTTAAAGTTCCACTCTTTATGTTTATGAAAAATGCCTTATAATGAAAGCTTCTTGAAAAAATAAATTACTCATTTAATGAGAATAATAAAAATAAGATGTTTTCCTTCATAGAATTAGATAAATCTCTAATTAGTTTTCTGATTTGCTGAGGTCTGGATCTCATTTAATATTTCCTGGTTCTGAATGCAATATAGTTTTATATATTCTAGTTAAAGAGCTATGACAAGGAGCTAAATACCACAGCAATAAGCCATTAAGAAAATTAATCCTTTTAAGGAAAAACTAGGGGCAGAGCAGTGAGAGTTCACCTCAGAATGCTAAACTTTGTATAAGGAAAGCTGATTACTAAAATTATATTAAAGCATGATTGTATATCAAATAATGATAATTATGATTGCCATATGCTTCTGCCCCTTAAGTTTAGGAACACACTTCACAGATGTCCCTGCCAAATCCTTTCCAATTCACATATAAGATTAAGCTGTGGCTAGTCCCACACTCCACATGAGAATTTTCCCTCTCATAGATGTTGGAGAAAAAGATATTTTCAGTGCATGATCAGGATACTTCTGTGAGTTTTAGAGAGACTATTTTGCTTCATCCCAGTGTTTTCTTCTCATCTGAGACAAATCTTCATTTCCAAACTCCTTTTTCAAAGTGATGCATAATCTAAATGGTAGGTTATCTAAAGAATCAATTAGCTAGCTACCTAGCTTCAAAACGTAGGTAAATTAGAGGGGTAACAAATATTTGTGACAATTTAGATATGTCTTGAACATAAAATGAAAATAACCAGCTTGCTTTTGGTGTGAAACAAAAATATAGTTCATGTCATTTTCTCTAAGTTTGTCCAATTTTTATTTGGTCTCTGGAGATCTTTCTATCTATCTATCTGTATATATATATATATATATATATATATATATATATATATATATATATTTTTTTTTTTTTTCTGGGTTTACTACTGCATAGTTTTAACCTACTTAATGTTTCTCATAGAAGAAACAAAAATTCTTGCCTGGATTCCATCTTTTCTTCCTCACTCCAAAAATAAAAGTCATTGAAGTATTAAATACTATGACTGAATTAGTAATAACCAACACCTTTTGAAATTTTCTCCATAAAATTGGTTACTTCATAAGTGTACATGTCTATTCTTTGAAAAGAGCTAAGTCAATTATTTTACAGTACACGAGCATATAGTCCTGTGTTCTAGCTAAAACTTAGCAAGGTGGTTTGTTATATCCTTATAAATGTCTGCCCTTTTAACATGCTATAAATGCATTCTAAAATTTGTGCTAGCTTCTGGTCGTTATGGGGAAGAATTAATGCATTCTATTAAATTTAACTTTTGCTGAAACACTCTTACCTCAGCTAAAGCTCAGAGCTGTAACTGGAGACCAGCTACTAAGCAATTAAGGAATAAAATACTTGGCTTTTATAATCCATCTTTTGTTCTGGGAAATGCCTATCAGTATGGCATTAGACAGGGACTTGTGACCACTAAATATTTAATCTCATCAAAGTCCATCTATATTCTGTGCTTTGACAAGCCCCTAACTATGTAAGTATTATTTAAACAAGAAGGAACATTTCAATTAAGTACATACTTCTAGCAATTAGGCCCTATCTCTACTTGAAAACCTGCTAGACTTTCTCACAATATATAGAATAAAATATAAATACTTTATCCCAATGTGCTGGTCCACTTACCACCCTCTAAATCCATACTCTCCACATGATCACCTCCGTTCCTTTTAAAAAGCTGTTGCCTGGTGCTAGAATGGTTTTTTTTTTTCTCTAATCATTTAAATCTAGTTCTGCAAAGTATATTTCTAATATTTAGTCTTTGCCATTCTCAAATGAAATTAAATTTTGGATCTTTCATGTATCCCCTCTCCCAGTAGTCCTGCTACAGATACAATTATTTCTTCCAGTGCTCACTGATCTTATGCCATCCCCAACATGGAAAATCATCTGTTTAATATGAGCATAATTTGAATTATGTCCTTACATTTTCTCTATAGGTCAAAGCCTTGGACATAACAGCTGCTCAATAAATATTTATGGATTGCAGATAAACAAAAGATGGCACCTTCATAGCCCAGGTACCCTGAGCCACAGGTTTTGAGGCCCTGTATATCAGAACACATATGCAAAATAGTAAATAAATACTTAAGCGCCTCTGTCATTGGGATCCAGCAGTTCATTGGCCCAGCACAGCTCAGTCTTACATATCTGCTCTTGTACCTAACATGGTTCATTGCCCCATGGAATGCTTTTTTTGTGTTGCTCTGCCCAGAGTCTTCAAAACAATATACAACTGAGTTACAATGCCCTCAGCATCTGTGGGGTGGGCTACAATCTGCAGAGGCAGCACTTAGGTTATGGGCATTTATATGAGTTCATTTAAATTCTTCCTCTAAGATAGTATGAATATAATAGATGATTGTACTGGACACAGGTTTTCTTAGTGGTGCCCATTAGCTGTATTCTTATTTCTATTTGTATTAAAGGTAGTGACTTTCATGAATTGTCACATTATTTGCAATAGTTGTCTTTGGGTATTTGAAAATATTTTGCCATATTAAGAAATGTATAAGCTAGTCATTTACATTGGCTGTTAAGTGATCATTGAATAGCAGAATAAGAATTCTTTTAGCTATTCAAAAAAAAATAAAACTTAAATTCACTTTTAAAAATAGTGAACTGAAATTTTTTAGGTTTGTTTAAATATTTTGGATTTGTTGATATCCACTAATAATTTTTACTCATTTCATTTTAAGTAATAATTTTTTAATGTTAACTTTTACTTAAGTACATTTTTATGAGAATATATTTGAAGTGTTAGTGGCAAGGGCAAAATCCAAGAGATTTTTCTTTGTGTGGATTTTCATTTTGTATTTGTAAATATATGTAGAAAATTGCATGCATGTACAAAAGTTACTCACAACTCAATCATTTACACTATTTAAAATTTAAATGAAAATTGGCGGCATCTACTACTATGAAGATTCTATGCATAGCCTTCAAATGCCCTGTATATATTTTCCTGCATTTATATACATATATAAGTGTGCCAGCATTTTTGAAGCAAAAATTGAATCTTGAAACATAATCATCTGCAACACCATTTCTCAAAATTCCCCAAATCAATATGCTAGGAGAAAGGCTGGGGTTGAGGTTTAGCAGTAGAGGGCTCACCTAGCACATGCAAGGTGCTGGGTTTGATTCTCAGCACCACATAAAAATAAATAAATAAAATAAAGGTATTGTGTCGAACTACAACTAATATATATATATATAGAGAGAGAGAGAGAGAGAGAGGAGATCATGAAAATCTCACTTTTTCCAGTTTGTTCTGCTATAGGCTTCTGCCACTGCAGCAACAGATAGTACTTAGATGCTAAATTTTAACTTTCTTTTTTCTTGCCTTTTGCAATTGATCATGGTTTATGTGTCTTTCTGGAATAGGATTCAATTACTGATATTATTTCCAAACTGGATACTTCCCCAGATTATTCAAGTATTTTCCTTTTTATTTGTTTATTTATTTTTTTTATTTTTTATTTTATTTTATTTTATTGTGGTGGAGGGGTAGGAATCGACTATCATTTGAAAATCGACCCATTTTTGGAGCACAGTAAATAGAAGCCCTAAGGAGTAAGTAAGCGGTTTCTCAGTGGTCACTAAGAGCACCAGGTGAAGCCAGTGGCTCATTAAAAAATCACAAGCTTTACAAAGAGGAACAAAAGGGTGAATGTCACTGTGTTTTAATTGAAAAGAATGATCTCTTACAAGTATAAAATTCTGTCTTCAATCCATCCAATGGCTTAGCGTGGCCACAAAGCACAGTAGAGGAGGGACATGAGTCCCACCTAACTTGCACCAACAGAAGAAGGAATAGATGGGAAGGCTCCATGGGCAGCTATTTCCTAAGGGAAGATTTCACCCTCAAATCCCTTCTGCATCTAATCAGATGCATATGCTGTTTATTGCTCCAGCCCTGTGAACACTGCTGCTTAATTAAATTGTTTCATTCTTTGGCTATCATAAATGCCACATCTATTTAAAGCCCTGTTTTACTTAGCTAAAGTTTGTTTTATCATCCACAGAAAGGATTATTAAACTGAACGGGTGACTATTTTGGCTCAAGTAAAAATCAATAATATTTAGTTGGGCCTTAGGTGCTAAATTCTAAAACTCTGTGTTTTCCACTTTGCTGCAGTTCTAACATCTTAGCATCCCTGACGGTTCTTGCTCCTGTGTTCACCTATGATTTATGACTCTTCTAGTAGGTGGGACGAAAGCTTCAAGGCCTCTTACAGCTTTTAAGCTTCTAATAATTGGAAGAATTTTCCTTTCTTACTCTTTGAACTGAGAGAGACTACCAGTCTCAGTTTTAATCATTAAAATAAAAATGGAATTTTTAAAAGTAGAGCATTTAAGCTGTATTACAAAATAGTTAATATCTGAGTTTTAGAAGGGAAATAATTCTATAAAACATGCCCTCAGATTTCATCGAAAACAAAATCAATTTAAATATATGGATTAGGGTTCTTTTTAGCTCTTTCTTATTTCTTTATTACTCCCAAATAATCTGGTGAGAGATGAAGTCTTCAAATGTCCTGGGGTGGTTGCAAACAGTAAAATTTTTCTCACAGCAAACTTCTCATTCATAAAACTCTAGCTCATTTTTAAGCATGGTACTTCTATTTTCCTCTTTAATTTACATAATGAAAATTGTTATAAATAACATTATCAGAATGTTTCATTTCAAAGCATAAATGATTATTAATTAAACACAAAAAAATTGTCATTCAACCACTATAAAAATTATTTTTCATTATGCTAGACATGTTGGAAACTAATTATTTAAATGGGCATAGCTAAAAAATTCACTGAAAGACATTCCCCAAAATTAGATCTATATTTTTAAAAGAAAATACTTTTTATAGCTAAATTACTGCTAGCTTAACAAAAAAAAGAATCATTAAACAAGTAATTTGATCCATTAAACTGTATGTTGCCAAAAATCTTTCTTAAAGAATTAAGTTGCTGATAACTATATTACAATGTTATTATTTCTTTTGTTTAATGCTGTTATACTTCAATAAGAAAGTAAATTTCGTTTAAATTTTATATTAGGGCTTGTTTACTAAAAATACTGACATGAAAGAAATTAGAAAAATTCTAATACTGATTCCTCCCTAGTACTTTCTATTTTAAAGTTATTCTCTCCATTCAAGTTCAATCTGAAAGTAAATAGATGAAATCATCTCAAATATAATACACTAAAATCTAGAATAATTATACTGTGAAACTGTATTTTAATCCTATGCTTTTGAACCTATTTTAAAATTTTGAAAAGCATTACTATTAACAAAACTGTACAGTGACTTTTATATATTGTAAATTTTTATTCTTTTAATCATTCAACTTAGCATCCAGAATAGTAACTTAACCTATCTTTATCTAAATACTACTTGGCTATTTAAGCTATGTAGTAAACTCATAAAATAATTTCAACCAATATTTTAACTTGCCAAAAAATTAAAGTTTGGTATAAATAATTTGGGAAAGCATCCTGGGAATTTGGCTTTCCCCAGTGAACAAGAATTGAGACCAGTTCCTCCAATACTGAATCGATACAGAAAGAACAGACTAAATCACTTTAATTATCATTTGTGAGAATTTACATCTAAAACATCAGAAACACTTCAAGATCATTGACTTACACCCAGGAATGTTCAAAGCCTTCCTTTCCTTTATTTTCAAACTTCTGTTTGTAGGGAAAGGAAATAACCTTTACTGTATAGTAGGTATAAAAAGGAACCAGATGATTCATCTCTGTGAATCTGCTTGTTGAATTTGATGGATCATTCTTAAAAGCGACGTTGCTAATCTTCAGGTTTTCTTTTTTAGGTTATTCACAGATCAGTGGGTTTTCCAGCTAATACAGGTCTGATGCTCTTCTGTCTTCACACATGGTATTCATCATATCTTGACAAGAAAAGACCTTCAGTCTACAAATAACCTTCACTGAAGTAAGACATGTAAGTGGGTTTCTTTATGAAAGATAGATTTTATGGCTGAATAAAAAACAACTGTAGTTAAAAAGTGTCATTGCATGGCCTTATTTGAAGATTTTTCCTTAAAGGAACTTTAATGTTTGTTGTGGAAACGACTGGTAGATCAAAAAAAGAGAAATGTATTAAATTACTTTATCATTAACCACAAACGCAACAGGAAGAGTTGATCAGCTCCGTATTTTATCATTCAGAAGCGTTCAGCCTTTAAAATATTTAAGCATCCACATTAGTTCTTGTCAAACTAGCACAAAGCAGTGCATAATATGACCTGTGTGTAAGAGCAGAACAAGATAAGAGGTTACAGCCAGGGTGAAATTCCACAATAGGATCGCCCTGTGCAAGAGATAATAGTTGGCTTCCTGTTTGCAGACAATTACCAAACCACCAAATGTTCTCTTGATATTTTTACTTGGTCATGCTAAGGGAGAAATCAAGTTTAGCTGATATTAAACTACCAAGGATGAAACAATAAATTTGAGGCATCCTGCATATCCTGTATGATTTCATATGACCAATTAGAAAAAATAAATAGTCGATCAAATTTCATGGTGTACGACAGCGTGATGATTTAAGTTTTCATGGTGTGAGTGATAACTTTAAAGAAAATATTAAGAACTTTCAATAGGCAAGCATCAAAAGGATATCTCAGTGAATCTCAAATATCTGACAGATCTCTTTGCATAGAACTTACGTGCTCTGATTAAAGAAATAGCTAAGATCATTTCCTAAAATACTCTTTAAAATCTTCCATTGGCCTTAACTATATTAGCAAAACTTTATGCAAACCAAAACATGTCCAAACTTGATTTTCAGTGCCATTAATAAAGCACAAATTTTAGCTCTATCAGGTGAGACAAGGGAGGGAAAGAGAAATGTGACTGCCAGGAAGGAATTAAACAGTACTTCCTAAAAAAAATCCTACTGAATCTTAAAGTCCTCTTTAAAAAAAAAAAAAAAAAAAAAAAAAGGTTTAATTGGTTTGTTTTTGTTTTGTTTTGGGAGTGCTAGGGATTGAACCCAGAGCCATAGTGCACTTTCTCCAGCCCTAAATCTCTATTTTCAATAGACATTTATTGCAAAGCTTTCTGTCCTTGTCTACCTTTAAATCCAAGCAATAATCCTAGAGAGGGGAAAAAGTTACTGTTAATGAAATACCAGGACATTTCACAACAGTATGCATGTATTTAAGGAAAACTTCCCCAAATTTAATCTATTTACTCTGCCATTCATTTATTCAAGAAACACTGAATTTTTTAATATGTACAAATTGCTCCAGAATCAAGGGCAAATAAGGCAATAAGAGTTTATATTATAATGGTGAGGCTGGAGTATTAAAGAAAGCAATCAATATAAATAATAAATAATTGGATCTGATAGGGAAGATGGGAGCTGGATTGAAAGGAAAGGAAATCCAAAGCTAATGTCTCCAAAGCCCCTCCCCCTCCTCCTCCTCCTACCTGTTGCTAAGGTAACCTACCCCAGGAATTGTTCCTCCCTGCAGGGAATTGTAGGAGTTGTTAATTAAGGCCTCCTGGGCTGCCACCTTCCTGCCAGGTTCTTTACACTTTGGCCCACCTTTTGGTCAGGTAGGCTGGATGAGAAAAGGAGAGAGGCAAGATAAGGGAGAAGGAGAACATGAGAACAAAGAAAAATCTAGAATGTATTAAAAGGGACAAGACACCTCTACTTCTTTGGGTGTCCAGCTCTGGGGCCCCTTCTCTTTGGCAAAGTGTATCTTCTGTAAATAAAACTTGTTTTCTACGCTTGCCTCGGCGTTTCTAGAGTGTTCAATCTTAACATCTGTGGAAAGGGAATGATGATGGATTCTCATCACCCAGCGGTATCAATGGGAGAGAATAGGAGTGAACCGAAAATAAATATAAGATAGTTGAAGTTGAAAAGCCACTGACATAAACAAGGTTCTGTAATGAAGCAGACTGGTTAGGGCAGGTTTCTCTGAGATGATGTTTAAGCAAGATGTAGAAAAAGAAGGTTCAAGCTGATTATCTTAAAACCAGGAGAAAGCTGTTTCGCTGAGGAGACAGCAAGTGCTTAGAGTTAGAAGCTTGGAAACAAAGTCAATGTAACAAGACTTAATGACCAAGATGTGGTCCACAAATGCACCATGAGAATCAGTCAAACCAGATCAAGCCTTCTAAGCCTGGAAAGAGTCTGGAGTTTATTCCAGAGTCATTAAGAATTTGAGGCAGTCTTTGATGAGACATGATAAGATTAAATCCAGTTCCCAAGCACTGAAACAGTGGAGTAACAGCACAGAGGGATTTCAAAGATATATATATACCTTGTATGGTCTAAAAAAAGTTAAAAACAGACCCATCTCTTGGAAACTTTATAAATTATCCCTGTAGCAAATATTTCAGAATTGTCACGAAAAATATAGGAAGACAAAAAATTTTAAAAATCAAAAAATTAAAAATAAAAAAAATACACCCAACACTGGGTATAGAACTCTGACACATTAAAAAAAAAAGTACACCTTTTAATCATATGTGCATGCCCTGTAAACTAAAAATGCATTGTCCTAAGCATTTTTAGATAGGAGTTTTGTAAGGATCACAGCATTGATAAAATTATTGGCATTTCACCTTGAAGAAAAGAGAATGAAATCTTAACACAACATCATATATGGTCTCTTCAATGTGTTTTAAACTACTAATTGATTTTTAAAATTATCACTTTCAAAAATAAATACTCATTGTTAACATTTTATTCACACTGCATTATAAGAATAAAATGATTTTTAACCTTTGTGGGGAAAAACAGCATTTTCCAGACTGGCAGCTTAATAAATATTTGGGTGGCTATACCTATCTTTAAGGTGAATAATTTCATACAATTACTTGTATTATTGTATGGATTATTGTATTATTTGGTTGTGGAGTACCTTACAATGGAATTGTTATAAATTTACAGAAATGCTTAGAGTAGCATCATGAATAAAATATAAATTGGAAGACTCGAAATAGTATATCTTAACTGTTTGAGAGGATCCAGGAAAATAACCAGCATTCAGAAAAGTTCATGGATAATATAAATGTAAACTTAAATTTACTTGAATATTATTATGAGAAACTGATGTGACTCCATTTTTGAAAAACCAGCCTCTACCTCAGAGCAAAGCCTGTCCAAGGAAGGGGGCATGACCCTTGTCCTTGGAAAAACCCACAGAGCCTTCCTAGGCACATACCCACCCTGCTGAGTTGTTTGTCTACAAATTACAGGAGAGATATGCAGCCAGGTGTCCCTGACTCAGTCAGGCTAGGTGAGGACCCATAGCAACCCCCTAGCAACCACCAATCAGCATGAGACAGGGAAAATACCTGGGATGCCAGATGACCCCCAAGTCATTTATGGTGATTGATAACCTATTGGGAAACCATGTAGTTTAGCACGTACACCTCTCGTGGCTTAAACCAATCAGTTCAAAGGAATTCCCCTATTGTACTAACCAATCACCCCTACCCAACTTGTTCCCACCAGTGAATGTACTAATCAATGTTAAGAGTTGTTGTTTGACTTTCCCGTGATGTGAAATGATTTGCTGTGTGATGTTGTGACACATAGAGTATCTCCAAAACCCTATAAAATCTCACTGAACAAAGGACCAGGACTCACTCCCTGGGACTGCTGTGTCAGAAAAGGTTGTGAGGCTTGCAATAAGACTCTTGTGTGATTGCATCGGATTCGGCTCCTGGAGGTCTATTGGGGTCCCACGAATCTGGCATTACAATTACAGATATGATTTTGAAAATCTTAAAGTTTGTGGTAATAAGCAATATCAAGGGAATAATAATCATACTCTTTCTAAAAGAACTTTACAAGTGGAGAGTCAAAACCTCCCTGGTTCTACTTGCCAGAGTCTTTGTGTTTTGAAATAAAAAGCTGAATTGTTCTTAACCTTTCTTAGCTTATTAAGACAAGCCCCAGCAGTTAAAAAAAAAAAAAAATGGCCAGCCTTGCTCCTGCTTTAAAGTTCTAGGGACTGCCAAAACTCAGAGGCATTCCATGTCTACTAACACTACTCCTTTGTTCAAAAATTATTTACTGAACACTTACTATGTGCCAAGTGTTCTAAACACTTGAGATTCATCAGTAAATAAAACAACAAAAGATTCCTGTTCTCAGAAGCCTTGGATTCTATCATCAGAAAACAAACAATAACAATCAACCATAATAAATAATTAAATTATACAGTAGATTAGAAGATGATAAATACCTTGGACAAGATAAGGGAGCTCCAGAAGTGAGACAGAACAGGTTACCTGCAGGTACCTCCTTGGGCAGACAACTTGTAAGCAAAAAGACCTGAGGGAGAGGAGGGGTTTGCCAGGCATCCAGGGAAGGAGCATTTGAGGCAGGGCCCTAAGGAAGGTAGGCCTGCTGTTCTGCACCAACAGCAAAGGGCCTAAATGGCAGGAGCAGCCGGAACAGGATAGAAAGTGATTTTGAACTCTCTAGAGCCCATGAAATGGAAGCCCTGGAATTTTTAATAAAGGAGTGGCTTAGAGCAGCTATATGAAATTTGCATTTTGACAGCAAGCCTGTTATTTTTCTTGGAATTTCAATCACACATCCATAAGAATACCAAAGCAGTCTAAAGATTTTTTTTTTATTGACACTTTTTTTTTTAAAGCCACCATTCTTTAAGAAGGTTGTATACCAGCTCGCCTTTTACCCCTGGAGTTCAGGTCTTTCTGATGTCTCTTCACCTGTCTGAAAAGCAAATACTGGTTATGAAGGAGTCAGAATGATAAAGAAGCCCAAGAAGATGCCCCCAAACTGGAACTAAGTGCCTACTCATCACATGGAAAAATATAGCAAATTCATGAGAAAATATAAGGTTATTTAAAAATGTGATTTCCAGTGCACTGAGTTTCAAAATGGTACAAAAATTAGGGAGAAAACTTGAAAATCAAATCTTACATGTAAAACAATCTTTCTCCACTATTAGTTGGCAACACTCTGATTTTCATTTTTTTTTAATAAAATTTGCCCATTACAGTCAAGTCAGGGGGAAAATAATATTGCCAGGTTTCACTGTTTTTAAACAAAGGAGAAATCTTTTAATAAACTGTCAACTTGAAATATCCTAAAAGAACGTGATGGTTCCACAAAGCAAAGTGCTTTTCTCAACAAACCAGCAATATGTGTTTATTGCGTTGGAGCCCGGGACCACCACACTCGATTACAGTAAAAGCTCTGCACTATTTCCATCTGGCAATGAGAACACAAGATGTTGTATAAACTACCAGAAGAGCTCTATTTCATTGTAATTAAAATTTAGTGTTACACTTAAGCAATAAGACAACTCCAGGAGATGTGATTATCATGAGATAATGACCTTGGGGTGTTACAGGGCATACAAGGAACCAAATGCCTCCAATCCTCTAGGGGGCAAGATTATTTCTACATAACAATCTCCACAACCTCTTGCTTACCCACCCCTGGCTCTGAAGCTGTATGATCAGTGAAAGAAGAAAGCTTGGGATTAAGAGTACCAATATGATTCCTGCAAAAAGAGGACTTCAGGGGGACGGGTATATGACAAAGTTGGCATCGTGGAATGCTGAAGCAGCAGTTTCAAATGAGTTGTGTTGTTTGTGCAATAATTATGCAATGGCTTTAGAATTCTCTGGACACAGATAGAACTGTCAGTGATGTCATAGTCATGTAAGTAATCCTCAGCAAGGGCGCAGATTTAACCTTTTCCCCCTGTTTTGGTTTCGTGATTTCCATTTCATAATAGCAATAAGATATGACAGGTGGTACATTTCTTAAGGGTTTATTAGTCTTCTTGGGTGGTTGAAGCCATTCAGCCTTTGGCCTGAACCTCTCAAGACATCTGAGATGTATAATAATTCCCCCCAAATGCAATGCCTGTCATGTCTTATTGCTTAATTACTTCGTACTTACCAAGTAATTTTTCTTAAAGTGAATGCAGATAACAGTGCTTAGGTTACAGTTTATACTACTAGAAACTACTTCTAAAATGGAATAATGTTAAATAATTTTCCTGTAATGAATAAGAGAATGCTTCATTATATTACTGCTATAAACCTTAAAATGAAGGGTCACTTAAAAATCATGGAAAATATTTCAATTTTTTAAACAATTTGTTAGAGGGGAAATATGATAAACTAAAATTAAGGCAAATATAAAATAATGTCATCCTCAATGACAGTTCATGGTAAAGAGATGGGTACCATGAAAAAAATTATTCTACATCAAAGAGGTGAAAATGGGAACTTAACTTGTAAACTACATGTTTGCATATACATATACATATATGTGTATATATACATATATATTTGTAAATATATATATACATACATATATATGTAAGTGTGAACATACATATATATGTATACATACACATATTGTATTAATATTGGGAACCAAACCCAAGACCAAATCCAAGGCCTCATGCAACCTAGACAAGTGCTTGCAAAATGTTTTAATAAAAAGAACAAAACATATATATCAAAATAAATCTTTAGAGTACTGGGGATATAGCTCAGTTTGTAGAGTGCTTGCCTCACATGAAAAAAGTCCTGGGTTCAATCCCTAGCACCACCAAAATAAATAAATAAAGCATTGGAATACTGAGAAAAATGTTTTAAAGTAGTAATATAGAAAAGACTTATATATGTAAATATGTACATGCATGTACATAATCCTTGATACATTAACAAACCAAAATGGGAAGAGTGTGTAAGGCATTGAATATTGTTTCTGGGATAAAGAATAATCTACTAAATAGGAATGCACCTAAATAACAATTCACTCAAATACAAATTTAGCATTTCATTGCTCTCTCTTACATGTTACCTGTGAATAGTCCAGTATTCAGTAAAAGCCCCTAAACTCTCCAATTAAGACAATGGAATTTTCACTTTGGTTGAGGCTGGATCTAAGATCTGGCTGGCTTATGAATATAGAGTACTTTGAGGTGAGTCCCTGAAATTTAAGTGTATCCAGACAAAGACTAATTCACAGAGAAAAAGCAATCATATCTATAAACATGGAACAATTATACAAATCAATGGATCTGAACTGTAAGTTAAAACACTCTCCAAACTGATCTCTGTAAACCAGTCTTGAGTAATTTAAATACACGACAAAGTAAGAAATTGCATTTAGGGTCTCTATCCTGCCAAATTCTCTCACTGACATGCTTCAAACCATGAGCACCTTAGCATTCATTCCATTCAAGGACTTAAGCTTGTGCATAGTTCAAGAGATGTTGACAGAGGAAGGCTCAGGACTCACTCCAGTTCCAAACCACTCTGAGATTGTGATTCACTCTCTTTGGAGCTATAACTAGGAAATTCACTTCTGTTCTATAATTGACTCATCCTCTGAACTTAGACAATCTCACTTGACCTTTCTTTAATCTAGATTCCATATTAAAAAAAAAGTTTAACACCAGCCCTATCAACTTCACATTTTTGAGTATGTGAAAACTTTTAATAGAGTAGAGGAAAATGGTTCACAATTTAAGTACCAGTCAAATCCATTTCTGATGTTGTTGTTGTTGCTACGATTGCATTTGACTGAGCATGGAAAATGGGTGGTAAAAACATTAGGTCCAACTTGGGAGGAAACACAGAACTAAAGAGATAAAGTGGGGTAGGATAGAATTCATATTTTTATTTTTGAAATGTATCAGATGAGGGAATAAAAGAGAACACTTTTAAAATCACAATGAGTCATAAAGCTCCATATCAAAAAGATAAACAGAAGGAAAATTTATTTGCTAAGTCTCTCCTGTGTCAGAAGGCATTGGTCACTTAGAATCTTCAAAGTGCTGCCAACTTCAGTCACCTTCTTGACTCTTGAATAATTGGAAAAAAGATAACAAATCCTTCTTTGCATTATTATCATCATTATTATCAACATTAGTGGTCATCAATCTGCTATTTCTTTACCTACATATCATTTTGCTATTTTCACTATTTGATTCACCTAATTTGTAGATTTTATTCTGACAATGTTCAAAGCATTTCTCTCCTAGATTATGAACCAGGCAATAGGAAAAAAGTCTGATTGTAGTTCATTATATCAAGGGTGTTAATAAGAGTTTTTATGTAAGGAAGAAATATTTTCATTTTAAAAGTTTTGCTGTAAATATCATTATTTAGAAGTCTATATATACTTTACCTAATGTTAAATACATATTTCTTTATTCTTGTATATAAGCAAAGAAGTCTTTCTGCATTTATATCAAATTTTATCCTCCCATTCAATATAAATTACTTTGCTCCTCTTTCTATTGTGTATATTTTTGCCTAGGACTCTCTATTTAGAAGGAACTTCTAGGCATTTTTTTTTTCAGATCTTGTTTTATAAACCCTGACCATGAAGTACATGAACACAGAGGGAATTCTGCACCCTTTAGTACAAATATGAATACATATTTTCATAGGTAGATTAGCTAGATACAAGTTAGGAAGTGATTTTGGTCACAGTAAAGTCTTCCATTTCTCTCTCTCTCTCTCTCTCTCTCTCTCTCTCTCTCTCTCTCTCTCACACACACACACACACACACACACACAACACGTGCGGGCATACACACATACACACACACACACACGTACTATCAACAAAGAGTTTTACTTCCATATGGTTTCCTAAAATTATTTCTTTAGGTTTTCTTTAATTTTTGAAGGAAATTGGATTCTAAAATTAGGGATGCCAAGAGAAAGTTTAGTTAGAATTGTGTGGTAAAAGAACATGTCTTAGAAATAAAGCTAGTGTAATTCCAACTTTCCCAAATGCGTTTATCCATGGTACTTCTCTCTCCATGGGTAAGAGTGAAAATATGGAGGTTTTCTTAAATCAAGTACACACAAGACAGGAAATAGTTATTCACCTCTATCAAATATTTAAACCTAGCCTTTTCTGACAACTACCCAAGGGAAAAGAACTCATCCACTTTTTTACAGATCAAATTTATATTGCACAAAGAAGCCAGGTAGTGAAGTTGACCTAGAACAATTAGTAGACAACACTCATTTTTTGATTAATTATGATCTATATCTATCTGTCTATTTATGTATCTATCTATATATCATCTTTCTACCTCTAATGCCCTCAGGGAAGAATGCTGTTTAGAATGGGAGATACATTCAAGAACCACAGTCCCATGAATTAGATGTGTTAGAAAATAACACTGTAATCAGCATTAATTTTTCTGATCTTAGTAATTTCTTCTATCATTGCACCTCAATCAAAAGTGTTCTGTCCACCATCACACAGGCCCAACACCTTATTATGTCCCTGGGGTGACTATGATCTTTCTTGGTGGCAATGATGATGATGATGATGGTGTCGCTGTACATTTGCCTAACTGATGCAGCTGCTTTATTGCTCACCATGAATCTTGCTCCCAAAATGATTACCCTTTCCAGAATTCAATTTCCAGACAGCATTATACACATATTGGTTTTCTGGTTTTGTTGCTGCTCGTTGGTTTTCTTGTTCGGGATACCACTGGTTCCCATTTTCTATCCCACATTAAAAAAAAATGGTGATAGCAGTTACATATTTGTGATAAGAAGTTATTTGAAGGTTTTCCAATAATCCTCATGATAGCTGCTTGAAACTACACTGTGTTCTCTGGCAACATATGAGGTCATCATGGAACGCCCTTCTTTAAGATTCCAACTTCACAGTGACCAAGATTGTTCAAATGTATTGTGTCCAAGATTGTTCAAATACATGTCCTTTATGTCTTTGAAATAAAACTATGAAATGTGGGTGTTTAAACTTCAGGAATATCTTTGTAGTCTGTGGTCTTGTCATTGTTTTGAATTTGCCTAATGCTATATCTTAATGACCATGATGAATCCTAACAATGTAAGACTTCAGGCAGGAATGTTTAGAATATTAAGGAAATCTTTGTAGGGTTCAACATGAAGACAGGTGCTGTCCCATATTTACCCTCACATCAGAACGGCATCTGGCATTTTAGAAAGCTAAATATTGGTGACAGTGTTCTCTATTTAGGAAGTGAACAGGGGAAGATTTCAGCCTCATTTCCCCTGGGTGGTAAATTGAAGCAAATCTCTCTTTGGCTCTGAATGTAAGAACTGCTCCCTAGAAAAGATACCACAGTTCCATAGGACCAAATAGTCTTCAACTTTAAAGTTGTTTTCTATGTAAAATAATAGTGTAGGTCAGTCAGGAAAAGACTCGATTAGTTCCTGCCCTGGTGACCTGTCATTTCCACAGTCCTCAGCTGGCTCTTGCTGATTTGTATATACCGTCATCAATAAGTATGAACCAAGAACTTAGAGGTGTTATAGGGATATAAAGGGTAGAAGATTTAACCTGGTTCTGCAGAAATGTATTTCCTATTTACATGATTTTTCTCATGAAATGTTTGACTCAAATTTTAATAGCCTCGTTGTGAAAAGTAAAAGATACATAAAAAATAAAAATCTAGAAAAAGAAGTGAAAAAAAAAATAAACAAATACTCTGGGGGAAAAAAAAAAACGTGCCAGGAAGTAAAAATGACCCAAATCACAAAACATTAAAGTAACCAAGGTTAGGCAGGCAAAGGCTTCAGCTCCTTTAACTTCTTCCCCTTTAACTTTGCCAACTGTGAAAAATGTAAAATAAGCAGCCATTAAAAGAAACAATTAATACCCTACCAAATCCAATATTTTTAGCCTCTTAAAAATCTGGAAGCAGATTTAAAGTTGACAGAACATCGACTAGGACTTCAACCAGGCTAACTTGAGCACCAACTATGCGCCGACCAGTTTCACTGGTGTCTGACTCAGCGTGTTGCACTCAGTGGATTCATTCCTTCAAGTCCTTGGCCTCCATCTCAGAGAAGAGAATCAGTCTAAAATGAATCCCTGCTTACATAAATGACTTCCTCGTTTGCCTTGCTGAAGGGAATTAGCAGCCTGGTGACAAATCCAAAAGTTTCTTGATGGGAACAGATCATATAGTTCCAGTAAATTAGCACATGCCAAATACAGTATCTGCTGAATCTTCAGTATTCCAACGGCCTCCCATCTATTGTCAGCAGTAGAAAATGACCTTCTTGAAGAAGCCTGCTTAAACTGAGACTCCCAGAGTTTAATTGAGACCGTGACTAGACACAAAAAGTGTTGAATCTTTGCTCAACTACTTCACACTGAGACTCTGTGTCCTCTCTGACTTCATGAATTTATTTATTAACTCTGGAGAAGTTTTAATATACCCAAAAAAAAAAAAAAAGTCCCAAAAGTCTCTTTCATGGCAGCATTCTAAAACTCTAAGGTTACCTTGCTGCAACCTGTAATTCACAGTCACAAGTTGGCAGAGTCTGAACGACATGGCCACTCTGTGGATCCACTATCCAACTCAGCCCTGGGTTTCTGTTTATGTTTAGTTGCTTACTTGGTTCAAAGGATTTCATGAAAAAGAGGAAGAATATTGAAAATCATATGAAAAAAATATATCTTTTTGTGGGGATAGGGACCAGTGATTGAACTCAGGGGCACTCAACCACTGAGCCACATCCCCAGCCTTATTTTGTGTTTTATTTAGAGACAGTGTCTCACTGAGTTGCTGAGTGCCTCACTGTTGCTGAGGCTGGCTTTGCACTTGTGATCCTCCTGCCTCAGCCTCCAGTGTCTTTGGGATTACAGGCATGCATCACCATCCCTGGCTGTAAAATGCATCTTAATAAATGAGAATTCTCCAAGAGATCATAATGTGCTTCTAATTTTGGTTTCACATAAGTCTGGCTCATCTCATCTGACCTCCCATCCAGGAAAAAAATATGCATATACCTATCTCTAGTTACAAAATGAGAAAGAAAAAGGGTTGTGGGGAATAGATATAAACAATTGGTGAATCTGGGCAAAGGATATATTCTGAAGTTCAAAGGAGGAAGTTCTTTATTTTTGTGTTTTTCTGTAAGTTTCAGTATATCAAAGTTAAAAGTTAGCCTTTCCCTAATTAAAAATCAAATAAAATTGGGGAAGGAATAGAAAGAGATGAAAACTAAATTTCAATACATGATATCAAGCTGGATCTTAGACTAGAGGGAAAAAATTGTCCTGAAGGATGGAAATCTGTGAAATTTCATGAATTAGATGTGTTAGAAAATGATATTGTCATCAGCATTAATTTTTCTGTTCTGAATAATTTCTTCTATCATTGTGTAAGTGAATACACTTATTCTTACTCTTAGAAAATATTTAGAGGTACAATGGTATGATGTTTCCAAATTATTTTCAAAAATTTTGGTATATGTGTATGACCACAAATACACACACACACACACACACACACACACACACACATATAATTATAAAACAAATTGGCGAAATGTTAAATATTGGTGAATCTGAGTGAAAGATACACAGGAGGTGTTTTGATAACTTTGCAATCAATTAGAAACCATTTCAGGCTGGGGGGAGGCTCAGTGGTAGAGCATGTGCTGGACATGGATGAGGCACTGGATTTAACCCCCAGCATCCAAAAGAAAAAAGGAAAGGAAAAAAAAGAAATTACCTCAAAATAAAAATGTGAGTATATATGTATATATTTAAAGTCAGTCTTTTATAAAATGTTTTTAAATTAACTGAAAAATACCACTTAGGGAACATCAGCTTTCCCTTTATATAGATGGTATGACTCTCAAGTTTCTCTCCTGTTCCACTTAAGGGGAGTACATACAAGTGGGCCTCTCACACTGGACTCCTTGTCCATGATTCCTTATTCTTGATCCCTGACCTACCTCAAAATCTCATGACTGATGTTTTCTCATGCTTGAGTCTCCAAATTAATTATCATTTTATTACCTGTCCTCCCTACCAACACTTACATCTTATTTGTATGTCTCCAGTTCTAGCTCCTACCTCCCAGCCTCTACCCCTACCCCCAGGCATAGTCTTTCATGCAGACTGGTATTTGATATCCCATCTTGTCCATCAAGAAATTGTCCCTCAATCTGAGAACAATCATATAGAGCACAATCATTTCAGTTGTGATAGGAATAAACAGTTCTTCAATAAAATATGACTTAAACTGTGGAAGTATAATAGAGAAACAATGGATGACTTCAAAGATCATGAGACCAGAATATCAGAGTGTTTTGTACCAGGATATTTAATTTCTATATTTTCCTCTCTTACCTGGAGTCTTCAAGGATACTAATGGAATAAGGGTAGAATCAGCAAGAATAACTTTCTCCAATGAAGGCAAATACATCAGTAGAAGAGAAAACAAGATGCGTGTCCACAGCTAAGAGTGTATGTTGATACAAATACTACTAAGAATAAGCACTTGACTATCACCTCCAGGCTAACACTGGTCTACAAAGAGCTTGAAACAGTGCTCCGGAGGTGAGGGTAAGCTGAAAAGTTGACATCAACTATTTTACCCATGGGGATTCAAATGCTGGTTTCCTGTAACACCCTCTACTCACTCACACAGTGAATACAGATCCAGAACAACAGTCAATTGTGCCCTTGAAGATCTATAAAGCCCTAATAGATCCATGAGACAGGTTCACTGAGCCTTAAACTTGGGGACCACTGAAAAGTCCTGCCCTACAGGCCAAGAGTCTTTGGTGTTTGTGTCTGAAAAAAGTAGGAGCTTGGTAAACTATCACTAATCACCTTTGAACTTGGCACCACAAGGCCTTGACCATTGCATCCCAGAAGAAACTATAAACTGTAGCAAAGGAGGAAAAAAAAATGAAACACTCCATCAAGTTCTTATGTCTTGTTTTCTTTTTGAGTACAATGTATGTGTGATACAGTATTGCTTTAGAGAAGAAGGACACCTCTTAGTTGTAATGGGATGACATTGCTGTCCTCCAGGCAATTTTGAAGGACCATCTCTTCAGTAGTGGTCATGCCATCCTGTCTCCTGAATGGAGAGAGAAGGGCAGGGAGAGAAGGAGACCTCAGCAACAGAGCTGAGAAAAGAGTTGAGTTTTACATCATTACTGCTTACCATTCTTTGAGTAGCAAACAAAAAAAATCATATTTTTGAAAATCCCTGTGAATTATTTCTGCCACCTAGAATTCTAAACATTTTATCTTTACTGCCTTGTAAAAGAATTGGTTACTTGGTTAAGAGAAGGTATTCTTCCCTGATTTTTTTCAAGAATCCAAGGATCTTGACAGTTTATTTGTAAGCAATCCTAGAAGTTATTCTCAGAGATTTGCATTTCCCAAATGGAATCAACAGCCCAAGCAGGGTTTTGGTGTTTGGACCACAGAGACTATTGTAGCACATGTGGGGTTCACATGGAGGGCTCCTATGGCACTTCCTGGCAAAACTCAAAGCAAATGGATATATCCATAGGCCAAGAAGGCTGGGCATGATGGTGTATGCCTGTAATCCCAGTGGCTTGGGAGGCGGAAGTAGGAGGATTGAGAGTTTCAAAGCCAGCCTCAGCAATTTAGCAAGGCGCTAAGCAACTCAGGGAGAACCTGTCTCTAAATAAAATACAAAATAGAGCTGGGGATGTAGTTCAGTGGTCAAGTACTCCTAAGATCAATCCCCTATACACAAAAAATAATTAATAATAATAGTAATAATAATAGGCCAAGAAAACCCCTTTCATCATTGAGATACTACTCCCTGAATGTCCCAAAGTAAAGAATTAGTTTCAAATAAAATACATGACATAACATAGATGATACGTATTGTCAGAAACAATTCCTATGATAATACACTTAACATAAACCCTTCTTCATAGCATTTATTCTAGAATTTGTAATTTCTTTGTGTATTGCTTCTCTTTCCCACTAACTGTAAGCCCCATGAGGACAGGGCCTTGGTTGCATGCACCAGGCTGGCACAGCATGAGGAGGCCTGCCTGACCCAAAATGGATGCTCACAAAGTATCTTCTGGATGAATGAATGAGAGAACACTCTGACCAATATGGCAACTAAACACAGCATAACTGTTCCAGAGGTGGGGAGTGGGCTCAGACCTTCACTTACAGAATGAAGGAAGCACATCAACAGTCTAGGTGAGGAAGGGTCATTTCAAAGTGAATTTCAGAGCCAGTGCCAGAACCCACTCTCCCATGATCTTCATTATTATTCTGCAGTTTGATCGGCCCCAGAGAGGAGACTTCAAGTCACTGCTGTTATGTACAACAGAGCTCATCCGAATCATATGCTGCTGGTGAAGACAGAGGTTTACACTGGTCAATAGATAGATGAGGAGATCTTCCAAAATATTGTTTCACGGTGTCCTTTGCTGACGTGCTGAGACCACCACGAGCTCTTTGGAATTCTGGTTTAAGCATTTCTAGAAGTTATGGTGAGCATAGACAATATGGCTTTTCAGAGGACTATAAGGAAAATAAAATGATAAAACTTATCTTCTACAAGGAAATGAGGCGGTGAAGGGGAAGTCCTTCAGAAAAGGATATTCTTCAGTCTCTAGGTTTAGTCTTTATGAAAACCTGTATAGGCCTGTAGACCTCAGGGAACTTCAATGTTTACCAAAAAAAATCTTAAAATAACTTCCTGAGTAGCACAACTTTATGGAACTGCAGACTCTGATAAAGCCTTTGGGCTACAAATAGGATTCCTATCCATGGTACATTTTAGAGTATTCTGAATAGTAATGTTCTCTTCCAAGGGTATGATTTACAGTCCTCCCTAAATCTGGTCTCCAGAGCTGACTTAGGCTAATTTCTAGATCCTACTGCATCTACTTAGATCTTGGTCCTCATATATTTTGAATGCTAAATGCAAAACATGTACACTATTGGTGGCTATATTTTAGGTGGGGAAAGCAATTCTTCCCCATTGTGGCAATACAGCATCCTCTCAGTTATAAATATCTTCACTTCAATGAGAAAAGATGATGAAATTCTTTTTGAAGACTCTCAAAGGGCTTGCAGATTTTTAAAAATATTACCGCCACTTTGTTTGGAAGAAATACAGTTTGGTCGTAAAACCATCATTTGTGATTGGATTTATGAACATGACACACATTTGCATGCTGTGCATGAAAACCCTGCACCAAAGAGTGGTTTCAAACAAGGAAACTGTTCCCAGTCAGAATTTTCTCATCTGTGTTATCATCAACAAATTTCAAGTTCCCCCAACCTGTTGAAAATAAATGCAATTCAAAGGCAGCTTCCTTTCCATGAAACAGTCTATTTAAACTTCAAAATTTTCGTCATACTTTCTCTGAAAATTTTTTCAAGTAGTAAAGGAAATCTCTCTCTCTAATATGTGTGTGTGTGTGTGTGTGTGTGTTCCAAATTGCTTTTTCTTTTAAAGTTAGATTGGGGGGAAAGCATCTATTTTTTTAGTTATTTTGTCTGTGGCATGCTAAGTACTTAAGGTCTATCTGTAAACATTTTAATATCATTGAGCATAATACTCAGGTGTATATTAATTTTTTAAAATAGCTACTGAATCTAATTCGTTTACTCAAAAATCCTAATTAGGCACAAGAAACAGTGCTAGGACTGGATTTTTTTTAAAAGATGGGAGAAATCAGAAGCTGCTGTAAGGAATTTTATGTTTATTATTCCTATATTACAACATAGAAGCAAATAAAGGTAAAAGAGAGGTACATGTGATATTTTATGGTTAAAAAAATTGTAAAGGGGCAATTAGCTTGGACTTAGGGGATCTGGCATATCTTCCTAAGAAGTTGTCATTTGTGTGTGGGTTGAACGATTGGTAGGATTTAATAACTGGAAAGTGAGTCTGAGGGAAGTGCCAGGCCTCTGACTCAGTGCTGGAAGACTTCTCTGAAATTCAGCAGTGGGCTCAGATCAAAATGTCATGAAAGCAAATGCTTCAGATTGATATTGGAGATGTGAAACAAAGCCCAGGGCTTAATGTACACTTTTCAATAACTACAGAAAAGCAACCCTTAGAGAATTTGGTGACTGACTAAATTATTGGCAGTGAAATACTCTCTATAGATGAGATCTTTATTTTAGGTATTCAGTGTTTCCATCCAGAGGCAGTATACCTTAAGCTTCTATATTTTGACCATTTTTTTTGCTGCACTTTCTAAGAAAAATAAGAATTTCTTTATAAAGTACAATGCGAAGTGCAATGCATTTGCAGAATCATTCCAAACACATGCAAAGCAGCATCTCACACCAGCATCGGCTTCGGTCCCAGGGTTTTATCCTGTCAATAAGAAAGTTCTTGATGTGCTATTGAATACGCAGTTATCTTGACAGCCATCTTCATGTAATATTCAAGATAGCTTTTACACAGTCTCAGTTATAATATTAGCCTCAGATCTAATGCTTGCTCTTTATTTAAGGGATGATGAACTTGATTTGATGCTTTCTCTGCTGTAAGCCAAATCAAACTCAGAATTCTCCTGAGCAGATTTCACTGTCTTTAACTGACCGTAAACTTCAGAGGCTCCTAGCCAAAACCCCATTCTTCTCAATTACTGTTCTATGACACTAGTTGTACCCACATTTAACTCAAGACCTATTTTCATCAGCTTTCCACCATGTATTAGGCTTGACCTTTGAAATACTGCAGCCACTGCACTGCCATCATCCCAGATAAGAAAGAACTGTCTTAAAAGCCCTATCTTGGTCTTGGTCTGAGAGAGAGGAGAAAGAAAGAGAGAAAAGATTTTCTATGAAATTAACTGTCTCAAAGCTCTTTTATTATTGCCAGTCTACCCAGGATTATTAGAATGTAGTTTGCCAGGTTGAAATTCATGTTTGGGAAGGAAAGAAGGGAGAAAGGGAGAGAGAAAAGAAAGACGAAATAGAGGGAGGAAAGAACCTGAACAAACACAAGCCCCCAAATTTGGTCTAAGGATTCCCATTTCTCTGGTTTTATGTTGTTCATTGTACAAATTCCAGATTCAAGAATCAAATGGTACCTTTTACTTACAAATCATTGCAGATTCTGGGTTCTAGGTGCAACCTTATAAATGAGAGGGGCTTTATTACTCCTGGGAAAACTGGTTGGATATACTGAAGACATCTAGGAACTCTAGCTGTGGTCCTGGTGGGTATAGAAGGCTCACTGCACAATGAGAGGAACATTCAATATACTATGTACAAAGCTGTAGATGGCATGTAGGGAAGCCACAGGGAGAGTGTAGCACCTAGGGACCTTGGGTTAGGGTAGGCAGCCATCCTTCTGAAACTCCACAACAGGGAGCCAGCCTCCCTTCTCACCCTCTTTCTGATATCCAGCTGGAACACCACATGGGTGAAAACCAGTGTGCAAAGGAACCAGAGAGCAAGGAAGCCCATTGCTCTATCCCTAAGAGGTTCCCCTCACAAGCAGAGAGGAAAAGGGTACAGCACATATCACAGCAGATTATGCAAGCATTGCATACAGAAAATTAATGAAGCAAGAAGACTAACATGGAAAAAAACCCAAACTTCTTATTTCATCTATAATAACTTCACAGCCATAGTCTTAAAACACATAAAATTTTGAAGAATTCAAATAGAACTACTCTTAAAATTATACATACCCACATAGATACTGCAAAGTTGAATGATCTAGTTATTACCAACTCAGGAAGTTTGGTGGAAGGTTAACAGACCATCAAATTTTGCAGGCTCTGTGTACAAAAGGTGTTACACATGAGGATCATGTGGGGGGCTAACGAGAAGTGAAATATTTTGAACATGGAGATATAGGAAGAGGTGATGGTAATAGAGAAAGGAGTGCCGTGTCTTTTTCCTCTTACAGGATTTGTGGGTTTATTTTGACCTGTTGTGCAGTTACTAGCTAAAGCACATTTCACTCATAGCACCTCTACGGAGCAGCTCCTTAATGTACAATGGTATGGCATCCTGGTAAACCTATAGAAGCTTGCAAATAGGGGAAGTTGAAAATGCAACTAATACACATAACCTACCAAACATCATACAGTACACTGTAGAGTGCTGTCTATTTCTCCTCATGATGCTGCCCAGCATCATGAGAGAGTGTCATACCACATTTCACTGGCCCTGGAAAGATCAAGTGTCAAAATTCATAGTACAGTTTCTTCTGAATGCACATCAATTTTACTTCCTCATTAAGTTAAAAAATCATAAATTGAACCATTTTGAGTGGGGGATTGTCTGTTTTCTCTATCTCTTCTCATTCTATAAGTTCTTAAATTGTTGGGTAGTAAAAAAGAAACAAAAATTACATTTAGTGGTGCAATCCATCATTTCCTGTTCATTTACCCATTTGCATTTCACTTTTAGGCAACTTAGACTTGTTTTACATAAATGTCCAACCTGCCTGATTTCTTCTACAACAATTCTTTGCTCCCAGAGGGCAATTGGGCACATGGAAAAGTGGAATCTAAGAGGCCTCCTGCCAGAGGAGGCAGGGGAATCCACACACAGGTCTGTCACTGTCCTCCAGCAGTAAATCTTAACTGGCTGGGAATTGCTGGCCAAGCCCCAGCTTACCAGCTCCTGAAGATGCCAAGAAGCCCAGGGATGTGACAGGGACATCACCTGGCATTTGGTGTCATGAGGTCTTCCCCACAGCCATCAGCCACAGATCCACTTCATCCCTACTGTACCTACCCATGCCTCTCCCAGATCAACCTTGCTGTGTTCTTCCCACAGATGCCCAGACTGGCAAGGGCAGCTTTCCCCCACGGTGTATCCTGAGATCTCCCTGTACAGTCAGTGCCTGAGCTTAAGCAAGAAGTTCTCAAAGTGGAGTCTGAGCCCCTTCCAGACTTGCAAGACCAAGACATTCTCATAATGCTAACACAGAGTTTGCCTTTCTCACTCTTGATCTCTTGCAAGCACACAGTCAGATTTTCCAGAAGCCACACATGTGATGACTCAAAACATTGAATGTAGGAAAAAAAAAATATAGCTTTCTTCTGTTAAACAAGGCATGTGCAAAAATATTAAGTAAAGCTATTCTAAATTTGGGAGGAAAGTGTTTCAGAAAACATTGGGATTTAAAAAAAATAGGTTATTTATGTTAACATATAATGTGTTCATTTGTTAAAATTTTAATTGATGCATAATAACTGTACATATTTATAGAGTACAGTGTTATATTTTAATACATGAATATAATTTGTAATGATTAGATCAGGGTAACTGACATATCCATCACTTCAAACATTTATCATTTCTTTGTGTGGGGAACATTCAAATCTTTTCTACTAGATATTTTGAAATATACTGTTAATTCTTGTCAACCATAGTTATCCTACTGTGCTATAAAACATTAGAAGCTATCCCTCCATAACAAGGGAAAGTAGGGAGGTGAAGTATAGAAGTCCATTGGATTAGACAAAGGAGAATAAAGGGAAGGGGAGGATGGGAATGGGAAAGACAGTAGAATGATTCGGACATAACTTTCCTATGTTTATGTATGAATATATGACCAGTGAAACTCCACATCATGTACAACCACAAGAATGGCACCCTAATTGGATTGGATTGCAATATATATATATATATATATATATATATATATATATATATATATAAAATGTCAAAATACACCCTACTGTCATGTATACCTAAAGACAACAAATAAATGAAAAAGAAATTATCCCTCCAATCCACCTGTACCGCTATGCCCATTAGCCATATACTCTTCATTACCCTCCCATAAACCTACCCTTCCCAACTCTGGTAACCATTATTCTACCCCTTCCCAAAATGAGATTGATCAACTATATTGATATTTTAAGATGAATTTATATGTAAATATTTTTGAAACTTCTCAGTTTTATGTTCTATTAAAAAAAAATATCAGAGCTGGGAATGTAGCTCAGTGGTAGAAGCACTTGCCTAACATGCTGAGTTCAATCCCCAGCACCAACATAACCAAAAGCTCTTTGGAATCCCAACTAAGTTTTAAGTGTGAAAAAGCATCCTGAGGTTAAAAAAACAAAACTAAACAAAAAATAATAATGTGAATCTGATGCTCCTGTCTCCAGGTCCACTTCTTGGCATATCATAATAATGTTATTTAGAACCCCCCTCCCCACCATACCTCACCCCACCCCCCACACACAGAGCCATAGGCTGACACCAGGGGCTCTCAGAATACATGTAAAAACCTGGGAGCTGACAACCTGGGTCAGACAGGCAGGGTCTGGGCACTATTAAAACTCAACTCTTAATTTTGATGAACTGATACTTTACTAGTGGGTTAGTGAACCCTGAGACATGAATATGAATTATACACCTATGATCCAGCCCTGATGCATCGTAAGTTATTATAGAAGTATAATACAGTCCATATATTGTTGTTTCTGAGCAGTCAAAACAAGTTTTAAATTATGTATTCTTAGGAATATAGAATGACTTTTTTTCCAATACTGTTAAAGTAGAATTTATAATAGTTAGAGTTGATATTTTGAATGCTGGATGCTGTTCCAAATATTTCATTTAGAAGAGACTCCTCATCTAGTTGTCTAATAAACCTTGAAATACAGATATTATTATTATATGTAGATGTTATTCTTATCATCGTCATCGTCATCCTCATCTAGAGTTGAGAAAATTAGAGAAAGAGGGTCTACGGTGACAAAGCGGGTAGGCGTTATACAATATGCTTTCTAATATTTTTCTCCTCAAATCTACCTTAAAAGTAAAAATCAGGCCCTCTGTAATGGAAAACATTCACATTAGGCTTCAGTATATTTGTAATAAAAGAGCCACAGCTCCACACTCCATCATACCATACCCCCTTGTTCATAAATACCCATCTCAAATGGTCCTGAGAAAAGCAATCTAATTCAATTTGCTAAGGGGGCAAAAATTCCCAATAAGGTTTAGTGATGGCTACAGTTGGAATGTTCTGAAACCAGGGCCATGTTCCTGTCATGGCAAATTAGGTCAACATGGGGAGACACGGAACCATGCATGGGATGACGGAATGTAAAAGTACATTATTAACTGATGTCCTCTCCGTTTTATTTTTCCTCAGTGACATTTAACAAATTGAATGTAAATGTTCAGAAACACAAAATGCTCTGTTAGATGGTTCTTAAAAGTGGGGGGGGGGGAGGAAGGAGGAGCACACAACTGGCAGGAGATATAATAATAAGACACTGACTATTGTAAAGAGTTTAGGCAATGTTATTTTTTTTTTTGAAAATATCTTTTTGAAGTTATTCTTAAGGATCCCAGTACTTATTTCTCAAGCTACTGTCTTTATATTTGGAATAACTACCTTTGTAAACCCCTAGGTAATTAAGAACATAGGATTTTAAATATGCATTCTTACTGTATATAGTGATATTATATAATAATTAATAAAAGCATGAATATCTTAAACCTACCCTAAGCCATATTGAACACCAGAAAGTAGTTAACTTTTATTTTTAATTTTATATGTTTCAGGCAATAAGTAAAAGAGAGAAACAGAATAGTTTGGTGGCTATACATGTCGGGCAGATACTTTGGTTGGAATCCTGGTTCTATGACTTAATAGCTATGTAACCTTAGGCAAGTTACTTAACTTCTCTGTGCCCATTTTGCCTCTAGGGTGTCAACTGTCTGTAATAATATCTACCTCATAGGAGTTTTTCTACGGGAAGTACTTAGAAAACCTCTTGTACATAGTAGGCACTCAATGAGTTAGCTCTGAGTAACCTCTTAGGGCTGCTTGACTTTCATTGCTGTTCTAATCTAAATGTCCAAAAGATGTAACCCCAAAGAAACATCTTTTACCAATAAAAATACAAATCAAAACACAGAGATGTTATGAAAAGAAACGTAAATCCAAATTCTAAGGGCTTGAAAAGAACTTAAATTTTATCAATAGGTTTTTTTGCAGATGTGGAAATGAGCACAGCAAAAAGTTCATCACGTATGCTTTCTGAAATAACATTTATATTTGCTATATATGTGTGTATATATATATATATATATATATATATATACATACATACATGTATATATAAAACCCTACTGTGACTACACATACACAAGGAGGATACAATGAGAGGAGCAAATAAAAGATTGCTGCAGTTTTCCAAAGATGAGATTAGAATGAACGAAACTCATAGAAACAGAGATGTGAAAATCCAGAGTTTCTGAATGTATAACAACCATAATGTGGGCTGCTTTCCCTAAGATACATCAATATAGATAGAGACAATCTCAAGCATTGTTAAGGACATGGAAAAACTAGAAGTCTCCTATGTTCTAGTGGGATTGTAAAATGGTGCAGCCACTTTGGAAAAAGAGTTGGCAGTTTCTCAAACTGCTCGACCTAGAGTTAGCAAATGACCCGGAAACTCTACTCTTTGGTGTATAGCCAAGCGAATTGAAAACATATGTCTAAGTTTTCATAGAAGAAGAGGGGGAGGAGGAGGAGGAGAAGGAGGAGGAGGAGGAGGAGGAGGAGGAGGAGGAGGAGGGGGAGAGGAGGAGGAGAAGGGAAAAGAGGAGGAGAAGGAGAAGAAAGAAGAGAGAAAGGAAAACGTGTACACAAGTGTTTTTACCATTATTATTTACACTAGCCAAAAAATACAATAAACCCACATGTCAAGCAACTGATGAAAGAACAAAGTGCCACATATCCATGCCATGAAATAGCATTCAGCCATAAAAAGGAATGAAATATTGAGAAATGCTGCAACATGGATGAGCCTTGAAAACACTGTGATAAATACACCAGCCAGATACCAAAGACCACATATTCTGTGATTATGTTTGTATGAAATATCCAAAATAGATAAACCCAGAGAGACAGAGTAAATAAACCCATAGAGACAGAGTAGATTCATGGTTGCCAGGACCTGGGGGGAGGAAAGGGTACAAGATTTCTTTTGGGAGAGGATTAAGATGTTCTGAATTTAGACAATGATGATACTTGTACAACTCTGTGGATAAGCGGAAAACCCATAAATGTACACTTTTAAAGGGGTAAATTGGAAGCCATTTAATTACATCTTATCCAAACTGTTAATAAAATAATAGAAAAGTATATTTAAATAAAAATATAACTGAGAAAGTATTTCTTTACCCTTTTCATTCAGAAACTGGATGGTTTTTAGAGTTCCCTTATGAAATTTCATTTGAATTTAAACGTCCAGTGATGTAGCCTAACAATATCGGTTATCACTGGGCCTATGAACCCTGTGAGTTACAACAATTAAGATTAACCAACATCACCAGAAAGGAAGAAATTCTTTTTACAATACTCAAACAGAGAAGAATTAATTAGACCTGAAAATAAATGTTGAATATTCTTGCCCAATTGGAATGATCACCCAAGAAAGCATCCACACAACGTATGGTGCAGTGAAAGCAGACAGCAATGTTCTAAGCCTTCTGAGTCATCTTTTCAGAAAATCAATTGGATGTTTTACTGATTTACTCTTAACAATCTCCAAATTGTTTGTATTATGGTCAGGGAAGCTGGTGTATCCTTGTGGTTTATATAAGAGAAAAATACATCCAAACACTTAGTAGAAGAATAAAAAGAAAAGATTCTTAGCTTCACAAATTATAACATAATAAAATTATTTTTCAATCTATGTGCTATAGGGATTTTACTGGAGACTTAATTTATTTTCCTTCGCTAAACATTGGTCTATCGCTTGTAGTCTCTTTCTGATTCAGTTATGAACCAAAGAACTTTCCGTAACAGTTCAGACTGTGATCAAAATGTTCTCTCCCATCCAAATTGTGAAGGAGAAGGTAGGCAAATAACAGAGAAAAAGATTACATTCTGTCTCAGGAATCTTTTTGAGTAATATAAAAATTTTTCAGTAAAATGTAACAGGTTACCAAGGTGGTAATTTCATACTTGCTCTGAAACATTGAAAATATTGGAACATTTAAAATATAGGTGTTTGGCTGAAAGAAAAAGCTGGAATCAGTCCTAAATACTTTTTGGCAGGAAGAACAGGAGCTTGCTTCTTCAAATTTTGTAACGATGCCAAATGTTCTCTTTTCCATTGACTTTTCATTAAAAATGTTCACCTTCCAAGTGTAAAAAATAATAATAATTAATTAAAGGTAGTGTAACAAATGCTGTATATTTTTGCAGAAATTTTAGCAATGATTTTCATGCCAAACTGTCTCAACCATTTATGTGCTGTAGGAGTGAAGCTATATTTTCTATAATCAGTTAAATGAATATATGAATCATCTTCCATAGATCTAAGTAGACTTAGACTTTTGAGGATTTTTGGTTTTGTTTTTAAAAAGAAGATTCTGTCCTTTCTCTTCCCTTTCCTTTTCTTTTTCAGATACACCTGTTACATTTTAACTACCACTCATCAGGCTTGATTCTATGTCTAAACAATCTTCTTCTAAGCATTTTGAACATCTACCATCAAATTTGATCCCCTAGTAGAATTCTGAAGGACCCATAAGTCTAAAGATTACAAGTTTGTGACTTTGAAACAGGAAATAGAACCTAGGTAATCATGACAGGTAAATTCTCCAAATGCAACTACCTGAGAGGAATGGGAACAATGGGAATGGCATGGAATTTATTTCTAGGAAAACCTGGAACCAAATCCTAACCCCATATCCCCTGTCCACCAGTTTTACAATCTTTTTTAACATTTTAATTTATCAGAAGTTAGTTTTCTTTTTCCAAAAAGTAAAAGAAACACTATTTCTGTCAAAAGAAAATGTTAGCTCCCTTTTCTCCTTTTCTTAGAAAAATAGAGTTAAACTCAATCAACAGAAGAGGACCAGCCCAGCCAGTACCCCTCCATGCCTCCTGTGAGCTCCCCTTTCGGTACATGGTTATCTGTGAAGGTCAGTCTTCTAGGCCTTCTGTCCTATTGATCCTCTTTTAAGGATTTGTGCCACTTGTCACCAGACTTTTTGCTTTTTAAAAAAGTTAATATTTGAATACTATATGCTTCTCTGATTAATATAATTGCTTCTTTTTTATAGAATCCATGACATTATTTTTTCCCAGTCATACAAAAGTTACAGATGCTGCATCCTCTTTGTTTGGTATTTGTTAGTTTTATTTCCTCCCTTTGTGATGGCACCTTTCATTTTGTGGGACACTTACATGCCGTACACATTATTCCTGTTATGATTGAAGCTCTAGTGACCATTGTATGAAAATTATAAAGGGCAGTTATATAAAGAAATCTGAATGAATGGAGAGGGAGCTTTCGGAGAAGCCCTGATTCTAAAAGGGCATACACACTAGAAAAGGACAAATAGACGAGGCTGACAAAGGACAAAGAAGGCGTTCACAAGGTTTTCATAGGTTCATGGTGGTCTAGGAAGTGGAAGTCCACCATTTATGACCTTGGTTTGTGGCACTCTCAGTTTTCCACACACTATCATTGTGAGAAAAGAATCTCTACACTGAAATCACTGTTCCTGACACTATAGTTGTGTGGTGCTATGATTTCTATCCCACCGCACACAGTGACTGCCCGAGAGTAGACCCTCATTAGAATGGAGAGCATTGAACCAATGACCAGGATTAACATTTCCAGAACTACATTGCTGTAAAAAGATACAAATTTGAGGAAATGTTAAATCAGTTCATTAAGAAGATCTCAAATGCGATTAAAGTTTAGGAAACCAAAGAGACCATAGAACAAACATCTCAAAGAAGTGACACATTCACAGAAGAAAGGAAGAATTCTAATTAGTAGGGGAAATGGCATTTTAACTTCAGAAGATTCTTTCCAAGCAACCGTATATCCACATGTATAATTCTGAGCAAATAGGCACAGAAATAATTCAAATAACCCCACCTGCTTCCAACCACATGCAGAAATATCTGGTTCCCATATCCAGTTTCAAATAGTTTTATGTTTATATTTTGCATTATGCTTTTCTCCCCATGAGATTTAAAAAGCTATATTTATAGTGGTATTTTATCATTGGTATTTAGTCCACCAAGTCTTCAATTTACTGAATAAACAAGCAAATTGAATGTTAAGCATTCTTAAAACAAATTTTATTTTTCCTTTTATTCCAAATATAACAAAGATCTTTTCTCATAGGAGGGGGGAAAAAAGGAAAAAGTGCCCAGAGAACTCAGTGGAAACTTCTGATGAGGGAGAAGTTAAAGGACAGCTCCTTCCCTGACAAAAGCCCTGCCCTGAGCCATTAGGAACTTGTACAACAAGCAGTTCACTCTTCAGGTCAACCAGGGCCTTCTTAATGCTGTTCTGCATTTCTTTTGGCAACAAGCCACTTCATTTTAACATTTGACATCTTTGTTCCCTTTTGCCTAGCCCCATAAGTCACAGGACATTTTCCAGTGCCTGAAAAATCAATTCTGTTATCTTCCTTTCCCTTTACACAGATAGTAAGAATCTAGGAATTAGTCAACAACCTCACATACTCATATGCTACTTCCATACTGCCACCTAACATGCACTGCAACCCGAGAACTGCAACTTCAATGTCAATATCAAAGAAAATCATCCCTATGTCAAAGTCTATAAATCGACATTTTTGACATTGGGCTTATTTATAATGAAAAGAACAAATTAAAATAGAAAAATCAACAATGTTTTAGCAGGTAACATAAATTCAGCATTATAGCAAACTGTCTTAAGAGATTTTCATCCTAATGTTTGGTATTTTAGGAGTTCTCCGTGTCCTGAGGGCAATAATAGAAGACATGATCTCTGCCCCATGAAATACGTCATCTGATTGGAGAAACAAAACTGTTGAAAGTTTTTAAAATTGTATAACAAGCGGAATTATATTCATAGAATTAGAGAACTAAATAAATGAATGGGTTAGGGGAAAGTATACTAGTTTGGAGAAGTAAAATATCACTTGGGCTGGACTGAATTTAGAAGATTTCACAAAGAAGAAGGGACTTGTGTTATGACTTGAATGACAGATGGGATTCCCAGAGGCAGAAAGAAAGTGGTACATTTCAGACCAGCAGGATTGGTTTAAACAAAACATAAAATTGGAGAAATTCAAGGCAGATTAGGGAAGAGTTTAGTTGCTGTACAGTGCCGATGAAATGAGGAGTTAGAGCTGTTTGCAAAGGTTGCTGTGATAGTCAAGGTCTTACATGGTCAGAAGAAGCCATGTGGACTTCTGCTAGGCTGTGGGGAGTCACTGAGGTCTTTGAGGGGAGAATGACAGGATTGAAAGTGTTTTATGATCAACTTATCAGCAATATGAATGATAAATTGGCAATAAGAGAAGCTAGAAATAGGGTAAGTAATTAAAATTAAAAAGCTTCTATAAGAGGAGAAATAGGAAAAGATGATGAGAAACTCAACAAGAATGGTGGCACCCATAGAAGGGAGAATGGGGAAAAGAAATGGAATCGAGAATTTTGCAAAAGGGTTGGCAAACATTGGTGACTAATAAGATCTGGGAGACAAAGGACAATATCCATGACATGAAACATAAGAGACTGAATAGAAGTGAAAGGTATGAAGACAGTGCCTCACATTTGTGCAGCACATTTACTATTAATTTGCAAAAACATGTTCATATTGCAATTAAAGAAATGAAGCCTCTTGTTCCATTTGTAGGATGGAACCCAATGTTTTTTCAACTACCTACCAGACATTTCAAGGATGCTGCTAGGCTTGTGACTCCCTGTGCAGATATGGAACATGGCTCTCTACAGCTTAGCATACTTACAGTGAATCATTTTTACTCCTATTGATCAAGCATGGAGGGCTAGGTAGGTGACAAAGACTGCATGGGATCATTCTGGATCACCCAAACCCAGAAATCTGGAATTAAAATCTAGAAGATTGCCAGCTCAGCTGCAAGTCCTAGAAATCTCAGCTGAGTGGGACATTTTAGGGATTCTATGAAGGAAAACGTGCCAATATAGTAAAAAAGAGGAAGAAGAAGAAGAGAAGGAGGAGGAGGAAGAAGAGGAGGAGAAGGAGGAAGAAGAAGAGGAGGAGGAGGAGGAGGAGGAGGAGGAGGAAGAGGAGGAGGAGGAGGAAGAAGAGGAGGAGAAGGAGGAAGAAGAAGAGGAGGAGGAGGAGGAGAAGAAGAAGAGGAGGAGGAGGAAGAGGAGAAGGAGGAGAATAAGAGGAGGAGGAAGAGGAGGAGGAGGAGGAAGAGGAGGAGGAAGAAGAGGAGAAGGAGGAGAATAAGAGGAGGAGGAAGAGGAGGAGGAGGAGGAAGAGGAGGAGGAGGAGGAAGAGGAGGAGGAAGAAGAGGAGAAGGAGGAGAATAAGAGGAGGAGGAAGAGGAGGAGGAGGAGGAAGAGGAGGAGGAGGAGGAAGAGGAGGAAGAGGAGGAGGAGAAGAAGAAGAGGAGGAGGAGGAAGAAGAGGAGGAAGAGGAGGAGGAAGAGGAGGAGGAGGAGGAGGAGGAAGAAGAGAAAGGAAGAAAGAGGAATGGAGGAGAGGAGGAGAAGGAAGGGCGATAATTGGCAGAGAAACAGAGAAAAGCAATGATGAGACTCTACAGTTGAAACCTGGGTGGATTAGTGTCTGCCTTGGTCTTGATTACTGACCTGTTTCTGGTTCCCTAGTTATACCCTACAGCACTTCTTAACTGTAGTTCTGTCAGATACTCATGTCCTTCTGCAAAAGTCCCCTTTTGCTTAAGCTAGTTTGACCTAAGGGCTACTCCCTACAACAAAATTATCCCTGGCAAAGAAATCTTCATCCTATCACCTCAGGGTGTCCTGAACTGAAACAGGATAGCCAACAGGAAAAGCTGATTTTAGGAGTCAATAACAGAGGGAGAAGAAGGACAGTCTCCAACATGTTTATGCATCTAACACACTACTGGAAATACAGGGCAGGTGTCAGGTTGATTAGTTGTCAGTAATTACAGATGATGGTTGAAATTCACCTGTGAGTTTGTGTAACAAGACAGAGAACCTTTGTATTACTCCTAAAGAAAAGGGAGACACCTTGACAAACACCATGTTCCTGAATACCCTGTTTCTGGCCATCTAAAGACTGAGACTTGGAAGCTGTATGCCCCAAGTAAACTTGTCCTCCTCTTAGTTGATCTTGTTGGGTGTTCTGTTATAGCAACAAAAAGCTAACTAAAACACATGTGGGTCAACATGAATGTCCCCTGAGAAACCTAGCCACGTTAAGGGAACAATGACAGCAAGCCTGGGGTACAGAGTCCAGGTGTATATTATCTTGAGGAACCCTGGCTTTGTCTTGTGTACACTGGGCACTAGGGCCAGTTAGTGTTATTTGTAGAAAGCTGCTTTCTTGCATGTACACAAGGACAGTTGCTCCTTGGGATGCTGGTCAGGCAAGTAAGCTAATGCTGATAATGTCACTATTTCTGCAGCCTAACACAAAAAAAACCCTCTGAGAGAGGACCGACATGGAACCAAGGTACTGTGAAAAGACTCCATGTCATTTATCCACTGGCCATCACTGGCCAAAATACTGAGAGGGAGAGGAGGCACTGCTTGGTGAAGCAGCTTGAGGACAGAAGTTTTCCTGTTCAGCTTGTTGCCACTAAACTCTCTGGGAGCAGACACTTGTAAGCTTTCCCCAATAATTCATAACTCCTTTCCTTTCCCAGAACCCGCCCCATATCCCTTGCACAACTGGACCGTGGACATGACAATCTTGACAGAAAGGGGAAGAAAATGTGGTAGAAATGATCCAAGAGTTTACCAGTGAAGTTTGCCAGTGAAGACCCTTTGAAATGAGCTAAAGGGAGAGGAGGAGCCATGCAATCCACAGCTATTTCTTTTGCCCTTTGTTGACACGAAAAATACTTACTTTGAAATAAAATGGACTTATAAAACAAAGTTTATGCAAGAAGAGAGTGGCTTTATAATGAGAGCAGAAAATGTAAATGTGGGTTCAATATAGCAGCTTAGAGTCAAAATTTAAATTTTTATTTTAAGTATTACCTTTCTATGTCTCTATTTATAAAGATCTTCAAACCTCAAATGAACCAATCTCTTTTTCTCAGATAAGCTGAAGTTCTTTCTCTGTGAATCCTTCCCAGGCATTAACTACTAGTGGAGCAGAGAATCTGAAACTTGAAAAAAACATCAGTAAAGTAGTGAGGTCTTAAACATGAAAAAAATTTTCAAGAATATCTTGAACAAATATCAAATTCAATGCTAATGTCTTAAGAATGCTTTTCATGCAGAATTTTAAAGTATTATGATCTGATAGGTAGGAACAAGCTTGACAAATTATTACAGTTTATATATGGTCCCCCCACACACACACAGAGCTACTATTAATGCAGGAATATTCACAGGTGAAATGATCATAATCTAATTGCCTATAATCTAATCAATCTATCTTTGTTTTAATGAACTGGCTAGGTGGTAACTGTAGGCAGGTGGGGCAAATGGCTGAAAGAGGTGGGTCACTGATGACATGCCCTGGAATGATATATCTTCACTGTGTCCCTTTTCCTCTCTCCCACTGTGTGTTTACTGACCTCACCATAAGCTGAGTGTGTTCCCCATTCCTGGGTCCTTGCTTATTGTGTTCCATCACTTTAGACCCAGAACAATAGATGGAATTGACCATCTATGGACTGATACTTTTGTGCCCCAAGTAAACTTGACCTCATCTTAGTTGATCTTGTTGGGTGTTTTGTTCACAGTAACAAAAAGCTAACTAAAATACATGTTGATCAACATGAATGTCACTCCATCCATAATGCTCAGAGTGTACATGTTATATACAATGGAGCAAGGAAAAACAAATCATGTCTAAGTGCCAAGAAGCAAAGATTCTTCATCTTCTGATATTCATACCCTACCACAGCACTGAAAATATATCCACGCTTTTTGATCCTGAAAAAAATATATCCACAAAATTCTCTAAAAATACTAGAACTAAATTTCAGGATCTATCTTAAAACAGTTTTCTTTCAAACCCCACTATTATGTATAACTATAATGCACTTCAGAACTGCATGGAACTCAACTAAATTGGATGTAATTCTGGTCTGTTCCATGTACTTCAGGGGAAATATGTCCTCTTTTAACAAATATATTGAACTTTAACTCAGGGACAGAATTGAAATTTTGTAAATAATATTAATGAAGTTCCCATATTTCTAAAGTAAAAGAACTTGTTTAAACCATAAAATAATCAAAGAGTTAATCTTGTTCGGATCTTATAGTAGTAAAACCCAATGGCAAGCTGTAAGTATGTTAATTTTCAAACTCTCAAGTCTCTTCTCAAACCACAAAGCCAGCAAACTAAAGGTAAACCAAACGGGCTGTTTGGTAAAGAGAGAAATGAACTATGCCTTTTGAAGTGTTTCCAGGGAAATGTGTTTAGCATATTTAAGTCCCAAGTGAGTTACAAAGGTTATTCATTCACAAGTGAGATAAATTCATAGCTGTCAAATTGTCTAGATTCTCTGTGTGATCACCAGGGCTTCAAATCATTTATTTTTTTTTCTAGCAAAAGTTCAATATTTTCACAGCTTCAAATTTGATCGTACTTTATAATTTGGAAATAAAGAATTGCTTCTCTTCCTCACCTGCTCACTGAAGCAATAAAAGTCCATGAGTATATCAAAACGGTTTTCCTTTTTCATTGTATTTTGTTTCTTTTCAGAAAGCCAAATGTTTCTAAATTGGATGTTTCTCCCAGGTAACTAACGGGATATAATGAACAAAGTATTTGGTTTCATCAAACAGGCTGGGGTGTGGGGAACTATTCCAATTTACACTTTGCAGCATTTTATATTTGGTTATATATTTTCCAGAATAATTACAAATGAAATTGTTCAAAAGTCCCCCCAAATAATTTTTGCCTTTTCGTTTTCCTGTTCTTTTCAGAACTTAATTTTAAATGTTTAGTAAAACTTAAATTACGAGTTAAGAGGAAAGCAAAATCCTTCAAGAAAAACAACCAAAATAGGTAAGAAGTAATACTTGACCCAACGTTTCATAGCAGGCAGAAAGGGGCTATGGCTAATGGCCTGGTTAACTTTATCAGGAATATAAAGGGAGCAGAGTCCAACCCCATCTCTTCTACTCTGAGAGGGAAGCGAAGACCTCAGGGTGCCCTGACCCAGCGCCCTAAAGCCAAGGTGTTTCCTTATACAGCTGGAGGAGAAAGAAAGCCAAAGCCAAATGGTTATCCATAACAGCTCTGCAAGTCCAGATAGTTCTGACTCTAGTGAGAATAGAGAACATTACTCACATTTTGGATGACCTACTAAGTAGACTGCAAAACTAGAAGTGGTCCCTGCCTTCAAGAGACACCCATCTTTGGGAAGTTGGGACATACATGGAAAAGATGAAGTTACAATGCCCAAGAACAAATGTGAAGTAAATGAATGTGCCCCAGACTATCAATAACTGCTGGAGGAATTTGAAACACAAGCCTCTGGAACAGTACAGAGGAAAGTGGATAAAAGAGAGGGGATGGTAGGAAATGGAATGCGTCCATGGAGTTGTGTAGGTTGTGTGTGGCAAACTATAAATAGACCAGTTAGGTTTCTGTAAGGGATCCAGGCAGAACAAAGTTTCTGCAGGAGATTCATGTAGGACAAAACTAGGTCAGAACTAAATGAAGGAGGAGTTACAGAGTTTGGGAGATTATGCAGAGCCCCTGAAAGCTTTTCTAGAAGGGCGTAATATATGAAGTTGTATTTTTAAAACTATTACTCAGGTGTCGATGTATAGGATGGAGAAAGGAAGAGATTATATATAGCAAAAGGGACACTTTAGAATGTTATAATAGATTTTAAATGACAATGATTTAGAATGGTGGTATGCCATGCAAATACGAAGGAAGAGATGAATAGCTAGTTTATCAAGTATTTACTAAATGTCAGACACACTGCCAAACACTATAAAATACAGGAGTATGAAAGGAGGGATTTCAGACTGACAAAAGGTAATAGGAAGGATGAAGTCTAGGGTCCCTTTATGAGCAATAACATATTCTGCATACAAGAGGAGTATCTTTGAAGAATAATAGAACATTTATCCAGATAAATCCCACATTCACTTGAGATTCTGTTATAAATTCAGGTCACATTCAATTTTCTGTCATATATATGTATAATTTTGCCCCATGAAAAAGCTTACACAAGTTCTTTAAAAAAATTAAATGTTGGGCTGGGTTTGTGGCTCAGGGTTGGAAGGCTTGCCTCACACATGTGAGAGGCTGGGTTCCGTCCTCAGAACCACATAAAAATAAAAAAAAAATAAAGGTATTGTGTCCACTTACAACTAAAAATTATTTTTCAAAAAAGATCAAATGTTGTCTTCTGACATATTTCTCAACATCAGCCACTTTAGTTCAGGTGTCTCATGCTTCACTAATATGTGTGTTCTTTAATTATTTATAAGTCACATGACATTTTAATGATCTAAGGAAACTGGCTTTTAAGAGATTCTGTTGTAAATTACTCTGTAAACTGAAAGACCCTTTGGTGATATGACTGTATTTATTTTCAGAAATTAAAACTTTACTTATATCTTTACTGTATCTGTAGAATCGAATAAGTTCTTTTGCACAAAAAGTTGAATAACTCAGAGCCCAAAAGGAAAAAAAGAAAGAAAGAAAGAAACGTGGGCAAGTGGAGCCTGGTTTGTTTAATGGAGCCAGATAGGTAGAAACAGTGCCTTTGTCTAAAGGCAAGGGTTGCTTTTAATTTATAGTTAAATATCATAAAATACATTTAAAACCACAATGAACTTTAAATTTTTTTAATATTTACTTTTTAGTTGTACATAATACCTTTATTTTGTTTATTTGTTTTTATGTGGTGCTGAGGATCAAACCCAGGGCCTCGCACGTACTAAGTGAGCGCTCTACTGCTGAGCCACAACCCCAGCCCAAACTTTAAATTTTTAAGGAAATGAAATAATCCCTGGATTTAATTTTAAAAATATAATTATGAAAAATGATACAAAATTTTTCTATATGTTTTTTTCCATCAATACTGAGTGCATACCTTTAATTGTAATCTCCTTCAAATCCTTTTAAGGAAGCAGATGGGGTGTGTTAAGCCAAGTAAAAATAAATTTTAATTTATGCTCTGAGAGGGAAGTGAACTAAGAAATATCCAAACTGGGCACACTGTCTCGTGCAGTGGACTTGAATAGTGAAAATGGGCAATGACATCTTACCAAGGGAATATGGATGCCATAAAACAGAGAATGTATCATTGTTGATGGGATATCAAGGGAAAGGGACAATCCTAGAAAAAAAAATGTTAGTGCAATGAAAATTCAAACATCCATTTTCTTCAGCCTAATGTATACTGTTTGGTGAGTTTTATTTTTTATTTTTTGTTTGTTTGTTTGTTTTTGTTTAGAAGAGGGAGATCGAACCCAGGGGCACTTTACCACTGAGTTACAGCCACTCCTTCCTTCCCTCCTTCCTTCCTTCCTTTCTTTATTTATTTTGAGACAGGGTCTCAATAAGTTGCTGAGCCTGACCTCAGATTTGCCTACCTCTTGCCTCTGCCTCCTGATTCACTGGGATTACAGGCTTGCATCACTGTGACTAACCTAACTGTGTTTCTTATAATTCAATGTACTAAATTTCTGCCTGAGGGTTTTGCAGATAGGAGGGTGGTTAAATACTTAGGTTTAGTAGTCAGGCTTCTTAAGTTAGGATCTCACCCAGGTACTAACTAGCCATGTGACTTTCTAACTTCCTTAAACCCCAGTGCTCAGAAAATGTAGATAAAGAATATCTATCCCATGGGTTTCTTATAGGGATTTTAAAAGATAGCATGCACATGAACTTAGCACAAAATTGGATCCACGATAATGATTCAATACATTTTACCTATTCTTATTATGTAGAGAGAAAGATATCTCTAATTTACTATGACATTACCTTCCAGTAGCAAATTTGCTCCTTCTTGTTTAGTTTTACTTGGCTTAACACACCCCATCTGCTTCCATAAAAAGAATGTGAGGGAGATCACAATTAAAGATATGCACTTAGTATTGTTGGAAAAATAAAAATAGGAAATTTTCACCTACAATGTAGGAAACCGAAGTCAATATGATTACTCTTTTGAATTTTTTGTGTGTGTTTCCTGGCTTCAAGGGAAGGAACTGAAAATATTAAGCTATGCAAGTCATATTTTAAGGTAGTTATTCAGAAATAACAATAAAATGATGACATATTTGAATAGTACCTTCTAAACGATTTCTTCCTGCCAAGTTGCATTTGTTTCTCACAAAAATCTTGTGATTCTGTTGAACAGTTATGATACCTGCTTTTGCATATGAGGACAATAAGGCCCAGAAAAGACACACAGCTAAGAAGAAACATAACTTAGACATGAATCCAATTTTGATATAAAGCAAATACAAAAATTTACTTAGTTCTGAGCTCCCTGCAAGTAAAGTCAAAAATGTGTAGGGGGCAGCGGCAGGGGGTGAGGTGGGGGGTGGTTATCTGCTAAAATATTTAATAAAAGGAAGCATGCCTTGGGCCAGTAGATACAAGCTTCTAATTTCCACTAAAACAAGAGCAATTAGCAATATGAATATCATTCAAGGGCCTTTGAACCACAAAAATGAACTGTGATTTGAGTAGAAGTTTTCAACAAAGTACAGGCATGTTCTTTATATGACTCTTTATTATATAGCCTGAGGGAGTCATTTTAAATTAGTTCTCTGAAGGAATTATTTTTAAACAGCAGATGTTTGGAGCAATGCTTTCTAAGTAAATGGTATTCTTTCACGAAAGATTTATTGAGTGCCTACTATGTGCCAGTATCTTTGCGAGGTAGTGAGTAGGCAGAAATGAAAGCTCTGATTCCTGACCTCAGAGTTCTAAGAGTCCAGTGGAGAAATTCAATGGTAATGAAATATCCTCCTGGTGATGGAGGTTCTGTTCAAAGGCAGCAGCTATAATGAATGACAGAGCAGCTACATGCGCAAGACAGCCTCAGGGAGCCGGGAACATGAAACCGCAGAAGACTTTTCCCAAGTGGACAAGAGCAGAGTGGGTCTTCCAAACAGAAGAAAAATGGTGCAGTGGCAGGAAAGCAGAGATACAAGGGAATGCAAGGCCTTCCCAAAGCCATCCAGCTCTGTGATCCTGGAGCTTTAATAAGACACAGGAGGAGTAGTGGCAGAGAGGTTGAGCCACACACAGTAGTCAGCTGGGGCTGTTGATACCTTGTAAAGAATGTACCGTGTGCCCTCCAAGGAAAGACACTGGTGTCTACTGAGCAGAGAAGGGATATGATGTGATGAGGATAGTAATGAAGACCCTCGACGTTTTGTCAACTTACTGGATTGACCAGTTTGCCAAATGACAAATTTGCTAAGTTTTCTGATTTTACTAATTTTTTCATATGGCTTTCCTTTTATCTGTTCACAAAGTTTGCTGCGATTTATGGCTTGTTTTCATTCGACTTTATAGCTGCATTTTATAGAATGTTTGGTTTGCAGCTGCTGCTGTGATACAGACAAATTAGGAACTGGGATGGAGAATAGACCTTTGCCAGAAAGAAAGTGGATGCACAGCCTGGCCCAGCGTGCCAACTTGGAGAAGGAGTTTCATGAGGAGGGAAGAGGGGGAGTGTGGTCTTGAGGCAACCACAAAGACAGATGAGGAGGCGGAGAGAGGAGCCTGTGGAACCAAGAAGGGATACTGGGGAGAAGAGATTAGATAAAAACCAGATCAGAGGACAAGGCTGGAATCAGCAAAGGAAAGAAAGAGCAGAGGAGAAAGGGGAAGGGTGGGGAAAGTCTGAGGGCCACACTACCCCATCCCCAGCACCTGCCTATACCAAACAATTGATAGAAACAACTTTGGGGACAATAGACTATTTGACAAATCAGATAATTATAAATTTTATTTCTGGCAAATTGACTTTTTGATTAACTGATTTTTTATTTTGTATGGCCATATTCCAGTACAGAACGCCCAAGAAGAGATTTCTAGGATTATACATGGAAAGTGGATATAGGATCAAAGAAGATTTGGGTTCATTTTTTTCAAATGTGAAACTTGAATAAATTCATAGGTGGAGAAAAAGTATATACAAAAAAGAGAAAGGATATTTTTGTGGAAAAGTGGTCCAGTTACTAATGCTAAATACCCAATTTTTCCCAAATCTAGTAACTTACTTAGTGTCAACATTCATCTTATTCACAAATCATCAATTGTCCAGGGTTTGTCAGGGTAACTCTTCCCTGTCCCACTTAAAGTCAGCTAGAAGGGCTCAAAAGATTGGGGCTCAACTCAACTGAAGTCTCAGTGTTCTCTCCCATGTCTAGCAGTTGATGCCAGATTTTGCCTGATGGTCTCAGTTCTTCTCCATATGGTCATCTCCTTGTGACCTCTCTGTATGGGTTAGTATGGGCCTCTCCATAGAATGGTTGATGACTTAAGGGACAAACATCTCAAGAGAACCAGGTTTACTGACTACAAACTTTTATAACCCAGCCTTGGTACTGAGTTATAATGTTACTTCTACCATATTCACAGGACCACCCAGATTAAATAGGAGGGGATGTAAATCCCATCTTTTAATGGAAGCCCATCAATATCATTTTGTAAGAGTATAATGATTTGTAGTGTGCACGCAAATATCATTTTATAAGAGTATAATGATTTGTAGTGTGCACGCATACACACACACACACACACACACACACACACACACACTGAATATTCCTATTGAAAATCTTCAATCCAAAATGCTCCAAAATCTGAAAATTTTTAAGTGATGACATGACCCTACAAGCAGAAAATCTCACACTTGACCTCATGTGATGGGTCACAGTCAAAAGGGACACTCAGGAGGTTGAGGCAGGAGGATCAGGAGTTCAAAAGCCAGCCTCAGCAATAGCAAGGTGCTAAGCAACTCAGTGAGATCCTGTCTCTAAATAAAATACAAAAAAGGGCTGGGGATATGGCTCAGTGGTTGAGTGTCCCTGAGTTCAATCTCTGGTGCCCCCTCCCAAAAAATGCAGGCACACTAAAAATACTGTGTGGAGTTACCTCTTGGAGTTACCTGGGCTATGTGTATAAGGTGTGTATGAAACAAATAAATCTTGTACGTAGACTAGGGTCCCATACTCAAAATATTTCATTATGTGTATACAAATATTTTTTAAAATTTGAAATTCAAAATACTCTGATCCTGAGTGTTTCAAATAGGGGATACTGAACCCATATATGTGGCCTTTGAAAAATACAGTTACTAAGCATACTGAAATAGCATTAAAAAAGTAGTTCCAGAACTCAGAGATGCAATCGGTCTGCATTGGCTGGAAAAAAACTTTTCTGTTCTGAAGGAGATAGGCCAGGAAGACAGTTAATTGTGAGTTGATTTAAGAAAAAGAAGAAGAAGAAGAAGAAGAAGAAGAAGAAGAAGAAGAAGAAGAAGAAGAAGAAGAAGAAGCAAGAGCCTAAGAAAGTATGTTTAAGCTTTTTTCTTTTTCTTTTTCTTTTTTTTTTCCTCCCATCAAAGTTTCACATGATAGCTTGGTCCTAGAATTTCCCTCCTTGACCTTAAAGTCAAGTGCATGAAACTACCATTTGTCACATTTTGGCTAAAGTTTTATTCACACTTTAAAATTCTTGACCCTGAAATCTTCCTTTTATAGTATGGTTATTAGCAGGTATAAAAAGGAGAGCTAGTATAGATATTTGGGAAGATTTAATTTTCACTGTACACTCACTTGTCTTAGGGAAGAAACAAGAAAAACAAATGGAGTTGAGAAGAGCAGATAATGCAGTAAAGTGCCATATCAATTCCACTCTGCCCTGGTCTTTCTCCATTATCAGTTATCACTATCTGTTGTACTCTCTGAGGTGTGAAGAGCTTGCAGCATCTTTTCAAAAATGAAGAAAAACCATCCTTAAATAATTGCATTTTTAATAATGCCTAATGCTTACCACTAAAGTGATGTCAGAATTTACAAATTGCTCACTAGTAGTAACACTGATCTAATTTTCTTTTTCTTTAATGTCTATTGTTCTCACCTTAGAAATTATAAGGAATGTTTTCTGGGCTTAATCATTTCTGGAACATCTCATTTATTTTAGAGTTATTAGAGTTAGTATCTATTTATTTCTTTACCCCTGGGTCCAAAGGAAATTAAATGTTGAAAAAAAATGTAGATAGACTGAGCAGAAATGTTTTTTTCTATATCCAGTAAGCTTGGAGAGAAGTAAAAACTGCCTTTTCTAACCTGTTATGGAGGGTCAAGGCTGGGAGCTGTGTTAATGGATCAGTTGTTAAGCCTCTAGGAAAGGTGTAAAAGCACAGAGGTCGAAAGGTTGAACTTCGGGAAGTCATATAGATCATCTGGCAGAATTTCTGAGAAGGATGTAGATGTTAAAGGGGAATTATGAATGGTAACAGGCAGAACACTTAGAGGAAGCTTCAAGGCTTGATGGAATATTTGGCTACTAGAACACCAAGAAAGATTCTGCACATGAACTTGTTCAATCCTGAGAGGAAAGGTTATTAGACACTAAAGATTAGTAAAATTACTATATTTTGCACAAAGCTACCATGGCTCTTTCAATGCCTTTTTCATGCTAATTCATTAGCAATTCATGCTAATATTATCTGAGAGAAAGTTTCTCTTTTGCTAACAAGAGGGAAAGGTAGAAGGAAGAGAAGGAGGAAAGAAGAAAGAGAGAAAGGAAGGAAAAAGGAAAGAACAGAAAAGGAAAGAAAGGAAAAGAAGGAAATTAATTAGCTAACATAAAAATTAATAAGTTATAATGGCTTGTCAGTAAAGAATTTGAGAAACAAGATTTGAACAGGAAAAGCTAAGTTCATTTGCCATCATTGGGCACCTAAAACAAAAAGAAAAAAAAAGATTTCACTAATTTATTCAAGTCAAAAAAATCATGATGCTATTCTGCTTGCAGAACACCACCGTGCCATGAACCGTGCGATTCAGGCTGATGGCGTGATGTAGAAAGATCTAACTGAATTATCTTCGCTGTCTGTCCCCAATCATAAAGAGCTTGCATACTTTTGAAAGAAGAGGAATCTGGAATAAAAAGAGCATGAAAATTCCTTTTAAGGCATTCAGATTACCAAATCATAGGAACTTGTTGAAGATATTTCTTGAGCTGCTTCCTCAGATGAAGGAAGTTTGGGAATTAATAAACTCTGAAGGACCCAACTTGTCAGGTCCCCAGTGGCTCAGAAGATGGTACATCTTTGACAAGACATCTCAACACCCTGAACCAGAGACTGCAGGGGAACAAGGAACAGTACTGACTTGTTCAAAGTATGAGTCCGCAGACTCCATGCAGACATGTGGACTGAGCAGATGGCAGCTGGGGATGGCACTCACTTCCCATTTCTGATCACTCAGAGCTCAATATATGAAAAAATTTTGAAGAGCTACAGAATTAATTGATGGAAATCATCAGGAACATAATTTTAGAAGGGACTCATACAGTTTAATGAACAATTCATACTAATGTCTGTGGCTGCATTTACAAGTAATATCCAGATGTGTTTGAACTAGTAAAAGTCTGTTCTAAAGAGAAAAAGATGGTATGGATTGTGCCCACCTAAGAAGATAAAGTACTCCTGGAAACGTAACTTAACTAATATTTCAATCCATTTGGTCAAACCCCTTGACATATGTGAATCTTTCGTTCTCAGAAAGCATATTTCTTGCTGTAGTGAATTCTACTGGTGTCCTGGCCAGATTCCCTTGACCAGGACTGGTGTCCCCACCTCATAGGTGGTGGTAGTAATGGCTGCAAATGGCATGGAGTTGAGACCTTTTCCAGGTAACTGCTCTAAGTCAAGGAAAAGCTGCTTAACCTGGGAGTTTGTGCCACATCCCACTCCTAGGAACAGATAACAGTAAGTGAGGACTTGGGGACAGGGTTTGGCTTACTTCAAGGAGAAACCAGATGTTGTAATGCATACCCTATATAGTCCCCCAGAAAACAGGCTAAAGCCAGACTCCATCGGAACATCATCCTAGTTTAACTGCCTTCTACTGACTACCCTGTATCTATTCTTTTATTCTAAGAAAATGGATAATATCCACCTGCATCTCTCTCTCAGGCCCTGCTTCTAGGATATATGAGCTAGAACAGTTGATACAAGGAGAGGTCCAAAGAAGTAGACTCTAAGGTTAAGGTTTTAGAATTGAATTATTTTTCAGTGAGCTGGAGGAGGGCCCCATTCTTAGTGATAGACAGAGTACTGATAGTCTCTGGCATGTTAAGAAATTATACCTGTGATTAACTGGGACAGGATATAAGAAAAAGTAGAAATCCTGGCTCATGCAATATTGTTGGCATTTGAGAGAAAACAAGGGAAAGAATAATTGTAAGGGCTGAAGAATTAGCAGGCTCTTGCCATAGTATCTTTGAAGTAAGAAGAGTCAGATTAGGACACTCAACCACCAACAAAAAAGAATATGTAAGACCAGATGACCACTTTAGCAACATTTAAAGAAATATTCATTTTTTATAGAAAGATGCCCCAATCTTATGTTAAATCTACTCACGATTAAGATATTGTCTGATGTTTCCTAAACCATCTGGGCAATATTACTCCAGTCCACTATATTAATAAGACAGCCATGAACAAAACATGGCAAGTATTCAGAGTGACTGGTGAAAAATGCACTCCAGATAGTAGGAGATAAACTATGTGCTCAGAAGCCCAGCTTGGTGATGAAGTTTTCAGGGGTTCAGTGGTCTGAGGCATTATAGGATATTTCCTACCAAAGTGAAGGGCCAAGCTATTGTACTTTGCATCTCACACCTCATACTTGAATAAAGACACCCAGCACTTGGTAGGCTTCATTAGACTTTGGAGGGATAGCATATCCACATTTGAGATTAATGTTCTGAACCAATTATAGGTTGATGCAGAAGGCTGCTACTGTTTGAATGGAACTCAAATCAAGAAGAGTTATAAAGCCAATCCAGGCTGAGGTACAAGCTGACTTACTATTTGGGTTACACAATCCAGTAAATGCTATGGTACTGGAGGAATTCATGCCATGAAAAGGTGCAATGTGATGTCCCTGCAAACCCCAGAAGTAAGTTCACATGAGGATTATTGGGGCTCTGGAGCACCTGCCCATAAGACATTAATAACTATATCACTGACCATAATATATAAATGACCATGTAGCTATAACTACCCAAAATAATCTGGACATGTCAAAAACACCAAGTCATATGCTTAGGTGGGTTGAAAAGTGTCAGAAGCAGGCTCAGGCAGGTGCCCAGGGCATAGTTAAGATATACAAGGAGACACACAGATGCTCATTTCACCTAGCACTGTAACAGTGTCACTTGTTCATAGCTATGGTCACATGGTGGAGGTGGGAAAATGTTCCCTGTGATAACTAACAAAAAAAGAAATAACCCATCTGTGAATAACCCAAATTTACAGATGAATCAGCACAGTATATGGGTGCAATCCCAGTGTATGGCTGCAACATGTCTCTGAAAGATACTAGTGAAGTGAGATCCCCCCAGTGGATGGAAATTCAAGTGTGCATCTAGCGTGCATCTGATCTTCTGCTTTGTGTGAAAAGAAATTGGCACAACATAAAGACAATAGACTCAAGAGCAATGGTAAATGGCGTGGCTGATTGTGTACACTTGGAAGGAGCAAGATGAAATTTTTAGGACAAGGAGGTCTAGAGAAGAGCTATGTTTTTGAACCAATTAAAAGAGGCACAAAATGTGAAAAACATTGTATTATACATCATTGCATACCAGAGAGAAAGTACTGTAGAAGAGGAACTAAATAATCAACTGGACAGATTAAGTCTCAGTGGTTAATATCAGCCTGCTCCTTTAGTCAGTCTGATGTTTACACAAGTTCATAGACAGAGTAGCCATGGTGATGGGGAGGATGTAGGCCCTCTCAGCAAGGTCTGTCTAGCTTTTGCTGATGCTCAATGTCTGATCTCTCTGCAAGAGACCAAAGTTAAGCTTCTTATACATCTCCATCCCTTCAGGACACTTCCCTCTGCTCTCTTCATTCTGCATCACTCCCACCTCAAACTAAGTGTCACCTTGGTACAGATGCTGTTCATTTCAAAGCATGCTCTTTACACTGACCACATGGGTCCTGATGTTCTAAAGGAGCTATCTCATATAAGGGAGTGTCAGTGAGGCTGGCAGTGGAGTTCTCAGCAGAAACTTTATAGACCAGGAGAGTACAAAGTGCGGAAGGAAACACGAAACAACAACTAGAAACAACTGAACAACTGCCAACCAAGAAGATTTTATTCAGCAAAGTTGTCTTTAAGGAAGGAAGGGAAGATACATTCCCCAAAAGTTAAGGAAGTTCATTATAATCTGTCTTACAAAAAGTGCTAAAAGGAGTTCTTCAAACAAAGAAAAGGATACTAAATAACAATTCAAAACATACAGATGTATAAAATTTAATAGTAAAAATAAATAGATAGTCACATTCAGAGTGCTCTAATGATAGCATATAAATAATTTATATATTTAGTATAAAAGTTAAAAGACGAAAACATTTAACAAAACTGTTAAATAAGCTATAATAAATTTGTTAAGGGATGCACAATATAAAAAGATGTAAATCATAACATCAAAAATATAAAATATATGGCCAGGTGCAGTGGAGCCCTACCTGTCATCCCAGTGGCTCGGGAGGCAGAGACAAGAGGATCACAAGTTCAAAGACAGCCTCAGCAATTTAGCAAGACCTAAGCAACTCAGAAGGACTGTCTTTAAATAAAATACAAAAAAGGACTGGGGATGTGGCTGTGGTTGAGTGCCCCTGATTTCAACCCCCAGTACCAAAAAGAAGTGTGTGTGTGTGTGTGTGTGTATGTGTGTGTACACACACATACATATATTTTTACATATATATGTAGAATAAATATGTAGATTTTTAATGTGATCAAAGGTAAGTTGTTATAAGCTTAAAATAAATTACTATAATTAAGGCATGTTTTATGTAAATCAAAATTTTAGGTATGTTTTGTCAACCGCAAAGTAAAAGCCTACAGTATGTACACAAAATATAAAAATTTAAAAATCAAAGCATACCAATAGAGAAAAATCACCTAACCACAAAGGAAAACAGCAAGCGAGGAAGAAAGGAACAAAGTGTCTATATGATTTATATGTCCAGGAAACATAAATAGCAGTAATAAATTCTTAAGTATCAATAATTACCTTGAATGTTCATGTAGTAAATTCCCCAAAAGACATAGAGTAGCTGAATGGATTTAAAAAAAAAAAAAGATACGCTGCCTATGAGAAATTTAGTTCACCTTTAATGACACACACAGATGGAAATGAACAGATGCAAAATGTACACCATGTAAATAGAAAGCAAAACAAAGTGGTAATCACTATACTTACTACAAATAAGACTTTAAGTCAAAAACTGTAAAACAAGACAAAGAAGGTCATTATATAATGATGAATTCAACAAGAGGATATAAAAATTATAAAAACATATGCACCCAATACTGGAGCAGCTAAATACATAAGGCAAATATTAGTAGAGAGGGATAGACAGTGATACAATAATATTAAGGGACTTCCACACACAGCTCTCAACAAAGAAGAGATCATCCAGACAGAAAATCAATAAATGAAACACTGAACTTGAACAATATTTTAGGCCATATGAATCTAATATATATAAGCAAGACATCCCATCAATCAGCAGAATATACATTCTTTTTTTTTATTGGTTGTTCAAAACATTGCAAAGCTCATGACATATCATCTTCCATACATTTGATTCAAGTGGGTTATGAACTCCCATTTTTTACCCCAAATACAAGTTGCAGAGAGCAACTAAGATCAGAACACGGAAGAAGAACATGAGGAAAAGACTAACATTAAACAGAGACGAGTGGGGTGGGAGAAAGGGAGAGAGAAGGGAAACTGTATGGAAATGGAAGGAGACCCTCATTGTTACACAAAATTACATATAAGAGTTTGTGAGGGGAAAGGGGAAAAAAAACAAGGGAGAGAATTAAACAACAGCAGATGGGATAGAGAGGGAAAATGAGAGGGAAGGGGAGGGGGGGTAGTAGGGGATAGGAAAGGTAGCAAAATACAACAGTTATTAATATAGAATATACATTCTTTTCAAGTGCACATAGAACGTTCTCCAGCACAGAGCATATGTTAAGCCACAAAGCCAGTGTTTAAAAATTTAGGTTTGAAAATCATATCATATATCTCTTCTGAACACAATAGTAGGAAATTAAAAATCAATGATGATTTTGGAATTTTGGAAAATTCACAAATATGTGGAAATTAACAGCATTTTCTGAATATTCAATAGACAAAAAGAAGGAACTGAATGAGAAATTTTAAAAGTATCTTAAGACAGATAAAAGTGGAAACACACCATACCCAAACTTATGAGACATGGTAAAAGAAGTTCTACTAGGAAAGTTTATAGGCTACAAGCAACTACATCAAAAAAGAAGAAAGACATCAAATAAGTAGCCTATTATTCCACTTCAGACAACTAGAATAAAATGGAATAAACTAAGCCCAAAGTTAGTAGAAGGGAGGAAATAATAAAGATAAGAACAGGGAAAAAATGAAATAGAGATTAGAAAATATCAACAAAACTGATAGTTTTAAAAAACATAGACAAAATCAACAAAATATCTAGTTAGACTAAGCAATAAACTAAAATTCAAATTAAGAAAATCAGAAATTAAAGGAGAGATATTAAGACTGATACCACAGAAACACAAAGGATCATAAGGGACTGCCCTGAATAGTTACATGCCAACAAACCCAATAGCCCTAAAAGAAATGGGTAAATTTCTAGATACATACAACCTGCCATGACCAAACAATAAAGAAATAGGTAATTTGAATAGACCAATAATGAGTAAGGATATTAAATCAGTAATACAAATCTCTCATCAAAGAAAATTTCATGACCTAGGAGCTTCACTGCTAAATTTTAGCAAAATTTTAATCCTTCTCAAACTGTTCTAATTGAGGAGAAGAACACACTTCCAAACTAATTTTATGATACCAAGGATAGAAAACAATGCTACAAGAAGAGAAAAATGACAGGCCAGTATTCCTGAAAGATATAGTTTGAAAAATCCTCAATAAAATATTAAAATGATATTAAAATATTGAAAATATTAAAAGAATCATTCACCACTATCAAGTGGGATTTGTTCCCTGGATGAAAGGATTATTTGACAATGTAAATCAAGGTGCTATACAATATTAATAAAATGAAGAAAAATAAACAAACAAACAAAACCATAAGACATTTGACAAAATTCAAGAGGCTTTCAACAAGTGGGGTACAGAAGGCATATACCTCTATATCTATGTGACAAGCCTATAGCTAACATAATGCTCAACAGTGGAACACGTGTGAAGCTTTTTTTTTTTTAAGATTAGAAACAAGGAAAAGAAGCCCATTCTCAATGCTTCAATCCCACATTGTATGGAAACTCCTAGCCAGAGCAATTATGCAAGAGAAAGAAATAGAAGGTATCCAAATCAGAAGTTTCAAAACTCTAAAGACTCCACTGAAATGAAAAACACAAAAACCAGAATAAATTCAGTAAAGTTGGCAGGATACAAAATCAACATACAAATATTAATAGTTTCTGCACACAGAGAATGAACTATCTGAAAAAAGAAATCAAGGAAGTAATCACATTCAAAATAACTCCAAAAGCTGAAATAATCATGAATAAATGTAACTAAGGAAGTAAAAGATGCAAATACAAAAACCATAAAATGTTGGTAAAAAAAAAATTTGAAGAAGACACAAATAAATGAAAAGATATCCATGTTCGTGACTTATAAGAATGAGTATTGTTTAAAATGTGAATAGTACCCCAAGTGATCTATATAGATTTATACAATCCCTATGAAAATTCCAAGGACATTTTTTATTGAAATAGAAAAAAAAAATCCTAAGGTTTTGATGGAGCACAAAAGACTCCAAATAGCCAAAGTGATAAACAAAAAGAACAAAGCAGAGGAATCGTATTACCTGATTTCAAACTCTACTACAAAGTTCTAATAATCAAGCAGCATGGCAATAGCATAAAAGCAAACACATAATCCACTGGGACAGAATAGAAAGCCAAAAACAAATCCACACATTTATGCTCAATTTATTTTCAACAAGAACACACATTAAGAAAAAGAACGGTCTCTATGATAAATGGTGCCATGAAAACTAGATATCCACATTCAAACAAAACAAAAACTGAAATTAGTCTCTTGTCACATACCAGATCCAAAATTCAACTTGAAATGGATAAGAGGTTTAAATATAAGACCTGAACCTACAAAACTGCCATAGAAAAGACAAGAGAATAAATAGCTCTATGATATTTGGGTAATGATTTTTTTAGCTATGACTCCAAACACATATAAACACCACAAGCAAAAACAGAAAAATAGGAATAAATCAAACTAAAAATCTTTTGTACAGCTAAGGAAACAATCAACAGAGTAAAGATAAAGACTACAAAATGGAAGAAAATATTTAGAAGCATATAAATTATAAGTGGTCAAAATCTAAAATATATAAGGAGTTCAAACAACTCAATAGCAAGAAAACAACCTGGTGAAACAATGAGCAAAGAACCTGAAAAGACATTTATCAAAGCAATACATTTAAGTGACTAATGGGTGTATTTAAAAAATGTTCATCATCAGTTATCATCAGAGAAATGCTAATTAAAATCACAATAAGATATCACCTTAAATGTATCAGAATGAATATTATCAAAATAACTAAAAGATACCCAGTGCTGATCTGAATGTGGGAAAAGGGAATACTTGTATATAGTTGTTAGGGATTTAAATAAGTACAGCCACTTTCCTCAAGTTTTTAAAAATAAAACTACCATAAGATCCAGAAGTCCAGTTATTGAGTATATAAACAAAAGAAATGAAATCTGGATGTCAATGGGATATCTGCACTCATGTCACAGTGACCAAAATATGGAATCAACCTAACTGTTCATCAATGGATGAATGGATAAATAAAAAGGAAATTCTGTCATTTGTGACATTATAGACAAACCTGGAGAACATCATAATCATGTTAAGTGAAATAATCTGGGCATAAAATGACAAATATCATATACTCTCACTTATGCAGAGAATCTAAAAACATCTGACTCATAGAAGCAGAGAATACACTGGTGGTTTGCAGGGGTAGAAGATGGTGGAGCTTGTGGGTGAAGTTGGTCAAAGGATATAAAATTCAGTTAGACAAGAGAAATAAGTCCAAGAAATTTATTGTACAACATGGTGACTATAATTAATAACAGTCCTTGGTTCCACTTAATAATTTTTCCACTTGATAATGCTGACAAAGTGATATATATTAAGTAGAAACCATACATATTATATACTTGAAAAATGCTAAGAAAGCAGATTTGAAGTATTCTCATTACAAATAAAATGTGGGATACCTCCATAGTACATACGTCAATTAGCTTGAGTTAGCCATTCCACAACGTACACATATTTCAAAACATCATATTGTGCATTGTGTTAGTTTTATGTCACCGTGACCAAACTACTAAAAACAATTTAGGGGAGGAAAAGATTATTTTGACTCATGGTTTCAAAAGTCTCAGTCCATGATAGGACAAGGGAGACCACTGTTCTGGGCTGGAGGTGAGGCAAAATGTCATGGTGAAAGGTGTGGTAGAGGAGAGCTGTCAGCTCATGGCAGCCAAGAAACAGCAAGAGGGAGAGGAAGGAGCCAGGGGACATGATACAATCCCCAGTGACCTACTCCCTCCAGCCATTTAACACCTGCTATAGTTACCAGCCAGAATAGTAGTCCCTTAAAATTATTATCCATCATAAAGTAAACAAGGAACATACACACAAGTTTTATTCATAAAGTCATAAAGAAAAATGAAATTCTGTCATTTGCAGGGAAATGGATAGAACTCAAGATTATTATGTTAAGCAAAATAAGCCAGCCTCAGAAGGTCAGCAGTCATGTTTTTCTCTCACATGTGCACCCTAGAAAGGAAAAAGGCAGATAAAGGTGAGGGGGCAGGGATCTTGTGAAAATAAAAGGAGATCAGTAGAGGAAAGGATCCAGGGTTTGGAAGGAGGGGAGGTAGTAGGGAAGTGCTAGGGAGCAATATCGGCCAAATTATATGTGGTGTACACGTACAAATATGTAACAACAAGTCTCATCATTATGGCCACTATAATTCACCAATAAAAAATAAGGAAAGAAAAAAAATATTAGTCCACCAAATGGATTAATTCATTGATTAGGTCACAGCTCTCATAATCAAATTATTTCACCTCTGAAATTCCTGCATTGTCTCACATAAGCTTTGGCATATGTAACATGCACTGTAAGTATATATGATTTTTATTTGTTTACTAAAAAATAAATATTTGGAAAGGAGGAAATGAATTAATAATTCTAAAATATAAAGTAATGAATAAATCTGTCATTGTTGCAGTACTATACAGAGTGTCACATGAAGCAAAGGAAATTAATACGGCAATTCTTTTCCTCCTTTACTGTTTTGTTTTGTTTTGTTTTTTTCTTGCCTTGAACCTGGTTCTCTGAGACCATGAATCCTGGTTGCAGGCACACTGTCATTGTGAGACAATAAGCCCAAAGAAAGTAATGCTCCTTCCTGCACATGACAGGGCAGAAGGATATGAAGCACCTGGGGTTCCAGGGATAGCACTGAACTGCTACATCTGACCTGGAACCATCTACCTCCTGAATTCTTCATATGTAAGTTAATTTCATGTGCTTAGGGCTTAAATTATATTTTAAAACTGATGATTGGGATATTCTCTACCTTGTTAGAGAAATGTTAATTAAAATCACAATCAGATATCACCTTACATCTATCAGAATAAATATTATCAAAATGATTAAAAGTAACCAGTGTTGACCAGAATGTGGAGATACACACACACACACACACACACACACACACACACACCCCTCTAAGTGGAGGGAAATTAGATTCATTTTTGATACAAAAAGAGCCTTCATCTGTACCTATAATATAGCATTTATTTCATTTTTTTAACTCCAGAAGTAAATACAACATATGTTAAAATCTGCTTGAGTTCATAATGGATGGGGCATTTAATTTGTTTATCCTTTTTTTATCTCTATTTCAAATATTTCAAATATTTCAAAATGATAGAAGGTAAGATCCTAAATATGACCAAGGCAAGAGATGACAGATATTTTTCCAAAGTCAGGGACTTTATATATTCCCATGGCAGACAGACATTTACCCACTCGACATTCAATTTACCATCCCTCCCTCTTCCTGTGTCCCCAGGTCTTAAAAAGGAGGACAGGGATAAGCCATAACCAGAATCACCTGATCTCAGTGGGAGGCAGGCAGCCCCCTTCCGAAGGACCACACCAATGAGGAATTTTGGAGCAATCCATAATCCTTCCCAGTAGCAGGGGAAGTGCCACAAATTCTGATTCTTCCTGGCCCCCATTCACCTAACAGGCCTCTAAATGCTTGATTTAACTATGCAAAAACACTACTAATTATATTCATTTATGTGACTGACTTACCATTTGAATCTAATTGCCATGCAGCAAAATAACTGTTAAAGCATATCATTAAACTACTTGAATAATTAGAGAGAGATTTGCTTGTCCTCCTAGTTCAAGCCTAAGCTTTAGGGCAGGGACCTCGCCCCCTACCTTTGGTAGATTTTCAAGTTAGCTGGAGAAAAAGGGGTGTGGGAACGCTGCAGACTAGCCATCTTGTCAGAAATCTGGGTCTTCTAAAGAGCAGAGACTTCAAGCAACAATACATCCACTGTCTCAGTGGAGGCTGCAGTTGAATCACCACAGACTGGGTAACTTAAACAACAAACATTTATTTCTGACAGGACTGGAGGCCGGAAGTCCAGAATCTGGCACCCGCATGGTTGGGTTCATGGTCTAGTTCATGGCCCTCTTCCAGGTTGCAAACTGCCAACTTCTCTTTGTCCCCTCACATGCGGAAACAGAGCGATCTGGCCTCTTCTTGTCAGTGTACTAATCACATTTACTAGGGCTCTGCCCTCATGACCCAGTTACCTCCCAAAAGCCCATCTCTAAATAACACCACCCCAGGATTAGATGTCAGCATATGAATTTTAGGGGGACACTCACCCTCATTCTGTGGCAGTTAGCATGTACTCTCTCCTCACAGGACGTTTTTCTCCCCTACTCCATTCCACTGCTTCCCTTAGGGACTTCCTATTTCATGCCACCCACATCTGCCACATGTGGTCCAACCTTCTCGTTCATCTGTCCCCAAGTTTCTCATTCTCATTGAGCTCTCCCCTGAAAACTCATTCATTCTTCTGTCCCACCTCCTCTTCATTCTTTCTGTGTCACCCCTGAATTGCCTTCAGCACTTGCCTCCTATCCTTGGGGACCACGGCTCACTTGTGGGTTCACTGTCTTCCATTTAACCTGACTTCTCAATCTTGCTCCACACTTTTCATTCCTTCAAGCACTGGACTCCTTGAAGTCACAGTGTTTTCCAATGGCTTCTCTGATGAAAACCATTCATCTTCCCACATCCTGCCAGCTTACAGAGTAGGGCAGTGGGGATGGGGGGCAGCTTTCTTATTTATTAAGGGCATTTCCACAACTATATCATGCAACGTCCCACTTTTTGCAGATCTAGTGGTTTAAAGTCAAAGTAACTGCTTCAAATGCTTCAGATGACTCTGGCTCTTGGTAGCCTCTTCCTCCTCCATCCACAATACCAGATCTATTTCCTCTGATTCGTGGTCTTCCTTTTACTCTACATTCAGTTTTAGAGTTAACAAACCAACCTCTCCAGTGGTTACCCTTCAGACTCATTGACATTGTGAAAACTTCTGACTCCAGAAACTGTGCCAAACACCAAGGATGGTGTAGTAAGAAGGACCAACATGGCTCCACCCTTAGGGAACACCACAATTTAGTGGAGGTGACAAAAATTTAAATACACACACACACACACACAAGCACACACAACAACAATGTGCTTAAGTATTTTGAAAAAATTCACAGAGCACTACGAAATCACACAAGAGAGAAAGCTTCTTTGGTTAGGACAGGAAAGGTCTCCATGAGCGATAACCTGAAAGATGTCTTCCAATGGTAGAAAGCAAGACAGAAATATAGGAGAAAAGCATTTGACCCGAGCACTTAATCTACCCCAATTTTTCCAATATCTCATGTCCTATGATTACTCTGGATTTTCTCCATCCGGTATCCTTTGCTAGATATTTTAATGTGCCTTTTAAAACAAACGAGATTTTCTTACCATTTTCCAAACCCCCTTCTCCTTCTCAATCATACATTGTAGGTTACCACCACAATTCACGGTTACCTCTTGCTCTGAGAGTAGCCAAATAATGTGAAATTGTCATTTTTTTTTTTTAGATAAACAGTTGTCAAAGACTGCTTTAGTCTATTCTTTCGCCACTGTGACTAAAGACGCAAGCAGCACAATTGTAGAGGAGGAAAACTTTATTTGAGGGCTCACGGTTTCAGAGGTGTCAATCTGTAGACAGCAGGTTCCATTCCTCAGGGCTTAAGTGAGGCAGGACATCATGAAGGAAGAGTGTGGCAGAGGGAAACAGCTCACGTGATGATCAGAAAGTAGAGAGAGAGAGACTCCACTCTCCAGATACAAATATATACCCAAAGTTACACCCAATTCCCACCTCCTTCAGCCACACCCTACCACTTCAGTTAACACTCAGTTAATCCTTCTCAGAGGAGTAATCATTGATTGGGTTAAGACTCATAACCCAGTCATTCTCCTCTGAACTTTTTTGCATTGTCTCACATGTGAGTTTTTGGGGGACACCTCACATTCAAACATAATATAGATGTTCTGTGTGGTTTCAATTATTGTTATTGATAAATTCAAAAGTTAGCTGGCCATCATTAAATCACTTCTAGCTAGAATATTTGCCCTTTAATTTTTTATTGTAACCCTATAGTTAGTACCTACCCATCTTGGTCACTAAAGTTTCTAAGGAAAAGAGTTTGTCTTCAAAAATAGTCCCTCTTACCACTACTTCATAACCAGGATATTTTTTTTAATCACTATCTCAACCTCTTCTATTCTCCTCAAAAACAAGTAAACAAATAAAAGAAAAAGCTCTTTGCTACTCTTATATAGAATAGCTCTGCAGACAATGACAAACTATTATTTATTCATTTTTCTCTGTCATTCTTTGTAAGGACAGAATAAGATAACTCCACTTGAACACCACCTAAAACTTCTGCAAAAGAATAAATAATAAGCAAAGCAGCATACAATTGTGCTGGTTGGATCTTGTAGTCACAGTGGGAAAATAGTCGACTAAAACAGTCTGATATTTGACAACTCCTTCTCTACAAAAATGAAAAGTTTCTATTATTCAATATACAACACTATACATAAGATTTGTGTATACTTTATTGCACTTGAGTCACATTCCTGTGAATTACCTAGGGCAGGTAATGTCATCTCCACTTTACAGATGTGAAAACTGAGTCTGAGTCTCAGACATGAGAAGTAATTATCATGTAGGCAGCAGGAAGTTGATAAAGTCAAACTAGTGCTACTTCTGGTTCGACTTCTAGGATCTTCCTGTGCCGACTAATCTCTTTTATGATTACGTCTTTTGGAAGGCTTGGGAGGAATAATGGAGAGAGGCAGCCCCTTATTAAAGTGAATTCTCTGGGTTTCTTGCCCGGGTTATGTGATCTGGGGTAGAATTAGGTAAACCAGGACTGCTCAGAGCCCCTGGGCATGTACACTTGTCTGCCAGTTGCTAGGCTTCCTAATGTCATTACCTTGCCCCCGCCCTCTAACCCTCATCCACCTCTTGCTGCTCCTCATGTTCTCAGTGGCTTCTTAACATGAGGGAATGGGTGGAAGGGAGGAATTGGAAAATAATGCTGACCCAAGGCTTATCTCCAAATAAGGAAGGAGATGATTTGGAGAGAGAACGGTGTGAAGGGAAGGTGAAGGGCACAGTGTAACTGCCTATGGCACGGATGGTGCTGGTGCTCTCTGCTTATAAAATAAGGGTGGTTTCCGTCACCCTTATCTCCCCCTAATCCTCTGAAGTCCCAGGAGTTCAAAATATCTCTTGCACATATTTCTCTTTTAAAACTTCCACATCCTTTTTCAACAAGCAGCTTTGCAACCTGATAATCTCAAAGTCACATGTAAAAGGAAAAGATGACATCTTTTCCATCATTATAAATTGCTTATGCGTTCTACAGCCGCCCATGCTTGTCCTGCATTTCCAGAGGTCTGGAGCATGCTATGTCTTTAAGAAAGGGAATGGAATAAACGTTTAATTAAACAACTCTTAAGTGTCAGGCACTGTACTAGGAATATCCCAGAACCTACTTTCTCTGGAAAGTGAAAATAACGAGGTATAGGAGAAGAAAGAGGAAAGGAAGGAGGAAAAAGGTAGTACTCCTGGCGATTGTATTTGCTTCATCAGAGAAAGGGGAAAGGAGAAATCTGTGTTCCGGTTCTTCATTCCCCCAAATACTATGATTTTCTAAAGGCCAATATAGTGACTGATACAGTGAATAAGGGACAAATTTGGACAGATCTCTACACTGGAGAAAATACCTGTAAATTTGCCACCTCCTTTCACCCTCTCATTCTACCTGTCCTCCCCTCCCTCTCCTAAGATGAAATGATCCAGGACAAACTAATTGAGAAAACTAGTAGTGCATGCCTTCAGGAGGTTTTATTAATGGAACCAGACAGACCGCTATAACAGAATGTACGACTGCTCTTTTACATTGATCTAATTAGAACATTTACATACTGAATGCCTCCTGGACAATTCCCTACCAATGACACTTACTGTGTGCACCGGGCAAGACTACTCTTCAGGTGAAATTGAACAAAGAAGTCATCAGGTCTTTTTTTTTTTCCTCTAAGAAAAATAACATTGTCAAGGTTATTAACAGTCAGTAAGCTGTCATGGTCTGGGCACAGATGGGGATGTTGGGTTTCCTTGTACTTAGGAAAGATGGAGAAACTGAAAGTTCTCACCCACCCCTGGTACAGACACCCTAACCTGGTGAGAAAAAGCAGCTCTGTGAGTTTAAATGGGAAAAGCTGGTAAGAAGAGGGCCACGCTATGCAACTCACCAAAGTATGAAATGCAAAAGTGTTAATTTCAGTAATTATAACAGTTCATACTTTATGATTGTGGACTTTCATAATGATTTAAGTATTTATATAGGTTTTGGCTCTTTTGATGTTCACCCCAACTCTATGAAATGTAATTGTTTTAGAGATGTGGGAAGTTGGTTTACCCAAGTCACCCAGGTGGTAGAGGCAGAGAAGAATTAGAACCCAGGACTCCCAGCTGCTTGTTCAAGCTCTCTCTGATCCATGGAAAGGAATGTTCTCTGTTTGACTCCTCCTTCATTCCCCACACTCCCCCCCCCAGCAACCCTGTCCTGCAAAACCCCTCCCCCCCAAAAAAGAGATTTTTAAAATTATCTATTCATTGTCTAAAGCTCCCATGAGATAGGAGATGAATTTTCTGAATAAAGTGAGTTCATCATAGATACTTAGAACACACTATATGATGGTTCATAATAGGGATTACCTGAAAAGGAACCTTTAAAAAAACAGATATTTGCAGAGCATTCATATTAATGGGAAATTAAATTGAAATCCTCTATGTAGATACTATCCTGAAGGAAACTGCTTCTATGTCCTAGTTTTAGACAAGATTTCAACTTGTCTATAAACTTCAGAGACACAGTGATATGCATAAACAAATATGCAATACTAAAAGGGAAAATAATTACACATTTCTTTGCCTTCTTTCTCCCTTCTACCTTATTCTCTTATTTGGTCCTTGCCTTTATTACTCAGAGAAGAGAGGAAGCCAACTCACGCAGAATAGATTAAGATTCTTTAGAAAATGATTGAAGTACAACCTCTCATTCCTACACTGAAGAAACAGCAAGCGTCTCTGCTAAGCAAAGGAAACAACTCACAATTCAAAAGAGAGATCACAAGCAAGATATTTCCCTAGTCAAAAGGGCATTAGTATGCAAAATATATTAAGTACTGGAATCACATTAAAGAGATGAAAGACCTGATCCAAACAAGGCTGTTTATATTGTTGACCAACAGCTGAATGAACATTGTTTCTGACAATGATGAGCTTTTTATGGATAGTCAATGCTCACAGTGTTGGGGAAACAGATCGTTCAGACACAAGCCAGACATTTACAGAGAAGTTGTTCATCCCAGATGCTCTTATTTTCACATTGAAATTTTCCACCAGTGGCTCAATAATTACGCTGTTGAATATACTCTGCAAGCTAGACATATGTGTTCCTTTATGAGACCTCGAGGCCTTGTCTGAGAACACAGTCAGCTGGCCTCCAGCCTAATGGCCTAGTCGTAGATGCTCCATCTCACTGGTCTCTCCAGCTGTGTTTGGGCTCAAGGAAGTACAGCAACTTCTGGTTTCGACCCATAGAGAACCAACAGCCATAGAGGCGATTACATTTCCGTTCAATTACATTTGGTCATCACATTACAACTCAAAATATTCAAGGAAAACATGGTTCCTTTATAGCTGATTTGATACTCCTCATGAAGGCTCCAACCAATTAAGTAATGGAGGGAAAATTAAATTTAGTCCAATCTAGATTTAAATGGAATCTGAACAAATAATTGAAAATCTCTCTCTGAGTTTAAGTCAGGCTTTGGAAGCTATTCAACCATAAGCTGTTTGCATGCTCCCTTTCTGCAGTACAGAACACTGTGTTGGTATTTGAGGGCAACTTATAAAAACTTCACGGAGCTGGAATTGATGGGATTCCTTGGACTTGCACTGGCTCTTGGATATGCATTGGCTTTCTGGAATCTTCTGTGTAATGGCCAGCTCATTCTCACGTAGAATTATACTGTTATACTCCACAGTTAGTAACTGTAGTTGAGGAACTTGTGCTTGATTCTTTCCTAGGCTGATCACTGCCTGGTGGTCCATGTGATGGACTTGATCTCTGCCCTACTTCTTTACTGTCATTGGTGTTATAAACCCTGCTGAGACTCTGTCACATTCTCTGTACAATTCCTGTCCTCCATTGTCCTTATCAGTCCCTGGCATGTCACACTCCAGGACAACCCAGTGAATCCCATCTCATTGTTCATACCATATTGTAACCAGTGGATGTTCTGGGATGAAAACTAAAACTTTAACTCTCCGAACCTCTGCTCTGTGTTGATACATGGGCTGCCCCATATTATACAGGGACACCCTGTTTAGTTTCTCAGCATAATGAGAAAATAAAAGAGTGGAACAAAACCCCTCTACCTCTGTCTGCATCTCAACCTGGCTACTAATCTCTCCGTTCAGATAGTTGAAGCCCCGAAAAGAGAATGTTGAAATGTATTTTGATAACTTTCCTCCTCTATCCCACTCATCTTTTCCCCAATAACCCCCAAATATAAAGGAGAGGGGACTTTGGGGTGTTCACTGTTTCTACCTGAGTAGAACTTTCCCTTAGGTGATAACTCTCTCCATTGCAAAATTATTTCCTTTTTTCCCCTTACCTGGATACGATACTATAAAGAGAAATTAGTTTGTTATTAAGGACACCTAAATTAGGAGATTTTGTAAAATATCATACTTCTTGCATATATTTAGGAGACGTTTCAGGGGCTGAGAAGAAAAAGGAACACTTCTTTCAGAGCCCAGCACTGGAGCAGAGGTAGCTTTCAGCATCAGCAGGGAAATGCTATCTACCATTTGTTTTGTTTCAGAACCTCAATACACGGCCACATTTTACAGTCTTGTCCTAAGGCTTATTATGGAAGACTACAATAGCATTTTTTATCTTCTCTTCTAACTATCCATACCCCTCTGCTATCAGCAATTTCTAGATACCAGGCCCTGCATAGGCTGACAGAATATCCTACCCTGTTCTCATAACCTGTTTATTTTAGAAATTGTTTTCATAGTTTCAAGGACAAAATGAGTACATTTCTTTTTTATGGTTCTCTTTGGTCTTTTGGTGTTTGATTTGTTTGTTGTCCTGTGTTTGACTTGGATAGTCCGAGACCTTCATAAATGTTGGGATAGGGGGAGAGGCTGTACAAATTCATTTTTATGGTTACTAATAATACTCTTGCTGAAGGTAGAAATTGTCTTAAATATTAAACCAACTTGAGTCTAATGCCATATACCTAAGGTAAGTAGGGAAAATCCAAAAGGTTAGGAGACAAAATATCTTAAATGCTTTCATTGAATGAGTTTCCTCTTTTCTTGTCATTCAGATAAATTTTAAAAAAAAGCATAACATAAAAGTATTTCTATTTTTACAAGAAATACCTGAACTCCTTCTTCATGTTATGCTTCAGGGCCTAGTACCTAGAATCAAACTATCCTTGTATCTTGAGGATAGGGTTCCTATCCCCCCAGCTAGAAGGATAAGATGTGCTTTTGGTATGATGTTCATACAATCCCTTCACCAGCACTTGGCCTTAACTTTCATAGAACTTGTCAACATACAATTCATTGAAAAAATGGAATGTCCATTTTGCAGGTCTGTTCTGTTCTGTTTTCACTGTCTTAGGATTGTTGTTCTTTATGCCATTCTTCCGGGAGATATAAATAGCCAAACCAAAAAATAGACAAAGGGAAAGAAAAGAAAATCCTGCGCCACAGAAGCTATCTATACACCTTACCTGACAGAGGCAACATGTGGGAACGGGTCTGTTCTGAAAGTCCACAGGGTGTCTCTGGAATCATTGACTAAAAGCTATGGGACACCCAAGATGACAAATTCCCAAGAACCCGGAGTTATATAACCCATCTGAGGCACTACCTCCTAAAGTCCATCACGTGGGAGGTGTTAGGGTTTTCCTGACAAGGGAATGGTGCTGTTGGTTAACACTGTTGGCTAATATGTATGAGATACAATGGCGTCAATTTGTTGTTCTTTCCAGGGTTAAACAGACTATCAAAAATAATAATAATAATATTTTACATACTTGACTCCATGTAAAAGGGTCGTGGGACATTTGCCTGTGGCCCAAAGAAATGTTTGTCTTCCATATCCCAAGTCATATATGCAAGCAATATGCTCTCAAATGTGAATCCCTCATTTCTCTAAACAGTAAAACTTATGGATCATAAGGATTTGGTATATATTTAACATATTTATATTTCTATTTTATAAATAGCAGTACACAGATTGCCACATGAGCAAATCCTAAAGAATAAATACTAAGATAATACTAAGATTAAATACTTAGATTTCATTCAGAGTATGATTTTACAACAACATCGTTAAGGATTTCCGAATTAAACCTTATATTCATGGTAGGTTTCATGTAATACCAGTCCAAATTTCATTCAACCATAAAAATCATTTTGAACTAATATGATAGAAAATGAGATGAGCCATAGTGTGTAGGCAAAATCAGCTAAGTTTAAAATGTAATGGCATATATAAATGTATATATTATAAATATAAATGAAATAGATCACAGGGTAGTCAAAAAGTGACAGCTGCTTTAATTCGTAGGAGTTTAGACTTCCAGCCCCTCTGGAAATTATGAAATGAGGAATAACAAAAAAAAACTACCCCCCATTATTATCCAAGCACAAGTGGTATAAGATCATTTATCTTGATGTATGTCACCTTAGAGCACATATTATCCCTATCTCTCAAAGTGTTTTTTCCCCCTTATTTCATCTCTGACATTCATTGTAAATTTAATGATCCACATACGATTTGCTGGTGTCTCAGTCTGGTGTTTTGAATCATGAAACTAGTGCTAAATTTATGGCACTGCAGTACCACTTAGTGAATCATTAAGCAGTACAGTGATTTTAATGATTTGGATCATACTGGACCTCATCACTATATAATGAGGTTCCATTTAGTGTAAATTTTATGTAAAAATTCAATTTGCAAACCAACAACATGAAACTACAACATTTTTTCTAACTTGACATTGTATTTATTTATCACATATTTCTATTGGATTCTAGTGTTAAGTTCATTAGCAGAATAATATTTCACTCTATTTCTATTAGCATAATAATTTAAATGATCTAAAGAATGAAAGTGACCAGCATCACCGTATAACACCTTAAACTCTTTCATTGTCAAATTTGCTCAACTCAGAGATTTCGGAAATAATTGCAAACTTTGATATGGTTTTAATATCTTTAATACATATATTCATTTGACCATTTACAAACTAGATGGCTTTACAACCTTGCATTACCAGGACAGATTACAAATGGAGAAAAGAAACAATGATTACAGTATGTCTCTGGTGCCTCTTCCACTTGATAAAAGTCCATAGCCTTCAATCATCATGTTTTTTCTTTGGAGAGAATACAGTTTAACATTCTAAATGATATTAAATTAAAATGCCAACTATAGTTCAGTTAGACTGTACCAAACAATCAGTTAAAAATTTCCCTTAAAATAACACTTTGACCTCAACAAATATAATGATTTGGCAACAAGCCCTACGACTAAAAATTGGTTTCATAAATAGTTAAGAGTTGATTGACTGATTAGTGATAATTTTTTAATTATCAGAAAAAGAAATTGAAACAAAGGAAGGTTAAATATCCTGACCAAGAATATGCAGCTATTAAGCGATGACAAGAAACATAACCAGGTTCCTAAACTTCAACTGCTTTTCCCCAGATTCATTTTAAACTTAAAGGCTAACATAACAATATATTCATATTATATTCACAAAATAAATTTCTGATTCATATTATATATTTTAGTTTCCTCTGCATCATTGAAAAGCATATCTGCATAGCGACCTGCTTCACCTTGTATTAAATGATGGTTTTAATAACTGAGTTCTAACACATGTGTCAATACGAGTAAGTTCGTAAGGTTCCTAGACACTGAATTGTTTACAGTCCACATGGGTAGTAAAGCATAATTTTTAAAAGTAATTCCTTGATCTAAACAAATGTAATTCAGGGGGCTAAACCTTAGACAATGTCTAATTTTTTCCTTGCTCCTTCTGAATAATACAGTTTTTTGAAATTACAAAAAGACTGAAGAGAAATCAAGAACCTCGTTTAAACAGACGCATGTTTCCAATAGCAGCAATGAACCATATTGTGTTTTAAAGTCACAAGAACCAAGGGGTCCATGTCCCTAAAATAAACACCAAGATCTGAGTCCACTAAGGACTGAAATAGAAAACAAAACATGGCCACCTCAAGACTTATTTCTGTGCCTCAGGAAGCATGGTGTGTCTTGTTCTGTGAGGGTTGAGAGTAGGAAGAGAGGTCTTCAAGTGATCTCCTCAGGTAAATGAAGTCACAAAAGTCAAGATAGACACTGACTTTTGAAATGTCCCCAGTGCACAGAGCCCCACTTACGCAGTGGCTGTCACCTGTCGTGGGAACCCTGACAGTTCAGGTGATCAGAGTCATATTTTCCTAAGCTCCGTCATTGTTTTCATCTTGTTCCGGCTTCAAATCCCACCTTGGAAGAGGTATACTTGAGTGTGAGAAAGTGTGTGGATAAAAACAAGAAGAAAGGGAGGGATAGGTAGAACAGGGTCTGGCAGGCCAGCCCAAGGCACCTCTAGCACAACATCTCAGTGTTTCCTCCTTTCCTCACCTTAAGTCAAATACCACAATTTTATATGAATCATATTTCCTTTTTCAGAATTAATAATTATCTCAAAAATAAAATACACAGATGGACCTCCTGCTTAACACCTGTAGTTATTCCTTTTCAAATGAGAAATAAAACAATGAATTAGTCAAGACTCTTAAATCAAATTTGCCACTTCATGGTACAAAAACATCAAGGTACAAAGGCCCTTAAAACAACATGATTCCAGTGTGTTCTCTCCAGGATCCTAATTTAGCTGGGAAGATGTTGGAGAACACACAGACATGAATGCGGACAGACAGGGGAAGAGTATAACCAGAGATAAGCTTGAGAAGCAGAGTAGGCTCAGGGAAGCCAAACAATGCTCCAAAAAGAAATTGTGTGACTGTTTCAGAGGGAAAAAAAATGGAGGACATCTGTAAAGGGATTTGTACTTAATCCTTAAATCTCCCCAAAGGGACATCTATTTAAATCGCACTTCCCTATTATGTCTTCTTCCTATTTCACTTGGTTGGTTCTGCTTCAGTCTTGGTGCCTCTTCAAAACATTATCCTTGTTTGGGGATGGGGTTTGCATGGTCATCCACCTATTCTGGACATTCGAGGGATCTTCAGCAAGCAGAGTTATGGTGAAAGGTATTTTTCTAGTCAAGTGACCAAGTGATCCTTCTTCGCTATTTTCTCAACCTGAATGTTCTCTGACTGGAAGGGAGAGGGACGCATGCTCCGTGCCAGATCACAGGAATTCCTGTAGCACTGGAGCCTTAGTGGCAAGGGCCCAGTCTCCAAGGGGCACTATGACCTTTTCCACCAAGACGTGGATCTTGCCAAAGTCCCACAAAGTATGACACATTTCTGTCTAGTCTCAGGACTCACACCCTACCCTAATGCAATAGCTTCCATTTTCCTTTTTCCAAGCTTGTATGCCTCTTCTGTCCCCTGTGAAGTAAGTTTTTACAATGTCCACAAAGAACTTTGGTGTTCAAAAACAAAAAACAGTAGGAAAGGTAAGTTGGATACAGGATAAAGGTTTAGCAGCATATTCAACAAAATTCTGTTTTCTGCTCTGCAAAAAAAAAAAAAAAAAAAATGACCTTGAAGCAAGGGAACAATATGGCTACTTTCTTGGCATAGAAGAGGAGAAAGATTTAAATTTTAATTTCTCAACAAATAATTACCCTACCAAACAGATCAATCACAACAGCATTAACTGAGTTTTTAATAACAATCAAGCACTTATTGAGCACTTACTATGTGCCAGATACAGTTACAACAATCTTGTGACTGAGGGACTCACAGTCAAATCACAGCACTGTGTTTCTAAGAGAGCGGGACACTGGGTCAGGGACTAACATTACCTATCTTAATTTAAATGGCATAAGGTTAGTCCATAAGGACCAAGAAATCACAGTGGGTGGTTAAGTGCTTGGTGTAAGGTAGATTAAATATAAATGTCTCCATTGAGTTATGTTAATATTTTTGCATTTATATCCTAGATTACAGAGTGTTTTCTACAACTCATTGATGATTGCCCTGGGAAGTAGGCAGCAAAATTATATTTGCAATGCTGTAGAGGGAGAATTATCCCAGAGGGAAAAAGTGGTAAGGGTAGGGCCTCCAACTGTTTAGTTGCAAACTTAAGCCTCTGGTGTAAAATATTGACTCTTGATTTATTAAGTTCTACTCTGCTTGTGGAAATGTTTAGATCTAAAAAAAATTAGATTGAGTCCATTTTCATAAGCCTCAATGACATCTTTATGATCTTTATGTGACTGGCCCTTGACATAATTGCCAGATTGGGAAATTCATCCAAAATTTAAACAAACATAAGAAAGGAAGACCTGTGTTTAGTGGGACAAACAAGAAAACTTCTGAATCAAAGCAAAAATTTGTAAATGCTATCCCTTTTTTAGCTTGTCAAAATGTTGATACCTTTAAAAAAAATCCCCGAACAGTAATTTAATTATATTTTAGTGACTGGATGAGTATTTGGCTTCAAATATTTTAAACATGCAATTATATCCCATTGGGTTGGTCTTTAATACTTTTGGTGAAATGAGGATCAAGGGAAGTAAAATGATATTTAAATGTTTAATGATATTTAAACATCACTAATGAAGCTGCTAAGTTAAGAATCAATTAGGATGTATGGTGGACCCTACTTGCTGAACAGTCCTCTCTTTTTAACCCCCTGAAATCAGATTTTTTTAATTGACACATATTATCCATACTTATTTATGGGGTACAATGTGATGATTCAATACATGTAGACTTTACATGATGACCAAATCAGGGTAATTAGCATACCCACCCCTTCATCCATTTATCATTTCTTTGTGGTGAGATAAGACAGACATAGAAAGATAAATACCATATGATCTCACTCATATGTGGAATCTAAGAAAGTTGACCGCCTAAAAAAGTGGTTTCCAGAGACTGGGGAGAAGACATTGGTCAATAAGTACAAAGTTACCAGAAGATGAGGGAACAAGTCTCATTGTTCTGTCACACGGTAGTGTAACCACAGCAAACAACAGTGTATTGCATGTTCCAAAATAGCTAGAAGAAAGGTTTTCGAATGCTCTCACCACAAAGAAAGATGATTTTTAGGCAAATTCTCTCTCTTCTCACTCTCCACCAAAAATTCCATAAACACACATAAACTTAGGATACAAAAGTTCTCGCTAATTGTGGAATAGTAAGATCTCCACCTTCAAGTGCATGACATCAGTTTTACTTCTCTGTGTAGCATTTACTGAGGAAATTCCTAAACTCAAGGAGTTCAATACTAGTTATTCTGGGTTTAGGACAAGAGGCTCACTCATCTGAGTTCTGTCCTTAGCCTGCAGTGAGCCACAGGGGTGAAGTTCCTTAAATCAAAATGGTAGAACTTTGAAAGGAAAAAAGTATCCTAACTAGGCCATCATGTATAAATATAAATAGTGATAAAATTAGTATTTTATAGCAAAGAATATATGCAACATTTGCAGCCTGAACAATTCATTGCAGTGTTCTAGGATAAATTTTTAACACATGACAATATCCTCAGTCACATAGATTTCCTGAAACCACTTTTTAAAATTTTTTCAAACTTTCTGAATAAATGATAATTTACCAGCTATAAGAAAAAATATTCTTGGCAACAAATCTGAACAGTAGGAAAGAGCCTCAGAATTTTTGTCATCTTGGATAGTCCTCAACCTAGTTCTGGGTCAATAACAGAGCTAAGTAATAGGTACCAAGCAGAAAAGCCCCCAGGCTAGACTCATCCCCAGCAGCTGTGAGGAAGGGGTGAAGCCCAAGGGCCCTAGGAGCTCCAGCTTAGGTCACCTCTTTCCCACCTCAACATCACTCCTTTAGGAGTTAAAAGGGGACCCAAAACACCAGGAACCCACAGCAAGATACTACCTTCTGTCCACTAAAACCCACCACCTGCCCACATGTTATCTGCCTTGAGACCAGGAGAATGAGCCTCCCATGCCCCTTATCCCTGTTTACATAGGTCACAGCAAGTCCAGGACCCCTAGCTATCCCTCACCTGCTGCACATTAATTGTCACATGGCTCAGGAACAAAGAAGCAGCAAAACCACTACTTGCACCTCCAGGTATATTTTATAACCTTCCATTGCTTTATTTTTCTTTATTGTATTTATCATTAGCTGAAAAGCTGCATTTATTTTTGTCTTGTTGATTCCCTGCAGTAGGAGGTATGGTTGACCAGGGCCTGAATGCCACACTATTGCCTTCCAACCTCTGAAAACAGCTCACAACAAATGGGAGGTGCCTCGTAATGCAAAACTAAGTGCAAGAAAGAATGAGATGAAAATAGATCATATGATTCTGATTCAAATCGAGTTGTGTTTATCATGCATCTAAATGTGTCAGATGCCTGCATGACCACACTATGATTCAGGCATTAGAAGGTATGGAGATGAATGAGTTCTGGTTCCTTCATTCAACAAAGGCTGAAGGTACCTTCATTGATCCTTCAAACCTGACATAGGCCTTAAAAAGATGATAGGTAGGTAGGTGAGCAGGTAGGTTGGTAGGTTAGAGGAAAGAAAGGCTTTGAAGTTGAGCCATAAAAAATGTTATCAATTTTGAATATCTCATTTATACAGCACTATTAGTTCCATCTTCATAAGGAAAAAAGTACAGACATGGTACTCCTTTCATTACTTATAATTTTATGTGTAGGCATGTAAATTTTTCAATCTCATAAGCAATATTTAATGAGAAATGCATATTTTTTCTAGTACTCAGATCAAATTCCCTTATCTGGCAAGGAAAAATAATTTGAGTAGGAAATTTTCAATGAGGAAAAAATTGCACCAAAAGACATTGAAAGTCAGAAGGGAAAACAAGGTTATTAGTGGGCCTTTATGCAATTTATAATAACCCATCTCTAGAGGGGTAAAAATGGTCCCATTTCTCATTGTTGGCAATTCTTCACAATGACCAATATGTCTACTAACATTTTCGACTTCAAAATACAGTCAAAGTTGTAACAGAAAATCACAGATGCAATCAAATTTATACTAATGGTTGAAATGTGCCATATGTGCTCTGATACCTATGCACAATAGGGTGCAGGTTTAATGACTTTCTTATTGTGCCCCTGTTGTAATTAGGTATTAAAGGACATATGGTATGCTGCCGTTTTAACAGTGAATTTCCTTGTTTTTTATTGTTTTCTATCAGAAGCTTAACAGTCTTTCAGGGTAGTATTAGTAGTGAGAATTAAACCACATGTTGATTTCATTTTTTTAAGCCTTGGAATCTCATCTTGATTAGCCTTATTAGTGTAGTGCCAAAGAAAACATCCAAATCGAATCTATTTTCAGTTAATATGGAGTAAAACACTTTAGTAATGGTAAGAAATAAGTGAAAACTCCATTCAAAATACAGACTCAGGACACTCTACCTTAAGGTTTAGCAACAAAGTGATAGCTTGTGTGCTCAGAATGTCACCAAAGTGTAATGATTTCAAGATTGTTCAAACTTCTTCCAAAACTTTTACAAACAATCACTTTTGAAAACAATCAAGTGCCTTATAAGAGATTCCTGTGTGACTGGTAGAGGACCCAATAAAACCCCAAACAAATGTACACACAACAGAAACCCGACTAAAAACAAAATGACAACTGAATAAGAGCCCTGGGACAGTGAGTCACAATGTCTCATTTCACGTGTTCAAACACATGCTAAAAATTTTTCAGAGACAAAAAGTCTATGATTTATGCAAATTAAATAAGTCTGAAGAAAATCTGGATCAACTCGTAAGTCTATTTTTATCAGCACAAAAAAAAAATATTGAGAAACAAATATGATGGCAAATTCGACTTTTCCAAGTCATTCCAATTCACCTTAGATCTTCCTAAGATTTCTAGCTCAGACGTTAAATCAAACACAGTTTTAAACTCAAATTGTCCTTAGCATCTAGAGAAATGCTACAGATTTTAGGAAGGAAATTTTCACGGATGTTACATCATTCCCTTTGGGCTTTCCTAGATTTCTGCATTCCGGGTCAAGGAAAGGGAAAGATCTTATCATACAAGTTTATATTCTTCCTTTATAAGCATGGCTACACATCCCTGTCCCAGTCAGCACGAGGGCACATTACAAGATAGCCAGCCCAGCTTCCAAATGAGCCATGAAGATTAATAAAACACAATCTCCAGTGCACGGTGGCACCTCCCTGTCAAGCTAGCTAATGAGTGCTGTGTTACTGTAAGAGTCAACTGTCACATTATCTCTGGACTAATAAATGGATTCTAAGACAAATAACAATACACAACTAAAATTCAGTCTGAAAAGAGCTTTTCATTTATTGCAGACTGGTGCAGCCCCAAGAGGCTCTCGAGCTGTCGACACCGTAAGCATTGTCACTTTTTACAGGAAGTATTCAATGAGGGCAAAGTCAGCGTAGGCAAAGGAAATCTAGCCTCGCTCTTCTAAATTCAAGGTTTAACAGTAATAGCTAACTCTTATCAAGTTGAATTCATATGACTCCAAGAAATTTATAATATTTGCAGGAAATATAGGCAACCTAAGTCCACCAACAATAAAAGTGAACAAAGCTTGTTTTGAGGCAATGGTCAGTTCATAGTTGAAGAATTTTAAATTTTAAATAAGAATCTATATCTTGTAGGAATATGTCTATTTAATTTAATTTTGCCTCAAAATTAGAATCCTTCTGCAGGCATGTGTGTGTATGTGTGTGTGTGTGTGTGTGTGTGTGTGTGTGTGTGTGTGTTTCCAAAATCTTGGCAGAATGAACACACATAGAGAACTATATATGAGTGCATTATATTCCTAATCCTACTTCTTCCCATTGTAGTTTAGGTGTCTTTGAATTAATTCTGATTAGGAAAGTATATTTAAATAATAATAACAAGAAATAATGGCTCAATAGTTTGAAAAGATCAAATAATCAATGTGATGATAAGAGTAAAGAAGATGACCGGGAAAGTGTTTTGTTAATTTTAAATTACTCGTAACAGAGAAAGAAAGGGAAGGAGGGAGGGAGAGAAACAGGAAGGAAATAGAGAAAAGCAAATAAAAGAAATTTTAACACATTCACATTACTCCTGGCCTATTGTTTATAATAATACAATAAACCTTAATTCACCTCTTAGTATCAAAGAAAATGTGTTCTGAAACCCAAATAGTAAAAGAGATTCAGCTACTCATTGACATCTGTGAAAATTTCAGAACAAGAAGAAAAGTACAAAAGAATTTTCACAATGGGTTGCATCTATAGTCTACCCAGGCCAATACTAACTTACAGAGGTAGTTGAGGACTTGTATGAAGAAATGCTTATTCTGATTATCTTCAATATTTGTGTATTATTTTCATGTTTCAAACTAGACTCCAAAAGCCTTTCTTTATTCCTTGTAATAATATATATAACGTACACTGTATCACCCTTGGCATAATAGATACTTAAGAAATATTTGTTCTCTTCCTCTCTTCTGCTCTTTCTCCTCTCCTACTCCCTCCTCCTAGACTGTATTCAACTCTCACAAGAGAATTGTCCAGAAGATAGAAGTCAATTGAAATTGTTACTTCTATAGCTCTCTCTGCGCCTGTCTGGTATATCATTTTTAATGTCAACAAGAAGTTCTCACTAAAAGTAAGATTTCTTTTTCACCTGTAATCTCAGCAGCTTGGAAGGCTGAGGTGGGATCTCAAGTTCAAAGCCAGCCTCAGCAACTTAGTGAGGCCCTAAGCAACTCAGCAAGACCCTGTCTCTAAATAAAATACAAAAAAGGACTGGGGATGTGGCTCAGTGGTTAAATGTGCCTGGGTTCAATCCCTGGTACCAAAATAAATAAATAAATAAATAAATAAATAAAAGAATATCTTTAGTAGATAAGGAATTCATTTTGCATTTCAATATGGAATGATTTCATAAATATTAGTTTAATAAACAAATGACATAAAATAAATGTTAGCTACTATTATTATCACTATTATATAGTTATTATTATTATTATTACTATTAATGCACTGGCAAAGAATTTACAAAGTATTTTTTAACCTAGGTCACCTCCTGAAGTATGAGCAATTTGGTTTACTTCCTGTCATTTAAAATAGTGGTTTTCTTTATCTGTCTGTTGTATTTCCCACAGACAGAAGGAAAGAAAAGAAAATCCTGCACCACAGAAGCTGTCAGTACACCTTACCTGACAAAGACAACATGTGGGAAAGGGTCTTTCTGAAAGTCCACAGTGTTTCTCAGGCATCGTTGACTAAAAGGCCATTGTATTTCCCATAGACCTTGCAGAAAAAAAGATCCCTTCTATGTAATACGCAGAATGGCAACAATAAAAACTAGGGTTAAATCTATGTGCTAGGCAGTTTATATGCATTAGGTATTTAATCCTTAGAATGACTTAAAGCTAAATGCTATTATCATCTCAGTTTTACAGATGTGAACACTGAGACCTAGAAAGTTAAATAACTCAAAGTCATTCACTGAGAGGCAACAGAATCAAGAGTCAAAACTCATCTAAGAGACTCCCCTTGAGAACAATATCCCACCATCAATATGAAACCTCTATTTAGACATATCCCTTTTAGATTGCTTCCTGAGGAAAATACTATGATTGGACATTCTCCTCTTAATAAACCAGCCAGACTAGAACCCCCAGAGAACCTCCCAAGGCTTGTTTGACTCTATTTAGGGCATAGGAGAAATACAATGGAGAAGCGACCAGAGGATTTCATCAGCCCACCAAGAGAGCACAAAGGCATCTCTAGTCTTCTACTGATGGCTCTTGCCACCGGTTCTCAGGGATGCATCATTGCATGTCCCAGGTCCAAATGTAAGAGCTGCAGTCAATCACATGTGTCAATATCATTTGCAGGTTCTTTGTCGGCATACAGGACTCCAAATGGCTGAGCCAAAGCCTGAATTAATTGGAGGCTCTCGCAGGCTGTCAGAGAAACACACTGGCGGCTTTGTTGCATCTTCTTTGTGTAGGGATGCTTTTCCAGCCGTGTCAATTGCATGCCAGCTTTGTGTGCCTGGAACTTTTAAAAAATTCACTTATGAGAAAAAAATAATAATAAAATAAAGAGCATGTCCAAGAATAACAAATGAGAAATTTATATCTTCAAAATATGTAGATTTGAGATTTGTTTGGGGGAAAAAAAATGCACAAGCTCTACTGAGCATCTGTAACGATGATATATCTACACATTATATGGCCGGCTATCTTTAGTTTGTTTTTATATCCTGTGGAGTGTGACATCTGTGCAAAAATTATGAACTGACTCATATGCAGGAGGTGCTTATTCAGAGTTTGAAAAATGGGCCTATTCTTCGGCAGCCCAATTATTTATGGAGAAATTAGAAAGAAACTTTAAAAATCTTAGAATCTTTTTCTTAATTTATTTGTGCATTGCACTAGTCAGCCTGATCAAGCGGAAACTCTCTGTAACAAGGGGTGAAGGTTTTTCTAAGTGGGTTAATTATATTTATTTTCATGGCCACCAGCCCCTCATTTGCTTTTTATAAATTACTGAGGGCAAGGGGCTAATCTCTGTGATCGCTCTCAATCTAGACGTAACAGCTCAACCTTTCATTTGAAGTGGATCTTTTCTATTACAACCCTTTTATGAACCACCTGTGAAAGGAAGGCTGTATCCACGTGGAGATATAGATATATGCATATAAAAATTTATAACTATTCCCTAATCACTCAGACGTGTAGGCTAAGCATCACTTATGATTACCACAAAGATACTATTATACAAAGAAGTACATTTATATGGAAAACTAAAGAAAGCTTTTATTATAAGAATAAATGCTCACTGATCCTTAACTCTAACTATCCTATTAATGCAACAATAAGGAGGTTCATTCGTCTTTGTCAGTCCATACTTAAGCCCCCTTAAGTGTGTCTACAGGCACTAAGAGAAATTAGATGATTCTCTCTCCCACTTTGCTATTCTGGCATGAAATTCTTTCCTCCACCTCCCTATTGTATTTTCCTCCTACTTCCAACTAAGTTTTCAATCAGGATTCTGGTGTTGGAGGGGGAAGTTTATCCTTTATTTAGGAAACTGAAAAAACTTTGCACACAGGTTGTTCAGCTCCACTTGGACACCAACCTCGGTGAATGCAGGCACTGGGAGGCAAGTTACAGAATGTACACTACAGAATCCCTGGCTTCCAACATCTGGCCAAGTCACCTGCAAAATGTTGGGTTCAGGGCAGGTGATATGAGAGAGCTAGAATAGAAAGGACAGAGAGGGTGGGAGGAAGAAAAAATTCTTTTCCTTGAGCACCTGTGATGGCCCAGGCACTGTACACGGTCCATTCATGCATATCATTGAAGGAGATGAGCAAAGATTGTTTCCATTTCTTGGGTTTGAAGTTTATGCCATGAAAATAACAGACAGTTGTAAATGTATACATTTGGAGTCCAAGTTCACTCCAGCTTTAGAGATCTCCTATATCTGAAATCAGACATGCACATCTCAGAACAAAGGACTGCAACTTTCTGGACCGACCTTCTGTGTAGCTCCTGCAGGGGAGCCAAAGTCAAGCCTCTGAGTTCTTCAGCCTTCAGACAAGCAGGGAAAGCTGTGCCAATTGAATAAATAACTTCTGTGCTATGCTCAAAGAAATATTTAACTAACAGCATCTTCATCCGCAAATTGTAACCCCACCACATGTCACTTTACCAGTGTAGTTTTGTTTTCATGTTCTCAAAGTCATTGGGTTTTTTGTTTTTTAGGCCAACAGACAGGGTTCCATCTATAGTCAGCATTAGGTACAATCTGACTTGGCAGTCAATGGTCTAGCGAGGATTAGTAGAACACAATAATGTCCTTTGGAACATGAGACATGGGTCTAAAATGACCTAGGAATCAAAATCTAGAGAAAAGCCTAAATGGGAAGGAGGGAATTCTGAAGAGAAATAAATATGCTGATGTGTGGGGATCGATGGACCTATGGTCAGTACCCACTAGCTTTCTCAACCCTGATAAAGTGGAGTATGGAATGGTTGCATAAAAACACAGAAAAGAAAGAAGTCTGTGTCAAATGATATTTTTATAAATTCTATTAGCTGTTCTGACTTTTAAAAAGTCTGATTATCATGCAAATTCAGCTTCTCCCTCCAACAAAAAGAAAAAAAAAAAAGGAAAGAAAACTGTTTCTTGCTCCAAATAGGCACTTAGCTTACATTGAGTATCTTACAAATGATCAGTTAAACTGGCTATGAGAGGAATATAAATATGGTTTTTGAGTGCTGGCGAATCCCTAGAAGTAAGATTGTCAAGGAGTTGGTGAGAGTGAGTTGTGAAAAAATACCCTAATGTTGGTTGGTTTGGTTCTTACTTTTTTTCCCCTTCAGTATATACATTGTTATAATATATATAAATATATAAATATATAAATATATAAATATAATATATATATATATATATACACACAAACACACACACACACATATACATATTTTTTTTCAGAATACTAAAAAAAAGCAAGCCACAGAGACAAGATCCCTTTAATATTTTTGTAAGGCTGACATCATTGCTGTTAATAAAGCATTTATTAGGGGCCCACTGAGCACAGTGACATTCCAACTTCCCACTCCTTGGTCCCACCACCTTCTCCACTGGACGCCAGCCTCTCGGAGCACAGTTAAACTTCTGTGATGAAGCCTTCTTGGTTTATTGTTAATTAACTTTCTGTCTAGATTCCCTCCACATACAACTTAAAATACAAATTGTGTGCCCTTTGAACAGAAAGTCTTTGAACATTCCTCGCTAATTGTTTAAATGATGTGTGGATTTTGTCTCTAGCAGTTGGTTTCATTTTAACCTTTGGACAAATTGAAAAGTTGTTTTTTTTTTTTTCAATAAAACTCTATTTCTCTTTGTAGTCTTAATTTTGTACCACAGGGACTGTTTAATAAGCAGTTTACAGGTAAAAAGGAAAGACCTGATGACCCAATATTCTCGGTTTTCCCCAATGATTAGACGTAGAAATTAGTCAAAAGAAAAAAAAAACAGAATTATGATTGGTTACATATAAATAGGAGCAATTCCCTGAAGTCGTTAAGGGAGCAATAATGAGAGAAGAGTTGTTGCTAAAATTGATTTTAGGCAGAAGCCAGTTTCATTTCCCTAAAAAAATCTTTTGTATATTTATTTAGTAATTGGTCGTGAAATAATGCTTTAGACAGGCATTTTAGAAAGCATACCTCCTGTTTAATAAATCTGAGACTTTGATAATTATTAATACACAGATGCCAGCAGAGAGATGCTTTATTCCCCACGTCATGGCAAGGCTATTAATGATACTCAAAGGAGTGAAAATTACCATTTCGGAAGTGTCCGAGGCAGTAAACTGGTAAACAAGCCTGCAGTTAGGGCTATGGATGATGTGAATCAACAAGGGTGAAAAGATTTGGTTACTCTGTGTATTAGTGTTAATAGGAATAGATTATAGAGGAATATTTGTGATGTGACCTTCTGTGCACTAATTGAAATAGTATTCAGAGTCAGCATTGGCGTAATCAAGTTAAACACGGAATCATAAATCATCATGAAAAGTGCTGTCACAACTTCACCGTTAATGCCCTGGACTGCTGGGCAGCCTCGAGAAAATATCTGCTATGCCGATCTTTAGGTTAATAGGAACAGAAATGGCATTTAAAGACTATTTGGATCAAATCTGCTCTGAGGTTGAAAGTGTTCCTCTGTTAATTTACTGGTAATTTGAAGTGATGTAGTTAGGGTTAGAAGGAGCACAGCTGAGCCCCTTATAGCAAAACAAAGGGCTGTGGGAGTTTCTTCTAATATTTATTTAATTGCTTTAGGGTACAATGCTAATCAGTTTTAATATACATGTGTAGTTTCCTTTGTTTCTCAGATATAAAACAGTTGGCAAGGTGAGCAAATGCATATCGCTAGCTGTATAGCTAATGAATTCAAAGAGATCTTTAGCAGCAGCCTTGAATCTGACAAACAGAAATATTTTATTGTGTATACATGGAAATATTTCTGACAAGTTAAACTCTGACTTGTCCTGGAGAAAGAATAAGAATTTACTAGCAGTAGTTGATTTAGGAACATTTTCTATTGGTTGAATAGAATCAAACGAACAGGCTTAAGAAAAATCACAGAGGAATTTGATAAAAAATGATATATTCTATTGCCAATAAAGCCCTGTGTCTCAATGCAGAGAAAGGTTGTACAAATTTAATCAGTTCCTCATCAGATCATGTAGACAATAAGATATATGATGCTAAGAAGTACAGGGCTTATTTATTATAATTTGCTTCAAATGCTATAAATTAATAGAAATTCCAACAGGGCAACTGATAATAGAAATCTTTCCAAATGTATCATATTTTACTTAGAATCTGAGAATACCTCAAATCAACCCAACTTTCAATAATGTGCCTCAAACTTGGTGGGCAGGTCAGGTATATGTAGGTCTGTTTCTGGAATAATCCTAGGGGAAAATTCTTTCTAATTGTGGTTCTCATAGAGGCAAGTGTTACTCACTTGTAAACGAAGTAGACCATTCTTCGGAATTTGGGGTGGGCTTGTGTTTTACCTAAAGAAGAAAAAGAAATGCTATAGAATACCTGATTTTTTTTTCAGTCTAGATATATTAGGTTCTTCCTCTTGGGGGAACATTTGTGATGTTAGCAATCCTTCAGGTAATCCAAGTGTCATTTTTAGGACATTGGTGCTGGCAAGTTGCAGAGCCCAGGCAGCCTCCTCAGCTCAAATTCAGTTTACAAATGAGATAGCTGAGGCTCAGGGGAGAGCAACATTGAGATCCCCGCCATCAGCCAGGGGTCATACTATTTAATGGAAACTAATCAACACGGATGTCTCTAAAACATTACCCTGAAAATTCTGATTTCAGAGTCTTACATGAATAGTTAATTATTGTTTAGATGATACTTGCCCTTTCCACATGTATTTTTATAAGTTTTCTATATTTGGCAACTTCAACTCATACTCTCAGTAGCCTATCAATTGCTACTAGGTAAAGGAGCACACTGTCTAGGCTTTCATACAATCAAGGAGCCTTAGCAGCCATTTCTACAATGATGTGGCCAAAATGATGGCTGACAAAATATGCTGACCACTTTTAAGAAATGGAGGTGATCCTAGGAAAATGACAAAAAAAAAAAATATTGAGAAAGTTTCCATCACTAGATTTAAATGAGATATTGGTCATGGGATCATCAGCAGATGACCACTTTGTATTAATTTCCTTAACAGAAAAGTGAATTAGTTCTCAAAAAGCAGTGAATTACTGTCCTCTGAAGAGGAAATTGGTTCTACATCAAGTAAGCAAGGTAAGTGAATAGAAAGAGGAATCTTTAGCATCTGAGGCAAATTTTATCTTCTGCATTATCTTGCTTTACCATTGTGTTCACAGACATGAATTAGACCCAGTTATTAGTGTGGTAAATTCACAAGCTAACAGGGACAAACACCTAGAGTCACAGATCAGATGTACCATTAAAGAGCTTCTAGCTCTTGGTGATTTATGCAGGAGTAGGACTCGAAACCATGCCCCCAGACTCCTGATCCATGGCCCAGGGTTCTCCACCACAATGTTCCAGGTAAGCTGTGCAGCAGAAGGTAGTCCATCCCATCTGCAGGCCTGCAATGACTGGAAATAGTGCAAGAAAGGATTCCAGTATACTTAGGGACTCCAGCAAACTATAGGAGCATCAACACTGCCTGAAGTCGGCCAATAACATCATCACACCTTCACAGGGAATTCAGGTCCCCTAACCAGAAAACCTGAAACAGGGCGACAGTGGAAAACCTTCCTCACACCAGCAACTAATGACTAGGTGTATGTTATTCAGGACAGGTAAGACACACCGTGCAATACCTGCTGGAATGAAAAGGTGTCAAATACATGCTTGTGAGGCATCTCTTCTGATTTGTTGCTATTTATATCTGATGTCTTTGGGAATCTGCAAGCTGATCCCGGTTTGGGGTTCTCTTTCTAACACTCACAAGGACTTTAGAATAGTGTCTGACACACAGTTGGTGCTATAAAAATATTCACTAAATTTGAGAAATTATCAAGTTACGTTATTTTGCATGTCTACCCTGTGGTCATAATTTTTAAGATTTTAAGATTTTTAAATGATGGGGTTTTGAGAGGTGTAATAGAAGTGTGAATGGAATTGACATCTAAGTGGAGATGTACTTCAGCATAACAGTTCCACATCTGACACTAATTTTAAAATCCTTTCTCCCAAATGCCCGCTCACTACCTTGGCTTTATAGGCCGACCTGCCATTCGTGAGCATAGCTGCGTGTCTCCTCCACTTGAAGAGCCCCATGAGCATAATATAGTCAGTGGGAGTGCAGGACAGAAAAAATATACACTGCTTTGCACACAGCCTGAAAATCAAGGCATAAAAGAGGGAAAATAAATCAATGAGCCCCATTCGGCCTTTGCATGCATAATTCATCAGTAGAAATAAGTATGTAAAATATTTTGCCAGTGAGTGTAGGAAAAGTAACTTTATTTTTCATTAATATCTAAATCATAACTATATCCCATACAATTCTACAATAGATAATTTGAACTCTGTGTGCTAGCCATTTAAGATAGGTAAATATCAATTTGTTGATTTTGAAGATATATTTATTTTGTAAAATGTAGCTCAACCAGATTAAAAGATGGTCTATAAAACTAAAAGTAATGAAAAGTAACTAGATTGTTTTACAAAGAGCTGAAAGATTATCCAAACATCAGTGTCTAAAATTGTGAATGGAATTAACATTTGCTGAGCTCCTATAATTTTTCAATCACTGTACTAAGCATTTTTATATACATGATCTCATTTAACCACACCCTCCCATAAGATTGGAGCTATTATCTCTGTCTACAGGTGAAGGATCAGAGAGACTGAGTGACTTACCCATGGTCACACATATATCAAACAGCAGAATCAAGATTTGATCCCACATTTCTGTGTCTTTGACCTAAAATCAAGCTTATTTTACTACACTCCACTGCTTCTTTAATTGAGTCAACAATTGCATACAAAATAGCTGTATTTTTTAAAATAGGTGGGTGTGTACAGAGAGACCTACACTGTTGGGTCTCTGAGTAACTGAGAGGCAAAACTGCAAAGCCAAATTCAGGTTCCATGAGCTATGTGTTCCTTAATTGCAAAGCCAGTATTGCCCACCCATCCCCTTATGAACATTTGCTATTTTACACTTCTTCCCTCCAGCAGAAAGGGTTTTTGACTTTGGGGGAATAAATGAGATGGTGGGGAAGAGGTACTTTCCTTTCTAGATAATCTTGTCTTAGATTTTCTATTGTAATCAGACTTCAAAAGACATCTGTAATCCCATCAGCTCTGGAGGCTGAGGCAGGAGAATCACAAGTTCAAAGCCAGCCTCAGCAAATTAGCAAGGCCCTAAGCAACTTAGTAAGACCCTGTCTCAAAAAGAAAAAAGTTTAAAGGGCTGGGGATGTGTCTTGTTAGCTAAGCACCCCTGTGTTCAATCCCTAGTACCCCCCACCCTGCCCCCCCCCAAAAAAAAGACGGAATTGCAAACATCCAAAGAACTTGCACAGTGTTAAAGGTTGAAGGAAAAGATAACAGAGGGAACAAAAGTAAGATATAAAACACTGAAGGTTTTTTTCTCCTGAAGGACAAAGTATCACTTTCCATGGTAAAAGTCCTGTAAACATATTTTAGTGCATTTTCCCTTTGTAGACTCAGCTCACAGGGATGAGTAGAGAACACTGCACCTTCTCCCTCTGGAGCTGGGATCCCCAGGCAGAGGAGGTTCATCTGCATAGGATTCTCCCACACTGTCCCCACAGAACAGTGGACCCAGCCAAACCTAAATGCCCCATCCTGTGATAGAAGGAGAGAGTTAGATTAATAAGTTCAGGTAAATGAATTTTCAACCCCAGAAAGCCAGTTACAATGTTAGATGTGTTTTATAGATCATAGTTGTAAAGATTCAAATATGTCCCCCTGTAGATAAAAATGTTATTATGAAAGTCACCCTTGTGCCACTTTATCTTGTAGTCTTTGAAGAAATAGCTAACATTTAATGTAGTCTGTGAACATCATCTAAAAATGAACTGTTGCTACAAATACCATGTACAATTGCATTTTGAAAAACAAAAAAAATACATTTAAACTATTACATCTTTCATACACACACATTTTATCAGAAATAACTAACTTTTCAATCCTCAAAATGTATAAATTTAATCATGAAATAAGCATATTTACATCAACCTTGTCAATTTTGCAAAATTTTTCAGGTCTACAGTCCCAAGATAGTATGCCTATATTCACATTATGTGTCCACAACATCTGTATATAAAAGAGCCTGGTGGATTTTTTAATATTGAATTTAGACATAATGATCATATTCATTTTTTCAGATGTTGCCCTGCACTAAGTCCTAAAAGATTTTCAAATGACATGTTTGATTCCAAACTTAAAGCAACTTCTTACAGTTAAGAGGGAAAAAATGCTTAAAGTATGAATGAATTAATAAAATTTTGTCCCACACATTATCATGCTTGGCAAAGAACAAAGGGCTTATCAGAGAAAGATAAATCAAATTTAACATTATAACTCTTTTAATAATAAAAAAAATATAGATTTAAAAACCTCTTCAGTGACCCTGTCTTACACAGTATAATTCCCTAAAACTTCTAAGTCACTCAATGATAAGAGGCTGATCTAAACGCTTCCACTGCATTAATCAAATACCAGGTCTAATTAAAAGAGCCATGCACAAAGCTTTTTCAAAATGTTGCTCAGGTATTGCAATAATTTCTGATCACCCAAGCCTGGAAGACAAATAATTAGAGCTGCCAGAGCATTCTGATGAGTGATGTCAGCATCTCCAAGTGACCTTCCCTCCACTAATTAATTTTCATCTTAAGAAAAGAGACCCTGTTGTTGCACATTATTAATTGAGTTCACTAAAAGATGCGCCTGATTAATTTTTGTTGATAATACTTGTCATTCTAGGCAGCGGCTGTAATCATTCTATTGGGTTTTATTTTTTTAAGTTGATCTAAGTCCTTTGCAATGTGACTGATATATCTGATACAAAATATCATGCATAAGGGCATATCCTATAATGTGCCTGGGCTATTTTTCATTGCAGTTGTTTGCCGAGGTAAAATGAAATGTCAGAGTGGAGTTTTCTGAGATGTTGGAAACTGCAGAGGTGTCGTTTCATTTTGCCCTTGCAGCTTAGTGAGGCCACTTAATCCCCAGTTCCCCAGAGAGATCACTGCACCCATTGTGTAGCCCCTTCTTATGTTTTATGGTGAAGTGTCCCATCACCAGAGAAAACACTGCATTCATTCTCCAGGAGTTCCGCAGCACATCTCTGTGATAACCAAAAAAGACTTCTTACAACTTCTTTTGTCCTCAGAGTGGGACAGAGAGTCAGCTAATTCTAACCTTCTGACCCTGCATTAGAGACAGAAACTGAACCCAGAGTTTGGATTGTTGCCCTGTCCATTCATACAATATTATGACTTTTAAAAAGTAGAGAGTTATATTGAAGTATTTATTTCATTAACCTAAAATTATATAGGAAATTCAGTCATACACCTAATGAATGTAAGCTGTACTCTTATAAGGGAACATTTACATGTCATTGAATTTCAGGACCTTTATTAAAACCATAGTTGTTTTCCGTGGAACCTTCTAAATGCAGAATTAATTTCTTAGAAAAATGTTGTGTCTGGGTTTCTAAGCAAAAATGTTTTATTTGTATTGGTAAAATGAGCACAAAAGAATTCTTAGATTTTAAAGGAATCCAGTTAGGCAAATTTTCATGAGCTAGCCTAAGTGAACAAAAAATAAATATAACTCCATGGATATGTGTGTTTAACAATTAGAAAGGAAATGCTTAATGCACTGTATTTTGGTTTGCTGTATTTGAAACTTTATTGTAAAGTGTCTTGAGTTTTGAGTCTTTGAATAAAACAAGCAAGGTTAGGTTCTATCATCAGTGTTATTTGCTTAGAAGCTTAGGAGAATTCATAAGCACAGTATGGAAGAGAAGGAAAACTAACAAAATTGTCTTTTTTGTGGCAGTGCTCCCCTCTTCTGAAAAAGTAAAAAAGCTTTTACTTTCCTTTTTTAATGTTTTATTAGTGTGTTATAGTTATACAAAACAGTGGGGCTCATTTTGACATAATCATACATGCATGGAATATAATTTTCTCCATTCAATCCCCAATGCTTTCTCTCTCCCTCCCTTCTTCGTTCCCTCCTTCCTCTTCCTCTATTTTCCTGGTCTTTCTTCTATTTATTGTTTTTATTCAACATTTTATAGATATACACCGAGGTGGAATCCACTATAGTATATTCATATATGTAAAGAGCATAATTTTGTCAATTTCATTTCACAGTTCCTTGTTGGGGTGCTTTTTCCTTGTTCCTGGCTTTAAACCATCCTAGATCTAAAATCTGATGAAGTTGCCCTATTATTAAGCCAAATTCATATTTCTCTGTGAGTGATCTCCAGTTGAGAAAATGTGGCACTGTTTCTCCAGTGTTGAATTTCAAGCTTGTTATTGTTCATCAATACCATTATTAAGAGTCCACCAGAAATTAGGCACTTTCTATATCTACTCAGAAACTGCAAGATCTAAAACTGACATTTCATGCCATGTCACTGCCAAGGAAACAAGTTTGAAAACTGTGAAGTCTGGAAGTAAGTGTAATACTTATGTGAATTGAAAAGTGTGTTCATGCTATATAAAAAGCAGCAGGTATAGACATCAAGTGTCGATAGGCTGGTAAATAGAAGAATAAACAGGAGGGCAGTGGAGGGGGGGAAAGGGAGAGGAAAGAAAGAGAAAGGAAGAAGAGAAGCAAAAGATCATTTGGTCTCATCCCCCCAGGAAACATTGTCTCCCTGTGACAATTTGTAGGCAAGTGCAATTTCTTCCCTTTAAGAAATTGATCTCATATATTAAGGAAACAGGGGGAAGTAAATTGGAAAGGTTTTATATTACAATCATCTGCATAAATTCACTTTGTGAACTTCTAAGCCATAGAGTCCTATTGAGCTTATTAACTAATCTAAAGATAGTGCATTTCCAAAACAATGCAAGTGAAACATAACAGGAGACAACTTTTATCAGTGGCAAAAGTTGTCTTTATCTTTTCAATTTGAAGAAAGCATAACAACCCTAAAAGAACATTTTTGACTTTAGGGATGGAATGACAAATAGGGTCCAGGATATAATCCTGAGGACAATGCAGAGGAGGATGGAGTGGAGTGTCAGGTACTGCTCTGAATCTAGGTCATTATAGCTGAAAGAACACCCAGACTTTGGAGGGTTGAGTGATGTGATTTAAATTGATACAGAGAGATCATCTCTAACTAATATAGCTGACATTCATCTTGTAATCAGATTTTAGCTATGGTCTGTCAGCATTCCTTTGAGAAATAATCATCAATATTTTACTTTGATACATAATCTTTTTACTTTATTTTCTGGCTTTTGCCTGTTTTAAATAATATTGCATTTTAGCAATTATATTTAACCAAATTAGAAACTGAAAAAAGTTCTCCAAATTTGGATTCTGACTTTTAGCTATGTCATCACACTTGACAGTCTGGGAGTCTTCACTTTGGTACAAAGAGCACTGAAGTAGACTAAAAGTCCTTGAATCATATTTGGCCCTAGGATGTGTATCTATCTCAGCTAATTAACTTCAGCATTCATAACAATTTATATTTATTAACTATGCTCAATCCAATATATGTTTTCCCAGAGATTAAATGAATATCATCCCTAGCCGTGATACATATGGATATGGCATGTTCCGACACCCACAGACATTCAGATCCCTATTACAATGAAAAGGAGGCTGTCCCAACAGGACTAAGAGGATTCTGCATAGGGTCCAAGGTTAGATTAATTTTCAAGGAAGTGTGCAGATGTGGGAGACATTGGGTAGTATTTGGAGTCAACCTATCTTTGGTTAGAATCTTCTATCTCAGACAAGTTATTTAAAGTGTCTGAGACAAAATTTATATATTAACAAAATGTAAGTATATTTTACATTCCCCTCACATGACTGAGGAGAAATAAAATAATTAATGTGAAAGGATCCAACCCAATGCCTGAAATATCACAGGAACTCAATAAATATCCTTTTATACTCAGTCTAGGTTGATTAGTTCACTTCATTCATGGGAAAATTCTGCTATTCTAGTATCCTGACATCCCTTTTTAAAATTTTTCACTCTGCTCTTCCCTCTCAAACAAAGGAAATATAAAGAAATGATAAGCTCTTTGGAGCCACAGCTTGGCCTAACCAAGTGAGCCCACTGGTCAACCTAGGAAGGATAGGTGCCAAGACTATCCTTTCCATGATGGCAGTGAAATCCCAGAGTTACAGAGCAAAGTCCAAATCCTCATTCAAGGTCAACCTTATTAAAGAATTTGAAATCATACACCATGAAATAGCTCATATTCAGCAAGGAGTAGAAGAGTTGCTCAGAGGCTTTGAGATGGAAATAAGTAGGAAAAGGACAGTAATTGGCAGTGAAATTTAAAGTAACAATTTGACTGTTTTTCAACCTGCTCTGGAAAAAGAATTTTAAAGTTTTCAAGCTGGCAAGTATTATGATCTATGGCAGTTTAACTTTTTAAATGGAGTTTCACAGACCTTACTAATTTTTGACAAATCTCACATCATTTAATTTTTTAAGAGGCATATTTGACCCAAGATTTTTGAAATACCTTTATATCTGACCTAGAAGACCCCTCAGCCTAGCCTCTTTTAAAGATAATTTTGACAGAAAGTTAGCTTTGGCTAGTAGCCACACAACCATAATTTTGACCTTGAATGAGCTCCAATTTCTAGCAGTATTTGAATAAGTGACTTTTAGGTGAAAGTAAGGGGTCAGGTGATAAAGTACCAAAGTTATCAGGATTGATTTTTATTATTTCTCTCTCATTAATTGCCTGTGAACTACCCCTTCCCCTTCGATTTAATATCTTCTGAAAATTTCCTTCATTTGTAGGTCATTAACAGTAATTTTAATGTAGGTCATGTCCTATTATAACAGATTCCAAAGATTTGTCTCAAGCAAAGTGATAGAGTGGAGAATGCTTCAAGCTTAATGTAAGAATGCTTGAATTCCCAACCTGGTTCCTCCACTATCTGGTTGGATAAACTGTCTTTTCCTTTACAAGAGAAGATGACAGTCAGCTTTCCAACCTCACAAGGTCTTTGCATGGTAAAATAAGTTCTTTCCTGCGAAGACACATAGAAAGCTATAAAGCATTGCACACATAAATCATCACACTAATTAAATCATGTATTTGATTTATGGTTTTAAAAAATTCAAGGATCAAATAGTGTTTCCATAAATGACTCTTGGAAATAATTTCACTTTAAAGATATATTGAAATAAAAATATTTGCATTCATGAAATTTAGGCTATAAAATTCAAGGTTATGGTTCCTACAATAATTACATTCTATAAAGTTTACCTCTTCTATTAGAAGAACCTCCTAAAGGGGCATGCTGCATCTAGTCTTGACCATATAGACTGTTTTCAACAGTTGCTAGAATGATCCTTTTAAACAAGTCAGATCATTTCACTCCTCTATTCAAAACTATCCAATGACTCTCCCTGATACACAGTAATAACTAAAGTGCTTACAATGGCTCACATGTTAACTCCCCGACCTCATCTCGATTGAGCATCCAGATCCACACGCCCTCCTTAGTTCTTCATGCTGTCAGTTTCCTCCACCCGGAACTCTGTTTTTCCAGATATGGCTAACTCTCTCATGCTATCCAGGCTTTTGTTCAATGTCATCTACTTAACCAGACCTTCCTTAAGCACTCTACTAAACTGCACAGTTCCTCCACATTCCCAATAAATGTTCTTGGCTCTAATAGTTCTTTGTTCCACAGTACCTATCACCTTCTAACAAACAAAATTATATATTTATTATGTTTATTATTTGCCTCCACCCCCTCTAATGTAAATTCCACCAGAGAAAAGATTTCATCAGATTTGTTCACTGACATATCCCAACTACTTCAAACAATGCCTGGATCACACAGGCAAAAATCAGTCCTAGAATGAATTTGACAGAATTACACCATGTACAGGTTTAAATACACCACAGTGAATTTCACCTTTGTCTAAATTTATGAAGTACCCATTAAAAATAAATAAATAAATAAATAAACAGCCAGGCACAGTGGTGCACACCTGTAATCCCACTGGCTCAGGAGGCTGAGGTAGAAGGATCACAAGTTCTAAGGCAGCCTCAGCAATGGCGAGGTGCCTCTAAAGAAAATACAAAATAGGGCAGGGGAAGTGGCTGAATGCTCAAGTCTCCCTGAGTTCAATCCCTGATACGAAAATAGATAAATACATAAATAAAATGAAGATGAATAGAATAAAAGAAGGGCCAAAATGGAACAAATTAAATTCCATGCCCACATTATTGTGTCAAAATGAAACTAATATGTATAACTATACGTATTAAGAAAAATTATTTCTAGAAAGAATAAATGATATAATGATACCACATGCACCTTTGTCTGGAGGTGTGCTGACTTACTTCTCTGGCTCCTTCTTGTCACAGACTGTAAGCACTGACAGGATATGTGCATCCAGCAAACAGTAAGAAATGTGGCTACACAGAGCCAGGGAGTGTGGAAAGAGGCTCGATGGGGAGGGCCAGCGCTGCCTACTCCTTTGGGCCTGAACTCCCCAGCAGCAGGAGAACTGTCCCTTCTGAGGTGGTCACACCTTCTCAGGATCACATTCTCCTCCTCTCTGGGGAGATCCTCTCACCTGGAGCTTGTAATAATCTGCTTCAGGACTTGTTAAAAGAGAGAGAAAGAGAGAGAGAATATGAAACCATCAAGCTCTTCTAGATGCAGAATCCATGACCTTGGAATCTCTTTGTACATTTTTTTTAACCAATGATGTTAACAGCATTTTCTTTGTCCTAGGTCTATAGAACATGACAACATTAATCTCTTAGCAAATTTGCATAAAATTTGCAAATATAATTTCATGATCTGTAAAACCAAAATCAAAGTATAATATAGCAATTTCATTGACTTAATCTTGCAGAATTCCATCAAGAAAGTAATTAGATTTTCTTATCATTATTTATTCTTTTTAAAATACTTATGGCTCATCCTTCCATGATTCTCTAGAGATTGATTAGTAAATTTCCCCCTTTTAATATTTATTTCAATATTTTAGTTCAGATTAAACTAATTATACCTAGTATCTAAAATTACCTGAATCTTCATCTTTAAATCTGTAAGATATTGCTTTTAATTTATTTTTAGGTGCCTAAAGTGTCATACTGGTTTTTTAAATCCAATCACTATTGGTCAATTATTCTGCTGCTTGACCATCTTAAACAGATGGATGAGATAGTACTTATAATTAAACTATGTATGTCTTATTAATACTATAATTTCATTAATATTATAATTTTGGCAGTGGCAACCTTGTCTCTGGTGTCGTTTTCGTAGAACTAGTCCTCCTTTCTAATTTGCAGTGGTACACCAAAATTCTGGTTCTGTCCCCAGATTTTCAATATGAAGCTAAGGTATTGCATTTGAGCAAATCTTTGTATACAATGTAAGAATGAAGAAAAAGAACCAGAGATGGTCTTATCAAGAATGCGTGATTCTTAAAAGGACTTCTAAGCCTTGTCTCCATAGAAGAGTATTGAATTCCATTTGTGCAGTCATTGCCCTGCAAAAGTAGAATTTTTAAACTTTATCTCTTGGTTGACAATTTTTTAAATGCCTTAGCAGGTTTCTTTTTCTTTCTTTTTTTCTTTTTTTTTTTTTTTAACTGAGTAACATGAATGCCGACAGGATACTAAGCACATTTTCTAAGGATTTCTGTTTTACTTACTTCTGATCTACAAGCTCAAATCTCTGTTTCTCCTTTGTCTTCACTAACGATGCCTCATCTCAAAGGGAATGCACTCTCTTTGGTTTTTAGGAGAATTGAAGTATTTATCAAAGTTGAAATGAAAGGTAAATCTATATCCATCTCACTGAATGGTAACTATGTATCACATTTGAAGAAAAAGTATTCAACCTCCATGACCGGTTTGTGTAAACAGGACTTTCAAAGATTTTTTTTTAAACTCAGATTTCATGATGCTTCCTTTGTGCTTTATTTCTGTATATAATCTGGTTTGTCTTCTAAAGCTTGAAACAGGATTATATACAACCTCATTCTATAAATTTGTTTCCTGAAATTTATCCATTCCCCTCATTAGTCTTTAAAAGTTTCATTATTTGCTTCCTTACCAGAATCTATTTCTCTAGAAACATTATGTAGATATTATCCAGGTGTGCTAACTCCAGGGTTTTGGCTATTGTCCAACTTGAACAATTAGTTAAAATTCTCTTTTAGTTTTAACCAGATGTTACAGTCCTCATTTCCTGGCCTAAAAGGCTCTTTCAAATTATGGAGAACTTTTAAATACTTGTCTCATTCTCTCTCTGAAGTAGCTACACCTTAGTGCTAACTTTTAATATGGTTTCTTATTCAGTATGTACATATAATTAGTGAGGTTTATACAACATTTGGAATAAATCAGGCTGAAAAGTACTTTAAATATAAGAAGGCAAGCATTCATTAGCAACGAGTTACACGTTATATATGTTGACTTTAAATCTCCTCTTGCTGTGGTTCTTAGTTGAGATATTAATTACTGAAGAGATCAGTCCATTAATTTTAGAGCTTTCTAAATTGGGGGCACTTTCTTCTTTTCAGTTAGATAATACTCATTCTGAAAGTATGCTGTTTATCCACAGGCCAGTCAGCTTACACTGTGAGTCTCTAGTAGATATTTATTAACTGGTAATAAGATGATCAGCTATATATTTTTGTGTTTGAAGAATTTTGAAAAGCCACCTGCAAAGTCAAATCACTTTTGAGCCCTAAAAAACAACATTAGTCATCCACGATCCAACCATTTAATCTTTTTTTCTTAGCCGTTCATTTCCTGTTTTGAGTTAATTCCTCAAACACCTTCAGGGAGTGAAACAAAGTGACTGTCCTCGTCCATCACAGATTGCTGAACATTACCCAAAAAAGCAGTCACCATGGCCTAAGACAGCTGACTGACAGACAAAGATACCGCCTCTTCATTCTGATCAGCTGGGAACAAGAGGTAGGTTCTGTGAGAAGGGAGTAAACATTTTAAAAGTGCAATCAACTGATTAGGAGAAAATCTTCAAAATGTGTGTGATTCGTGCCACAGACTTCTGAGAAAATGCTAGCCCGAAGCTGGGCTTAACCTTTCCTATTTCCTTACCTCTAGCAACTATTGAAACCAAATGCTTAGGTCTTCTAGGTACCGCCTTTGGGTGTTTAGATAAAAGTGAGTTCAATATTTCTTTATTAATTTTAATGGTATAACAAGAATGGTGTATCATTTTGACATAAAGAGTTCAAAGTTACTACGCAAGCACCCTTCCATTAATCTTTAAAATATATTTGCTGGGTGAGCAGCCAACATAATCCTGGCTAAACAGATAAGAAAATAGAGAGCTAGTGATAAGGTGACTTGTTTAAAGCTGCACAACAAATCAAGGATGGAGCCCGAGCTGAGGTTCTCACCCCTACCTACTCTAAGCCATAGGCACTCTGCAGGCACCAGCTCACACCAGCAGCAAGATCTGATGCTTCAGGCTTGTGAATCACTTTTCTGGAGAGTTTGGAAGAGAATTCCACAAGTGAAACAAACATTTTCTGTCATGTCAGTATTTTCAGCTGTGTCCCTTGCTTGCATAGATAGCATCAGCTTTTAATTATTTAGAGAATAATTATCCATTTGTGGCTTATAAGTCCCCTTCCTTCTCTTCTGCTTCCTGCCTTTGGGCCATTTCACTGCTCATTAATATTTGCATTAGAGGCCAGTTTTGCTGCTTTGTTGGTGGCTCTGGTAAAAAGATGTGGTAGGCAGAGACAGAAACCATTGAATGTGTGAAGTTTAGTGGTTATCTTGAGGTGGAGTCCCTCCACTCATAAAGTCAGTAATGATGATGTGGTTTGTTTGGGGAGGGTCCACTCATCTTTGCCTTTTACTCAGCGTATCTATTTTTTTTTTATTTTCCAATCCTAGACTGGATGTTGAGTATCACAGAGCATTGAAATCTGACAAAAGACATAATCATCTGTCTAAAGGATTTTGACAATAGTCACGTTTTTAAATTCTGCATCTCCCACCCCTAGGAACCTCAATAAATACGTCTTGCGTTTATTAAGGAATAAATGAAAGGTGTGCTTTTTCAGGAATTATTTGTGGGTTCGTGGATGAAATACAGCCATCAGCCTCCTGCCACCCATCCCCCACCCCTCAAGGATTTTCCCGAGTGAAAGAGCTAGCAACTGGCTGAGGTGGATTAGTACAAAGTTGTGATTGCTCCATGAATCAGAGCAAAGCTTCTCACAGGTGGCAGGTGGTTTGATCTTCCTAGTCACTCAAGGAGGATATATATCTCTTGTGATTATCACTCACAAGGATATCCTTGAAGGAAAACGAGGCTGCCTCACCGAAACACAACTAAATGAAACAATCGAAAAGGAGCAGTGACAATGGAAGGGAGCAACAGAGAAAATTGTTTCAGAATGTACAAAAATAAAATGGAGTGTGTCGGTGAACTCCCTCCACTGCCACCCTCTCAAAGCCCCGTTCCTAAAGCTGTGCTGACCGCATCAAAACAATGCTGCTGCATAAGCAAGGGAATAAACAAAGCAAAGACCCATTAGCTCTGTTTCCATTAGACACGCGGAGGGTAAAAAAAAAAAAAAAAAAAAGAAAAAGAAAAAAATCGATAACAAGCAAACAGAAGATAAAATTGATAGGAAAGAAATGTTAATTTTAGAGCTTTAAAACAAGGGATTGCAAACAATGGCAAGCAATAAAACCTTAAATACTATTTTTAAAACTTTCAAAATCATTTACATGGGGAAACGCACTCTAGCAGGAACATACACAGCATATTAAACTTTAGTGCATTTTTAATGACTTGTCTTAAACAAATTATGCATGAGATAGATTACACATCGCTCGCCCACTTAACAAAAAGGCATACGCACCAACAAAAAAAACAAAACCAGGTGGCTTTTAAAAAGAAATTAAGTGTATACTTGGTGACTGGTTGGGAGAGATGCCAAGTGATGTGAAGGACCTCATAGGAAAGAGTTCTCTTGAAAGAAGCCAGATTGATGGGCTTTTTGGTCCAGACTGCAGGCAGAGCAGTACAAACACTATCAGTCTCCACTTTCAGAAGGATCCCAGCAGACAGACTAGGGAGGGGAAAGACAAAGAACTTGTCCACCAAGTCCTAGATTTCAGTTCTAACTCCAACATTCATGAACTGCACAAATGTGAAGAGTTACCTACCTTTCTATTCCTCATTTTTAAGATGGAGATAGCAATCAATAATAAGGCTATCTTCCCTTCCTACCTGGGCATAAGGCCCAAGCTTGGTATTCATAACTCCTAACCTATTGGACTAAGCAGGCCCAGTTCAGAATTACTGGTTTAGAGCATTGGTTCTCCAACCTCACAGTGTGTCTGAATCACCTGAAAATTTTTGTTCAAACAGAGATTGCAGGGACGGGGGTGAAGCTCGGGGCAGAGAGCTCCTGCCTAGCATTTGCAAGGCCCTGGGTTGGATTCCCAAAATGGAAGGGAGGGGACAAAAGACTCTGGAGCCTCGTCCTTAGAGTTACTGATTTAGTAGGTCTCAGATGAATATGAGAATTTGAATTTCAGACAATTACCCAGGTAATTTTAGTGCTCCTGTCAAGGACAGAGCTTTGAGAACTTCTGGTCAAGTCTTGCAAATTTATTGTGGTCTACAGATCAGCCCAATCAGGATCACTTGGGATCTGACCTATCAGACCTTGTTGAAAACTTTCCCATTGTGCCAAACTGAATTAGCATTTAACAAGATTTTCAGGTGATTCATATGCACATTAAACATTGAGAGGAACTGGTCTAGAAGAGAGTGGAGCCAATGAAAGACTGTGACAGTCTGCTATGAATGCTTGTAAGAAAAAATCTCCCCCAGTCTGAACAACAAAAATCCAGGTCTTTGGCATTGGCATTGACTTTCCAGGAAGTCCTGTTTGTGAAACTGACAATGCACACAAATTGGAAACAGTTATTCTTGTTATGCAAAGGGCTTACACCTACTGTGGTAGATGCCAGATTGCCAGGGGCCCATCTGAGCAGCGAGGCCAGGTTCAACTATTATCATAGAATCTTTTAACCACTGAAATGAATTTTAGTTTCTTAGATAATAATCTTGTCAATATCACCTTGTTCTTTTTTTTTTTTAATCCTTCCTGAGAAACCTTCCTGTTATTTCTGGCTTACATACTTATTTGATATGTAATTATGGACTTGGTGATATAAATTTTGGTTAAAAGCAAAGTAAGCTGAGAATATCAAGTGTGGGTCATCAGGAAGTCCATACATGCTAAAAAAGATTCACTGGGTTGAGTGTCAATGATCTAATATCAACCTACCATCACAACCACCTCTTCCTTCAAACAAGACTCCCATTACTTGGAATACAAATTGGAGCCCCAGCTTCACATTTGTGAGATTTATATGACCATTTAGAGAAATTCCTCTTGTAGCTCCTCTGATACCATCAACAGTAATACAAAGCTGAATGGCTCACATCAGGTTTCATCTCTACCGTGGAGTGGTTTAGTGGAGGAGGATGAGCTTACTGACTGTTAAATTTATAAAAAACAAAGACAAATATATAACATAAAATAATCCAAGCTCCAAAAGCTTTATATTAACTTTTTGAAAAGGACGGCTACGAGAAGTGAAGATTAAACCTTTTAAGATTCAATTTTTTTCTATCTTTCCATATAATGCCTAACCTTGCTTCAGACATAGAATTATGACTTTATTTCAGTCCAAAACTAAGCAAGGGAGCAGATATCATTTCAATGGTTAAGTTTTACAGTAAAATCAATGAGAAATATTTCAGTACTACCTCAATAAGTGATATTAATAATGCATTATGACAATAATATATGTATATGTGTATTTATATATGTATATATGTATACATACCACATTAACAATGTGAGATATAAACATTTGGATTCTTATTTTTTTATTTTCATGACTGTGGTTTCTTTCCTGAAGGTGAAGAACTAGTGGGGAAAAAAATAAATAAACCATTAGAGCCTAAGAGATATTTTAGGACTGAATTATTTTTCAGCCTAATTTTTTTATATATCTCTCTATATATAAACCAACATTTAGAAAAAAAGACATTACCCTTCACAAATAAATCAGAACTCTAAGCACTGTCTTCCTTGTAGGAAACATGCTATCTGCTTCCAGTAGCTCTGCCTTTCTAACCAAATCTTTCTCTATATAGTTATTTTTCCATTTTTCTTAATGCTGTTGCATGTAAAATTTCTCCTAACTTTATAGGAAAAAATGCTTTCATCTTTCTTCAGTGCAAGTGATGGAAATCTTCCTGTTACCCACTTTCAGGCAACAGAGTTTCTTAACAAACCACATCACATAACCCACTATTTGCCTATAGCAGAAGTCTGATCGCACCAATTGAGCTATGTGTAGAACTTTAATCAACTCCATTATTCCTATTTTTGTTCAATATATTTGTCTCATAAATGATCCATCTTTACATCAAGGAATGATTTCTTTAAAAGGTCCCGCATATATTTGAAATAGTCCTGTTTATGCATTATATTAAGCTTTTAGGAATATTAACTACTATTGAATTAGTGTTGACCTAACCAACAATATTTCCTAGGTCATAATATCTTTTTAATACATAGACTTAAATTTTTTCTCAGACATCAGGAGACACAGGAAGTTCCACACTGAATCTATACCCAATCTAGATGCTAACCTTTTGAGGACAGGAATTCATCTTTTTTGTCATCAGTCACTTGCAAAGAGTCTTACACAGGGCAAACACTCTGCTTGCTGAGTTGATGTATGAAAGAGAGAACAGAGTCAAAGAGAAGAACTGCTTCCTGCCAACAGTGTTGAAGAGTGAACACTAGGCAAGACCCTCTTGCAAACCAAAAGAGGCTTTGAATTATGCAATAGCCTCTGTTAACCTGGACAGGTTCTTTGTAACCTCACTGAGCCTGACCCAAGCTTCGCAGAACAGATTTTTATTGAAATGAATTGGCTCAGTAAAAGCTACCTAGTATCAACAAAATAAGACATATAAATACATTATTACAGATCTTACTCCTTGGAGTTACTGTGTTCTAAAAACTATTTCCACAGTTTATATTAATTTTTTTATTAGGTAATATGTGCATAAAAAATTGAAAGATATAGAAAGGAATACAATAAAGAATAAGACTCCATTACATTGATTCCAGGTACCCAGAACAGATGCTAGGAGAAAAAAACCTGAAAACCTACCTTTTATAAAAGGAAATGTGTTTTACTGTTGTTTTCAGTGCAGTGGAAAATGATTTTTTTTTTCTTTTGGCACTTTTATCCTCAACTTTTTCTTAGTCATTTTAGGTCTCTAAAATATAGTAATTTCTCTTGTAAGATAAACACAACTCAGCACACCAACTGAGATCTACAAACAATAAGACTGGCAAAACCAGTCTAAAAGCCATCCTCCGCCTGAGATTAAATGGCTCTGTGATGCTTTCTCCTCTGCTAGCCACAAAATAGCACTGCTACCAGTAACACTGAGAGCCAGTCTCCCTCTAACAACTGTTTGTGAAAGAGCTGTGATATAGGTTTGCAAGAAAGTTTTCTGTTTCTGAGGTTATTTCTCCAACAGAGCACCTAGGCAGACCAGGACCCTTTTTTGTTGGTTTTTGTTTTGGTTGTTTTGTTTGTTTTGTTTTGGTTCCAGGGATTAAACCCAGGCAGGTGTGCTTAACCACTCAGCCACAACACCGGCCCTTTTTTATTTTTTATTTTGAGACAGGGTCTTGCTAAATTGCTGAGGCTGGCTTTGAACTTGAGATCCTTCTGCCTCGGCCTCCTGACTCACTGGGATTGCAGGAGTGCACCACTGTGCGGGGCTCAAGGACCTTTTCTTAAGTAGTAGCTTAAGAAAGCAATAAGTGGTTTGCTGCTTTTTAATCTAGTGGATAGAAAATCCACTTGGACTAAGAGTAAAAATAGAGGGTTAAAATCGACAACAGACTTACACATTAGCAGCTTTTCTGGATGTTTCAAATCTGCTACTTCTGTTTTTTGTTTGGTTTGTTTTGCTTTGTTGAATTGGATTACATAGACTGTTCATCTATATATAGGAGCACAGAAATTTCACCAAAGTGCAGAAGGAAATCTTAGGTTCTTGTGTGCTAAATAAACAAACAAACATAGACACCAAAAATTGTGTCTTGACCCTATAGGAAACAGTAGCATTACCAATACTATTTAGGGATTTACATTGAGCTTCAGGAACTACAAAGAAATGCTATAGCATTTCTTCAGCAACCTTTATTTTAAAATAATTTTAAGAAATGAAAACAGGAAGAGAAGAAGCTAACATAAAAAAAAAACATTTTTGGAGACAATGACAAATGCATCCTATATGAAGATTTATGAAACATTTCCTACCATGCCTGCCTGTTTCACACCACCTCATAACACTGGCCTTGAACAAAAATGACTATTTTTTAGGCTCTAGATGAGCATTAAATTGTCTTTGGACAATATTTGAGGACCTGAGATTTCTTAGGTAATACTTCATGCTAAATTAAATAAGAGAATACCACAAGGAGATCATCTCAGGCATTATGAGTTTGCAAATCAATTCCACAACTCAGGGTGCTATTTTCTTCTCTGAGCAGTTGGTGTAAAGTGCTACATAATATGAGCAATCACCTACTAAAACTTGCATGCACATGCCTAACACAGATTTTTTCCGAAATGCGTGATAATGCATACTGTATATTAGAAGGTAAGACAGAGCCTTTAACGTTCCCCTGGGGATATCTCCCTTCTTCCTCTTTCATTCCAATAGCCATGGTCTTTTGCTTCAGGTTCTCCAGCTTAAAAAATGTTTTATGAATTATTTCAACTTTGAGAAAGTGAATCAGATTAAATCCAAAAAGGAAAAGGGAAGATAGTAGCATTTACACATTTCTAGAAGCTGGCAGCAAAATAAATCCAATGTGACAAATCTCTGTGGGCTATTAAGTGAATTTTGTTATGGAAAGCACTCATAGGCATGCCTAATGAGAATGTAGGGGGCTGAGTTTTGAAGAATGGGCTATTATTTACAAATACTAGGTGAAATCCAAAAGAAATGCATTTAAGATTTAAATACTGATCTCTCCAGGGCTTGGACTTTGCTGAAAGCATTACTCAAGACAGAAAACAAGAGACAACCAGGTATGTATGTGATCCTTCAGATAACCATATGTTTTCTACAACAATCCATAAGTCTTTAAAGCCGCTGGGCTTTTCATTTTACCAAACTCGATCCTAATTCAGGATTGTCAAGGAGAAAATCTGCACTATAGTGAAGAGAGCTCTATCCTAGGAGTCAAAAATTTTTGGATCCAAATCTTGATAGTAGGCCCACTGTTTCTTTATCTACAAACTAGATACAATACTTGCTTTCTATAACTTACAATGACCTTGTGAGATTTAATAAGACAATGGATTGGAAAAAGATGTTGAAGTGTGAGGATTTTAAACTGGTTAAATGTTAATGTTATTAATACCTGAGAAATCACTGTGACTGTTCAGGAAATCCTAAATTATTTCAGGAACCACAAAAGACTCCAGATAGACAAAGATGTTTTAAGCAAAAGGAAAAAGTAAAAGTCATCGCACTACCTGATCCAAAATAGAATACAAAGTTATAGAAACCAAAGCAGCATGATACCGACATATTAACAGACACATAAATCATTTAAGCAGAAAGGCTAAAAATAAATTCCTGCATTTATGGTCAGTTAATTTCTAATGAAGGTGACAAGAACACACATTGCAGAAAGAACAGTCTCTTCAATAAATGGTGCTGAAAAAGTGGATATATAAAAGCAAAAGAATGAAATGAGACCCTCATCTCACACCATAAACAAAAATCAAGTAAAATGGATGAGAGACTTAAGTGTAAGCCCCAAAACTGTAAAACTGCAAAACTGCAAAACTGCAAAACTGCTTGAGGAAAACATAGAAAAAGCTTTCATGACAATGAAAGGGCAATGTCTGGGCAATGATATTTTGGATCTGATCCCAAAAGCACAGGCAACAGAGGCACATGGGGTTATATCAAGCTAGTCAGCTCTGTAAAACCAAGGAGATAACTAACAAGTGGAGAAACTGCCCATAGGACCAGAGAAAATACTTACAAACCACATACCCAATAAGGGATTAATATCCAAAATAAAAGAAGAACTCAAATAACTCAATGATAAGAAAACATATAGATAGCCTGAAAAGAAAATATGTAGCAGAGGATTTGCATAGGCATTTCTCAAAAGAAGACATACAAATAGCCAACAGGTATGGGAAAAATGCTCAACATCATTCATCATCCAAGAAATGCTCATTAAAAACACAATGAGATAGAACCTCACACCTGTTAGAATGGCTGTTTTCAAAAAGACACAAGGTAACAAGTGCTGGTGAGGATATAGAGAAAAGGAGATACTTGCACATTGCTGGTGGGAATGTCAATTAGTGCCGCCATTATTAAAAACAGTATGAAGTTTGCTCAAAAAAAAAAATACAAATACAATTCTCACATATCCTACTCCTGGGTGTGAAATCAGTATGTTAAATCATGGCCACTCCAGCATGATTCACAATTGCCAAACAAGGAATCCACCTAATGTACATCATCCTGTGAATGGACAAAGAAAATGTGGCATATACACAATGAATATTTAGCCTTAAAAAAGAAGAAAATCCTATCATTTGCAATCATATGGATAAACCTAGAAGATGTTATTTTAAATGAAATCAGCCAGATTCAGAAGGACAAATTCAGTAATGATATTGGAATCTAAAATAAATGAACTCAGAGAGTTGAGTTCTAGTTCATAGAGAGAATGGTAATAGTAGTAAGGAGGGAAGATTGGGGACATGTTGGTGAAAAGACAAATTTCATTTACACAGCAAGTATAAATTCAAGAAATCTATTATGCAACATGGTGGCTATAATTAATAACAATGTATTCTTGAAAATTGCCAAGAGGGTGGATTTTAAGTGATCTCATCACAAATAAAGGATAATTATATGAGGTAATGCATGAATTAACTATTGCATCTGATTTGGCCATTCTGCAATGTATACATATTTAAAAGCAATATGTTATGCATGATGAATATATACGATTCTTCTTTGTCAATTATTTTTTTAATTAGTTTTTTTTTTTTTAACCCTAGACGGGGGAAAATTGCCTCATGGCCAGGATGTGTCTGGGCAAACTCTTTTACTAGCCCAGGGAAACCAGCCAATCCAACTTCGTTGCTAAGAAGGCCAAAGAGCAGAGCTGCCAGAAGCTAATCACATTAACATAGAAGCTTTACTCTCTTCCACCAGATTGTGTGCAACTCGTGTGCTCAGATCCTACTTTGTTCATCTCTGTATCCCCAGCATCCAGCAGAGGTAACCCTTGCCAAGTGACTGTGAATGAACTGAAATGAATGAGATGTCTGCTACAAGCAGAGGACTATGTTAGGGATTTTGACAGATATACGAGTCAGAGTTCAAACAGAGAAGCAGAATCACAAGGGAATACATACATACTAAGGGATTTATTATGGGGCCTTGACTCTGCTCAATTGCAGGAGCTGGTTAAACTCTCACTATATGGAGTCTGCTGCTCTTGTGTTTGGGGCTGATCTGAATCAGCAGGACAGATAGAGAGGAAGAAAAGATGCCGAGAAAGAGGAAACACAGAAAACAATCGAACCTGCAGGGATGACTGAAGTCTGCAAAGACGGATCAGAGCCCACATCCGTGTTTTACCACCACCAAGATTACAACTAGGATAATGAGGTTGTCCGGCAAGTGAAGCTTATGCTCATCAGAAAGCTAAACACACACCTGGGTAGGGAGAGTGGAGAAGCAAGATACACTGGGCACACCGTCCGACACCAACAGAGTGAGCCGGCGTGTCAGCAACAATGCATGTGACGTGCCATAACTGCTCATGCCCTATACAGCTCTTCCAACTCAGAAGAACATAACAGCAGTTTCACTTGTGACTCACAAATCCCATGCAAAACGTTCTTCATGGCCCCACGATGCAAAGAAGGGAATTCTGGAAAATAGGTGTTAGGCATCTGCTAGTTACCTGACACTTTATATACTCAATGGAATCCTGTGACTCTATAGACTTATTATTGATAGAGTTAGAACACCTATCTCTGGGCCTGCAGTCCTTGCCCTTTTCCTACATTTCCATACCTAATGAGCAGCCAGAGTGTTCACATACACCCTCAGCTTGCCTCCAAGTACTCCTCAGGGCAGCCCCAAAGTCAGTTCACAGCATCTGGAAAGAGCTTCCCTATTGTCAGCAGTAACAGAGACAGAGCTGATGACTATCTTTCATGTTGTGCCTGTGTTTTAGATGGCTTTTTCGCTGCTGTGACTAAATGACCCAACCAGCACAACTGTAGAGGAGAAAGTGTTTATTTGAGGGTTCACAGTTTCAGAGGCCTTAGTCCATAGAAGGCCAGCTCCATTCCTTGGGGCTGAGGTGAGGCAGAACATCATGGTGGAAGAGTGTGGCAGAGGGAAGCAGCTTATATAATGATCAGAAAACAGAGAGAGACTCTACTCACCAGATACAAATATATACACAAAGCCATGCTCCAATTCCCACCTCTTCCAGCCACACCCACCACTTCAGTTATACTCAGTTAATCCCCATCAGAGGATTCAATCACTGATTGGATTAAGACTCTTACAGCCCAATCTTTTCTCCTCTGAACCTTCTTGCATGTGTCACATGTGAGCTTTTGGGGGATACCATATCTAAACCATAACATCCTGCAATATCCCATAGAAAGGTACATGGAGGAATGAGTTAAGAACTCTAGATAGCCCACCCTTGCAGAGTGGGAAGAGTTGGGGGGAAGCTGATGAAACTCTCCAAACCTGTACCCTTGAACTTGGCTTAGTTCTCTTGCCTCAAATGTTTCCTCAAGCACTCAACAAACAGGAGGAAGAGCCTCCACCTGCCTGATCATGCCTATAATTTTGCCTTCTGCCCCTTTGTAGGATGAGCAGCAAGACAGGATGTCATACCACACACAACACAACTGCTCCCTACCTGGGGCTCCGTACCAGGAGCCAGCTCACAGTCTCAAACATCAGCGAGAGTCATGGTGGGTGCTTTTCACAATTTCTGGTTTCTTAAAAGTGCAGTTTCTAATTCATCTTTTTATGGTGCTGATGTCTCTTTCAGACATACTCCTCCAGCATCTCTTGGGCTAGAAGCTCTTCCACGAGGCACATTTTATTGTATCACAAAGTGCTTTTAAAATTTAAATCTAAGAAAGAAAACAGAGAAGTCACCCGTGCTGTGGAAAGAGGAATCCTGAAACCAAGAATTTGAAGTTCATTGATATTCCTGGAAAAGTTTTCTTTCCATTTTTAGATATATTTTTATAGATTATTTGTACAGATAATGTTTCCAAAAGAGTAATCATTTTAAAGTCCTTCAAATGTTTAAACAAAAACTCTAAGAAAACTAACTGACATCTATGTCATATTATTATGCCTCTCTTTACTATCTATTGCATGTGTAAACTGTTTCATTTTAAAATTTGCATGTCTTCCTTCTAGCCAAGGTGCGCTTTAGGCAAATTGGGAAGTAGAGGAATTTGAATATTTCAGAGCTCTCCAGACTGGCATCCCACCACAAGGCATTCTAGGACCCACGAGCCAGAAACGTTGTAACATTAAGTTAATTCCTCCTTTGCCCATTCTCTCTGATTGTGCCTATAACACCAAAAATAAAAAATGGAATTAATCCATTTGTATAAGGTAGCTTAATAATGACCAGAACTGAGAGCTTGATTTCTTTTAGCAGAAACTTTCAGTCTTGAGTAAGAGGGTTTGATAGAGGGTTTCTAAAAATTTCTGGAGAGCAAATGATGTAGCAGTTTTGTTAAAGGTGCCAAGGAAAGTCAGTCAAGACAAAAAGGAAATTTGCATTTTTAATTAAAGAAAGATGGAAATTATACATGAAAACATTGAGGTCATAAAGCCGATAAAAATGTGGCTCATGGCAAAATGCATTTTTGTGTCATTCTCCTATATAATACATTATTTCCATGCAGTAGTATATTTCTAGGAGGGTAAAAATCACCTTTTTCGCCTCTCTTCCTATTTCACATTAGTTTTTTCCAAGGTCGTTAAAATGTAAGAATGACAGTAGACTTTCTTATCAACAGCTTGTTCCAACAGATACAATACATGGGTAGGGGATCAAAAAGAGCATGAGAAGCATTTCTGCCAACATTGTAGAAAATATTGAACATCTGCTATATCTGGGATCCTGGGAGTTGTAATTATAATTTTTTGAAATCTGTACACAAGAGTTATAAATATTAGAACTGTAGCCTGTGAAAGCCATGAAATATTTAACTTGTTTGGCAGGCTTAAGCAAAACTCATAAACTTAATTTAAACAAGCCAAACACTATAGTTTTACCAATTTTATATCTTTCATGTCATTAGTTAGATAAATTAAAGCAAACGCTAAAACAGCACTGTGATTGCCACTGGAAGTCCTGCGAGTATACCAAAAAGATGCATTTTAAAAATCAACTCATTTTACCAAAGGTTTGTTCTCACTTTTGCATTCATCCACACACGTCAAAGGCTTGACTCTTTGTTTGGGGGAGTGGGGAGGGTGTTACTAATAGGAAATGGCTTCAGGGTAAATAAAGAGAAAAGCAGACTTCAGACACCTTAAGCAGGTTCCAAGAGCCACAGTAAGACCCAGAGGCTGCTGGTGGTTTCCACAAGTGTGGGTTCAATCTGTCAAAAGCCCATATGCCAGCCTGAGTGAAAACCTTTCAAACTCAGAAACAAAGACCTGGAAAACAGCTCTGTGCTGCTGTAGAAGGCAAGCGGGGAGACTAAGGAAGCCAAGAAGAGCCAGGTTTCCATCTTGCTAGCTCTGTGGTCCAGTTACATCCCAGAGACCAGCCCTTATAAAGGAAACCTGGGCTGGGACACACTCAGCTGCATCCTTCTTACAGATGTCTGCCATATTTAGCACACAACAGTGACACTCACCGTGGGTTCTGTGCCTATGTCTAAATTAATTGTACCTATACAATGAGCATAGATATGTTTCCATTTATATCTCCACCATGTCCCCTACCGTTACCCAAGGCTAGATAGAATGTTCCCCCATGAGAAACTAAGAATAAGAGTTTTCACGTTACAGAAATAGAAGGAGGAAAATTATTGACCCGTGGTATTGTTTATTTTACAGCACTCTATCTTCTTGCAATTGAACCTTAAAACAATCCTATTTATTTCTATGTGTGTGATTTTGCACATTAAAATTCCTAAAGAAAAAGTTATAAGGTACACCCAGGGGCCATACAGCCGGTAGTGCTCAGCTACCTGGAAGTCCCCTGAGACTTGAGCCAGTCCTCCAGTCACAAGAGGAGCAGCCATTTCACAGAACATCTGCTCTGACAGGAGATGAAGTAGGAATGAGCTGGGGGACTCCAAGTCCGGAGTGGTGGAGGTGCTTCAAGGACTCACAGCGTCCCTGCTTCCCGAGCCTTCTCTATACCCAGGCACTCTGCACATTCAGTAACTCGATTAAAACTTCCTACTCCTCTTTTCCGGCCTTGTCTCCCTCTCTTAACCCCTACAAAGGACTGAAACTGGCTGTCAGCTCTGGGGCTTGCCACAGTCATAGCAGCCTTTGTTAACAAGTTAAGAATCTACAGGAATCCCCTCTTTGCTGTCTCTACACTCTGTACATGAGAGCAATCAAATGGATCAGCTGGAAACCCCTAGCTGTGAATGCATAAAAGAGCAAATGAATAGGAAAGTTCAAAGGAGATATTTCACTGAAATATCCTGCTGGCCCCGTTTTATTCTGCATTTAAGAAAAATAATACCCATGCCCAAACAGCCTCTTTCTCCCTCAAGTAGAGGGTTGATATCACGCAGATTGTCTACACAGGGGAACCAATTCAAGGCAGAACTGAAAGTTCCAATTCAATCCAATCAGCCCATGTCACATGTCTGGGACCAGTCCAACAGGGCTTAGAATGTGATTTGAAAGAACCAATGTGAGTTCTCAGTGGCCCACACAGGCAGGAGCTGATATCTTGGGTTTGCTTGAACAGAAATTGAGCAGGATGGCTTTTTTTTTTTGCAAGCCTCTGTGTGCCAGGCTCCGTGTGAGGCATTTACGTATGTTTCTTAATTCACCTTCATGACAAGCAGGGAAGGTAGATTTTTATATTAGTATCCCCTTTAAACAGATATTAAGTTATTTCCTTAAGACCAGAAGCCAGGAAGTATAAGATAGATATATGCAAACTTGCAGTACATAGATGTGTTAGGGTGAATCTACATTCTCACCCTTGAGAACCATGGGTAGATTCTTGGCCTGTTTTAAGTTGAGACACAGGGCTTCATAGAAGGGAGTAATTAGACTGGCCAGGTCCTTCACATATTCCTGGGGTGACCAGGGAGATGTGAAAACAACCCCAATGCAGGTTCTAAGGGAATCCATGTGCAGAGGCAGGGTGGACCTGAGTTTCCTCTTTCATTTCCCCCACTCCAGTTCTCCAGAAAGGGTCACAGGACATGGGACATGGTCCTAGCTCTAGTGACCAAGTGTTGAGGAGCTTGGTAAGACAAGGCTGGAGCAGCAAAGACCCTTGTCTTCCATCTTGTCTCAACCATGAGTAAAGTCCAAACAGGACAACAATCAAGGCTCAAAGATTTTAATAACAGAAATGAAAAGACACAAATGCCATATTTTTTCCCCGTTACAAAGAATAATAAATTGGAAATTCCCACAGCTTTGCAGACGTGTTCGATTCAGTGCCTACTTAGAGTTGAAAACTGCATCTGCTGCCTGGTACTGTCTTCTGGCCCACAGAAGGGCATTGCCTCTGATTAGACTAGACTAACAGATTTAAGGTTTCCAGGGTCAGGGCCATTTGCAAGTTCCACCAGAAAACAGGAGAGAAGCATTCAGCAAGACCTGTAGCATGCGAGCCACGAGGCTCTTATACCAATACCTCCTCGCTTTCATTTCCTACCTGCACACAGGCAAAGCAGGCTTGGAGAACCTCTCCAGGACAGTTGAAAGAGAGGGAAAGCTCTTACCCCTCCAGGAGTTTATAGTTCCAACTCTGCTAGGATTCCTGATCAAGCCCCCATGTCTGGTGGGAACAGCATTTTCCACTAAGGTTGCTGGGCCTGTTTACATGTGTTTTATTCAGAGCTACAGTAATCTGTTCACAAGAGACAGAAATCCTGGTAAATCAATCCTTAAAGCCTGTTGACATTTGTCCACTTGGCAGATCATAAAAGCCCCTTGAAAATCACAGGAGTCAATGTGTAAACTGCTTCCCAAATTATATGATGTAAACGCCAAGAGAAGGCGTTCTCTAGGATAAGATCACTGGATTGTGACTGCCTTCTGAATGTAACTTTATTTTGGTCTTGGGTTATATGTGAGGTGCTGCCAAAATCAACTGAAAGAGAGACAAAGACATATGAATTCAGCCCCAAAGCTGGCTTTTAAGTTCTCTGTCTTCAAAAAGACTGGAGATTCTTTATGAGATGTAGTTTTGCATAAACAATCTTTGCTAACAAGAGTTTTCCCCAAATATCAGTTAAATTTTAACTAGTTCCCTGTAAATGTTATGAGGGTGCCAGAAATGGCCTTGGAGTGTTGAAAGAAAAAAGAAAAGCAGAGAAAACCTCATGGCATAAATACACAGATAAAATGCACTCTGGAATGGCTGGTGGCCGGCTGCAAGGGGAGGAGAGTTCAAGATTCCTGGCACCACTTTGCCAAGATTATCTCCAGAGGGACTTCTCAGAAGACTTGGAGGGGACTGTAATAGGTAATCATGCATGAAGCAATTATAAGCGCTCAGCCCTTATACTAGTCCATGTAAATCTCTACCTGAAGCCATTCTGCCTGAAGCAAGGCTTATCTCAGCCTCTTTAAGAAAGTAGGACCAAAATCTAAAACTCTTTTTATATATTACGGTAATCTCCAAGGATTCAGTTTAAACCCTCAGTTGATATCACTCCTATTGGAGTCATTCATAAAGGTAGCGCATTTGTTTCCTTACATCTCTCTGCTCTCACACGTTGCACCAGATTCTCAGCTAGAAATGAGGACAAAAGCTGGGACAAAGGATGTGTTCTGTTCCTGCTCTATTCACTCCACATACAGATGGTAGGAGCCAATGATGGGCCAGTTCTGTTCCATGGAGTTCAGAGGAGTTTAACCATGAGACACAACCCTCCTCCTCCAAACCCTGAGCAAAATCTAGATGAGTTGGCAGGCGGGTGTAGTACTTAAGGGTGAGGACCACAAGAGCTCATATATAAGGCTCCAACTCAGTCATGCACAGACCTAGAAGAACTGAGTCCATATACCTGTGAACTAAATAGAAAGCATAAAAACGGGTCAGAACAGCATGCCTTCCAAGCCAAGAGAACAGCTCTTTGTAGACCAGAAGGAGAGAGTGTAATATATCCCAGGACCCAAACAAAGAGGTCCTGGACAAAGAGCATAGGACAGAGAGGACAGGAACAAGTGTTTATTACCTTAAGAATGTGTTCTAGAGCTGGGGATATAGCTCAGTTGGTAGAGTGATTGTCTCATAAGCACAAGGCCATGGGTTCAATACCCAGCACCACAAGAAAAAAAATGTATTTCTGCATATATGACATGTATATGATGTTATAGTCTATACAAAACATTTTACATATTAAATTGTGTGTCTATATTGAAGTTACACTTGAATATTAAGGACTAAAATAAAATCCACTCACATGCTGAGAGATCTAATCACTGAGATACAAAGAATATATTGTTCTTGACTTTGTGTAACCCACAGTTGGGTGCAGACAATATGTTTTTAAACTTGCATGTTGTCAGAAAAAAATATTATCAAATAATATCACTGATTATTTAGTTTTGTGAAAGGTTTTAAATTGTTTTGAGTCATTAGGTTGTGTAGATGGTCTTTTTAAGGCAGAAACCCAAATAGGGTTTTCCTGCTTTGCAAATGTTTTCTCCGCTCTTCATTAAAAATAGCAATTCCTGTCTTTGAGTGTTAATTGAAAATCAAAATGTATTTCGATGAGCAATTAGCTCAATGACTGTGCCTTATATTGACCTTCAAAAGGCTCTCCAGAGCAAAAAAAGATGGAGCTGAACTGGGTTCTAGGGGTGGATGGAGAATGTGATGTGCAAGGAGTGGATGTGGCAAAAAAATGGAATTGTAAGAAGCTCACTGTAAGAACATCCTGAAAAACAATAAAACCTTCACTGATGGTTAAGTGCTTAGCAAAAAGAAAGGACTCAAGGACTAAAATAAGAGAGCAATTTTGATGTAAGCTGAGTATTCTGGATTCTACTTAAACTTCTGCCTGCCCTCATTCAAGGAATGTTTTCTTGAGAGCCTCTTAATTTAAAGGAAGTTTTCTCAACCTTGGCCCTTTTTACATTGTAGATTGCATAACTCTTTGCCTTTGGGGGGCTATTCTTTGCATTGGAAGGTATTTAAAATCATCCTTGACCTCTCTTCAGTGGATGCCACAGACACAAATTTTGACAAGACAAAACTGCCTCCAAATATTGCCTAACATCCCTCTGGGGTCGGGGGCAAAATCGAGAAACACTTATTTAAACTAATAGAGATGAGGAAGCAGAACAGAGTTAAAAGAATTTAGTGAGGCAATGTAAAGGACATTTATTGTAAAAAATTATTGTAATTCACTATTGTGGATGATAAGTACTCTCCAAAATATTTCACCTGATAATTTTAGAGTCAATTTCATACACACACATACACATGAAGTGGATATTTTTTCCTAACCGTTATATTATGTTAATTCTTTAATAAATAAATAAATGTGTGCTCTATAGTATAAGAATTAAATGGATTTCCAAATCAACTTCCTGGGGTTTCGGAATAATTTTATGTTACCATATCAGTGCTGGAAAAAAAAATATATCTCATCAAAACTATTCCAGAAGCACCTCATTTTGATAGGAAAGTACTTTGTGATGATTACCTAATAGGCAGCATTTGTTGAAATGCTTTTAATAGACCTTTTTTATCACATGCAAAAGAATTTCAATGCTAGTTCAGTCTCCTGTTTCATTCTGTCATGAATCAATTTGTAGAGACATTTAGAAGTCAATAATCCACTGCAGCTTTGATGACAGGTGATTAATTTCTACATTTTAGAGACATAATAAGATTTAGCAATAAAAAGGCCTTGAAGTAACCTACCAAACAGCTTTAATCTCAGCCTTGGGACTGTTGCTAAATATGAATGCTTGTACACAAATGTGAATGATTTAAGTTAGCCAGTTTTATTGCAGACTCCTTGTGTTTTCGTATTAATCTTGCTTTACAATCAGGCTATCTATACAATCAATTTATGTTGGATATTTTTTTCCAACACAATGCTTGAAGGGAGGAGGGGGCTAACAAATTATGTACACACAAAGGGTTTGTTCTACAAAAGAAGTCGTTTTGCACGCTTATTGCTAAGGGGATGACTGATTTTATTGGTGTCGAGAGAAAAGAAAAAAAGAGAAGGGGAAGGTGGCCTTCAAAGGACTCCGACAGGTTCAGGAAGCGATGGCGACGAATGCAGAGTAACTGCTCCTACTCTTTCCAGGTGATCTGCTGCCCTCCTCTTCCTAAGGTCCTTCTTTTCTCTTCCCAATTTTTAATTTCTACAAATTTAATAACTAACAAAAAATAGTGAAGTTAATCTAATCTAAAAAGAAGGGATTGATTGTCTTCTGCTGCCCCTGAGGGATGGTGGTAAAGATTCAAGTGTGGACGTGCGTTTCAAAAGAAATGTATAAATACAGATGAATCTGATGTTCTACATGACTTCTCATCTCTGACCAACAAACAGGGGGTTTTTAGAAAATGCTAAGAATTTCTAAAAGCAGGTGTTCCCAGGTTCTGTTGATGCTTGTTAAAATCTTGGTAGCTAGAGGTTGTGCTTTGCTCTGATGTGTTTCTCACATTCAGTGGAGGATCCTTGATGAAAGTCTAAGGAAGATTCCCGAAGAAAATGACAAAAGCAGGGGAGACTGCTTGACTCAGGCACACACATACACACACACACACACACACACACACACACACACACAGAGGCTGCTTCTGGGGAAGATCCAAGAATAGGACAGAGACACAAAAATAAAAGATTTCTCAGGAGACCACCCAATAATCCAAAGGCAAGCTCACCTCCCACCCTGCACTCTTTCCCTGTCCCAGTCCATGATCAAGATTTGCTTTCCTCATTACTCTCCTTGCTTTACAGATTAGACATCTGCTGTTATCTTTAACTCTTTGTTCTTTTTTTTTTAAATCCAAACTTGGCCTATTTCCCATTAAAGTTTTTTTTTTTCCTAAAACAGATGCTTCTTCTTTATGCCCTGAGTCAGGGCACCAAGGCCTTCTAACCAACATCTCAGCAGCTCACAAGTGGGCCTTGTGCCTCCAGCCCAGCCCTGAACACCCTCCCATGCATGTTCAATTGCTGCTGGCTCACTGGCCTCCTTTGCTCATTGACACGTTGAAGGAGCAAGTCTGGGCAATTAACAGGAGCTAAGGACTATGAGGAGGTCTGGGGGTTTATATACAAAGACATGGTTTCTTCATTTAAATGGCTTGAAATCTATCAGAGACAGACACATAAATAACTAGCAGAGTGGTAAGTGCTATTAATAGCTCTGTAAGTATGTGCTCACAAAGTGCAGTAGGTACCTGGCCAAAGTTACTATTAATGCCTCCTAAGGAGGAGATGTCAGGGCTGAGATCTGCCAGATCTTACCAGCAAGCCAATTGGTGATATCCAGACAGAGCAAGCAATATAGTCAATGGAAAGTTGGATGGATGGATGGATAGATAGATAAAAGTTCTTCCTGATTCCCTCCCTCCTCCATTTTATTCCTTTACTTCTACAAATTTCTTGAATGACTACCCTTTTTGCCTTCACACTGAGTTTTCAACCTACTGCTTTAATGACACTCTTTTCTCCTCTTACAGGATAGGTGACCTCCTGGATGCCAAATCCATCCTTATCTTACTGGATGTCTCTCACACACACACACAAAAAAAATATTTGTGTATGTCCTCATTTTAAAAACTCTTACTTCCTCAGCTTTGACACAAACTTGGACTTTGTTGTAAATTTTCTCCTGTCTTTCAGGCTGTCTTGTAGACTCTGCTTTTTTTTTTTAAACCTGTCTTTGAAGACTTAATTCCTAGAGAACCCTTCCTCATTGTGCATCGTCCTTTGGGGAACGGGGACATTGTTCCCATGGCTGTAAACAGTGCTTATACCCTCTCCTATTCGTCTCTACTCTATAAATCTCTCCTGAAGTCAGAACCATTATATCCAACTTCCTGCAGAACAGCTCACTAGGTTGTCTCTATTTATAGAACATCTATCAGTGGGCTACAACATAGTATCTTTAAAGGGAAGGAAGAGAAGACACAACTTTTAAAAAGTGGACAATATGTGTTTCACCCAGATTAATCCAATCTGTCAGGAAAACACCCCAGAGTTACACAAGAAGATCCAATTAAGATGAAGGGGAAGGAGTATATTAGCATAGGAACCTAATAAATAAGTATGCATGAATATGCATGTATATACACTACATACATATATACAACACTGACAAAAATAATAATTATACTGATTAGAGTGCAGGATCAAAAAGGTTTAGAGATCAATGAAATTAAAGCACACTTCCTATAAAGTCAAGATTGTGGGTTCATTCCAGGGCCTGGGGGGTAATTCTTTTACTCCCAAATTATTTTCATTGCTACCTTATATGTCAATATTTTTTTTAAAATCCAGATTCAAAACCTAGGATGACTTCTACCCTTCTACAAAAAAATCACCTTTTTTTCATTTTATAATATACTCTGAGTTCCAGAAACTAAGTTATAGAGTCAAACCAAAATTGACAAGCCCTGAGTATTAGGTCCCAACTCCAAAATATTTAGGGTACTTGTCAACTTTCTCTCTCTGATCTTTCAACTGGTCTCATTGGTGAAATAGAGATATTTGAAACACACACACACACACACACACAAACACACCTATTAATCTCCTTTTTCAAAAAGTAGCAATGCCTAGTGTCATCTATTAATATTTTCTGTGGTGGATTCTAAGCATTCTCTATGTATTTACTTATTTAAGCTTTAGAATAACCTAATGGGGTAGGCACTGTTGTCACAGTGGGAAAACAGTAATTTGCTCAAGTTTGTCTAGATTCAGTTCAATCCACAAGAGGCAACAAGAAGAGAGCATCTGTAGGCATAAGAATCTATATACGTTAAGTTCAATCTTCCTTAGGGTTCAACCCAATATTCCCTGTCTGTTGCCCTCCATCCAACCCCAACTCCAGGGAAGAAAACTTGTTCACCATTTCCTACAATCAATACTCATTTCTCACCTCCAGTCATTTGAACAGCTTATTCCCAGTCTGACTCAAGTGCCTTTAATCATCTTCCCTGACTAAATCCTTTCCTTCCTTGAATCTCAACTCATGTCTTGAAGCCCAACTCATATCCTTGACTATGTACTTATAATAAATATTATAATATTTTCTTTTGTAGTTAAAATAAATATTATCACTTATAGCTCCTTACTCTTGGGTAATTTTCATGTATTCAATGTTTTCCCATTATAATACAATTACTATGAAGACAGAGAGGTATCTTATGTCTCTCTTTTTTTCCAAAACTTCATGGATGCCTATATATTATGCTATTAATAAATGCATATTTGAATGGTTAACCAGATGAACAATCAAGAGTAATAAAATAAAGATGGTGAGAAATAAGAGAATTTGTACAGAATGTGGGATATTACTGCAAATTAAAGTATTTCAAAAACTCATAAGAATAGAAACAAAACTCGTCTAAAACAGTAGTCTAACCTTATCCAGGAGGGTTCATTCCAAGACCCTCATTGGATGCCTGAAACCATGGCTAGCACCCAACCCTATACATACTAAGGTTTTTTTCACCTGTAAGTACACACTCTAATAAGGTTTAATTTATAAATTGGCATAGAGATTAAAAGTAACAATTAATAATTAAATAGAATAACTGTATCAATATGCTATATTAAAAGTTATATGAATGTGGTCTCTTTCTCCAAAGAGTTAAGACAAATATTAGTATTTTCTGACCATGGTTGACAGTGGGCTACTGAAACCTTGAAAAAACAAAACTATAGATAAAGAAAGATTTCTGTAGTTTCAGAAGCTTCATAAAATTGTCTCTGATTGTTCTATCACCCACAAATTTGCTAGAAAATGAAAGATAGAAGACAGCATTGACCAAGCACTCATCGTGTACAAGGTCTCCACTGAGTACTCTTGAGCACAGTATCTCAAACTGTACAACAGTTCAGAAAGATGTTATCAACCTGCTTTTACAGTGATAAAGCTAAGATTCAAAGCGGACAGGAAACATTCTCAAGTTCAGACAGAGTAGTGGAGCTGTACTTTGAGCTTGGGTGTAGATGGATTTCCAAGCTCTTTCTATTAGTCCTTCTCTACCACTATAAGATGATTAATGCTTCCTTGGTTGTTTTGTAAAGCTAAGTCAACACTATCAGTGCTTTTCTAAAGAGGTGCATAAGAAGGGATCTGTGTGGGCTCTCTCTTGTCCAGCGAGGAGGTCCACAGAAAAGAGTAGAGGAGAGTGTGGTTGTGGAGTCACTACTAAAGACCTCAGGAGACCAAGCAGGAAGCAGGTCTGACTTTATTGCACAGTTACCATGTATATATACACTCAAGTAGTAGCTAACCAGATTACAAGCAGCCACCAATACAATTGCTGACCAACTGTCCCTCAGCGACCAATCGAGGAGTGGGCCAGTACAAGTGCAGGGACTGCAACACATGACCGCATGCCCAGGGCTGTGCCTACGGGGTAAGCGGTTTGCCACTCACACACCTAGCACAGGGAAGTGTTTGCCACTCAGACACCCTTAACGTATGCCATGTATGCAGTACTTCATGCACTTGTCCCCACAGAACCCACAGTTCATGTTCTCTTTATTGTGAGTTAACCATGGCCAATTAATATCAAGATCTGTTCTGTTCTCTACAAATGCAAGAATCCCTGAGCTCTCTTTGCCCCATGTATGCCAAGACCCCACACTGGACAGCAAAATTGCAATATAAATAAATATATATATATATATATATATATATATATATATATATATATATCAAGAGAGAGAATTAGAGGTTACTCCCTTAGAAACACATTCTCCAATACTCAACATGCAAACGTGAGACACTACACTTTTTCTGAGATTGCTTTAACAAAGAGGAGGCAATGGAAAGTTTGCTCAGGATTCCACTCAGCACCAGCTTAGCTTGGAATCACAGACCATGTGACATGCTTGGAGGAGCACAGGCTGTGCTTCCACAAAGCTGAGTCCAACCCCTGGCTTTGCTACTTCTGAGCTATTTAATACTGGAAATGGCCTCAACTTCTGTGAGCCACTCTTTTCCTCAGCTGTGAAATGGGTATAAGAACTAGAAGGTTGTAATAAAAATCAATCACTATAATTTACATAAATTACCTGGAAAACAGTAGGTTATTTAATAAATAGTATTCTCCATCCTTAATGATAGAAATATTATCAATAAATATTACTTACTCAATAAAGAAAATTTACTCTCAATGTGTATAAAATAGGAACATGTAAAATAGAATAGAGATTAATTACAATTCAAACAAAATCTGAAAAATATAATTTTGACTATTGTTATCATAGATGAAAGGATCAGAGTACAAATATGATAGAATTATAAATTTTCAAGGACTGCAAAGATAAAAACTCTCAATTTGATATTCAAAGAAAAATACTTATTCCAACTTCTGGCTTTTATTCTTCAATTTAGCCTTATTATCCTCAGTTTCGTACATTTTTCTGATTTTTCCCCGTGATCTTAGGTACTAAAAACATCTATCAAAAGATGGAAACACCACTGAGACAAAAGGATAATTGTTTGCTGTTTTAACTTCAAAGAGCTATCACAGCACAGTAACATCTGTAATCAAACGACAGATGCCTGTTTTTTCACCAATGTCAAATGATCATAAAATACCGAGGAGAAGGGAGGAATCAAATCTTGCAGTCCTCGAAATCTGATATGAAGTCTATAACCAACCCTGTGCAAGATGGGTAGCTTTTACACGGGGACAAACACACTGTTAGGGAATGAATCAAAGCAAAGGATTAGATAATTGAGGAGGTGACAACACATCAGATTGAGGGTGGCAGAGTGAGGTATGGAACAGGAGTTGCCTGCTCAGTAACACACAAGAAGAGTTACGACATTTATGCATTTTCATTTCTACAGGTGGGAACCTCAAATCATCCATGGGCTAGCCTCTGAGTCCCTCTAATCCAAGCCTGCCAAGGATCAGTTGATATACTCCTGATCGTCAGAGATAGACCCAACATATTTTCAGCTATATTTCTTTGGTTCTAACAAGATACATTTTAAGTCTAAATAACCTGTAAATTCAAACCTTATTTTCTATGTTTAAGATATATGTCCTTACAGGTTCTATTGTACACATCCATAGATCCAAGAAACAGTATTTGGTCACTTACTCTATACCAGCCTCGTGCAAGATAATTCTGTAGTTTCCCATTTAATCCTAACAGCCGTCCTCTGCTATAGGGACTATTATCCTCATTTAGTTGGTGAGAAATTAGTAATCAGAGACAGCAAGTAACTTGCTCAAAGTGATATATTTTAGAAAGATGCCCCCCCATAAGGTCTTGTTACACATGCCACGTTGAAGAATAGAATAGCTCTAGAATATGCCTACCTTCCCACCCGAGCTCAGAGTCCCCAGAGCACAGTATTTCTTTCCCCTCCAGGACTCTGCATAACATAAAGACCTCACACCCAGGAAGTTCTGAACCAAGACTGTCAGCTTTTGGCAGTACTTTTCCCATTTTATTTCAGACAGTAGATTTGTCCTTTTAAAAGACACCATAAAACGTGATTATTTCCCAATTGTATCTTTTGCTATATTTTACAAGGTTTCGAGGCTTTCTTTTCTTAGTCTTTCAGCAAATGAAATAATAACATGTGGTTAAGGTGAAGGTCGAAGAGTAAGCTAGCACCCCTCAAAAAGAACAATGAACCCCAAAGTAGATTCTAACCCCTCCCAGCACATCTCCATTCCAATCTTAAATTATCTTCTTGACCTTAAAGACAATGCTCTATGGGAGTGAGACACCTACAACCACTGCTCTTCACAACTTGGTTGAGTTATGAATTTAAACTTTCCCACAAAATAGCAATAAATCCAGACCCAAAGACAGTTTAGGAAAGCGATAGGAAAAGTATAGCTTTCTCATCTCAAGAACTTCTCAGCCTTAAAGTATTTAATTGTGTATAATCTAGAGTCTTGACTTCATAGGACTCTCCGAAATTCACCCACTGTCTCAAAAACTGTGTATTATAACCTCAGAAGACATCCAGGGAAGCTCAGAATGAGGAGCTCCATGGCGTGATCTTGTCGAAGTTTTAATCTCAAAGTGATTCAAGCATTTGATGGGATTCAATGTAGAAAGTTGGTTGAGAGAAACCAGATACTGAGGTGAGACGACACTAATACCCAGCTCCAAGGACGAAAATGGAGACCTGGCACATATAACCCTTAGGGTGCTTTCTTGCCTCACCTGAAAAGTGCAGACTCTTCAACTATTTGGAAATTTCATCTTATGAAATTAGGCAGAAGAAAACTAATTAATTTCAGAACAAATCTACCTAATATGAAGGTCTTCTCAAATCATTTCATTCTGAAAGTCAAGTAGAAGTTGGCTGGAAGTGGGATAGTTTCTCCTGAGTCTATAGGATGAAGTTGGTCCCAGTTCCATCAGGAAAACAGATTTCAGAACTTCATTTAATCTTATTTAGAGCATAAGTGGAATTTGAAGATCCCTCTTGAGGGGAAAAAAGGCACAATAATAACGATATGACAAGGCAGTAAATTCTGCTCTGCCACTATCTCCTGGATGTCCATGGATAGACTCGTGGTGCCCTGAAAATGGGTTGGGTTTGCAACCAGTTTATGAGTGACTCATTCTCTGCTGCTTCCCAGTGACCAGAATAATATCTAATACATAGTGGGCTTTCAGTACATATTTGATAAATGAATAAATAGATGAACAAATGAATCAATCTATTTTACCCTCTTCATTTTACTCATAAGATACACAGAAGCTAGCAGTTTGTCCTGGAATTTTTAGCAAACAGTAACAAAAACTCACAATCTCTAGATTTCCCCCTATGTCACATTGCAACCGTGTCTGGCTTTAGTTTGTTTTGGCTTGCTTTGTTTGTAATGTTTAGAAAATTTAAGCCTATATCAACTTACTTCAAAATGCCATAGCACAGAGCTTTCCAAATGGGCCTAATTTTGGAATCACTTGGAATATTTATGAAAAATAAATTTTCCTAAACTTCTGCCTGGATCCTCTCATTCTGTATCCATCACCAGGGCAAGCCTGGGAAGCAGTGGCCTAGTCTCTGGAGAGGGCTAGAATCTCCCTCTTCCCACCACAAATAACCCTGGACCGAACCAGAAAGGAGAGGGCGAGGACACGGGTCTGCTCGGTTGGATGCATATACAGGATGCTTTGTTTATTGCTGGTAAGTCAGAGGACACTGATGAGTGCAGAGAGGGAGGTGATATTGAGGGCAGAAAACACCTGGCAGATACAGCTCTCACCTTTGATTCATTAATTAGATTTGCAGAAAGCCAGCTGCCCAAGAGGTCCTGCAGCTGCACATGCTTCACTCCACTTTTTTTATGAGAAAGAAACAAATGACCTAAGGGCAGACCGATGTGGGGCTTTTCTTTTGCCAGAAACTCAATTTCAGCACCCCATCAGTATCCAGCCATTTCTGTGTTCCATATCACTTATGTGGGCATTTTTTGCCATATCTGCCATGGATTAGAAAAGGTTCAAATGTAAATATTTGCTGAATGAATAAATGGAGAGTTCTTTCTTCAACCATTAGTGCTGGTATGAGATAATTATTTTGATAGTCCTTTCTTGGAATCAATATCTTTTCTTTCTTAAACATGTATACTATAAACTACATCACTGTGGATGTTAGGAGAGAAAATGGAACCAATGGTGGAATAGGAAGATACAGGATTTTTGCAAGCACAGATGCCAAAAGCCCTGAGGAAAATAAAACATAATAAGAGGAAGTAAACTCAATCATCGTTAACTGTAGACTAGTCTCTGTTTAGGGGAAGGAGGTAAATGTGAGGCCAGTAAAAGTGCTTAAGAGGGATTTGTCTCTTAGTTTTATGTTTTTGAGAACTAAACTCATATAAACCAGCACTGTAAATTCCATGAACACTGTACATGTTGCTGAATGTAAGTTTCAAAACATCAAAGTCAACATCATCATGGCACATTGTTGACAGGACACACTGGAAGGATGGATGATTATCTTGAATATCCAAGGGATAGACAAAGACACATATAAGACTATCTTAAACTTTTTCCATCTCCATGAGACAAATCATTCTGTCTCTGAATTCTTGGTGAGATTCACAAGGAACCAACCAGGTAGAAGTAAGTCAGTAATTTTTGATGGCAAGGATGTGGGAGAAAAGATGCACTCATACATTGCTGGTAGGACTCCAAATTGGTGCAACCACTCTGGAAAGCAGTATGGAGATTCCTCAGAAAACTTGGAATGGAACCACCATCTAACACAATTATCCCATTGCTCAGCATATCCCCAAAGGACAGTGACGCGGCCATACAAATATTTATAGCAACTCAATTCACAAGAAATAAACTATAGAACAAACCTAGGTAGGTCTTCTTCAACAGATGAATGGATAAAGAAAATGTGGTATATATACACAGTGGAATATTATTCACCATAGAGAAAAATGAAATTATGGAATTTGCCAGTAAATGGATGGAACTGGAGATTATCATGCTAAGTGAAATAAGCCATTCCCCAAAAACCAAAGGCTGAATGTTGTCTCTGATAAGTGGATGCTAACACACAAGAGGGGAGGATGTGGAGGGGAAGAATAGAAGTTTATTGGATCAGACAAAGGGGAATGAAGAGAAGGGAGAGGGGGTGGGAACAGAAAAGACAGTATGGACATAGCTTTCTTATGAATTCATATATGAACACACAACCAGTCAATCTCCACATCATGTACAACCACAAGAATGGGATCCTCATTAGAATAAATTATACTCCATGTATGTATAATATGTTAAAATCCACTCTATGGTCATGTATATCTAAAAAGAACAAATTTTAAAAGTTGTTTTATTCATAAAATCAGCAAGGCATTAAATGTTAATGGAAGACCAATTTGTTCGTTTACTACGGCCACCAGGATTCAAAATGCTATAAACTGCATTGCGTAAACAACAGAAATTTATTGTCTCAAAGTTCTAGAAAAGAGAAGCCAAGAGCAAGTTGTCAGCAGACTAAGTTCCTTCTCAGGAATGTGAGGAAGAATAAATTATCTCTCCTTTTCCGGTGGTTTGCTGGTCATCTCTGGTATTTCTTGACTTGTAGTCAAGAATTCTGATTTCTGACTTGTGTTCATACAGTGTGTGTGTGTGTGTGTGTGTGTGTGTGTGTGTGTGTGTGTGTTTCCCTTCTTTATAAGGATACCAGTCAAATCTGACTAAAACCCACCCTCAGTGACCTCATTGTATCTTGATTATGTCTGTAAAAACTCTATCCGAGGCACTGGGGGGCTAAGATTCCAATAAATGAATGGGGGCAACAAGATTCAACCCATAGCAATCAGTTAGGAAAGCCAAGATCCACCTAGAATGCTTATTATCTGCAACAAAATTAATTAGTATTTAATGTTTCATTGGGGGAGGATCCCAGTAACAAAGATATAGCAAATTAAAGTATTATTATTTAATATTTCTTTAATGTTGCTGATATTCTCTTAATATGATTGCTGTTAGTGAGTATATTTATTAAAACTTTTAAGCAGAGTTTTATCATAAAAATATTTAGAAGATATTTTGCCTCCAATATCACTTCTCTCTCTCTCTCTCTCTCTCTCTCTCTCTCTCTCTATATATATATATATATATATATATATATATATACATACATATATGTATAATAATTTTATTTATATATATATAAATTAAATAAATATATATATTTATATTTATGTATATATAAATAAAATTACTCCAACACTAGTATTACTAGTATTACTTCAACATAAATTACTTAAACCTAGTATTTTTAAGTGAGCTAGCTGACATGGTTAAGATATAAATGCTACATATAGTAGTAGTGCATATATTTTGGAAAGATGTCAATATAAAGTAAATCTAAAGTTCTGACCCATGAAAAGAAAATGTACTCAGAAAATGTACTTACCCAAATAACTAATTTCCTAATGGTGATAAACAAATGAGATTATGTTGTTTATAGAAGTGATTTAACTGAACATATACAAATGAACAAGTTCAGCTCATTTAATGTGAGAACAAGTATTTCTATGAGGATGAGAAAGAAAAAAGACTAAGCTAATGTCCAAGAAAAACTTTTAAGAGCTTAGATATGCTGTATAAGTCACATCCACTGGGAGTCTGATAAACTAGAGGAAAAGATCAAATTCACTGTTATGGTAACAATCATGGTATTTGGCATTTTAGCTCTAAGAAAAAGGCACCTAATATATCCTCTGAGTACACTAGACTGGAAAAAGAGAAAATTAAGATGGCTTAAGTCCTCCATTCAGAAATTTCAGGGAAAATGTAGCTACAATCACATAGGTTTATATTCTAGGTGGAAAAATAAAGTAGTTATGGACAAACCTAAACATCAAAATGTATTTTGCTGTCCAACAACTATAATTTATCCTGAAGAAGAAGAAAAAAAATTGTAAATCAATAAGCCTTTGATATAAAACCAAGGACTCATATATTTGAACTAATAACAGAGTTCTACACATAGCCAGATAAAGAAATAGAATACAGCATGACCCTAAATATCAGCCCATATTCAATTCAAATTATGTAACTTTTAAATCTCTCTCGCAATTGCATCAAAATATAAGATAAACCTAGGAACAAACTTAAGCATAAAAAATATAATCAGAAAATAAATGCAGAAAACTACAAAACACTTCCCAACAGTAAAGAAGTACACAAAGAGCTGGGATTGGGGCTCGGAGGTAGAACACTCACCTAGCACGTGATTCAATCCTCAGAACCACATAAAAATAAGTAAATAAAATAAAGGTATTGTGTCCAACTACAAATTAAAAAAATATTTTTAAAAAAGTACACCAAGTCAATGAAGTGATTCAATACTGCAACATTATCAATTCTTTCCTAATCTAAAAATTTAAGATTTTCCCATTGAAAATGCCAATCAAGTTTCTTGATAAAATTAATCTAAAGTTCATTTGGAAGAAAAAAATGCCAGTATAACAAGGACATTTTCAGAAAGAAAAATTGTGTGGGGATTTGCCCTGGCAAATCTTAAGCATATTTTTGTAAAACTGGAATAATTCTGTGAGTTTCACGGACTACAATTAAACATCATGACACAATTTAACAAACTTCTGGCCAAATTAGACTGCATTTTCAAAAGCATGGGGAGAAAACTAGAATTTATCTAAAGAAGGGAATGCTATCAATTGGGCTGCTTCCATGTTAGAAATTTGGTCTGGGAAACTTCTGATATTGTTGTTGTTTTCTTGTTGTTTTTTCACTTCAAGACCCAAGAAACAGACATTATTATTACTGTATGTATATATGTGAATGCATGACCGATGTGATTCTGCAACCTGTATACTCAGAAAAATGAGATATTATATCCCATCTGATGCAAATGTATGATATGTCAAGGTCATTGTACTGTCATGTGTAACAAATTAAAACAAATAAAAAAATAAAAATGAAAAAAAAAGATCCAAGAAATCAAAGTGCAGTATATGCAGATGACGTTGCTCTTAAGTCTTTTAAAAATGTTTTCATCAGTGTCTTTGTATTGCCACAGAGCACTTTAGGGGATGCTTTAGCTGGGAGGTAGAAGGAGAAATGGGCACATCAAGTTTGCATATCGTAAGGTAGTAGCAGTATAGACAGAGAGGGAACAAAAATTCAAGAATTATTCAGAAGGTAAAGTTACCTTGATGATCACTGTCCTATCAAGTAATCATGAAAGAAAGTTCAAGATAATTCATGAGTATTCAATTTTAAAAGAACTGGTGATGAAGAATAAAGGCGGTGTATTTAGAGAGAAGATAATCAGCTTAGGAGACTTTATTTTTAAGGAAAAAATCGGCATTTGTATATATTTGACATATTTGGTACAGTTGTTTTATGGATTTTATGTCAATTTCTCCTGGTTCCAACTCTTTGATTGTATAATAAATTGAATTGCAGACATTTATCCTGGCTCACACAATGAGAATAGTGACAAAACCTGGATTAGAATAATAAAAAAAAAAAATCCTAACCCAGCAGATGACTTGCTGCCACATCCTGCCTCACCACTGGATGTTAAATGAGTGGTAATATTAATTTGATGACAAATTGCATTTTCTATTAACAAAAATAGATTAAGTACCATCTTATTCAATCCTCACAACTCTATTCCCTCCATATAGACGAGGAAACAAAACTTCATAGAAAAAAAGTAACTTGTCCAAAAATCATATAGTTAGTAAATGTTAAACTTGAATCAGACCTTGGAACTCCAAGTTATTTTCCCTAATGATACCAATTATAAGAAAAATGAAATTATATATACACACACACACCCCATTAGGGCTATTTTTTATGAATTCATGCTAAATTTAACAAAGGTCTGTTACAGGATGTAAAAAATAAATAAAGTATACAAGCTTTGTGTATACCATTCAAATCAGAATTTTAAAAACTGCTGACCTAATACACTTACCTTGACATCATAGATTACCTTTAATACTGTCCTTGCCCTGATATATTTGACCTCTATCCATAGAAAATGAAACACAACTCTAAGGATTGATTTTTAGATCTCTTTATTCAAAGTAAAAGATGAGCCAAAATCAAATTTCGGTCTGTCCAATATTTATGCTTGCAAGGGCAGTCTAGCAAGTGTCAACATCAGGGGTGTATTAGCATTATGGAAGATCAGCAGGTGTGGGGAGAAAGGCCATCTTCAATAAGACAGTGGCACCTGACAATTCACATAGCTTCAGAGACACACGATTCCCAAGACATACACGGTCCTCCTTCAGACTGCCGCTGTTTTATAACAGTATTCCTTGAGTTTGCTTTCTAAAATGTAGAAAATTATTTGACTCCAGATTCCAGACATGCTCTTCCTATTCACAAACCAAAGCAATTTACCAATATGGTAGAAAGAAGAAATGGCTGGAAGCCAGGAGCCCTGGCTTCTTGCTCCAGTAACAAAGCGTAATGATTAAGAGCAAAGATTGACTCAGCTGCCAAGTCTAGCTCTACAACTTACTAGCTATTGACAGTAGCCTTGCTACTGAACTTCTCTTTATGCCTCAGTTTTCCCATCTGTTAAATAAAGATATTAATAGTTGGACCTACGTCATAGAGTTCTTATTAGGATTAAGTTGTTTTTAAATAGTTATTTATTTATTTTTTTAGTTCTCTGCGGACACAACATCTTTGTTGGTATGTGGTGCTGAGGATCGAACCCAGGCCGCACGCATGCCAGGCGAGCGCGATACTGCTTGAGCCACATCCCCAGCCCAAGATTAAGTTAAGATTTATAAAGCAAAACAATGTTTGGCACAAAGTAAATGTTGGATGAATATTTTCTGAAGCAAGCTGTGTGAGTTTCAGACAAGTCACTTAACTTGTCTGGACCTAGGTAACATTATTTTTCATAGGAAGTGATTGCACAACCTGTAAACTCTGCCAGCTTAAATCCTGATGAGTCAAATTTTCCAAACTGTCAAATAACATTTTTTTTTTCTGAATAGCTAGACAAATTTTGCTCCCAACATGTAGATTTCAAGTAACTTATTGTGGGAATGATTAGAAGAGAAAACTGTGTGATATAGTGAGAAAGGAGAAGTCAAGTCGAGGAAAAATCAAGATAAAGTCCTTGGAAATAAATTTTTGCAAGATTGAATTATGGAATCATATTGCTTTGAAGTTTGAACTTTGGAAGTGGTTTGATCTTGTCAAATCCAGCTTCTTTCTAACCTGTGTGACCATTGACTTAGCCTGTGTGACCATTGACTTAGCCTCTCTGAGCTTCACCATTTCCATATCAATGCCTACTTCCTGAATATTTGGTAATGAATATTCATTCACATAAAGCATAAGACTTGGCACATAGTAACAATGTAGTAACTAATGTTCTGGCAGTGATAAAAAAAAATAATAATGACCATGATGTTTATGAGCAAATCTTGTAATTTGATCACTAACTCTTCTATCAATTCATAAAAATCATTATAAACACAAAGGTTATATTAAATGAAAGGTATGACGCTGTCTCAATTCCCTCTTGTTAGCTGTCAGGCTTACCACATTTAAACTTTATAAATGTAACACAAATGTTGAAAACAATAATGTGCCATCACAACTTATCTCTTTCACTTTTAAATGCTTTATTTAAATACCCACAACTTAAAGTTTTCAAACGAAATTTTTAAATGGCCAATAAAACATTAGGTGATATTGTTTTACATTAGAAAGAAGCAGAGCAATATTAATAACTCAAGGATGTATGGCTGCTCAGCAGTAGAATCTAGACCAAGTCCTGTCCAGACAGGATTTCATTTCTTCCAGTGTCATTATCAGTGTGGCTGCTGCAGCTTAAATAGAGTTACTAACTATTTTGCAATTTGGCTGTATTTTAGTAGACAAGTAAATTTTTAAACTGTTTTTCAGGCCACCTATAAACAGTATATCAAATCCATAAGAATTATTTTAGAAGGAAAAATTATGATAAGGGTTTACTTTGTATATTTATTTTAGTTCATTAGAACCTTATGAAAGTTCTAATGTTGTTATCTGCTTGAATTTTATTGCATTACCATTTTTGGCAAAATACTATTTTAAAATTAAATAATGTACAAAAGAACATAAAAATTATCCCAAAACTAGACACTGAGAAATAAACCAGTAATACTTTGGAAAGTATCAAAAAGTAGTTCTCTCTTCAAATCCATATATCCAGTTGGGCATGGCAGCACATGCCTGAAATCCTAGCCACTTGGGAGGTTGAGGCAGGAGTATCTTAAACTCAAGGCCAGCCTGGACAAATTAGCAAGACTCTTTTCAAAATAAAAAAAAGCCTTGGAATGTAACTCAGTGGTCAAGTGAATATGGTTTTACATTAGTTATATCACAGTACGCAGAATTCCTTAACATGTTTTTCTCTCAAAAATATGTTGTAGTACTCTTTTTTAGCTCAGTAAATGTGAACATAAATCATCATTTTCACTGCCATATTGTATTCGTTAGTACATATTAGCAAACCTTACTTACTCCATCACTGATGAACAATTAAAACATTTTAATGCAATTGCTTTTTGCAGAATATTATCTTCTCCCTCTAATTAAAAAGTGGGTAAAGAAAGTATTTTTAAAAATAAAAGATCCCATTTACAGTGGCAATTTTAAACATTTGATATGTCATATGAATAATATATATTTAAATATATATTATTAATATCATCATTAGTAATTATTATTTGGTCCAAATTAAGGCAAGAGCACCTTTCAGGCAGGAAACCATTACCTATGACCTATTAAATAAATAGTATATATATTTAATATAGTATATATATATCATATATATCTCCATAATATTGGCACTAAAGTGAGAAACAAATAATGGCCCTGAACTGCAGGTGCCAGGTGATGATTAATGATGTCTCATTAATAATATCATGGCACTCTGTAAAGTAGTTTCTGGGGGTCAGGGGGTACAGAGGGAGGTGGCCCATTGGTGCTCTTTTCAAAGCATGTGAATTGTTCCTCTCACACTACTGTGCATGGCTGGTCATGGCAGAGGAGGAACACAAGGACATAGGCACGCAAGTCATAGAAGCCACATAGCCCCAACCATCCAGCAACTGATTACACAGAAGCTGGCATTTTTGAGATCAACTGAGAAAGATACTATTTAGAGGGAACTTCATGCAAGTAAGACAAGACTTGGGGACCTAAGGCCCACACTGGGAGGTAAGAGCCATATTGGGCTTTCTGAAGAAACTTCATGCTGGACCATAACTGAGAGTCTTCCCCTGTCTTGCCATGCCAACAAAGGGTTAAAGGTCATCACCTGCTCTCCTATATTCAGTAAAAACTAATCAATAAATCCTGTGATCTTTTTCAGAAATTCCCGAATTAAGGAACAAATACAAATCAAACCTCTGTTACCTTGAAAGGACAAAATTGTTTTCCAATTGTACTTGCAAATGGTATGTTAACAAACATACTGTGACTTGGGTATGCTAATATTAGATAAGGGTCTCTTAATGTAAGACATCTGGAAGCTCCTGATGACTTAAACAGAATGGTCTGGTTTTGGTCATACAATGTTTGCTTCAAACTATTTCTGTGTACTACAGAAAGAGGAAGTTCCCAGCCACACTATTTAATTAGTACCTAATTAAGAGCATCAACACGACAAGTGATGCAGGTTCTGGCCCCAGTGTTTGTACCTGGATGTGGGTAAACAAGTCTAGTGAGTCTTGGCCGTCTGACAGCTCTCAGCTGTCATTGGCACTACAGAGTCCAGGGAGGTGCTGATGCTGCTTGGCAAGTGCACACGAGCAAACGTTCAAAGCAGTTGGAGAAGACCAATCACACCAGGGGACCCCTGAAGAGAAAATATGGGAGTCTGGGTACAGCAGCAAACCCACATACCCACATATATGTGCTTCCTACTGAACCTAGTCATTCTTCCAGACACTTGAAAGGGTTAACAAACTTCTTCCATACTGAACCAAGGAGTCAGCTATTCCAAGATTACCTTTAAGAATATTGTTTGCCCAGGTAGAATCAGTTCTACTGCCAAAAACCAAATATTCATTTAATGCAAGCAAAATCCTCAATTATCAAATTGACTTGCCCCTGGGGAGCAATCTGCCTTATGCCCAAACACTGAGGGAATAATATCTGTATGATACTTGCAAATAAAGATGAGGTTGTTCATTTTTTATTAAATGTAACTGATACAGAAAAATTGTTCACATTTATGGGGTACACATTTATGGGGTACTGTGTGATATTTCAATATAGGCATATATTGTGTAATGCTTAAATCAGGTTAAACATGTATCTCCTCAAAGAATTATTTCTTGGTGGTAAAAATATTCAAAATTCTTTCTTCCAACTTTTTGAAATATATGATTGTTAATTTTTTTTTAACCTAGGCAACTTTTTTAAAAAAGAAAAACTGGGTGACTAAGCTTCTTATTCTTTCTTAGGCCCTAACCAATCATGTGACCTTGGACTAGCCATGGAACCTTTCTGGACTTCACTTTCTTTACCTATAAAATTAGAGAATTCACCCAAGAGTTTGCTATGGGCTTTTCCAGTTCTAAAATATGATTTGGTGCTGCATATTTATATAGTATATTCCTTCTGTAGATTTAAAGATCTCTCAAGAGACTCTCATTAGTATTCTCAATATTGCTGTGAGGCAGGTATGTGGCAAGGTTTATTATCCCCATTTTTTAATAAAAGACACAATGAGACACTTTGCTGACATAGCACTCTTGACCAAGTAAGGACTAGAAGTTGGGTGTCCTGATACTAATCAAGAACTCTGTTAAACCACTTTGCTACTAAACTAAATGGAAAGTCTCAGATGAATAAAATATTTTGTGCTCATGGGGGCAAAATATAGTTTGATCATCTTGCAGAGATATAATGGTTTAAAACAATGATCTCCAAATTATATCCCATATACTATTCCAGGTGGTTTATTCAGTTCTCATTGACATATTCCTATGCATGTTTTCTCTTTTCTGATAAAATATCTAAATGTGAAACTACTAAAGAGAGAGAGTATTAAAAATGTGTATAGGAAAAGGAAAAAGAATGTCTGAAGTAGTAATCATTAAATTTGCAATGGAAAGTCTTCAGATAATAAACTATATAATTCAGATTAATATACAGAAATTAGAGCTAACACTCAAGCATCTCTATCAATGTAATGAGATTATCATCTAAGAAATAATTCAATTTTCAGTAATAGTATATATACATGAAGACTGATAATGAGTTTAAGATTTTACCCTACTTATGGCAACATAACCAGTTAGCCTGCCATAGTTTCATGAATGCTTATAGAAAATATGATGCTCAAGTCAGAATTAAAAGATGTTATTACTATAAGTAATAGCAATAACCAGAGTATCATTATTTTTGCTTTGGTTTTTCAAGCCCTAGTTTCCACAGGATGATGCTAAAAAAAAAAAAAAAAAGGCAGGTGACCATTGCACACGTAGGATGTCGAGCTTAGAGATCTTGAATCATTTATTGTAATGGAAAGTAAACATTCTGCCTTTTTCTCCTGAGGGAGACACTATCTCTATCATCTAAGGCAGTTGACTATATCAACATGCCTGAAAAGATAGCCCAGGATAAAATCAATAAATGCCTCAGTGGAGACATTTTGTGTTTCTCCAAAAGTGGAGAAAAATTCCTGACAATATTTTCCAATTTTTATTTGACTGTCTATGTATCTGTTGTACTAAAGATTCTTATGTCCTTATAGTAGGCTGTTTTTCAATACTATAACAAAATACATGAGGCAAACTAACTTCATAAAGAGCTTTATTTAGCTCATAGTTTTGAAGGTTGATAGTCCAAGATAGAGCAGCCTCATCAATTCAGTCTCTGGTGAGGACCTCATGGCATCATGGCAGTGGCACATGTGGGAGCAGAAGATCATATCACCAAGAGGAAACCAGAGAGAAACTAAAGGGTCAGGATCTAGCTCTTACAAAAGCTCCAGAATCCCACAAAAGCTACCTTAATCACTTCCAAAGGAAGCCACCACCCCTAATCTCTGATTAGGCCCTGCCTCTTAAAGGTGCCATCACCCCTCACATCACCAAGCAGGAGAACAACAAACCCTCCAACTTGTGAATTCTTGAGGGACACACACATTCAAACCATAGCAGTGCTCACAGTGAATAATGTAAAAATATTGATGAAAACCAGGACATGAAAACCAGCCTGCACTCTTGCTGGATATTTCTGGTTTCTGTCTCCATCCTAAAAGTTCAGTGAATTTCAAGCAGATAAACTTTTTGGTTCACACCTAGCTGTCTTCCTTTCACTCCCCTCCACTTGTTAAAATGGAAGCCACACACATGCCAGGGGAACACGTGCACTGCACAGTCTTGTGAGCAAATGAAGTCCTGGAATTGCTCCTTGCTCTATAAGGAACCTGGGCTTGGTCTGTTGATGTTCCTCATGGCTCAGCTTTCTCATCTATAAAATAAAGGTGATAACACTATTGCAGAGTCGGGAGAGGATTAAAATAACTCATATATAGAAAGCACTTAAAACCGGGCCTGTCACATGGACATCTGATAAAGGAAATTTCTCCAGCTAATATGGGAAAGTTTGTTTATCAGCAAACAGATTACAGAATACCTTACTTAATTGTGACCCAAGTTAGTAGTGCTATTGCTTAAAACAGATGACATTAAGAGAAACAGGTAGATAATGAACAGCACACATTTTTTGGAACCTGCCTACCTTTCCTAGTTTGCTTTTACCAATGGGGCAGGGTTTGCGGGGGTAGAGGGGGATTTGATCTAGCTCTCACATTAAAAAAGAAAACGATTGCAGAACTGTTTGACATATCAGATGTATCTCATCAATTATTTAATAAGCATTTTCTCCCATGCTCAAGATTGAACATAAAATTGCTAATTTTGTTTCTTAAAAAGATTATGAGATTAAGATTGGTCAGCTGTGACCTTCCCTCTGTACAGAGAAAGTTTGGTTTCACAGAAATATAAATTGTTATCTTAAGTGGACATATGAAGGTCTTTCAAAGTGGTACAACGAAGAGTTCCATACAAACAAATATAGAACAACAAGAAGTAAATAAATGGCAATGACATTTTTTAAATGACATTTTAAAATATTTAAAGGGACTGCAGGAACGATAAGTGCATCTCGTGTGCAACTGTCTTTGAAGTTCTAATCTCAGTTCATGCCACTAAATCATCAAGGAAGATTATTTTTAACTTGTTATGTAAAGGTTTTAGAAAAAAAAAATCAAGGAGCTCTCTCGGAGTATGAAATGTCAATCAGAAAGAAGTTTTTGTACAGTCTGGGTGTACGAAGGTGATATATGGATGGAACAGAGAGAATTAATTTATCCTACAATTTTCCAAAAGAATATGAAAAGATTTACAGAATGGGAATGAATGACGCATTTTCCTAAACATCTTTGAGATGCTTTGTAGGTGGAATATTTTGTGTGGCTAACCCACAGTGCAGATTTGACCATTTAACAAAACATCCTTACTGAAACTAGATGTGAATTTGATAACAAGCCCCTCCGGGAAGAACACCAGCATCCCTGAGGTTCCAGAGAGTAGCTCGAACACCAGCCAGAGGAAGGACTCCACCGGCCTAGTGAACCCATTCTTTTTCCTCTATTCCCTTCTTACCCACCTTTCTTTGCATTTTCCTCTTGTCTTTTCTCTCAAGTACACATGTGGACCCTTGTGTGTTTACCTTTCTTAATCTAATCTTTTTGTCTAAAATTTAAATTTCCATGGGGCCCTCCCTGCCTCTAAAATAAATGTTAATATGTATAATATAAAATGTACCCCTCTCTGTCCCCCCCCTCCCCGCCACCACACTGAATTTGTCAAGTCATTGGGCAACATTTTGATTACAAACATCCCTTTACTTAGGGGTCAGCATGAAGTCCCTCTTTCTCTCAAGAGAGTGAATTGTACACTGTACTAAAGTAGTACACTGTCCACCTTCCTTTAATCATATCTTCAATTTTTTTATTTCTATAATAGGAAACATAAATGGTGCCATCTCTGCAGTTGGGGAGAAAACGAAAAGATCCAAATTTCTCTCACTCTTTAATGTGGGTGAGCCATGATCTACTTGTTAAAATTCTTGGATTGCTAATAAAAGTCATAATATACCAAATGGTGGTAATTTGGATGAAACAAGCATATCAATCATTGAGGAATGGGCTCATGGCTCTTTATCTGGGCAGAATCATTAAGTAGAATTTATGATATATAATGTATACTATTAAGCAGCTTCCATTAAACTTGCCTGCCAAACTCATTCTATACGGAGGGACATTTCTAAGAACAAGACGTATGCAAGAGCGCCACCTATAGTAAAACTTCCACATTTATTTTACAATGCTAAAAACCCCGATATTTTAAAGCAGAAAACTTATAAGAAAAATATCCAAGAAATGAGATGCCTGGTTTAATTGATAAGCCCAAATCATCTAAAAAATTTACAAAATTCATTGTAATAAAAAATAAATATTCGAAGATTTTTCTGGCTAAGGGGGGGAAAGCTCTCATTTTGCAGACAATTTGAAACCACAGGAATAGCATTTCTCATTTTAAAAAAATGTTAAATAAATAACTGGCAAAATGGTTACAGTGTTTGCCATTCTTATACCAGTCTTTGTTTTTCTGTATGTTAACTGTGCTCTTAGCAATCTTCTTTCTTTGAAACCTGAAAGCAAGAGTCATTTAGTGTACAAATACATAAACTTCTTTCTATTTATTGTTTTTAGAAGATGCATCACCCAAATAATTTACTTCAGCACAAATATAAATTCAATAAAGAATGCCAAGAAAATGGTGACTAGTACTACTCCTGTGAAATGTCCTTTAGGAGTTGATGTCCACAGAAATTTAGTCTTAAATACTTGGTACTTTGACCTAAAAGCTAATTATGAGGGAGTTGAGCCAAAAAAGTGAGATGAATAAAAAGAAAGTTCATTGGTATGGCAGAGATAGTTGCCAGAAACAGCTTACAAATCATGAGTCTACGCAGAGATGAAAAGTGGAGTCTAAATTATTATTCGACTAGGTCCTTAAATCAATGGAGAGCAAAAAGTGATTACAATGGACCTTTAATTTTCAACTCTAAAAAGTCAACACGGTAGCATGTTTAACAGTGTTTTACTGCAGGCCGTTAACAGAGCCCTTGACTTTTTCATTTCCAAAAGCAATACAGGTTTTTCTTGGTGTTTTGTTAAACATCGGCCACAATCCATCCATGCTGCAGATCACAGAGGAGGCTGCTCCAGCTCTCTGGCCAATCGTGGGTTAGTCAGAAGTGGACCAGGAAAGGATGATGCCCTCAGGTACCCCTCATTATCTCACACTCGGGCCCTCTGGCTTTTAGTGGTCTCATTGTTCCTTTTGGTCGGTTGGATTTAAGTAGATTCAGTTGCCCATCAAGCAAAGTGCCAGAGAGCGCTGCACACTGACGTCCTCTGCAGAGCACGAGGAGCGGGGACAGCAGCCACTTTCCCACGGTGCACTGCGACAGTGCTTCATCTGGGCCCTGGGAGGCCCACTTCTCAGGATGAGAGGATAATTCACTCGCTATAGCCCATTCAATCTTCAGCCTCTCGGCTGACGCTGCCAACAGAAGTGCCAATTAATGCCAATTACAATGGTGACTTTTCTGATATGGGCACCTACTCATATAGGCCATCAAACAGCCATCATATATTAATGACTGTCAGTCATTACCAATATGGGCCAAGTTTGAACTAGTGACCTAGAGGAGAACTGCTCTTTATCCTACTTCCAACTCCCTGAACCATCCAATTCCCCTCCCCCTTTCTTGGCCAATGTTCTTAATTATAGTTTTGTACCTGAATAATGAATGTGCTACATTTTGACAGTGACAATTGCTGAAACTGTGACAGCAGAAGTGCAGCTCCTGTCTGCCATTTAGCAGTCCCTGTCACAGCCTTCAGGCCAGTGAGGTCCAGTTCAGACCTTCAGGGGGCACTATTATTTCTTTTGTCATGTAATCGGGTGCATTTTCTATTTGTCTTTACTACTCCTAAGAAATAAGGAGAGCATTTTTATGCAGATAAATGTGTCATGGACGTCTATGTAGATGCTGCCGGTAGTCCTTTCTTATCTGCTTATTATTTCCCATCGCCTCATGAGTCAGAAACTCACCCTTACAATTAAACATGCTGCAAATTAATCCGGAATTGCACCTTTTGGTTTCAAAAAAGGAGAGCAACTCATACACACTCCAAATGACAGAAACATGTCAAGTTCCTTTTGTAAACCTTTCTTTCCTTGAAAATCATCTGAACTCAATCTGGGATGTGAAGTCTGAAATGATTGGTCACTGCCTGCTGATGGGGCGCTATTATATTTTGGAATTTGGAAGTCCTTGAGACTGGACTCATTTAATTCTCAGGATACCCAGTAACCAACAGTGGTCCCTAGAATTTGTTTCAAATTTGTATTATTTCTAACTTGGGGGTAGAAGTATTTAGGAGGTAAATGGACTAAACCCCTCACTCTACCTTCCTAGAAGCTGGGGAAAAGACTCAGAAATTACCCCTCATTTCTTGCAAAATTAAGTAACCAAATGGTAGAATATATTATACTTTCTCAAAGTAGCACCAACACAATTTGTGAAAAGCATTCTTGCATTTCCCTTATCTCCTCTAAATCCATGTGTTTCAAAAAAGAATAGGATTCCATTTAAGGAATTTAATTCTTACACATCAATTAAGAGATGAAGTAAACTGCCCTGTTCTCCTAGTAGATTATGACAAAATTAAGATTAAAACTTTAAAATATTTGGGGGGGGGGGTATGGGTATCAGATATTGAACTCAGGGGCACTAAACCACTGAGCCACATCCCAGCCCTTTTTATTTTTTATTTTGAGACAGGGGCCTTGATAAGATGCTGAGGATTTTTTTTTCTTTTGAGGCAAACCTCCTGTGGGTGCCACACACACACAACTGCATACAATTGGTGACCTGAAAAGCAAACAGGATTAGCACCATTCTGTGATCAGGAAAAGGCAGCTGAGGAAGTGGGGGAAGTTGAAGCAACTGCCCAAAGTAAGACAAAGTAGCAGAACCAGCACGGGAACACAGGTATCGCTGGTGCCAAGAACAGGATTATTCAACAAAGCCCATGATTTTGTGGAGATTTAGAGAAGTGGCTTGGGGTTCCTTGTGTCAACTCAAAACTGCTGCACAAAATCCTCAGGCAGTCCATGGATCTTTAGAGATGTCAAGTCATGCCAAGTTACCTACCGTAGAGTAAAATGGGACAGGCCACATCCAATACTAAATAGAGGTGACAGAAAACACTCTGCTTTCCATTCTTGCTCAGTAATGCTGATCCATAAAGAAAGGAGACTGGGAGGTAACAAACACAGGACACACTTTTTCTTGAACATTCCTAGTACATGAATCCCTAAGGCCGCCATCTAAGAATATAAATAAAACACAATGAGATTATTAATTTTATCAGTGACCATTCATGAAGTCAACTGAGAGTTTTACTTTCATTATATGCTATTTCGTCTCCATAGTGGGTATTAGTATTCCATTTAGTGGATGAATAAACTGAGGCTCAACAAAATTCAGCAAGTTGCCCAAATATGCCAGGTTTCAGCTGGGATCTGGGCCCATGATCTCAAACTCCAGGAGCCAGAAACACTGTTCCTCAATAAGACCTTTATTCCCATACCTTTCTTCCTATTTGGAAAAACAGTTTTAAAGCATCAGCCTTAAGAGAAAAATATTAAAAACATGCTGAAATGCCTCTTCACTTCAATGGCCTATTTCAAGTGTCCTAAACCTTTCCTACATTTAAGAAGAAGATTGGGGGGCCCAGGTCACAGTGAACAGATGACTCAAGTCTAGAAAAATAAATAAATAAAAATCTGCTGTTCAAAAGAGTTTCTCCATCAGCTACAGAAGAAATTCCCTCTAAGACATAACAGTCCCTGGGTTTTGAAAAATACATGTTGAACTGTCCCTTCTGCCCTAGTAGATAGGCTTAGGTATAGTGTTTCCTTTACATGAAGCATTAAGACTCAAGAATCCCTCCGAGTACTATATGAAATAGATCTGAACTATTAGAAATAATTCTGGGGATAAACTTGTCCTAAGACTGAAACTCTAATCTTGGATGAGACATATCTTCAAAAGGCATGGCACCATCCCAATACGAAGCCATTTGGGACCAAATGCAAGGAAAGTATCCTGGAAGTTAAGCAATTTTAAGATCATAGTAAGGAATCCTTTAGAATATAGATAATAAAATTGTTCAGGGGTTGAATGCAAATTCCCAAAGGATTAAAGGAAATAATAAAAGTTAGTGATTTCAGGAAATCTGACTTGGAAGAAATGTGCCAAATTCAGAGAAATTCACTAATTGAGAATGCACTACTGAAAAGTAGGTATTATTTGATGGTACAGCTGAAACCGAACAGTTTCTGAGTCCAGGGAAGACTTAGGTTGCAATTTCAACAATTTCTGACAACTTCTCTACAGAAATGACTGAGGATATCTTTAAAAAGGAGAAAAATGTAAAAATGTTCCATTCTTAAAGCCAAACAGGTAAATATACAAGAAAGAAACAAAAAAGCGTAAGGGTGGGCATTTGGTTTTCAAAGAACAGTAGGAATTGATGAAAACATCGAGAATGAAAAAGAACACTAAATAAAGATGTGAAACAAACTAAATGTAGGACAAAAATTAAAGTGTGAAGACGGAGTCGTGTGCATACGTCTTCTCTATCCTGCTTCTCCTATTAAAGCTAGCAATTCATCTTCTTTTAAAAGGTTAAAGCCCTCTCCTACTTAACTAATCTTCTCTGAAAGCTTTTTTTCTCCTGTGCTTACATTTTTCTTTCTAGATTTGACGGTATTTTCCTTTCTCTGACTACATTTGGAATGCTACTATTTCAACTTTCAAACAGTTTGTATGCAAGATGTTGTTTTGTGTAAAGAAGGGGAAAGATTGACAAATCTAAACCAAACAGGGAAGAATTATAAATATTTTGCTTCACTATTGCAGCTTTCTCCATATGCCTCAAATAAAACATTTCCAATCAAGCTCCACTTCTGCAAAAAGCTTACCAACAAAATCCATCTTTATTTGTATGTAACATGTGTAAATGTAATTAGCTTTTTTAAAAGAAACAACTGAAATATGATGTTTCTAGAAAGGAACTGGATATTTTTTTCATTTTTAATTTTTTTTGCAAATGAAATCTAAAACTGCACAGGCTATTGACAGACTGATGGCTGGGTCGGTTGCCAGAAACTGGTTAGGAAGTCGGTATGAAGGTCACTAATTTCATTCTGTTTTATTTCAACAGGACCTTGAAACAAAGAACACAGCCTTAAATAGATGGTGAGGAGGGATGGGTTATTAAACAACTGCTTTACTATCGGTTCTGTGTGATTTCTAAGGTGGTTTTCACCAACATATATATTCTAAATTTGATCGTAAACGTGAAATGGAAACAAGGGAAGGAAATAATATTGGTAGCAGTGACAGATTTTCATTTTGCAATGTTCTTTGCATTTTCCTTTCTGTTTCCCCAAATTATTAAAATCTGACACAGATCAGCTACTGGTTTTGGTGTTGAGTGTGTGTGTGTGTGTGTGTGTGTGTGTGTGTATTTTAATAGATGTCTAGGCTATGAAGAAGGTTTTCTTTGAGACATTTCTATACTTTCTCCACTATTTCAGTTGTCTTTCTCAGATACTCTCTTTTGTTTTGTCAACTTCATTTTTCTCATGAACAATGGGATTACACTAAAGTAACACACTTCCTTATAACAGTTATTTGTAAAAGATTTTTTCAATAAAATCACCTCACTTGGAGAAGGGAAAGAATACTTCTATCACGAATATCATGCTTGATAAAAGTAACCGTTAAAAATATTTGCTTCATTTTTGTCTTTTATTAGAGGAAATGACTAAATAAACTCATAAATGTTTTGAATGATGTAGTATGCATGAAATCATTATTCACTGTAGAATTATAGTTGAAAGAGGTTTCTTTGAAATCTAAATACAAAACCCTAGAATTTGTTCTTAGTTCTTGTTATGGTTTAGATGTGGTGTCCCTCAGAAGCTCATGTGTGAGACAATGCAAGAAGGTTTAGAGGAGAAATGATTGGGTTATAGCCTTAACCTAATCAGTGAATTAATCCCTGGTGGGGTTCACTAAGTGGTAACTGGAGGCAGGTGGGGAGTGGCTGGAGGAAGGTTCACTAGGGACTTGGCTATGGGGTAAATATATATTTGTTTCTGGGCAGGGGAGGCTCTCTCTGCCTCCTGATCACCATGTGAGCTACTTCCCTGTGCCACGCTCTTCTGTCGTGTTGTTCCTATCTCACCTCGGGAAAACCTTGAGGAATAGAACTGGCTGTCTATAGATTTTGACCTCTAAAACTGTGAGTCCTGAAGTAAACTTTTCGTCCTCTACAGTTGTTCTGGTTGGGTCTTTTAGTCACAGCAGGTGTGTGTGTGGGGGGGGGGGGCTGACTAAAACAGTTCTAAAAAAAAAATCACATTTTCCTAACAATTTATTTTAAAATGCACACACATACATAGGCACACACACTCACAGACTTGGTATAAGCCTACTAAATAGTACAAGAAGAAATTAATGGGAAAAGTAAATTAGTCAAAAAAGAAAGAAATTCTAAAGTGCCCCAACAATAGATGTAAATTTTTAAAAAATGAAGCATAAATACCAAACAGAACCCCAAAGTCCCATTAGTGTGAGGTTGTTACACATTTCTTGTTACTTGAATTATCACCAGACCTTTGTAGTGCCATGAGCCCTCCACCCACCCCGCAGTGATATGAGGCCCAGGACCAACCCTTCAGAGGCAATTCACCCAAGTCAAGCTCTAAAAATAGGGTCCACTGACCCAGGATGGAAAAGAGACCACATTTATTTCCCCCTTTGGCTACAAAAACTCTTTTGTTCCAAAACCACCAATCGGGATGGATATTATGTGGTGTTGGACACTGAACGTGTCCTCCCAAATTTATACCATGAAACCCGAATCCCTAGTGTGATGGTATTTGGAGGTGGAGCCTTTGGAGGTGATTAGATCCTACAGGTAAAGCCCTTATGATGGTATTAGTGTCCTTATATGAAGAAACAGAGAGACCTTGTCTCATATTCTCCACCCCTTCTTGAGAGATCCCAGCAAGAAGACAGTTGTCCAGTTGTCTGGAAGCCAGGAAGAGGCCCCTCACCTGAACCAAATTCTGTTGGCACCTTTGTTTTTTTCCCAACCTCCAGAACTGTAAGAAGTAAAGGTGAGTTGCTCGAGCCACCAGTATTCTTTCCGCCTCCACCTGCCCCCAGTCCTAGGGATTGAACCCAGGGGTGCTCGACTGCTGAGCAACATCCCCAGTCCTTTTTGAGACAAAGTCTCACCAAGTTGCTTAGGGCCTCACGAAGTTGCCTGGGCTGGCCCCGAACTTGTGATCCCCCTGCCTCAACCTCCCAAATTACTAGGATTACAGGTATATACCACCATGCCTAGCCCCCAGTATACTTGATATGGTAGCCCAAACTAACACACCTGATTTGACAAACCGGTCATGAGCTAATTTTTCACAAACCTACAGTAACCCCCCAACACTTTTTCAAATACTAGATGAAACTTCCCTCCTCACAGCAGCCAGACCCCTATGCCGCAGTCTGGCTGGGCACAAATCACGAGCCACTGAAGCAGGAATAAACTTTATTTCTGAACTCCACCAGCACACTCCACACACGCTCCCCAGGAACTCTCCTGAAAGCCATGCAGCTCCTCCAGGAACCAGCAACCGGAAATATCCCTCCTCCGGCACTTCCCCAACCAATGGGAACTCTCTGGGAATCCCCGCGAGAGCTCAAGCGGATCTCAATGGGAACTCCGCCAGAACTCAAAAGTCCTTATCTTAGTGGCTCCCTAGCGTCACCTCTCAACCACTACTTCTGGCAAAAATGCCATGCATCATCCCGACTCGGCTGTGGCCCTCAACACCCATATATACTATGTTTTTTTCCTACTGAATGACTAACAGGAAGGAAGTCTCTACAGCATGGATACCCTGGACAAAGAGATGATTCCTTTCCTAGATGGGATCACATGAGATTTCATCATGCTACTCAAAATGGTGCTCAATCGAAAACATACAGATTGTATATTTCTGAGATTTTTCCATTTAATAATTTTAGACTACAGATAAGTGACACCATGGAAAATAAAATTGTAGATAAGGAGAGACTATTACACATTCCAGCAATTCCTCTGACACAGCTCTGCCTCTCTGCTAACGTAGCTGGCAGATCTAAAAGGTTCTTGGCATCACCCTTACCATGTAAGTGCCCTTGGCTTTTTACGCTGATGACTTTTTGTTCTGATCCCAGTGTAATCACATGCCTTTTCTGCTCCCTCTCTGTCCCCTGTTGTCCTGACTTATCTACCAAATCCAAACTCCATATTGGCCCCACCAAGGGGGTTCATGCCTCAGAGACAGTAGCAAGAGAACATCTCGGCCAGAGCTGTGTGCACAACTTTGACCGTCTTACTTCTTCTGGCTCTTGCATTCTTTTGTGAACCACCTAAAGTAAGGACAAGCACTTCTCCATGCTATCTATAGAGTGCCACATCTCTTAGGTTCTCCCTTCCTGTACCCTAAACTTTGCTTGCTTCTAAAATACATTTTCATATGATCCTAAGGACACATGATCAACTTCCCTCATCATCTAATCCTCAAAGGTAGACACACACTGTAGCCTTCATAAGTCTGGGGTACACAAAGCAATTCTTCCTTTTATTTCCTCCCACTAATCAGCTATTAGATTGCATGTTTTACATAGGAATTTCAATCAACTAGTCATGCAAATGTTCTTTCTTACAAAAAATTGCCCCTACTGTGGGGGAAAAAATTATTAAAAATTTTAAAGGATCCCAATGTTAAACAGTTTCTGCCTTCTTTGGAAATTTACACACACACAGGGAATGGTAACAGTGGTAGTGACTGGAATTTATAATCAGGGCTGATAATCTCTTAAACTCTTCATTTGTTGTACATTAACTTCACAAAAGAACATTACAGTGAAACTACATCTTCATGATTTTAACATATGAGGCATTAGCTTACATATCTTGCTTTTCAGAATTTCTGATTAAATGTTTTAATTTAAATGGAAAATAATATTTAATGTAATATCTAGCCTAAAGTGTCCCTGAAGCTTCAATTGCAAACAATCATAATAAAGAATGTTCTTGTTTAATCTACAAAATAAGTACATTTGATTTTAATTACTTGGATAATGACCAAGCAAGTACATCAGGCACATCCCTTCCAAGAGATAATGAAAGACACAGAGGAGCAAACAATATTCCTGCGAGCAGACCGAACAGACCATCACATTCTGACTCTAAGGATGACTCCACTAATGAAAATCTGTCTTTGCAAATGACTCATCTTCTGAAGACTGTTCTGAAGATGTTGGAAATCAGAAGGATGTATGTGAAAATGAAATTAATCAATATGAAGATGGGGAACAGCAGTCTATCACAGAAGGGCTGTTTGATAATAATGAAATTGAGGAAACAGTCAGTGGTAGAGAAACAAATGAAAGCACAGGAAATGTCAATGATAATAATGAATAAGTAACTGATTCTAGAAATCCAACAGGAAGAAGTTAGCAAACAAAGACAAAATATCACACGTATAAATGACAAAGGCATGAAACCAGGATTACTTTTACGTTCTCTCCAAGTTTCTAAAGATATGAAAACACTGATGGGGTAGGAAATTTAGCAGAAAGAGGTATCCACAATTTCCAGAACTTCACATCAGTAGTGAAGCTACAAGCGTGTCCATTTAGACTAAAGCAATGGTGCATAGCAGCAATGGGAGGTAACTCTAGAAAGTTCTACTGATTTCCAGGAGGTGTTTGGAAATGTCAGTTTGAATCCTCTTGTTTCTTGTTTAACTGACATTTTTTTTTATCACAATGCTCCACAGTCCTACTGGGGTCCACTATAGTCTGTCACAGCAGTATGACAGTTCTGTCTTTCTGTCTTCAGCTGCTCTAAATTCATTTTTTTTAAAGTGTAAATTTTTCTTTGTCTCCATTGTGTGTTGCTTATCAACTTCAATTCCTTCATGCATGCCATTGTCCATAGTACCAGTGGTAAATTCACACAACCATGTTATGGTACCTGGAAGAATTATGGTTCCCCTGAGTATTTGAAGAGCAAATGCCTTTGGCTCTGCTGTGCATGCTGTCTAGAAGATTCCTGGCTACTGTGCAAATAATCCATTCTCTATACCATAAATATCCCCTTTTCTCACCACAAAACTCTACACTCCAAAAGAATTGTTTGAAATCAAGTCTGCTTAACCTAATAAGCAATTATTTAACTCAGTTACGTCCTCTAAATATTAGGCAAGCCAACCAACAATTCATATTTGTTCATCTTTTCTTCTTCTTCATAGACAGACTAGGTTTTTGTTTATTTGTTTAGATTTTTTCTGCAAATCCAACATATTATGTGTGGATGTTATTTCTTCTTGTCCTATAACTCATCAGTAAGGTTTTCCTCAGGTTGGACCATACTCAATCAGCACTTAATAAGTACTGAGTGTTAAAAAGTTAAAGAAAATTACATTGAATCTCAAAAACTGATGAAAGAACTGGGTTGGAGAGGAGAGGAATAGGGTAGATAACTATATTACCGTGTGCAAATATTACTTTAATTCGATCATTTTAATTCGATTTTTAAAAATACATCAGAGGGGTCACTGAAAATGAGAACTGAAACGTTCTAATTGGATTTGGCATTTAGACCATTTGCTAGATTTTCTAGGTCATTTCTGTGAAGTTGTATGAGTGTCAAACAAGGAGCAGTGTGTCAAAGTTGAATGAGAAGTGAAAGGGACAGCATTTGTGGACACTTCTTTCAAGGCATTTGGGTCAAAGTAGAGAAGAGAGTTACAATTGATGAGAGTAGGTGGGCACTTCTTGCAGAATGGGAAAGCACTGAGTGTGTGCATAAGTTAAGGGGGAAAAGTGAAACAATATAGTAATATTAAGGAGAGTGGTGGGTCAGTTGATGGAACACTTCCTCTACACTCTGGGAAGGGTACTGGCTATCAACAGTGAATAAGATGCTAGCTGCCTTTGGGGAACACAGAGATTGAGAGTGAAGACACATTACACAAGTGTGTGCGAGGTGTTCCAGGAACATAGAGGGCATTAGGACTGTCAAGAAAAATATAATAATCTTCACTAAGTCTGTCTGACCAATAGAGAAAAAGTGAATGAAAATTTCAAGCAAAGAAAATAGCAAGCAAAGGGCCCAGTAGATGTGAAAGAACACAAGATTTGGGCAATATATTCAGAAGAAAATAATCTGTATGGGAATCGGCTTAAATATGAACTGAAAAGATAAACTGAGACAGGATAATAAAAATCTTGAATGTTCTTCTAAAGAGTTTGAAACTGATCTCCTATTCATTTATTCTTGAAACATTTTAAAAAGGGGTACTTTCATGTTCCATTTTATGAGACTTTGCATTGTTTTAATGATTACCTTGATCGTGCAGTATTACATAATAAAGTAGTTAAAAGAAAAATTAAAAAAAAGGATTTATCATATGCCTAACATTTGTAAAGGATTGGAGGAAACACACACAAAACAAAATCTCTATCTCTTAGAAATAAACAACATGAAAGAAAGATGTTACTACAAATGTCTTGCTTTGGCCAATCAAATGTAAGTGGAAGTGACATCTGATATGTGCCCACATGGAAGCATTTAACTCTGGGTGTCATGTTGTCCAGCCTACATTTTCCTTGCCATAGAAATCACAGGAAAACATTTAAACATGGAAGAGTCATAATAGCATGGCAGCCTAGCATGTCAGACCAACACCAATAGGTTGCTCCACTTAGGGAGAAAGAACTGATCATAGATTGAGCTACAGAGATTTAGAGTTTGTTATTGCAACCTGACATCCTGACTAATACTCTGGAGCAACAGCCAAGTCACAGAAGTGTTTTGCCCAGTACTGTTGGCATTCAACTTGTTAAATGCTGTATGGTTTTTCACCAGTTCCACAGTACACTGAGTTTCTGGCAAACGAAAATTGGAAAGTAGTATTTTTTCAGTTCATAAATTCTCATTTAATTCATATAGAGGCTTACTTATTTTCAGACATGTAAGCTTTTAAATATGGACAGAATTGACACTACTGTAAGACATCCAGAGAACACTCAACCACCACCACAATCCTTATCATCCCCTCTAACCTCATTCCTCACAGGTCCCATCGCAAATCTCATGCTTTGGAAACTACAGAATTGTCTTGTGCTTCATGGAATCCCTGCCTTTATTTGATAACATATACTATTTTCTTTCCCTGGAACATCTTTTCCCAGTCATTGTCTAATATCCCAGAAGACCATTTTTTTTCTATGCACTCCTTTACATGCACACACACACACACATTATAAACACACAAAGCAATCCTTCCCACAAGTAAAAGAAATGAAAAGGAAACATTTTATTGGCTATTTCATGAGGTGTTTAGATGAGTACTTCACCTGCTTCTCTCTCATGGTTTTTAAAACTCTATGCCTCGTATACATACATACATTTCATCAGCTTTGAGAACAAAATCGATGTCATTCACAGGGTCCCTAGCCTGAGATCTTGCATGTATCAGGCTCTCAGTTACTTTTTTAATGAATGCATGCATGCCTTCAAATACCTCTTTCATGTCTTCGACATTATTTATATGTAAAATCGTTCTGAAGGGGAAGAAATCTGATTAGAAATTAATATAATCTTTTTCCTCTACTATTATGACTGATTTCCTGACTTACACACTTATTCCAGTAGCAGGTTGTAGGATCTGCTTTAAAATCACACCCTGTCCCAAAAAAAGGCAAAGAGAGCCAGGATCCTACTGCAGGGGCCTTCCTTCTGAAGGCATTTAGGAATTTTATCTGTTATACATACCTCATGAGCATGATTACCTAACTATCATAAAGTAAGACTCACTGTAACCACTGACCAATCAGAAGACATGGGTAAACTTGTGGGAGGAAGCCCAGAGAAACAGTAAAACAGCTTTAGGCTTCACGGGACACTAATTAATCATTTTGGCTAGAAAGCCCCTCTCCCCATGGAGTATAATGGCTTCCAAGGAAGGTTTGGATGAAATATTTCACCAGATGGATCAAGTACCTACATTAAGACTCCACCACCCACACCCTTATGTATTCATTTATTTCTCCATAAAATATCTATCTGATAGTGTGTTGAGGTAGTCAAGTCTGTCCTAACAATAGGCTGAAGAACATGTTGTGGGACAATTCACCTCCGATTTGTCATAGCTGAGTGTCAGCTAAAATGGATGGTTCATCATTAAAATTATGTCATTAAATATCAAGCAATGCAGAGCGATTCAAACTTAAGATTTCAGTTGTGGTCTTTCTGACTAAATGCTGCAGAATGGCACAATGACAGTGGCATGCTAATTCTGCAAAAATTCAGGGCCTATTTTGCACTGCTTTGTTTTCATTTCGAGAAAATAACATATCTCCTTAACCTGAAAACCATATGGAAAATAAAAATCTTTGTAGCACATGCTTCCATTGGTCTCCATATTTAAATTACAAACTTCATAGCAAGTGTTGCCATTTCTTATGGGACAACACAGGCACAAGTACACAATTGTAGAGATAAGAAAAGGGAGGCTAGGCTAAGAGAAGTTAAGTGACCAAAATTGACTTGCAATGGACAGAGCCAGTATTCAAATCCAGCTCTTCTACAAAGCCGAGGCTCCTTCCAAAATTACACTTTGTTACATAGCACAAAGCTTTATCAGAGTTTTTGTTTAAGAGTTGTATACATATATGTAAGAAACACATTGGACTTGGAAAGAAGGAACACAGAAAAAAAAAAGCATTTCAAGAACTTAATCTTCTGCTAAGAACAGACAATGGTTTTAAAAACTTAGGCATAAAATATTAGTTTTGTTTTTACCTAAAAATTAATAATGATCAGCTTTATTTGCAAGGCTTTATAGCAAAGGTTAAAATAAATGTTGATAAATTAAGACTATTAACACCAACCGGTAATAGTCTAAACAGCAATTTAGTGGCACTGCCATCGTACACTTTAATGAAATGAAAATTTGAATTGATTGTATAAGGAAAGAATCTCTTGTTTATTCTAATCTTAATATTATGGTTGATAATTTCACCAGCAGTCCTGATGAAAATGTACCTGATATAACAACACCACAGGAAACTAATGATTATAATGAATCTACTTGTCGCTGAAGTACAAAGACACAGACTCATAAATCTTTTAAAAATTACTAAAAGCAAACAAGTGATCAGGACAAGCAAATCGTTATTTTATCATTGTTTGTATGTCTTCTACTTTATATTTATTATCTATTTCCTGGAGAAAAATGATCAAAATACCTTTTAAGTATTTGCATTTAATTTCAACCTTTACAATCTGGACTCATGGAGCTCTTGAAGACTGAATTTCAGCAGCCTTTGTTTAATTGTCCTTGTGAGAAGGCCATTTAACCTTTTCTTTTCCTCTTCTTCAGAAGACAGTAAGTCGTCCACTGACAAACATATTAGTACTTGCCTTTCAGTGCAATGCTTTGCCTACTTTTAGGATGTAACAGCTTGATTATAAATTATTTTTGAAATGTAAAACACACATAGATGCCCGTGCTCTTAAAAATATCTTCTGTTCCAAAAATATGTCTAAAAATCAAGATGTGCTTTATTATTTATTTTATTACTTTCGTTGGTGTTCTATAAATGAAATGAAACAGTTCAACAAATTCCCAGAGAGTTCCATTGTTCTCATCACCTCTGAAGAAAACAAAATGAAACCAAAGCACATGCGGGAGTCGGGGGTCAAGGGTCGGGGGTAGGGGGTAGGGGTTAAAGCACACACCTCTAGGGGCTCAGGAAGCTGAGGCAGGAGGATCCTAAGTTCAAAGCCCACCTCAGCAACTTAGCAAGGCCCTAAGAAACTAGGGAGACTTGTCTCAAAATAAAAATGAAAAATAAAAAATTTTTAAAAGTGCATGACTCTATTAGTTGAAGCTATCTAGGTAACTGCCTCTGTTTAAATCCTTCCTTTTACATTAACGCATAGTCCAAATTATGCCCATTTTTTTCATGAGCAAAAACTAAATCCATCTATCTGGAGTTCACCTGACTAGAAAGAGGAGGTTATCAATCTACTTTCAAATAAAAATCAGAATGTATTTATTTATTTATTTGGTACCATGGCTTGAACTTAGGGGCACTTAACCACTGAGCCACATCCCAGCCCTTATTTATTTTTAATTTAGAGACAGGATCTCACTGAGTAGCTTAGGGCCTCGATAAATTGCTGAAGCTGGCGTTGAACTTTCAATCCTCCTACCTCAGCCTCCTGAGTCACTGGAATTACAAGCATGTGCCACCATGCCCAGCTAAAAGCCACAATATTTTTAGTATTTGATTATAATATTTAGTCTTCTTTTTATAGAATTTAATATTTCCATAATCTTAGACACTGTCATATTGTCTACAATACTTATAGGATTAAAAAAACATTGAAATACACACAGACGCTTCTCTAGCTAGTTCAACTTTGATCACACTGGAACTAATGAGACTTATTAAATAGTGTTTGTAACACTGCTTAACATGATATGGCATTGTAAAGTTTGAGTTCTGCTCTCAGAAAATTTAGGCTTGAATCATGGCCGTGCCAGTTGTTAGCTATGTGCGTTAATTGAGTCACTTGACCTTTTTGTGCCTCAAGTTTTTAGTCTATACAGTGGGAACAGCAAGAGCACTAGTCTCATAGATGTGTTGAAAATATTAAAGGAAATAAGATGTGTAAGTAGTTAGGCCAGGAATTGAGCTGATGAAAACCTCAATATGTATCGGTATTGTCATTTTTCCTAAAAATACAACCATGCATGCACACAGAGGATTCTAAACCAGAGTTAGAAACTGCAAAATTTTCCTAATCTTAGTGAAACTATATAAATAAGACAGTTAAAATGCTAGTTAATTGGAAAACCCACAGGGGAAAAACAATCTGAATTAGCGGCTCTTACAGGATGACTCATAGCTTTAATGTTACTCAAGAATTTGAGCTAAAACTTTCATATTCTTTTGCTGACCCGCAGTGGGATCCTGACCTGATGCCACCATCAGTTGCCATTCATCCTTTTCCTCCTCCCTGCCCCCCAGTACTGGGAATTGAACCCAGGGCCACGGTCATACTAGGCAAACACTACTACTGAGATGCACCCCCAGTCTGTCTATCTATGCATTATTTACTTCTGAGACAGGGTCTCACTCAGTTGCCCGGGGCCAGCCCAGAACTTGCAATTCTCCTGCCTTAACCTCCAGAGTAGATGGGATTACAGGTGTGCACTACCAGGCTGGCTGTCCTTTTATTTTAAAATTTGTTGTTTGGCCATTTTGCCTATGTTTTAGTCAGCTTTTTTGCTGCTAGGACTAAAGAACCCGTCCAGCACAATTATAGAGGAGGAAGAGTTTATTTGAGGATTCATGGTTTTAGAGATCTTAGTCCATAGAAGGCCGGCTCCATTCCTCAGGGCTTAAGGTGAGGCTGAACATCATGGCGGGAGAAGGTGGCAGAGGGAAGCAGCTCACCTCACAATGAAGCTAGAGAGAGACTCCCCTCTCCAGATACAAATATATTTCCAACGCCACATCCCAATTCCCACCTCCTCCAGCCACACCCTATCACCAATTCAGTTAATCCCATCAGGGATTAACTCACTGATTAGGCTAAGGCTATACCCCAATCATTTCTCCTCTAAACCTTTTTTGCATTGTCTCACATGTGAGCTTTTGGGGGACACCTCGCATCCAAACCATAACAACCTTGATCAACCTTGTTGTGGTTTGGATCTAGAATGTCCCTTCAAAAGCTCATGTGTTGAAAGCATGGTGTCCAATGTAACAAAGGGCTGAGGTGGAGCTTTTAGACACTGATGGGACCGTGATGATAGTGGTATCTAACGGTAAGAAGTAGGTCACTGGGAACCTGTCCTGGAAGGGTTTATCGTTCCCCTGCTGACCCCAACCCCACCTCGTTTCCCAGCCACCATGGACTGAGCAGCTTTCCTCCACCATGTCCTTCCACCATGAGGTTTCTGCAGTGGAGTCAAATCGACCAACCATGCCTGGGACCTCTGAAACTGTGAGCCAAAATAAGACTTTCCTCCTCTAAGTTGTTCTTGTCTAGTAGTTTGGTCACAGCAACAAAAAACCAACTAATATAAACAAAGCGTTCCTTTGTGATCTGTGAGAAGCCTCAATACCTGCTTCATTGGTTCTCCATCTCAGTGCTGTCAATCTCTGACATGTTATTTAGATGTGACAAAACAGCTGAAATTCCACACACCCACCCCATGATATTGTTCTTTGGCCAAATAAATATTATCTCCATATTAATGTACCATTTTTTTAATGTACATAAATTCTTTTGATGGAAGAAATATACTAATCTTTCTCTTTACAACAGATTGGTCACCAACTTCTGTGAATTTAGCAATGTGTCTAGAATCATTACTTCACTTTCCACTCCCCCTAGGACTGCTCTGAGCCAGGTCCACACATCTGTCACCTACACTTTCCAGCAGACTTTTAACTGGCTCTCCAAACCCCAGTATGGCTCCTCTCTGGTCTCTTCCACATTGTCACTTGTTTCACAATCTGAGTTTCAGTTTACTCCTCTCAAAAATAGATTATATTTTTATAATATAATATTATAATTATATTTATAATATAATAAATCATATTTTTATATTTTATAATCTATTTTTATATAGCCACTCACAAAATCATTGGGAAGAAAGAATGAGTTGATTGTGAAAGTACCTTATAAAAAAGAAATTTTACTGAAAACAGAAATTATTGTTAGAAGGAATTTTGTCTTTTGCCAGAAACAGTTTACTTATTCAACAAAAATATATCAAGGCTTATTAGGTCTGAGAAAAATGCTAAGCACCAAAATATCAATGAAACGTGGTCTCTAGCCTTGAAGGAGCACAAAATCTATACCCTGGAAATCCTCTGTGTTATAGGTCCAGCCTACATACGAATTCTCCCTGTCCTGAGATCTATTTCCCATCACCAAGTGGGCCTGTGGGGACCAGTAGTGGTGGTATGACCCTGTGCCCCTGGACAAAGTAGACGGGACAGGGGCGAACATCTGAAATAAGATGGACCCACCAGACGTGCTTTCACCAGAGATATTGAGCCTGAGATTCAGAGACAGCCAGTTAGTCTCTGTCAATGGTTGGAACTGCAACTCATGTAAATTTTGAGTTATTGTGTGTCTCCATAGGAATAGGGAAGCCAAGAAGCTGAGTTGCAGAATAAGAAGAATGAATCTGTCAGGGAAAAAAAGAGAGCAGGATTTCTGATGACTTTTTATTACTTATTTTAAGCCTCTGTCTGAACTTGGGTACATTTCCAATTCTCTTCTCTCTCCACCCTAATAGACTCAAAATAGTGTCTCTTTTTCCTAACTGTACCCACCACGGTTTTTGTTACCTCCAAGCAAAAGAAAATTTTAAAATACAATATTCATGCAATTGGTACCAATATAACACAATGACTATGTTTTTAATTTATTCCCTTTAGCTACACATGACAGTAAAGTGAATTTTGACATATTATACAGCCATGGATTATAATTTATTCTAATTAGGATTCCATTCTTGTGGTTGTACATGATGTGGAGTTACCCTAGTCATGTTTCCATATATGAAAACAGGAAAGTTATGTCCAATTCATGCTACTGTCTTTCCTATTCCCATCCCTCCTCCCTTCCCTTCATTCCTCTTTGTGCAATCCACTGAACTTCTATTCTTCCTTCCCCCGACTTTATTGTGTGTTAGCATTCACACATAATAAAACCATAAAGAACACATTTTGGAAGCCCAGGTGTGGCTGCAAAGCACTGAGGTTGCGACTGCTTAACAGAAGGGATAGGGTTTGGGTTGCTATCATTTGTCACATCATTTTAATCAGTTTTTGCATCACTGTGACCAAAATACCCTACAAGCACAACTTAGAAGAGGGAAAGTTTATTTAAGACTCCTTGTTTCACAGGTCTCAGTCCATAAATGGCAGACTCCATTGTTCTGGGCCCAAGGTGAGGTAGCCGATCATGAGGAAGGACCCAGCTGAGGAGAGCTGCTCTGCTCATGGCGGGATCAGGAAGCAGAGAGAGGGAGGGAAGGGGGTGGAGAAGAGGGCCACCAGGAAGATGCACCCTTCCAGGGCACATCTCCCATGACCCATCTCCTCCAGCCACACCCCACCTTCCTACAGTTACCATCCAGTCAGTCCATTCATTGGACTAATCATTGGTGCTTGGCCAAGCACTGCATCCTGTCCTTCATGGAGTTTTGTCTAGTGGCAGCTGGCTAGATGAGTGACATGTATCATTTCCACAGCACCCAGAGCTCCACACCAAGTCCCACTCAAGAGTTTTTATGTGTCAGTCTGCAGAAGCATCACTATTAGCTTTCTTAGTTTGCTTATAGGAACAACATCTCAAGAGCAACTGTCCCAGTGGACATGCAAGAAAGTAGCTATCTGCAGATAACCCTAACTTTCCCTAGTCCCCAGAGATACAGGGATGGTAACTTCCAGGAAACTAAAGCAGCGCAAAGGTCCCCTTTAAACCTTGATTCTGGGAATCAAGTCAGAAAGGTTTCAGACATGTCACTCAGAGTAACAGGCATGAGTTTATGAGAAGGGATAGAAAAGGAGAAAGGGGGACACTCTCAAGGGAGAAAATGGGTCCTCTCAGAGAGGAAAGGGACAGCATGACTCTTCTGCCCTCCAATTTTATTGGGGTTCCAGGGAAGCTTCCAGAGAGTTCCTTACAGGTCCACCTCCTGACTTTTGATTGACAGCAGGATGACATCAGACTTTCAAGTCCCCACTGCCATGACCACTCTAGGTCACTTTGTTCCATGCTGACTGGTTCTAATTGGAACCTGTTCTTGCAGATTTTATGGTTAGGGGGAATTGTCCTTATATCCCTGAGTTCTGAGATCTTGTCTTTGAAAGGTTCACAAGTGTCCTCCCCTTCAAAATAACTTGTGTTCTCTCATCATCAGCATTTTGGCATTTCAGGTCTGCATTTTTCCTGCAGATAACAGGTAGTTTGCTGAGGAATGTATCTTGTCCAATTAAGCTAGCCAGGGCTGTAGATAAATTGCCTCTTGGAAAAAAAAAGCACATGGGAGTCAGTACAGTGGGCCCATTTCATAGACTTACTCCCTTAACCTCATGTTTCCACCACTCATGTCTGTCTGTCCCCTATCACCAGGATGCACCAAAAGAAAGCCAGCATCCTTCAAGATAATATGTATCTGAACTTTTCAGCCCAGGCTTGCTCTCATTGTTCCCTTAACTTAGCGAGGCTTTTAGGAATAGAAAGGGGACAGGCATAGGATTTTTTTTTTTATCATCCTCCTTTTCTTTAAACATGAAACACCTGTCAAAATCTATTAAGTGGACCATACCAGCTTCAACTCCAGTATGAATGCTGTCAAAGCATTTCAAGCAAGAGAACGTAAATCTCTAGCTCTGAGTTTCAGTTACTTGCCCAAGATCATACAGTTTTTTTTAAGAGGTTTTGAACAGAATTTTCTGATTCTAAATACTATGTTTTCTCCACCATGCTGGAGTCATGCATAGCTCCCATGAGGAGGACAGGTGGCCATGGGGACACAGAGGAGGATCTTGCAGGACCCCATTGCCTAAAGTCTTAAGTCCAAACTCTTTAGTATGGTATTCAAAACCCTCCACAGTCTAGTTTCAGTCATACCCACCACATCAGACTTTGATAGTCCCCAAGTTTGCCACCATGTTTGTGCTTCCCACCGCTCTGCATGAGCATGGCCTTTAACCCCTTGTGTCCATCAAGCCTTGTCCAGCTCTACACAGGCAGATTTCTTCACTCCCTCCTCTGCCTGACTTTGCTCTTCAGTCCTCTGTGTAAACTAACAGCTAACCATAAGTTGCTAACCACTGGTTAGCTACTAGTTTACGGGGGATTTCCCCATTAGATTGTGAGATATGGCCAAAGTAGCATTTCTACAGCATCACATCTACCCAGAAAGCGGGTTAGAGCAGAGACAGGCCTAGAAAGAAAGTGGCTATAATTCAAGGTGTGGCTTTTCCCATCCAAGTAGCATGGAGCCCAAAATCACCCTCTGGGGGATGTACTGTTTGAGATCCAGCATTCCTTGGTCTTCTAGGAATATGAAAATGTTTCTGTAACCTAAATGTAAATTGATGTGGAATATAGTTCTTCTGTGAGAAGCGGAACTAAGCCGTGCAAGAAGCAGGTGCAAAAGATCTGAGGTGCACCAAAGAGAGGAAAGGTCAGAGGAAGGGGACAGCCGCACAGCAAATAGACACTTGGCAGGGCTAAGGAATCGTGCATTTAATTGATTAGAAAAGCAGCAATAGACATCACTATCGCTGGTGTCACCGGGATTCCATTTCATTCTCTCAAAGAGGTTGCTGAAACTAAAGGTTGAAATGTTATTTCAATTGATTTTTAATACATGAAAATTCACATTTCCTTTGGCCATGTTGCTAATGCCATTGAGAAGGGCCTGGCTATAGCATTAATAAATGAGAAAGTTCAATGTAGCTATTTTGTAAAAATGATTTGATAATGTAGTAGAAGTCAATTCTGTCTCTGGTCAGTTAGCACAAGAGAAGCTAAATGCATATCACATACACTCTTCAGGGTACAAACTGCTGAATGTTCTTTTTCATAGCAGCAACATGGAAGGAATGAGGCCTGTAAGACCAAGGACAAAAGGCAGCTTAAGCCTGTTTAAAAAAATAAATAAATAAAATAAAATATATATACAAAAACTGGCTGAGTTCAGTGGCACACGCCTGTAATCCCAGTGGCTCTGGAGGCTGAGACAAGAGTACTGCAAGTTGGAGGCCATCCTCAGCAATTTAGTGGGGCCCTGAGAACTTAGCAAGATCCTATCTCAAACTAAAAAATAAAAAGGGCTGGGGATTTAGCTCAGTGGTGAAGCATCCCTGGCTTAAATCCTCAGTACCAAAAATAGAATCCAATAAAAAATATATAACCTGGTACATAATTTCAATTGCATTGTTTAATCTGCAAATAGGTTTTTTTATGGGCAAAATTAGAATAATTAATCCTGCTCCCCCTCAGATAGCAAAAAAAAAAAAAATGTGGAATTACTAGTTTGGTGCATAAAAACAATAAAAATTGACCAATTCTATGAGAAGCAAGATGAAGAAGATAGATCCTTGGTCACAAAATGGACTCATGATGAAAATTATTTTATAAATAAATATGTATAATCATCTTTAATGTCCTAAAAAAAACATTTCAAAAACTGTTTTAAAAGCAAATATATTCATGTCCTAAGATATAAAAATCAAGGTTTGTTTTCATTTTGCCCTTTCTTCTAGAATCCATGTTGCAATTTACGGTTTTAACAGTTGCAATTAACAGTCTACCAGGGGTAAATTTCTTTCTATGAATGTAAGAATCTGATCTCATTACAGCCACAAACAACAATAGTAATCACATCAGGAAACAAAATCTGTGCTTTGCTTGCATGATCTCATTTAATTCACACAATTAATGTCACAGGGAGAAAAATGGAGAGTTAAAGAATTCAAATACATAACTTGATCACAGTCACACAATCAAGAGAAACACAAAACTCAAACCCGCATCTAACACCTGGGGATGTTCAGCTTGGCCACAGGGTCTCTGGCGCTGAAGGACTTTCCTTTGGATCTAGGGTTGTTAGGGAATGCGCATCTCCACAGAACTTCTTGGTGCAACATCTAAGAAGCAGGCTGCCGGTGTATAATACCACATCAGCCTTCAGTGCTTGCTCACCATATTTTTGTGTGTTTGATTCCTGGGCTGATCACTGAGGCACTTCGTGAGCACTGTACTCCAGCAACCATGTTTCTTCCTTTCAAATACTATTCTTTGGGTATCTATTTCAGGCCTTTGCATTGGTAAAGGAGAACTCCTAGCTGTGTGCAAATGGAACTTAAAAAGACAAGATTACAGCTATGCATATCAAATGGAATTCCACACGAAATATACTTTAAAGAGGAAGTACACACATATTAATCATCTGTACAGAATTACAGCCATCTTCCCTTTGATTATGTTGGCTATCAGAATTGACCAGCTATATGGCAACAGTATTTAAATATTGTAACATTCTAGGAATAATTCCCTTTTCTTATTAGATCCCTCTAATTTCTTGTTTCTGCCAGCACAATCCAATGTCAGTTCCCAACTATACTCTTTACATAACTCTAAAATATTGAGCTGTATGCTAAATAAGTAAAATATTTTAAGATAATGTCCTGAGGGAATAGTATTTCATATTATAACTCAATATGCCCTAAGGTAATTATTCAGATATCAATATGCAAAATAGCAGTATGTTGTAGTACCCTATATTTCTTTTTATTTTGCGTCTTTGTAGCAAGCAATAAATTTAAAGGTGCAAAGAAAAAAAAAATTGAAGGCAAAGTTTGCAGTTGATTTTCTTAACAAGATTGTTTGCCTAGGGAGAGAGAAATTTCACTTGGTCCTTTCCTAATTATTCATGTAAATTAAATTCTACAAGTGAAGAAAATTCATAAAAGTCATACTTACTCATCTGAGAGGGAGATATGGCATATGAATGGGGCCCATAACCTCGGAAGGTGAAATGTAGAAAATATCACAAGCAACTCCCACATTAAGTGAAGTGAACCAAAAAAAAAAAAAAAGGGAGATTCTTGGTGTGAAGGAGACTTCAAGGATATCCTCCCTAATCGCCTCTTAATAGTCTCCAATCTCTGACACAGGAAACAAATCAAGAATTCAAAGAACATGGAATTATTAATCACTTATATTTGATACCAAATGTAAGCACTACTAGACACATTTTACATTTTAAAAACCTCTTAAATATAATATTGAGAAAGGAAGCACAGAATGTAATTTAATTCTCTGAGACATCAGTATATGGCACATCCTAGAAAAAGTTAATTGCACATCCTCTTGAATTTTTTTAAAATCCAGTTTTCTCCTCTTAAGCCTAAAATATGCTAGCAGGCCATTAAAAGCAATAAACTACTACAGATTTGGACGCTAACATTCAATATTCGAAACAAATTCAAATCCTTCAGCAAATATTTATTGAATGCTTCTTTCTGCCAGGTGTGGTGCTAAACACCACAATAGTTTATCTTGTTAAAATACAAACAGTTGAACCACTTCTCTCACAAAAGACTCAAACATTAAATGGAAAGTATGCCCACTAATCATGAAAGTGTCTTAGTTTGCATCTGTTTGAGTTAAAGTTAAAAACTGTGAGGGAGAAATAAACCAGAACTGGTGACTATTTGAATGTGGAGGATGAAGATGGAGAAAACAAAGATAAAACCAAAAATAAATTAAAGGTAGAAAGTGAGACAGTGATGGGAATTGGAAGATTTGTGAGACCAGAATGAAAATTTAAGCGTCACATGTGGTGAGCTTGAAGTAAAAGCCAGACATCAAGGACCAATGTATTATAGGCAGCTGAGGGTATGTGATCAAAATTAAGACATTATTCTTATTAATTTCTGTTGTTTAAAAATTGCATGTATGTATATATGTATATAAAATAACCATCCTAGTGATCCTAATGGGTATGCAGTAGCATCTCGGTGTGGTTTTAATTTACATTTCCCTATAAAATATTGTCTTAAAATACACAGTAAGAAAGAAAGCACCAGGAATACTTGCAGCTAAGACACAACCGCCAAATCTAACTGGAAAGACAACACCAGTGGTTTTAGGAATATATTATCCAGTACAATACACAAATATCCAATATGCACACAGAAAGATGCCGAACATCAGTAATCACAGGGAAAATGTAAATTAAAACCACACTAAGACACCATTTCATACCCATTAGGATGGCTATCACTTGTGTGTAGGTGTGTGTACACACTCACACAGATTTTTTAAGCAACAGAAATAGCAAGTCTCAGGAAGGATGTGGGAATGTAAAATGGTATAGCTGTTGTGAGAAACACTGGGGGGTCCTTAAAAATTTAAATATACAAATTATAATATGATGCAGTGGTTCTAGTATCATATATGTATATATACTGCAAAGAACTGAAAGGAGGGTACTGTACACCAATGGTCCTAGCAGCAGCTTTCACAAGAGCCACAAGGTGGAAACAACACAAACATCCACTGATAAATGGATGCATAACCACAATGCTGGTGCATACACACAAAAAGGCATGGCATTCTGACCCACGCTGCTGCATGGATAAACCTTGAGGACATCATGCTAAGTAAATGATCCAGACTTAAAAGGACAAATAGCACATAAGTCCCCTTAGGATAACTACATAGAATAAGCAAATTCATAGAGACAGAAAGCAGAATAGAGGTTAACAGGGGTTGGAGGAGGGGAGAAGAGGGGTGACTTTTTGATGAGTAGAAAATTCTAGAAATTCGTAGAAAATTCTGGAAACAGTGGTGTTCGAACAACATTGTGAACATGCTTAATGCCAAGGGAGTTGTGGGAGTGTGGAAGAAGAATAGATAACAAAGCTGTGAAATGAGAACTCAGACTACAGGGATCATGAAGGAGATACAGAGGGAAAACTATGTCACACATGACCCTCACTTGAGAGAGAGGTATATTCACCAGCAGGGACCATGTCATCAAGAAAAGCAAAATACAAATAATAAGCTTTGTAAACAGGCAATGAGCTTGTCTCCCTGGACCTATACAGACAGAGTCTATAATTTGTGAGCTCTGCATTTAAGGGTCTATTTTTTTTTTTTTTGGAGAATTCTAATCCTGAGGCCAATTTTATTTATGCATCCAGTCAATTGTCATTTATTGAACACTTACTGTATACCAAGCCCAGAGATAGTCATTATATATAAAGCAGATAGCTATCAACAAGGCAGCAGCTCAAGAGCATGGCAAGATTCTCTCTTCCTTACATAAATGCTGAGGCCTGAATGTGTTCCCTCAAAATTCATATACTGAAACTGAATTGCCAATGTGAGAATGTTAAGAGGTGGGTCTTTAGGAAGCGATTAAGTCACGAGGGCAGAATCCTCATTAGAATAAGATTAGTGATCTGGGCAGGGTGGCATATGCTCAGCACAGCTCAGCTCAGGAAGCTGAGGCAGGAGGATCGAGAAATTAACTATGCTTGATATTTTCTATATCATAACTCCTTTGATTCCCACAACCATCCTATGAGGTAGATATCACAAATCTAAACATCAAATTCAACACAATAATAAATGGCAGGCAGCTGTGCTGTAACACATTTTCTTTAAAAAGGCTTCAACAATATCATGGATCAGAAAGGAATCATAATCTGAGCTGTGTGGGTTTTGTGTGCCACCTTATTTCCAAAAATCAATTATTTGATTTTTCTTTAAATATTTCCTTTCAGGAAAAAAAAAGCAAGGGAATTACACTTTTTTTTTTTTACTTGCATCACATGTTTGTGTCTTTCCTTGAGATAATAAACACTATCCTTAAACTTTGCTTATTTATTGAGTAAATTTTTTCTGAGTAATTATTATGTATTCAATGAGCATCATTTCTTGAGTATCTACTATGTGCCAAGCTCTGTATTTGATACTTTGTAAGAGGAAGTTGAGGGAGGGGGGATGTAATGGGAATAAATAGAAAAGAAAAAAGCCCAGGATTCTCCCCACACACACACACACACCACCTCAAGGAATACCCAATCTAGTAGGAGAGATAGGTCCATATTTCTAGTTATAATGCAGCCTTATGTGAGTTGGAATATAGATGTGTAAGGGACTATGGGAGTCATTAACATCTCTATGAGTAAGGAATAGTACCAGATACCAGGAGTTTTGAGGATATAAAAAAATATGTCCCAGTTGGCCTGGTGTCACACGCCTATAATCCCAGTTGCTCAGGAGGCTGAGGCAGGAGGATCAAGAGTTCAAAGCCAGCCTCAGCAAAAGCAAGGTACTAAGCAACTCTGTGAGACCCTGTCTCTAAATAAAATACAAAATAGGGCTAGGGATGTGGCTCAGTGGCCTAGTAAGCCTGAGTTTAATCCCTGGTTCCAAAAAACAAGAATGTGTCCCTTCCTTCCAAAACTTATAACTCTGAATCAAATAAAACATATACACAAATAATATGAATACTTCCAGGTGGTAGTTATAAACACCATAGGAATGAAATCAAAATATAGGTTCCTAGGTTTGCCCTCACATCTGCCTAAGAGGGATAACAATACTCTCCTCTGCAGAATACATTCCAAAAGTCAAGCACCTTGCTGAAGTTTTTATCTGCATGTTGTTCAAATTTGTTGGTTGAGAATTGCAGCAAATTCCAATGTGGCCTCCAACACATTCTTGAGTGATTCTCTTTCTCTTAAGTGTGGGCAGTATCTCAAACTTTCTTCTTGTCAAGAGGAAAAGGGGGAGGTGATGAAATGTCATTTCCTTGCTTGTGATACACAGGATGGGTATTGTCCATCTTGCAAGGAGAGACTTTCCACCTGGCTGGCTTAGAACAAACCAGAAGCCACATAGGAAGATGCCGAGGATGATTTCAACCTCAGACCAGACAGAAAGGGAGGCCCTTCCTCCAACATGCTGGAAGACACTGAATTCTGCCCACAGTCTGGTAAACTTAGAAACTGGAGATAAGACCGCCGTCCTAACTTAATTACAGCCTTCAAAAGAGATCCTGAGGCACAGAACTCTCAGCAAAGCCATGCCTGGACCCTGGCCCATGGACACTGAGAGATTAGTTAGCTGTTTAGAGCCATGAAGTTGGTGGCCACATTGTCTACATAACAGAAAACTAACACAGATATTATTATGCCCTTTTTTCAAATGGAGAAACTGAAGTCTTGAGAAGATAATCTACCAAAACTAAAAATCAAACTCAAATCTATATTCAAACTTTTCATAATGCCTTAGAGATGGCTTCATGGAAAAGCAGACATGTGCACTGAGTCATCAGGTAGGTGGAGAGAGAGGAAGCCAGTACTGACTGATAGACTGTGTTAAGTGAAGGTCAAAGACAAGAGTGTGTTTACCATGTCTGATGATGAGTGGCTTAATTTTACCAGAAGTGAGCACACCCATGTAACCATGGGTTTTCCCAGATTTCCCTGGCCTGTGAAATAAAGGATGTGATTTCATCAGTAGCAAATAGCACTGACTCTTGCCTTCCTCTGCTAGATGTTAAGCTTGCAGTTCACAGCAGAGTGTTTCTAGAACACCCCAAAATGTCTCATATGTTTTCTATGTGTTCTTCTCTGAGCTGCTTTTGGTAGTGCACACTCAACAGTAATTAAACAAAGAATGGAAGTAAGAAACATTTCAAAGAACATATAAATATGAACGCCAACAGACTGGATATGAGAAAACATGAAGAGGTGTCAGACAAAGATCACTCAAAATTTCGGCACTGGTGAAGAAGAAAGCCAAGAGGAGCATCTAGATTGGAAGAAAGAGATTGAGCTTCCAGCAGGAAATGCATGTAGAACCATATGGGTAACTAGAATCTCAACCTTCAGCTCAAGAAAAGAGGCAAGGGGTCTTCCAAAGAAAAGTCTTCTAAGTAGATAAAATCATCAAGAAAGTGAGTTTGAAGAATAGAAGACTATGAATAATATGGATCTACATATACATATAATATATATACATGTATATACATATGGGGGAAGGCAGAGAGACACAAAGAGAAGAGGGAAGAGAGGAAAAGAGAGAGAGAACCCGAGGAAGATGTTATAGAACGAGATGCAAGATTGTAGATTATGGTAGCTCTAATTGACAAAGCTGTTGTGGTTGACTCTTCAATGTCCTGTCCATCCCAGATGATGAGTGTAGACCTAGATTACTTCCCCTGTGGACTAATATTGATCTAGGGGACACACATTTTCCATTGACTTAATCATATTGAAGGGAAGAACCTATATTTCTAAATAAGCAGATTTTCTAGGAATGCTCAAAGCAACATGCAGCAATACTTACCACCAGCAGTCATCTTGCAAACATGAGGGAAACCAAGATGAGAAAAAAGCCAACTAACTTGAGATGGAGGGAGAAGGTCAGAGTTCAAGAGAAAGTAGCCACAGCTCTGACATGCTGCTGAGCTTCTATCCTCCTCTTGTGTTATATAAAATGGTACATTATAAAATGGTATGTTTTCTTGTTTGTAATAATTTCTGAAAGGAAAATCTTTCCGCAACATAATTCTTTAACTAATAGAATTCAAATACTGCAAGAAAGACAATCTGAGAAAACAAATTACGAGGACTATATTCAGTTCATCACTACTTATTCTCACTACCCAGTTCCTGTAAGAGGATTAATCTGCCTGCCTTGAGTGTGACTCGCCTGTGCCTCCTGTAACAGGAATATACATCCTGCCAAGGACCTCAGTGGACAGTGGAATATGAGTGGGTGGGGCCTGCGCACATACTTAAACAGCCATCACAACAGCCAACATCCATCACAGATTCCTTCTCCTCTCCACCTGCCACATCTCAGACTGTGGCTGCCCCTCACCTGGGTTCTGAGTGAGAAGACAGAGCCCACCAGAGCTGAGAAGAGAGTGCCACAGATTTGCTGATAACTGATAGAAATGGAGGACACCACGCTAAGTGAAATAAGCCTGTCTCAGAAAATCAAGGGTCAAATGTTTTCTTTCACATGTGGAAGCTAAAGCAAAATAAAGCCAAGAAGGTGGGGAGGATTGGATATATAAAGATATAGGGAAAACCATTAGAGGAGAAGAAAAAGGAGATCGAGAGGGAGAGAAGAAGGATTGAAAGGGGAGGAAATGTGAAACGAATACTTTAAAATCATGCTATGTGCATATATAAATATACCACAGGGAATCTCACCTTTGTGTAAAATTACAAAGAACTAATCAAAGATAAATAAATAAAGACCGTAGAATGGATCAGACATGACTCTCCTATGCTTACATATGAATACACAACCAGTGAAACTCCACATCCTGTTCAACCACAAGAATGGGATCCTAATTAGAATAAGCTACACCCTATTATGTCAAAATACACTCTACTGTCATGTATATCTAAAAAGAACAAATAAAAAGTTTTCTAAATTAAAATTATGACAAAGTCTTTCACAACATGCATATAAATAGGACGGAGCTATGGGAATGAGAATGTGGACAATGAGACCTTTGAGAAATAGGGATTTCCAGAGTTTGAAAGAAAGAGTGGTCCCTATTCTAAAGAGACTCCCAGGAAGTGACCTTGTATAGAAAAAGGCTACTCAATTAAGGTAAGAAATAATGTAATCACTACTGGGATAAGGTTAATAACATTATTAATGCCAGTAAATACTTGCTAAACTCCAGTTGTTGTGCTAAGCATCAGACATTAGCAATGTCGACCTGATCTGAATAGGAAGGAGCCTAAATAAAAAGGCAGAAGTAGAAAGTCGGGTGTGTATTAGGACGAAGGGTGGATGGCAGAACTGCATGAGCAACAGGCCAGAAGTTGTAGGGACTTTTTGTTTCTAGAGATGGGGACAGAAGAGCAGTGTGGCTTGAATTGTGATTAATGAAACGGCTTAAAAGATGGTGCAACGACTTTCTTCTAGCAAACATGTTTAAAAGTGCACCTGCTTGGAATGTCATGCCCACTCCAGTTGGCACTTTCACACTGCTGGTAGAAATAGATTTATTGGTAGAAACTCGTATAGGGCTTATGTAAGAGATATTTCTCCAACACTGTCCTTTAATTATTCCTAATAACTTTATTTCTCTTAATAATTTAATTTCCTAGTTAAAATATTTGGTTTTCCTCATACTTCTCAAATTTTCTTTACTGATCAAACAGGTAAAAATGTCATACAAAGTTTAATATTTTCCTGTAATACTCCATGAATCTTATTTCCTTCATTTATACCCATACCACATTTAAACATCAACAATTTGTGTAAACTTTTAAACAGCAAATGAAGCTGATGTTATATGTTGTTGTCAAACATTGCAGTAACTAAGCAGAGAAATTTTTCCAAAGTCAATGTACAGCAATATGTGCTATTTAAATGCCAAATCTGGAATTTGAGGAAGCAATTAAAATTTACAAGAGTAAACAAGCAAGGTTCAAAAGCAACGGAGCCTTTTAAGTTTCTGTGGTTAATACACCCAGATATCAATGTAGCCAAATAATCCAAAGTAGCCATATAAATGGAGAACTAACATTATCATGCTAATATACATTATAATGTGTGTGCATTTTTCAAATTATAGGTTCAAACCGTGCAAAAGCAATGCTGTTTTTATCTCAGCCTATGGAAACAGTTGGTCACCTGGTGAGTCCAAGGAGAGTCTAAAGTTTTCCGTCATTTATAAGCAGTCTCCTGCCTTAAATGTAAAATCATTGGCTTACACAGTGAATCATTATAAATCTCTCACAAGCTTTTAAACCAATCAGTCAAGCTTAGAATGCAGTGATTTGGAGAATCATAGCTCTGAGGCTCTGGGGCCTCACTGTGCAAGGGTAATAAATGTAAATGATTTTGTAACTTGTAGAAACACAGGTTAGTTCGCTCTTTACCTCCCAAAGAGCAACTGGGTTTGACTAAGGAGGTTTACTATGATCCTAGGGAGAAAAAAAAAAATCTATTATGTCATTTTCTTTCCTGAATCCTGGGGAAAAGAATAACATAAAAAGCAGTTAATCTGTTAAGCACACAAAGCCTACTTTATAGAAAACTGCCACTCAAAAAGCCTCCATTCTGCCTGTAATTTGTAGCCTACCCAGTGAGAAATGAGCCTTTCTAAAGCAACGTTCTGTAAATTGTGCTATTTACCCAATTTTCCCTGCTTTGGGCAAGAGAATCTTCACTACAACAGAGAATGTTCATCTAATGTCATCGCTATTCTTAAAAAAAAAAAAAAAAAAAAAAAAAAAAACTCTTTCGGTGGTACTCCTTAAAAAGTAGTGTTCCCAATTTGAAAATAAATCTTATGTAGAGTTTGAATGACTTTTTTTTCAATTTGAAACCTAATTTCATGAAACAGAAAAAGGGTTTACTGAAATACTAGTGACAATTAAGATGAGAATTACCTACAAATTATCATACAGTTAATTTAAACTTAAGTCTATTCAACAAAGGTATAAAAGATACAAAGTGAGGTTCTAATTAGACTTATAGTTTATCCCCACTAGAGATCTGGTAGAAATCTCTTAACCCAAAATAGATGATAAAATATACTTTTTTCCGGTCTGGTCTGAATTTGACATCTTATGTTATTTTATATCTGTTGATGGTCTCCTGTCCAAGGTCACTTGAACATGACCTCTCATGCTGCCAGCAAGAAAAAAAAAAAAAAAAGGTTATGGCATCACTGTGTCACAACACTTGCTACATGATCTTTTCTTCTTTCCTCGAAGTTCAAGCTTTGAATAAACAGATCCCTCCAGCTGACTTTGTTAAATCCCTTCTACTCGCCACCTTTGCTTTCCTGGGACTATCTGAGCCCTCCTTTCCCACCGAGGCTTTTTCTGCAGTCTTTGCTTCATGTAAAAGAGCCGGTTTCAATATCCTTTTAGCAGGCTTCTGAAGTCAAGTCCAAACAGCAAGGGGGAGGGGGACACGCTGGGTACCCACAATGGGGAGAAATACCGACAGCAAGAACTTTGAATGACTTTTTTTCCATTTGAAACCTAATTTCAATATATTGTTTTCTATTTGAAACCTAATTCCAATATACTATAAAACACCTTCCCATCCCATACTCTGTCCTGGCCTCTGCTGTACTCATTTGGGGTATGCTCCGATTTTACCTTTTTGTACCCAATATCATGTAAGCTAAGCTTACAAATGCCAAATGCTAAACATTGTATCTTGTTTTATTTAAGCAATGATTTCTATTTTACCTGTGAGGAGAACTTTGAAAGAAGGTAGGTCCTGAATCAGCTGGAAAGAGCCATTTGTAGAACAGTGTAAGTGAAATTCAAAGATAGACCTGTATGGTGGGAGTGTGTGAATATACATCATTCTTTCCAACTTACATACTTTCTTCCTTACTTTTTCCTTTCTTATATTTATTTATTGGTTATTGTTTTGGGGTGTTGGTGCTAGGGCTAGAACTCAGGGCCTACAAAAACACTGAGCAAGTATTCTACCACTGAGCTACATCCCCAGCCTGATATAGGGTTCCTGATTTGCTTTTAAAAGTATAATGGAACTTAATATACTCACACATACAGCATTCCTGGCATACAGTAAAACTTCTGTAGAAGAATCAATACCATCTATATTAAAACAAATTTTTTTAAATATGTTATGCTGATTGATTTAAAGTTATTACTAATAGAAAACAACCAACTAAAAATAACAGAAATTAACTTAAAATTATGTCCAAAAATACCTTACTAGAAGCAAGGAAATTTCAGAATAAGATAAAACATTCTGAATACAATTTATACTTTGAACTCATTTTCATTTTTTAACCCCTCTAACATGAACATATACCCAAAAATTTAAAAAATAAATTAAATCAGAAACCTTTGTATATTGGTAGAAAACATTTATTGGTATATAAATAGTTGTCAATTCCATTGTTTATTGAAGCCTTTATACTTCATGAGATGTTTTCTTAATTTATAAAAAAAAATGACAATGGTAAAATTAATAGCATCAGGTACCAAAAAATCTATCAACTCTGTTTTCCCAAATGTATTTCAAGAGAAAATGAGCTAAAATAAGGGCTCATGAAGCCAGGCATGGCTCAGGAAGCTGAGGGAAGAGGAACACAGTGTAAAGTCAGCCTCAGCAACTTAGCAAAAGCCTGACTCAAAATAAAAAATTATAAAGTGCCAGGGATGTGGCTCAGTGGTTAAACACCCCTGGGTTTAATCCCAGGTACAAAAAAAAAAAAAAAAGAGCTAAAGAAAACCTGTTGAATATAAGCAAAAAAATGTTGACTCTCTCTAAACAATGGGTTAGGTTGAGCTTATCAAAGGCTATCAAATGCCTTTTCCTGGCAATCTGTCCCCAAAATCATTTTTTATTCATTTTTGGAAATAGAAAAATCAATTTTCTGAAAGTAAAACGCCTGACCAAATGTCCAGTCTCCAAGATCCTACCCTTAGAAGTAGTTCTAATATTGCATTCTTTGTGTGTGTGTATAGACAAATGAACTTCAGCACTTTTCACTATAGTCATCTGTCATGTACCACACAACCATGTGTCAGTCAAAAGCAGACAACATTTACAACAGAGTCCCATGAGATTATAATGGGGCTGAAAAGGTCCAATGGCCAAGTGACAGTGTAGCCAATAAAACAACAGTGCAATGTATTACTCGGGTGTTTGTGTTGATGCTGGCGTAAACAAACCTACTGCACCGCCAGTCATATGAAAGGATGGCACATAAACTCAGGTCCAGTACATAATACTTGATGATGATAATAAATGACCATGTTGCTGGGTTATGTATTCACTATATGATTCTTTTGATCCTTATTTTAAAGTGTACTCCCCTTCTACTTACAAAATAATAATTTGGCCAGCCACGGTAGTTGTAATCCTAGCTATTCACAATGCTGAGACAGAAGAATCAAAAGTTTGAAGATAGCCTCAGCAACTTAGTGGCACCTTGGTCTCAAAAAAAAAAAAAAAAAAAAAAAAAGATCAAAAGGGCTGGTGGGGATGTGGCTCCTTGGTAGGGTACTCCTGGGTTCCATCTCCAGTAAACCCCCAAAAATGAGTTTACGGAGTAGTCTGCTGTGCTATGCCAGCAGCAGCCACCAATATCTGGACACTGCCATGTCTCATGATTGTATCGTTTCTCTCTTGTGCTTGATTTAATCTCATAATGTTGTTTTGCCCATCTTGGCCCCTAGGAGCCATAAGCTATTTCATATGTATACAGGCATATGCTACCATATATAGGTAGCCTAGGTGCATCGTCAGCTATACCATCCACCTAGGTTTGTCAATCAATGACTTAATTGCTTTAGTTTTCTTTTTCTTTTCTCAGAATATATCCTCATATCCTCATCATTAAGCAACATGTGACTGTGCTTATATTTATTACATATATATATATATATATATATATATATATATGTACTAAACATTTCACTAAGTTTTTCTATCTTTGCATTAAGCTTTACATTTCTTGGTCAAGTTTCCATGATTACATATACTGTTTCAGTTACATACTTACAGGGTTAATTTATTAACATTAATTACTATTCATATAAAAGTACAAAATGTGATCTTGAAAAAACTAAGTTTAAATATAATATCACAGAGCCAATATTTCAACAGTAACATGCATCAGGTAATAAATAGCTCCCTTTGATCATTGTTTTTAAAGTCTCTTGAACCATGCTTTGATTAGTTCTATTTAATATTTAACATCTGGTTAGTCAATTTCAATCTGCAGGAAACACTGCTGGAAAAATTCTATGCTGACTAAATACATTTATAATACTACAAAGCTGACATGTAATTGATTTTAGTTCCCATAAAAAGATTATGTTAACTTTCCTTAATCTATATATTTGTATTTTGTGCAGTCTAGTGAATTCACACACCAGGGATGCTAAATTTTTATTTCCTATCAATATTTTATGTAAAATTGATAGGATTATATTTTACTCTAAGTACCACTTTCCAATTTCTCCCTTGAAAAGGAAATAACATACTGAAAAATATTACTGCACATCTACCGCACTAATACGATAGAGTTTTCCTGTCCAGCTACAGGACTTGAGGTCATTCAAAGGTGTACTAAATATCTATAGGCCAGCAGAACACAGAGAGATGTTTTTTACTTAAAAATATGTAGAAGCTTTTATTTCTCACAACTCTAACATTTTTGTTGTTGTTAGTTTTATCTAATAAGGAAATTGAGGATTTCTTTATTACTAAATAAAGAAAATTTTGCAAAGATTTATTTAAGTCAGTACTTTGATAATTAGTCATTTAACATTATTTTATGTTATAGCCTACTAAAATATCTAAGTATGCCAAATTTAACATAAATGACTCTAAGTAGGCTATGAATTTTATAAGACAGAAATTTTGGTGCTATCTTCATAACATTGGGTCAACTGAAAGAGACTTTTCTCTCAATAAGTAAAACATAGTTTTAGTCTATTAGGTTTCAAATAACCAATGTGTCAAAATTCGTCCATTTTCTTTTAATTCAGGATTTGGATTCTCTTTTTTCTGTGGGGAAGGTGACTGAAATTGAAATCTGATTTAAAAGTAATAAAGACAAAGGCCAAATATAGACCCTTCTCTAGTCTTCTCCGTAATCTACCACTAAAATTGTAGCAAGTTAGAAAGTCACTAATTATGTAAAGAAAGAATATTTAAAGCAGTATTAAGAGAGTAATAAAATTTTCCTTTCCAGATATTGCACCAAAGACTGCAAAATCTGGCAGTAATTACAGTAAAGGAAGGACATAAAGATCTCTGTGAATGTGCTGTTTGGCTTCCCAAGTTTCCACAGGGCTGCAGTAACTCCACATTTTCTACAGCCTCTTGAATACTCAGGGTGTGATCCAGTACTGAGAATGTGCTTGATGACTAAGAAATAAATATTGTACTTAATAAGTAAAATTGATGGATAGAGGCCCATGAAATTTTTTATGTCGAAAGAAATTGTTTTTTAAATACACATAGTAAAAAGCTCATTTAAAGGGTTAACAAATAATAGTTGCCTACATTCAGCATTTCCTTTCTTCCAATACTATGTTAGTTAAAAATAAAACTAGTTGTTTGCTAAGATAATATTTTTTTCAATAAGGACTTTGGCTTCTATTCTGAGTGAAATGGAGTGTTTCAAGCCAAGTGATGACAAAAGTTGGTAAATGTTTTTCACTGTGGCTACTGCTGAGAATCAACAGAAGGAGGCAAACCTGAAAAGAGAAAGACCAGCTAAGTGGCAGCTGTAATAATGTGGACAAAAGATGATGGTAACTTGGACCAGGGATGGATAGAAGGAATTAAAAAGGGATTTAATCAAGAGTGAAACTTAGCAGGGCATGGTGGTGTGCACCTGTAATGCCAGCCACTCAGAAGGCTGAGGCAGGAGGATTGCAAGTTCAGCATCAGCAATTTTGCAAGGCCCTAATCAACTTAATGAGATCCTATTTCAAAATTTTTAAAAAATTAAAGGTCTGGGAGTGTTGCTCAGTGGTTAAGCACATCTGGGTTCAATATTCAGTATCAAACAAAGAGTGTACCTTAAAGTAAATGAAGTTTAGATGATAAAGACATGTCAATGTAGATTTACCAATTTTAACAAATGTCCCACTACTCTCATAGGGAATGTTGATAATGGGGAGACTATGGATGTATAGAAACAAAAGGTGTATGGAAAATCCTTGTACTTCGTACCTCCCATTCAGTAGTGCTGTGAACTTAAAACTATTAAGTCTATTTTTCAAAAAGCAGATTCTGCACATATCCATTGAAGGTAGCACTAAAACGTTTGATCAGGGAGAATGACTCCAAGAATGTTGAACACATGGGAAGGATGAAACTGAGATGTTTCTTAGGTGCAAATAGACTGAGAAGGCACTTAGACAGATGGGTGTGGAGTCCAGGGAGTCACCGGTGAATGTGAAAACTGTTAAATACGATCCATCTATGAAATATCTCCATCCTCAAAACTTTACCAACATGCCTGGGGCAAAGGTCATCCAATACATCCAGGACACTTACAATTGGTTGAAATTGGACATTTGAAAGGATCCTATATTTACCTAAATTATAATGATTCTGTCAATTGGAGTCATACTTCACAACTGTCACCTAATGTATTCGTGATCAGGAAACTCGCAAAGAAAGTAGCATTTACTTATTTTATTTATAAGTGACAAATTTTAAAATTTATGTTTTATTATGTACATGTTGTTTTAAATATGTATGTAGTATTAAATAGCTAAATCAAGATACTTAACATATGCATTACCTGATCCATTTATCATTTTTTGTGGTAAGGAACCCTTAATATCCTTTGCCTTAAAAACAACATACAAGAATACAATGAGAGTAGGCATTTTTATACGGTTATATTCTTTCTGACATCTTGTGGGATTTTTTCTGGAAGTATATAAAATGGCAAATACATTTGTAGTAATTCCATTCTATTTTAACAATATTTTTTGAGCAGTTATGATGGGATGATTTCCAGGGGACCTATAAATTAAATAGAAATCCCATATATTCTGCAAAATTATAAAATGCTATGGCTCTCAAGATACCTATAGTCTAAAGGGGAAATATACACAAAATAGAAGATTTTGCTTCAATGGCAGTCGTTCTTAAACTTGAATGTACTTTAAAAAAATCTCTGCATCCAACCCCAGAGATTTTTTTAGTAGATCTGGAATGAGGCCTAGTATTTTAACAAAATTTCTTATGATTCTAATGAAGATGGCCTGTGGCTCTAAATGATGGGACTAACTTTCAAATTGACCCAATGCAAATTAAACCTAATAATTTAAAGCTTTATATGTCTAACCCAGATATCTAGTGGAGACACCCAATCCCTTGAGATCTGGGTAAAACTGGGTCAAATTCGAAAACCTGGTCCTATGGAAATTTAAAACCCTCTTAAAGATTTCTGTGAATTCTAAGGTAGTAAATTTTCAGTCTTAACCCTCAATTCTGCCCCTCAGACCCCTGCCTCTATGAAAACTATTTCTTTTCTGAACAGTTTTTACAAAGATGTGAGTCTCCTTTACCACGTTGTCCTATACACCCCCAAACTCATGCACACATACACACTTAGTGATAATAAATAGAACAGATTGTACTAAAGTTCTGGGGAGAAGAATTCAAACAAAGAAAAGCAGACACTATAAAAATAGTATTAACTTTAAGTTCAGCATTGGGTATTGCATGCCCTAATCTCACCCACAATTCAGAAATTTCACTAGCTCTAAGCTTTGCTAGAATTATGTAATACAATACATATAAAAAGTGGAAATAAATAATACAATCAGCATTTTATGGAAATGTTGAAATATCCATTCATTCTCTGAAATTGTCCCATATTAAGTTAATAGAAATAGAGACTACTGTGATTTCTTGGTCTTGAAGAATGTATGACATTTTAGGACCTTTCTATCCATCTGATGCTATGATTATATGGGTAGTTATTACTGTTTGCTTAGAACTTTTCTCTAAGGCTCCCTAAAACAATGTATTTACATATGATATGAGCTCAGCTCAAAACTTGCAGTAGTAAGCAATTCATTTAAAATTTTGGGACCTGAGAGACTAAACAGGAAGTCAGAGGAGCCGTATGCTATGGAACTGCTAAATCAACAAAGGATAATTTCAGAAGCTTGTCAGAGAACTCTGTACATGCAATGCCCATTTCACGCTAATTTACAGTACCCATGGCATGGGAGAAAAGGTCTCCAGACTCCAATCTGTGATGTGGAAAATACTTTGCTCTGATTCATAAAGCAATATAAAGTTATTCTGTACATAAAAATATAAACACATCAACTACATAATCAAATTCAGTTATACATCAGTGATCTATACAATGCGCTGATGTGTTATTATTCTCCAAGTGATTAGACAGATCAGAAGAAAGAGAGAATCCTTATGAAGAGCTGCTCAGAGGATCAGAGATATGAAGCAAGGATGGACACATATTTTTAAAGAGAAAGGGAGATGAAGAGTGGACGTGGAGGAAGCATTAGTGAAGAATTCTTGGGATATTAACCTTACTGAAGCAGCATGCCTACCGATGTTATTGACAATGAAGTTGATAGTTTGAATAGATACAAGTGGCTCAAGAGGAACATTAAAGGTATAATTTTAAGCACATGATTGGAAGATGGATGATGATTATTTTGGGAGCTGGGAAAAATTCAGTTCAAAATTGAAAAAAAAGTCTAATTTAAAAAAGAAAGTTGAATTGTGTTGTAAAGGTAGACTTGAGGAAAAGGCAATCTCCTCAAATAAGTTTGATGAATAATAAATAAACCCAAGATTATTGCAATTGTTCATATAATACTAATAGCCAGCATTTACTGAAAGCATATTGCAAGCTCAGCACAGATATAAGTAACTTTACATGCATGAACTTAATTCCCTTTACAGCCTGCTTACATAAGTATCATTATTATTATACCCATTTTATAGATGAGGAAGTTAAACCACACACCAAAGTTTACATAGTAAATATTATGTAAACAGGGAACTGAGATTTGAACCCAAACACTCTGGCTTTTCAATCTGGTCTTTTAGCTATTGTAGCTCATTGGGAGTTCCTAGGGATATAAAGAGAAATAAAGGCGAGCTAATATATAATCCCAAACAGGAACAGTAAGGATTTAGAGGTCAAATAAGAGATAGGCACTGAAGATGACTCCAAAGTTTTCAATGTAAGGAACAGGAAAGATTGATGGTATGTTTGGTAACTATGTAAGTTTTAAAAATGTATTAGTGACACAATAATAGAGAAAGGTGATGATGTATTTGCCAATCAATACATGAACATCATTTCTTTTAATGTAAGAAATTTTCCACATTGAGGGAAAAAATAGATTAGGAGTTGATTATGCTTCTTAGTTGCTCTATTTAACGTACTGGAGCTATTTTTCATGTGAGATAATACTCTGTATTTATGTAACACCTTTCTTCTAAGGAGCTCAAAGCATTTTACCACAACCCATTACCTTATTCATCCTCATAACATCCCCTTTTAGGAAAGGAAGTGTCAAATCTAATGACCACAATTTTACAGATGGGAACACTAAGACAAATGGAGCCGGTGACTTGCCAAGATCACAGAAAACCCTGGAGCAAGACTCAGTACAGAACTGGTGAGTTTGAGATGGAAAATCATCTCTTCCAATCTCTTCTCAATGACATGTTCAAAAGCAAGTTTAGAATCAAGTTATAATCTGTTATTGCCGAGAAATATGCATGATGAATTTTGTAAAATGGTAAAAATCAATGCTTCATTCTTTAAAAAAAAAAAAGGCAACTTTCCTCCTGGATTAGGCATTTACTACACTCGTTTTTAACCATTCAGAAATTTTGCTACATACATAAGTTCTGAGAGTCTTGGCAAAATTCTGTCTTTTGTTTAGAAAAACTTTACCATGTAGAAGCCCCAAATTACCAAAAAATTATGAAAAAAGGTTAGATGATATATACACACAGAAAGAAGTAACGCAACAAGAAACCAAGTAGTCTTTGAAGGAAAGTATTTTCTCTTGTTAACAAGATGACCAACAAAAAAAGTCCTTAAATCTAAGTCCTTCTTGATAGCTTAAAAATTATGATACTGTGTAATTCCAGCAACTCTGGAGATTGAGGCAGGAAAATTTTGAGTTCAAAGGCAACCTCAGGAACTGTGAGACACTAAGCAACTCAGTAAGACTGAATTGTCTCTAAATAAAATACAAAATAGGACTGGGGATGTGGCTTAGAACTCAGAGTGCCCCTGAGTTCAGTCCCCAGAACCAAAAAAAAATGTAACACCATTCTAGATGAACTAAGATTTCCATTGCATTTTTGATTGACCTCATTACAAATGCAAAGTAAAATTAGTTGATAATCACATACTTAATTGTTCAGGTCCTAAAAAAAAAAATTAGTGTATTGACTTTCAGTCCTTTCACAGAATCCTAACTAGCTAGGTACACTGGGTAGTAAGCACAGTATATGGTCCCCCGTGACCAACATTAGCAGGGCAGATCAAAGGCCCAACCACTGGCTGATACAATGTAAAGCACCTATGCATGTGACTTTTTCTCTTTAAGGTGCACCAGCTTGGCACTTAAAATGTGTAAAGCCTTTTAGAAATTCTGCCACAGGCTGGAAGGATATTATAATTCAAAAATGAACTGGAAGAGCTTTCTCAACAACGTTGAATGAATAAAAGAACAAAGATGATGAAAAACAAATGTATACAGCCATGTGGCCAAAACTATACCAAATCAGATTCACCATTATCACCAAAGTCAAAGAATTATATGGTGAGCTAAGTCATTTTTCATCTTTATATTATTTACTATAACAAGGACAGTGCCCTCTAGATAAAAGCCTTATGTTTTCCTATATCATTGGGCTGCCAATAATATCTGTGGGCAATATTCACAGACAATGGACAACCATTTTCTAACTAAAATTAAAATGTGCTGGATGCAGTGACACATGCCTGTAATCCCAGCAGCTCTGGAGGCTGAGGCAGGAAGACTGCAAGTTCATACCAGCCTCAGCAACTTATCAAGGCCCTAAGCAACTCAGTGAGACCCTGTCTCTAAATAAAGGATAAAGAAGGTCTGGGGATGTGGCTCAATGGTTAAGAGCCACTGAGTTCAATCTCTGGTACCAATAAATAAATAAATAAAGTATCAATATGTGAGTTTTCTGAATGAATTTAATGATTACAATATGTAATATATATGTCTGCTGGGGATAATGGCTAAGAAAGATAGCAAACTTGTAAGGAATCAGAGTATAATAGAGGATATAAACAGATAGTGAATATTATATCCTAGGTTGCTTAAATTAAGCCAAATTTTGAAACAACCTAAGGAAAATTAAAAAAAAAAAAAAAAAACTTTTGGCCCAGCCCTCAGGAGGCTGAATGACAGGAAGATCGTGAGTTCAAAGCCAGCCTCAGCAATGTCAAGGCACTAAGCAATTCAGTGAGATCCTGACTCTAAATAAAATGCAAAATAGTGCTAGGGGCTAGGGATGTGGCTCAATGGTTGAGTGCCCCTGAGTTCAATCCCTAGTACCAAAAAAACTTTTGTGTGATAGCTGACCCTATTAGAGACTTCAGGAAAATGCAATACAGTTGAAAAAAAACACAACTGTCTTGCCATATCTTTAGTTCCTGAGATTTATTTCATATGCAAACGATGAACATGTATCCTTTCCTTCATTCTAAAAAGTGTACCAAGAACCTAAGATGTACAAGGCCACACACACGCTCAGGAGAAAATCCAGATTTCATCTTCCCTAGGGAAATTGTACGTACATGAGAAAGACATGAGACAAATTTGAGCTATATAGGTGACTAATGCTACAAGAAAAATGTAAATAATTAAGTACTTGATCTCATCTAAAGATTCAAGAGAAGCTTCATTGAGAAAGTGGTACCTAAGCGGGACCATGGGAGATGAGAGAGATTTAGGCCAAAAAACATCATGAGCAGTGCTGGATCCCAGAACAGCTGGGGTCCTCCGTGGAACCAGAAGCACAGGACCAGCTACAGATGAGGCTGAAAATACTCTGAGGACAGATCCTGGGTGGAACTTGAACGAAAAGATTTAAATTTTATTCTGTTGATAACTGTGAATATTTTTCAAGACAACAAAAGAAAGTAATTCATCTGGATCAGAAAAAAGGTCTCTAGCATCAAGAAAGAAGAACAATCAAAAAAGGAAAAAAGGGAAGCAAAAAGATGCATTAGTCTCAGGAGAAAAGAAAAGTGTCCAAACTGAGAAAATGGAAATGGGAATTGAAAGTATGGAATAACTTAGATTCACTTTTTATAATCTGTAAACCAATTGGTGAGGATCATGGGGAAATGGAATTCTTTTTTTTTTTTTTTTTTTTTTTTTAGAGAGAGAGAAAGAATTTTAATATTTATTTTTCAGTTTTCGGTGGATAAAACATCTTTGTTTGTATGTGGTGCCGAATATCCAACCCGCACGCATGCCAGGCGAGCGCGCTACCACTTGAGCCACATCCCCAGCCCTGGAAGTCTTTTTATACAACTTTTTTTAATCTTTCAAAACAGAAGTGGGACAAGTAAACACCCCAAATATTTTCTGGAACAAATTCAAATGAAAAGAATCTGCTTGCAAAGTAAATATAACTTTCTACTTAATAAAGTATATATTGAGTTGATAATGGGTTCCCAATATTGGTAGACTCTGTTTGGAGTTCCCAATATTGGTAGGCTTGGTTGGGATGAAAATATAAAGCCTCAAGCCAATTATTCTGCCCAAAATAAAAGATAAGAAACTGCTGAAATCATTATAGTATACAGAGCTTACGTATGCTGTAGAAAATATTATTAGAGCACAAGCAATTAATATGAGCTCTTGAGTAATTGGAAGACACTATATTAACCAATCTTAGATTTAATATCTTTGGCTTTTTTGTTCATGGAAAAGAATGAAGAGTCAAATAACTTGATCAATCTTTCCACCTGCCAGAAAACAACTAGTCATAATCAAGAATCATTTTCTTTATAATTTCAAATCTTCAGAAAGAATCAGTACTTTCAACTTCCTATAAGAAGAGTTTTCAAAAAAACTAATGATTCTCAATGTCAAAGAGTTCTTCAGCTTAAATTACTCCTGGTGACTTACTATTTTATATCATTTTAAATAATTCCTCTACCACCTTTTTAACTTTCAAATATTTGTAGAATCTTATAATATAGTCCATAGTCATTACTTCCCTAGCTATATATTTATCTACTTAAAGCTTTACTTATAAATTAATCCTTTTCTTCTCTTAATCATTGCAATTGCTTTCTCCTGGCCTCATTCCAATTTTTCTTCAAATTATTGGTTCTGAGGTGCCTAAAGTCTAACACGGTATTCTAGGCTTAGATTGTACCTGGTATTTCCCTTCTACTTATTTATCATACTGTCCATGTGTGTGATTTACTATATACCATTGCCCCTATAGACACTTGGTCAGGCACAAATATTCTTCATGTCTTAAAGATAATCATAAAGCTGCCAAGTTTGATAAAGAAAAGAAATTCATTTCCATATAACACTTGTCAACTCTTATAATGACTCTAAAATAATCAACCACATTAATAAAGTAAGTAAGTTGAATTTTTGTTTTGTTTCACTTCAATCTTCATTTTGGCATCATATTTTTCTTCTTGGCCTTTGCAAAAATGGATTGAATTGGAATATTATATTTCCCAAAGTATATATCACCTGGTAGAAATGCATATATGCTCAAAATTACTTCATGTTTTTCCTTTCATATTTTTTTCTGCCATAATTAATAAATTCTCTGTTATGTTATTTACTATCATGGGAAAAATAATAATATTGACCCACATTTCAAAAAAATAAATCTGAATCTAATGCCAGTGTTAAGATTCTCTGCAAAGCTAAAGAAAATATTTTCAGAAGGCATTTTTAAACAAAAGTGGCCTTTATTCAGGAAGAAAAACTACCATGCTTTCTTTTATTATTTTTCCTTTCTATTTTCTCTTACCCCTAGGATCCTCATGTATTTTAATGTACATTTCTCAAATTGCTGACCATTTGATAACCCTGAATTTCAGGCACCAGGAAGGCAATTGGTGAAATTTTGGTAAGGTCTGCAAATTAAATAATGGCGCTATCTTGACTATGTAAAATATACCATATCTAATATCAGACTATTCTTATTGTAGTATACTGTGATTATGTATATAATATAATGTTGTTTCCAAGAAATGCATAATGAAGTATTTAAAAATAAAGAGGTATTATGCATACAATTTATTGACTTATAGTTTCAAATATAATAGACACAGAGACTAAGAGACAGAGACACATAGAAGGGCAGGAAAGAGGGAATGATTAAGCAAATGTAGTAAAATGTTAACTTTAGGGAATATGGAGGAGAGCATATGAGAATTTTTATATTAGTTTATGCAACTTTTCTGCAAATGTGAGACTATTATTGTTTCAAAATAAAAAGTTTTAAAAATAGTTTTCATTTCATTGGTAATTTATCATTTATAAAATGTTTTCATGCACGTCAATAACTTTTTTTTTCTTTTTTCCTAAAAATGGAAACATACTCAGATAATATCAGAAGTGAGAAAGGCTTCTAACTTGAGATATGTGGTTCTACATGTCGTTCTGGAGTTCTATTGTTAAAAATTATTCAAATCAATTGCCTTGAGGCATTTTAAGGGTTTTGTGTATTGAAGGAATATTTTCAGAAACAATTGTTCAAATAAATGAACCTAGCCTTCTTTCTCTACATGCAAAAGCATTAAAAATTAAAATGTATCAAAAGACTATGGATAAGTAAGTCCTAGAGGCCCAACTTTGGGGGGAGGTGGGGTAATGGTGAAAAACTGGAAAGGAACTTTAGTCAATATGGCCCTATTGGGGGCTGAGGTTGCAGCTCAGTGGTAGAGCACTTGCCTAGCATGTGTGAGGCACTGGATTTGATCCTCTGTACCACATGGGTAAAATAAATAAAGTGAAGGTATTGTGTCCACCTAAAACTAAAAAAAAATTAAAAAAAAAAAATAATGGCCTTATTGGCAAGGCAAAGGGAGATCAAATGTCTCAACCCTGTCTTCTGAGCCCTATCAGATTCTTCCTCTAGGTTTAAATAGAGGAAGAATCGAAATCAGGGCAAGAGGTATGCATAATTAAGCAATTTCTGTCAAACTGTGGTCTCGATTTTGGTTCTTCCAGGTAGCTCTGGAGAAGTTCTTATAACTGGTGATGGGGGAGGGGATCTTTCAATCTCCATTGGTTGCTCAGGGTGTTTGTTTATCCAACCTGTGATCCTGGAAGGGGGTTATTTGGACCCCATGAGATGATTGCTCCTGTCCAGGGGACAGTGTCATGATTGGATCATCTCTACTATTCCTGGAAGTTGTAAGTCAATCACAGAAGACCTCCAAGCACCCATCCAGGGGTCTGGAACAGAATGTTGCAAAAGCTGGCAGTTGAATATTCCTAAATTACTCTTATCTTGGGGCCCTCAGTTTTGAAGGTACCATACATTTAGGTAAACTTGTCAGTTACAAGCCTTGTATTACACTCCTTCAGTGATTAACATGCCTATGTGAAGAGTTAGCAAAAGTTTGACCCAAGTTTTAAGGTAATAAAGGGGACAGACACAAAATGAAGACAGAGATGGTAAGCTTTATTTTGCTTTCAGTTACCCATTAGGCATTTGCAGGCTCAAATGCAGAGTCAGTATTAGCAAGAGCAACTCTTAGAATCTCTGTTTATTACTACTAGCACCTTGTGGACACTTCTGCTTTACCATTGATCTCTCCTCACACTTCTTCACATTCCCTTCCCGATCGCTATACCATGAACTGTAATCATAAAAATGTGCTCATAGCAAGTAGACAGTGCCCAGATTTTCCATGAAATATAATAAAAAAGGAACTTACAAGAAAAATAAATATATTAAATTAAGGATGTGGAACTCTTTTGATTTCTTTCTGATCCTGAACACATCTGAATGAAACCCTGGTTCCTTGGAAGAACAGAAATTATCCCTAGAGTGATCTCATCTACTGCACACCCTTTAGTTAACAATGAACTCTAGCGGACTAAAAACATAACCACAGTTGCATACATGTCTCTCTGGGATTCTTCCATACAGCAGAAGAAAATGTATGACTAGGCCTTTTACCCAGAATTATTGATTTCCATATCATGCCTTTGTTTCAATAATTATTTTTATCTCTTTGATTCAAGATTTTTTTTCTTGAGAAATTACCACTTCCCAATAATTCCAAATATTTTTTTTCTTTATGCTCAGTATACAATGATTTCAATAAAATTAACCACATTGGCACTTTACACCCAGTGGGGACAGAATAAATAATTAACCTCAATGGAGAAGATTTTATTACCAAAAAAAAAAAAAAGATTTTTTTCCTCTGATCAGGAACTTCTCACCAGCTAAACAGCTAAAGCTCTTTCCTTTTCCTCTCTGGAAAGATTGACCCTGAACTGACAACAAAACCCTAGGTGGGATATTTAAATCTTCAGTGAGTGGTCAGTTAAGTGCCTGTAGAGGTAAAAGGACAGATAGCATATTTGGTATGCTAATGGAACCTATTTACTTCAAGAAAGTGACAAAAACATCAATCAAATCAGAAGAGGCTATTAAGGATTGTTAACTCCCTTTCAGATGAGCAATGATTTCCATTGGGATTTAAATAAATATTCATGAAAAAGACCAATGACAGAAATCCCACCAAAAATCATACCACAGTAAGGTTTCTACCCAGTTTAACGAAATATTTGGCTTCCAATTTCACAGGAGTTTGGGGTATTTTTTTTTTGCTGTGCTCCCACTTTTAAGACACCAAGGAAGAGTGGCACGCTTTTTTTTTTTTTTTAATTTTAAGCCCAAAATACATTCATTTAAAATTATGCCCTTGAGTATCTCTAATTCTCAAAAAATTGTATAATACCTTCCGCAACTATAAAACCACACCATTTTTAATGCATTGGCGTTTTTTCAGAATGTAGTTCAACTAAAAATAGAAAAAGAAAGAAAGAAAAGAAAAAGCCCTTAGTAGAATGAATTAACTAACTTTCCTATGTTCATATATGAATACATAACTAGTGTAACTCCAATCATGTACAACCACAAAAATGGGAAGTTATACTCCATGTATATAGTGACAGTAGAATGTATACATGGAGTATAACTAAAAAGATCAAATTTAAAAAAATTTAGGAAGACAAAAAGCCCTGGGAAAGTGTAAAAAAAAATTAAGAAAGGAGTAAAGTCATAAATTGAATTACATGCAAATTATATAGAGAGCAATTTTTTTATTAAATAGGTCAATAAAAAAAATGGTCATCAACCAATTGGCTTTTCTATGTTTGCCACCACATGATGACAGCTTTGTGAAAATGTACCCCAAATAAATGCCCCTAAATAAAACCCTATTAGAATTAAGTCCACTTCAATTTATTTCAATAAATACCTATTCACCTACTACTTGACCTTTAGGACTGGTTTAGATTATCACAAAAATATAGGGAAACCCTATCATAGCAAAGGAAAGAGCAAAAGAAATAAAATTGTATGACAGGAGTAGCATCTCCATGTGGGAGATGCTGATTTTGAGAAAACAGTGAAATATGAAAGTAGAGACTTCAAACTGAAATCCTGAGTCTTGCTTTCCTGAAATTGGTTATGAACTCATGATAGAATTACATGGTACTTCTCCATTTTTGGTTCTCTACCAAAAAGTAAAGTTTCATCCCAAAGAAATCCTCCTGAAATTAGTCTTGATAAGATTCATATTCAACTAATTGAGTCCCTTCTAATTGCCAGCCACTGTGGTAGATACTTCCACATACATTATCACATTTAATTCTCACAGCAACTGCGTGAAGTTGTTTATCTAGAAATTCTAATTAATTATATTGTAATGAAAATGCAACTGCCAAATATTAATCAAGTATTCATTGAATTAATTAGACATATATTGTTTGATTTCTAATCCTATACTGCTCCACTGCCCAGATTCCAATTTTCCCTTTAATAGACATTAATAGCACAAAGCAACAAAAAGAGTACTTCAATGTCAAATAATGCACAAGAATAAAATGCCTTAGCGGAAACTGAAATATATTGGGGGATGGAAGACCCAAGTCACAGACTAAGCTCTCAACCTTAGGTAAAATTGCTAAATTTTTCTGGAGGCTGAAACTTCCATCTGTCTCATGGAATTAACCATTCTCACCTTCTACCTTTTGGGTTGTGGTATGAGTCAAAGGAGGTATTGGCAGAAAAGTTGTTTTAATTCTATATAATGACAGAATGCAAATCAAAGAAGAGAGGGGGAGAGAGAATATCTTTCCCTGGGTCCTGCTTTTCTCATATTCAAAATCTTTCTTCAAGAAGACTTTAAGGGTAAAGTGGGATGGGAGGGAAAGGGAACCTTTAAGTTTCCTTTACCTGGGGGATCCTGTGGTCCCCATCAATATCCAATACATGTTTCCCTCCTGTGTTCCATGAGCCTACATCCAGATGCATCTCTAAGATATCAGCTTGCTATTCATATGGTTTTTCTCAATCGATGTTAGAACGCTTGACTTTGAATCATTGAAACTCATCAACCATTGAAACTCATCAATGAATTGAGAAGTCCTTTAAAGAGGCAGAAGAAGAGTGTAGGTTGAGCATATAACAGGATGTTAACAGTAAATGTAAATTGAGGTTACCTGCTGAATCTACTTATTTCAAAACAGAACCCTAAGAGAAAATCTATAAAGTCATTTAAAACAAAGCCTGCAAAGAGCTTACCTACCAGTTAATTTTAAATGTCTGTATTACTTCGAGTTAACTCAAGCATTATTACACCGTGGGTTTCAAGTCAATGAACAACCTTCCATTCCTGGAAACTAGTGAAGCATTAGCCAGCAGAGGCTTAGGTTCTATTTTGTCCTTGGATCTGGTCCCCTTTTTCCAAGTTCTGCTTTTACTTCTTTTTCTGGTACAGTTCCCTTCTGTATATCAGTTCAATTAGCTTTTATTTTAATGCTGACAAGATAACCTTGAAGAAGACTCAAGCTTTCTATCTGCAATTGCTCAACACTGAAGCGCAATTGTTCTCTCTGATCATACAGTTACTAATTGTAATTCACTGATACTTTGGTTTCAATTCAGTCTAATGAATCTGTGCAGTATAAGTTTTCTCCTCACATTGTGATTCCTCCAGTGTAAATGTACATACACAATCCCTAAAATCTTGATGTTGCCCAGGCAAGAAAGGTTTGGAGAACTCTATAGCTCTAGGTATGATAAGGATCAGAGGCTCTCATCTACCATTCAAGTTTTCCATCCAAGATTAAGTGCATCCTCTCTCTTTATAAGATCCCACTGCCTCTTCCTATTCACTCACAGCTGCTTATCCCCAAATGTTGCTTCAACCTGGCCTAGAACCAAGGTGAACTGTCTCCCATTTAATGTGGATTGAACCACATAGAGGCTCTGTGTACTAGAATTGTGAAGCGAACCTCTTACTTCACTCAATTGTACATGACCCCTCTCACTATCACTGTATCAAATACTCTTTATGGAGTCACCATATATGGCACAATGCATAGATTTTATAAATATTAGATTAAAGCACATGGAATTACCATCTGTCAGTCAAATACAGGCAATTCCTTATGACCAATCTAATGTTTTTCATTCAAAATTCTCAACAACCTTAAAAAAGTAGACACAATCATCCTCATTTTAGATCTGAGAAGACTAAAACTCAAACTGATAAGCAACTAGGCCACAGTCAGACATCTGGCCAAGTGATGGATTCCAGTTTAAAAAAAACTACCAAAGTGCCTTCATCATTTCCACAGTCACAAGGATTTTTGAGTGTAGTTGAAGATGAAGAAGCATTCACAAGAGTTACAACAGTTAAAGAATATTGACTAAGAGCCAGGCACAGCAGCACACATCTGTAATCCCAGTGACTCTGGGGGCCAAGGCAGGAGGGTCACGAGTTCAAAGCCAGACTCAGCAACTTGGTGAGGCCTGAAGTAACTTAGCGAGACCTTGTCTCAAATTAAAATATAAAAAGGGCTGAGGATGTGGCTCAGTGGTTAAGCACCCCTGGTTTCAATCCCTGGTACAAAAAAAAAAAAAAAAGAATATTGACTAAGATTCAATATGAAGATGATAATATAGAGATAATAAGTAATAAAAAAATTTAAGAACTTCTACAAATGACAATAGACTCTCCTTCCTCTCTATCATAAAGACATGACAGAAAAAAAAGGTGTCTTACACCACAATACTAGCTTGAAAATAGAAATATCCTAACAACTTAATTTTTAAATATAGAAATAGTTTTTTCATAAACCAGTTGACTTGTCTTCTTTTTTTCTTTAAAATAGGTAATATCAGGAACCCTAAATAAAAAGAAGTATCCAAATTTATCCTAAAGAACTAAAGTCTGCATCCTATAACAGTACTTGCTTACCCATGTTTACAGCAGCATCATTCACAATAGCCAAACTATGGAACTAGCCTATGTGTCCGACAAAGGACGAATGGATAAAGAAAATGTGGTATATATACTCAAAAGAGTTTTATTCAATCATAAAGAAGAATGAAATTATGTCATTTTTAAAAAATGGATGGAACTTGAGACTATCACGTTAAGCAAAATAAGTCAAACTCAGAAAGTCAAGGGTTATATGTTTTCTCATACATGGAACCTAGAAAGGAAAAAGGAAAAGAAAGTTGGTGGTGGGAAATCAGTAAAGGGATCAGGGGGAGGGAAGAGGGAAGAGAAAGGGGAAATACTGGGGAATGATATGGACCAAATCATGTTGTTTACTGTGTGCCTGAATGAATACATAACAATGAATCCTACCATTATGTACAACTATAAAGCAAAATAAAAACATGGAAAATGAATAAATAAACATACCATTTAAAAAACATAAGTAATCAAATGATCAAAACAATCTCAATAGGTTGACTTTCCAGCACAATTGGTAAATTAAGATGGCAGATTGGGCAAACATAGAGAGCCTGGGAACAAAACAGCAGTGACAAAGTACCATTCTGATCCTGTGTTACTATCCCCTGACCACCCCTAGTACAGGACTCCTAAGTGGGCAGTGCAACTTTGGAGCAGGGAGAGAAGGAAAGGATTAGGTAACTTTTTCCCATGCTATCAAAAAAAAATACAGAATTTAAAAGAGGAATATCAAGGTTCAATAATATGAAGGACAAACTTCTAGTAAGATTTAATAAAAGTGTAATATCTTGGTGATGTCTAAAGTCAGTGAAATGTGGGGCCAGTCTTCAGCTACAGAGAAACTGGGACATTTGACCTGGGCATTATGTTATGAAGGACACAGGAATCTCAGAGCGGTTGTCACAATGTCAGGACGAACTGCTCATGCACGTATTCCTATCTAATGAGGTCAACTTTCATTCACTGAGCTTCATTCATGAGCTTTCTCTTTTTTTTTTCCCTACCATATGGATAAGTTAGACATGTTTTTAAAATGGAAAGTATCCATAAACTCTAATCTGAACTAAAAAAAAAAATACTATTTTCATATTTTTTCAGATCTCATCTCTGTAATTATGACCGTGTGAACATAAAATTCTTATTCTACATTTTACAACTTAATTCTTATGCCATTAACCTGTTCCATGTTTGTAATTATCACTTTAAATGCTATCACTTCTTTCAAACTAGAAATTAGGATTTATTCTAAATACGCTCTGAACAATATATAAAGCCCTTTTTCTTTTCTTTTCTTTTTTTTTTTTTTTTTTAAGCTCTGAATTCTAGTAAAGAGATCTATGGTGGCCCTGAGTGAATTTTGCCTGCCTGGCATTATTCCCTCTTGTACAGAAAACTGGGGTAAAACAATCCTCTGTCCTTTGAGAATACCAACCAAACTCTACTTAAACCATTTGACCTTTTGGTTCAGGTGGGATGGACCCCAGCACAGGAGTTGGGTAGTGCGGATTAGATGAAATGACTGGAGAGCTGGGTGGTAGCCCTACCCAGTCCCATGAGTCACAACCATTTTTTTAATGATACCAGTGATTGAACCTAGGGGCACTTAACTACAAAGCCACATCCCCAGTCCTTTTATTTTTTATTTTGAGATAGGTCTCTGTAAGTTGCTAAGGGCCTCGCTAAGTTGCTAAGGCTGGCTTTCACCTTGAGATCCTCCTGCCTCAGCCTCCAAGCCACTGGGACTACAAGCATGGTTTTTAAAAGAAAGGTTTTACATGTCCCAGATGTGAGGATAAAGTAGGTCTGAATTTACACAGGGCCACTGAGGCAAGAGCTTGTCTGGACTTTAATCAATAGAGAAGAGCAAAGGGGTATGGGAAAAGACAAGAGAAAAAGAGTAAGCCATACTGGCCTTTTCTCTCTCTCTCTCTCTCTCTCTCTCTCTCTCTCTCTCTCTCTCTCTCTCTCTTTTTTTTTGAGTTTCTGGATGCAGTGGTGCCTGACTTTTCAAATATTTGAGCCAATAAATTCTCTTTGAGGTTGAGCCAATTTGAGTTAGACTTCTATAACTTGGAACCAAAAGAGTCTTGAATATCTGTGAAACCAGTTATGATAACAATAAGAAAGAGGATGTCCACATTTGCAACCATATATTTGGGAATATGTAACAACTTTCTCTGTGAATATATATATAATTTCACCCAGAAATAAACTAAATATGATGGGGTCTAAAACTTGCCACTTGTAAGATACAAAGTGGTGTTATCATGAAGTTAATCTAGTGACTGGAGTGAGACCACACAACCAGCTGGGTTCCAAGGTTTAACTGCATAATCAAAATCCCCTGCCTTGTTCCCACTCTGGTTTGCTGTGGCCTAGTGAGAGCAGTTCACTGTGCCTTACATACTGGTGGGGATGATTCCAGGCCCTGAAGCTGATTGCAACTCCCAGGACAGGTGGCAATGGTTGAAGACTCTGTTGCTCAGTTGCAAACTTTTATTAAGGTGATCCAAGGCAATCGAGCTAGAAGAATACTAGGGTTGGGGGACCTACCCTCTCAGGAACTTTCCTGAGAACTCTCTTCCCACCCAAGTCCTTCCCATTCTGTCCCGTAGAAGAAAGTTATTTTATTTTTAATTTTTTGCAGTGCTGGGGATCAAACCTAGGACTTTGTACATGCTAAGTAAACAGTCTACCAATGAACTTTATTTGAGAAAGAGTTTTATTTGAGAAAAAAGAGTGGAGAGGGGAACATATCTAAGTAGCTCTACCACAGAGTTTTGCTATGATTGTGCTCCCTTACTCTGTAAGAAGCACCATGGTAAACACACACACACACACACACACACACACACTTAATTTAGTTATAAACCTATACTCTACAAGGCAGGCCCTATTAGACAAGGCAATTATGCAATATTAATGGAAATAACCCCAGATGCTTCATTTTGAGTCCCTCATTTCACACGTGAGGACCAGGAGCCCTGAGTGTCCAGGGCTGACCACATCAGCAAACGAGTAGCACCATCAGGGCTTGAACTCAGCTCCCTGGACTCTGTTCTCTTTTCTCACCCTTCTACTCACTTTGGCCCTTGGCTTTCTGTCCCATGGCACTTACGTATATAGAATTAGAAAAAACTACTTTTATAAAAATATTTTTTTTAGTTGTAGATGAACACAATATCTTTATTTTATTTATTTATTTTTATGTGGTGCTGAGGATTGAACCCAGTGCCTCCTACATGCGAGGCAAGCTCTCCACCACTGAGCTTCAAACTCAGCCAGGAAAAACTACTACTTCTTTTTTTTTTTTAAATATTTTTTAGTTGTAGAGGGACACAGTATCTTTATTTATTATTATGTGGTACTGAGGATCGAACCCAGGGCCTCACACATGCTAGGCAAGCATTCTACCACTGAGCCACAACCTCAGCCCAAAAAACTACTTCTTGATGATCAGAAATAGAGGTAACAATGCCAAGTTTTAATCAGTAGGGAGAAAATGGACAAATTTGGGCAACAAGTCATGCTTGTATGAGGAGAGGGAAGATGTAGCTATTGCCTCCTTGGAGGAGGCAAAGAAGAAACTAATCTCATGTCCACATTTTCAATGATCATATATTTTCCATATATTTTTTTAAAATGGGAAAAATTCAAGAATTGGTAAGAAATAAGATTCTTGCCATTTATTCTCATCATTGAAAGAAGAGATGAGACTAATGTCAAAAAAAATTCACTTTTTCCAGTAAGATAGTTTAAAAAAATGGTAACTGTAAGCAACAGACAAAGAGTAGGTAGGACTGGGTGGAATCTCTAGGCATTGTGGGATGAGAGAGATTCAGAAAATCAAAGTAAAAGAAAAAGTGGATAATTTACTCACCAACTGAAGGCCAGTGAAGCTCATCAGTGACACTGGTATTTGAAGTTCTATCTGTGGTGACTGGCTGGGGTCTTTCTCTGCCCGGCTTCTGCAACTCATCCTAAGGAAAACACATCAAAAGAAAGCAATGACCAGTTTCTCATCTCTCTCAATGTATCACACAAATCAGATCCAAGCACAAATCTCTCTTAAAGAGCTTGGATAAGCACCATGGGGTGTCGAGTAAAACAGACATGAAGAACCCCAAGGTGGCTTATTTAACTAGCTAATTGTTAACTGGTAGGAGGTGGGTGATGGCGGGGAGTGGGAATGGGTCTGCCTTTTGCATGAATGAATTCAGCACATGGAGTTCATGTTCATATTTACATTTATAACTTACAGAATTTCTATGTCATTGACCCCAAGCTGATAAACAAAATTACAAAGTTCATTTTAATTTCACAGACTTGGCCCATCTCATCAGTCTCCCCATTAGGGTTTTCATATTAAAAGAAAGAGGGGGAAAAAATGTGAAAGCGTATGCTTATAGCCAAGAATAAATATAACAATAATAAAGGAAATAAAAAGGGAAAACTAACCTTGGCACAGTTACTTAAATTTTTCCACCTTTCTCATATGGATAGTTTCCAAGTTCCACCATTTCAAAGAAAACACCTCATCGAAGAACACGTAATTACATGCTGTTTCCATTCTTGAAATGTGGGAAATGAAGCCTTTTCACATTCACATCATCAGCTGTGCCCCAGGAAACCTTCCATTCTTTCCAAATTAGTTTTTGTATCATTAAACCAATCAGCATTAGGTGCTTAGGATTATTTTCTGGAATAAACTCTGAATCATTACCTACATCATATAAGAAATAAAATCAAATAATGACATCATTACATAGCATATGAGCACTGACCCTAAATGACCAGGACCGAAAGGAAATCAGGGCAATCCTAATAAGAATCAGGCAGAATGCCTAATGAAAAATCAAACATCAAGCCTAATAAGAAACAATGTATTTCGCCTCTCCTTCAAATTCACTTTTGATTTGCTTTTCATGAGAATCCTGTTTGAAGTGGAGCTCCCGCAGGCTAGAATTCTCAGAGCTAACTCTGAGATGAGTAACTCCCAGGTGGTTCTCTGGGCCATTTGATCTGGGACAAGAACCACTCACTCGTGCAGGAAGTATTTGCCAGGCATTTACCATAACCATAGGCTTCAACCTGTCTAGTTTTTAATTCAACATTTACTGAGCACCTAATACGAGCAGGTTATGGAGCTAGGCTCAGAAACTGAAGCAAGAAATAAGAAATGTCCACAGGTTCATCACTATGTGCTAGGCATAAATACACACACACACACACACACACACACACACATTACTTATGAATCATTTTACCCCATTTTACAAACACAGTGAGTAAGACTCATACAGATTGAGAGACTTACCCAAGGCCATAACTGCCAGAGAGGAGTTACCCTAACCCTAACCATAACCATAACCCTAGGGAAAAGGAGAAAAGATGATGAAAAAATTTCAATGTCTCCATCTCAATTAGTATATTATGTTCAATTGGAGCCATTTGCAATTGCTGACATTCAATCATGTTTTGACCTGCAAGATGACAACTACACGCCTATGCCCCACCCCCAGAAGAGTTTGGGTATATTAGAGAAGACACAAAGGTACAAAGGGTATCTTGCACTAATGATGCTCCATGTCACCATGTGAGGGTGCCCAGCCCCCTTCCAACACTCTCAGCCACAATTCTGAGGCCTTATCTCTAAGCCCAAATTTCTTCATCTTCTAACTCCACCTAAAATCCAGCCACAGATACATTAATAACCAAGCAGATAACAGGGCCAGTTGTGTCCTCTTTCTTATTCTAAGACTCCATATCTTACCCTTGTCATAACTCTCATAGGCATGGTATGTGGCAGGAGGGAGATTTGGCAGTCTTTGCTTTGCCGCAGGAGATATGAACAGCCAAGACAAGAGAAGACAAGGTATGTTTCAAAAGAGACCAAGGTACCAGAGGCGGTGGTACACGCCTGTAATCCCAGAACTTGGGAAGCTGAGGCAGGAGGATCGTGAGTTCAAAGACAGCCTCAGCAAGTGAGGCACTAAGCAATTCAGTGAGACCCTGTCTCTAAACAAAAAATACAAAATAGGGCTTGGGATGAGGCACAGTGGTTGAGTGCCCCTAAGTTTAATCCCCAGTACCCTCCAAAAAAAAGACCAAGGTCAAACACATAGAAGATACCCAATACAATTTTTGCAGTGCTTTTACACAAACTACTTACAGGCATGATCATAAGACTCATATTTTGTAAAACACCTCACAAACCTTAAGGAATGAAAATAATTTGGGCATGCATATGCTTTGAAAATACACAAGTTGTGTGTGTGTGTGTGTGTGTGTGTGTGTGTGACAGAACTATTTATCTTCTATTGGACATTTGATGAGGTCTAAATTCTGAAAGTACTTCCTCACCTCTTCTCTCTGTGTCCCATGTGTCCTGCTAATAACCCAACAGGCATAAGCCTGGAGGGAAGATCAGAAACAGATTCATCTGTAGGATTCTCTATCTACATTAAGTATGTAAAAATTGATAGACTCTGTTGATGAACATAATTAATACAGAGAATTAACCTTTTGCTTCCAAGACCGTCCGGACCTTGTTTTTTGATTCTGAATTTTTCATTACATTAATGATACACAATAAAAATGGGGTGGCTTGGTTGGTTTATTCAGGTCACTAATGGTATTTGTAACTACAAGAGAGAGAAACCCAGAAAGAAACTGTATCTGTAGCCTTGATGTTTGTAATCAAAAAAGGGCTGAGTTGCAGGAAACAATGTTTTGTCAGTCAACCGTTAAAAATATTCCACATCGTATTAGTCCCAAGCAGGGCCCAAACTGACCAACATGAAATACTTCATCTCCTTGGACAACATACCCCGTAAATTATGAAAAGAAAATGGTATTTTATGGGAGCTAGGCAACCTCATTTCCTAGGCAGCACATTTCATTCATATTGCAGTTATTAATAGGTCACTTACAGGATTCATAACTGGTGCCACTGTATGAAGGTACCCACACATGGACAATCACCGTAGCGAAAAGTAGTATATCTCCGTTCTTTCCAGAGCAGTAACTTTATCAAAACTATCACAAGTGTCCTTTGAACTCCACTCTAATATTTTCGAATTGAATTTTACGTTGTGTTCACCAGAGTTCCTCCACGACGACTTTTTTTTTTTCTCTCTCTCTCTCTTTGGAAACTTCCAAAATCTCCTTTTCACTAACAGATGTTGCCTACTAAAGTTTGCATTTTCTCTGTGGACTATTGCATGTAAAAGTGGCTGCACCTCCTTGCTCTCACCTCAGCTAGTCTCTTGCATGAGCAAACATATTCAATATTTTTAAAATTAGAAGTTGAAGAATACACAGGATGAGATGTCACTATAAAGTGAGCAGGGGCATATAATTAAGGATTAAAATCTAAATCATTACCTCTCATGCCAGGTAGAACAAGAAGCATGGATGGCTTCTCATCTCCTTAGAGAAATACAGATACATTGTACCAGATAAGGCATTCTGTAGTTTTCATTATAAAGTTAATATTTATCTTACAGCATTGAGTTTATCTTGCCAACATATCTCATTCAGAAAAAGAAGAATTTCTTGATTTACCACATTAAAGTAAATATTGCCATGAGATACGTGTTAAATTTTTAATAAAAACCACCCTATCTTGGTTGGATCAAAGAGAGCTGCTTCAGCTGAGATACAAACAAAACCAAATAAAAATACATAATTCCAAATACTGAACACCACCACACAGGTTGACCAGCCTGTTCACGACAATTGCAGTTTTATATGGCTGTGCATTTCAGAGTCTCAACTAAATTTATTATGAGCCATAATCTTAGAGCTAAAACGTGCAATTACCTGGAGTGTAACACTGTCCCACGGGATATAGCATTTCAGAACTGCATACCCCTCATGCCTGAACTATGCCCCTCAAAATGCACAAAAGTGAAATTCAGTTCAATTGGATTTAAAACATCACCCTTTTCCTTGGATAGATGATTTTTTTTTTGTTTTGGGGTACTGGGGATTGAACCCAGGGATGCTCTACCACTAAGCCACAACCCCAGCCTTTTTAATATTTTGAGACAGGGCCTTGCTAAGTTGCTTAGGGCCTCCCTAAATGGCTGAGGCTGGCCATAAACTTGCGATCCTCCTGCCTTGGCTTCCTGATTTGCTGGGATTATAGGCATGTGTCACTGCACCTGTCTTGGGGTAATGTATTTTGAGTATAGAAAATCTGTTAGCTGAGGAAGGATGATTCTCCCCATCTTTATGAACTAATTCTCCAAGAGCCTGCAGGTAAGTCTCCTGGAATCTCTTCCCCATTCTAGAATAAGCTGGAGAGAGGACAGAACATAGGACCAGATGAGCACAGTAAAGAAGATTGCTTCAAGCCTTCAGGTTCAGAAGGTAAAGAATAAGGTCAAATCCTCAAAATTATAGTGTATGTATCAAAGAAACTGTATTAAGACAGTACAGCACTGTGGTCACCTAGAGGCCTTTGTGCTGCTCTCTGTAATGACAAAAAAAGCCCCTGACTGAGGACCAACTACGTTCTGTGCATTTGAATCCCAGCTCTTCCACTTAGAAGCTGGGTGACCTAGAGGAAGTTTCATAACCTCTCTGTGCCTGGATTCCCTCATCTAAAGAATGGAGCTGATGGACATATCTCCCTCCTAGGATTGAGGTGAGCTTTAAATTAGTCAGCAATGGCTAAGTTCTTGGACAGAGTCTGACACATGGTAATTGGCACTGTGTAGATATTTGTTTTGAAAAAAAAAAGTAAAATGGTGGGTTTGCCAGCTTCCTTGATTTACATGATCAGAGACCTGGAGATAAATTTAAACCTACTTCTTTCTCCAACTCTATGATTTCTCCTCCCTCCCCAACACATCAGCTTTCTAATCACAAACAGAGGTATTTTTTTCTTAATAAAAAAGAAAAGCTAACATTTAGTAAACACTCTGTATGTGCCAGGCAATTATCTGTTAATTATCTCATTCCATTCTCATAAAATCCAGTGAACTGAGTGCTATTATTATCCCCATTTGATAGATGAAGAAATGAAGGCATTGAAAGATTAAGTAAATTGTCCAAGTTAACATTATGATTATGGACCAGAACCAAGATTTGAACTCAGACAGTGTTGAGATTTGTTTCATGGAGAAAAAAATGTCATACTACAAAAATATCCCCTAATGAACTTATCTTTTTAAAAAATATCATTCAAAAATCCCTCCTACAACAGACAAGCACACTGTATATAAGCTCATGAGCAGACTAACCTCACATCCATGTGAATGAATGATTGTTGTTTTAAACTACTGAGTTTGGGGGTGTTTTCTTTTATATAGCAAGCTTATAGCCAAAAAGCTCACTAGCAAAGGCTTTTTATATGCTTTTGACAAATAAAAACAAAACCAAATTTGAAAATGCTTTTAAATTATGAAACAAAGAGCTGGGCGTGCAGGTACCTGCCTGTAATCCCAGCCGCCTGGGAGGCTGAGGCAGGAGGATCGCAAGTTCAAAGCCAGCCTCAGCAAAACAAGGCACTTAGCAACTCAGTGAGACCCTGTCTCTAAATAAAATACAAAACAGGGCTGGGGATGTGGCATAGTTGTTGAGTGCCCCTGAGTTCAATTCCCGGAACCCCCCAAAAATTTATGAAACAAAGAATTGTTGCAAGCCTGAACATTTTCTTTGAATACACACACACACACACACACACACACACACACACACACACACATAAATTTAGGCCGCTTGTTTAAATGCATTGTAAATACATTTTCTTCTAAAAAGTTCTTTTCCCCTTAATACTTAATGTCTATTTCCATATTTCAGGATAATATTTTTTTATAATCCATAACAAAAGGAACTAGCAAACTGTCCCAAATATCCAGAGTTCCATGAAGTCAAAGAAAGTTTTGTCATAAGACTGTCCGCGTTGCATGCAAAAGCAGTCATCAACACAGTTAAATCGGTCAACAAGCATGGTGACACAAGTGTCTCCAAAGATGCCTCTGCAAAACTTGATGAAGTCCATGAATAAAATAATTTCTTTTAGGGATGGTACCATGCAAATAAGCAAGAACACAACTCCTCTTTCAGGGGGGCAGAGCTGAGCTGCCAGGGCACCAGCCGTACTCCACCCAAAGGGAGGGAGAAATCTTGATTCATTTCTTGGTAGAGATTTGAAAATAAAATCTCAATTGATTTGGCTAAATATAAGACCAATCAGAAATATTTTCATAATTCTAGTTTTCAAAATAAAGCCCCACTCAAGCCATTCTATTTTATCCTGATCACATTTTAGCCAGCATTTTTATATGGATTCACCCTACAGAGCCTTTTTTTCCCCTCCAGAATCAGTTATTCTCAGATCATGAGGGTAAAGAGGACTTCCTCTCCCACATTTCTGTATGTAAGAGCTTCCAATAAGTGAACCCATCTAAGTCATAAAAATATTATATCAAGAGTAATTCTGCTATCTGGTGGCAACTCACATAAACAACAGGAGCAGAGGATGGGGTTGAGAGTTGAAGAAGGGGTCTTAATTTGTATTACATTTCTTGAAAATGTCTGCCATTCTAATCTGATTTAAGAACAAATATATTTTGTTTAAAAAAAATCATCAACATTAAGGATAAAGAAAAGAAACTGAAGCCAGGCACGGTGGTATACGCCAGTAATCCCAGCAGCTCAAGAGGCTGAGGCAGGAGGATCACAAGTTCAAAGCCAGACTCAGCAATTTAGTGAGGCCCTAAGCAACTTAGCAAGACCCTGTCTCTAAATAAAATATTTTTTTTAAAAGGGTGGGAATGTGGCTCAATGGTTAAGCGCCCCTGGGTTCAATTCCCAGTACCAAAAAAAGAAAGAAAGAAAGAAAGAAAGAAAGAAAGAAAGAAAGAAAGAAAGAAAGAAAGAAAGAAAGAAAGAAAGAAAGAAAGAAACTGAAAAGATAGAATATTTCTGAACACTGTGTGCTAGCTAGGTACTACTGGGGACTCTGAATTCAATTTAAGAGAAAATTTAGATCACTAAGACCTTCCATCACCAATAAAGAGCAACTCTCTAAAGCAATCCAATTGTCACAAAGATAAACTGGTCAATTTGCCATTGTGAGAAAAATTCCTCCTCTGACTTAGAATCATACAAAATGAATTTTAGAGCAGGAAAAAATCTTAAACATCATCTAGGTTGACATTCTCATTTTACAGATGAAAAGACAGAATCCAGGATTAAGTGACTTGTCTAAGACCATGAGACTTGTGAGAGTCAGGGAAGGGTCTAGAATCTAAGTTTCTCAACTTGAAGGTGAACAATATTTTTCCCTTTCTCTTCCCTGAAAAATAATGGCAGAATTACCAAAGAGAAATTTCACAAAAGCCTCACATCTTCACCACATGGAGTCCATTTCTCCACTGGAAAACCAGTAGAATGGATATAACATAGTATCTATTTCCAAACAAACACAAGAGATCCTTCAACCCCAAAAGCAAGCTGCAGCCTGTAATCCCAGCAGCTAGGGAGGCTGAGGCAGGAGGATTGCAAGTTAGTGAGGCCCTAAGCAATTAGCAAGACCCTATCTCAAAATAAAAATTAAAAATGGGCTGGGAATGTTGCTGAGTGGTTAAGCACTCCTGGGTTCAATTCCTAGTATTCCTTCCGCCAAAAGAAAATCAGGTTGCAGGGCTCCAGGGAAAACAACATATGTATCTCAATCTCTTCTCTCCCATGGCCAGCCACCCTAACAAAGAACACAGACTGCACAATGAGCCTCAAAGTGTGTTCCTGAGACCAGCAAAATCAGCATCATCTGAATCATTGTTAGAAATGCACATCTTGGGTCCTACCCCAGACACACCCAGTGAGAAATTCTGAAAGTGGGACCCCCAAACACTATGGTTTAAAAGCCCTTCAGGTGATTCTTATGCACACGAAAGTTTAAGAACCATTGATCTAAACAACCAATACACCTGCTACCTTGATAGATTCCAAGGGGGTCCCAAGTCCAAGTGGTTTTATTATACATAGAAATTCTAGGGGCTTGGCAAGTATCATCTGAATTTTAAGCACTGACAAAAAAAAAAAATTTCCTTAACAGCAATTGTTTCAATTTGTTAGTGGAAGCCGGTTTTTATCTTTATTCAAGATTTATAGCGTTTTGTTTTGATTCCCCAATGATAGTGAGTCTTCCCATTAATGCAGGAATAAATAATCCAAGAGGAGGAAGGTCCCAAGGGCACAGACACCAGTACAAGTGGCAGCCCATTTCCGTTCATTCCTCTCCCTTGTCTTCCTTCTCTGCCTGTGGCTACAACCATCTCTTCAACCACTATCTTTTGAATCTTTTGCCTCTTCTGAATGCTTATATGGCCCCCTTGTCCCTTCTGTTCCCATAACTGCCACCTGTGCCCCTTTTTCCTTCACTTTTCAACTGTCATGACTTCGACTTTTTGACAGCCAATTTGACTATGCAGTTACTTAGCTTCAGAAGATCAAGTAATCCCATTACCTAATCAGGTCCATCTAATACAGAAGAGAAAAAACCCAGGTCTGGGAAAGTTAAATCAATTATCCACTGCTCTACAGCTCTTCCAATTAAATAAATACAATTATACTTTTCTATTATGTAGATTTCTTGCTTGACTCCATCGTTCGAGCCACTCAAAACCATGTCAAAGCTTGCTTTTTTTCATAGAATAACCATTCTGCCTAGCTTAGGTTTACCAAAAAAAAAAAAAAAAAAAAAAAAAAAATCCCGAAAGTGACTTTTAAATTTCTGAGAGTGACTTTGTTGAGGATAGTCAGGACCCTAAAGAAATTAGTCCACCTAAGACCTTTCTTGAGGTTATTATCAAGACATTGGTTCTAAAGTTTAGATCCCCCAGTTATCATTCCATCTATATTTCAATATCTTCATAGAGATATTTCTTCCTTCAGCCTCTAATATGTGCCACACACTGAGGATACAGCAGTTGTTATGGGAAGCCGCTTCATAAAACACCCTAAGTCTGAATTCAAATCAATGAGAGCTTTATTTACCTGGCCAGGGACTGTCACCCATCCGTAGAGACTGAAGTTCTATGGGAGAACAGCAATTTCCTGGCCTGTTTCCTGGGAACTTAAAGACAAAAAACACAACTCAGGGGCTTTCCTTAGTGTCATGCAAGCAAGCCAATCACAGTAGTCAAGCCAATAGTAAGCAGGGACCTGTGAGTCCCTAAGCAGGACTGGAATTTTCCAGTTAGCAAGCAAGCAAAGAAAAAAGCAATCAGCTTGCAACTCAGTTAACCGCATCTTGGGTCCAAGCAGGTGTTAGAAAACCGTATCCCTGAGTTCAAGCAGGTGGTTAACAGGGGCGAGAATCTACTTCAAAGTCTTGGGTCACTAAGACCACCATATCCTGGGTTGAGTACATTTTGTGGGGTACAAAGTACAGAAAATAATATAAGAAAACACCTTTCATTTCAGTTTCTCAGAAACAGCTCTTATAACAATTTATTTTTGTATACAGAAGGCAGCAAAATGGAGTCTTAGCCTGTCTATGACAGTTCTTGCTTTATAATTATCTTACTTATCAAAATCTTACATCTATAATCTATATTTTTTACTAATCTATAACCTATAACTTACACTCTTATTGATTATATTTATCAGCTCACAACACAGGAGAAGAGGGTGAGGAAAAGGAAGGAGCCTGTCCTTGGGGAGCTTACATTCTAGAGAAATAGTCAACATAAAGTAAGTAATAACATGGCATATTACTGCTAAGGGAAAAAAATGAAGCAGGGTGGAAAATGCAGAGTTCAGGGGAAGACATTTTAATTAGGTTAGTCAAGATAGGTCATTAAGAAGGTAACATTTTAGCAGGGTGCTGTGGCACACACCTGTAATCCCCACAGCTCCGGAAGCTGACACAGGTGGGTGGTGAGTTCAAAGCCAGCCTCAGCAATTTAGCAATTTAGGCCCTCAGCAACTCAGTGAGACCCTGTCTCTAAGTCAAAAATAGAAAAAAGGGGTTAGGGATGTGGCTCAATGATCCTGATTTCAATGCCCAGTAACTGTATGGAAAAAAAAAAAAAGTTCAGGGGGATATTTTTACAATTTTGATATTTTTACATCTTGGAAGACTTTTAGGGATTTTGCAGAAATATCAAACATTTGCCTCCCAATTTTAACATCCTAGTCTTTGTTGATTTCTAAGGATCATTAAAAAAATTGTTTTCTTTTAGACTGCTAAAAAAAAAAAGAAAAATTTCACCCATACATTCCAGAGTTTTCTAGAAGTTAACATCAAACTTATTAGTTTGTCCTTTCCTGAATTTGCCTTTTGTAATCTCAGAATTAGTAATTTCAGAGATACCAACAAGAAAACAACTGTATACATAACAAGGTAGGTATACACAAAGCCAGGTAGAAATTGTAGTGTCACATCTGCAGAACTGTTTGTTTCCCGGCTTGGAAAAATACCATGGAAATTACTATTTAGAAAATTTGTTTTGCCCTTCTGTGCCCCTTATCTACTTGAAAGAAAAATATCAGTGTTTATTATTATTATTATAGCCAGCTTCACAATCTACTAAGAACTCAGCAATAAAATGTGAAATGGCCACATGGATAGAAAAGAAAAATTATGGGAGAAAAAAACAGGATGAACCTTTAAAACATCTTTTGCAGAGAACTGTATTCACCTTTTCGTCCCAGCCTGAACTAGTAGAGACATAATTTATTTATCCAGAGCACCTCAAGTCAGAAATAGTGTCTGCCTTGTCCGGGGGATATCTTTTTATGCTGTTTTATGGCTTGATTCACACAGGAACAATGAGTTCAAGTAATTTGGCCAAGGTCACATGCCAGGAGTTTCTGGTTTTGTCTCTTTTAAAACTCGAGAACTTAATGGTTTCCCTTCTTATTATACTCACCGGAATCTTCATTTCTCTGCCCAATTTTGTTGGAGAAGGAAAAAAAAAAACTTGAAAATTTTAATTGCTTTAACTATTTTGGTCATTTTCCTTCTTCATATTTGGCAGTTGCACAAATTGCTTGACATCCAATATAATTAGGCGATGTAAAATGTCCAGAAAAAATGAGACACCGTTATTTGGGGGGGGGGGGTTGTTGTGAAGATATTAGTTAAAACAAACTTTGCCTGGCATGGTGGCACATGCCTGTAATTCCAGTGACTTGGAAGACTAAGGCAGGAGGATCGCCAAGCAATTTAGCAAGGCCCTACGCAACTTAGTGACCCTGTCTCAAAATTTTAAAAAATTTAAAAAGAGCTGGGTATATGGTTTAGTGTCAAAGCATCCCTGTGTTCAATTCTTAGTACAAAAATAATAAAGAAGAAGAAAGAAAAGAAAAAACAAAAACAAAAGAGCAAACTTTACACAGAATAAACAGGATGTTTGAATCAGACTTCCCAGGGTCATACACAGAATCGATCATCTATTTAGCCTTGTTTGGAGAAGACTTCCAGTTATGTCAAAAAAATTTGAGTTATAACCTCTTCTAAATAAGCTGAATTAAAGAATGCAGAGGCCACTGATCATGCCTCAAACTATATTGCACTGGCCTTTGTGCAATAGAAAACCTTAGGTTTTATTTCTTTTCTGTTTGGCCATTTTCAAAAGGCTTGCCTCTGATTTTTAATTCTCTTACTACACCAAGTTAGGACATTCCTTCTAGTACTCATTATCCATCCTTGAATTCTCTCCTTTATTTTTCCTCACCACAAACTTTCTTTTTTGCATAAAATAATATTCCTTAATACAGACATTTTGCAGAATAATTGACAAAAATCTAGAAAATAAAAAGTAAAATGAAGAAAGTTTAAATTATACATTTCTAACAACCAAAGATAGTCAAGGTAACAGTTTATATGTATCTTTCCAATCTTCTCCAGGTACATATAGTACTTAGCTATTTTTTTTATCAGATCACTAATTTACTTTTGTACATATGTTACATTATTAAAAATGGAACATACATATGAAACAAAACTGTGTAAATCAATGAATTTTTACAAAGTGAACATACCCAGCATCACTACTTTTGATGTGCTTTGGGGATTAACAATGCATGGGGACCAGGACAGTGTGGCCGAGTTGAGGCCAGACGGCAACCAGACAGCCCTGTAGTTTCCTAGTGATGTGACTTGGGCACAGTTTAACCTTTCTCGGTCTCAAGTTAACTCATTTGTTAAACAGATATAGCTTTCCTCATTATGAAGATTCAGTGAGTTAACATAAACAATTTACTTAGAATAATGTGAGAAATATACTGTACATCCAAAAGGTAAATATTGTCCAGTATTATATGATATCTGGAGAACCTTTTCTCTCTCAATAATCAAACTTTTTCTATATGCATGGGAATCATTTTTTTTTCCTTTAGAAATTTGGTTAGCTCCCTTTAAACTCTTCTCTGATTTCCTCATAGCAATTAGCTAAAAGGGAAGCAATCCTTTTCATTTGCGATCACCTAGTACCAAAACTGCAAAACACCCCTCTCTATCTTTATCCTGTCTGTCCAGCGTAAATCCTTTTGCTGCCTTCTGTAAACACTCCTGAATCAAGCTATTCACTCTCCTTTAAATACACTTTTTTTCCCTACCTCTGGTTTTGGCTTACATCTATCTCCCTGCCTCCTTGAAATGCCCTTTTCTATCTTGCTTTCAGAATTTCCCAGATCCTTCTAGGTAGTTTCTCTCCCCTCTGAACTCGTTATCGCCCTCCTGTGGGCAATCATATGTACTACCTTAATAGTAATGAAGCAAGCAAGCAACATGCCTACCTGTGTGTACACACACACACACACACACACACACACACACACACACACACACGGCATTTCACAACTTACAAAGCACTTTCACATGCAGGGTCTCTTTTGATCTGCACAATAATCTGGTGAGATAAATAAAGCTGTAAGTACTATCCTCATTTTGCCATAGAAAAACTTTGTCATGAAAATATATCCTGACCCTGCCTAAAATGAAAGCCCCTACAGACCCCAAAAAATTATGCTTCTTTTCCTTTTCTTCATCATAAGATGAATTTATTAAACTGGGAACCATGATGCATGCCTGTAAACCCAGCGACTTGGGAGCCTGGGGTAGGGAGGATCACAAATTCAAAGCCAGCCTCAGCAAATTAGCAAGGCCCTAAGTAAATAAATAAATAAATAATAAAAAGAGCTGGAGAGGTAGCTTAGTGGTTAAGCACCCCTGGGTTCAATCCCTGGGTCAAAAAAAAAAAAAGATATATTTATTCCGGTATTGATTACTATCCAAATTACTGTTATGAATAAAAACAGCAAACTTTTGAGTATAGTCTACATATCTGTTAGCTGAACATGTGGTTGTCATTTATTTATTTAACAATATATGAAGGGCTGGGTTGTAGCTCAGTGGTAGAGTGCTTGCCTAGCACATGTGAGGCACTGGGTTTGATCCTCAGCACCACATAACAATAAATAAATAAAATAAAAGAATTGTGTCCATCTACAACTAAAAAAAAGAAAATTAAAAATATATATAAGTTGAGTTTTTGCTCTGTGCCAAGCACTGCGCTCCTTCTGGAATGCTGGGGCTGCCTGTGTGTGTTTACCTAAATGTGGGTTCTGTAAAAGAGCACTGGATTATACACCAGAAGACCAAGATATAAGTACTGTTTCTGCTAACATATGTATAGAGTCATCTTGTGTGTTTCTAGACCTCAGTTTCCTTATCTCCTATATGAAATTATAATCTCTGATCTGATCATCTCACAAGATTACTTTTGAAGATCAAATATAAGCTGTGTAGTGGCACAAACCTGTCATCTCAAAGGCCCCAGAGGCTGAGGCAGGAGGATTGCAAGTTTGAGTCCAGCCTCAGCAACATAGTGAGACTGTGTCTCAAAGTAAAAAAGGGCTGGGGATGTAGCTCAATGATAAGAGTATTCCTGGATTCAATCCCCAGTATCAAAAAAAAAAATCAAGATATACAAGTATTCCATATGCTTTATGAAAATATAAGCATCAATGTTGTACAGTTATTAAGACATGGTTCCTGTCCTTGTCCTACAATCCAGTTGGGAAGAAAAGAAAGATAACAAGACAATTGATAATATAAAATGGTATGTGCTAAATGACAGAAGGTGCAAATATATACAAACAGAGAGAAAACATAGAAAGTTAACAATGTGCTTTTAAATTCAGAAGATTAAGACTTTATTCCAAATCTTAGTTTGTCACCTATTTGATAAATGTTTAAATTGTGAAAATACTAACTCTTCTTGTAGGAATTAATTGTCAACCAGAAATTGGATTACCTAATTTGAGTTAAAAAATGTTCCTAATGGTCTGTGTTACCGTGGCAATACTTTACCCCTTTCATTTCATTCTCCTACACCTGTTCCAATGGAATTGCAAGAGTTATTGCCCCGACTTCTGAGGTAGAAAGAATAGGAGAAAATGTAAGGAAGCTGCTCTTTGATCTCCGTGTGCATCAATTACAGGTAATAAATCCCCCCACGGTTGGAGCTAAGACAGAATCTCAAAAGCACATGGACTTTTCCTATTAGAAAATATAAACCAAATAGTGACTATTTGTTGTTTAGATTTATTTTGTGAGTAATGTAACTGAAAAAACAACCTAGCATTGAAGGATGTATCATTTTTAATCTCAGCATTTTTAGCTACTGCCAACTCCAGATAGAGTATCTTATTGCAATAATTCAAGGATTTCTCTATTAGTTTCTCTAAGCCCTTAAAGCAAATGAAGCTCTTATGATATAAAACACCTCTTTCTCTATTTTTTTTCTTCTCAGCTCTCAAGCCTAAATGCATTTCAGGGTAGAATTTTAAATGAACTAGATAAATGAAATTCTATCTAACTGTATTAATTTTTGACACTCTTTTTATGATTCTTTAAAAAAAGAACATAGAAACGAATTGCGGCCCTGGCTGCCCGTGCAGTCATGATGAATAGCCTGCTACAAATAATATTTTTTTTCAAACTTTTGAGAGAACAATTTAGATTTTTAATCTCTTAGGTGGGTTTACAAACACCTTAAGTCGATAATTGGCCAAGGAGATATGAATGAGGTTTCTTAAACAAAAGAAATCTTTCCAATATTAAAGGAAGCATTCTAGTACTTTTTTCTCCTGACTGTATAACCTTTTGTTCCCATCACAAATATCTACGCATAGTTTTATCTCTGACCTTGAGGGACTGTATAGCTTTATGGAAGCTTCCTTTGAGATCACAGATGACCTTCAGCTGATATCATTGAGCTCTGACCTGCCTCAGTGATCTGCTCACACAGAATACATATGCTGAGCAGTGCTGGTGTGTGCAGTAGGGGTAAGTGAATTATTTACAAAAATTTGAGTTGACACCTTTTATCAAATGTGGAAAGATGAAGACAAAACAGCTGCTATTGCTGTCGTAAGCAATCTGCTGGTGATTGAATAAAAGTGTCAAGAAAATGGCTGCTTGATGGCCTTTTGTTCTCCCTCATCCAGCTTGATGTTAGTTTGAGCTGTCAGTTAGGAATCACGGCAGTGTGATTTATCAATAGACTGAGTGACCTTCTATTTTAGCTTGTGAGAGAACTAGAAGACAGCACCCTCTACTGCGAACACACAGCATTCCTCCTGGTGTGCCATTAGCCCGAGCGATTGCTTTGCGTTTGCCAAAAGCAACTCACCCTTATGATAATTGTGGCTTTTTAAATTTTGTCCTGTTTCAATTGCCTCCACATACTTATTAAAAATTAGTAAAAACCCAAAAAATGAAACTTCAAGCATATTTCTATACCTTCCAGCAAACTAATTTAGCAAATCGGTATTCGAGATAAAATGCTTCCTCCTTGTTAATTAAACTGCAGAATAAGGAAACATTATCTTCGATAGCAAACTGAATCTTTAAACAGTGTTTGGATTATATTGCTATGAATGACCCATCTACATTAACACAAATTATTTTATAGTCTGTATAGAAAAAAGGATTTGAAGCCTATTTTTCTCCCATAATGCTGGGGTCTCCTCAGGGAAAGATGTTACTATCAATCAAGGCTTTGTGGATCCTTGAGAGATATGAAGCCACTGCGGACCAGGACCTTAGAGATGACATTCCTGCTACCATCCTATAGAATATCATATATGCAATTTGTAAGTAGGGCTTTCTGACTTAACAGACACTTATTTGACCCAAAACATAAATAAGATGAATGCAATTATGAGAAAAATGTATTCTGTTATTGAAAAGGAAATATTAACTATATTTTAAAGAATTAAAGTAGCATTATCTGATTCCCAGCAGCACATAATCTTTTTATCATTCAGATCGAATTTGCTATAACTTAAGGCAAATTTTTGTTCTTTTAAAAGCTGTTGTATTTATATTTTTTTCAGGCTCGTTTATTTTTTCTAAGGCATTTAATAGCAAGTTTTTTATTGTAATGTCTCATGTATTTTCAAATCAGACATGAAAAATAATCCCGTAAGTATAATTTTGTTGGCCCTATCCAGGCTTAATTATTTAAAGATATTTTGTGGGTTCTTATCTTCCTTCAGGCTCTCTTAAATGTGGTTTTTAGGGCTGGGGTTGTAGCTCAGTGGTAGAGTACCCACCTCACATGTGTGAGGTACTGGGTTCGATCCTTAGCACCACAAAAAATAAAATAAATAAAGGTATTGTGTCCATCTACAACTAAATTTTTTTTTCTTTAAAAGTGTGGTTTTTACAGCACATAGATAAGGGCACACTAGATCAGGACTACACAAAAGATGTACTTCACTAATTCACAAAATTTTTACCCTCCTAAATGCCTTCTCCTCCCCCAAGATTTCAGTTGGACAATTAAGTATCTCCAAGGCTCTCCTATGAACGCTCAGAAGCTCCACAGGCAGATCCACGCCTGGGGTTCAAACCTCAGTTCCTTGCCTGAGCTTTAGTTTTTTCTTCTCCATCCTGATATACATACAGCCTGTGACTTGTTCATAAAAGCTCTGCAGCAAAGTTGAATAATATGTAAATTTTATGTTGTAATGAATTAGGTCCTAAGATCTTTAAAGGTCAGACACCTGGTATAATACATCACATTTTTTAATATCAACTACAAAATAACTGTAATAAATTTTTCCAACACCACATCCTCACACACTGTTACCCACAAGGAAGCACCAAAGGAAATGTGTCATTTGTCAAAACATGCAGAAAAACTGGCATGTGTACAAGTCACTTTAAAAGTAATGCTCAGATTAGAAATAGCTTTCCAAATGATATTTTGTGGTTAAACAAAAACAACAGAAAAACACATTAGTGCTTAACTGAAATCATCTCCTGATGTGTTAAAAATAAACGGGTAGAAAGAACTAATATTCTAAGATATATCATAAAATGGTTTTTAATTAGTTACAGGACAATGTATAATTTATAAGCAAAAAGTTTTATTTGATTTTCTTTCGGGAAAAATTCAACAGGCATGAAAATTCAACTTAGCATGGATGAGTGAATGGTATATTATAAAAATGTATAGCTACCTACGTTATAGGAATTTGATAGTTGCTGTTAAAGATATTTATTTCCTTTATAATGCTGTTTATAAGCTTCTATTGTAAGTCACTATTGTACAAGTATATCTATTAGCAAAAGGAAAAGAGATTTACCTACAAATAAGCAGACTTTTAAAAAAATGCAAACCCATCAATATGAGCTCTTATTACTGCCACCACTTATTCCTATTTTTCTAATAATATATTTTGTTAACTTAAGTCACATGTGAAATAGGCGTGCAAGCAGAAATGTAGAAATGTCCATATTTAGAATTTCCAGTGTGGATTCGTGTGGGTCTCTTAAGGTATTTGTCAAGCTATCAAACATTTGCCTTTAAAATACACATCGTAAGTGGTTATTTTATATACAGCTTTTGGTTTGGCAATGAATTTTCATGTAGGAATTGGAACTATATTTGAGAAACAACTGAATTGTGTTTGTGAATTTAAATATTATTTGTGTTTTAATTTTGAAAGTGTTTAGGGAAGGACTGTGATTACTTAAACACCAATTTCATTTTTTTTCCGACATATGCCATAATGGTTTTGTTAGCACATACATGCAGCATCAGTTAGAAGTCACAAAGTGAAGTGGGATTATTGTCCAGGTCATTAGGAGGTTCCCCGTGAGTAAAGCAATTGAAGCCAGTAGAGTTCTAGTATTTGAAAGTTCTGCAAAATCACCCAAATCCCACCCTCTTTAGTACGTATTGAAAGGAAAGTGACCACGACACTCAGAGCGACTAAGAGATCTTTATTGGGGTAATGTCTGATAAACAGGGAAGGAAGAGAAAGAGAGAGAGAGAAAGGGAACAGGGAAAGAAAGAGAGGGAAGGAGAGAGCAAAGCGAGAGTGTGGGAAGAGAGAGAGAGAAGAAGGGAGAGTTTTTATAGACAAAATCTAATGGGGTCTCTGGGTCTGCAAGCTGCCTTGTGTGCGTACAGTGATTGGATCAGACAGTAGTTGCTAAGGGTATCATCTTCTGCCCTCAGGCAGACCGGGCAGGGGTCCGCCATGGGTTTCTGTTGCACCAGACAGGTGGGGGTCTTGAGGCAAATAAGTGATAGAGAACCAGACAGATGGGGGTCAAGTGTTCAGCCCACCCTGCACTTAACATGTGTTCAACCTGCTCAGCAACTAACACATATAGGAAAAGCTGGCCAATGTATTCATAATCTTTACAGCTAGACCTCAAATGGGCTTTCTCCCATGGGCAGTGGCATGAAATCCCGCTGCAACAAGCAGTTGAACACCTGGGCTTTTGCACCCAACAAATCCACTGTAGAGCTCATTAGACAAACTGCAGAAAGCAGAGATGGAGAATGAACTTTCCAATGTTTTAATTAGCTTGTTCAAAATGGCCAAAGGACAGAGAAACCATTTTTTTTTTAATATTTAGTTTTTAGTTTTAGGTGGACACAATATCTTTAGCCTAGCAGGCGTGAGGCACTGGGTTCGATTCTCAGCACCACCTATAAACAGAGAAACAATTTAAAGAAAGAAAATATATAGTAATCAGAGGAAAGAAAGTAAATTGACCCAAAAACTATTTGAGACCATAACACACAAAGGCATGAAGGTGTGGTAAGATGAACATGCTCACATGCCACTGGTGGAAGTTCAAATTTCTTTGCCTGCCTGGAAAACAATTTGGTAGGAGGAGTCTGGCAAATGATCTGGCAGCATGACCCCTTCATTCTTTCATTCAACACAGGTTTATCCAGTGCTTGATCTGTGCTTCCCTCTGGGCAGACCGAGCTGAGCACAACATAGCACCCCAATGAGACCTTGGACTGCCTTTCCCCTTCTTATTCCATCTCTGATCATTCTCTGAGAGAACTCGTATTAATCAAGTCAATTAATCAAGCAGAAATCAAAACAAAATAAGTATTAAAAGTTATTCATAGCCTGATGGAGGGGCACACACCTGTAATTTCAGCTGCTTAGGAGGCTTAGGCAGGAGATATGCAAGTTCAAGGCCAGGCTCAGCAACTTAACCAGACCCTGTCTCAAAATTAAAAATAAATAAAAATGGCTAAGGATGTAGCTCAGTGGTAAAGTGCCACTGGGTTCAATCCTTAGTACCTAAAAAAAAAAAAAAAAAAAAAAAAAAAGAAAGAAAAAAAAAGTTATCATGCATCATCAATAAAACATACAAATGTCCCACAGGTATATGGGAAAATTGTTCAACATCCCCCATTTAAAGAAATACAAACAAAACCACAATAAGCTATTACCTCATTCCATTTATGATGTTTATTATCAAAAAGACAAATTAAAGTGAGTGCTGTCAAGGATTTGGAGAAAAGAGAACACTTCTACACTGTTGGTGGGAATGTAAACTAGTACAGACCTTACAGAAAACAGTTCCTTAAGTAATTGAAAATGAGTTCCCATATGATCCAGCAATTCCACTACTGAGTATATATCAAAAGGAAACGAAGTCAGCAAGTCAAAGAGGTATCTACACTTCCATGTTCATTGCAACACTATTCATAATAGACCAATATGAAATATCCATGAACAGATGAATGAATAAAGAAAATGTGATGCGTGCACACAATGGAATACTATTCAACTATAAAAAGGATAAAATTCTATCATTTGTGACACAAGGAAAGAACCTGAAAGTCATTATGTAAAATGAAACAAGCCTAGCTGCTCATGCTGGCTAGTGCCTGTAATCCCAGCAGCTCAGGAGGCCAAGGCAGGAGAATCATGAGTTCAAAGCCAGCTTCAGCAATTTAGTAAGGCTCTGAGCGACTTAGTGAGATCCTGTCTCAAAATAAAAAATAAAAAGTGCTGGGATGTAACTCAGTGGTTAAGCACCCCTGGATTCAATCGAAAGAAAGAGAAAGACTCAGGGAGGAAGGGAGGGAGGGAAGGAGGGAGGGAGGGAGGAAGCCAGGCAAGGAGAAAGAAATTCAGCATGACCTCACTAGTTTGTGGAAACTAAAGAAGCTGACGTCACAGAAGTTGAGATAAGAATAGTGGTCATGAAGGCTGGAAAGTGTAATGGGAAGGCAGGAGAGAATGAGGGAGACTGGTCAACAAATGCAAAACTACAGTTAAAAGGAGGAGTAAGTTCTAGTGTTCTGTTGCCCAGAGGGTGACCGTAGTTAACAATATTATATCATATATCATATATCACATATTTCAAAGTAACTAGAAAAGAGAATTTGTATTGTTCTCCTCACAAAAAAAATTAAAAACTGAGGTCATAGATACCCTGATTTGATTATTATACAATGTGTACATGTATCAAAACATCATACTGTACTCCATAAGTATGCATAATTAGCATGTACCAATGAAAAACAGTAAAACTAAAATATACATATAAATAAGGTTATTAATGTTATAATAGCAACACTCAATGAAAAAGCAGGATTGCAATTTGTATTTACAATTTACATATATGTACAGTATGTATATAGAAAAAAGAACAGAATTACACTAATGTGTCAGTAACAGTTATGGGGCAGGGATCAGCCAACTATAGCCCAACAAACCAAATCTGACCTAAGATCTATTTTTGTACATACAGTTTTATCGGAAGACAGCCATTTCCATTCATGTAGCTGTTTTTAAGTTACAACAGAATTGGGTAGTTGCAACAACGATTGCACAGCCTACAAGTCTAAAATAGTAACTTCTGGTCCTTGACAGAAAACTTTGGCATATTGCTTGTCTGTATATTTGGACAAATGTTTTGTGGAGTTGTCATTTGCTTGTTTGATGCCAGTGTTGGTGGTCAAGCACAAGTTCTCATGCTAGGTAAATGCTGAACTACTGAGCTACATCCCCAGCTCCTGGATTACAGAGATTTAATTTCTTCATTATATCTCTGCATTTTCTATCTTCTCAGCAGATAAAAAGATAAGATAGTTCTACTCAGAAAAAAACATAAATTTTATTCTTTTCCATTGTTCTGGGAATATACTATATGATGATGAATAACTACTATCAAATCCAGTTTGGTCCTCAACTATGGTTAAATATCTTATAATAGAGCTGGGTGTGGTGGCGCACACTTGTAATCCCAGCAGCTGGGGAGGCTGAGACAGGAGGATTGTGAGTTCAAACCAGCCCCCAGCAACTTAGTGGGGTCAGTGGTGATGTTGGGGTGTGGCTCAGAGGTTAAGCAGTTCAATCCCTAATGCAAAAAAAAAAAAAACACTTTATAATAGGGTTTATAAAGTTACTTTCTATGTCACAAACATTTGTAGTTAGTACTTACTACTTTTCAGGTAGTGCTTTAAGTACCTTAAAATTATAAACTCATCCAATCCTCATAATTGTTCTATGAGACAAGAAGGATTCTTATTCCCTTTCACAGATAAGGAAACTAACAAACAAAGGAGTTAAGGAATTTAACCCCAGGTCACATGCTCATACACAGAAGCCAGAATTCAAAATCCAAGCCTGGTATTTGGATACAGCTAAGCACAGGGGACCAGTGGGTGGACAAGCCAAGGGAGGAACTGCTTTGAATTAGCTTGGAGGCAAGGGGAGGATGAGGAAGAGTTGGAAAAGAGCAAGGAGCCTAATATCTAATTTCTGACCCTGTGCTGCTTCCTTCGCTTATGAAGGAAGCGTCTTCATAAGGCATTCTGCGAACCTCAGCAGCAATATTCATGCTGCTTTGGTGAACTGAAGGCATGTGATGCAAGGTTGGGATCGGTTACCTGACCTCAGCTTCTGTGGTGAGGATTCCAAGATGTACAGCTTGCTTTCCTCTTCTGGTAGGTCCAGGCAACAGGACTCAAAGCATTCTTGCAATGGTGGCAGTAGGACCCCAAATAAGTGTCAAATAAGCAGTGGGACCAGAGGGAAGTAATTGAACAAAAGCAGATATCAGACAAACCTAGGGAATCTTCAGAATAACTGGTGAGTTCTTGTCTGACTTTTTAGGGATCCAGGATTGGATTAATGCTGCTAGCACCCCATTAGCACACCGAGGAAACTTTAGTGACATAATACTCTGAGGAGCCTGTTTTGATGGGCAGAAGCACAGTGTGGAGGAGAGATAGGGTGCCCTGAGAGACCTCTGGCCTTTGAGTACCTGCATGCAATTCTGTGCAATTTGAACTGAATATGTATGGGACGAAGGCCAAGTGGAAATCATCAGCCTTTTTAGATTGAATCTTTTTCAGATTGACTCAATGAATTGAGAGCTTCTTCATTTCACCTCTCTCTATCCACTGTCTCTTGTTCCTTCTCCCCACCCACCTACCCACCCCCACCCCCACCCCCGCACCAGGGATTGAACTCAGGGGCACTTAACTACTGAGCCACATCCCCAGCCCTTTTTTGATTTTATTTTATTTTGAGACAGGGACTCACTAAGTTGCTTAGGTGCCTGCTAAATTGCTGAGTCTGACTTTGAACTTTCTATCCCCCTGCTAGCCTCCCAAACTGCTGGGATTATAGGCCTGAGCGACCATACCTGGCCCAACTGTCTTTGAGAAAAAAATAGTAGAATGTAAGCTCCATCAGGAGAAGAATTTTGGTTTCTGTTGTTCACTCTTTTATCCCTGGTTCTTGGCAGTTTGTAGGCAGACAAGATACATTGCTAAGAAAAATGAAAATGAAAATCAACTCAGTCTCCTTTTCTTTTGAAAATCAATATCTACTTGTAAGACCATAGGGAAGCCCAGGAAGATGTAAAATTGTTTATCCTGGCACATGGTCAGCAAATGCCAGTTGTTATTATTTATTTATAGAAAAGTAAAAGGAACTAAAATTATTTTTCTAGAATATGAAATATCAAGTAGCTAGGCATTTAGGGGTCAGACTACAAAGGGCCTGTGCCACATTGAGATGTTTAAATTTGATCTGAAGTCAAGGTTTTGTTTTTTTTTTTTTTTAATTAAGCCTTTTCACCATTATGACTAAAAGACCAACCAGAATAATTCTAGGGAAGAAAAGTTTATTTGGAGACTCACAGTTTCAGAGGTCTGAATCCCCAGACAATAGGCTCCATTCCTCAAGGCTCAAGGTGAGGCAGGACATCATGGTGAAAGAGTGTGGCAGAGGGAAGCATAATTTTCTGATCACATGATGATCAGAAAGCAGAAATAGAGAGTGAGTCTCCACTCTCCAGATACTAACCCCATAGCCACGCCCCCCTATAAAACAATTCTCCAGCCACACCCCCACCTGCCTCCAGCTACCACTCAGTTAATCCCATCAGGGATTAATTCACCAATTAGGTTAAGGCTATAACCCAATCTTTTCTTCTCCAAGCCTTCTTGCATTGTCTCACATGTGAGCTTTGGGGGGACACCTCACATCAAAACCATAACACAAGAAGAAACTTGCAGAGAATTTTAAGCAAAGAAGTAAATGGTTTATGTTACTTTTAGGAGACTTTTTCTGTAAAAGTGTGAAGAACAGATTGGAGTGGAATTTTGACAAATCAGAATGATAGAAAGGTAGTAGCATATTAGAAAGATATTTGGGAGATAAAATTGCCAGAGGAAGTTAATTCAAAAAAAAAAAGCTAAATAAAAGAAAGTGCAGCATAAGTACTTGGGCTTACCAGAAAAATTCTTATCCAGTTTTTAAATGATTTACCAGGAAAGCTCCTGAAATCTCCTTTTCTGAGTGTCTTCAATCATGAGAAGGAGCCATCTTTGTTAGCTGAGAGCTTGGGCTTGATCCAAAGTTAATCTACTCTTTTGATGCCATGATTTCCACATACACAAAAAGTAGACACAACAGAACATATGAATAATATATTTATAAGGTTTTAATCATATACACATTTTGTTTTTCCATCTTCTTTTATTGTTTTTATTAAAGAATTTTTTCCTATTCACCTTTAAATATACTATCATTCTCTGCCTGTGATTTTTTTCCAATCATATTCTCATTATGTACCATCACTTTATGACAATGACACTGCTACATAGTGACTTCATTACTGTAAAGAAACAATATGAGTTTACAGCTGAAAAAAAAGGTATAATTAAAAGCATAAATTGTGGATGCTGTCAAGACAACAGACATTAACACTGAAACTTAGAACATAATGTAGGAACAGGTTACGTTTATGCTACCTGAAATCATTGTGAACCTTGAGTGTTTTCTCTACAAATAATCCACCCAAAATTTATTTTATCTTTTTAAGCAAAGAAACTAGATGAATCACCCCATATTGCCTCTTTTCTGGGTCTTTTCTTCTCCTGATACATGCTACACTGATATTAAAAGGTGTTATGAGAATGTATTAAAGGCCACTGAAAGAGATTCAGTATGTACTAGATGGTATTAAAAAACAAAAAATTATGGATATATGCACTAACAGAAATCTTTAATCTTATACAGAGCCAAGGAAGCTTACCTGGCATCTAAAACAGATGATGGTGCAACCACTATATACTAAGTCAAATCACAGCCATACCAGTTCCTTTACTGAATATAATTTTAGTCCTAGAAATCTTTACCAGATATGTTTCTGCCTGAACTAATGAGTCCCATAAACAGATCCACAGCAGTGGGCTATGCTTGGCCACTACATTGCAGTGTTGCAATAGAAATCCATAATTAATTCCAGGGGCTAGAATAGATGAGCTCTAAGACTACCTACCACTTAGTGGTTTTCAAATCTATAAAATGCATGCACATATGCACACACACCTGAAAATACTGATATTCAAAAAAAAAATCCCTCCAAAGAACTTCAATGTTTGTTCTTGTGTATGTATATATCTATTTGTATTTACATATCTACATCTAGGTGAATGTAGACACATGTATAAACAAATATGTCTATTTTCTCTAGATTCTAGATACATAAATATATAAAATAAGACTGCACACTGACTCACCAGTGCTCTGCGGACTTTGTATATACATGATTCAAAAAAAAAAACAGTATAAAGAAAAAGTACCCAAGAGCGTGAATTCCCAAATGTATTAGAGTCTTCTCTGCTCTCTGGACTCTAAGGATGGCAATAGGACAACTGTTCTAATATAAGAAAACTTTGGGTCATATATTTTTTCAAAAATATTTTCCATTATATTCTTTTTATGTGTATACAGTAAGCTCTACTACATATTGCATAATGATTGAAGATTTTTACATACAAGAAACTAAGAGGATTAGTCCTAGCAAATATAAAGAAATATTTTACTAACATTGAATAGCAGATTATTTATTCCCACATTCCATTATTTCACCACTAAAGAATCTGCATATGTGATAAACAAGTAGACTCTTTGAAGAGTGATTTGTCATGTTTACCAAAATGGGAGGTCTAATTTCTGTTAAAATATTTTTCAATATTTTTAATGAATTTTAATAAAGGTTTATCAGGCGCTTGTTATGGTGCAGAACTTTTATTAAATTCTGTGATCCATAAAACGTTTTTTTGAATGACACATAGTTTAGTTTTTCATTTAGAGGCTATAAAAGTGTTCACAAAAGTTATGTTGGAAAAAAAAGTGATTGAAAGTGCTAAAACACTGTACAGAATATAAAATCCTTTCATAGACTTTTTATGACACATGAAACATGAGTCTTAAAGGTTTAATGTTACTGACTTTTATACAAGGCTTTTTAATTCTTGATTCCAGTTATGGTTCTGCAAATGAACTGTGACATTAAAAGGAATCAGGCTGGAACTGCCTGGGCTCACTTTCTAGATGAGCTCTGACTGGCCATGAGAGGTTTGCCCCAGGACCCACCCCGCCCACAGCTGATTAACACTCACTTGCTTTCGGGAAACAGAGGAGTGAGCCTGCCTGACAGAGTCCCTCCTACTTAAACTCAGTACTAATGCTGGGGATGGCAATAGATTACTATTAGCGAATATGAACTGTGAAGGATTACTATGCCTTCATCCTCGTTGCTTTAATACTGTACACCACTTACTGCTATAATTGCAATGTCTTGGTGAACTACAGAACCAATATTGCTGTCTGTCCCATTAGAATAACGGATAGAAACTCACGTTGGCTCCACCTTTGGGAATTTTTAGTTAACATGTTGACCTGAATCCAACACAGAAGACAATTTCATTATTTTTTGTTAAAGTATTGGATTAAGCCAAATGAAGTTGACATTTCTGTAAGAAAAAAAGCAGTTGAAATCTTCAGTTTCTTATGGCTCACTTTGATTTTCCAAGATTTGTCTAAAAATTCATGTTTCAAAGCTTCAGTGGTTTGTGTTAAGAGGAAAACGGAGTCATATGTGATGAATCAGATCAATATAAGAAGGCAATTGGGGTAATTTGGGTTGGACTTCAGAATTATTTACTGAGCTTAGGTTATGTTGAGCAGTACTTCAGCGCTGCACATCAGTTTCCAGGTATAGACACTGCTCTTGCTGGTTATTTTCCTAAAAGGAATCACACAAAACCCAGATTCCATTTGTTGATATTGTGCCACGAAAATCACTTTGAAAAGAGCTTGAGTTTGTAGGACAGAATGAAAAAAAGTATATAATGTTTAAGTTGTATCTACTACACAAATTCTAGAAGAAATACTGGCTCTACGGTTCACCAGGACAACACTGCAGTTATAGCAATACATTGGGTACAACATTAAAGAAACAAGGATTAAGGACTAGTAATCCTTCACTCTTCATATATACTGGTAGCAATCTCTGTACCCTCCCCCACATTAATCCTCAGTGGTACACTCCAAAAGACTGAAACAAAATATCAGTGCAATACATAATATTCAAAACCATCTGTTTGTTTTAATAAAGAATCCCTTTCTTATTTCAAAATTATTTTAATATGAAAAGGGCTAGCCATTCATTTCTTACAATGAGTCATAATATTATATCATGCACACAGTCAAAAAATGATCAAATACAGTACAAATTTTTACTTCTTGAATATAGTAAAAATTTCTGCTTCCTTGTAATCTTTGAGTTTCTAATACAAAGCATGTGATTCTAATTTAGCAAAAGTTATAAAATAATTCCTCTAGATACCTTAGCACTAGATATTTTAAACCAAAAGCTCACAAATTTTACAATACCTTTAGTGTACTTCAGAAATTATTGGAAGACATATTTTTGATACATTACTATATAGTACATTAAAGGCTTATATTTTCATTAACTTACATGATTTTATGTATTATCCATTTGTACCTTAGTTTATTATATGCACTGTCTGTAAGACATTAAAACTGCACTTCAGCTAGAATATTCTGTTAAGACTTCATTAAGACAGATTTGCTGTCCTCTTATGTATTCTAAATTAATAAACTTTTACTAAATTGTGGAACGATTTCTACACTATATGATCTTTGAGTATTACTTCCCTATTACCCAAGAGATGAAGAACACAAAAATCAAAATACTTAGTCTACTAAAGCCAAGAGCTAACAAGCAAAAATATCATCCCTGACACTCAGTTAGCCATGAGCAAGTTACTCAGAGGGAGAGAAGATTCTGAGGTTTGTGGGTAGAAATCTAAGCAATCCAGGGGGGTGGAGGAGAGCCATTATAAGTTGTAGTAATATTAAAAACATTTTCAGAACCTCCAAACTTTGCTAATTTCAAAAGGAAAAAGAATAAGGTAAGGAATTGAAAAAAATCTAAATTTCTGGAAAACAAACTCTTTAAATAGTTGATATTTTCTGAAAATTGTATTTTAATCTTTCTCTTCTTTGAGGATATTTTTATATGTCTATTGCTTGCTCTGTCACTGAGTAGGAACTAGGAGTAGGGAAGTCCTAAGATGACGAGGCTTACCTCCTGCTGCAGGCAGGAGGGAGATGTGAGCTCTCCATTCTGTCATTTTCCATCAGCAGCCAGAGCTGAGACAGTAGAGCCACAAAATAGAAAGACCTGGTTTCCTGGGTCACTGCATGGGGAAGAGTTGCTCAGAAAATTTGCCTAAACTGTTTTGGAATGTACATGAGGAAAAAAAAATAAATCTTGTGATATTAAAATGCTGATTTTTCAGATCAGTTCAAACAAAAAGTTCGCTATCTTGACGGTACTCTGTGTAAACTTTTAGTGACGCCCTCGATCTCTCCCTCTTACTCATTCAATCCAGAAAATCAGTTCAGTCCAGCTGTATATTCAGCCTTCTCTAACTACTGCTCTAAATTCATCTACTAAGTTGCTATTATACTACTGAGAACTATTGAAATCATCTCCAAATTTGTGTCTCTGCTTTCAGACTTCTGCTGTCCTTCACTGTCCTCCACATCAGTTCCCCCAAATGCCAATTAGGTTGTCCTTCTAAAGCTCAGAACAAACTGGGTCATTCACCTGCTCAAAAGCCTTTCACAACTTCCCTTGCTCTCTCACTTTTCCCCAACACTTCCTTGGGTACTTACCTAAAAAAAAAAAAAAAAAAAAAAAAAAAAACTCATCATCATTTCTTGATTTCTTGAACACCCCAGAGGTTTCACCCTCTTCCATCAGCATCTGCTGTTGCCTCTGACTTAATGGCCCACCTCGCCTTGCCTTTCTTGGCTTGGCAAACCCCTCTGATAAAGCACTTCCTGGCACATACCTGGTGGGATGAATCACCCCTTCTGCTCATGCTCTCTAAGCCTTTCTGCTATAATAACAGTAATAACTAATATTTATTGAGGACTTATTTTTTTTGTCAGGCACTTAAGTACTTCCTATCTAGATTGCTCCATTTAACTTTCACAAAAAACCTACAAGGTGCCTACTATTATGATTCCCATTTTATAATTGAGGAAACTAAGGCTGAGCAAGCAGACCACGTTTCTACCTAGCTAGTATGTAACAGAGCCAGCATAAGAACTCATGGCTGGGCAAGGTTTCCCATGCCTGTAATACCAGCATCTTGGGAAGTGACAGGAGGATCACAAGTTCAAAGCCAGCCTCAGCAACTTAGCAAGGCTCTAAGCAACTTAGCAAGACCCTGTCTCAAAATTTAAAAATAATAATAAAATAAAAAGGGCTAGGCATGTAACTCAGTGGTTAAATACCCCCTGGATTAAATCCCCAAAACCAATAACAATAATAATAAATTATTAAACTTGGACAGTTGGATTCCACATTTAGCCACTGTGCTTCTTGATGTCATTCATTTTATTTGTCCATGTCACTTTCTCTTGTGCTTCATATGTCAGCCCTAACATCCCCTCTTCTCAATCCGCCATACTGAATAAAGTCCTCCCTCTCAGCTTCCTACATGCATCTCTACTATGGCACAGACTGCCCTGTGCCCTGACCATTGGTGAGCTTTTCTCTTTCTCTCTTATCACTAAAGAGCTACTTGAGAGCCAACATAATCTAAGTGTCTGTCTATGTCACCTACGTGTCTGGCTTTGTAGCAAGTGGTCAACAAAGGTGTCTGAGTGAATGAATGAATAAATGAATGACATAGATTTTTGTTACTCACATTTTATCATTACTAAAAAGTTGGTCTTCCAAATTGTTAGCTTCTTACTTTTGAATAAAGGACATTTTTGTCCCTTCTTAACAACTTCCTAATGAAAGATTCAATTTGTGAGTTATACGATCCCATTCAATATTATATTTCTTAGTTCATTATTTATTTCACTTACATATGAATGAGAAGATATATATTACAGAAAATTAAAGTCCCAAAGTAAAATTAAAGTGACATTTTCTCCTAATCTTTTTATTTAAAACTCAATCTTAAAATACATTTCCAATCTACCATTTCTCTTTAGTTTCCCAAAGAGTTCAATAGTCACTTGAGAAAACAATAATAATGATTAAAAAGTACGGAGCTCATTATATGTGACAATATCTGTCTTCATGTCTTACCTTAAGTAGTTCATGTGTTCCTCAAAACACTTCTGTGAAATTGGTATTATTATTATCCCCATTTGACAGATGAGGAGACTGAGGGAGGCACTTTGAGATTAAGCAGCTCACTTAAGGTCACACAGTGAAAACAGGACATGAAGACTGCTTTCAAGCTCAAAGTCATCTCACATAGAGTATGTTAAAGGAAGACAATGTTTTACAGGTTGGTGTATATATTTCCAAACAAACTAATAAGAATGAGATAAATGGAAGCAGCCCTCATTTTGATAATGACAGAACTGTGGGGAGATAAGTGGTTCTCACATGTTGCATTTGATTTTTTTGTGTGTATGTGTCGGGGGGGATAGACACAGTACCTTTATTTTATTTACTTTTATGTGCTGCTGAGGATCGAACCCAGTTCCTCACAGGTACAAGGCAAGTGCTTTACCACCGAGCTACAACCCCAGCCCCTTGCATTTGACCTTAACTGCACATCCTTATGATGGCTTGCTGAACTACCTGTTCCTCCAGCATGTGTGTGAAAACACAGATTTGTAACTTGATTCCTATTTGATTCCTATGACTCATGCCACTGATGCCCTTAAGCTCACATAGAGAGGTTCAAAAGGAGGAAGAATTAAAATTAATTTTTTTATCTTGTTGATCATTTAAAATTATGGTGATCTGTTGGTCACACCTTATATACAGATACTGCTTCTAATCCTGCCTTTAGAGACCTTATAATCTACTAGAGGAAAGAACTAGAATGTAAGACAGAAAACAGCACATGCCACAGAGAGAGGTACAGATGACCGGTAAGAGGAACCAGAGGAGAAAGATGGAAGAGAAATTTCTACTTCATGAAAAAAAAATAGAATTTGAGCTGGAGCTTAAAGTAGAAAGAAAATTTCAAGTGTTGGCAAGGAAAGTGTAAATCTGGCCAGGGACAAAAGAGGAGAGGCTAGAGAGACACTGGGCAGACCCAGAGAACAGATGGACTAATAAATGGGTTGTTCTGGAGGGAGGACTAGAAAACAAGAAATCTCCCTTGAGACTCTTACATAAAGGCTTTAAGAACAAACTTAAAAGGTAAATGGAGGGCTGGGGTTATGGCTCAGTGGTATAACACTTGCCTAGCACATATGAGGCCCTGAGTTCAATCCTCAGCACCACATAAAAATAAATAAATAAAATAAGGTATTGTGTCCAAATACAACTAAAATAATTTTTTTAAAAAAGTTAAATGGAATTCTTTAGGTTTCAGGAAGACCTTTGGGGAAAAAAATCTAATACAAGGGAGAAGACAGAAGCAAGAGACTAAACATTATGAGGCTATTGCAATATATCAAATTGATAAATAAATAAGGATTTAAAAGGAATGGGGGAATGGGACAAATTCAGAAGATGATAGGTGGAATCAGAAGCCCTAGGAATTGTAACAAATTATTTGCCATGAGAGGACCCCCAAGGTTTCAACTCTTCATCCTGGGACTATTGATGATGGCTTTATCCAAAATGGAAAAGACAACAGCAGAATAAAACTGAAAATGAAGGATGGCCTTGACATTTGGGCATTCTACTTTCTGTGGAGCAAGAGCTGCCCAATGGAGAGGCTAATGGGAAGGACTGGGCCTCAAAAGAGAGGCCATTGTTTTAGTCAGCTTTTTCGCTGCTGTGACTAAAAGGACCCAACTGGAACAATTATAAAGGAGAAAAAGTTTATTTGGAGGCTGATGGTTTCAGAGGTCTCAATCTATAGACCACAGACTCCATTCCTCAGGGCTCAAGGCAAGGTGGATATCATGGCAGAAGATTGTGGCTGAGGGAAGCAGCTCAGATGATGATCAGAAAGCAGAGAGGGAGAAACTCCACTCACCAGTTTCAAATATATACCCCAAAGCCACCTCTCCAATGCGCCACTTTCTCCAGCCACACCCCACCTGCCTCCAGTTAATACTCAGTTAATCCCATCAGGAATTAATTCACTGATTAGATTAAGGCTATAGCCCAATCATTTCTCCTGTAAACATTCTTGCACTGTCTCACACATGAGCTTTTGGGGGTCACCACATCTAAACCACGACAGCCATGCTGGAAATATGCATTTCTAAGTCACTCAGAAAGAGGGAGTCGGTTGAAACCACAAGAGGTGGATGATGTCCAATAGAATAAAAGGAGGACAGGTGGAATGTGGATATTAAGAGAGCAGCAAAGAAGCTTTCAAGAAAAAAGCAGGCAAGGAGAATCAGACCACACTGAAAAATGTGGGGTTATAGAAAACAAAGAAATTGAAAGTTTATACAGGAGTGTCAAACATTACAGACACATCTGGAAGAATTATAATGGAGAACAGAGGGAAGTGAAGTACTGGCCAGATAGGACACAAGGACTGAGCATAAACTTCGATGGCTATGCAAAAACCAGACCACATGGTCAACCTTCATATAAAGGAACAAGTGATGGGTGAGTTTCAAGAAATTTGCAACTCAGCAAAATCCAGGTGAGTGTGACATTGTATGCTCAGCCATTCATCCCTACTCTACTACAGTGCCTATCCCATTCCATGTTGCTGAAAGGAGACAGAGATATGAAAAAAATTACATAAGTACTAGAAAGTTGATATAAATTATTAAAAACAAAGAAAATTTTAAATTACTTTCATCTCAGCAGGAATTTAATGAGTGATTATTATACATAAGACTATAGATGATACTTATAGAAGGTGACCTCTGTCCTTGGAGATCTCAATATGTAATTAGGTAACATATGTTTTTGTAGGACATGGGATGCTGCTCCACATCAGATGGTGGCTTAGCATACACGATACCCTAGGTTCAATCCCCAGCACCCCCCCCCAAAAAAACTAAAGAGAATGTGTTTATAGTTAGAAATGGAGGATTTTAAATCAATTTCAGAAACTGGATTAATAGAAAAAAATGAATCAAAGATAGTTTTTTTTAATTCAAGCAGAATTAAAGAATACACTTGAAAGGAAGTCAACAGTATGTCCCTTTAAATGAATAAAGGGTAACTTGAGCCAGAGAGATGAGACACAAAGGAATTTTAAGGAATGCATATGCTACATTAGCTTGAGGTAACATGTCCTTGTATTTTCATCATTAGCAGCTAAAACAATAGCATAAGCCCCTACTGTCATGAGAGCACTTGATATCTGTGACTTAGGAACAAATTAACTAATTGAACATTAGGTTGCATTAGAACCATAAAACAAAGAGAAAGATTTGGGAGTGTCCAGACTCTACAATGTATTTAAATAGTCTATAAGGCTAGGGGTGACTGTTCATATCACAGAATTGACCAGGTTTTAGAATGTATCAATGAGTCTCACATATCCACTAGAGGTAGGAAATAATAACCCCTAAAGTAATAGGGATCTATCTCTAATGGGGGAAAAAAAAACAGTGATATTAAAATAAATCGAGTCAGCAAAAAATGCTTCAAACTTTCCCGACTTATTTTGGCAAAGGGTGAACAAATAAATTAAATGGTCAGTAAATACATCTGGGATGCAAAGCAGCAATGCAAATAACAATCCATTTTTTATAATTAAAGCTTAGCTAAACTATCATTTGGTCACAATGATAATTTTTTATAGAACTATAAATACCAACAGGGGATTTGTAGAGAAAAAATGCCTTGCAGCATTTTTGAAAAAAATTAATGCATATTCAATATTGATCTTGATTTGTGCATGTTAAACTGTGCCTCCTCAAGTAAAATATTCTTGAAGAAGTCAATAACATGCCATAATTTCATATGACACTAATAAAATAACGCAAATGACTATTCATTTTTGTTTACTTGTCTCTGACTTAATGGATGGATAAATTTTGTTAAAAGAGGAAGCAAAAACTTGGTGCATAGTAGGCATATTTATAAAACAATTGTGATTGATTTTTTTTGGTCACTTTCCTAAGAGAGAAAGTAAAACAATCGATCTCTTGGAATTCTTTCCAGAAAAGTGTTTTTATAGCTGTTGATATATGTTATGAATTTCAGAGGACTGTAGCCACATATATCAGGTACTTTGTTTTGTTCCCTAAGATATAATAGAGTAATGGTGTTGCAAATAAAGTCCAAGGAAGCTAAAAATATGCAAAATAGTGCCATTATAATGACTTTATTTGTAACTCAACTAATTCTATTTGCTCAAAATTGCTGAAATTAGTAACACTAAAGCTGTTTTCATGTACTCAAGGGATGCTAATAAGGAGGGAAATAACCGAACAGTGAGATAGCCAAGCAAAGTCTTAGATTCAAGGAAAAATACAGAGCAAATAAGAACTATTTTCCATCTAATCCAATTTTGCTGTTCATTCATTATGAGAATGCAATGAATTAAGAACTTAAGTTGGCTCAGTACAACGAGGAGATTTGCAGGAACTGGTTTGCAGGAGAAAATACAGCAATGTATCTTAAGAAAATAAATCTGAACCTGATTCTCTTTGGTGTCTTTTATTTTCTAATCATCATTCAAATTCTTAGGCACATTAACTCTTTCAAGACACTAATCCATTTAAGTAGAAACATTAAAATAAGGTATCCCATAAACCCCCAAACTCACAGCCCAAGGGTGTCTTGAACAATGAATTCCTCTGAGGTACACATTCTCTGGAGAAAATATGATCTAACCACCCTGTGAGTTTGGCCATGATGTGCACAGAGCTGAAGTGTTAAACACAATTGTAACTACAGTGTAAGGTCAGTTGTCAAAACAAACATCATTGGTTTATCTCTTATATAACAGTGGGACTGGAAGAAACAAAGAGAAGGTCTCCTCCCTTCTTGCTTCATTCACTGGGGTCTCCCAGAGACAAAGGATTATCCAGGTTAGCAAGTTAGTTATCCAAACCAGTAAACCTTCTCATCACCATATTAAAAAATTAACTCTAAGTGGGCCATAGACCTAAATGTGAAACCATTTTAGTAAACTATAAGACTTGTAAAAGAAAATTTAGGAAAAAAATCTTTGTGACTCCAGATCAGGCAAAGATTTCCTAGATTTAACAGGAAAGTGTCATCAGGAAAAAAAAATTGATAAATTGGATTTCATCTAAATTAAAATTTTTCATTTTTTGAAAGACAATAAGAGAAGGGCAAGACAAATCTCAGATCTGAAGAAGATATTTTCAAAGTATATATTTGATATTAGTCTAAGTATATCTTTATATATATTAAAATGATAAGATGCTCTTAAGATGATAAAAAGAAAACAACCATTTTTTTTTAATATTGTTATTTATTTATTCTTTATGTGGTGCTGAGGATGGAACCCAGGGCCTGGCACATGCTAGGCAAGCATTCTACCACTGAGCCACAACCCCAGCCCCAACAACCAAATTTTTTAAATGAACAAAAGATTTGAACAGATTCACCAGAAAAGATATATTGATCACAAATAAGCACATGAAAATGTGCTAAACACTATTATTAGCAATCAGGGAGACACAACTAAAACCACAATGACATACTATGGCATACTTTCTAAAATGACCAGAATTTAAAAGACTGATTGTATCAAATGTTGACAGGCCTGTGGAATAACTGGAACTATCAAACACTGTGGTGAGCATATAAAATGGTACAATCACTTTCAGAAATTACAGTTTCTGAAAATGTTAAATGACACCTACCCCATGATCCAGTATTTCTAGATATTTTCCCGTTTGAAATGAAAGCATGTGTCCATACAAACACTTGTACATGGGAATCCATAGTAGCATTATTTGTCACAGCCAAAATTCAAACCAAGTGTCCTTCAAGAAATAGTAGTAAATCCATACTATAGAATTAGCAACAAGAGGATATACTTCTGGTAAACAGAACACCAAAGATACATCTCAAAATAATTATGCTTACTAAAAGAAACCAGACCTTCCCCCACAAAAAGTGCATGCTGTATGGTACCATTTATGAAACTCTAGAAAATGCAAACAAATTAATCTAGAGAGATAGAAACAGAACAATGATTGCCTGATGGTGATGTGTAGGGGAGGGGGAGATACACAATAGAAAGAATTTGAGAGAGGATAGAAGAAATTATAAAGGAAAATGTTTAGGCAAAATTAACATTCAGAATCTTTATTTTGATGATGGCTTCATAGGTTACACTTTCTAAATAGTATACTTTAAATATATGTAGTTTGTTGTATGTCAAGATATCAAGTATACTTCAATAAATTAATGTTTTAAAAATGAACTGGTCTGTGGGGCTGGGGTTGTGGTTCAGTGGTAGAGTGCTTGCTTAGTATGCACGAGGCACTGGGTTCGATCCTCAGCACCACATAAATGTAAAATAAAGATATTGTGTCCACCTAAAGCTTGAGAATAAATATTAAAAAAAAAGAGAACTGGTGTGATTCTATATCATATACAACCAGAAGAATGAGAAATTATACTCCATTATATAAGATGTATCAAAGTGCATTCTACTGTCCAGTATAACTAATTAAAACAAATACAAAAAAAAAATTAAGAAAAGAAAAAGATGAAGGTTGAACCCTTTTTTGCTATACTGGAATCTTCCAGAAAAAGGAAAACACCAACAATTGAGTTCAGTCTGTTAGTGGAATCTGAGTTTATAACATATTACTTTCAAACATCTCTGTGGGTGTGGCACTCCCATTACTGATCACACTCTTCCAAGAGGACTTTACAGTTCATGTTTGTGCATCTAGGAATCTTAACAGGCTCTTAAAAACTCATCTTTAATGTATCTGAACTATATGCCAAGACACTCTAAAGTGTGATATGCACTATTTCATTTAATTGTCAGGATAATGCCTTGAGACAGGCATCACTATTACAATAGAGGAAACGGGGACCCCTAGGGATTAAGTTTGGCTCAAGGTCACTCAGCAAGGAAGTCCTAGTGTTGGGATCTGAACTCAGAGACTAAAGCACACGTGCCTTGACACTATGCCCCCATTGCTTCAATGTGATACAAAAATGTGTGGTCATGCAATCATTTATTTTCACTGGGAAAAGGTAGAGAAGAGGAATAATAGTTCCTAAGGCTGCCATAACATAGTGTCAAAACCGGGTAGCTAAATCCAATTAAAATTTATTGTGTCACACTTCTGGAGGTTGGAAGTCCCAAACTAAGGTGCTGCAGAGCCACGCTGCTGTGATGGCTAGTGGGAGTAGCCTTCCTTATTCTATTTTCAGCTATTTACTGGCGATCCTTGGTGTCCCACTACTCTTAGGTTTATCATTCAAGCCACACAGTCATCTTCTCCGTGTGTTTCTTCTCATCACCTTGCTTTTATGTAATGTCTCTTTCCCTGTCCAAATTTCCCTTTTTATAGATATAATGGGCTCACCCTCACAATGACCTCATTTCAACTTGATTATCTCTGCAAACACCATATTTCCACAAAGGTCACATCTTAGCTACTGGGCTTCAACATTTTTATTTGGAGGATCATAACCCAACTGATAACCAGAAATAACAGATAGCAAGAGTTAAGGGATGTGAGAAAACTAAGATTTCCTTCCAGAACATGAATAAATTCCTGATCTTAATTGCTGGCAAAAATTTATCGTGAATCCATGAAACCATAAGAATGAGCATGCAATCAATCAGCTGTCTGAGAATTCTTAGGAAAATTTTGCATCATATGCAGATTTTCTCATTTAAATCAAAACCCTAGTTTTGGGTACAATTTTCTAATTTTCACATATTATAAGATCACTAATTGAACATGTAGTGACATCATTTTTTTTCATTCTATAAATACTAATTGAGCCCTTTATTATAAACAGGAATGGTGTTGGCCATTGGGGGTAGATTTGAATTGTCACAGTCCAGAGAAAGGCAAAGTCCAGCCGGTGCAACAGTGTGAAGGGCCTTAACAGAGATTGGCACAGAATGCTATTGGCTCCATGTTATGGTCTGGACATAAGGTGTCCCCAAAAAGTTCTATATTAATGCAGGAATATTCAGTGGTAAAATAATTAGATTATAAGAGCTGTAACCCACTCAGTCTATCCTATTTTGAATGAACTAACTATGTGGTAACTGAAAGCAGTGGGGTATGGCTGGAGGAGGTGGGTCTGGGGATATGCCCTGACAGGGTGCATTTCCCTGCTATCTCTTCCCCACCCCCCAGACACCCCCTGCCTGCTTCCTGGATACCATAAATGGAGTAGCTTTCCTCCATCACACCCTTCCCTCACAATATTCTTCCTGGTCCAGAGCAATGGTCTGGGCCAATCATGGACTAAACCTCTGGAACCATGAGCCAAAATAAACTTTTTCTCCTTTAAGTTGTTCTTGTCGGGAATTTTAGTCACAGCAAGAAAAAGCTAACACACTCCAGAAAGAAGCAAAGTACTTAGGAAAGGGAGTGGTAATCAAGGAATCATTGTTTAAAGACCAAGAGAACCTTGTCAGGCAACAAATTTGAAAAGAGATTTCCAAATATACAAAGTGAACATGCCCCAAGCTGAATTTCTAATCTCTCCCCCAACCCAGCTCCACTTGTATTTTTGCCCAGTAGACAGCAACTTTTTTTTTTTTTTTTTTTTTTGTACTGGGGATTGAACACAGGCACACTTAACCACTGAACCACATCTCCAGCCCTGTCCATATTGTATTAGAGACAGGGTCTCACTGAGTTTCTTAAAGCCTCACTAAGTTGCTGATGCTGGCTTTGAACTCCTGATCCTCCTGTCTCAGCCTCCCAAGCCACTGAGACTACAGGTGTGTGCCCCAGCACCTGATAGCAACTCCATGTTTTGCTCCAAGAAGAAAACTTAAGTCATTCTTGAGGCCTCACTCTCTCTCACATCTGGCAACTTTCCATCACCACTGGATCCAAGCTACCACCATCTGTCACCTGCAACTGACTCCTACCTGGTCCAGCCACTTCTGGTTTTCCTTTGCTCTGTAGTCCATGCTCAACACAGCATTCATCAGTATCATTTGAAAATGGAAATCAGATCATGGCTGTGATGGCTCCCTACTTCACTCAGACTAAAAGCCAAAGTCCTGATAAGCATCTAAAGAGCTGCAGAGATTGAGCCCCCAACTCTCCACACTCCCTCCCATAGCACCTTATTGATAGATCACTTCCAATCACACTGGTCTTCCTGCTGTTCCTAGACTAGGACAGAAAAAATGCCCATAATAGGTCTCAGCACTGGCTCTTCCTTCTGCTGAAACTTTTTCATCCAAATATGTACACGGCTAACTTCCTCATCTTCTTTAAGTCACAATAGTGACTCTAAAGACTCTATACGGAATTGCATCTCACCTTCCCCTAAAACGCCACCTCACATACTCAATTCTCTTTACCCTTCTCTAACCTTTTCATAACCTTTTTATCTTCTGACTATTCTAAGTTATTTATTGATGATGCTCCTTGCTAGTCGGTCTTCCTCTGGTAAAATGTAAGCTCCAAGAGCATAGAGCTCTTCACTGGCCTATCCCTGCATGCAGTGACTATTACCTAATAAATGTTCACTTTTTTTTCCTTTAATGAATGAAAAGCGCATTGAAGTGAGAGAAAGGGAATTCCTTAGGCTGCAAATAGTTGTCACTGGAACATTAGGGATATGTGTCATAAATTCATAAGGTAAAATTAGGTTTGTAAGTGGTCTTTCCGTGCTCTGCAAATGAGTGCCAGCAAGCAAGAAACCATGTTATGGTTTGCATATGAGGTGTCCCCCCAAAACCTCATGCGTTACCCCCAAAACCTCATGCGTTATCCAACACAGGGCTCTTTGGGGGTGAGATCATATGAGAGCCATAACCATGTCAGTGGATACATTAATAATTTGAATAGATTACTGGATATTAACTATAGGCATGTGGGGCATGGCTGGAGGAAGTAAGTCACCAGGGATATGCTCTGCGGACTTTATCTTGTCCCTGGCTCCTTGTTCCCTCTCTCTGTTTGCTTCCTGGTTTCCATGAGCTAAGAGGCTTTCCTCAGCCACGTCACTCTGCCATGATCTTTTGCCTCATCTCAGGTCCAAAGCAGAAGAGCTAGCCAACCATGGATTGAACCTCTACAATTATGAGCCCAAAATCAACCTTTCCTCTTCTAAGCTGTTCACATCATGTATTTTGGTTACAGTGATTAAAAAAAAAAAAGAAAAAGGTAACATACCATCAGTATAATTTACACATGGGATAAGCATGGTCATATTAGTATATTACATCATCAAATGAGGGTGTGAATCAGCCATCCCAACTTTCTGCGTTCCTCAAAATAAAATTTTAAAAGGTAATTTTTATGTTTTCATGAACTTGATCCTTCCTGAGTACAATAATGATGTATCTGGAAAAGACTGCTTTGAGTTTAAGCCCATTTCCACCAACAGCTGAAGGACAGCAAATTACTCAGCCTCTATTTGCCTTATCTGTAGTTAAAAGGGTTGTTCTGAGGATTAAAGCATCTAAATGAGTTAAACAGCGAGAAAATGCCTGGACATAGTAAGGACTATATAAAATTTTTATAGTGCTACTTCTTGTGTGGTGATCATGAGCAAATCTTTCATTTTCTCAATAGTTTCTTCAAAAGTAACATTTAAGTTGATCAGGTCTACAATTCTCTCACAGATTATAGGTATTTTAACAGTTAAAAAAAAAGAAAAATTTTAAAGATGTTTTATTAAAGTGTAAAACTATCATTTCATCCATCCTCTGGTAGTTTTGAACTTTCTAAATGACTAAGCCTTTTACACTCAAATACTTGTGATAATTTCATATATTTTAAATTAGCAAAACTTAAAGACATTATCACTGAAATGAATGAACACTTCAAAGAATGGGTTCTGTTGTACTTCGCCTTTCAACTACTTCTGTCTCAGATTTCCACAAATTCCAATCTAGATGAGCAATATTCATTAAAGCACCCACTGCTTGTTTTATTATTTATAGTTTAGATGTCTCTCCATTCGAACAAAGAGGCAGATTGTCTTCTAGTTGAGACACCTGGAAAGGGCAGGAAGTACAAAAGGCCATGATTCAAAACTCTGAAATTCAGTCAACAAGCAATTATTTTCACATGTGATAGGAGGCTGTCAGCTTCAAACCCAGGACATTCTTTGGGAAGATTAGTCCAAATTACATTTTATTACCTTGGCCCACTTGAATGGCCTAAACTTCATCTACTTCTTATTCTAATGGAATTCCAACTGGGGCATTAATATATTGTTTATGACATGTTTGGAGTTCTTGTGTTATCAGCACGCATTCATGAGAGAAGCTTCAAACAGTATCAGATAACGGTGAGCTGGATGTTGGATGTTGTACAGCACAGAGGATTTTATCATCTTGTTGAACCAGTGGCAGTGATTAAATTAAACTGTCTGAACAAAGCTTTTGCATGTCAGACTGTTGAATGGCAAAATGAAAGAGTGACATACTTCAAAGATCAGAGGCAGGGAGAGAGGGCTAGGAAAGCGTAGGTTTCTAACTTATTTGCCACACTCAGAAATCACAAGTGGGGAATAGGTTTTATGTTACTTCATCTTTAAACTTTTAAAATATTATTTCTTTCATTTTTCGAGGTACAATGCTCCACATTCTTTTTCACGTTACATATTTAATTCAACTTGAAACTCTGACTTAATGGTGAGATAGTTTGAGAGGGTTTTTTAAAAATGTTTATTCTTTAGTTGTAGGTGAACACAATACTTTTATTTAATTTTTATATGGTGCTGGGGATCGAACTCAGTGACTCATGCATGCTAGGGGAGTGCTTTTTCTCTGAGCCACAACCCCAGCCCCATAGTTTGAGAGTTTTTACTTTGGTTTTTTTTTCTCTGGGCAAGGAGGATTTTCAATTGTTTCAATTTAAATTTTTCTTTCTTTTTTTTTTTTTTTTATTTGTACCCATGGGAACTTAACCACTGAGCCATACCCTCAGCCTGTTGTTTCTTTTTTTATTTTGAGACAGGGTCTCGATAAGTTGCTGAAGCTAGCTTTGAACTTGTGATCCTTCTGCCTCAGCCTCCTGAGCTTCTGGGGTTACAGGTATGAGCCACTATGCCCAGCACTAATTTCAATATTTTCTCTATTTCTAAATGAGACATTTTAGGAAGAAAATCTCAAAAGAGATTAAAATAATTCTATAGTTTATAGAATTTATTTCAGAGAAAAACACAGGGTCTTTTTCCCAACTTCAAGAATACAATAAAAAATTTTAAAATAAGAATTGGATACAATTGAACAAAACAAATTATTTTTAAAACATATTCTGGTATTTGAACTCTCTCAGAAGTCTACTAACAGAGATGTTATCTAAAAAGTATCTAAATCTATCTAGGATAGAAACTAATATTTAAAGGAATCCACATGTTTCCCATCCATGATATTTTTAGATCAACAAACTTTTCTAACGTTTATTTATTATCTTTGTTAGTAAAAAAAAAATGGTTTTGTTAGTATTAAGAAAAATGCTATTTCCTCTCAAACAAAATAAAACTGGGAAAAAATCCAGCAAAAGCAAATTGGGTTTTAATGCTGTTTCCATTACAAGGTCTACATAGTTCCAGTTCTAAATTATTAGCTAGATTAGTGGTTTCCTTTTCATTTAAGATTCAAAGCCAACTACTCAGAAACATTTAAAAAACTTCAGTCTATCATAATAGTTACAAAAGATAGGCTTTCAGATGCTATTACCCCTTGTAAACTTATCAGTTTATATTTTTTACTTGAATTTCAATTGACATAACTTTCAGAACTATTAAGTAATGACCATTTTGAAATAAACACGGTTCTTAACAATGTATCTTCAAAATGAAGTTTTCCATTTTAATTTTTCATGAAAGGTGACAGCTTTTTATAGACTCACCACTCAGTGACATCCACAAACATTTTATTTTTTTATTTTTTTATTTTTTTAGAAATTAGAAATTTATTAAAGGACTGAAGAAAAGACTTCTCCCAGAGGAAGAAGGGGACCCAGAAGGTGGAATCCCACATCCACAAACATTTTAAATTACAAAATGCTTTTAATCCAATTCCCTTTGAGATATTTAGTGGCAGAAAAAAATTATAAAAAAAAGCGGGGACCAAGTCAACGTATTTTCTTAGATCATTCCTCTGTGAGCACATAAGCACATCCATGCTTATGCTTTACAAATTTGCTTAGTTCTTTCTTTAACTGGTAAGTATCCAGAACAAGTTGAGTATCATGTATGAAGGATAAGATAAACAACAGACAACCATCAGGGTTGTGCACAAATATAACAAAAGATAAACTTTGAGTTAATAATGGGAACTGATGCTAGAATTAACTAGAAATCAGGAAACAGACTATATTTACAAAAATTATTCATGAATTAGTATATATTACCTAGTAAAAAGGTAATGAAGTTAGAAACCAAATAACAAATTTACACAAACAATCAATTAGCAGAAAATTCTCAAATTATCCCTCAGTAAATCTTGTTTCATGTAAGAAAGCATGATCTAGGCAAACAAAAGAGATAGCGCCAAAGAAGAACTTTCAAAATAAAATGGTAGTCATAGGTATCCATGTTCTCTAAAATGAGGGAAGGAAGGAAGGAAGGAAGGAAGGAAGGAAGGAAGGAAGGAAGGAAGGAAGGAAGGAAGGAAGGAAGGAAGGAAGGAAGGAAGGAAGGAGGGTAGGCCTCTCTCTGTGGCGAGATGTGCCTTTATCTGTCAGCTCTGACAAATAAATTCTCATGTGTATCTCTGCCTGGTCTCTGTCTTTCATTTCTCACTGGCCTTTCTCCTGGTTCCTCGCTTTCCTTTTATTGGTACAAAAACCCTTGATCGTTGCCCAGTGTGCCTGGTCCCCTCTTTGAGGGTCAATGAGCGTCTGGTCGTGATGGATCCAGATTCCATCATGGGACCAGGCCCTCCATTCTGCCCTCTCTGCACTCACCAGTGGACATTTCAGTAAGACTCCTATCTCTGGTCAACCTAAACAACCTATGGGTCCCAGGAAGTGGCTGGCACTCCCAGGGTTACTGTGTGGTTGGGAGCATGCCTAGCCACAGCTTTCACAACTACGGCTGATCCCTGCTGTGGATCAGGTCTATAGGTGGTCTTGTATTTGGGTCCTGGGTTTTGGAAAAAAACACTGAGTGTGATTGAGAGTTGTTCCTGGTGAGACCTCTCGGTCTTGTGTTCATCTCTACAGCTTCTGCCCCTACATAGCCCTAACTGGGTGCCCAAATGCCTCTATGGGCTCCTGCCTCCCATGCTTACCCAGCGGTGGTGACAACCCCCTGAGCATAACCGTCCTCTCGACTGGGTGATACTAGAGACTGGGGGATGCCCCACCTCTAAACTCACCTCCTATGTCTCACCATGGGCTGCTCCTCATCCATTCCCTCCCATAGTCCCCTAGGCTGACTCCTGGCTAACCTAGGGTCTCTCTCTCTCACCCCAGATCTAAACCCCACAAAACTTATCCACTTGTGCAATCAGATCTGGCCTCAATATCCTTTGGATAATGACACTAAATGGCCGCTTAACAGCACTCCACATCCCAATATTATCAGGGATCTTTTCAACTATTGTGAGTGTTCTGAAAAATGGAAAGAGACCCGCCTATCCTCAGGCCCTCTCTTCTGGACCTCAGGACCCTCCTGAAACCCCACACTTCAACCCCGCTGACGAACTCCCTTCCTACTGTTCTCCACCTCTGCTCCGACTCTTCTGGGACCTCCCTCACCTACTTTCAATCCACCTGCTACGCACTTTTGCTCTCACATGGCCCCCTCTACCCAGCCTGCACTCTGCTTCCCTTCTGTGAAGTGGCAGGGTCAGAGGGAGTTGTCCAGGTACAAGTCACTTTCTCCCTTAGTGACCTCTTCCAATGGAAAGGAGGCTTCACCTGCAATCCTTCAGGGTGCATTAGGGAACTTCACTACCTAACCCAAAATACAATTTAACTTTCCATGATCCTATCAAACACTCTCCTACCTGGGGAACTAGCAGGTGAGTGTGGGAGCATGGTTAGGGAACAGCAGTTTTCCCCAGCTCCTTCCAGGCCTTTGCCAGGACTTACATTGAAATGCAAATGGAAGAGGCCTCTTAGTATACTAAACCAAAAAGTAAATGGTATGCTACTTTACTAATTACCAGCCAGTCATTTTTTCTAGGACTCTTTTTTTTTTCTTAAATTCCATATTTTTTGAGCTCATCATTTTGGTCCTATGCACATAGATTAATGTTTTCATGATCAGTCCTATTTTTTTTTAATTTTTATTCAACTATGGAGTTTAAACATCTGTAACATTGCAATGGAGATTCACCTGTGAAAAGCTACACGGCCTTTACTTTTGTATGTATGCACACTGTGTGTTGCATTGTCTGTCCATATGTGTGCATGTCCATATGTCAGGTACATGATATCAGAATTGGAAGATTAAAAATGAGTGCTCATAAATTTAAAAAATGGATCCAAATACCTTTAATTCATGTGATTTAAAATGGTTCAATTTAAATTGGGTGAATAGATTAAAGTAAAGATGATTCAACTTTTAAAATTAAACTTAACTCACAAGTCTCTGTAGGTGGTCAAAGAACTAATAAAATAAATAAAATGTTGATATCTGGGCGGGGGGATGTGGCTCAAGCGGTAGTGCGCTTGCCTCGAATGCGTGCGGCCCGGGTTCGATCCTCAGCACCACATACAAACCAAGATGTTGTGTCCTCTGAAAACTAAAAAATAAATATTAAAAATTCTCTCTCTCTCTCTCTCTCTCTCTCTCTCTCTCTCTCTCTCTCTCTTTCTCTCTTAAAAAAAAATGTTGATATCTATAGAATGTCTAATATCCATTGCTTCTAGCACTTTTCTTCAACATGGAAGAAATGACTAATACTGTTCAATACACTTGTTTGATATCTTGGTAAAAATAAGTAAAATATATTTGACATGGGATTATTCATAAATGTGTTTGTTAGACATCTGATTAATTCACAAGGTTAAAATGTTGTTAAATATAGTATTAAGTACTCTTAACCCCTTGAAAAAAAAGAAAAGAAAAAGGATACACATTAAATAAGCACTCAGCTGAAGAAGTCAAAGAAAAACTAAAAATATAAATGGCTTAATGAACATAAGTTCAGAAATTAATAAAAACAATAACCAAAATCCTTTCAAACAATTTGACCCTTAAACTGATACTTGGAAAAGGTCAACAAAATAGACAATCCCTTGGCATATTTATTTAAGAAAAAGAGTGGGCAGGGGAGTCAAATGCAATGCTAAAAAATCAGAAAGATTCTATAGACAGAGGTTAAATTTTCAAATTGAAAGAAAATACTATAAACACAAAACCCAGGGCCAAAAAAAGAGAATTATTGATTTTACTATATTAAAACATAAAACTTTTGCTGGCAAAGATATTCTCAACAAATTTAGAAGATAAATCATGATCTGGGAAAATATTTATAATACAAATGAAAGACAAAATAAGTAAAACAAAAGTTAAAATCTCAAAATAAATAATATGTTTATATAGCTTTAAAAATATGCTATCTCAAGACTGTTTCAAAATAAAAAATGAAAAGGGGATATAGCTCATTATAAAGCTACCCTAGCTTCAATCCCCAGTACCAAAAATAAATAAATAAATAAACAAAAGTATCTCTTTGACCCAACAATTCTGGTTTTAGTAATTCATTATATAATTAAAAAAAAATACCATCAGATGTTAATTTACAATATAGAATAATGAGAAGTTCATTGGTGGAAAAAAATCACAGTACAAATGTGACAATACACAGTAATTACAAGAGCTGTATTCAAAGATTATTTGTTCAATGAGAAGTTAAGGGGGAAGCACTTATGGAGTATGTAGGTCATGGTCAAAATTAGTGTTGTAGAAACGTGAAATGAGGGAAAGTCACATTTAAACAAATGGCCACCAATCTAGGAAAAATGGTCATCTGGAGCAGTTTTCCTCTTTCCTTCCTCCCTCTTTCCTTCCCTCCCCGCCATGCACCCTCTCTATTTTTCTTTCTTTCCACCTTTGATACTGGCTGAGGAAACTCATGCCACGTCTCTGTAGAATGTCCCACCTTTGGGTCATTTAACTAATAGTGGTGTATAACTAATTTCTCTATCCCCATGTTTTTCATAACTGGAAATATAGTCTGAAATCTTGATTAGATATTCAGCTGAGTCACTTTTGGTAAAATGTAAGCAGTTTTATCTGAGGAATAAGATTAAGGTTAAGGTAAGAAGATATTTACTTTCTGTGATACATAGTCAATATTATTTGGGTTTTTGTCATAAATTTATGTGCAATTTTTTAAAGACGAGACATTTGTAGTGATACAGGAGAAATTTAGTGGTAAGACAATCACATATTTAAGGAAAAAAATCAAATTTCAAAGTACATAAAATCATTTTATTAAAGAAGGCTTTTTCACTTATGTATGTATATACATGTGCACACATATATCCATATAGATATTTATCAAGAAAGATGAAAAATGTTAACAAAAGTTCTCTTTAAGGGTAGGATTACTAATTTCCCATACTGTCTTACTTTTGCTTTAGTTTAATTTCTAAGTTTTTCTCATGAACATATGATGCATTTGTTAAAAAGGGTGAAATTTGGAGTTATGTCATGATACTGATTAATAGATGTTGAAAATGGTAACTTCTTACATTGAAGAGAAAGAAATAACAGTTTCAAAGTGTATAAAAAACTCAAAAAAAAGCAATATAAGAAGTAGTGATCTGGTTCTCCAAGAAAATACCAAATTATGTTCAATATGAGTGATGCTAATTTTTCACAGCCATGTATTCCTAGAAAATGTGTCCTCATTAGTAGGCAATATTTTGCAGTTTTCATTATAAATTGAGTTTGAGGGCAGCAGACAGGGAAATATGTTTGTTCCACAGAACTGTTGCAAACAAATCATAACTATGACCAAATTTCATTAAAATCATAGCAACAGCCATGACCTGTTATAATAATTTAAGATATAAAATTATGTGCTAAATAGTAAAAAATGAACATGAATATGGTGCTTATTAGTATAAAGGGCACTGGAAGTATGTAAATCAATACAGAAAAGTATGTCGAGTTATAAATTTGATCTTTTTATCCTTAATTTTATAGTTTTCTAAAGAAATTCTTTATAAACATCTATGTCAAGCAGAGGTATTCAAATCATTCTAACCAACTTAAGCAGTTCTTGGCCCCAAGATTATTTCATGTAAGGAACCAGTCATTGCAAGTCAATCCTGTTTGTTGTTTTTTTTTTTTTTTTAATTTGGAGTTGTGAAGTCTTAGAATTAATGCATAAATCTGGGTTTTTTTCCTTTTCTTTCATCTTTCCTACTTCTAACAGTAGTACAAGTTTAACTGGGAAAAGAAATCTTCAAAACAAATTCTAAATGGTAAGGTAAAAGTCATAGAATGTTGCCTAATTAAAAATAGTCTGGGTTAAAATAGGGTTGATGATATCAACCAATCATGTAAACATAAGCTTCAGAGACTTCTGTACCTTTCTGTTTCTTCCTACAGCTTCTTTAGACTTGCTTAACTGAGCAGTACTATGTGAACTGAAGTATGAGTGTTTTTTTAAGTAATCAGAGGAGAAATTCTTTTTTCTTTTCAGCTGGGCAGCAAACCCAGGGTCTCATACATGCTAGGCTAGTACTATACCACCAAGCTACACCTCCAGCCCCAGAGAAGATATTCTTAAGAGGACAGGTCAATTTTATCAATATACTTAAATAAAATTTTACATATTCAGTGGTTAAAATTTGTTTCACCAAACCCCAAGAAAACAAAAATACAATCTCTACTTTTGAGGGTATCTTTTCTCTCCTAAATGCAATAATAAAGTAAGCCAATCATTTATTGCTGGCTCTCTTTTGCCAAGGATAAAATTATAAAATGGATATAAAAACTCCTAAGAGAAAAAAAAGAAACTCCTACTATGAAGCTTTAACTATAGACAGAAAGTCCTCAGTTTGTCGTTCCTCTTTCCCTTGTACTTTCTGTGCAACAAGAAGTTGCACACACCAAAGTCACTCTCAGTGACTCTGCACAACTGATACTCACATTTGGAGTAAAAATGCCTGAACATAAAGAGGAATGAAGTTTTGCTACAACATAGATGAACCTTGAAAACTTTATGCCAAGCAAAATGAGCCAAACACAAAGGACAAATTATTGTTTGATTCCACTTATGTGAGATATCTACAATAGGCAAAATTTCAGAGAAAAAGAAAAAGATTAAAAATTATGAGGGACCAGGATCAGGAAAGAATGAGAAGTTACTATGTGAATTCTGTTCGGGATGATGGAGAAGTTTTGGAAATAGTGGGATGATTATACAACATTGTGGTTGTAACTGATGCCACTAAATGTTTAAAATGAGCTGGGTTCAGTGACTCGACCCTGTAATCCCAGCAACCAGGGAGGCTGAGATGGGAGGATCCTACTTCAAGGCCAAATTTGACAATTTAGCAAGACTTTGTCTCAAAATAAAAAATAAAAAAGGCTGGAGACAATGTTTTACACTTACCCCAGCATCCTTGGGTTCCATCCCCAGTACTGCAAAAACAAACAAACAGAACGATGAAATACAAAAACCCTGTAATTTTTTTAGTTTCAATGTTGTACCATGGTTATATAAGATGTAAATATTGAGGTAAACTGTATGAAAGATACCTGGGAACACTTTTGTCATAATTCATTCAAATTGCTGCAACAAAATACCACATAGTGAGCAGCTAATAAACAACCTCAATGTTTTTCCTCTTCATTCTAGAGGTTGGAAAGTCAAAAATCAAAGCACTGGTAGATCTAGTGTCTAGTGAGAGCCTTCTTTCTGGTTCGTAAATGGCAACTTCTCACTGTGTCCTCACATGGTGAAAGGACAAGGGGGTCTGTCTCAGGCCTTTCATCAAGGCACTGGTCCTACCACCAGCCTTTGCCCTCATGATTTAACCACTTTCCAGCAGCTCCACCTCTTAGTACTTAATCTTAGGGATTAAGATCACAACTTGAATTTTGAAGGGAAACAAACGTTCCGACTACAGCAATTCTACATTACTTTGTAACTTCATGTGAGTACATTAGCCATCTACTGCTGTAAACAAATTACTCCAAACACCAAGACTGGAAAGAACAAACATTTATTATCTCAGTTTCTGTGAATCAGAATCCAGGGCACAGCCTAATGGGATGACTCTACTCAGTTTCTCACAGAGAGCAACTGAGGTGGTGGGTGGGTCACCTCAAAATTAAGATGGAAAAGAACCAGCTTTACAAGATCAGCTTCCTTTTTTGTTTAATTATTTTAATTGAATAACTACGATACAAACTCATGGGGAATCCTGTGATGTTACTATACATTTATACACTGTGTAATGATCAAATCAGGGTAATTAGCATATCCATCACCCTCCTCCCCGGAAGCTCATGCACTCTACTCCGCAGGGCTGCCTCCGGTTCTTTTCCACACATTCTTCTTCCAGGACATCTCTTTTTGTTTGTTATTGGTTGGTTGTTGTTGTTTTTTGTTGTTGTTTTTGTTTATGTACCAGGGATTGAACCCAGGGGTGCTTAACCACTGAGCCACAGCCACAACCCTCTATTTTATTTTACTTTTTATTTAGAGACAGGGTCTCACTGAGTTGCTTAGGGCCTCAATAAATTGCTGAGGTTGGCTTTGAACTCTTGATTCTCCTGCCTCAGCCTCCTGATCTGCTGGGATTACAGGCATTGCCGGCTTTTCCATTTCTTTTTATGGCTTGATAGTTCATTTCCTTTTAGTGCTAAACCGTGTTTCACCACCTCTTTATCCATTCACCCACTGAAGGACATTTTGGTTGCTTCCAAGTTTGGGTGATTATGAATAAAGCTGCTATATAAATATCCATGTCTAAGTTTTTGTGTAGACATATGTTTTTCAGCTCCTTTGGGTAGATACAAAGGAGCGAGACTCCTGGATTATATGTATAAGTGTGTTTACTTTTGCAAGTAACCGCCAGACTGGCTTCCAAATGGTTTGTACACGTTGCATTTATGTGGTCATCTAGTCTTATATACTTACAAGGGATTTTAAAAATATTCGACACTAATTGAAATGTACCTTATGCAATTATTTTGCATAATTCCCAAACAGAATGATGTTATTTTTAGTAAGCAATTTGAGTTATTCCAGGGCAAGTAGAGATGAATGAACATGTAGGAAGCAATGAGTGAAATATATGCATAAATCAGTTTAGGAGAAATTTTATAATCATTTAAACTACTGTAAGAACATTATGATATTATTAGTGATTATTACTAAGGATATAACAACACACTAAGAAATTTTCATCCAAGAATTTAGAAATATTAGCATCTAATCCTCCTTGTGTCTACTGGAGGTTACTTTTTTATCTGGGGTTTTTAATCAATGTAATATTTTATGAAGGAAGGTTCTATTCTTTCAAAATGCCCACGATATTGCTTTGTCAAGAGATTATTCAATGTGGTGCTTAAGAGCATAAACTACTCTGGAGGTGGATTGCCTGAGTTCAAGTTCCAGCCCAGTCATTTACCTTAGGTAAGTTGCTTCACCTTTATGTGTCACTTTTCTCTTTCATAACATGGGAATTATTTGATAATAGTATATACTCTCATAAGATTTTCATAAGAATTAAGTAATTTAACAACCTCTAAAACCTTGCACATAATAATCACTCAACTGTTGTCAGACATTATTAATTCTTCTTTATGTCTAACTTATGAGTAATGTTAGCATAAGCATATTTAACCTGAGAGCAGATTGTTGGCAAATTAATATGCATCGTCCCAAAGAAAAAGTAATGCCAGTGGTGGGTAGGAACCCAGGGAAGCCCACAAATGTCCCTTTTGCCCATTATGTGGCTGAGATAATACTGATTACACTTCCAACCCCCAGTAGCTTTCTGGGTTTCTCTAAGTTCTGAGGAGCAGGTCATAAAGCATGGTAAGAATTATGAGTGTCACCAGCTGTGCTAGGGAATACTAAGAAGTTATGAAGAAGATCTAAGTGGGAACTACAGAAGTGACCCGACTCCAACAAAGGGGAGCCTGTTGCTTACCAATGGTTTAACGTCCAAGACTCCAAGGATGTCAAATGCAAGGAAAGATTCCAGGTGGCAATTATTATAGCATACTTAATGACTTTTAAGTATAATGTACTAAACTGTATCAGCATTATAGTTTTCCAGGTAAGAAAAGTAAGTATCAATGACCCCCTGAAAATTATTTTCTTCTGGATATGGATAGTTAGACCCATAAATAATGGTGTAAGAAGCATGTTTTTTCTGATGGCAACAAAAATCTCAAAACAGTGTTATGAACTGCTTTCGCAATGTCCTCTGCCTAGACTCTTTTTCTAACCAAACTTCTATAAATACAGCCAACTTGCTCTCCAGATCTTATTAAGAAATCACTGGTTACAAAAAACAACTTTCTAGATCCTTCCAAACTAGGAATGTATCCACCTCCTTTATGGAAGTTACACATGGAATTGGAATGACTTGTTTGTTAGACTTTACTAGTTTGGGGCTCCCCAGGAATAGAGAAAACATCCTGCTCATCCTACTCATGTGCAGTGCCACATGCCATGCTTTGGGTATAGGAGGTGCTCAATAAACCCTGATTAATGAATGAATGAACTAAAACATGGACTTCAGGGAGATGGAAAGATGATTTTTCAGTCCTTTCTTCTCCTTCTTGTTTTGCTTTGGCTTAAAACTGAGTACAACTCAGATCCTTTGCCCTTTTTGAATAAAATGAAACATGAGTCAGGGATAAAGCTCAGTGGTACAGTGATTGCCTAGCATGCATGAAAAGGGAGGGGCTGGGGAGAAGAACTAATGTGAAGGCCAGGGAAAAATCATACAAGAAGCTGGCTACTGAAAGTCAGTTCTGGTCCAGGCTTTTCATGAAAGACTGGAGCTTTCTAGTTACACAGACAAGTTGACAGAATCAGGAAATCAAAAGTAGCAGAGCAAAAATCCTGCACCCGGAAGAGAGATGGTAGCCAGTTAAAGTCACTTCTGCATTTTGAGCTAGGCAGATGTTATGGAATGAATGTTTGTGTCCCTTAATTCATATGTTGAACTCTTACCCATGATAGCTTTTGAAGGTGAGTCCTTTGGGATATGATTAGGTCATGAGAGTGGAGCCTTCGTGAATAGGATTAGCAGCCTTGAAAAAGACCCCAAACAGCTCTCTCCCCTTCAAATAGGTGAGTATAAAATTAAGCTAGCAGTCTGCAAGCCTGAAGACGACCCTTACCAGAACTCAGCCATGCTGGCACCCTGATGTCAGACCTTCAACGGTGAGAAATATATTTCTGTTGTTTGTAAGCAACTCGGTCTCTGGTATTCCATCACAGCAGCATGAACAGACTGACAGCAGATCAAATAAAGGAATGAAAACCCCAACAGCGGACACTCAATTAAATCTTGCTTTGACAGAGGTGGCAGATATGTCCTCTCCTCCCCTCCTGCCAAACTGACTAGGTGTGAATTGGGAATAAGGAAGGAGAGAACTTAACAGCCGAAAGAAAGAAAGCCGGGCGCTCTGGGTTGAGTCCTCTCCTCGCCTGCTAAGCTGGCCATCTGTGAGACCCGTCTGTGGAAACATGCACGTGAAATGACAGAAAAGCTGTCCATCCCTTGTTGTCATTGTTATTGCTGTTAAAAATAGCTTTAGGTCAACCGGCGTATTTATGGAAGGAGTTGGTCTCAGATTAGAGATAAGCAAATACCACTATATTCCATTTATGGAAATCAGAGCTCAGCAGTTAAATGCCACTGAAAGAGATGGTTTTTCTAGCTAAGTAGAACTAAGGAATTCTTAGCTTTTAAACTTGTTTTTTATCAGATGGAAGGAAGTAATATTGGAGAATGGGGAGATTGAATGTCAAGACTAAGGCCATGTCTACTAAGAGCAAGCAAACAGGCAAAGTGGAGTGAGCCGTGTGTACTTTTTGGCCACCATAATGAAGCTGAGCAGTGATCACCCATGTAACTGGGTGTGTTCTAACTCAAGTTTCAAAAACAATCCCAACAGCTCTGCAGTGATCCAGTAACTTTTGATATTATCTTAAATGAATTGTTTTTGGTCTTCCTTTAAAACTCAATAAGGACCTGGGCACAGTGGTGCACGTCTGTAATCCCAGAGGCTCGGGAGCCTGAGGCAGGAGGATTGCAAGTTCAAAGCCAGCCTCAGCAACTTAGCAAAGCACTAAGCAACTCAGTGAGACTCTGTCTCTAAATAAAATACAAATAGGGCTGGGAATGTGGCTCAGTGGCCAAGTGCCCCTGAGTTCAATCCCCAGTACCCCCTCCAAAAAATTTCCTTGAGGAAACTAACAATTCATTTCAAGAGTTCAATTAAAATGGCCAAATCTTCTCTGGAGAGTTAAAGATTATTTTAAAAATAGGATTACTACATACTACAGATGCTTTCAAGTAAATGACTCCTTACTTAAATATATTCATTATGGTATACATTTTTGCTTTAATTACTGACGTTTTCCATGTTATGGTATTTTTCTTTAAGTATACAATTTTGGGGCTGGGGTTGTGGCTCAGTGGTAGCGTGCTCGCCTAGCATGCATGAGGCACTGGGTTCGATCCTCAGTACCACATGAAAATTAAGACAATAAAGTCCATCAACAACTAAAAAAATATTTTTTAAAAAGTATACAGTTTTATCATCTTTGCCAAATTGCCTGATAAGCAAGATGTTGGATTTTGGCTACATTTTCTCTGTCTTTTTTATAGTACAATATGCATACGGTTCTCACACATAGCATAACAGTAGGAGTAAATGTCCAAAAATAATATGTGCCACCATAATTATGAATTGACCACTTAAACACAGACTATCCCTTCTTCTGTACCCTTTATGAATTTGGAGTGCAAATTAATCTTTCTACCTTTGATGTCAACTCTTAATATCTTCTCCTAATCCTCCTCATTTTGCTTTCCTCATTTTCTCACTTCCATACATTCATGTAAAGGAAATTCATACTAAGAGTAAGCATTTGTCAAGTGTTCCTTGCATTCTAGGAAGTGTGCCATTTCTTTTATAGACTGTATCTTTTTCCCAGTAACCCTTAAGGTAACTACTATTGTAATCATCTCCATGGAAGACATGAGAACACTGAAATAGGCTGACATTCAAATATTTATTCAAGTTCATACAGGTAGGAGTGCTTAGATGATTGTTCAGCAAATACTTTCCTCCTTTCCCACTGTGTAGAGTAGACTTCTCTGAGTTCTTGATATTGAAGTTGGTCATACGATCTGCTTGGGTTCACAGAATGTCAATAAAAACTTGAGCATAAATGTACCTCACAAATTTGGCTTCTCCCTTGCATTCTGGTGATTGGCCATGAAAAAGCCATGCTTCAGATGGACGCTGTTCTGCCACACTGAGCCACTTCAGATGGACACCCTGTTCTGCCACACTGAGCCACATAATGAAAGACACAGAACAGAACCTAGAAGCCTTTGATCTCAAAAGTACTAAGACCCAGCATAAACTGTAGTTAAACCTATAGCTCAGAACCTGGAGGCTACCCAAGCCAAGTTGACAATGACTTGCAGATCTGCAAGCAGAAAATCACACATTACTGCTTTAAGCAGCTAAGTTTGGGGGTACACTGTTGCTGTGGATTTGTGTTCCTCCCACCTGCCGAATTTATATATTGGTGCCTTCATCCCCAGTATGATGGGATTTGAAGAGGAGGCCTTTGGGAAATAACTTGGTCATGAGGGTGGAGCCCTTATGAATGGAATCAGTGAACTTACAAGAAGCCACATAAGAGAGATGATCTCTCTCTACACCATGTGAAGATACAGCAAGAAGACATCCATCTGCTAACCAGGAAGAGAATTCCTAAAAAGAACCAAATTGGCTTGCATTTTGACTTTGTTCTTCCCAAGCCTTCAGAATTGTGAGAAATAAAATTCTGTTTATGGTGGCACACACCTGTAATCCCAGCGACTTGGGAGGCTGAGACGGGAGGATCTCGAGTTCAGAGCCAGCCTCAGCAAAAGCAAGGTGCTAAGCAACTCAGTGAGACCCTGTCTCTAAGTAAAATACAAAATAGGGCTGGGGATGTGGCTCAGTAGTTGAGTGCCCCTGAGTTCAATCCCCAGTACTCCCCGCCTAACAAAAAAATTTAAGCCATTAGTTTATTATAGCAGCCTAAGTTGACTTGAGCATTTGTTATGCAGTTTTATTGAGGCAATATAGATAGTAAGCTGTAGATGTGGGATTTGAACCTCTATCAGATGCCATGAGAAACAGTGTTCACTGCCTATTACTGCCTGTCTGTAAAATGATCACAATAGGGAATTCAATAGGGAATTGAGCACAAGATGATACCTCTAAAATTGAGGATTACAGTCTGATTTTAGAACACAAAGGGAAGGAAAGCCACAACAACAAATGGGGAAGCTCTGGGTCTTAGAAATTCCCTGTAGACTGAAGCCTCTTCTTTCTCACACTCCACCAACACCCACATCTCTTTTTCCCTCCCTCTGACCTTTCACCTTTGAAAATCAGAGAAGATCGAACCAATACCTGTGCTGATCCAAGGAAAACAAACTACTCTAGAAAAATCCTGAGTTACCTGTTTTAATTATATTTTTCTCATCTTTTATTTAAAAGATTATAGAATACTTTTGCACATATGTCCATTGGTCGCAAGCAACCAAAAGGAAAAAAAAAAACCACTTAAGAGACAGTATTTAACAAATGCTCAAATATAAGTGGGTTCTTTTGGTAGCAATAGCACTTTCTGATGGGATAAGGATGCAGGAATGCACATAGTGGTTTTCACTAAAGAGCATCCTTGGCACTTTTTTTATGGCAAAAAGTTATTAACACTTGTCTCTTGGCAAAATTCCAAGCCAAGCAATTATATCATACCTGTTCATGCTCCTCCCATGATTTCAAATGTCATTCTTTTTGCTTTCTCCCTTGAAACAATGCAGTGTTACTATGAATGCCTGATTCAATTCCAGAAGTCAGTGAGCCATGGTTTCTCTTTTCTTAATACCAGAGCTTTTAGAGATTTAATTAACTAATCATTATAAAGCAATTGTATGAAAGGAAATATGGTATTTATAACATTGATATTAACTGATTTTATAATACTTAAAGACAGTCCCTTCCCTAAGATAGATAAATTCAAAAACTTCATAGCTCCTTTCCAATCACAATATATATGATTTTACATAGTTTTTGCTGGAATTGAAGTCCCTCTCTCTAAGCAACACTTATTGCTAAATCCATATTTCAGATTCGTTTGATAAAAGGTAGAACCACTCTAGAGCAAGAATGAGTGAGCTCAGATTTTATTTTACTTTGGCATTCTAAATTTACTACCGTCATCCTTCAAACTATGATATATTCGAACACCTCAAATCATGTCTTCCTTAAGGTTGAAAATGCTTCTCTAATTCATTGTATTAGCCAGGATTCTTTAGATAAACAGTGCCCAAAAATGTATGTGAGGGTGGAGTGGGCAGGGTAAGTGTGAGGGCCAGATTTTAAGAAATTAGCTCAAACAATTTTAGGGATTTGGAATCTGTTATACTCAGGTCAGACAGGGAGGCTGGACATTCTAGTTGGTATTGGAGTCTTCAGTTTGATGACAGTCTAGAGGTAGAATTCTTTTCTTTTTCGGGGATGTCAGTCTGTTCTTTTAAATCCTTCAATTGATTGGATGAGGCCCACCTACGTTAGGGAGGGTAATTTGCTTTATTCAAAGTCTACTGACTTAAATATCTATCATACATTTTTTAAAAACCTCATAGCAACATCTAGATTTGTGTTTAATAAGATAACTGGGTACTAAATCCTAGGCAAGTTACATCATAAAATTAACCATCACTCTCATTAATCATCAAAATAAGATGAACGTGTTCCAGGAGGATGTACCAGGCAATCAAATGACATTTCAAAAGAAAAAAATCAGAGCTTTTTAAAAATTTATTTTTATCCAAAATTTATCTTCATCAATATTTAATGCACAGAATGATACCAATACTCTACTCAGTCCACATATGAGACGTCACATGCTATGACCAGTATTTAAGGTGTTCTAAAAGAAGAAGAGGAGGTCCCAGTGAATCAGGAGGTAGAAGCAGAAGGATCACGAGTTCAAGACCAGACTCAGCAACTTAACAAGGTTCTCATCAACTTATCAAGTACCTGTCTCAAAATACAAAATGGAAAGGGATAGGGTTGAAACTCAGTGATAAAGCACCCCTGGTTCAATCCTCACTTCCAAAAAGAATAATAAGGAAGAGGAGGAGGAGGAGGAAAAAGGAGGAAGCGAAGTTGTTCAGGGCCCAGGGGATCCCTCCCAGCAGAGGTTACATTCTCAAGTGTACTTGGGCTGCTGCTGTGGTACATTGAATAATCACCACAAAGATACCCATTCAGAGATTCCTAGAATCTCTGAATGCATTACCTTATATGGTACATCATTTGGAGCTCTCCAGAGAAACACAACCAAAGGTTATAGATATGGGTATGGATCTCAATGGATTTAATATGAGGAATCAGCTCATGTGATTAACCATCACACACATGGCAAAAGAAAATTTACAGATGTGATCAAGTTAAGGATCTTGAGATAGGGAGGGATTATCTTGGATTATCCAGGTGAACCCAATGAAGCAGAGATTGGAATAAAGTTCTTTGAGGATGGAAGAGGCCAAAAGCCATGCAATATAGGTGGCCCAAGCAGCTAAAAAAGGCTTGGAAACATTCTCTTCCAGAATTTCCAGAAGTAGGCAGCTCACCAGCACCTTGATTTTAGCCCAGTGAGACCTATGTTTGCAAAAACAGAAAAGGGGGAAATTCTTAATAAATTTCAATGACACCTCTGCATTATTTTTGAATGGGATTTAAAAGTATATATCATGATTTTAAATAAGCACTTATGTCAGCAATTACAGACTAATGTCTTTGTGAGTTATTTCACTCATGACAGCCATTTTAAAAAACACACATCTAAAATACCCTTAGAATCATATCTTCAAATCATTTAATTGCAAAAGGGTAAGTTACTATTTCAAAAAAATAATGTTTCATATTCATTCACATGAGAGTCCAAGACACCACAAAAGTATTGCTGATAGTACTAGTTTGATGGTGCCCCAGCTGGCATCTCCTTTGGTCAGGAAAGCATTGAGGGAAGGCAGTTTCATCAGAGAGCTGACGGCCTTGAAAATGAGAAGCAGAAATAATGAGGAGTGAATGCCCAAGGGCAACTGGACAGTCTGCACATTATATCAATTTAACCTGCAGATTACTGATCCTTGGTGGCAGTGGTCCAGCCTATGGCTGTGGATATCTATGGAGAATGGGCAGATTATGATTATACCAAGGTAATCTGAAAAACAAAAAAGAGAAGAAAGTAGACCAACATCCTTAGCCGCCCCAACTATATACATATCTGTAAATATTATCTTCTCTCTGACTCAGGATCTCTGTTAATTGGTACTATGGTCTGAATGTGTTCAACTTCAGCCCCAGCTTCAAATTCTCAACCCTCAGGTTTTAAAAGACTGTCTTTGGGGAGAGATTAGGTCATGAGGGCTCCACCCTTATAAAGGATATCTGTTGCCTTGGGGCTCATTCACCATGTCCACCACCACTTGAGAAGATAGCAAGAAGTTAGCTCTCAATAGACACTACAACCCGCTACCACCTTGATCTTGGATTTCTGCCTCCAGAAATGTGAGAAATAAATTTCCGTTGTTTATAAACCAGCCAATTTGTGACATTTTGTCATAGCAGCCCAAATGGATGACAGAAAAGAAAGATTTTTTTTTCATGTCCACATCAAAAGCATCTTCTCATTTCTCCCTGATCCAATGACAAAGTAGATATCCACTGTCATTCCCTGGAGTTTTCTGTGTCCTTAATCCTCCCAGCTTCACCTGCTACCTTTAACCAGTTCATCTTCCTCAGCATCCTTCATGTCCTGAGGCAGTGTTTGAGTCAGCTTTTTCACTGCTACAACAAAAAAAGACCCAACAAGAACAATTAAAGGAGGAAATTTTTATTGAGGGCTCACAGTTTCAAAGCTCTTAGATGGCCAATCTGCATTCTTCAGAGCTCCAGATGAAGTAGCTCTAGCAGAAGAGTATGGTGGAGAAAAGCAACTCAGGACATATGGATTAGGAAGGAGAGAGAGAGAGAGAGAGAGAGAGAGAGAGAGAGCAGTCCTTACCAGGACAAAATATATACCTCAAAGGCATCCCTCAAGGACCCACCTCCTCTAGCCACATCCTACCTGCCTACAGTTACCACTCAGTTAATCCCCATCAAGGGGGTTAATTCACAGATTGGGTTAAGGCTCTCATAACCCAATCAATTCACCTCTAAACCTTCTTGCATTGTCTCACACATGAGCTCTGGGGGACACCCATTAACAGGCAGACAGTCTCCAATTTAATGATTGTAGGAAAAATATTGGCAGCTTGCTAAAAATACAAAGTCCTTAATTTTACCCAAAAATTCCGATTACATAGGTATGAGTAGGGTTTAGGAAACTATTTTTAACAAGCCCTCTCCTCTGCGGTCCTCAGACCTAGACTTCCACCCAGATGGCTGTGATTTCATGTATGCTCCCAGCTTCAACTTTTACTGGATATATCCAAGTTCTATGTCTCTTGGTTTACCTTACATTAAAACTCTAGACCTACTTTTTTTCTTAGTTATAGATGGATACAAGACCTTTATTTTATTTATTTATTCTTATGTTATTTATTTTTGTGTGCTGAGGATGGAACCCAGAGCCTCACACATGCTAGGTGCACTCTACCATTGAACTATAACCCCAAACCCTAGACTTACACTTTCAATCAATTGTTAAACCCTTCTGTTCCAGTTTTTAGAGCTAACAGCACAATCGTGTGCTTTCAAAGACAAACCCATCCGCTTCCCCCCAAACAGGTGTCTACTCCTGTCTTTGTTAATCACATTTTTTCCCAATGATGTGGGATCAAATATTTTTAGAGAACCTCAATCACCCTCAATTACCAAGTGTTTATTGACCCAAGTAAATATTCATGACTGTTCTCTTTTGAGTCTACTTGGGAAGGAAGTGGTAGGGGAGTTAAATGTATCTTTCACCTGACTTTTTTTGTTTTTGTGGTGCTGGGGATTGAACCCTGGGCCTTGTGCATGCAAGGCAAGCACTCTACCAACTGAACTATATCCCCAACTCTATTTCACTGATCTTTCCAGCATCATAACTAGTCTTTATTAGGTTTTACTCTCCAGCCAACCCAACACATGCTGCAGTTATGATTCTGGAAAATTTTGATGACTGTTTGTCATCAAATTTCATTCAAACACCTCAGCTGGCCATCAGCATCCTCCTCCAAGACCCAAGTTTCTCTCTTATTACAGCTACTTATCCTCTTCCCTAATGTCCCAAGGCACATGGGTGGGGAATTTTTTTTTTTTTCTGTTTTGATACCTACAGATTTTTAGAGTATTTTTATGTGTGTCCAAAAGTTTAAAACTATTGTCAAATTTTCCCACTTTTAATTTTTCCTTTTTTCTTTTCTTTCTTCCCCCCTCCCTCCCTTTCTCTCACCTTTCTTTCTTTCATTAAGCTTTTTGTTTGTTTGCTTGCTTACGGCTTCTGTGGATCAACCTGAGGTACTCTTACCTTGTTTTATGTTATACCTGTACCTTGTCTTTTCTTAGACTTCAGATTTTATATTCCTTAATGATGTTATCTTCTTCATGGATGTAATAAATAATTAACACATTAATAAACATCTATTATGAACTATTATGATTGGGGGCACCTTACAAATATTAATTCATTCAATCCTAGTTTTATCCCTATGAGGTAGGTACTACTTAGATCCCTTATAAAGATGTGAAAAACAACTAGTAAGACTGGGAGAGCCAGGATGAAAATCTACACAGTTTGATTCCAGAAAGCTAGCTCTAAACCACTACCCCATGCTGCTCCCTCATGGGTGGATAAACAAGAAATATTCAACAAGTCCTTGTTGAATAAGTGAGATTAATATACAGGCAAACTGAACTGTGATTTCAGAGCTGCACACACTTTCTTAGAAGACTACCTGAGAGTTTAAGAGTTCACAAGGAAGGACAAGGTAACCGTAATGTGGAATGCAAAAGAACTCAGACGGAGACTCCAAGTTAGTTATTAGGCTCCTAGGATATACCAGTCCTCATGCACCTGGTGGCCTGAGAGGGAAATCTCAGATGATCAATGGGAGAGAGCACAAAATAAGTGGAATCCAAAAGCAATGGGCAGTTTTCCACATCATTATAGCAGTATTTTGTAGCAATTTCTTTGGCAACTGACAGCAGGCATTTAAATCAGCTATTTCCTCCTCAGAATTCCTCTCCAAAGAATAATAATGGCCTCTGCAACTCTGAAGAAAATGTAGCTCCTACTCGGATACAATCTTATCTGGGAAATTGCCATGGTATTCGTCACAGCTGTCACTGCGCTGAGCCCATTAAAGGTGTGCTGAGTGCAGATCCGCAGGCTTGTGTGCTCTAAGGAGCCCGTCACACATTCTGGGTGTAAGCAGAAAGAGAGACACCATTCAACATGCTGGGGATAGAGTCTACACAGAGCTGGAGCAGCAAGAGAGCAGCTTTAAAGAAGTTACTTGGGTTGTAGTTATATTTATAATGACGCTTACTGTGACACCAATAGCAAGGGCTGAACCCAAGAAAGTGTTAATACAGGAAGTCCAGACTTTCATTTCTTCAATAAAGAAGAAAGGTAAACCTAAAAGAATTGGGTGGGTCTCTGGACCAGCTATTTCAGTCCAATAGTTGCTATAGGCTCTGTACTGAGTATGCAGAGAATATTTATTAATGCTGGAAATCTAACTCCCTGTTGATGCATGATTTCGGAAACTGGGGCACAGAGATGGAAAGTGACTGACCAGGGTCCTACATTTTGCAGGCAGCAGGACTTGACGTGCCTGGAGTAGGGCCAGGGGAACTTTCTAAAATGTGGCTCTGCAAGAGAATACTCCTGCAAATCCAGTGTAATATTTCTTGATACAAATACCCCAGGTCAGATTCCCTTTTATTTTAAAATGTCTTTTGTTTTTAACCTGGTTCCCTTTGCAAAGAAACAGACATAAAGTAGTCTTCTGTCAATATACCAGGGAAGAGAATTTACCCAGAAATTACATGTCCAGGAAACTAATTTACTATACCATGTGAGTGGATTATTCCCCACAAGTTGATGACTCACCCTGACTTTAAACATGATCGGATGTCTTTGTCGCATACACAACAGACCCAGTATAACTTCACAGAGACAGCAAACCACCTGGAGGTCACTGCAGGAATGGAATGTCATTTCCATTTCTACCGCTCTCATACCACCAAATAGCCTCCCTGTGTTCCTGAGGATTGTGGGCATTACAGCATGCTCCAGAATTTTGCTTTTGTTTTGTTTTGTCAGGGAGGAGGTAGTCAGCCAAGGCTGGGAGAGGAGAGGGCTCAGGTAACAATGTCACTGTGGCAACCATTACATAATTTCATCAATTCTTTTACTTCTTACCATTTGTTCCTAAATTTTTCCTAGTCTTTTATGTGCTCATTTCAAGAAAAGAAGCCATGTGTGCATTCCCACCACCAGCACCTGACCTGGAGCAAAACCTCAAAAACTCAACAAATTTTCGTGAATTGCATAAATGATTCGATTTTACTCCAGCTCTTTGCCTCATTTTCCATCCTTTCTTTTCTCTTCTCTTTTACAAATGGCTCACTCTTCAACTTTTTGAAAATGTTAGATTTTTGAAAATGATAGAACTCTAAGATAAACAGAGGCAAAAACAATGGCTGAAATAAGAACATTTTAATGAGTTTTTATTTTATTATTTGATAACATGTTATCAAATTATACAGGTGTTCCCTAACACATTTTTTTATAAGTCACTAATTAGTCATTTTGCTCTTTGTAGGTCCATAAAATAATTTTCTCTTTTGGTTATAAATAAATCAGAGCAATGGTAAAATTGTCTATACAACTCAAACGCCTAGTCGAGAATTCTAATTACAGATGTTCCTAAAGATTTACTGTTGATAAATGATACCATAATACAAAAATGCAGGATTAAGCAAATTAGAATTATTAGCATGGTAAGAAAAAATACTTTTTTTACTTTTAACTTTTGTGTTTTATTGACCTAGTACACATGGTTTTTACTCTCTTTTTAAAAAGTTCATTTTGACCTTATAACCAGGGTTGTTTTATCATTCTTTTAATTTACATATTGTCATCACCTACAACATATCATAATTAAGAATGTCTCAATTGTACACCTAATTATATCATGTGTAACATGTTTCTGCATTAATATAAAAATGTATTTAAGTACTACCTCATATTTAAAGATCTACATTAAACAAGAACATGGCAGTATTCTAAAGCCAATTCTGCCCGTTATATCTTAATTGAGATGTGTGGACATATATGTGCTTATATAAACACAAACTAATTTAAAGTTTTTCTCTTTAATTTTTAGACTTAATGTGATTAAATTGGTTACAGAATAATCAGTTGTCTTATAATCATATTCTACTGTTCAAACTGAAATGAAATATACCTCCCTTTATTAAAAAAGTCTGCAGAATTGATTAAATAGATGACAATGTAATTTCCATTCCAAGTGCTTTTTCTGCCATCTAGTGGAAAAATGAAAGCTATGAGGATTCATAATTTACATTTTTAAATTCTATTGTCTTTTAAAATATTTCCCAAAGGCTTACTTGAAATCTTGAGAAACCAAATAATGTGTTCTCCATTGGCTTCTAATTTTATCTGCAGGTAGACCAGATATGGGTTGTCTTATGCATGTCCATGTTGCCAAAGGGATTGATTACATAGAGAAAATGTAGAGGGTATTTCTGGTTTTCTACAAAAAGGCCACCAAGAAATTAACACCCATTCTTTTACATAATTGGATTTTTGTTCACTGTCAAAGAGATTAAAATGCCTCAGTTCCCTGCATCCCTTCTGTTCCTGTCAACACTCCAACCCCATAGATTGGAGGATGAAAAGTTAGACTAGATGAGGGTTAGCCAAGGTGAGTTCTTGGATTATGTCTAGATCCATGGCTTTCAAAATTTAAAACTTCAGCTCACACTAAGACATTCATTGGAGTTGTGATTCAGTATACACACATATGCATATGTGTTTGTGTGTCCAAACAAAATTCCAGAAAGCAACAATCCTTATATGGTATTCTATTTATTTAGGTACTGGGAATTGAACCGAGGGGCATGTTACCACTGATCTATATTCTTAACCTTTTTTATTTTTCAATTTGAGACAAGGTCTCACTAAGTTGCTGAGGCTGGCCTCAAAGTTGGGATCCTTCTGCCTCAGTCTCCATAGTTGCTGGGTTTACAAGTGTATGCCAACTGTGCCTGGCTCTACCATGATAATTTTTACATTTTATTCTTTTTAATTCTGTTTCATTTCTTTGGTGTTTACATTTTAAATTGACTTCAAGTTTGAAAAACACTGTTAAGAGTGTTTCCTGAGAAGGCCTAAGTGCTTCTTCCCTCTTCTACTTAAAAAATATATGATAGTGCCAGGTGTGGTGGTGCATGCCTGTGATTTCAGCTACTCAGGAATCTGAGGCAGAAGAATCACAAGTTCAAGGGCCTCAGCAACTTGGTCTCAAAACAAAATTTTAAAAGGGGCTGGAGATGCAGCTCAGTAGTAGGAGTGCTTGCCTAGCATGTGCCAGGCCCTAGGTTCAATCACCAGTAACGCATGCGCACACATACACACATACACACACACACACACAAAATGATGATCAATCTCCATTAGGCTGTGAGCAAGGACTATGTCTTTGTATCTTTTTAATTGTACTGTACTTACCCCAGCAGTTGTCTTATATTTGTGTAAGGAAGGCACTGAATATAACTTCCTTTCAGCCTTCTGTATAGTTCTGTGTCCTATATTCCAGTTGCCACTCTATTAACCATTCCCTGAACTCTCCTTTATTAATAGATTAAGTTTTTATCTTCAAAGAATATTCATAGCCAGGCATAGTGGCACACACCTGTAATCCCAGCAGATTGGGAGGCTGAGGCAGGAGGATGGTGAGTTCAAAGCCACCCTCAGCAAAAGCAAGGTGCTAAGCAATTCAATGAGACCTTTTCTCTAAATAAAATACAAAATAGGGCTGGGGATGTGGATCAATTGTTCAGAGCCCCTGGGTTCAATTCCCAGTATTAGATAAATAAATATGATGTATTAATGATTTAATGTTTTTCCTGGACTGTTTCATTCTTTCTCTTCTCACCTTTTGAATTCCAGCTTCAATGCAATTCTCATGCAAGAAGCCCCTTGGTCCTCATGGAAGGAATTCTCCGAGCTTGTAACATTAACTCCAGTTCCTATTCAATGGTAGACCATCCTATCAAGTTCAAGATTATATTTCAGTGTATCTGTGTCACTTGACTGGGAACATAAGGAATTTGGGGAACATGCAGTGTACATCTTCTAGCCTGTGGTCCTGTTCCAGGAGTCAGAGATAGGTTCACTTATTTGAGCACACTTGTTGTGTATCTTTTTAAGTCAATAGAAATAGAACCTTCCAACAATCGTTTCTTTCTTTCTTTTTTTTTTTTTAGAGAGAGAGAGAGAGAGAGAGAGAGAGAGAGAGAGAGAGAGAGAATTTTTTAATATTCATTTTTTGTTTTTTAGTTTTCAGTGGACACAACATCTTTATTTTATGTGGTGCTGAGGATAGAACCCAGTGCCCTGCGCATGTCAGGTGAGCGTACTACCACTTAAGCCACATCCCTAGCCCCCAACAATCATTTCTAATATAGACCAGCATTTTGGAGCATACACATAAGTTTCAGAACTGGGATTTGACGAAGATTTCTAGTTTGAATTATCAGTCCACCCCATTAATACTCTTTCTCAGTATCTACTGAGCACTACATGCTGCTATAAAAATAACAGGAAGGCATGAATTGGTGTGAACATACTCTATATACAAACAGAGATATGAAAAATTGTGTTCTATATATGTAATAAGAAATGTGATACATTCCGCTGTCATGTATTTAAAAAATAAAAGCAATTAAAAAAAATACCAGGAAGGGGAAAACCTGGTGCACTGATGCTCCTTGATGACCCTCCTCCATGTTACCATAATGATCTGTGCTTTCTTCTATCACTATACTTCTTCTTCCCATTGCAAGAATCTATCTCATGAGCCTCTCAAGCAAAAGAGTCTTATTCATTTGTATAGTCAGCAATTAATATACTGTCTACACATAGCAGATGCTCAATAAACCCTTGTTATATTTAAAAGTCATGAAATATACAAAGGATCTTAAACTATAAAAAAGAAGTATTAGATATCATGTCCATCTTCGAAGAGTTTATGTGCCATTTAGGGAAATAACTTCCTAAATGTTCTGACTATAATATCTCATTCTGAAAAGACAATACATTTTTGTTGAGTTAATGAAATAACAGCCAATTTCTATTTCCAGAAAAAATGCTAAACACGTAAGAAATACAAGTAACTGTCTCTGTCCCTTAGGGAAGTATAATTAAGTGTGAAGCAATAAAAATGTTCACAGATACATTACTCAGTGGGTTCTGTTTCCTGCCAAATGTCTTAGACATACCACTGTAAGGTGGTGTGGTCAGAAAAGGCTTCCCAAAGGAGGAAGGTCTTTGTCAAATACTGTGAAATGTCTGCAATTTTACCCTATTTGTAAACTGAAAAGTGAAAGGCTGGGCTGGGGTTGTGGCTCAGAGGCAGAGCGCTTGCCTAGCATGTGTGAGGCACTGGGTTCGATTCTCAGCACCATGTATCAATCAATAAATAAAGGTCCACTGACAACTTAAAAAAATATTAAAAAAAAAAAAAGTTAATGGCCACGTTTTCATAGATGCTGGCAGAGAACACACGACTCTTGGGTCAGAGAATCTTGACAGCCAGCACCAGAAGCTTCTTGTTAACATTTTTTTCTCTTTGTCTTTGAAGTCTCACAGAAGTGATAAAAAGCAGCCCCTGAGGTTTTGCACAGACCATGGAACTCAAGGTAAGAAACCCCAGTTCTCTATAAGAAGCTGCTAGGAAAACTGTTCAGTCTTTGTCTCGGGGAAGATACTTTCCTTATTATCCTGGTTAGAAAACAAACCTACCCTATGCTTTTTTATGAGACTCATTCTATTTCAAGGGGGCTTGCTACATTAGAAGGATAGCCCAGAACAAAAATTGTCATTGCCCTTTGTTTTAGTCAGATTTTTCGATGCTGTGATGAAAAGATCTGATAGGAACAATTGTAGAGAAGCAAAATTTATTTGAGGGCCCACGGTTTCAGAGGTCTTAGTCCATAGAAGGCCAGCTCCATTCCTCAGGACTTGAGTTGAGGCTGAACATCATGGCAGAGGGAAACAGTTCACACAATGATCAGAAAGCAGAGAGTCTCCACTCTCCAGATACAAACTATATACCCAATAGCCCCACCTCCAATGAACCCCTACCTCCAGTCACCACTCAGTTCATCCCAACAGGGATTAATTCACTGATTAGGTTAAGTATATAACACAATGATTTTCCACCAAATCTTGCATTGTCTCACATGTGAGACATCTAAACCACATCTAAACCACAACACTCTTCCCCAGATGGACAGAAATATGAGAGATCCATGGAGAACTTCCCCCCAACCATCCAAATTTGATTCTTAAAGGCTGCTTTGGTCAAACAACAGGAAGAGAAAGGATATTCCAAAAAGAAAGAACTTTACATGCTCATGTTTATTTCATGTCCTATCTCTCTGGGTCTCAATTTTTATCTGTAAAGCTGAAATATTAATAACTACTTCGTAAGGTTGCTACAAAAATGATGAGGTAACATATGCATGGCATCCAACCTTGCACCAGGCTGTTGGAGATGCTGTTAGCTTTTTTCTGGTTCCTCCTGCACATATAGAATGTGACTTCATAGACACATCCTTATCTTAAAAAAGCAGAACACAATAGTCATTTAATTAATTTACAGGCTATTTTATCGAGCATCTACTATGTGCCAAGCACCAGGCTACTACTCTGCTTCATGGGGAAATAGAAGAGAGTAGAATTATCTTGCATCCACCATGTAAATTTGTAGAGGATCTACCTTTAAAGTTTTATGACAATTCCATGTGACTAGGAAGCTATGAAATTACAGAGATATAAAGAGAATTAAACCTAAAAACAGAAAAAATATATGCCAGCCAACAACTTGCTTTTCCAGATCATATTAAAGAAAGGATAGCAATTGTGGTAGAATTTCATGTGAATAATTGTGTTATATACTTTCTCACCTATTTATGACTGTTCAACCAATCATTTGATAAATATTTATTGAGAATTCAATTCATGATACGTGTATGATAGGTGGGTGGCTAGAATTTTGAAGATCAAGAGCAGAAATTCTCTTGAGGGCAGATTGGCTCCAAGGGACAAGGGCCTGCATTTTCACAAGTTGTTGTGGTCAGCGTTCATCTGTACATGGTTGGAGAGAAGTGAGAGAGTGGGTGTTTGATATAAAGATGAATTGAATATTGATTTTTGGGACAATCCTAAATTAGGCCTCGAAAACAAAAATATATGAAAGAGATATAAAATTATTTGCTTTAATATAGGGCTTTGTTTGTGCCTGAAATATTTTGTCGTAATAAAATAATATTTTTTTTCTGACAAAAGAGTTATAAAGACCATCTCAACTTTGGTAATGGGACTTGAGAATTTAACTACTGGGGTAAATTAGAAGCACTAGTATGGGATACAAAAAGGCAACTCCAGTTAGTTTTTTCTGGAAGAATTATGGTAGAAGCACTTTGTTCCTACTTTGTTTCCAGTTCAAGGAAATAGATTTGTCTAGAACCTATCTACTAGGCTGATTTATTAGGAATGGCACAGGCTATTAGAGCTGTAAGGGGGCTAACCAGGATGGTAAGTGAATTACATTTGAAATGGAAAAGAAGACAAAAATATGTAAGTTGAGCCCAAGGAAGAAGAGCCTCCCGCTACAGTTTCTACTATTCATGGATCAGGGGATGGGCTTTAACTGGTGCTAAGAGCTGACCTTATCTTGAATGGCTTAAGGGAGGGTTGGGTCCAGCAGTCAAATGATGTGAAAAACCTAGAAAGGATCTCAGCCACCACTACCATTCCCACCCCCGCCAGCTAGTCCGGGCTGCCTACCTAGCTGGTTATATTCCTTCCAATCAAATGGTCTTTCCAGGTCCTGCTTTTCTCCAGAGAGGGGAAATGCATCCTTAGAAACACCTTAGTACAGATTGCTTCTTCTGATCTGCTTTTGTGAAATAAAACAAGAAACTTGGCACAAAATGCTGAAAGTGAGCTGGTGCATGCCTGTAATCCCAGTGGCTCAGGAGGCTGAGGCAGGAGGATCGAGAGTTCAAAGCCTGCTTCAGCAACTCGGCAAAACCCTGTCTCTAAATAAAATATTTTTAAAAAGGGCCGTGGATGTGGCTCAGTGGTTAAGCAACCCTGGGTTCAATTCTCAGTACAAAAAAAAAAAAAAAAATACAGAAAGTTAAAGACTTGAAATACCTAGGTGAGATGTCATCTTCTCTCTTCTATGGTTTGTCTCCCTAGGAGCTCCCTAGTTAACCAGATTAAGTGCTAAAACCCTCACAGTTTCCCAAACCTTTCCGAAATGATGAAAATGACAGGGCAGGGGTCTAATAATCCAATGCAACCCTTTTCGCCTCAGTCATGCTAGTGGCTGCTACCTCAACAGGTCAGGTTCCCACCACCTTTCTCAAAGGCCCCCAAGGTCCTTGCAAGAGGGTGCTTCAATGTACGGACAGCTCATTAGAGAGACTGTCATTTTTGTGAAGTCAAACACTTTTATCTTTATTCCACACAAAATCTCTCTTTCTGAACTTTACCTTGATTGATAAAATCCTTTCCATTTCGATTAGACAAAGCTGGTGAAAGCAGGAATAGTGTTTATCCAGGGCTTAAATTAAACCTATGGAGTTCTCTCTCCCAGGCTGCCCCTCCTCCCCCACAACTTTCTATCAGTAGACTTGCAAAGGAAGCTTTCATTTAGCCAGCTGTTTGCTCTATTTTACATGATGGTTCTCAGTGTTCAGCAGGAACAAAGATCACTGATATTCCCATTGGGTTTATCAGAAGCAACTGAGAACAATGAGCTCTTTTTATGTTGAAAATAGAGATTTAAAATTTATTCATAATCTTTACTTTTTCTCCCAACACATTCTCATCCCTGTGGGCTCCTTTCTCTAATTAGCTATGCAAGTCCTGACATTAAAATTTAGCTACATTTTAGTTTCATTTTCATTAGTGTAGTGTCTTGTTCTTCTTCCTTATATAAACACAGTATGTTTATATTTGAACACATCATTTGTTTCAAAAAAAAAGTATATAAAAATAAGAGCTCTGATTCCACTTGTGAGGGGAACAAAGTGTGTTTCGAATATGTCACTTCATAATCACTTGGCCACTCCTGAAGTTAAGTTGCTAGGTAAGTTCAGTTCACACAAAATATGAACTTTCCTGAGAAGCAACAGCATTTTGTGCCAAGCCTTCCCATTTATCTCACAAAAGCATATCAAACTAATATATTCCTCCTCTCTGGGGAAAAGCAAGTCTGCCTGATCTTCAAAACACTGTGAGCTGTGTCTTCATCCTACTGGTGAGGAATCAAGACTTGAAGAGAGAACCAAGAATCCAAGTCTATGTGATCTCAAAGCCAGAGCTATCTATAAATTATGGTATTAGGGCCAAAAGGAACCCTGAGAATATTTTCTAACTATAGGATGGGTACTAAAATAAGTGGTAGGGGCTGGGGCTGGGGCTGAGTGGTAGAGTGCTCGCCTAGGATGCACGAAGCACTGGGTTTGATCCTCAGCACCACATAAATGTAAAATATTGTGTCTACCTAAAACTTAAGAATAAATATTTAAAAAATAAATAAATAAAATCAGTGGTATATGGGATGTTGCAAATAAGTGCCACATTGAAGAAATTAATTTCTTTTCAATACTCTTGTAATCCTTTTAACAACTTCAACAGGAAAGTTGGTTCTTTGTTCAATGCCTCTAACCCTTGCTCATCTGGGTTTCTGTCAAAGAAAATGCAGGCCTTAGAACCAGTTTTTAAACTAGTACTTGGAAAAATATTATTCTATATTTAATTTTCATTGTAATTGCTTTTATAGCTATGGCAAATGATAGTTTTCCATGTTGTCATGTAAATCTTAAATTTTCAAAATAAATGTATTAGATTTTTCTAAAAAGTGAGCCTATTTGAAGAAAAATGTTGGGGCTGGGGTTGTGGCTCCAAGCACAAGTGAAGCATTGGATTCAATCCTCAGCACCACATAAAAATAAATAAAATAAAGATACTGTGTTTACAACTAAAAACATTAAAAAAAAAAAAGAAGAAAAATGTTATTCCCCTTCCCCCTCCCACCTTTCTTCCCTATCTAGAAATAATCTTCCTCTCATGCTCTCCTTCCCTACTCTACTTTGGAGTCACCCCCCCCCCCCCGCCCCCTATATCAGGGAAAACATTTGGCATTTGTTTTTTGGGGATTGGCTAACTTCACTTAGTGGAAGGTGATGGTCATTACACAAAATACATGTATGAAGATTTGAATTTGGTGTCAACATACCTTATATACAAACAGAGATATGATAAATTGTGGTATATATGTGTATTAAGAATTGTAATGCAAAAAAAGAGTACATGTATAATGGCATAATTTGGTGTGAACATACTTTATACAGTTATGAAAAATTGTGCTGTAAATGGGTAATAATGAATGTAACCCATTCCACTATTGTCATGTACGCAAAAAATTCAAAAAAATAAAAAAAGAAAAGTGTTTATAAGTAGGGGCTTAATTGGTGAATACTCACTTGACACAAATGAAGAAATCAGGATCTGAAGGGGCAATTAAATGTCCATGTCAATTCCCACTGTTGTCCTTGTTTTTCCTGGAGGTTCATCAGACTTTTATTTATTTATTTATTTTTAAACTAACAAATTCAAATTAAAGAAACTAGAAATTTTGTTTCTTTCTAGAGCATTCACAGTTCATTTTCTTCTTGCTAAACAGTGTGACATTGAGGTGGATAGTATTTTAGTCTGACAAACTTAGTATTTACATTAAATCAGAGATATTATTTGTTTTTATAAAACTAGTTTATTGAGATATTTCAATGGTTAGCAGTCAGCAAATTCAAGTATAAGCCATAACTGTTACAATAAAAAGGCCACTTGCTGGTAGAAAAGTAGATGTGCCTATAAAACATATAACAGGTGCAACAGTTTTCCAGTATTATCTCTTGAAAGTGTAATTATCAGAATAACCTCTTTAAAGGCTTTTGATGTAACTCCCCAAATATATATCTGGCAATTTATTGCTTTCAGTAGGCAGATGATAATGTGGGCCACTTCAGATATAACATGCATGCATTTCCACTCAGCTATTGGGGATCCACAAGATATCTCAAAATTCTGTTCTATTCTAATAGATATAGTCATTCAAGAGACACTCTGAGGCTGCTGTTTAGGGCTATAAAACACAACAACTTTCTTTTCTTTAACAATACTTTCAATACTCCAAGGCTGAATTTCATAAAAAGTGAGACATCTTGTTAAAACTGGGTTTCCTATGTACAACACATCTGGACAACGAATGACCTGTTATTTCCTTGTATTGTCCTAATTAAATAGCAATGATAAAAGATTTGCCAAGATGCTACAAAAACTCACTAACCCTTTAGCAGCAACACCATACTCATCAAGGAGGGATAATCCTGGGAAAGATAAGCTGTCTTCAGTTTATCATTAGGATTCTTATTCTCAACATCTACTTCCAGAGCTACCACTTTGGGCATCTGATTTCCATTCTTCCTCTTGTTTTTTCATTTCACTTCTTCACCACATGAGATATGTGGTGAGAGCACAAGGGTGGGCAGGCTCCAGCATCAGCTTACCTGGGTTCCAGTGCTAGCTCTACCACTTCCATAATTAAGCTACCCATTTACAACTTTGTGCCTCAGACTCATCTGCCATGGGCTGATGCTACCTCATGTAGTTGCTGCTTTTTCAATCACTTGGTAGATCCCAGTCTTATCCAATCATTCAGTCATGCATTTAATAAACACCATGTGCTAATCTCTGTTCATGAAACTTGAGATACATTAATGAACAAAACCAAAGGTCCCTGCCTTTGTGGGGCATTTTTGGGTAGATAGGATGACAAACAGGGAGGTCGTTGGAATGTTGGCAAATACGAGATTTAATGTATTTGTTAAAATAAAAATCTTCTTTCCAGGAGAATTAATGTCCATTTTCTGTTAATCATTCACTTGTTATAAAATGATTAGAAACTCAGTCACCTTAGTTTCTTGTTTCCCCTATAGCCAAACCATTAAATACTGTGTTTTTCTTTTGTAATGTCTCTGGGATCTACCATAATATGAGCAGTCAGGCCTGGGTTACTGTTGTGGCTTCCTAGCTAGTCTGTTTTTACTCTTTCCTTGCTCCAACTCATCCTTCCATTTCTGGGTATATGCACCAAAGAACTGAAAGCAAGGAGCTGAACAGATATTTGAACGCTTATTTTCACACAGCATCATTCACAATATCGTACAGGTTAAAAGTAACCTAAATGTCCACTGAAGGATGAATAAGCAAAACATGGCATATCCATACAATGGGTGTATTATTCAGCTTTAAAAGAAAATTCTGATAGAACATGGATGAATCTTGAAAACAAAATATGCTGTGTAAAATACAACACAACAAAGGGCAGATATAATGATGTGATTTATAGAAGGAGATTAGAATAGTAAAATGTTGAGAGACAGAAAGCAGAAAAATGTTTGCCGGAGGCTATATAGGTAGAAAGGAATGGGAATTACTGCATTATAAAGTTTTAGAGATGATGAGTTGCAAAACAACTTGAACACTCTTAATGTAACTAAACTGCACAACTTAAAATTAAGATGGTAAATTTTGTTATCTTTTAGTAGAATAAAGTGATTGAGACTGAGAAACTGAATTTTTAATTTTAATTAAATATTTAAAAATTGGTATTTGACTCAATTATTGTAAAACATGCATATTTGGAACATGTCTATACATTTCACAATGATAATAATCCACTTTGTAAAAAAGTTCTTATTTGAGTATAGAAAAATATCATTTCTCACTTATTTGAATTGCCAACTTTGTTTTAAAGCCTGAGGCAACGTTAATATAGCTATCTCCTCTCACTACCAGGGGAAGAGTATTCCATTTATACTTCAAGCCTAATTTAAGCTGTAATTACATAACCTGTCTTTAAGTAGCCTTCAATCACACATGATAAGCATCTTAACATCTATAAAATGACCACCTAAAGAAATACAATTGAATTCATAGAAAGATGTATTAAATCAAAAGTACATGCCAATACTACCAATATGGTTTTATTTTTGTCATTGTCAACATGTACAGCATTGGAATTGTATCATTTTATTTCTTAAATATTACTGAAGTATGCATTAAAAAGATACTAATACATTTAAAGCCAGCAGCAGTGACACACACCTAATCCCAACTACCTGGGAGGCTGAGGCAAGAAGATCACAAGTTCAAGGTCAGCCTGAACAATATCACCAGACCCAGTCTCAAATAAATATATATAAATAAAAAGGGTTGGGGATGTGATTTAGTGGAATGCATCAGGGTTCAATCCCCAGTATCACCAAAAAACATTTAAGAAATATGACATATAAGAAGGCCTCTGTAAACATAATCCTTTCTCAATATTTTTTCCTATTTTGCTTCATACGTAAATAACTTAATCTATATTATCAACTCTGGTGGCCTAGAACTGCATACACATTTTGGAGTTGAGAATAAATGTTCTCTTTGATTTATAAATAACATGCAATATTTGTAGTGTTTAGTTTCATTCAAATGCTTATCACAAATTCTTATTGTCTCCCAACTTGTTGTGCTAATAGACCTTTTCAGTTTACTGGTAAAGATGCCATGAATTAAAAGTCATAATGGTCAAATAAATATATAAAAAAAAAAAAGCAGAGAAAGTGGCTACCTAAATATCACTAAATCTTATTAAAACCACTTCAGCTTGTATGAACAACAAAAAACATTAGTGAAGAATGAATACCATTCTAAAATTTAGTCAACAATGAAATTAAATCCATATTAGCCTTGCAAAAAAATTCCACTGAGATTCTGTTACAGAAACAGAACCAATAACATCCTAAATTTCCTAAAATTTATTTTTGAATTATCATTTTGATGAGTTAAAACTTTAAGGGTAAATAATGACACACAAAATGATTTTAGAAAGGCAAACTTATAATTCCTGATACACATTTCATTAGTTTTTGTTTAATGACTAGAAATCCTTATTTCCTCAGAAAATATTACATATTCATTGAAACACACCACTTATCTAGTGATTTATTATATATCTACATCATAGTTATTAGATAAGAATTCCAATTACTTTTATGTAATAAAAGTAAAAAGGAATTTTGCATGTTGGCTGTTTCACTTTATACATTATTTTTAGGCCTTTATAGGATATAAAGCTTAGAAAAACATTCAACTAATATTCTTATTTGATGTAAATGACTCAAACTACAAACAATACTAAGCTAAGCACTGTTATTACTTTTAAAATCTAAGTTTCTAGAAGTTTTATTTTTCAGTCAATACAAAATGATCTAGTTCACACTATTAACTGCCCAAAAACTGTTTAAAAAACTAAATATTCTTTGTTAAAGAGAAGATTACAAGAAATGTTTTCTATGTTCTCATTTTAAAAAACAAGATTCTGGTATACATGGGGAATTTAAATACAAATTCTTACATGGTGGCTAAAATCTTGTCAACTTTCAGCCTGATACAACATAAATCAACAGTTATTATGCATAAACAATTCAAAATTAAAGTTTATAATGGAAATGTCAACAAGTCATAACTACGACACATCAATACTGATGGGTTCCACTATACTTCCATCAGGCACAGCAGATGTGCACATCTGATAGACAGACTGCTTAGAAAATTAAAGCTATCAGAGCTATAAATAAGGAATACATAAATATAAACATAGCAATGCCAAAACATTAGGGCCATTAAAAAAAAAAGATGCGATGCAAACACATTTGATAGTTCTCTCTGTAAGCCACTTTCCACTGATTTATAAAGCTATGGTTTTATAATTCTTTTTAAAAGGAAAATTTTTCTACACTGCTGCATGCAGTAATTTCACTGTACATTCTTGACTAAAATGCAATCTTCAAATCCTCTTGAGGAATTTGACATATCTCATCAGGATCTCTCCAGAAAGTCAGCTTGTCATATTTTCAGCAGCCTAGAACAAGAAAATAACATTCATTATTTAAAAACCATGGAAAAGAGACACCATGGAGATAAATAAATTTGTTAATACTACACTACACCTTATTTAGCAAACAACTATTTTCTCATGCAACTAAACCACTTTTATCAGAATACAGTGGTTTTCATTGTTTTTGTTCTAAATCAGAACTATTTTTTAAATTTACTGCTAGGTTAAGAGTAGTAAACAGTTATATTATCTTCAATAGAAGTTAATAAGAGTATGTGTAAAAATGTTCTGCTACTTGAAAAATTAACCTATGACATACCTTAATCTTCATTAATCTCTTTTCTATGTTTTATTGTAATGCAAAAAGGAAATTAAGAATGAAAAAAAAAAAAACCTTTTAATGCTACAAGAACAAAAAGGAATAATAAACATTTGGCTAATCTTGCCTTACCTATTCCCCTCCAAAACTATACTTTCCCACTTGTCTCTAAAGAAACTCCTATGTACTCTATTATTCATCAATAAATGGTCTGGCATGTATAAAAACAACAACAACAACCCCCCCCCCCCAAAAAAAACATGTACTATTAACAGATCTAAAAAAGTAATTTATTTATTTATTTATTTATTCATTTATTTATTTATTTCTACCAGGGGTGATTAACCACTTAGTCACACCCCCAGCTCTTTTTATATTTTATTTCGAGACAGGGTCTCACTAAGTTGCTCAGGCTAGCTTTGAACTTGAGATCCTCCTGCTTTAGCCTCCCAAGCCACTGGGATTACAGGCATGTGCCACCATGCCTAGCTAAAAAAGTAATTTTTTAATGCCAATATGAAAATGACAAATTTGATCTTTGAAATATGTGAGACTTTTAATATATTTTATTTCTACTTCCTAATTAAAACTTGCTTTTAGTGTAGATTAAGTTCAGAATTCTTTCATGAAAAGAATTATAAATTCTTTTAATTATAAAATACTTATGAATGGTAAATAATGCAATCTGAAATAAGGCTGAAACCTTTTCTTTACAAGCAGAACAGACTTTTTTTCCTATAGTTTAGGCAGCTCCCAAACCCTCACTTACAATAGAATTTCCCTCCTCTGTATTTACTACTCAAGAGAATTAGAACCTAGTTTAAAGTAATTCCACATTTTAAAATAATTTCTATTCTTATAGGTTCCTACAATAGCTTTAGCTACATACCTTTAGGCACTGTTATCTCCCTAGCTGCATTCTCAGTATCACCTATATTCAGTATTATCTATTAATAAAGACTTGAATTTATATATACAATTTTTGCTTTAATTCAAATATAATTTGTCTTGTTCCTTTTTCGTATTAATTATAGAAATTCTCCTCCAATATACAGACATCAAAACAAGTATTTTTACTGTAGGAAAGTAATACTGTAGCATTTTTCTTATATAAATGCAGAGCTTTCTATCTGAAAAAATAACAATAGCACCCTAGAGATCCATATAGTTACCAGATCACCACTAAACACTCCCAAAATTTACCAAGGATCAGTCCTGGGAAAAGTCAAAATTCAATAGTCCCTATTCCAAACATCCCTTTTCTATGTAAGGGTTTACTCCTTTCCTACCTTGGGGACACGAGAATTATTTAATCTTTAATTTCTCTCAACTCCAAATTCTATAGCTCCAATATCCTCATATGGCAGATCTTCCTACACAGTGAAAGGACAACACAGATGTACCCAAAGGTATTAGTAATAGTACAGGACATCAAGAAAAAGGGCAAGGCAGCCAGGTGTGATAGCCCTCGCCTATTAACTGTTGAGGCAAGAGGATCCAAAGTTCCAGATCAGCCTCAGCAACTTAGCAAGACCATGCTTCAAAATAAAAAATAAAAAGAGCTTTGGGGATGTAGCTCAGTGGTACAATGGCCCTGGGTTCAACCCTCAGTATCATATAGAGAGAGAGATGGTAAGAAGGGGAAAGAGAGAGAAGGGGAGATAGAAGGAGAGGAAGGGGGGGGGGAGTAGAGGAAGAGAAGAAGAGGGGAAGAAAGAGAGACAGAGACAGAGTGTCTACAGGTGTGTCAATAACGATATAATTCAAAGAACACCACATTAAAACAAAAGACGATGCCAAGTGGGTTTTGTCCAGAATTTCTCAAATAGTACTGTTCAAACATAAATACTAGTACTGGGAAGATAATATAAAAATTCAGTACCAATAAAGAATCATTTATAAAATATACTTAATTAGCAATCCTATTTTGCTGTTTTGCCTTATTTTACACATATAGTAGCCTATCTACTATTGCTAAAGAATTTATCTAACTGGAGACAGGAGCTAGCTACCTAGATGCTATCAATACACAAATCTCTGAAAGGTTAAAAAAAAATCCATAAAAATTGTTAACATTTTCTATGTAGTTAAGAGTTCCTTGCAACATTTCAAGATGTCCCTGATTTACATTTTATGCATTCTAAAACAGAGACGGTAAGTACCATACAATTCAATTCTAGATAAAAATAGTACAATGGAACAGGAACAGTTTTTCTTTACCCTAATTTTAAAGCCAAAAGAAGAAAACAAAAATGAGAAAAAAAAATTATTAGCAGCAATGATACAAAAACAAAACAAAACAAACAAAAACCAATCTGACACTTAAGTCTGTCAAGAAGTCAGGTGGGGCTCAAGGCAGCTCTAAACCAAACAGCAACCTAGTCAACCCCAATATAGTAGTTAAGAAATAGAGTCTAATCCAGGGAGAAGCAAATGAACAAGCTATTCTTCTTTTATAATTCAGTGAAATTAAGTATACTTTATTTTTAAAAACGCATCATACTTTTTGGAATGATATCAGCAAATATCATTGCTAGTTATTTCTTAGATAACCTTTTTGTTTCATTCTTTGAAGTTTTCCAATTTAAGGAATTTAAAATTATGACCATGTATGATTTTTATGTTTACATAAATTAAAGAAAAAAATTTAAATTAGCATTTCTTCCTAGCTAGAAATGTTTCAGCATCTTATCCTTTCTAGTTTAATGAGATGCTGGTTTATTCACTTTACATTACAGGAGAATGCATTATAGAGGATTTGTGTGTGAGGCAGATTAATCTTCTATTCAAATGGCCAACAGTTTCTGATTTTGTAAATCTTACTTCTGGATTCTGCCACCCACATCTCACTATGGTCCATATGAGAATGCTTAGAATTGAAAAGCTATGTCAAATAGGTTATTTCTGAACCTCCTATCTTAATACCATGGGTTGTATGTTACCTAAGAAAATGCTACACCAAACACTTACGTGTGTCTCCTGTCTTAGTTGGTTTATTTGCCTTGGGTTCCCTTGAGTTCCAAACTGTGGTATAATATAAAAATTACTTTCTATTCTGTTTATTCTCTTTCAAATTGGAGCATAATTCAAGAAAAATTAATCTTCTAGTTCTGGAAGATGTTTATCAAACAAATAATATTTCAGAAACATTTTGATGAAAGACTATTAATAGTTTTAATTTTTATCTACAGAATTATTAAAGAATACTGAATGATGAAATGTTCCCACATCACAGCCTAATGACTATTTGGCTTCCAAGAACCATTTCATCTTTCCCTAAATAGCTGGCTCACATACTCTTTAGATACTATTGTAGGGAGAAACTCAGTAGTCAAGTAAATAGCTCTGAGGTCAGCCTAACTTAAAATTCTAGCTCAACCACTTAATTCTAAGTACTTAGGTTAAATCAATCACTATTGCTTCAGTTTCCTTAGCAGCACATATTACTATGTGACTAGAGGAAATAATGCCAAGATAGCATTGGCTCTACCAAAAGGAAAGTACTTGTATAAAAATACTAGCTATTCTTATGACATTATCCAGTTGTTTTTCTTTGTTATGAAAGTTATAAATATGAGTTAAAAAAGACAACCTAGAAAGATGGGCAAATGACTTGGAAAGATATCTAAAAAAAAAAAAAAAAAAAACCATGTAAAATTGCATTCAACCTCCTTGGTACTCAGAAATGCAAATCAAACAGAATGAAAAACTCATATATACCCCAGAATGACTAAAATTTTAAAGACTCAGAATAAACAATGAAAAGATATGAAGCAAAAAGAAAGTCATGAAGCTGGTAGGAATATATTTTTGAAATGTTTGGCACTATAACTATTTATTCAAGTAGAGGAAAAACATAATCTAAGACCCAGCAATTTCACTTCTAGATAAACACCTAACAGAAATGTATATATACATGCATTAAGAGACATGGACTCTGTGTACACAAGAATGGGATCTTAATTAGAAAAAGTTATATTCCATGTATGTATAATATGTCAAAATATACTCTACTGTCATGTATACCTAAAAAGAAAAAAAAAAAAAAAAGGAAACGTGAACTACAAATGCTCAAAGCAGCTTTGAGTGGGAAGAGCCCACACTGGAAACACTTAATATCTATTAACAATAGAAAGAATAAACTGGTATATTTGTCAAATAAAACATTTCAGGGAAAAAGGATGTGTTATAGCTATAGGCAACATAGATGAACCTCACAGACATAATGTTAAATGAAAGAACCCAGTAAAAAGATTTTGGTAAGATTCCATTTATTGTGGAGCTCAAAAATTTTACAAAAATAAACTAGTGTTTAGAGATCCAAGTTTAGTGAATAAACTATTGAAAGAATAAATGTCAGGATAGCAGTTACTGGCAGAAGGGAGTAGACGGAAAGGTTAGCAATTAGGGAGAGGATACAAGGTAATTTCTAGGGTGCAGGCATTGACAATTAATGTGGACATTTTATGATAAATCTTGTATAAATGCAATTTCATTACATTTCTGTTAGATTTAATAATCAAAAGGTATTAAAAAGCAAATACCCAAAACTTTGGAACTCTTTTGAAAATAATTTAATTTGAAAGATGGGTTAGTTACATGTTTCAGAGTTCCATTCTCTCAGAGGTAAAAGAGAAATCACTTTGTTGTTGGACAAGTTTTAATGGAATAACTTCGTTTCACTATTTGTAGTTAGTGCCATATAAACACGGAAATAAACTGACCACAGATTTTAAAGCAGAGACTGTGTGCAAGCAAGAGAGGGAACATGATACTAAATACCTTTTAATTGCTAAGATTGGAAACATGTTGAATCTGGAAAAAATAAAGCTTTGTGGGTTCAGGTTGGCAACGGCAGTGTCCCCCAGTCTCTGAGCCTCTCATCCCCTTTTCTTGAAGGATAACTCATGCTCACAGTTGAGTCCATGCCCCTCTTTTCTTGAAGAATAACACATTTTCACAGCTAAGTAGCTCTCTAGGTCAATTTCCAGCCTACAAAATTCCAGTAATCAGAAAGCATTTCTTCACTTCACTTTTTGCCTTTCAGTCTAAACCAACTATGTCTGTGCCAAGGTGGCTGACTGGGTCTGTATCACACGTAATCTTTTCACAAACAGGTTTGCTAGCCACAAAATTGGCCCTGTCTGCAGAGCATGCTATCCAGATAGGCTAAGAATTTTCCAAATCAAGTGCTGGGTTCTTTTAGCAGTTCCTTCTTCAATTTCTCATTCCTCTCACATTACATTATACGCAACAAAGAGAAATCAGGCTGCATCTTTCACACTTCTGCTTGGAAATTTCCTCAGCTAAATATCCAAGTTCATTACTTACATAGTCAATTCTCCTTCTAATATAGAACATAATTCAGTCAAGTTCTGTCACTTTTATAACAAAGGTCACCTGTCCCTTAGTGTCCAATAAATGTTCCTCTTTGTGACTGGGGCTGCACCAGAGTGCTTTTAATGTTCATACTTTCAGCAACATTCTCTTCCTAATAATTGACATGTTCTCTGGAATGAATCTTCCTCTATAACTCTCCTCTCTTCTGAGCATTCACTAGAAGCACCTTCAGTGTTTACAGTTCTATAAAGTTTCTTCAAGGCAATTTAAGCTTTTTCTATTAAGCACCTTAAACTTTTGTCTCTCTCTATTTCCCAATTCCAAAGCCACTTAAACATTCTGAAGTATTTGTTCCAGTGTTTGTTTTGTCCTACTTCCTGGTCTTAAAATCTGTATTAGGCTTCTAGGGCTGCAAAATAAAATACCACAAACTGGGTGGCCTTAAGAACATAGGAATATGTATAGTTTTTACAATTTTGGAGGTTCAGAAGTCCAAAATCAAGATGTCAGTTGGGCTACACTCTCTCCAAAGGCTCGAGGGGAGGATCCTTCCTTGCCTCTTTCCAGTTTCTAATAGCTGCTGATAACCTGCGGCTTTTCTTGACTTATATATAGATGCATCACTCTATAATACCAGCCTCCATCAACACATGTCCTTCTCCCTACTTACTGTGTCTTCACCATTCTATTGTCTGTGTCCAAATTTCCCTTATTTAGTAATGATATCATCCACTGGAGTTAGGGGCTACCCTAATCATGACCTCACCTTAATTGGGTTATACCTACAAAGACATTATTTCTAAATAAGGTCATATTCATGGGTATCAGAGAATAGGATTTGAGCATATTTTTTTGGAGGCAGATTTAACTCACCACATAGAAAAACTCTAGAGACTTTTGAGGAAATAATAACAGTAATTTAGTGATCTGAACATATGCTGTAAAGTCCCTGGTCTTTAGAATTCCTCCTATTGTTGTTAGAAGTTAATCTAACCTTGCCTAACTAGGATTTTTTTTTTACCTAACTTCATAATCAATCATTTTCCAAACAAAAGCATCTTTATTTAGAATGAACAAACACATGAATCTCTAACCTTTAGTGCTTCAGTAGCCTTGCGGAGTTCTTTAATAACAGATGATAAAGCTTCTGGATTAATTCCTTGTTCACAAAGCCGTACACAAATAGACAGTGTTTCCATATCTAAGCCAGTATTCAAAATTCTTGAAATCTCAAGCAGAACTACAAAAACACATAAAGAAAACTTAAAAAAAAAAAAAACTTACAGCATTTAAAAATATGCACATAGTACTTTTAATTCATATATTCTTATTTGCAAACAGGATTTGGAAATCCATTATTAATACTGATTAAAGACACTTTCCTATTTTTAAATACTCTTTTTTGATAATAGGATTTAATTAGTCACACAACATTTATTCCATGGGAACACTATAAATATTCATTCCATTTTAAGAGTTAGTGTGTTAGCGCATGACTATAATCCCAGTGGCTTGGGAGGGTGATGCAGCAGGATCGCAAGTTCAAAGCCAGCCCCAGCAACAGTGAGGCACTAAGAAACTCAATGAGATCCTTTCTCTAGATAAAATACAAAATAGGGCTGGGCATGTGGCTCAATGGTCAAGTGCCTGAGTTCAATTCCCCATACCAAGAAAAAGAGTTAGGCGACTCTCCTATCTCCCCCAATAAAATAATATCTGTACACACTAACTTTACTACAATAAGAACTGCTCAGTCAGTAATGTATATATTTAAGGATTTAAGAGAGCTTGGAAAGTTTTATAACAATTTGACAGAGTAATCATATCTGTTGACTTAACAATAAAAATAAAAGCTTGGAATTTGTTTTTTCTAGCTTTGTTCTTCCAGTACTGCAGTTTACAAAAGCATCTCTCTTTCTTATGAGAAGTACTACCACAGAGAACCCAGGTTACCAAAATGATTTTCCAGGAATTCCTTCTATTACATGATGTATACATAATAATGATTCCATTGAACTATTTAATGTTGTTTCCCAGTGTGTTTAGAATGGAAGTCAACTGTTAACATAATCTATTGTTTATCATTTCCCTTTGCATCATGCTTAGAAAGTTATTCCCCATGAAACAATTGTATTCACCAGTATTTTCTTCCATTCCATAAACATTTAAATATTTAATTTCCTGGAGTTTGGGTAGAAGATAGGACCTAACTTTCCTTTCAGAAATAAGCCAACTGCCACAATACCATTTATTAAATGATCTTTCATTTTATCACTCAACTGAGATGCCACCTTTATCACACAGTAAATATCCTACAGATCTGATACATGTTTGGCTTATCCCAGAGACACAATTTTGATTACTAATTTCATATTGCATGTAGTAGGTTAAAGATTCCTGTCACCTTTCAGGTACTTAAAGTAAGCCCTCTTATTCTCTATAATTTTTCATCCATTTCAAAAACAAATCCCCTTTAAATAGTTATCTGAATTCCATGAAAACTACTAATTATAAGAACAAGTTAACAATGTCTGTTCACCTACTAATTTAAGTCTAAGTACTAAAAATGTTTAGAGTATCAGACATTTTCATATCAGACATTCATTTTCATCTCTAGAAGCTACAGTCTTAAAAATACTGTTAGCTGAGTGAGGTGGTACACATCTATAATCCCAATTACTCAAAGGCTGAGGTAAGACTACAAGTGCAAGTCTACCCTGGGAAATTCAGTGAAAACCTGTCTGAAAATGAAATTTTAAGTCGGGTATAGTGGTAAATGCCTGTGATCCAAGTGACTCAGGAGGCTGAAGTAGGAAGATCACAAGTTCAAGACCAGTTTCAGAAACTTAGCAAGACCCTGTTTCAAACTGAAAAGGACTAGTGATGGAGCTCAGTGGTAGATCACTAATGGGTTCAATCTCCAGTACCAACAATTTTTAACAAGGACTAGGGAAGTAGCTCAGTGGTAAAGCCCACTTGCCTAGCATGCATGAGGTCCTCTGAGTTCAATCCCCACTTCAAAACATCTGCATTATCTCTATGTCTTCCATGTCTCTATTAAACTTTTTGAACAAGGACAGTTCTAATACTTTTGTCTAATTTTAACATCTGTGTCATTTCTATCTGTGTTAACTGAAATTTTTTCCCCAATGAGCCATACTACTTTGCTTATCTGGCAATCTTCAATTAGATACCACAAGTTGAGAATTTTCTTGGGTGCTAGGTATTTTTTGATTTCCATATATATCCTTGAGTTTTGTAATGAAAGTTATCCAGAAACAATCTGATCCTTTCAGGCCATACTCTTCAGATCTGTTAGGCAGAACCAGAGCCCTGTTTAGTGTAGAGCCAATTATTCCCCACTACTGGGACAAGACTTTTCCAAGAACTCTACCCAGTGTTTCACAAACGGTTTTCATTCTGACAGAATGGCACTATGCCTACACCCTGTGTGAGCATGGTATATTGTTCTCTCAAACCTTTTGGATAGTTCTTTCCCTAACTTTCTGTGTGCCCCCACCCGACCCCACCCCACAAAGTACTACTCAATGCTCTGTTGAATATAAAAGGGGATTCTTCTCCAGATCTCCAGAATTCTCTTTGGTTCTTCCTTTTCAGGTACTCTGTTCTGCAGCATGGGAAATCAGGTAAACCCCAGTAGATGCCTGTGTTCAGCTTGCAATCAGGGAGATAAGCTGTGTACCAGGCTGCAGAGAGGCCTGGAAAACTCTCTGAAGGCAATCTGCAACGGACAGCTTACTTCATTTGTTTGCTCTCCTTCAGGGACTATTGTCCTTGATGCCTAAGGTCCAGTATCTTGAAAACCTTTGTCCTGTATGTTTTACCTGTGTTTTGTTCAAAGAAAGTAAATTGCTACTCTGTGGTGAAAGCTGATGGCCGTTCCTATTTTCATTTCTTTAGCTTTGATTGTCCTATTTACTAATACTTTAACCATCTATTATCTTATTGCTGTTGTTTTGTCTTAATATTTAAGGCTATAGTCTTAATGTGTTTTTGAGACTGAGCCATAATCTGCTTCCCTACGAGTGGTTAGAAATGTAATTTCTAGAAACAGACTACTTGGGTTCTAGGTAGACAGACTACCTAGCTTTATTACTAGATAAGTAAATTATTATTAGGAAAGTGTATTTATTTTACCACTGCATTAAATGAAGGTAATAAGACTTTATAGAATTAGGGTTAGGATTAACGGATTCACTTTAGGATGCAGCTAGGCATACAGTAGTGCTCAATAAAGGGCTAGCTATTACTAGCACACTATCATTTTAATTTTCCATTTTAGTTGTTTTCCACCTCTTAGGTTCTATCATTCTTGACTGTAAAAATTCATTTTTTTATAGGGAATTTCTCTTGTACATCCTGGGTTGCTGATATGTTCTCAGATAGTCTCACCCTATCTCAGCCCTCTGGTTCAGGCCTTGTAGAAGAATCTTGGCTCTAGACCCAGAAAACAAATGGGTGGTGCTTCTCAGTCACTGGCCATGGCAGATGGTACATTTCTGATTCCAGGTTTGCTCAGGCAAGCCCGCATGCTTTCTCAGGTTCTATTCCCAATACCCTGCTGTGGTTCCCATCTGCTCCTTTCTTTTGGGAAAACCTCTCTAATCAATGGAGACTTCCTTTTCTTGTTTTTGAATATGGCTATACTGATAATTATATTACCTTATTATTTTCTATCATTTTCATACACTTGATGTAGAAAATTTCAGCAAGTGTTCAACTGACATACTGAATCTTTACTTTCTGTAAGTTTTATTTTTGACTGTTCTCACAAATGGATTCTACTTCCATTGTTTTTTGTTTGTTTGTTTGTTTTATGATCCTTGTTTATTCCCTCTGAATATATGGGGATATTACAATTTTTATTTTATAGCCAGTTACTGTAACAAAGTCTACTGAAGTTTCTAACAAATTTTCAATTCTTATATTTTCTAGTCAGATCACTTCACCTACAAATAAGTTTCATCTTCTTTTTAATCATCATTTTTCATGCTATTTGTCAAATTCTTAAAATTAGTATTTTTTTTACAAAACTGTGAAAGCAAGTGTTTCCAATTTTATTTGGAATGCATGTAACAATAGCATTAAGGATGGAGTTGGTTTTTTATAGTTATCTGTTAATTAACCATGTTAAAAATGTAACATTTTCTTGTTAGGATTTTTTTGTGTTAAGCAAGCCTGCATTTTATCTAGGGGTACATGCTGCCCCATTTCTCATTGTTGTTTGCTATAAACACACTTGAGAAGTACCCAAGGAAAAGAGTACTGCACTTATGGCCTTGCATTCTTGATTTACAAATCAAGAATGTGCAGATATGCTTAGGACAACCGGTAAACTGTATTTTCCAAAAATGACACTGTACTGACTTTCAAGGCAAGGTTTAAAAAGGCAATTTAGCTTCCTCCTGGCTCTTTTGAGTCACTTTCCCTTGAAACCATCCACCAAGCATGAGGGAACCTCATGTTTAGAGCACAGCCCCTGCTGAGGGTCAACATGATATTCAGCATCACTTAGAAGGTAAGTTAAGGAGGGGGTTTTGGGATGACTGTTGACTTAGCTTCTGTCTAAATGAAATCCATGAGATCCTCAGTAATAACTATCATGATTAGTCTGGTCAACACCTAAAACTGTGAGAGAGAAATCTTTGTTTTATGGGGTGGTTTGTTTTGCAGCAACAGATAACTAGAACAGATACTCAGATCCTACTCTAACTGTACCATCACCATCATCATCATGATTAACTGTTCCTGACAAATTTTCTTCTTTCCCGTTTGTTTTCTTCATGGTAGACTCCCTACCTATAAATGCTATACTTATTTTTAACTTTATAACTTTGTTGATGTTTTCCTCTTCTGCCTTAACTTGTTCTTTCATATAATTCCATATTGTCTTTTGAATTCATCTCAGTTTTAGTTATTTCTTTCTTTAAGCTTTGGTCTGTTTTTAAGTTGACATTGATCTTTACTTTGTATTGACACAAGCTATTTGTAAACATTAATTATTTCCTTAAGGAAATAGCCTACTGTGTAATTAGTACCACATGCACATCACCTTATTATGCTACTGCTTGAAAGATAATTGTGCAGACAGTTAGAGATTCTAGTCCTCACAGACATTATGGTCTAGGAGAGATAGGTATTAAAATAACTGACTGCTAGAGTTTGAATGTGTTTCCCAAAATCCATAGATAAGGCACTTGATCCCCAATGCAACAGTATTGAGAGGTAGAGAGGTGACTAAACCATGAGGGCTCTGTCCTCAGGAATGGATTAATGTCATCACTCCAGGAGTGGGTTAGCTATCCCTTGGGAGAGGGTTCCTGTTAAAGGATGAATCACCCCCAACCCCTTGTACAGTGTACTCTTGTTCTTTCACCTTCCACATGAGATGATGCAGCAAGAAGGCCCTTGACAGTTGCAAGCCCCTCAACTTTGGACTTTCCAGCCTCTGAAACTGCAAGAAATAAATCTCTGCTGTTTACAAATTACCCAGTCTCAGATATTCTGGTATAGTATCTCAAGACAGACTAAGATTCCAGTTCTAAGTAAAATAATAGAAAACAACATAATCCTGTAATGAATTACAAAGGCATCTTGCCAAGTTTGGAAGGACAGTGTTTCAGAAAGACTGGTCTAAAGAAGTAATAATCTTAAGATTCCAGAAATGAACAGAAATCAACCAGAGTCAGGCAGAAGAATAACAACTGATAGCAGGGCTGATGTTGTAGCTCAGTGGTAAAGTGCTCACCTAGTATGCATGAGGCACTGGGTTCAATCCTCAGCACCACATAAAAATAAAGATATTGTGTCCACCTAAAACTAATAATAATAATAATAAATTTTAAAATGATATCAAAGAACACAGCTTGTAAATTCACATACCTGAATAGCTAGTGTGAAGTCAATGTTATTAACAGACTAAATGGGTGTAAAATACGAGATAAGGGAGATATGCAAATCCACTAAGAACCTAATAAAGATTTTAGAACTTTAGGAAGGTATTGGAAAATATAATATGTGCAGAAAAATTAAAAGGACTACCAGCTTCCTCCCAAGTTTGAAGTATCGTTAACAAAATCCTTTCATTTCATGATTAAAATGAAAATTTTTACTGCTGGGTTCTGCAACCCTTGCCAATCACTGACATCTATTAAAAGTTTAAATCACTGTAAACTGATTAATGTATGAAAAGGAGGAAGAAGGTGAAGAGAAATGTACTAGGTCTTGAGGGAAGATACAGTAGCTGCTATTGAGGGAAACAGCAATCAAAAAAACTCTGGTCTTGTCTTTTATTTGTTCTTTCACTCTTTATTATCTTCATTTTACATTAATTCTCTTAGGAAAGACCTTGATGATGCAAAATATTAGTTCTCATTTGTGCATCCTCATTTCCACCAGGCATAAAATAGCAGTTATTCATTCATATGGGATCCTACAGCTATATAAATAAGGACCCTAAACATAGGTAATGTGAGAAAATTGGCTAGAAGCAAGGCCTCATACTTCTTGCCCTATTCCAAAAATACACTGGCTTCCAAGGAAAGATACAATGTGGTAATGTTATATACATACCAATCCCTTATGTACATAAAGTCACTTTCAAAACAAAACTAATAATCTGTGAGGCACAAGAAGGATGAAAAAATAAGCTGATAGGATGTTAAGAATGAGAGTCTCATTAAAACAGCAAAGTAGTGGTTAGGAAAAAAAATTAGATGCAAATGCTCTATTAGTATAAACAATTATTTGAAAAGGAAAGCAGCAGTCACTGAAGAAAAATCCAGAAGCCTCTATCAGAAGCTCCCATTTGGAGGGGCTATATAAGAACTTCAGTGAAGGAGACGGGGCAGAATGGCTGACAAACCTAGTGAGAATTCTACAGAATTATATTCTAACAGAGTAGGAGACTGATACAGGTAACTCCTGGAAAATGTCAAGACGAACTATAATTCGCAATATTTAACATTCCTCAAAACACACTTAGAAGGTTGCGAGTAAAAAGAGATAAAGCTGATCGCCTTTGATATGCCTTTACCTAGTTGTCTTACTTAATATTCACAATCATCCTTGGGAGGTAGGGTTTTATTTTACAGGGTGAAAACAAAGTAGCCTAACCAAGCTCACTTCAGAAATACTAGTGGTAGAGGAGGTTAACTCGAAGACACCTTTTTCGTCTATACAGGTGTGCAGGATCTATGCCCACATGCCTCGGGCGGGGCGCGATAACGGGAAACCATAGCCACAGCACCCGGGCACCTGAGTCATCTGCTCCAAAATTAACTGGAGCAATTACGATGAAGGGGCGCCTTGTTCATTCGCCGGATACTTAAACAGCGCCTACTGAAGTGCCAGGGGCATGAAACAGAGCGGTGACTGCACACCCCCTACTCATATTCTGGGGGTTTCCAGTTCCGCCGGCTTCCTGAGCGCTCCGACTGCGCGCTGAAAGGGTGCTGAGCGCGGGCGGGCGCGGGAGGACAGAAGCGGGTCGCGCGAGACGTGGGACGCAAAGGCGCGGTCCTCGAGGTCTCAGGGGCACAACCGGCAGACGCGAGGGCCAGAACGCCGTGCGCGCGACTAACTACACCGGAGCCGAGAGACAACTCTCAAGGGATGGGCCATCAGCTATGCGGTGCTAGCGGGTCCCTTCGTGGACCTTCAAAGATGCCGTTTTGGGCTGGAGGAAGACCGCACGCCCTCTTCGTGCTCCCCAATCCTGGGGGCCTTGGCTGCGGGAAGTGGAAGCAAGGTAGAGGGAGCGCAACGGGCACTCACCATCCATGGTCTCCCTCACCGCATTCAGATTCGCCGCCGCGGTCGCCGACGACCCGGCGCCGCTGCCACTCGCCATGGCGGAGGCTGAGGGAGGCGGGAGAAGGGCCTGACCCGGAACTGGAGCGCCTTCCTTTCTCCTGGGCAATCACAGCGCGCGTCGGGGCACACGCCGGAAAAGCTCCGCCCCTCGTGCTCGTCGCCAACGTGAGGTTGCGTTGATTTGAATTTGGAGCCTCGTTACTTAGCGCGGAATGAAGAGCGAGGAGTTGCCTTTCGAATTTACTCCGGCGCCTCGATACGATTGGCTGGTTCGCGGACAGCGGTGCTACGCCATTGGCCAGTCGGCCCCCAGCCCGGTGCCCTGGTTGGCCTAAGACAGCGCGGAAGCTAGGAGTTAAAGAGTCTGACTGTCGTGGGAGCTGGCCGGGCCCCCTGGGAGCCCCCTGGAGTGGATATTTGGGGCTTCCTTTTTGTACACACCTTTAGGTACGTTCTTGTGACTCCCAGCCTTTCCTCCTGTCTCGAATTGGAGAGCTCAGTTTCCCAGCTCCAGACCTGGCCCTCCACCCACCCCATGGAGGAATGGGAGCAGTGGGGGAGTACGTGTCGAAGAGAGGGGCGCTCTGAGTAATCTAGGACCAGGGTGACACTCCACTGCTCTTCACCCAAGGAAACCAGCGGTATTTCAGTCTTCTAAGAAGTAGATTCTTCTTTTTCTCTAGTCCTCGCACCCTGTGACTGGAAGTAATGCAGTCGCGCTTACTCTTTCGAGGTGGAGGGGGGTGGTGGTAAAAGGAGATGTTTGGGGAATGGCAACCAGAGGCAGTTAATTCCCTGGATCCTTTCAGTCATACTTCTTTTTTCACAGGCTAATGTGCAAGAAGGGCACCCATGCTCCAGCTTCCTCATTTCTTATTTGCTTGCTACTAGGAATTGTTTAATAATAATTGCAGTTTGATAGGGGATTGCATGAGATAATTAATAAAAAACTACCGATGGAAGCCCGTTAGTCGAAAAGTATTTGTGCCTATTATAATATTTAGTTGCTTCAAAGTCGATTCTGGACTCGTGTTTGCCTTACTGTACAACAAAATGATAGCACTGATATTTTACTTGTAACAAGATTATGTCAAGGATCACTTGAGAAAGTGTGATGTTTCTTGTACAAACTATGAGTGTTAGGTTTGAAGCTAATTCTTTTTGTGAAATATGTGTGTGCTGACCACATTTTAATTGTCAGAATTAACATGTATGATACTTTGTGATTTTAATATGTGTACTTCTGGTTTCTTTGTAGTTTGTTTTCTGTGCCATGGGAGATGTCAAAGAATTAAAAATGCAAATAACACCCGAAACTCCAGGAAGGATCCCTGTTTTAAATCCTTTTGAAAGTCCTGGTGATTACTCTATTCTTCATGAACAAACTCTTGCCAGTCCTTCTGTTTTTAAATCCACAAAATTACCAGTAAGTTGTTCTTAACTAGAGTTTACAATTATATTTAAATGTAAATATCTTCTACAAAGTAAGGAGAAAGTACATTATGGAACATATATAGCTGCAGTGTGCTTTTTAAATTGTAGTGTTCACTATAATCTAGTGGTTAGGCTAATAATAAGTTAGGTAGACAAATTTTCAGTTAGCACTTGCTTTTTAAAAAATTAATTTTTAAAATTAATGTGGTATATATACAAATGAAGTTGTATTCAGCCATAAAGAAGCATGGGATTATGTCATTTGCAGGGAAATGGATAAAACTTAAGAACATTTTGTTAAGTGAAATTAGCCAAACTCACAAAGTCAAGGGTCCTAGATTTTCTCTCATATGTAGAAACTAAAAAGGAAAAAGGAAAAGAAGGGTGGTAAGTTTCTTATAAAAATTGAAGGGAGATCACTAGAGTAGAGGAAAGGGACCAGGGGGAAAGAAAGGGGAAATACTAGGGAATGATATTGGCCAAATTATACTGTATTATATTGTTTGCATGTACAGATATAGAACAATGAATCCCACCATTATATATTCACCAATAAAAATAGGGAATAAAGAAAAAAATTAAATTTACTTAAATTAGGGTTTTTTGTTTTTTGGGTTTTTTTTGTATCTGGGCTTGAACCCAGGAGTACTTAACCACTGAGCCACATCCCTAGCCCTTTTAATTTTTTATTTTGAGATAGGGGCCTGGCTACTTGCTTAGGCCTTCACTAAGTTGCTGAGGCTGGCTTTGAATTTGTGATTCTTCTGCTTCAGCCTCCCAAGTCACTAGGATTATAGGCATGTGCCACCGTGCCTGGTTTAAATTAATTTTTAATTGATATCTAAAAATTGGACACAAGTGAAATTTGGGTACATGCATATGTTGTGTAATGTTTCAATCAGAATAAACATCCATCTCAAACGTTTTTTATGTCTATGGCAAAAACATAAAATCTTAGCTTTTTGAAATAAAGTACATAATTGTTGGGCAATAGCACATCAGAATTTCTTACTCCTATCTAACTAGCATTTGTTTTTTTTTCAATAATTCAAGAAATAACTTTAGCATTCTGTCATTGTATGCGTAACTAGGTACTGTGACTGATGATATATCTACTAATATTGTATTAGAGAATACAATATTAGTTTTTTAATTTTCTAATTAAAATTTTCTAATTACCTATCTAAATTGTTAAAGAAACAAGATTTGAGTGCTGCTTTGTATCAGATCCATTGCTTAGCATAGGTGTTACACAGTGTATAAGTTAGAATCATTAGGTATAAACCCCTGGTGAGCTCCTCCTCCTCCAGTACAGGAAACAGCAAACTTTCTGTAAAGGGTTGGACAGGAAATATTTAGGCTTTGCAGATCATCTGGTCATTGTCAAACTACTCACCTCTGCCTTGAATCAAAAAAGCAGCCATGGGCAATGTGTGAAATAAATAAATGCTAGCTGTGTTCTAATAAAGCTTTATTTGTAGACTGAAATTTGAATTTCATTTAATTTTTATGTTGTGATGTTTAATATTGTTTTTGAGTTTAACCACTTAAAAATGTTCTTAGCTTCTATGCTGTGATAAAAAGAAACCAACTCCTATGCTAATGAATAGATTCAACTGAATGAGCAGTTTCAAAGCAGTGTGATATTTGCCATGATTAGCAGTTAGTACAGAGGAGATGTGAAAGGGAAAATGCTACTTAGATTAGAGAAGACTTCATTCCTTTAGTTTGTTTTTATAGTTATTTGCTACACTGGAAAATATTTTTTTGAAGTCTGTTAACCTAGTTAGTTACCTAGAAAAACTGGAAACCAAGTGATTGTTTCTATTGTACTTTCATATCGGCTTGGGCAGTGAGCAGGTGTGTACTTGAGGAAAGTCAGGCCATGTTACAGTTCAGATGGAATCATCTCATTAATTTGACCTTGTGATTTTTAATTGAATCATGTTAAAACTTAGTCATCTTTTGATCTTAATTAAAGTAAGTAATGGAATGACTAATTTAATTCTCAAAGCTAGAATGTATAGCATCTTGAGTTTTTAGGCCTGAGTTCATCTAGAATTATTAGTTCCAAAATTAGGATTTGGATAAGTTTTTGAATCAGTTGGATAGTTGAATATAGAGAAGCACTAGTTGCAACTAATATAATTCGAAGGATCAACTATTTTGTGAGCTTTTGTAGCTGCTCCTGTAGTTAGGACTTTAAATTTCAGTTCATTCTTAGTGAAAATAAGGATCTTTGATAACTCTGAGAGATTTTAATATTTATATGGCATGGTGTACCACTGTTGAGTATTAATTGTGGTGTTGCTATACCTTTGCTACACAATTGTGATTCTTCTATTTTTATGTAATTTTTTAAATCACTCCATGGAAAATTTTGATATTTTAAGAGACATTGCCAAGCCAGTTGATTTAATATAAGTTGATTATCATTTGCCATTTAGTGGTAAAGTCAAAATTTCTTTTTAAATTTTTTTATAGTTGTAGGTAGATAACATGCCTTTATTTTGTTTGTTTTTAATTTTTTGTGGTGCTAAGGATGAAACCCAGTGACTCTCACGTTCTAGACAAGTGCTCTGCCACTGAGCTATAGCCCTAGCCCTAAAGTCAAAATTTTAAATAGAAGCTCTTTATAGCATTCACATTAATTTTGAAGGTGACATTGGTTAGCATTTTGATGAACTGTTTTAGTTTTCTATTACTCATGAGCTCACTTTCTTCTTTTAAGACTCCAGGGAAATTTAGGTGGTCTATTGATCAACTAGCTGTAATAAATCCTGTAGAAATAGACGCAGAAGAGATTGATCGCCAAGCTTCATACTTAAGTCATTCTCGGTAAGTTTTCCTTTTTTGTACTTAAGTGTAATAACATAATGTTAAGTGAAGAGAGATAGGAAATTTTAGAGGTTGAGTATTTGTGTATGTAAAGATATCCAGGAAGAAAACATACTGATGGGGATTTTTTTCCTATCTAAAAATGAGTGAGTTTGAAGAACTGTATCTCAAAGGATTCCTTGGATAGGAATTTAGTTAGAGATAAACTTCTGGCTCTGCTACTTAGGGGACTTGATAGAGAGGAGGGCATTTTTAAAATTTGTAATTTTCTCCATGATTTTTACTTCTGACTTGTTTTTTAATGTTGTGATAAAGCAAAATTCTGTTTAGTTGTGATATGTGTTTGGGGAAGCCTAAAACCTCCTTAACAAGTTAAGACACTTTGAATGGAAGAGTATGCATTAGCAACAGAGAGCTTTCTGACTTAATAGTTCACTGTGGGTATCTGAATTACATTTCCTTGGCTTCTTCCTAATACTGGAGCAGTCTTAAAACTTCTTTGTGGATGTGTTGTGAAGGTTTCAAGGCTTCAGACTTGTGCTTCTTTAGGGGAACAGCTAGTTTTTAGTAAAAATAGGTATTTAGAGTGTGAAGAACTCTTGTTTTATAGTTTGTTTTTTTTTTTTTTTTTTTTTTGTATTTGAAAAACCAAATGCATGGTATGACCACCTTTTAATTTTCTTTTATATGATAGATTTGTTGTTCATCCAAAACAATGGGATTCTTTTCCTTTTGACTCTAGGATTCATTCACACCAAGAGTCACACATGTTGAGATATTCTTACAAATACTTGTTTGGCTTTTCTACTTAATGCTCTCTGCTTGGTAAATTGATAACTGTTCATTCAAAATTAATTAATGCCCATTTTTTATAGGAAGACTATATATAGAAGGGAGATAAATTTTTATTTATTTATTTTTGCATTACAATTCTTAATACACCATTATACAATAATTTATCATATCTCTGATTATATATAAGGTATGTTGACACCAAATTCACATCTTCATACATGTATTTTGTATAATGATGAGGGTGTCCTTAGAAGGGACATAAATTTAAAAAGGATTTTAAGTTAAATTTAATACTTTTGAAAGAGAAGGTGAAAAGAATATCTAAAAGCAAATAAATACAATTAATAATTTGTCTCACATGAACTATATATTTTATTATTCACCTCATCTCTTTAATATAATGAATCATGACAACTTTACATCTTTCAATCAAGAGTGATTGATTTATTGAACACTCTGAGGCTCTCTAAGAAATACTGAAAAAATATATTAAGATATTATAGAATATTATTCCTGCCCCTGAACAATATAATTTAACCAAGGTTGGAGCACATCATTTCTACAATTATTTATAAATTATGTATTGGTTGGGTATGTTTATAAAGAGAATCTTGTTATATTTTAGTTTTGTGATATAGGCAGGGGGAAATATTATAATATTAATTTATTCATGTAATTCAATGAATACTTATGACTTTTACCAAGGATAGTGAAAATAGTCTTAACACAGCAAGCTGATTCATTATTAGAAGCAAGCAATGACTTCTGCTACCTTTTCTTAACTAACCAAAATATCTTTTTCAGTTCTTCCCTTCCTTTTCATCCCATAGCACATACAGAAAATGATAATTATAAGGCTTACTAGTACAATCAAATAAGTCTTGTCCGGATAGAAGGTGACCAGTCCTGAAGGTCTCCTCTCTTTTCCCTACTGTAAGGGTCAACATTCAGAGTACACATGCTACCTTCATAACATCATACCAGTGTTCATTGTTTGCTGGTTAGGATACTTTGCCCTATATGACTTCTTAGGGCCTGCCATCACCTGGCACTACAATATTTTACTACTTTTAGCAATCAGCTGAATATTTTAAGTTCTTGAAGTCCCTCTGATGAAACAGCAAAAAGTTTCTGAATGAGGTAAAGCTAGATTAGGGCTTCCTGGATGCTAAGAATATTATGCACTGTCATTTTGACCTGTTGTGACCATGATCAGATGAAGAAAACTGAGTCATTATCCTCAAAATGGCTGTTGTTCAAACTGGGATATGTAGATTTTCACCTTAATTTATATTCTCAGAATTCTCTTACTTGAAAAATTCATTTGATTTAAATTTCTACAATGTGTATATTCTTGTACAGCTTTGTTAAACTGATAACTAATACATACATAAATAGTTTCTTAGAGAAAATAATTTGAAATTGTTGTAAAAAAATGCTGTACCAATTTATGGATGGAATGAAAGCATTCTTTCCTGGAACATAATAAAGAAGTGGTCCCATGAGGCTAACTGCCTATTGCTTGGCAAGTATATACCTTATGCTTGAGACCCAACATTTTACATTAAGTCATGTAGCTGAGAAGTTTGTGTTGCTGTAATTCCATATTGTGTCAAAGTGAAACAAAAGAATTGATTTGAACAAAATTTTACATTGTTGCTGTCTTATTTCAAAATTAATATTTTTGCCTGTTTATTTAGAATTCTTAGGATGATAGTTTCTTCTATTTCAGAGTAAAAGTTTATCTTAAAATAACTAAATATAAAAATGATAAACTGCCTATAAAAGGAATTTGAACAATTTTTAGATTTCTGTCAAATGAAATGCTTATTGATTTGTGTGGATTAAAAGGCAGACTTTCTTCAAATTACTTTGTTGTTGATAGTGATTTAAATGTATTAATGTAAATTTTTTCAAAGAAACTATAATTCTGTTCAAACTTTGAATGGAAAAGAGGGAGGTAAACCTAATGGCTAAATGCTGGATGTCAGAATACTTCCATTAACTAAATGCTATAAGATATCAATTTTTCTTTTAAAATGAGCCTAACATTTATTTGCCCATTTTCAATGGAGGGAAATTATTTCTTTGAAAGGTTATTATTTTAAATGTTCACTAAGCTTAAGTAATGGCCTGGTTATTTTTCTTCCTTATCTCTGTATAGAATAGATAAAGATGTGGAAGACAAAAGACAAAAAGCCATTGAAGAGGTAATTTACAATTGCTACTGATTAAGCCAGTTAAGGATGCCTTCTGCATGTGTGTCTTAAAATCCTTCACTGTCCCCTCTTGCTTCCTGCCAAACCTCCCATTCCTTGACCTCAGCTGTGTTGAGCATCCTTCTGTGCTCTTATAAAATGATTTTCAGCTATCTCCGTAATCTTAAGACTCAAATACAATTGCAGTGACAACCTACTGCTTCTCTCCCTACTTTTTTTTTTTTTAGGCAAATATTATGCTTTATCATCTTTTCATTCTCAGAACCTAGCACAATTTATCTTTCTTGTGCCTTCAGAATATTGATTAGCACAAAATTCTGTTTCAAGTTGGAATTTATTTAAAGGAAGTTGAGTATATTTAGTCCTTCAAAATCTAGATTGGATTAGGTAGTTTTATCCTTTTTGGTGGAGTGTGGATACTAGGGATTGAACTCAAGGGCACTCAACCACTGACCCACATCCCCAGCCCTATTTATTTATTTATTTAGAGACAAAGTCTCAATGAGTTGCTTAGTACCTCCCTTTTGCTGAGGCTGGCTTTGAACTCACAATCATCTTGGCTCATCCTCCCAAACCATTGGGATTGTAGGAGTGCGCCACTGTGCCCATCTATGTTTTATCTTTTGTTGTTGTTAATGTTAATACTTTTAAGACAGAATATATTCCATGAAATAAAGTGACTGCTAAATATAAATGAAAGGGTTTTTGTTTGTTTAGTAAAATTGATGAACTAAGTTTTTCATCTTTTGCTTTTTTGTTTGCTGAATTACTTCTCTTAAGGTGTAAGTAAGGGTTATCTATCTAGTTCTTTCCTCAGAAAGTCTTTGTATTGTGGCAGTATTTCTGGTTTTTTCTTTTATCCCCTTTTTCTCTCTGTAGCCTCCTCCCTGCTCCTCTATTTCTTAGCTATACTTGGCTCTTCTACACCCCAGAAGACCTGCTATGGCATGTTCATAGGTCACGTGGTGAACTGACTTCTCTGGCACTAATTTTTTCTAATATAGGTACTATCCCTTTTATTTCAGATTATTAACTATTTTTTAGAAAACAATTTAATATTAACTCCTGCCAAACATCCTTACCTAAAATTCTAATATTTTCAGTGTGAAAAATCACTTAATTCACCCCCAGCTTAATAGTCTTAGACTCTTCCTAATTTTCCAATATTTTGGAAAATACACTTTCTTTTTAGAAAACTTGCAGTTCTTTCAAAGAGAAACTTAGCAGACAAAACTTAAGGAAATGTATTTAGAGTAAAGATTGGGGTTAGTACATCAGAAACAAATTAATTTTTTATTTTTAACATTTTTTAAAACAGTTACTTATATGTACATGGTTAAAAAAATTTCAAAAGCAAAGAAAAATATAAAATGAAAATAAAAACCTTTTGTTCCCCCATCACCTCTGAAGGCAACTGCTATTAACATTTCATGTGTATGATTTGAGATTAATTTTATATATATTTTAACATATGTAATTTAAATGTTTTAGACAAATAGGTTCATCCTTTGCATACTGCTTTGCATCTTGCTCTTTTTGCTTAATAATCTTTTAAAAATATTTTTGATAATTAGCACATATAGATTTTTATATTCTTTTAGTAACAACTTAATAACGTAGCTATTATTGATAGATATTTAACATGTGTTCATTGTCTTTGTATTGCAGTCTTGTGCAGTATAATTTGCACAACATGATTTATCCCTGTATTTTGTTTACTTGAAATGTCTTGGTAACCAGAGGCTTTGTGGATTTTCAGTTTTGTTAAATTTTGCCACATTAACCTTCTGAAAGGTTGTACCAATTTAAAAACCTGGCACATTATGATGCAGTATGATATAGCTTGTTTTCTAATCTGCAGTACTGATTAAACTTTTAAAAAATTGTGCTACTATTTTTATTTTTGAAGTGACATCTTGTTATTTGGATTTGAATTTTTTTTAGTTTTCAGCAAACTTATGTATCACTTCATAAGTTTTAGATCCTTTGTATTTCTTTTTTTTTGTGAATTGTCTATATCATAATCTCTGTTCCCATTCCCTTTGTTTTTACATCTTTTCCTCATATAATTATAGTTGATTAAGAAAATTAACTCTTTTCATATATATAGTAAAATTAAAAACAAAATGTTTTCTCCCCAAAGCGTAGGGAAGGGGAAAATATTGCATTAGGAATGAAAAAAGTATGTCTAAATGTTTTTTTCTCAATTTGAGTATACTACCATGATGTTAAATGTTAACAACTGGCCTTCTGGTCATGGGAGGAGTACAATTTCTAATGATTGCTGCTATTCATAATGTAAAAACTATAACCATAGCTAATGTGAAGCTATAGATGTGACATAACTGAGTGGGAAAAGTGCAGCAGCACCCCATTGTATATAGGAATTCCACCATATAGATACAAAGTTGTAATTAACCTCAAGAGCATAGATATTGATAAATGAAGTAAAACAATTAGCCAGTGATGGCATTTGAATATTTTTAATATAATTTATTTAATTATAAATTTACATGGTTTTATTTTTAAATGTTGACTTTAATGATTGGTATACAAAATTCCTGAAAATTTAATAATCGGATCTTGAGAACCAGTACACACTAGCTCCAGCATTCCATTCTTACTGGCTTGTGTACCTCTATGTCCATTTGTCTTCCCTTTTAATTCTCCCTTTTAAACCCCATCCCCCTAAAAATTGGAGTAGAAATTTAAAATATTTCTCTATGCCTAATTTCCTTAGCTTAATTTACATGTTTTAAATTTAAGTGGTTGGTTTGAAATATTAAGATTTCTCTTTATACTAAATTTATTACATTTTACTTTTGATCATTTGTGTGTTTTTAAGTATTACAAATTTTAAATTACTATAGATTCAGTATGTAACATGATTGATGGTTATTTGAAAATGACACAGATACCTTTTCTCATTTTGGAGAGAATTGATGCCTAATTGTATCACTTTAATTTTTCTAGTTTTTCACTAAAGATGTCATCGTACCCTCTCCTTGGACTGATCATGAAGGGAAACAGCTTTCAGAGAATCATTCCAATAAATGTGAGTGTACTAAAAATCATATGAATAAAAATTATAAAATTTTAAAAAAATATTAAATATCATTGAATATAAAACAACATGGTGCAGTATCAGTATATCTGCTTTGGCAAGGAACTTACTTAAAATTAAATTTACAGATAACATGATTTAAATTTTTTGAGGATAAGGGTCAAAGCTTAACTCCTTTTTTTGTTTATTTTTGGTTCTTCTATTTTAATTTAATTTTTTATGACCATTGTGAATATGTTAAAAGGATACATACATAGAGATAGTTGATTTTGAACATAGTTGAATTGTTAATAGACTTTAGCAGTGATATTAAAGGTTAATATTTTTTAATACAATTCTTAAATTGCTTTGTATTTTGCCAATTTGCTGATTTCTTATAAATGTAGAGGAAGGATGAAGTCTGAAATAACCTGTGAGACAGCTTATTACAGCTAATTATTTGTAAAATTCTAAAGGAAATTAAAGGACAAACCCGTGATTGTTCAAACATCTCTTTCTTCTGCCAGTGGTTATCTTATATGTGCACTCACTGCCCTTTGGGTTTTGACCAATATTCAGATATCACTGGTATATATGCACCCTTCATTTCTGTGGAATTACCCACCCTCCTATGTAGGGTATCTTATAACAGAGAATATTTTACATTCTTTATCAAAAACATAACAGTAATAAGTAAAGTGGATTGAGCACTTTCTTTGTCAGGCTAGTGACAGCTGTCAGTAATTTCTTACAATTCATATGAAGTAGGTACAATTGTTGGCTCCACTTTATAGGTGAGAGAGCCTCATTTTTGAAAGGTTAGAGCACCTGTCCTGTGTCACAGAGATGATAAATGTGACAGAACCTGGATTCAAAGCCAGGCATCTCAGATCAGATTCTGTATTCTCAGCTATTACAAACTAAAGGTAGTATGTAATACTGAAGAGCTGATTATAAACCCACTACTAAAAACCAGAGGGGTAGTCTTGATCAAATTATTCATTTTCTTTGGACTTCAATTTTTTATTTACAAAGTGAAAAGGTCACATCAGAGAGTTGTCTGTTATCATCCCTCCCAACCCTAAAATTCTATTTCTAAGGTGACATTTTTAAAGACACTAGTTTTTTCTCCAAAATATAATGTTGGATTTTTTTTTTGTAATATCATTTCATATTCTTGAGGATTGTGTTTTAAAGTGATAGGAAGATACAAAGATACTATAGTCTTTGATCATGATTGCACAGTGCAGTAGTTAACAGAATAGGCTCCTGAGTTGTGCTATTTAATATAGGTTATGAAACAATTCTCCATGGGTCTCACGTTTCCATACATCTTGCAAGGAGTGTTAGGGCAGATATTGTTCCAAATTATCTTTTCAAAGATATTTTAGTGTGATCAGCTTTGGGAGACAGTGTGTCCCTTTATTTTGCTCTCTAGTATAATGTTGAGGATGTTTCCTTCTGGAACAGATTTGCTTATAGCCCATTATAAAAGAATGGGATTTCTTAAGTTCAAGATTCCTCAGCTGTGATGAAAACTTACTGTTAACTTTCTGTTTCTGTAACAAAATACCTGAGATAATCAGCTTTTAAAGAGGAAAGATGTACTTTGGTTCACAGTTTTGAAGATTTAAGTCCATGATTGATTGGCCCTGTTGTTTTGGGTTTGCTGTGGCATAGTATATGTCATGGTTGGAGCACAGGATTAAGATCTGATCACCTCATGGCCAGGTATGAAAGGGAAGAAGAAGAGTTTCTCCTATCCCCTTCAAAGACATACTCCTACTGACTGGAAGACCTTTCATTAGGTCCCACCTCTTAAAAGTTCCTACTGCCTCCTAGCATGCCAAGCTGGGGACCTAGCCTTTAACACACAGGGACTTTGGACAACATTCCAGATCCAAACTATAGTATTTACTATATGTACAAAATCCACCTGAGCTACTCCATATCATCCCTTTGGACTTGAGGTTCAAAGGAAACAGATGTGAATATTAAGCTCATGCTGCCTGCTTGGCTAGAATAAAGTCCTTTGTCCTTGACTCAGAAGCCTTATGTGTTCAGCCAGCATCTGTGGAACTTTGGCATACTAACTTGTTAGCTTGCAAGTATGGTAGAATCTTAAGATTATTTACTACTGTTGACATAAAGGTAGCCACTGGCCACTTGTGACTGTTTAAATTTGAATAAATTTCCCAATCAATACTATTTACATTGTAAGTGCTCGTAGCTGCACTTGGCTATTAGTGACTATTGGGCAGTGCAAATATAAAACATTCCTATTATCACAAAAAGTTCTGTTAGATAATACTTTAGGGCAGAGGTTGAGAACCTTCATCTGTTAAGGATCCACTGTTAAATATTTTAGGCTTTGCAAAGCACACATTCTCTGTTGCAAGCACTCACCTGTAGTTCTGTACCTTTTATCATATATAAATGAGGGAGTGTGGGTCTGTTCCAATGAGTCTGTATTTGTAAAAATAGGTGACAGAACAAATTTGTGCCATAGACCATAATTTGTTGACTCTTCCTTTAGACTAATGTTTTGTGGATTTGAATTGTTTCTACACTAGCTATGTGACTTTAGGAAAGTTACGAAGCTTTTCTGTACTTTAGTTTCTTTATCTATAATATAATAATACTTCTAAGCTTATGTATCTATAAATGCTCAGTACCTATAAATGCACCAATAAATGCTTATTAATTTAATGATTGATAAAAGAGTGAATGGAAAGAAAGTAATTTTGTTGATACCTGTTAGGCTTGTTATCTTTTACTGTTATCTTTTACAATATATTTATGTCAGGATGCTTTGATGTTTTTATTAAAGGGCTTGTGAGAACTATGTTACACAGGCAGGGAATTTCAGAGTTACAGGATATATAGTTACTTAGATTTGACTGCATAATGCTTGATTGCTCTCAGAATGTCTACAAGATGCATGGTCAGTACTACCTAGGTTTCCTATGTTCTGACTTCTCTGTCAATATTTGGCATCACCCAGTTTTTGAATTTTGCCTTATAGGTTAAGACAGTCTAAATGATTGTTGTAATTTTAATTTCATCTTTAAATATTAATCTGCCTTTTAAATTTTTTCTTCTGGAAAATACCTTTTTGTAATTCTTCAATCATATTCCTATTAGAGTTGCTATCCTTTTTCCCCCATTAGTTTTTAAGATACTTTGTATATTATAGTCATATTGGTTTTAAACATTTCAAATACCATTCTATCATAGGTATGTTTTTTTCTTTTTCTTTTTTCCCAGTACCAGGGATTGAACTCTCAAGGGTACTCGACCACTGAGCCACATCCCCAATCCTATTTTGTATTTTATTTAGAGAGAGGGTCTCACTGAGTTGTTTAGCACCTTGCTTTTACTGAGGCTGTCTCTGAACTCACGGTCCTCCTGCCTCTGCCTGCTGAGCCACTGGGTTTTTTCTTGATTGCTTGGTTGCATAGAAGTTTTATTTTAGTATGATCATATATATATATATATATATATATATATTTTTTTTTTTTTTTTTTCCATTTGATTGTGGTCTTAAACTGGTTTAAGTGCTCCTGAGGGAAACGACTAAGAAAGTACATGCAGTAGAGTGAAAAGTGTTGTGATAATGTTTCTGTGGGTATCCGGTTTGAGAAGGGTAGAGGAAGCTTGTTGGTAAAAGATACAGTTGAAGCTGAGACCAGAGTTAGGGAATGGTGGAGAAAAGGTAGAGGGGAAAGACTTATGAGGCAACACCTAAAGGTGAGAGAGAGATATATTTTTTTATGGTACTCAAGTAATTTTTTTTTACTTGAGTATAAATAAATTTCCCAATTTTGATTGGATTTCAGGCATGTTAGATAAATAAAGTTTTGAAGGGCTTTGCAAACCATGCAGATGTTTGGACTTCATCCTGAAACCATTACAGGATTTTAGATAGAGGAGAGTCTTTTTTCCTTTTTTCTTGATCATGCGAGGCAAATGCTCTACCATTGAATTACATCCCAGTCCCAGAGAAGAGCCTTGGTTATTTAGAGAAGGTCACACTGCCTTAATGAAGATGGCATCAGAATTCATAATTTTAGTTTTTATTTTTTTGCTCATTGTGATAGAGGAATTTAAGTCATTAGCCCACTCGTCTCTTCCTCATTCATGTATTCAGAATTGTTAAATCTAATAATCCTAAACTAGAATCTACTCTTTTTTTTTTTTTTTTTTTTTTTTTGGTACTGGGATTGAACTCAGCAGTACTCAACCCCTGAGCCACATCCCCAGCCCTATTTTGTATTTTATTTAGAGACAGGATCTCACTGAGTTGCTTAGTACATGCTTTTGCTGAGGCTGGCTTTGAACTCGCAATCCTCCAGCCTCATTCTCCCAAGCTGCCGGGATTATAGGTGTGTACCACTGCACCTGGCTAAAAATATGTTTGCACTAATATTTTTTACTCCTATTGTGAAAGAAACTGAGCATATTGTATGTGTGTATACACACACACACACACACACACACACACACACACCATGGAATACTATTTATTTACTCCTAAAAAATGAAGGAACTTATGTCATCTATAACATGAAATGAATCTACAGGACATTATACTAAGTAAAATAAGCCAGGCATAAAAAAACAGATTTCACTTATATGTGGAATCTATAAACATAAAACTCTCTAGAAAATAGAAATGGTTTGTGGGAAAGTGAGGATATTGGGGAGGTAGTGATCAAAGGGCACAAACTTTCAGTTAAAAGGGCTAAGTTATAGTAAGCTATTGCACAGCTAGGTGACTATAGTTAGTTATTGTATGTGCTTTAAAAAGCTGAAACTGGATTTTAAATATTCTCACCACAAAGGAAGACGTATGTAAAGTGATAGGTGTGTAACTTAGCTGAATTTATTCTTTCCACAATGTATGCACATATCAGATATCATACTGTGCACCTTAAATATACATAATTCTTATTTGTCTTTTTTTAATGAAAAAAAGTATTACTTCATTCCTTCTTAGTTACTATGGTAATCCTTTCATTTATCCTTTTACCTCCTCAATGTTAAAAGAAGTAACTTAACAGAAGCATGACAAAATATATACTTATAAATACAGATATTTATTCTTAAAACATTATAAAAACTTCCAATATATAATTTTTTTACTCTGGAAAAAGTAACACTAAAATAAATGAATGTAGATGTATGGTTTTCCATTTAAAATGTTTTACAGGCATTAACATAAATAGTGACTCTCCAGTTGGAAGAAAGCTGAGTATTCATTCTGAGAAAAGCAATGGTGAGTGTGAATACAATATGAAAAGAAATATGTTCCATATTATGGCTGCATTTGATTTTAAACCCAGTTCATGTAGTTACTCTGGAATTTAAATTGTTTGATTTTGTGAAAGAGCTATAAAGTCTAGAGAGCTAACTTTTAAAGATAAATGTTTTCAAATAGTTGCATCCAGCCATGTTTTAAAATAGTAATAGTGTATTTTTGCTGTTGTTGTTCAAAGCATTGATTTGATTTCTGGTTTTGGAAAGCATGCCTTTGAAAATTTGTTTTGGGAAATCTCTCCAAGTATGGGCTGGTTTCCCTTTGAATTCAAAGTGCCAGCACTGTAGCCAGGAGTTAACTTCTACCATTAACGCATTTTCATCACTGGTAGAAAGTGTGGGAAATCTCTCAAAGTAAGGTTGCATGTTATGTAATAGAATGCATAAATGGATTGATTCAATTTGGCTAGAACAGCATGGGGAGATGGTTGATTGGGAAGTTCATGCTAGATTGCATGTCATATGCTTTCATTGATTTATCCATATTTGTACTTATTTACTTATTTATTTGCTTGCTTCCAGCTGCTTGTCAGACATTGCTGTCTCTTCCTGCGGATTTTAATTTAGAAAATATATTAGGTAAATACTGTATTGTTTAAGCTTTTAATAACTTAAACCAATCAAGGTTTAATTTAGTAGTTGTTTAGTAAATGGTAATGTGTGCCAATGACTCTTTCTAAAGAAATGGGGAAAGTATCCTGAATTTCTTTTTGTCTTGAACATGGCCTGAATTAGCTTTTATATCATAACAAACTTTACAATAATTTAAGACTTTAAGTATCACATATACAATTAAACTTTGCCCTCTTTTAGAAAAAAAAATAAATTCAAACATGTGCTTCTTGCTGGTTTTTAAAAAATCAGGTAACAAAAATACAGTTGCTCTTCAAAACGATTAGTTTTATCTTTTATTCTGCTATTGTTAAATATAGGTGACTATTTTAGAGCTGATGAATTTGCAGAACAGTCTCCTGGAAACCTCAGTTCTTCGTCTCTCAGAAGAAAGCTTTTTTTAGATGGGAATGGAAGTATCTCTGACTCCTTACCTTCAGCTTCTCCCGGAAGTCCTCATAGCAGCGCTCAAGCCTCACTTGAGGTGTTTTATTCAATAGATTTATCTCCTGTACAGCATAGGACTCCTGTGCAGACACCAAGTTCGGTAAGAAATATACTAATAAGTGGCTTGTTGACTTATAGATGTACTTGGATCTAGATGCTCAGATTATACTCAAAAGGCAAATTTGTCTTTTGGGTATTATGCTTTATAAAAATATAAACCCAATTCATGTGTTGTCATTAGTCATAGTAGTGTTTTTAGTCAGACTTTCCAATTTTGTATTTAGAGGTGTATGGGATGATCAAATTTATCATGAGTTTCAAGGAATCTCAACATAGGCTATTTAGTGAATTATGGAAGATATACTGTGTAACACAATCATTTGGATTTGCATTAATGGAATAAATTATTTAAAAAGTTTTCATAATTGCTTGGTGTGAAAGGTGTGTCTGCAACATAATTATTTTGCAACTTAATTATTTTGACTAACATTCTATTTCAAATTTTTTCTAGCAGTCTTTTTAAGTTATCTTTGTAACAAGATGCCTTTTGTTGGTTCTTGTGAATGATTCCTAGTTTATACATGTGTTCTGAAGATGAAGACAAATAGCATGCAGTATAACAGATTTGAGAAAGAGAACCATATAAATGTATTCATTTATTACTTATTTATTTTTATTATAGGGGCAGTTTTCTTCTAGTCCTATTCAGGCTAATGCAAAAAGATACAGTTTAGGAAGCATAACTAGCCCTTCACCTATTTCTTCACCCACTTTCTCACCAATTGGACTTCAGATAGGAAAGACACCACTCTCAGGTATGTCTCAAAATATCTAGTTAAAATTTTTATACTATGAGTATTTTTTATTAAAGAGACTCCTTTAGCAGAGCTATAAATGATCATTCTAATATCTAGAAGCTTTGTTTACAAAAGGAACAATTTATTTTCAAAGACTAGAAATCTCAGTGTTCTACTCTAGTGTTAAAAAGCTATTTGATTAACAATATTTATATCACTCTGTAAAGAAAAATAGTAATTTGAGAGACAGTTGGTTTTTACATACCTTCTGATCTATATTTTAGATTTGATAACCACATATTCGTATTTTGTAAAAAGGTATATTTGGATGAGGTTTTTAAAATAAATATACAGAAATTTACGTATTTCTCTTTGAAAAAAATTATACCACATTTTGAAAACTTCATATTTTTAGAAAATCTTTTCCTAGTAAATAAAATTGGAAAATTGAAAACTTTTGTTAGTATTTTCTTTAGTTATGTGCACAGGTGTGTGTGTGTGTGTGTGTGTATGTGTATAAATATATGTGTGTATATCTATATATGGAAACGTGAGTACATAGATCTGTATATACTTACACATGTTTGAATATTCTTTTTTCACAAAGCGTTTTATTATGAATATTTTCATAGTCCAGGAAAGTCATTTATTTTTGTTTCAAAAGCATGATTTTGAAACATTTCATTCGTGTATCATTATTGTTGTTTTTATTGGTTTTGGTGTGTGTGTGGGGGGGTGCTGGGGTTTGAACTGAAGGCCTCATTCATGTGGCTCTGCCACTGAGCCACAACCCTAGCCCATCATTTGTTTTTAACCATTGATAGCTATTTAAATTGTTTCTAATTTTTCTTTTTTATAGAACTAATGATTATCCTTGTGTATGTATTATGTTGGATATATTTATATTGTTAGCTTAAATTTTCAGAAGTGAAATTATTTGATCAAATAGAGGGGTGGATATTTTAAGACTCTTGATGAATTTTGTTCATTTTCTTTATAAAAGATTGTACCAATTAAGTTTTTCATGAAAACATGTCTAGGAAAGTTGTTTCTCTCCATCCAGAAATGTTGGTGTTATTACTTTTGATGTTCATTGTTTTGATAATTACAAAAAGATATCTTAATGCTTTAATTTTTGTATCTTTGTTCATTAAAAATGTTGAACTCTTCCCAAATATTTACTGACCATTTGTATTTTGGGAAAGTATTAGGTTGAGACTGAAGTTATTGTTGAATATTTTTTCATTGTGTAAGCTTCCATACTTATTATTTATGTGGTTGAAAACTTTTTATCTTTATTTTCTCTTGGGAAGATTGTTTATGTGTTTTTATCTATTTTTTTAATCTTTGATTTTTATTAAGCTTATGAGTTATAAAAACGGACCCTTAAAGCATTTTTATTATTGTGATTATCATTAGGCTCTTTATTGTTACAAATATTATTTTCTCTTTTTTTGCCTTTTGATGTTGCTTGCAGTATTTTGCATAAAAGCAAATACACTTTTATATATTTAATTTACCAGATGTAGCTGTTACATTGTAGCTTTCAATATATTTGCTAGGGATCTTCTTGAGATGTATACAGGTAGTATTATTATGAATAATTTTGGTATAGTAGTGATATATTTATGAGAAAATAATTTTCAAGGAGTAAAATATTGTAAGATAGAGGAGAAGCCAGATAAATTATTTTTGAGTCTCATCTTGCTTATTGAGACACATTTACTTGTGTTATTAGTTTTAACATTAAAATTTCACTTTAGTACAATCGAACTCTTACAGAAATCCAATTTTTCTGCCATGAAACATGATGATTACCATTTAGTCATGGCTTTTCAAAAAGTTTTCATGTTTTTATGATGTGATTTTTTCTTCTAATCTTTTAGAACAAAGGAAATTTACTTTTCATTCTCCTGATGCTTCATCTGGAACAAATTCTAATGGAATTACTAATTCATGTATTGGAAGTCCTTATATAGATGGCTGCTCACCAATAAAAAATTGGTCTCCTATGAGACTTGAGATGTATAGAGGCAGTTCTCAGTATCGGACCTCACTGATGAGGATACCTTTTACTCTTGAGACTCACAGTGAAGATGAAGAAGATAAAGAGAATGCTTCTTCCACAGAAGTCTCATCTCCTGTCATGGATGCTGCAGGAATACACCTTCAGCAACTGAATAGTGACAGTTCTACACCCGGCACACATTTAGTTGTGACTGCCATGTCTATTACACAAAATCAGTCCAGTGTTTCTGAGAAGGAACTAGCCCTGTTGCAGGACATTGAAAGTGAGAAGGAGAATGACACCGTGGATATGGTTGATCCTATAGGGACAGTGGATGAGAACACTTGGATTAAGGAGCCAGTTGATAATGGGAGTTTGCCCGTGACTGATTTTGTGAGTGGAATTGCCTTCAGTATTGAAAGCTCTCAAATGTGCATGTCACCTCTTGCAGAAAGCAGTGTTCTCCCTTGTGAAAACAGTAACATTCAGGTAAGGTATTTTAATATTCTGTTGTCCTTTATTTACTCCCTTGATGTTCTTTATCCTTTTTTTCCTAAGATTATAGTGTGAGAAAGCTAATGGGTTAAATGTAAGGACTGTAGCATTTTATACTTAAAAAAAAAATTAATGCCAAGTGATATCAGAAGGATTAGTTACTTTTTACCAGAGCTAATTATTGCATATCATAGTGCATATTACAGTATGCATTATTATGCATATTTCCTATTGGAGTAAGAAAAGATGAGAGCAGAAAAGAAATCAAGCTGCTTTGTGTTTGTAGACTGCTAGAGTAAGGTAACCTCTCAGAATTCATCTGGTATTATATTCATGTTCTAAAAATACAATAGTGTTTTTTTTCTTTAAGTGACTGTGGGAGAAAACAATTTTGAGCATTTTTATGTGTAACTTTTTGTATTTCTTGAAAATGTGATTTGTAACCACATTTTTCATTTAATTGCACACCTCCAATTTTCCAATGTCTGACAACCAGTAATCCTTATTTATTTGACAGATGTATATATTTCATCTGTGAACTTATGATCTTTTCTTGAAGTATATTTCATCTGAAGTATATGTATTTTTGAAAGACATTTGTTCCATTAATTGCACTATTCTGTAATTTTATAGAGAATATTGAATGAACTTCATAATAGTCACAAGGGCAAATTCTTGATTGCTGTTTCTTGGTAACAACATATAACACTTACATAACACTTGGTATGTGCCCAACACTTCTTATGAGTCTGTTATGTGTGTTAATACAGTTAATCTTCACTGTAATCCTTTGAAGTAGATGTATTAATATCCCTGTTTTTACAGATGAGAAAACCGAAGGTCAAAGAAGTTAAGTAAATTTCCTAAAACTTTTATAATTAGTAAGTGTTCGTCCTAACAGACTGGCTTTAGAATCCATGTACTTTAATCCAAGTAGATACTGAATCACAATAATAGATAGTTTTATATAGTATTTCAATGTGCAGGCACTTTCTAACTCCTTTGCATATATTAATTCATATAGTTGACACAAGAACTCCATAATGTTTTAGTGTTGTCAGTTTTGGCACACTGAAGTTGAAAATACATGGATTTATTCTAAATAATTAAAAGTTAAATATAATCTTTTGCTCATATTTTTATGCCTATCTTATCTCTCCTGACTTCCAGGTTCCATGCTCAAAAATGATTACATTAGAATCATTTTTACATATTTTAGATTCTAAAGTTGGTTTTATGAGTAGAAAAAGATAGTCAAACTTAGCCTTAAATGTATTGTTTACTAATAGTTCTCTCTTCTGTTTTGTTCCCCTTTCTTTGTTGGCCGAGCATTTATAGAGGAATTACAAAATACCTGTGTTGAAATATACCTTAATAAGCATCTAATTGAATTACCATTTGGAAGCTTATACTCTCCTATAATTGTAGTCAGTACCAAATGATCGTCTGATTTATGCTGAAGTACCTACAGGGTATTCCATTTCATTTCCAAACTCCTCTCACCTGTAAACCTATTCCTTACATTGAACTAAAATGTTCTGTGATATCAACCAAGTAGTCTCAGTTTTACCCTTTTGGTCCTATCATAACACCTACCTTTTGTGGAGATGTTTATAATTAAAATTGTTTTCATGTATTGTTATTTTTCTACCGCAGAGATAGCTTTCAAAACAAAACAACAACAACAAAAAAAAAACAATCATATTTTCCCGGAGCCTTTTGATCTACTTCCCTTCGGATTAACTGGCTTCTGTGCATCCATCAGCTGTCATCCTAGAGTATCCCTTTGTCATTATCCTGGGAATTTTCTTAACCTCCCTGTATTCTGTATCTTCCTGTTTTGTGCAGACCATCCTTCTTTTTCCTGATTTACTTCTCATTTTACTGGAATACATTTTCTGGTAGCTATCTAAGAAAGAGGACATTTTTAAGACATTGCCTGTCTGCTGATGTGGTCCTTCTTCCCTTACATTTGAGTTTAGAAATAATTGCCCTTTAGAGTTTTAAAACATTGTTTTACTGAATATTTCACTATTTCTAGTGAGAGATCTGTTCAGTGCTTAATCTTCTTGATATCATCTTTTTCCCGTCTGGACCTATGTAGGTAAGCAGTGTTCTAAAATTTCAGTGATGTTCTTTAGTGTGGGTTTCTTTTCATCCACACTGCTAGCACTCAGAAAGCCCTTATGGATTGTGAACTTATGATCTGTTCTTGAGAAATAGCTTAGCTTTTTCTATGATTTTCACTGTTCTCTCTGGAACTCCTGTTGATTTTCCAGTGTCAAAGAGTCTTTTCACTATATTTTTTTTATCTCCTTTTAATTCTAATTTGTACATCTTTAATTTATAAACTTTTTTTTTTTTTCTTTTGGAATCTCTGATATGGCAGCCAAGGCATTGCAAGGCATTTGATGTTTGTCTTATTTTCTTTGTTTCCCCTTGCTTTCTTTGTACAGTCTCCCTGGCTTTTCAGAATTGTGAGTGGTCATGTTCCCTTCTTTGAAAGGGTCTTTATACATCTCATGAAGAATTTTTTTTCTATCCCATTTACCTTTACCTAGTTAACTTTTTATTGTTTTAGTTTACAATGTCTTAGTCACATCCTCAGAAAAACCTTCCTTTATCACAGTGGCCATGTTGATCCTCATTATATGCTTTTGTAATTTCATGTCCAGTTTTGCATTCTTCCCAATTAAACCATTAATCTAAAAATTGTATATATTTTTATCCCCAGTGCTTATACAAAAACTTGTCACAGAGGGGCTGGAGTTGTAGCTCAGTGGTAGAGCACTTGCCTAGCATGTGTGAGGCACTAGGTTCAATTCTCAGCACCGCATATAAATAAATAATCAACAACTAATAAAATATATTTTAAAAACTTGGCACATACATGTTAAATATTTGTGTAATGAAAGCAGGATGAATGCATAGACAAGTTCAACCAGAGGGGCTGTATTAAGTGAGAAGAGCAGTGGGCTAAGATTTGGAACCCTGATGAAAAATTGAGCAGTTAGATAAAGGAAACAAAGCCCCTGAAGGAGACTGACAAAGAACCAGCATAAGAGAGAAAGAGACACTATTAAAATATAATGTAATGGAGCATCGTGAATAGGAAAGAATGTCAAAACAAGAGCAAGGAATATAGGCCTTGGAAAGTGGCTCCTGGGGTAATAACAAAAGTAACTAATAACTAAATAGCCTCAAAGTGGGGAGGTGAAAAGTGACTAGAAGGAAAGTTCAAGAAGGTGAGGAAATGCCATCATGAGCATAGATAACTCTATTAAGAGATTTTCTTGGGAAGGGAAAGAAATGATAGTGATGAACATCAAATTCCAAGATTTTGGCTCTGGGCACAGTACACACCTGTAATCCAGCGATTCGGGTGGCTGAGACTGAAGGATTACAAATTAGGAGGGCAGCCAGGGTAACTTATCGAGACTCCATCTCACAATAAAATTCAAATGGGGGTGGGGGCTTCTGGGCGTGTACTTTATTTTTTTATTTTATTTATTTATTTATTTTTTTATTGGTCGTTCATAACATTACATAGTTCTTAATACATCATATTACACGGTTTGATTCAAGTGGATTATGAACTCCCGCTTTTACCCCGTATACAGATTGCTGTATCACATCAGTTTCCCTTCCATTGATTGACATATTGCCTTTCTAGATTCTGATGTATTCTGCTGTCTGTCCTATTCTCTACTATCCCCCCTCCCCTCCCCTCCCCTCCCCTTTTCTCTCTCTACCCCTTCTACTGTAAATCATTTCTTCCATTTGTATTAACTTGTCTTACCCCTCCTTTCCTCTTATATGACATTTTGTATAACCCTGAGGATCGCCTTCCATTTCCATGCAATTTCCCTTCTCACTCCCTTTCCCTCCCACCTCTCATCCCTGTTTAATGTAAATCTTCTTCTCAAGCTCTTCGTCCCTACCCTGTCCTTGTTTACTCCCCTTATATCAAAGGAGTCATTTGGTATTTGTTTTTTAAATATTGACTAGCTTCACTTAGCATAATCTGCTCTAATGCCATCCATTTCCCTCCAAATTCTATGATTTTGTCATTTTTTAATGCAGAATAATACTCCATAGTATATAAATGCCACATTTTTTTTATCCATTCATCTATTGAAGGGCATCTAGGCTGGTTCCACAGTCTTGCTATCGTGAATTGAGCTGCTATGAACATCGATGTAGCAGTGTCCCTGTAGCATGCTCTTGTTAGGGCTTTAGGGAATAGACCGAGAAGGGGAATAGCTGGGTCAAATGGTGGTTCCATTCCCAGCTTTCCGAGAAATCTCCATACTGCTTTCCAGATTGGCTGCACCAATTTGCAGTCCCACCAGCAATGAACAAGAGTGCCCTTTTCCCCGCATCCTCTCCAGCACTTATTGTTGTTTGACTTCCTAATGGCTGCCAGTCTTACTGGAGTGAGATGGTATCTTAGGGTAGTTTTGATTTGCATTTCTCTGACTGCTAGCGATGGTGAGCATTTTTTCATGTACTTGTTGATTGATTGTATGTCCTCCTCTGAGAAGTGTCTGTTCAGGTCCTTGGCCCATTTATTGATTGGGTTATTTGTTATCTTATTGTCTAATTTTTTGAGTTCTTTGTATATTCTGGTTATTAGGGCTCTATCTGAAGTGTGTGGAGTAAAGATTTGTTCCCAGGATGTAGGCTCCCTGTTTATCTCTCTTATTGTTTCTTTTGCTGAGAAAAAACTTTTTAGTTTGAGTAAGTCCCATTTGTTGATTCTATTTGTTAATTCTAGCGCTATGGGTGTCCTATTGAGGAATTTGGAGCCCGATCCCACAGCGTGTAGATCATAACCAACTTTTTCTTCTATCAGATGCCGTGTCTCTGATTTAATATCAAGCTCCTTGATCCATTTTGAGTTAACTTTTGTGCATGGCGAGAGATATGGATTCAGATTCATTTTGGTGCAAATGGATTTCCAGTTTTCCCAGCACCATTTGTTGAAGATGCTATCCTTCCTCCATTGCATGCTTTTAGCCCCTTTATCAAAAATAAGATAGTTGTAGTTTTGTGGATTGGTTACTGTGTCCTCTATTCTGTACCATTGGTCCACCCTCCTGTTTTGGTACCAGTACCATGCTGTTTTTGTTACTATTGCTCTGTAGTATAGTTTGAAGTCTGGTATCGCTATACCACCTGATTCACACTTCCTGCTTAGTATTGTTTTTGCTATTCTGGGTCTTTTATTATTCCATATGAATTTCATGATTCTTTTATCAATTTCTACAAGATATGCTGTTGGGATTTTGATTGGCATTGCATTGAACTTATATAGGACTTTTGGTAATATTGCCATTTTGATGATGTTAGTTCTGCCTATCCATGAGCAGGGTATATTTTTCCATCTTCTAAGGTCTTCTTCTATGTCTTTCTTTAGGGTTCTGTAATTTTCATTGTATAAGTCTTTCACCTCTTTTGTTAGGTTGATTCCCAAGTATTTTATTTTTTTGGGGGATATTGTGAATGGAGTAGTTGTCCTCATTTCCGTTTCAGAGGATTTGTCGCTGATATACAGGAATGCCTTAGATTTATGCGTGTTGATCTTATATCCTGCCACTTTGCTGAATTCATTTATTAGCTCTAATAGCATCTTTGTAGACCCTTTTGGATCTGCTAGGTATAGAATCATATCATCTGCAAATAGTGATAATTTAAGTTCTTCTTTTCCTATTTTTATGCCTTTAATTTCTTTCGTCTGCCTAATTGCTCTGGCCAGTGTTTCGAGGACTATGTTGAACAGAAGTGGTGAGAGAGGGCATCCCTGTCTTGTACCAGATCTTAGAGGGAATGCCTTCAATTTTTCTCCATTCAGAATGATGCTGGCCTGTGGCTTATCATAGATTGCTTTTACAATGTTGAGGTATGATCCCGTTATCCCTAATTTTTCTAGAGTTTTGAACATAAAGGGATGCTGTACTTTGTCGAATGCTTTTTCTGCATCTATCGAGATGATCATATGGTTCTTATTTTTAAGTCTATTGATGTGGTGGATAACATTTATTGATTTCCGTATATTGAACCAACCTTGCATACCAGGGATGAATCCTACTTGATCATGGTGTATAATTTTTTTGATATGTATTTGAATCCGATTCGCCAGAATTTTATTGAGGATTTTTGCATCAAGGTTCATTAGAGATATTGGTCTGTAGTTTTCTTTCTTTGAGGTGTCTTTGTCTGGTTTCGGAATCAGGGTGATGTTGGCCTCGTAGAATGAATTTGGAAGTTCTCCCTCTTTTTCTATTTCCTGAAATAGCTTGAAAAGTATTGGTGTTAGTTCCTCTTTAAAGGTTTTGTAAAACTCTGCTGTATACCCGTCCGGTCCTGGGCTTTTCTTAGTTGGTAATCTTTTGATGGTTTCTTCTATTTCCTCTATTGTTATTGGTCTGTTTAGGTTGTCTATATCCTCCTGACTCAATCTGGGCAGTTCATAAGACTTAAGGAATTTATCTATGCCTTCACTATCTTCTATTTTATTGGAGTATAAGGATTCAAAATAATTTCTGATTATCTTCTGTATTTCTGAAGTGTCTGTTGTGATATTGCCTTTTTCATCCCGTATGCTAGTAATTTGGGTACTCTCTCTTCTTCTCTTTGTTAGCATGGCCAAGGGTCTGTCAATTTTATTTATTTTTTCAAAGAACCAACTTTTAGTTTTGTCAATTTTTTCAATTGTTTCTTTTGTTTCAATTTCATTAATTTCAGCTCTGATTTTAATAATTTCTTGCCTTCTACTTCTTTTGCTGTTGTTTTGCTCTTCTTTTTCTAGGATTTTGAGATGAAGTATGAGATCATTTATTTGTTGGTTTTTTCTTTTTTTGAGGAATGAACTCCAAGCAATGAATTTTCCTCTTAGAACTGCTTTCAATGTGTCCCATAGGTTCCGATATGTTGTGTCTGTGTTTTCATTTAACTCTAGGAAATTTTTGATTTCCTCCTTGATGTCTTCTAAAACCCATTGATCATTTAGCAACCTATTGTTCATTCTCCAAGTGATGCTTGATTTTTCCTTCCTACTTTTATCATTGAATTTCAGTTTCATTCCATTGTGATCAGATAAGATGCATGGTGTTATCTCTACCCCTTTATATTGTCTAAGAGTTGCCCTGTGACATAATATATGGTCTATTTTTGAGAAGGTTCCATGTGCTGCTGAGAAAAAAGTGTAACTACTTGATGTTGGGTGGTATAGTCTATATATGTCAATTAAGTCTAGATTGTTAATTGTGTTATTGAGTTCTATAGTTTCCTTATTTAACTTTTGTTTGGAAGATCTGTCCAGTGGTGAGAGAGGTGTGTTGAAGTCTCCCATGATTATTGTATGGTGGTCTATTAGACTCTTAAACTTGAGAAGAGTTTGCTTGATGAACACAGCTGCGCCATTATTTGGGGCATATATATTTATGATTGTTATGTCTTGTTGGTGTATGGTTCCCTTGAGCAGTATGACATGTCCTTCTTTATCCCTTTTGATTAACTTTGGTTTGAAATCTATTTTATTAGATATGAGTATGGCCACTCCTGCTTGTTTCCGCAGTCCATATGAGTGGTATGATTTTTCCCAACCTTTCACCTTCAGTCTATGAATATCTTTTCCTATCAGATGCGTCTCCTGTAGGCAGCATATTGTTGGGTCTTGTTTTGTGATCCATTCTGCTAGCCTGTGTCTCTTGATTGGTGAGTTTAAGCCATTAACATTTAGGGTTATTATTGAGATATGGTTTGTTCTTCTAGCCATATTTATTTATTGATGTTACTAAACCTGATTTGTTATCCTCTTTGCCTACTTTCCCCCCTTTACTGTCCTACCTCCCAATGTTGGTTTTCAATGTTATCTTCCATTTCCTCTTCCTGTAATGTTTTGCCAAGGATTTTTTGAAGAGATGGTTTTCTAGCTGCGAATTCTTTTAACTTTTGTTTATCATGGAAGGTTTTAATTTCATCTTCTATCCTGAAGCTTAATTTCGCCGGATACACGATTCTCGGTTGGAACCCATTTTCTTTCAGTGTTTGAAATATGTTATTCCAGGATCTTCTAGCTTTCAGAGTCTGTGTCGAGAGATCAGCTGTTATCCTGATTGGTTTACCCCTAAATGTAATCTGCTTTCTTTCTCTTGCAGCTTTTAAAATTCTCTCCTTATTCTGTATGTTGGACATCTTCATTATAATGTGTCTAGGTGTGGATCTCTTATGATTTTGCATATTCGGCGTCCTGTAGGCTTCTAGGATTTGGGATTCTGTCTCATTCTTCAATTCTGGGAAGTTTTCTTGTATTATTTCACTGAATAGACTGTTTATTCCTTTGGTTTGGAGCTCTGTGCCTTCTTGTATCCCAATGACTCTTAAATTTGGTCTTTTGATATTGTCCCATATTTCTTGGATGTTCTGCTCATGGTTTCTTAGCAGACTTGCTGAGCTGTCTATGTTCTTTTCCAGTTGAAATACTTTGTCTTCATTGTCTGATGTTCTCTCTTCTAAGTGATCTACTCTGCTGGTAGTATTCTCAATTGAGTTTTTAAGTTGGTTTATTGTTTCCTGCATTTCTAGGATTTCTATTTGTTTGTTTTTTATTACCTCTATCTCCCTGTGAAATTGATCTTTTACTTCCTGGATTTGTTTGTCAATGTGATCTTTCATTGTCTGATTTTGCCGTCTCATGTCTTCCTTGAGACTCCAGATAATCTGAAGCATGTATATCCTGAACTCTTTATCTGACATTCCATCAGTTGCAGCTATTACCTCTTCTAATGTTGAGTTGACCTGCATAGCTTGTAGTCCTTTCTTTCCTTGTCTTTTCATACTGCTGGCGTTTCTTTCTGCTTGGTGCAACTGTTGTGTTTTTGAAATTTACCCCCTGGCCTGTCTTTCCAGTGGGCCGCAGGTATCTTTGCTCCCCCCGCTCCGGCACCTTGTAGCTCCCCAGTGCGCGCCACAAACTCCAGCCACAGGGCGATTGCCTATCAGGCTATGCGCCCTTCCGTGCGGAGAAAAGGAGCTCCCGCAGTCGAACTTTGCACGATGGAAATCTGTCTGGAGCCCCTCGATTTCGCTGGAAATTGGCGGCGGCATACTACGGGTTCGGGCGGGGCGGCCCAAGCCGCTCAGGGTGACCGCCGCTTGCAAAAGCGGTTGCTGGCTCCGGGACTTGACTTCTGCACCCGCCGCGGTGCCACCTGTGGAGCCGGTTAGCTGTGGCCGTGTGGTTAGGGACCCGGAGGGAGAAGCAGCTGCTCCCAGAGTGAGCGCTATGCCTTTCGGGGGAGCCCGGATGGCGGAGGCCCACTGCGGGTTCGGGCGGGGCGGCCCAAGCCGCTCAGGGTAACCGCCGCTTTCAAAAGCGATTGCTGGCTCCGGGACTTGACTTCTGCACCCGCCGCAGAGCCACCTGAGGAGCCGGTTATCTGTGGCCGCGTGGTTAGGGACCGGGATGGAGAAACAGCTGCTCCCAGAGCGAGCGCTATGCCTTCCAGGGAAGCCCGGATGGCGGAGGCCCACTGCGGGTTCGGGCGGGGCGGCCCAAGCCGCTCAGGGTAACCGCCGCTTTCAAAAGCGATTGCTGGCTCCGGGACTTGACTTCTGCACCCGCCGCAGAGCCACCTGAGGAGCCGGTTATCTGTGGCCGCGTGTTTAGGGACCCGGAGGGAGAAGCAGCTGCTCCCAGAGTGAGCGCTATGCCTTCCGGGAGAGCCCGGATGGCGGAGGCCGACTGCGGGTTCGGGCGGGGCAGTCCAAGCCGCTCAGGGTAACCGCCGCTTTCAAAAAACGATTGCTGGCTCCGTGTCTTGACTTCTGCACCCGCCGCGTTGCCACCTGTGGAGCCGGTTATCTGTGGCCGCGTGGTTAGGGCTGGGCGTGTACTTTAATGGTAAAATGCCCCTGAGTTCAATCTCCAGTACTGCTCGCCCCCCAAAATAGTCCAACATCTTTTTGTAGTTTGGTTTTTCATGTTGTTTTAGAGGGAAGAAGCAGCTTATTTATTTATTTAATTTAGGTACCAGTGTTTGAATTTGGGGGCACTTGACCACTGAGCTATATCCCCAGTCCTATTTTGTATTTAATTTAGAAACAGGGTCTCACTGAGTTGCTAAGTACCTCACTAAGTTGCTGAGGCTGGCTTTGAACTTGCAGTCCTCCTGCCTCAGCCTCCTGAGCTGCTGGGATTAAGGCATGTGCCACTGCACTCAGCTTGAAAAGCAGCATATTTAAATGTAAGAAAAAGAGATGTTTTAAGACTAGGAATATGGCAAGAATTATTAATAATAGGTATCGGCTGTGCGTTCTTTTAGAGTTCCAAAGACTGTACCTAGCATTTTACAGTCAGAATTCAAACCTCATAATACTTTACAGATGCAACAATATCCTAATATGTAAAATGGTGATCCATTTTATAGATGAGGGAACTGGGGCATTCAAGATGGAATAGAATCTAGAACCCTGGTAGGATTGGCAGAGGTAATCCTTCCACTTATATTGGAGGGCAGAGGCCAAGTTGGGCATGGGTGTCATTGTTTTGTAGTTTGGGGGGCTAGCATAACATTAAAGATGTAGGTTTGGATTTCAGTTATAGTGCCCTGCTCTGTTAGCTTTATGAACTTCAGAAAGAGACAACATTTTTAACTTATTACCTCTTCTTTAAAATAAAGAATAGGATTATAATAATGTGATTTGTGGTTACATACTGTGATTAAACAGTGCCTGGTAGGAAGTAGTAGGAGACAAGATCCTCTGAATGGTGGCAAGCCAGAGGAGCCCTGAGTGATGAGTCAGGACTGAAGTGCCAAGGCCCCATTTCAAGGAATGTGAGTGTAAATAAACCACAACTGTTGACAACTGTGAAGCAGTAAAGGGTTTTTAAAGACCATGACATCTGTGTGTGATGGAAAAATAAATTTAGGAACAAAGTGAATGTAGGATGATTGACAACAGGACATTTAAAAGTATCCTAAGAATATGCACTTTGTGCTCAGAACTAAATTTGAATTAGTGCTTTCTTATTTCCAGGCTTTGGGATCTTAAGGCAAGATCCATTTGACAGTGAATACACCATGACTGTTTCACCTTTTTAGTAGTACTTCATTCTCCTCTGCTATAAAGTGGTACTTATGCCCACCTTGATGCCTATGGGAATAACAGGATGACCTATGTGGTCTGGTTGGTACACAGTAGGCATTGACATTGGTAGTGGTTTAGATGAGAGTCTGAAGTCAGCCACTCTCAGTGGGCTCTCATTGATCCTACTCTTCCTATAGAATGTGACAGACTCCTAGTGTACCTTACTCCTTCATGCACTATTGAGTAGCTTTTCCCTTGACTGATTCATTTATGTTTTAGTATTGAGTTATGAGCCAGTTATTTGGAAGTGATGAATATTAGAACAAAGAGTAATTGGCACATTCTCTGGAAGCAATCTGATATTTACGTTTTTTATCAAACATCTATCGAATGTTAGCAGAAAGAGGTGTTTCCCTTGAGATGTAACGTTAGATTCTGTTTTACATTTCATAAGCCTTTTGTTCTAATAAAATATGACTCCCAGTAGTGAGTAAATATGCATTCATCCCTGAAAACTAGGGACATTTTTCTTCGGATTATAAGTCATAGAAGGTATTTTCTAGGCTATTATAAATGTTCAGAAGGGGAGCAAAAGTTCAGTCTCCTTTCTGCCCCTAATTTGCGAAGAGGGGTTAAGTATTAGGAATCCCTTTTTGGGGATACTTTTTGTGTTGTTTGGTACTCAGCATTAAACAGGTAAATGGAGTGTTGTATTGTGAATAGAACCTAAGCTTTGGAGTCTCAAAACTTACTATCTCATTACCTTATGACATTGTGAAAATTAACCAAGTTTTCCTTTTTTTTTTTTTTTTTTTTTTTTTTTTAGTACTGGGGATTGAACTCAGGGGCATTCAACCTTAGCTTACTCACCTGTAAAGGAATGTTGAAAAGAAATAAAAATAGAATTACATAGAGTGCTATATTACATAGAGTGCTATATAAGACCTGGCATTTTATTTAGTAAATGTGTTTCACAAAAAGTAGTCCCTTTTATCAGCAGTTTTCCTTTCCATGGTTTTGTTTACCCATGGTCCAGAAATATTAAGTGGAAATTTAACAATTCATGTTTTAAATTGTATGCATTCTGAATAGCATGATGAAACAGACATCACATTATCCCTTTTCATCCTGCCCAGGGTGTCAGTCATCCTTCTCTCTAGCATGTCCACACTATAAAATATCCATTATCACTTAGTAGTCATCTTGGTTATCAGACTGATCCTCAAGATAATGAAGTGCATGTCCTACTCTTATTTTAGTTAATTATGGCCCCAAAGTGTGAGAGTAGTGATGATGGCAATTTAGATATGCCCAAGAAAAGCCATAAAGTACTTCCTTGAAGTGAAAAGGTGACAGTATAGTAAGAGTTTTGTTGTTTATATTTTGAGATCACATTCACTTAACTTTTAATAAGTTGTAATTGTTCTATTTTACTAATTCTTTATTGTGCCTAATTAATAAATTAAAAATGTTATGTAGTTGTAGTACAAAAAATATTGTATAAACATATGGGATTTGGTACTGTCTAGTTTTAGGCATTCACTGGGGAACTTGGATATCCCCCAGGTAAGAGGGAATTACTCTAGGTACCAAATTAGAAGTTTGCTAGCATCTTTTTCTTTTGCTCTTCTGGGCCAGAACAGTGAATCTCATCATGCAACAATTTTTATTAACATGAAAAATTGAACACGTAGAGCCATTACACATGTGATATTATGATGAAAAATTGCATGAGTATAATGTAACCCACTTTTTAAAAGAAATGTGCATTATTTTGAATACTTTTAAAAGTGACATTCCTTTTACATATTCCTTTTAGGCACCCAAACCATTTAAAGACAAGCTTGGAAACTGATGTTGATTGTAATCCTCATTTTTATTTACTGGGTTTGATCACAAAGTAAAAGTAAAGCATGTTCTTGGTGACTTATTCACAGACTCTCAAGGAAATTACCAGATATATTTCACTGGAAGTAAAGTACTACACTGAAAAACTATCACTTCTGTATAGACTCTCTTTGGTGTTTATGTATTTTAAGTTTTGTTCATTGATCAACAGTAAATATAATTATTCACATGTAGTGAATGATAGTGTACAGTAACTCACTTATTTAGCTTTTAAGTTCTTCACAGTAAGTTTTATGTAAATTAGATAAGTGAATTAGAGTTTGCATATTTATTCTTAGGTGTATTTTTTTTTTCCTCCTCATTCCTGTCAGATGGATAGTGGTTATAATACGCAGACCTGTGGAAGCAACATTATGGATACCATTGGGACAGAAAGTTACTGCAAAGAAAGTGATGCTCAAAGCTTTGAAGTTGAGAATAATCTCAAAGTTTTTAATACAAAGGTATGGAGAAAATTCATATGGTTATAGGCTGGAAGTATTTGCTGTGACTTTTCAAATCTATTTTCCCTCATTTTGTTCAAAGTTAATTATAATTATATATCTGTGTCCCCATACTGTCCATTCATTAAGTGGCAGAAGGTGGTTTTTAAATCCAAACATTTCAGTTTCTTAACTTTCCCCATTATGAAGAGTATGACAGTATGTAGGATAAGCAGAACTAGCTCTACTTACACCAGCAAGTGAAGTCAGCTCCTTAAAAATAAAGGGAAGTAGAAGAGGCATAAATTTTTGCCTCCAATGTTGATTTTGGTGGCTTTGAAGTATTTCAGAGACCTCTCACACTACACAGAGGGGAAGATAGTACAATTGAGACATTGTATATCAGGTTTAAAACACCTAAGGGCTATTTTCTTTAAAGAAATTGACTAGCCTTTAAAGATTTGGTTGTTCTGAGTAAAATAACACATTTTTTATTTTATATGAGATAAAGTGTTTATATGAAGGTGGTTTACTTTAACTGAGCTTTCTTGATATGATAGTTTTAATTATATATTCATACTTGAAACCAATCATAATTTTAGGCACTTGATAGGACAGTCTTTTATTTTTATATGTCAGCTTATTACAATACAGTATTAACATTAGCAGTGAACAGCTATGCCTAACTCTTCAAGTGCAGTTTAACTGGAAGACCACCTTTTCTTCTTCATTTTGTCATTCTGGTATATGTAGTATCAGAACAAGTCTCTTATAAGATTCACTTGAACAAAGTTGATTATGATAAATCCTTCCAATTTCAGGAGGCATAGTTGTAGTTATCCATCTAAATGTAAGCAGGCATTCCAATACAGAAGGGACTCTTTTTGATACAGAATGTTGATTTATTGAAATACATATGTTTACTGTCCCTTTCTGCTAAGGAAATTTGCGTTTGGTTTTTAAGAACAGTTCACTTAATAGTTGCATCCTTGAATGGTCCTATTTAAACTGAAAACAGGTATTTTCTTCTTTTTCACAGGAAGACCACACATTACAGAGGTATTAGATGAAAACAGCAACTCCATCTCAGTACAGCACTACATAAAACACCTGTCAGAACCAGAGATTATTGCTGAATGGTTCCTTGTGTATTTTTATGCACGGGATCAATAAGTTGATAGTGATTGGGAGAAAACCGCTTCAAGAAACATTGCTTTTTTCTTTTCCCTCCATAATGTGAAAAATCAAGGGCTTAATTTAGAGACACAGAAACAACAGAAAAGCTCCTAGAACTTCAAGTTGCTGAATTACAGTTTATTTTTGGTCAATAAATATTTTTGTACTTACCTTGAGTGATGTATTTAACAATAAAAAATTGTGATAGAGCTGACAACTTGCTCCTATCCTGTAAGGGTCAATGCCTCATGGACAGCACTAAATTTAGCAATAGATCATGGGACAAATTTTTAAATTGAAGGCACTCTATATTTTTATGCAAAAACTTCTGAACACACAAATGAATTTCAATTATGATCTATGTGAATGAAATCTTTAGATATAAAATTTATTGAAGTAGAAAGCAAGTTAAATGGGTTTTCCTAAAATTTTTATTCTTGAATTATTTGTTCATTTCTGTGGGGAAAATTCTTAATTCCAATGAAATCACTCTTAATACCTTTTAAAAATTATAACAATTGGGAAGGTAGTATTAACAGCATCACAACATGTATTGCACTCTTGTGGGTAAATGTGAGATGTTAGAATATAATATACCACCATTCTTAGGGCAAGAACACTGTTTCCAGTTCCAGCTTGGTTAAGAAGAGGACTAGAACATGGGAGAATCAGAGAAACATTAGAATTGGGGGACAGTAGAATTCTGTTTGGCTTAAATTATAAATTTAATGGTTGGTTAAGTATGTAAGTTAACTATAGCTATTTAAAAAAATATATTCATTTTGGGAGTAGATGGGCATATGCTTATGAATATATTTTGAGATTTATATTACCAATCATTAAAAAGCTGCCTCATTCAAAAGAGAATAATTATTTTTAAGTAGCCCTAAGAAATAAAGACATATTATTGCATCATTTTCTTCCTTATTCTTCAAAAGTACTCCATAAGGTATCAGTTTATTGCTAACTCACAAAGAAAAAGTGCCTTCTTATGTCCTCGTTCATGGTCTTCATCAACATACTAACCATGAATGCCCATTAAGCCATGAGACCCATAGTTAAAGATACCATGTTGGGAAGTCTAATCACACAGGCTTTAGATTCAATATAAATTTATTTAAAAACAACTGCTGTACATAAGAGTTCTGGGCCTTTAGTAGGAGCCTCCCTGGCGACTGTTTTTTAATAGCACAAGTCAAGAAATAAAGAACAAAGTAGTAATTATAACCTAGATTCAAATCCCTTTTGTCATTAACTGATATAGGTAGGTCATAAGCTTAACTTTTTCATCTGTTAAATGGGGACAGTAGTCCTGTCTCACAGAGCTTTTTCAATGTTAAGTGAAATACAGTCATGCCTCAGTTATCAGTGCAGCACTAGTTCCAGGACCCTCTGTGGATATGAAGTCTCATAAAATGGCAGTCTGTATATAATTTATGTACCTTCTATATATTTCAAATCATCTCTAGATTACTTTATCTAATACAATGTAAATAGCTGTTATATTGTTATCATTTTGGGAATAATGAGAAGAAAAAAGTCTCTACATGTTCAATAGATATTTTTTCCCCATAAATATTCAATCTGTTGATGTGGAACCCAGATAAATGGTAACTGTATTTCACCTAATCTCCTTTGCATAATAAGTGCCACTAAAGAGGCTTTAGGAGAAAATAACAAGGTTTCTGGTTGTCTTTACTCAGTTGAGCCTAATGCCTGAAGTAGGCATAAGAAAACAAACTTGGAAAGAACAAATATAGTCTATTTTATCAAGAAGTGTGGCTTGCAGGCAAGTTTTAAATGGTTGGAGGAGGGAAATCAATGAATATGCTTTGTGACACATGAAATTTTATGAAACTTTCCATGTCCAATAAGCAAGGCTTTGTTGGAAAACAGCCGTGCTTATTTGTTCACCTATTGTCTATGGTTGCTTATGCACTGTAATAGTACCCAAGTTGAGTGTCACAGTTGTAGTTATAAGCCAACAAAGTCCAAAATGTTCTGGCCCTTTCAGAAAAGGCTTACTGACTCCTGCCCTAACATCAGGATGTAAATGATCCATTTACTTGAGCAAAACTTCAAAGCTGACTTCCTTCAACTAACTGAAACAAATTCTGCCCCAATGAATAATTTCCTCAGTAATTGGAAACTGAAAAGATCATTCAACCGTTACTGAGTGCCTATATGATTGTAAATACTGTATTATACCCAATTGATTGATCTGCTAGTTTATTTGCCAGTCTTTTCAATGAAGTGCAAATTCCTTGAAGGTAGGAAGAGTTATGCTGTACCAGGTTTATCATCAGTCAAGCAAAGTACTTAATAAATTGCATAAGCAAAATTATTTAAAGCAACCCTTTCCCAAAATATTACTAAAAACACCATTTTAGTCATTAATAGTCTGTGATTAGCATGGGGAATAGTAAATGGGACACCAAGTAATACAACTTATTTTTATTCGTTTTAATGTCCTTCATAAAAGCCCCCCTCCTATATCATCTGATACAAATGTAATTTAAAAACCATTGTCTTTTTTATAAGCAGACATAGACATCTAAAGTACCACCCCTAACGTCAAATGCCTTATTCTAGAGAGACATTGAAGGTCAAGGATAATGATCACATATTACTTGGCAACAAAAAACTATTTTCCTAGTCACATCCTGTTTCTTGTCTTTTTACCAGTTTCCAAATATTCATGGCTGTTCAAGGATGGATGAAATGCAGGAGACTTTTTACCACACACTTAACCTAAATTAGGTAAATTAAAATGGCAAAGGTATTGTATATCAAACACTGACAGCTTTCAAGACTTAGAAAGGATTATTCTTTGCTTCTAAAAATGTTCTATTTTCCTCTGTAGGAAAATGATAGATTTTTTTCCCTACCGATATTAAATAATCAAAGTACTTATACAAAATTAATCTGCTTTTCAATGAGCAGATGACTGCTCAATTTAAATGATCTTTACAGATCTCTGAAGTTGCTATCCTGTCACTATTTCAGTGATGGATATTCAATTGAATTTTTCTGCATAAATAGTTCTGTTCAATCTAGAAATGAAGTAGTATAAGACAGATACAGTCAACAGTTCAATAAATATGCAAATTTCTAAAAGTATTAAAATGTACGTATTGGTAACAAACTATCACACACTTAGGCTTAGAAGTATTCTCAATTTTTTTTTTTTTTTGAGGAAACTTTGTTTTTGATTTTTTTTTTGTTGAATGACTAGCTATTTTTCAAGTTTCTTCTTCTTTTTCTCTGGTTCATTAAGGTCGGCATTTGAAGAATCAGTAGGAATGCTTATTCCTGGTATCTAAAATAATGCAAAGAGAAAAGATGATTAGAAGCATGAAATAAGAAATAAATCTTATCATCATCTGACCCCTTCTTCCATTACTACTATGAATTTTAAAATGCTATGGGATTGGGAAGAAGGAGCTATAAAGATTTTTACACTAAAGATATATGTACTTTACACACAAAATAATAGTGGTTTAGAAATGAAAATGGTATACATGGTCTCACTAGCTAAAAAGCTAGTCATTTGGGCAGTGTGTTTGAATGAATGCATGGCTTCCTCATGTCCAATTCACCCTAGTGGAGCCACTGTGATTGGTAGAGAGCATCAGAGATTTCAGGTGTGTTGTGGCTGGATGAAAGAATAATATCTTACAAAGATCTTAAGAAGCATTAAGAAAGAATATCAAGTGAAACATACATTTGATCTTCAAAAGTGCAGTTTCTAAAACCCCTGCAGAAAAGGATTAGGCAGGAGAACTGAAAAGATCTTTGATTTTGGCAACAAGAACCTCAGGAGAATCTCAAGATGAATGAGGGAAATCAGCATATATTTGTATTCCACACTATTTACAGGAGTCTCTTTAAATTAAACAGAAATAACTATTTCCCTCTCTTTTATAAACTATGTACTATTGTTCCATCATAATGCAGAAATTAGTAAATTTGGTCTCACCTGTGGTTCTACCAGGGCCATTCGGATTTTTTGATGCTGAAGATTAGATGAGTCTAACATGATTTTCACTTTCACTTTATCAAACACGTGGAACACTATGCCTTCTATTTTAAGTGATGGTATCTTAAAAAAATAAAACACATTTTATCATACTACCTTATTTATTACACTTGAGGCTCCCTTCTAATTCTTTATAGTTTATCTTTCCTGATAACTTGAAAGTTTAAAAAGTATTTCAAATATTAATAAGCATCTAAGTGTTCAATATGATAAAAGTTACGAATCTAGTAATCTCAAATAAATATGACCTATTTTTATGTATACGTCCTTTCACTAAGGTGGTCCCAAAACATATTCATCAATTTCAGGATTATCACGCTACTAATTAGCAAATTATAGTTCTAGTAAAGGAAACCAAAGTTCTTGGACACAAATTATTATTTAAATTTTCTCTCAAGAGTTGTAGTTGTATTTAGTTTAGGGAGACAAAGTGTGTGATATGAGTGACACTGGAAGAAGTTAGAAACAATTTTCCCCTGGGCATGGTGGCACTTGCTTGTGGGAGGCTAAGACATACAGGGGGATAGTAAATTCAAGGTCAACTTCAGCAACTTAGTGAGATACTCTCAATATAAAAACTAAAAAGGGGGTTGGGGCTGTCACTCAGTGGTAGAGTGTTTGCCTTGCACACAGGAGGAACTAAGTTTGATCCTCAGGACCACATAAAAATAAAGATATTGAATCCATCTACAACTAAAAACATTTTTAAACAATTAAGCAGGGCTGGAAACAGCTCAGTGGTAAAGAGCCCCTGGGTTCAATCCCCAGTATCCAAAAGACAAAAGCTTATGTGTACACAAAGGGTAAAACTTTACATACTATAGAAGAAAGAAGTCAATGACAACATTCCTATGCGGGAAGAGTTGTGAGTAAAATCATACTTTAGTCACTATAATAAAATGTAGATTTCCTGGCACATATTTAGATACACAATAAATTCTATAGGGTGCAGAAAATAATTTCATACTTTACAGCTACCAATTGTGAACTGTCAAAAGAAAAAATGCCTCCCTCTCCAAGAAAACAAAATATTAAAATTACTGTACCTCATCGTCATAAATAAGATGTGGCTTTGGTTTGTCCTTTTCTTCAAAAAAAACTGTACCTTCTAAACCGTACTTTGGAATTAATACCACAATAGCATTCTTTCTTACAAACAGAATATAGGCCTCTTCACTTACTATTCCTTTGCTTTTGAAAAATAACTGTAAAATAACATACAACTTTATTAAAAAATTTTTTTTAAATATTTTGAAATTTACAAAAATAATTTTGAAATTAAGTAAAAAAATGTACAAAAATTTCTCCTAGCATCACTGACAGAAGGCAAGTACCTGGGTATGAAAAGCCACTGATGCACGTTGAGCATACTGAGCCATCTTGTGCCGGAAATTAAGATTTTTACATATATCAGCAAGCTTGTGTTTATCTGTCAACTCTGGATAAGTACAGTCAGCCCCAATAGCCACAGCCAACAGTCGATGAACAATGATGTCTGCATACCTAGATGTATAAAGAAGTAAGAACCATGGCAAATTATCATTAAAATGTCTTTTTAAAATTCAAAATTAACCATATATTACACATTCAACATATATTCATTAATCTCAGGATTCTCACCTTGCTAGTTATTAGCAAAAGTGCTGTTCTAATAGAGGAAGACAAAGTCAGCACAGATTATTGTCTAAATATTCTCAGAGTTGCAATTATATTAAGTTTAGAGTAGTAGAGAGTGAGTGTGCCAGATAAGAGATACTATAAGAAAAGAAAAATTTCCTTCCCTGAGTTATAAGCAGCCATTTATGTCTTTACCTATCCACCTAGGGTAAAACTTTACACGCTATAAAATAAATAAATCAGGACAACATAATTCTATAAGGAAAAAAATACCTTCTGATGGGAGAAGTAAAATGTGTGTATATTGGGGATGCTAAACCATAGTGATGAAAATCATTATCCATTCCAGAACAGAAGTATACAGCTTGCATCATACAGCGAGTGGCTAATATTCTCAACAGAGTATTTAGATATGGGAAAGCAGGAGATTCGGCCTGGTCCAAAGATTGAGCCAAAGACTTGGCTGTATCAGTTTTAATTTCCAAATTCTATGAATAGAAGGAAGGGGGAAAGCACAATATGAAACATTTCTTAATCAGTAGTACTATGTCTTCAAAATATAAACAGAACAAACTTTTTTTTATTAATAAGATAACCCAGGTTTTAACCTTTTATCCCTTAGTTAGAAGTACTTAAAATAGCTGTATAAGTGGTGATTGTTTTGTACAACACCAAAGTTTAAAATTTCCTGAATGCATTTAAAAATACAAAAGTACCAAGACTATGACGAAACTACAAGGGGGAAAAAAAAGATGGTGATAGCAGTAGTTCTATTATTTCTCAAAGTCCAGTTTGTATTTGTGAATCTCTGTAGGAGTGAAGAAAATCAAAGCAGATCTGATACATTTCAGTATGTTTGGATTTCTCTCTGCAGATACTTTTCTTCCATTCAGAGTAGAGGTAAAGGTCAAAACACTGAACTTGTCAGTAAAGCCCAGTTAAGTACAATGTTGTGATTTGAGGCATTTAGCTGCTTTACTCATATCTTGGGGAGCTGAAAAAAAAATATTAAAACTTCCTTCCTCTACCCAAATCTTAGGAATAAACAAACAAAGAGAGGAAATCTTCTAACAAATACAGTAATCCTTGGAGCAGAAAAGTTGATTTGTTTTGTGGGACATGGTAAGGATAGGTACTTTTTAAAGGACTGAACCAAAATGAGAATCCTATACCATGCTATTAAAAATAATGTCTGTTATCTAAAGCCATTCCTTCCAACCTCTCTTCTACACAGAAAAAACAGGACCTAATAATGATCCAAGGAAAACCAATGTAAGGTAGAATTAACCCAAGGGTAAAGGAAAGCCTACTAACTAGAGACAGGATGTACGCAGGGCTGAAAAAATGATGCCCTTTCTATATTTTCCTCTTTTCCATGTATGAAATACATAGCATTCTATTAGATACATGATAAAAAGGGTGCTTTTTGAAGGTTAAACAAATTATGTGTAAATCTCTAAAGTTAGGCAGTTCATAGAAACCATGTATAATGGACATGTATAACCATGTATGTGGGAAAGCTCTATATGTCCAGAATACTGCAAATAACTTGGTCTAGAATTTCTGACATTGGGTTAAGGAGAACTGAATGCTTCTTAAGACACTAAAAGATTTTATTAAGCAGATGTGAAGGTCAGTGTAGGAAAATATGAGCAAATCTAAGAGTGAGCGAGCTTTCTTTTTTTTTTTCCCCATCATAAGAACTACAGGTATATTTTCACATCAAGAAATAACAAAATTTTATGGAAATGTGAATATGTGTGTATATTATTTATTTATTTATTTGTTTACTTACTTATTTATTTTGTGGTGCTGGAGATTAAACCCAGGGTCTTGTGCATGCTAGGCAAGTGCTCTATCACTGAGCTATATTTCCAGCCTGAATATAAATTCTTTTGGGTAATGGATAGATAACAACCCAAATACAAATAATTTTTCAAACTACAGAACCTTACTTTGGACTTAGCTGCCTTAACAAGAATTTCATAATTTGATGGAGGTGGAGCAGGATGTTTTCGAAGCAAAGCATGTTCAGAAAATTCTTCATGAATTTTTTTTGCAACAGAGATATTAGCCAGTAACATGAATTCTTCCACCATGGAATTTGTTTCCCTGCCAATGGAAAAAGCATTAAACAAGAGAATCTGATACTTAAATATATCATACTTATTCACAAGTTACCTTTTTTACCAACAAGATAAAGGAAGCATTTCCTATGTAAACATTCACACATGTGCACATGTATATTTTAATACCTTATGGCTCTTTCACTTCTCAGCTACTATGCTAACAAAATTTTATTAGGCGTTTACAGAGTAAATCTAACTTGCCAAAGATTTTACAGATGGCATTCAAGAAAACTGAAACATTATGGACTTTATTAATATATATAAACTCTAAAATTTACTACCTTTTACTTGGTCCAAAGAACCTATCAATAAATTACTAAATTGAAAAGAACATATTTATAATAACTAATCTGGGTTCTTATTATGGATCAGACATTGTGGTACATAGATATTTATAAATACATGCACACACATACACACACACACACACACACACACACACACACACACCTGCTTTGCAGATTAGAAAATACAAGATATGCAACATTCTCTTGTTAAAAGTCAGTGTTATCAGTATGAAAATCTGAATCTACACAATCCAACTTCAAAACAAGATCTTGACCAAGGTGATATTGCTTTCATTCTACAGTTTTTCTATGTTCTTAGCTAGCTTTAATAAATGATCTTGCATTATTTTATATGCAAGTCACTGAACATGCAGTATTCTTTCATTCGTGTTTCCTGTATTACATCTAATTTCTTGATGAAATGTCTAAATTTGATTAATTTTTTAAATTTAGAAAGATCTCCAATCATAAGGGGACAATTTCTTAGACATGAGATTTTCCTTCTTGGTAGGAAGAAATGATTGATATTCTACTCTGGTTCCACTTTTGGCAACCTTTTCCTCAAGAAAGCTTTAGTATTGGGCTCCTTGTTGGTACTAACATTGGAAATATTCCTGCAGACATTTCCCCCTAGGGACTTTTTAATTCTAACTCTATTGCTCTATAGCACATTCTCTTCCTAAGTAAAAACTCTGAACATATTTCAATGTTCAACCCTTGGGTCACCTATTAGAAAAGTAAGTGTGTGTGCATGTGCACATGTATGTTTAATTTCAGGATTACCTCATGTAAGACATGGAAAGAAGCATAAATTCTGACTTATCCAAATATATTATTGTTTCCTAAATCTTAACTAAATCAGTAACACAACATCAATAATTAATGTCCTATGAGGAAGTCCCATTATTAATCATATTTTATAGAAAGAAATTAAGGCAGACAGAGGACAAATTACTTGTTGCAAGGTACACGTATGGTAGCAGCAGAAGTGGGATCCAAACCTAGATAAGTTAGGCTTCAAAGCCCTTGGTCTTGATTACTATCTTGTCGTACCTTTATATATTTTACATTAAATACTTAAGTAATTAATCATGGCAAATCTTCTTTTATTTACTATAACTATTATGAATCAAGTTCTATTATATCATATACCAAAAGCAAACTGGGTCAAATTAGAAATATTTCTATTCTAATATTTCAGTTTTATATCAGAAAAACCAAAAAGAGCTATAACACTTTTCTAAAGACTCCATAAGCCAAGAAAAACAAAATTCTAGTAGAAATACATATTTTGGATATGTTTTAGATATTAGTATATTAGATATATTAGTATATATCATTAGATATTTTATCTTAATTTTTAAGATAAAAATTTTATAAATCACCCATCAAAAAAAATCACTTACCTAAGTTCCTTGGTTTGTAAGTCTATAGGATCATGAGTTTCACTGTCCATGTGGAATCGAATTTCTGGGGAAGAAAGAGTCAAAGCCCTAAATGAAAATTAAGAGGTAAATTAATCAAATGAGCCAATAATGGAGTAAAATCAGAAAGTGACTCCTTTAAAACAGAAAATGACTATATCATGTGAGGAAGAATTGTTCTTCTGAGGACTTTATAACCATTCTATGCGTTTTATGTTTTATTTTCATAAATAGCTTAGTATTTTATAGATATAAAATGAATTTAACAAGAGAGAATAGCAAAACAGCAAAATCTGAGTCCTGTGCTTCTGAGAGTTTGTTTGCTTTGTAGTACTGGGGATTGAACTCAAGGACTCTCAACCACAGAGCAACATCTTCAGCTTTTCTGAGACAGGGTCTTGTTAAGTTGTCCAGGCTAGTTTCAAACTTTCAATTCTACTGTCTCAGCTTCTTAGAGTGGCTAGAGTGTACCACCATGCCCAGCTGAAGGATATAAATATCTTCTGTATCCAAACTCTACAGTTTTTACTGGGCTAAGTAAATTTGCCATTACGTACAAATATAGAAAATGACTAGCAGTATTTTATTTACTACAGAAAACAATGTATTAAAGTGGGGGACATTGAAGAGGGGCAAAAAGGACACTGCCATCATAGGCTAGTAACATCAGAAGATGCACAATCAAAAGTATATTCCACATAGATTAGCCAACAGAGAAGAGTATGATAAACCACTACCACTGATATTACAAGGAATGATGGCTATAGACATTTGAGTGTTAGGTGTCAGATAATGTACTAGGTTAAGAGCTTTATATGCATGGTTCATTTAATAAGTTGGCACATTCTCTTTTGAGAAGTAAATTCTCAAGGCTACATATGAGAGTCTGATGTTTCATTATAACTGAAGCTATTTTCATCAAGTCAGCTCCAAATCTACCTAAAACTAAAAATTTTAATAAGACCAAGCAATCTTGGATGTCCAAAGAAAAGGAAGAAAAAAAAACGTAAGATGAGATGGGGTTAAGTGAAATTCTTAAGTCCTTCTCTTCTTGACTCCTCTCATCTTTATTAGGAGCTCAGAAGAAATACCAGAAAGGGAAACTGAACAAATATTCTTTCCCATTTTCTTTTGTGCCATGCAGTACTTAATGAGGTTCTACATCAAATCTAATACATGTTTATTAATACATCTTGACCTAAAAAGCAAGGAATACCAATCATATTTTGAATTTTTTCTTCATACAACATTTCTTCATAGAAAATGTTAATTTCTACCCAAGAGTATTAATACTTTAGGCAGAAAAAGATGTCTATTATTATTATGATTTTTTTACTATTGTATTTTAAATTCTCCCTAAGATTGAGAAGACTTAATACTATCTTTTACCAGTAAATGACTGTCAACTCAGAAAAAAATAAAAGCTGTTTTTGAAGTTAAAAAATATCGTTCCTGAGCTAGGCATAGGAGTACAGGTGGGTCATGTAAACTCCCCAGAAAACTGAGAAATAAGGAAAAATAAAAATGGCTTAGCATAATCCTCTAGAACAAAACTGTCTAGTTGAACTTTCTTCATTGATGAAGATGTTCTTTATCCAAAAAAGGTAGTCACAAGTCACATGTGGCAACTGAACAGTGGAAATGTAGATGGTAAGACTAAGAAATTTTGTGAAATTTATTTGATTTTAATGAACTTAAAAAAATTGGGGGAGGGCAGGTACCGGGGATTAAAACCAAGGGAAGTTTACCACTGAGATATATCCTTGACCCTTTTTATTTTTTTAAACAGGGTCTCACTTAGGGCCTCATTAAATTGTTGAGGCTGGCTTTGAACTTGTGATTCTCCTTCCTCAATGTGTGCCACTGTGCTCAGCTGAACTTAGGCACATTTTTATGAAACAGAGGAGGTGCAGATTTGCATCACCAACAAAAACAGTTTTAGTAACTGCTTTTGACATTATCTTAAATGGTATGAAAGATCAATATCTGAAAATATCATGTATTTGGTTTCCACTGACAGCTGTCCTTCAAGAATCAAACTTATTTTTAACTGCTTTCCTTCAACAAGCTTGGGTTGATAGTCCTTACCTTAAACCTTTTGTAGTTAAAGAAATGTCATGATATAGGGCTAAAAGACCCTACTTGCCACTGGCTATCAGATCTTTGAGAAGACTTACCCATGTAAATTTTAATCATTTAAAAAATAAAGGAGTTGGATTAAACAATTCAACTTCCAAATCAGAAAAAGTACAATGTGTGAGTATAACTCAAAAATACAATGAGTACTTTACCTATATTTATTTAAACATCTGAAAATTATTTCTCATTAAAACAAATAATCTGTAGAAGTCTTAAGAAGTTTTGTCTTCATTGAATTTCTTCACAATCTTAAACTCCCAAACAAACATCAGTCTAGAATCAAGCTAATATTTAAGAGGTAACTAAAAGAAATGGGATGTCTCTACCAAGTCTCTATTAAGCCTATTAAATAGTTCATAACTGACCATCATAAAAAACTTTAAAGAGAACAAACATTATCTTAATACTATTAAAAATAAATTAAGAAATAGCTTGATATTTTTCAAACATACCCTTTTTCAATTCTTCCTTTTTTCAGAATTTTAGCTAGTTTATTTAGTCCACGGAGACTAATGGTAATATCATCATTCACGGTTGCTGAATCAATTCTCATTTGAGCTTCAGCGTAAGTAAGAGAAGCCTAAAAAAGAAACCTTATAATTCTTAAAAATGATAAAAACTAATTTATTATTTAAATATATTATTTTGTCTCATATTTAAATTAAATAAAGATCCATGACTCAAAAAACCTAAATCAATAACAAGAAAATAATCACAGCTAATATTTATGCTTCACATCTATGATTTCTGGTTAATTAACTCTTATTTGAATTATTATACAACATAAGCAAACTTTTATTAAAACAAAGTAAACAGGGCAACATTGTTAATAAATTATTTAAACTTTACTTCATAATTAAGTTGGTACATATTTAGGTAATGCTACAATAAAACAAAGGCAGGTTAGATCTATTCACTGAAATCCTTTCCAGATGTTCATTATTCCCTGACTCATGGCAAATAATTAACAATGCTGTAAGAGTCTAGACCTCATATTTTACAGGCAATCTAAAATGCTAAAATTAAGTGCCTAAAAATGGGACAAATCACAGTAGGAAAAATTTTTATCTCTAATGATAGATAATACAAATGTACAAATAGCTATTTCTGTTTCTATTTCCGTCCTGACAGAAAGCTAATCTTTCTTTAGCTTATTAAAAAAATTTGCTTCATAAGTAAAAATGAGAAACCACATAAGAAAGTGAAAACCAGTTTATTTTGTAAGGGCTGAGTTCTCCTTCTAAAAAATGTTTTTTATGTTCTCTAAATTCATAATATAATTTTCTCAGACTGATCAAATTTGGGAGAATTATTTATTTATTATAATATAAAATATAAAAAATAAAATGTTGGAAAAGCTTAAATAATTTACACAATTCTATTTGTCAGTTTAACACCGCCTTTTTTCCAACCACTAATTTCCAGAACAAAAAAGAATGATACTAAATGGAAAGGAAAAAAAGGTAATTTTGGAAAACATGTCACTAGAAGGAAACAAGTTTGGCAAACACTGGGGAGACATTGGGGACAAAATGAGGGAGAATATAATGGACCTGGGAAATTAAAAAAAAAAAAAAGGTAAGGAATGAGGACAATCTGGCTCTATCTGTCTGAACACGATCTCAGGCTAGTTCTATTGGAATACAAGTGTAATATATAACATCACTTCTATGAGAAAATGTGTACAAGATGATGATGTCCCTGCTATTTCTCAAAACACTATTTTTAATAGGAACAACTTTAATTACTGGAATCCCTGATTTAGGGCGTAAGATAATATATTTAGTGTTCTTAAGTATATAGGCTTTGTATGTTTCTGAATGTAAAACAACTTCCACAAAGACTATTTTTTTAATAACATCAAGAATTAAGCAAATAGGGCTGGGAATATAGCTCAGTTGGTAGAGTGCTTCCCTTGCATCTACAAATCCCTTGGTTCAAACCCCACAAAAAAAAAAAAAAGGAAAAACAAAAAAAGGCAGCAGCAAATAAATGAAAAACAAGATTTTGTTAAAACACTGAAAACAATTTAACTTTATAACCTTTCAAAACAATCTAGGAAACTTGTAAAAGTATCCAAGATTTTAAACATTAGATGTGAGCAGTGAAACTAACCTTTGAATTAATTACACTTTTGGTAAATCTCGTTTTTAAAATTTCAGCATTGTGATTCATTTCCCAAATACATGAAAATGCCAGCCTACGGAGGGAGACAGACAATGATTGTTAATGGGAGTCAGTTAAAATAGTATATACATTTTTGATGAAAAAAATGCATAAATACCTGTCAACATTACACCTTAAGGAACATAAGTTAGAGCTAAGCAACTCTGGAACCATGTCAATCCTCTGTAAAAGATATAAGTAGATTCTCAGGTTACACAGCTTTTTATTTAGAGCTCTATTATCAATCAGCATTAAGACACCATGAGGAGAAAAGGAGACCTCTGGTCTTTTTTGTAGAATTAAGAAATGTCAAATGGAAAGTCTATTTGAAAGAAAACTGGACCTCAAGTCTGTAGATCTAAATGCTATACACTAGTCACATAGCTGACCTGTGAAAGTTTCAAGTCTTTGGTCTTTATAAGTTGGTATTTATATGGAGTAGACACCAGCTACCAACTCTATGACTGGCAATGCTTGACAACAAACTACATTGTGTTTTACAAACACACACACAAAAAGAGAGAGATAGATTAAATTTTTATGGAAAAAAGGTACAGGGAGGTCTTTGACCACGAATCTAGACTAAGTGTAATCTTGCCCTCCCTTTCACAATCGTTCTATAAGTTTACAGGAACCATACTTGAAGAAGAATAAATGCTACACAACAATTTATATCAACTACATCTACTTGTTATTTGGGCTACCAAATAACAAAAAATTGGAATATTTTCAGTAATTTAGGCCCCCTTATTCCATTTCCTATAGATAAGTTATATACTATTTCAAACTGATTTTTCAGGAATCTGAAAGTGCCACTGAGTGTTCAGAGACTTTAAATTCAATACATTTACCTTTTCACAAAGATAAACCGTTGTTCCTCTCCTGGCTGATTCTTGATCTAAGGCATTTCCTGGCCTAATAAAATGGCTAACATCTGCAATATGAACACCAACCTTCAAAAGATAAAAAGATGCCAATATGTATTATTAATAGGGTAGAGATTGAATGAGAAGAAACTTAAATTGAATAAGAACTCAGTCACATCTACCATTTCAACCTCCTGATACATGCCTATTAGCTTCTGTAACTATAACTTCATAAGAATAATTCATAAATTCTATCCTGAGTCCAAAGAATTATATTTAGTTAAGAATGCTACTACTAGTACAACATGAATACCTCCAAGTTTCCATTTTTGAGTTCTCTACAATGTAGAGCATCATCTATATCAGTACATCCTGGTGGGTCCACACTACACACACACAGATGCCTCAGGTCTTCCCGGTTTTTCATGTCCTAGAACATACAATATTATAAATGAATGAATGAATAAATAAATAAATAAATAAATTCCATAGTATAAATGCAAAACAACCCTTGTAAAATCAGTATCTCCCATTAAGAATAACTTAGCTTTAATTTAGTGAATTCTTTCAACTTACTTTTTCAGTAATGCTCCAGGGCATCTTTGGCAGAAAGCTAAGAACAGCCTGGGAAAAGGGCTGATGAGGAACATCATGCTCAAGTAATAAAACTTCTGTTTCCGTCTCCTTCTCTCCAACATCACCTAAATTTTTTACAAAGTGTCCCTAAAACCAAAAGGTGTTATTAGAAAGGCCTATTTTACTGCTATCTTGCATTTTTATGTTAAATTCTTCAGTATTTTACATATCACCTCAGTATTCTTAATTTTCCTATAGTAACTTCTTAAAAATGAAACTCTGGTAAATTAAAACTGAAAATGACAAGACTTCTCAACTGATTTATGATGGAAACTTCATGAGGGCCCACTTTTTATATCATAGAACATGTTTCCTATTTATAAGTTTAAAATGTGCTTCAAAAGCAAGTTTCTAAATTTGATTAAAATCTATTCGGACTAAAACACTTTTTTCATGTTCACAATCACGAAAAGTTATTTGGTAATTTGGATAAAAGTAACTACATGATTTCCACCGGAATTTCATAAAATTGATCTTGAAATCAGAAATGCTACTTACCAGGTAACTTGTTGAAATATTCCTAAATTTCTTTCTTTTTTAAAAAAAAAATTTTTTTTGTAGTTGTAATGGATAAAATGCCTTTATTTTATTACTTTTTAAATTTTTATGTACTGCTGAGGATTGAACCCAGTGTGTCACACATGCTAGGCAAGTGTTCTGCCCAAGACCCTAAATTTCTATCCTATATAAAAATAGATTTGATTTTCATGACAAGAAACAATATTACTCACAAATTGTTGATTAAAAATCATACGATAAAATTAATACTTTAAGCTTACATTTGGATATCTGGAATTTCTGGGCCAACCATCAATAGCAACAATAATTCTCCGTCCTTCTAATGTAGAAGCCTGTCTTGTTTCTATCCGAATTCGAGGGATTCTCTTATCAGCTGGTGTAAAGAGATGTCTTCTAGACTAGAGAAAATTATGGAAAAAGTTTGTTCATTTGTTTGTAGTACCAAACATTAACCCCAGAAATGTGCTGCATGATAAGGAATCACTCTCTCCACTGAGCTACACCCTAAGTCCCAGAAAAAGATTTTATATACACACCCATACTCTGGGAATAGGGACAAAGTGAAGTCTCTAAATCCTACTAAATGTTTATAACTTTTTAATAGTTAACATGCCCTTTACTTACCTCCTTAATATCAGACTTGGAAAGCATGCCACAATATGGTCTCCAATTCCTTTTTATTATTCCTACAACTCTACCTGTAGGCTTTAACATTTTTTCATTTACAGCAGTCTTAAGCTGAGATATAAAAATGAAAACCTTCAGTTATTTTTCCTCTAGGCATAATGAGGTATTCTCTTCAAAGTTAGCATATGTGCATGGATGCTAATACATTCAGGTAGTAAGTAAATTATGACATTAAACTACAGAATCTTTATGCTTCAAAATTCTAGATGGAGTATGCCAAAACAAACTACAAAAACTGTTCCATGATAAGAAGACATACAGAAATGAATGAATTTTTTAAAAAATGGATATATCAAAACTTATTCTTTTTAGGTTTTAATATGAGAATTTAGTGACCAAAACAAGTCTACGAAGTATACACTAGGATTTTAGAACTAGTTCACACTAATTAGCTAAGGTATATGGTTATGATGACTATTTCACGTTGAACTCATTAATTCACTAAAAAAGATACATCTTCAAATGGTCTTCCATATTCAATATAAAAACTCAAGTAATGTCTATGATTTTAAATAGGTCTTCTTCTGGAATTTCACCTCTAACACACTCGAAAGGCCTGAAGTCACCAATGACAATATTATAGTAAGACTCCAAAGAACTAAATATAACTGACGAGACTAGAAGAAATACAAATGTTGTATGTTTTTCCAATTATATTATTCTTATAATTATAAAATGGAAAATAAATAGGTCATATCAAGTAGACTTAGCTCCTAAGAAACAGTTGAACACATTCTCTTCCTAATAAATATAGTAGGGTACTAAAGATGAAATAATTAAATAGGCAAGAACACAAGGCTCAGTAGCACATTATGCTGATAGAATTTGAACATTACATAAAACATTTCAGAAAATTTTAAATTTGTATTTACTTAAACATCATTATTTAAACCTTTAGATTGCATACTTGAATGTCAAAGATTCCCAGTTTTATTCCAAATTGATAGTCTTTTTGTTTTTAAGCCCATTTGAGTAAATTAAGACATTAAAACAAATTATATGATTCAAAAAACAAAAATTAACAATATAACATTTATTAAACTTACACAACAACTATAATTTCATTTAATAATTCTGAAAACAACGAAATTGTTTAACTTCCTCCAAAGCTGACATGTGAAACAATACTACAAAGTTATACAGGAAAAAAAAAAATTCTTGATTTCATACCATTTGTTCTCTCTCTTCTTCTTTTTCCACATCGTCTTCATTTTGCCCTTCATCTTGTAAAACCACAGAAGATGGTGCCACCCACTGACTCTTAGGAAAAAGCTCAACAGCTACAATATCTTCATGAACAGCTCGATTTAAATGTTTTAGTCCTTGTAAGATTATCTGTTTAAAACAACAAATGGCAAATGCCCAGATATCTTAATGGAAAAAACAGAAAGGTTGTTTAATATGTTTCTATATATTCTAAACATCTCTAGGTAATCTCTATTTCTTATAATGTTCCTTTGTCCCATACCTTTAATTCTTAAATATTAAGTAGAAAAAACACAGGTCAGAATATAGGGTTGTGTTCATGATTCCAACATAACTTATAACAGTACCAAGAGACTTGGGACTATTTCTTAAACTCTAAATCTCAGGGTTCTTACCAGTAAAATGAAAAAAGAATAACTTGTCATCTGCTTGGCTGAATATTAAATAAAATATTACATGCGAAGAGTATCTGACAAACTGTGAGTACTCTAATAAATGGCTGATATTTGCATAAGTGTGGAAAGCACTCTATGTTATGCAAATAATATTTATCATAACTGGTCATAATAAATAATAATATGTATCTCATTTTTATTATTTGATGGATTAGCTTATTATTCTCTTAAAACTGGATTAACAGTTTTCATCAATAATCAATTTCCTAAAGAAATGACTAATTGTACTAGTTGTATTTATGACTTTCTTTAGCTGATAAACTGGGAAGGCAAACTTGAACTCTCATACAAAATTTTAAATATTTATTCAATAAGAGAATGATCAAAAAATATCTCCCTGTATAAGGAATTTATACTTGCCTCTTTATTTTCTTCAGTGTCTCCATGAATCCATACAGTAGCTTCTAAGTAATTTTCCCTGCTAGCTCTAAATGTTCCTTGAAGGTATATACCAGATTTTATGCCTTGTTGTAGCTTACTTAGGGGAAGATGCTCTGAAAATATAATTTTCCCACTTTCTATTTCTTTCTGTGAAATAAGCAAACCAAAAATTGCAGTTAAGTTTTCCGCTTGTTCAGTAAACAACTGTCATTAATATCAGGTAATTAAAGGAAAATTCACATTGTGGTATATACAACTTATTAGGGTTTGGATGAGATATCCCCCCCAAACGCCTTTTGTTAATGCAGGAATGTTCAGAGGTAAAGTAATTCAACTGTAAGAGCTATAACCTAATCAGTCCAAACTAGTTTGAATAGACTGATTGGTGGTACCTGTGGACAGGTGGGCATGGCTAGAGAGGTGGGTCAATGGGGGTTGTCCTAACAGGGTTGTCTGTCCTGCAGGCTGTCTTCCCTTTTCTCTTTACCCCTTTCTGCTTCCTGGCTGCTACAAAATGAGCAGACTTACTCTACTGTGCCCCTTTAGCTGTGACATCCTGCCTCACCAGGGGCCCAGAGCAATGGAGTTGGGAGTCTATGAACTGAGACCTCTGAAACCATGAGTCCCAAATAAACTCTTCCTCCTCTAAGTTGTTCTTACTGTGTATCTTGTTCACAGAGACAAAAAGATGACTAACACACAACTCTATGAATTTGAGACTATAGCCCAGTATTTCAGACGACTGCTACCCAAGACAACTTTTTGTGATAAAGCAAATATTCTTTTTGTGATGTTTAATATAGTAGCCACTAGGCACAGGTTTCTTTTGAACAACTGAAAGATGGATAGTAAAATTAAATTTAATTAAATTTAAACACCCACATGCAACTAATGGCTACATATTAGACAGGGCAATCCTAAATCTGTATTCCAACAATCAAGACTAGCTTTTATCTTTTCACTTCCTTTTAGTTTCATAAAGCAGCTGGTTAAAGACAAGCAGGAATGGAAAAATAGTTGTAAAGACTGGATGTATCAGCCAAGCATAGTGATACACTCATATAATTCCCATATAAGACATTTTAAAAATTACTGACCTCCAGAATAAATTGTAGGTCCTCATTATCTGGTCCCCTCTCCTTTTGTTTTATTTCTTCTTATGATATCCCTCCCTCTTCTTCTGAGATCTTTACTGTCTGCTTTGTCTACCACTTCTTTATAAATAACCACTATGTATACACCAATCAGCCAAGGGCATCATTCATTTTTTCATTACAAAAAAAAGAAAGGGCTGGGGATGTGGCTCAGTAGCAGAGCGCTTGCCTCGAATATGTGAGGTGCTGGGTTCGATCCTCAGCACCACAAAAAAATAAACAAACAAAATATATTGTATCCATCTACAACTAAAAGAAAAATAAAAAAAAAAAAAAATAGAACCACCATGTGCCAGGTCCTATTTTAAAAAGTTTACATTTAGGAATTGCATTCCAATAAGCCTATTACAATCACTCTTGTTATATATAACACAACACACAATTTTATTCAAATTCTAGCTTACTGACTCATATTCCAATTTTTAAATTTGGTAACTGTAAGCCTCATATCTCAAGGTGGCTATTTTAATATTTTCACTTTTCAAAAACAAAAGAAATTGGCCAGGTGCAATGATGTATGCCTATAATCCCAGTGGCTTGGGATTATAAAGCCAGTTTCAGCAAAAGTGAGGGCACTAAGCAACTCAGTGAGACCCTGTCTCTAAATAAAATACAAGACAGGGTTGGGGATGTGGCTCAGTGGTTGAGTGCTCCTGAGTTCAATATCTGATACCAAACAAATAAAAAAACAAACAAACAAACAAACCAAACAGAAAAAATTGAAACATACCCCTTCTTCAGATAAACAAGCAAGACGATCTATGAGTTCAGGGTTAGCAGTGAGGCTCTTAACATATTCTTCACCTGAAAATTAAGTTGACATTGTTCTTAATTAATTCAAATGTCTTTTTCCCTTAGCTATGAAAGATCATGAAAAATCTTATTTCTGACACTGTCAATCTGAAATTAAAAATGAATCTTTTGATATGGTCCTGTCTCAGAAGCATCAGTAGGTCCAGCATATTGCAAGTCGACTGCAAATAGTAAGGGAAAAATTAACAGCTAATGAACACAACAACTGACTTGACTTAAAAAAACTCTGAGAAATTAAAAAATGAATAAAAAAAATCACATGAAATTATATGGGATAGTGAAAATATTAAATAGTCAAGTGAACATCTGACCATAGGCCTGATCATAAATTTTTACATACAATTAATTATAAGCATGCAGTAATGGCTTCTACTTTTAGACTTACACGTGAAAGCTGGTATTCCTTCTTCAACAGCTTTCTCTTTGTTTTTTCTGTCATTAGTTATAAAGATAACTTGTAGCTGATTTTCTGCTGACATTTTCTTCAAATGTTCATTGTACCATTTTGCTGCTACTCGAATGGCTCTATCATTTCTGTCATTAGCATTTTCTCCCTGTTCTTGTTCTACATAGGTTTCTCTAAATGTTAAGAAAAGGGAAAACGAAATGAAGGAAACGAATAGAAACAAAGATGTAAAAACTATGAGGACACAAATGTTCGACCACTAAACTGAAAAGTCAATAGTGCATCTATTTCACTTGGATGTATAAACTTAGGCTTCAGAAAATCAACAAGATCCTTACTGGTATGATTTTTCTTTTTCTAACACTTACCTTCTAGTTGTAGTTGGACACAACACCTTTATTTTATTTATTTTTATGTGGTGCTGAGGATTGAACCCAGGGCCCCATATGTGCTATGCAGGCACTCAACCACTGAGCCACAACCCCAGCCCACGCTGTTATAATTTTTTAATTAATTGTTTTATTTATATATGACAGTGGAATGCATTATATTTCTTGTTATACATTTAGAGCACAGTTTTTCATATCTCTGGTTGTATACAAAATATATTCACAAAATATATTCGTGTCTTCATACATGTACTTTGGATAATAATGTCCATCACATTCCACCATCATTTCTAACCCCATGGCCCCTCTCTTCCTTTCCTACCCTTCTGCCCTATCTAGAGTTCCTCTATTCCTCCCATGCTCCCCCTCCCTAACCCACTATGCATCAGCCTCCTTATATCACAGAAAACAACCCTAGCCCACACTAGTATAATTCTTTAAAATATTTTTTACTAGTTGGTGATGGACCTTTACTTATTTATCTATTTATCTATCTATTTACTTATTTGTATGCGGTGGTAAGAATCAAACCCAGGGCCTCATACATGCTAGGCAAGCGTTCTACCACTGAGTCACAACCCCAGCCCCATGATTTTAAGACAACAATTTGCTTGTAATAGAAGAAAATTATACTATTAATGGGACAATAAAAAGGCTCAGAAAATTTTATTTTACAAAAAGAAAAATTCAAGGCCAGAATTAATAATCTTAAGTTGGGACAGGGAATAATAGTTCACTACAATAAACTAATAAAACTTTGCAGATCTGATAAGATGTTATTCAAACTATACTACAAATAGTTTGATTAGATAATTTATGGTCATGTGATTCCAGTCATTAAATATATACTCTGTGTAAATTATCCATGTAAACACTTAATAAATGGTCAAGGATCCCTAAAGACTAAAAGAGCAGACAGAGATGATTGTATTTCTCTTCTAAGTCTTCCACTCTGAGCTCCCAAGTATATGAACACACTTATCTACTTCTTTAAATCTGTTCTTCAAAGTCAGACTGAAGCATAACAACAAAATTCAGTATACTACTCTCTAGTGTTTAAAGATAATAAATTCAGTTTTAGGATTTTAGACTTATTTATATTGATAATTAATAGAATTATTTTATTCCCCACCATATACTTGCTAGTGCTTTAATCTAATCAATGAGCAACATAGTCATAAATTTGAATTTGGTTTTACTAAGACTTGATTAATAAAATCTCAGATGTAATTTGCCTAGTGTCCTAAGAGTCTTCCCATCAATTCTAGCACTGTTAAGTCCTATTACAGCACTTGAGCTAACAAAATTGCTAACCACTGGTTAGAAACCAGATGAATATGTCCCACAAATACTTGGTCTTTTAGTACTAAAAACAAGTGATGTTTCTGTTTCTGGATTTCAAAGAAGTGCAAGGACACGAAGTCTATAGTGCTTTAGTGATAACCTTTATGAGAGCAATATTTAATTTGGGGATAAGAGAAATTAGATTTTTTCAAAATTTTGCATAATCTGATGGATTTTGTTACTAGACTCTATATTCTAATGCAGTGGTTCTCAATCAGGGGTTGAATTTGTCCCTAGGGGGCATTGGGCAATATTTGGAGACATTCTGAGTTGTTACAACATGGTGGTGGTGGTAGGGGAATTGCTATTAGCAACTATCAAATAGAAGCAAAGGAGCTGCATCCTATAATGTATAAGACAGACATACCACAATAAAATATTCAGTCCAAAATGTCAAAAGTATTGAGGCTAAGAAACTGTGATGAACCTAGTAAAAGTATCTCCTTTACAAAATTATATTTTATCATGCTATGTCGGTTATTCACACATTATGGTATTCCAGGAACCTATGCACATCTCATCTTCAAAGAGTCCACTCACTGTTCAACTCAGGCTAAAACCAAATTGAAATAAATACATTTGGAAGTAAAAGTAACTATTACAGGCTGAAAGCCAGTATATTCTAGTTTTAGGCTTGACCTCACCAATGCTAATGTGACCTTAGTGAGATCCACTTAGCATTATTTTCCACACAGCTGTGTAAGACCCAAATAGCACATAAAACCATCATTAACCTTTGACAACGTCACAAATTACTAACACGAATTTTCTATCACATTTAGCTAATTTTGTGAAATTTAATATAATTTTTTCTTACCTATGGTGCTCATTAGTGAATGTATAAAAATGCTTCTCCTGGTTATTAGTCACATCCCGGATTCTTTTATATACAGGAGCACTCCGATTTCTCACTTCTTGGAGAACCGTTTGTAGTACAATTACATTCCTGATGGCAGGGTCCTCAAGGACATCAATCTTTGAAAAATAAAAGTGTTAATTCTTCCTATATTCATTGATAAACTGTTTCGGTCAAACAACACCCTGTCGGTTTAAAAATACTGACTTTACATTAAGCCAAGGAATTATTTTGCTTTTTAAAAAAAGTGACAAGCCACTCTCAACCCTTCAGGCCTAATTGAGAAGAGCACACGTAAACAGACCATTCACAAAACTTCGTAGAATTAAGGCTATGAATAAAGAAATACGTTGGCCCACATAGTTTTTGTTCGTAGGCACTTACAAGCTGCCTGGGGGTCGCAAGCTGGAAGCCTCAGAAGCCCAGGTCCCCGGCTTCCAGGCACTTATAATCTAAGGTAGAAGAGACACCAGGAGTTAGAAAATTAACGTGTCTAAAATAAGACTCCAAAACCGAAAAAAAGGGAAAAATAAAGAAAAAGGCATAAGGAAAAGAACTTCAGCCTGAGAAAACGGAAGTGAGGGTCCCTAAGGGGCTTGCCTCTGCAAAGTACAAGGTACTGCCAAAGACCCGCCTCCCTGAGCCTCAGTTTCCCTATCTGTCACGCCCCCTCGTCCTGGGAAGGCGAGCGATATGCCCTTCGTGCTCCAGCCGACGCACCTGATGCAGTAAAACGTTGGTGTCGGGCAGCAAGTAGTGCGGCCGAGGCCAGAGACTGCTCGCGGGGTCCTGGGGCAGTGGCTCCAAAGCCGGTCCACCGTGCGCCCCGCCGCAGGCCGCGCACCCAGGCGCTCCGCAGCCTATGTCATCCCTCAGGTAGTGCTCGCGTACGATCTTCATGACGCCGCCCGCCCGGGTCTTTTTCAAGAACGTCTTGGATTTGAGCATCTTGCCTCGCGAAGTAGAATCCCGTCCCCACGCAGAATCCCAGCTCCCACAACACTCTTCCGGAGAAAGAAGCTTCAAACCACGAGCCCGGTCGCACGACTATACTTCACCCAGAGGTTCGCCGCTTCCCGCTCCGGGATATTAGTGCACATCTCTCGCGGGAAAACTCCGAGACAGACGCTAGTCGGCTCTCTAACGGCTGCGAGGATTGGACGAGAGCTCGAAGCTCCGGCAGAGGCCGCTTCCGCCCGTGGCCTGGGCGGGGCTTGCCGCAGGACTCCAGCTCCCAGACTGCCTCGCTTCCCGCGCCCAGGGTACCTGGCTGGTCGGGTTCCGGTGTCGTGGGCCCTTGCATACCGCCTCTTCTTCCGTCCTCCTTTGCTCGTGGTAGTGGTTGTCTTGGTTACGGCGCCTAACGGTCCCCGGCGATTCCTTTTTGTGGGGTTGCACCCTGAGCTGCTGACTGAAGGAGCCTTCGGTTCCTGGAAGAGTCGGGGTGGTGGCAGGTCCACCCGTGCATTGACGCTTTTGAGGTATCTTGCAATTACCAGTTTCCCTTTCTTCCCTGAGTGGGGCAAGGAATTCTCCGAGGTTGCCAAGTTTGGCTTACTCATCACTCCAAATGGTCCGGGCAGTCTTGGGCTCTGAACCTTTGTAATTCAGAAGAGGATTTGCCTTTGATTTTTACCTTTCTCTACCCCCTTCCTTTTAAAGAGGAGGAAGGAGGCCGATCTTAGTGTTTCCCCTCCACACACCTCTTTCCTAATCCGGCTTAGAAAACCTGAAATATACAATATCATAAATAATTTATTTTATCCTGTAATATTTAAAGATGAAACTGGCTAAAATTTCTTGCAAAAAGGTAAGACATTCTACTTAGAATTTTCTCTTCTATTAGTTCTACGAATTTTTCTCTTCTACTCTTGTTTTCATTCTGGGATCTAGCTTGTTTATCTAAAATGTTTTTTTCTCATTGTTTCCCCATTTAGAAACTCTTCAGTCTTGCTTCGTTGCCTGTAGAATAAAATCCAAACGCAATATGACATTTAAGTCAGCAGTCTTGATTTTTTAGGGTGCATGGAGTAGGGGCGAATCACTGTTCAAATTCACGGATTGGCTAGAACTGCACTACCACTGTCTTCTGCTGCTGTTCACACTTCTTCCACCTCTATTCCCACCTAATGCCTGCATGATTTCCCTTTTATACTACTCCTGTCCAAATTCTTCAAAATTTTAAGTCCTATATCTGTATAATCTTACCTGACCAACTCAGAAGTGATTCTGTTAGAGGGACAGTTCTTCTTCTCTTTGAGATTGTGCTGCTTTTAATGGGTGCATATTGGGGTACTAATGGACTTCATTTTGTACATTTCTTTGTTTCCTCAGAATAGGATTCTTGCCGCAGGATTTTTTTTTCATTTATTAATCAAAGAGCTGAATTCACAGTAGGATTTACTCTGTGTTTGATTTAGCAGTAATTTACTGTAGTGCTCTGTCTTAAATTTGGGATCTAACAAATTGCTTAATTATTTGGGGAATTCTTAGTACCTCATTAATGCTCTCTACTTTCTATTAATGTTTTGGTATATTTAAATTTTTGTTTGTTTTTAATCTACAGAAGATTAAATTAGGAGAGAAAACTGGCCCATAATAAAAGATGTCTCGAAAACTTCCTACGGAGCTCAAAAAAATAAATATCTCCAGTTCTCTGGAATCTGAAGATATTAGCTTAGAAACAACAATTCCTACAGATGATATTTCCTCGTCAGAAGAGCGAGAGGGTAAAATGAAAATAACCAGGCAGCTAATTCAACGCAAAGAACTACTTCATAATATTCAATTACTGAAAATAGAACTATCCCAGAAAAATATGATGATTGACAATTTGAAAGTCGATTATCTTACAAAGGTAAGACCGGGTGTACATTTTGTTATTTACATTCTTTATCATCTTTAAACTGCAGAAAAATAAAAAAGTTTATGTATGTTATCTGAACTTAAAAATGATACATTTATATTTCTTGTCCTAGACAGCCTTTTAATACTTTGAGTTTTGAATGATGGAGTGATTTAAATGTGAACAGAGATGAATTTACTTCTGTAGGCTCCATTTTTAAAATCTAGCAGTGTGAGTTTTATTTTCTTAGGTATAATTTCTACCTAAGTTGTTTCTGCTTCATTGACCATGACGTGACTAGTTGGATAGGAAGAGTCAAGATCATGATTATATTATTGAATCTGTATTGTCCTTGTCCTAGAAATTGAATTCTTTGTTCTCTTTTTTTGGTAGTTACTGAGACTTTCTGTTTGATAGTTACTATGTCATACAAGGAGTCATAAACTCATGTACCATAGTCTTTAGTAAGTGTTGTTTGCCATGCAAATAAGAATGTTCTAGTCCTTGGTTTTTGTCCTTTCTGCTTATTTACAAGTTCAAAGTTGTTTTTGTAAGACCTGGTAAAGTTTTCACTAGCCCTAGGAAATATACATTGATTTCAGAAAGATAAGAGACAGTTCTTTACTGTTACTATTTCTGTTTCCAAGAAAATCTTTTGTTTACAATGGTAAACCCTTCACCTTTGCTCCTGGTCCCAGCTCTTTCTACTCCTCCATTTTGTTGTTTCATTTATACCTTTCCTTGTTAATTCAGTCTTCCATTTTTAGTTCTTGTCTAGCTACACTAACATACTTTAGTGTCCTATCAGTAGAAATACTTCTTGACCATATGTCTGTAGTAAAATAAGGTGTCTCAAACCTTAAAATCTCGAAAAAGTAGAGAAGTAATTTAGGTAAGCTTTTTCTAAAATTAATATTTTAAATTTAATATTTAACACTTATTGAGTTTATTTTGTGCATAGACACTCTTCTGAGAGCTTTTTATTTGTGGTTTTATTTATGCCTCATAAATCCTTTGAAATATAGATTCTTTTGAGGGGATAGGGTCTTCTATAACCCATCTTATTAATGAGTCAATAAAATAAGTTAGACTAGTACTGTTACTTAGTGCCTTATAACATTTGAGCTGCTATAACAAAATACCAGAGGCTAGGTAGTTTATAAACAATAGTAATATATTTTGCCTAATTTGGGAAGCTGAAAAGTCCAAAATTAGGGTGTCCAGTGTAGTCCAGTTCTGTCCCTTTTCTGGGTTGCATACTTATTGCTGTGTCCTCACGTGGCAAAAGGGTAAGCTAGCTTTCAGAGGTATCTTACAAGGGCACTCATCACTCATGGAGCTCCACCCGTATAACCTAATCACCCCCCCTACAAAAACTCCACTTCTTAATAATATCACAATAGTGATTACGTTTCAATATCTGAATTTGGGGTGCAGACACACCTACTAAGCACACAGTATTGGTTGTTGTTATCCACTAAAATAGTATTCTCATTTTTTTACCCCCTCTATGTAATATATATAACTGAACCCCATTTTTCTCTTGATGAAACAAAGCCACAGAGTGGTTAATACATACCCAAGGCCATTCAGATAAAAGTGGTAGAACTAGACAGGATTCAAATCCTAGGAAGTCTAAAGCCCATACTCCACTAAAGTGAATCTCCAAACACTTCCTTTTATCTACACAGACGCCTACCCTTCTCTAGGTCGCTTGGTATGTTATCAGTGCATCCACTGGTTTCCTGTCCTTAATAGTTTACTCCTATTGCTTTTACTTCAGATACACTCCCACAGTGCTATTGGCTCTTATATTCCTCTCTCTCAAGATTTCCTTTAGTACACCTCATTGAAAAAGCCTGAGTTAATATCCCATTTATTAATCTATCCACTCAATCAACAAATATTTCATTAAGTGACATATCCACAATTATATTTTATTTGGTTAATTCTTTTATGTGTTTTCAATTTATATTGTACTTGGTTTTAAATAGCTTTTCTTGTTTTGGGGTTTTTTGTTGGGGGGGTTGTTTGGGGGTTTTGGGTTTTGTTTGTTTGTTTAATTTTGAGACGGGGTATTGCTAACGTGCTGAGACTGTCTTTGAACTTGTGATCCTCCTGCGTCAGTCTTCCATACTCCTGGGATTGTAGGTGGGGGCACTGTGCCCCTCAGTTGCTCTTATTTTTTTTTTTTTTTATGTGTTACACTATAGAAATGGTGACTGATTCATGAGAGACTGTCTAGTTAACAGCCAAAATTTTAGGTATACATAGTTAGGGATTCAGTTCCATCGTTACCAGTTTCCTGGGGCAAATTCCTTAACTTTTTCATTCCTTGATGTTCTGTAAAATTATAATAGTATTTACATCACAGAATTGTCTTGAGGATTAAATTAATCAACATGTGTTAGCTCTTAGGCACCTGGTATATGATAAAAACACATTATGATTGTAAATAATGTAACTATCTGTAGCTTCATTATTGGGCACTTTATTAATATTCTTGTGCCTCCACAGTTCTTGATATAGTTTTTGGTGGTAGTTTTCTAGTTGGACTACAAATGTACAAGACTACGTTAGTTATATTCCTAAATGTATGACACATAATAGTCATTAATCATAACAATTCATTATTTTTAAAATATATTTACTTTTGTTTCAATATCTATTTATTTATTTTTGCAAATCAAGCCCAATGCCTTGCACATGCTAGACAAGCACTCCCCCTCTGAGCCACACCCCAGCCTTATTTAGCTATTTTAAAAATCATCTGAATTACTATACGCCCATCTGCTACTTAGCTTCTAACTCTTAACATAATTCTCTGTATGTACCAGTCCATTCACGCACAGTATGAGGCACACAGATTGCCTCCAACTTTTTGCTACCTCAGTGCATGATTTTCTTTCTTTATGGGATCTGAAAATAAGTAATTTAAGCCTGGTATGATTATTCTTTGACATTATTAGGAACCCAAGTGCCTTTTAATCTTCTGCTCAGCTATTTTTTAGCATATGATATTCCACCTCAAAATCTTAAGATGGTTGATCTGCCTCCAGTGTTGTATACAGTTACAGGGAGTAATGAGGAAAATGGTGATGGGAAAAGGGGGAATGTGCCAATGAATCAGTCCTCTCTAAAGAGCATTCCTAGAAGTAGAAGTTCAAGCCAATTATCTCAGTTGACTAGAACTGTATAGCATTGACCACCCTTGCCTGCAAAGGATTGGAAGCTAGGAAGTGTGAGTTTTTAACTGGACTTATTGTATTAACTAATAAAAATCCATAGTTAAGTCAGAAAGAAGGAAGATAATATTGGAAGGCAAGTCATGATTTTTTTCTTCTACTCATGAAGGTCTTTTATTTTGACTTAGAAAACATGTGAATCTTAACATATGCCACAGCATTACAAATGTTTGACTTTATTACAGCTTGTTACTTATAGTTCTTTTGATCTTGTTACTTATTCTGATTTGCTTTCTCTATCTAAAAATAGAAACAAAGGATCTAAGAAAAACTTAAAAGCATCTATGCCTAGATCAGTGAGAATGAGGTCAGAGAGAACTTAGAAAGGTAGCTAGCTGCCCAGGCTAAACTGATAGTCGAAAATTGTTAGCTTTTCACTTTATCCCCATTCGTTGCCACCTACATCCACTTCTTTATTTCTTTATTCTTCTTGCCTATCAGTTTTCAAATGCAGAAACTGGTTTTGTTTATATCTTGTTAGAAGTTTGTGGGTTCCTTATTACTTAGAAAATGAAAGGATGCAGTTTGTCACTAAGTTAAGGAATTTAATTTAGAAGTTAGTTAAAATTGTAAAAGTTGTAATTCTGAAAAAATAGAATTCTTTCCTAGTGGTAATGTATATCCTTGATTTGCAACATAGTAATTATGAGGAATATGGTTATTTTGTATTTTTTTAAGCAGTCTTGAGACAGGATGCTGGGAATGTAGCAATAACGGTTCTTTTTTATGAAGATTGCATCTGCAAACTTACTCTGTAACTGCTAGACAGTAAGAATTTTCTGCTTTTTGCTCTATATAAGGTCTGTCACATTTTCTTCCTTGTTCTTGCCTTTTGTTTTTCTGTTTTGTTTTTCTTTTTTTTTTTTCTAGACCTTTTAAACTATAAATCCTATTCTTAGTTCACAGGACACACAGAAATAAGACAAGAGCTGGATTTGACCCATGGCCATTGTTTGTTTAGGTTATGTAGTCAGAAAAGTTATTGGTAGATTTTAGGCAGGTGGTATTACATGTCCTGATTTTTTTATTCAGAATGGCACAAAAGTAATAGAACAGATAAGGCAGAAGGAGATGGCAGGGAATTGTCGTAAGGCTGGTGAGTTTCTGCTTCAACTAGAACCATTTATTGAGAAATGGAAGAGGTGGGAAGAAACTGATATGGGAATGAAATGTAAGTTCTCTTTAGAACACATTAAGTTTTAGCTTCTCATTAGATACCCAAATGGAATTGACTATTAGAGTCTAGGGGAGGGTCCATGACTATTTATCTACTTATGAAATATACATCAGCATACAGATGGCATGTAAAGCCATGGAATTGAATGTCACTGCTTTAGAGGGCCAAGTCAAGGGGCTGTCCTACATTTAGAAATGAGGCAGAGAAGAGAATCCAGCAAAGGAGCTTGAGGAGTATAAGAGTATCCAGTATAATTAGAAGACAACCAGAAGAAGAAGTGTCATGGAAGCTAAACAAGAGAGGTCAGCTTTGTATGGTCATTCTGTCAAGTAAGATAAACATGCCATTGAGCTGAGTATTTTGGACTTTGATAAGCATAGTTTTACTGTGGCCAGATACAGTGGTGCACACCTGTGATCCCAGCTACTTGGGAGGCTGAAGCAGGAAGATCACAAGTTTAAGGTCAGCATTGTCAGCGAGACCCTCTCGCAAAATAAAAACTAAAAAGTGTGGGAGATGTGGCACATAGATGTAGAGTGTCCCTGGGTTCAATCTGTAGTACCACAAAGCAAACAAACAAAAGAATTTAGTGTCACTGGAATAGGATGGGACAAAAATTGTATGGAAGTTTTACACTGAAGGGGAGCAGAAAAATGATACTGGAGTGAAGGTGTGGTGTGATGAAGAGAGCATTATTTGTTGTTTTGTTGGTATTTGCTTAATAATAAGAATGATCCAGTAGAGAAGAGGAATTTGATGTTGCAAGAGGGATTTACTTGAATATACTAGGGACTGTCAAATTCATCTATTTTATTTTTTTAAAAATATTTATTTTTTAGGTGTAGATGGACACAACACAATGCCTTTATTTTTATGTGGTGCTGAGTATTGAACCCAGGTCCTGCTGTGCTAGGCGAGCGCTGTACCACTGAGCCACAATCCCAGTCCACAAATTCATCTATTTTAAAGGGCAAAAAAGAATTGCCTGGGTTGAATGGGAGGAATAAAGAGTTTTATAAATAGACTAAGAATAAAATCCTAGGGAATGTAAGTTTAAGGGAAACACAATATAAATGGAAAGCATTTATTTTGGCTGTAACAGCTTTCCTTTAAGCTAGTGACAAAAGAAGTGGTTAAGAAGGGTCAGATCAAGAAAGACTACTGTATTAACCACAGAATTTAGAATTTTTTTAATATATTTTTTTAATTGTAGTTGGACACAATACGTTTATTTTTATTTATTTATTTTTATGTGGTGTTGAAGATCGAACTCAGAGCCTTGCATGTGCTAGGCAAATGCTCTACCACTGAGCCACAACCCCAGCTCCAAAATTTAGAATTTTTTATTAAGATAGGCTCTTTTGAAGAATTTAAAAATGGGAAAGTAAATTTTAAATTATTTTATTAGAGCATTATATTTATACATGGTATTTGGGTTCCTTTTGATATATTTTACATAAAAGGAATCTGATTTCAATCCCCATTCCTCCTCTCCTTTCTCCCTCCTTTTTTCTGTCTATTCTGTTGTTCTTCCTTTCACACCTTTATTTATTTGTTTTTTATTGGTACTTTCTACATATGCATGAAAGAGATAATTCCTTTGTTGCATTTATATACACACATGACATGTTGGTTAGATTCAGGGAAAGTAAAATTTTGACATCATTTTAAAAAGGTAATATAAAGGAAGATAGATGGGAAAGTTGGTAAAACTGTAGGCAGGGAAGCCAATGAAGAATTACAGTAGCCTAGGCAAGCATATCAAACAGAATGTATATTTATTTATTTATTTATTATTTTTACTTTGGACGCTAGGGAGATTCAGCAAATATAGAATTGGGTAAGGTCAGCTATCCATTTTGTTTTGAATATTCATTGCCTCACCCATGTCCTAGTCAATTGAAGATGTATAGTAGCCAGATTAATGGATCTGAAATACAAATGTTGGATCTGACCTAGAAATAATAACTAGGCAAGATAGCAGCATGAATTCCCAGTTGTCAATGAGCTGCTCAGTTAGGAAGCTTGGGTTAAGATGAAAACAATAGTCTTATGATAGTCTGGCGGAAAGCCATATGCCACTCAACCATTTCAAACCATAGTATGAGCAGACTTTGCAGTCTGTAGATACAAACCATTATAAAAGAAACCCTCTATTCATTTTTATTGTGTTTCTTTTAAAAGTTTTTAATTTTTTTTTCAAATTGAAGGTTTTTCTGTATGATAAATTTGAAAATTGAACACCTTATTCTCTTTTTAAGATTGAAGAATTAGAGGAGAAACTGAATGATGCACTTCACCAGAAGCAGCTACTTACTTTGAGATTAGACAACCAATTGACTTTTCAACAGAAGGATGCCAGGTAAAAAAAAGTTTTAAAAACAACAATATCTGTTTAGTAACTAAAAGTAATCTTATTTCCTGTATGCACATGTTATAAGCTAATATAGAGAAATTTTAAGTAAGTGATGATAATAATTTTCACATCAACACCAAAAAATAGGTTATTTGATATAGCAATATAAAAAATATAAAAAGTCAAAATTCAACGTTTCATTCAACTAACATTGAGCAGTGTAAGTGAACCATTAAAAGACAAAGGAGGCTATCTAAAAGAACCACCACTTGACTAGCTGTCTAGATTAAATTTTCTTCATGGATTGTTGGAGCTTTCTGCGTACTTTCTCCAGTTCAATTGTGTTCTTATCAAGATCCCACTGTTTGCTCTCAAATATGTCTATACCAATTATGCTCATGTAATTGATTCAAAGTTATATAAACAATTGAATATGAATGTGAAAAAGTGACAAAAGTATCAAATTAAGTATCAGTAAAACAAGTTTAAAGATTAGGGGCAAAAAAATAAAACAAATCTATGAAAAGTATCTTCTCAGATTTCTCTGACTATTTTTTAATATAGAAATAAAAGTATACCTTTGTATTCAAAACATCTGGACCTCTGTAAAAATTGTGGCAAATGAATGTTTTTTTTTCTATGTTTTAATTAGAAGTGTGTAAAGTAGATATCTTTCTGTTAAAAAATTCACTATTTAATCTATTTCCTAAAAAGCAGTGTGGCAGTTATTAGCTACTAACACATTAGATCTAAAACCTCAATATACATCAGAAATACCTGGAAGGCTTATTTAAAAAGATTACTGGGTTTAGTCCTCAGAGATTCTGATTTGGATTGGGTCTGGGAATGTGCATTTCTGCCAGTTTCCCAGGTGATGCTGGTACTATTAGGACAAAACTTTGTTAGACTTTTTTCAGATTAAATGGTCCTGAAAGGGCAGTTGGGAAGCTATTTCTGTGGATTCTGTAATAAGTAGTTGGATTCTGAATATATTTTGAAGGTAGAGCTGATAAAATGTCCTGAAGAGTCAAGGATTACACCAACATTTTTAGCCTGTATAAATAAAAAGATGAAGTTGCTGTCAGCACTGATGGAAGAAGTCATAGTGGATGGGTTTGTGAGTAGAGTCGAAGTTCAGTTAGGTACATGTTGAGTTAAAGTTGTCTTGTTAGAAATCCGTGTGGAGGTATATGAAAAATCTGGTCTGTAAGAACAAATCTAGGAGTCATTAGGATATAGCCCATATTTGAGTCATTAGGCTACATGAATTCCCAAAGGGAGATTATAAACAGAGGTCTAAGTGCTCCAACAGGACGACAAAGGAAATTGAGAAGATGCCATAGTAAAAGGAGAGAAACACAAAGAACGTGTTGTGTCTATAAGGCCAGGGAAAGAAAGTTTATCAAGAAAGATCAAATGTGTCAACTGCTATTGTTAGATCATGGATAAAAAGAACTAAGAATTGGTCTTTGGCAATCTATCATTGAGATTTAAGTAAAGGGTAAAAACCCAATTGGCGTGGGTTTAAGAGGTAAAGAATTGAGAACTTAGACAACAAAAATAACTTTTGACCAGGAGAGAACAAATAAAAGGAAAAGTGAAATGGTGTCGAGTTTTTTTTTATTTGTTCATTTGTTTTAAGATGAGAAAAATAATAGCATGTTTGTTAATGGGAGGTGAAATCAGATTGTGTTTTCTTGCTTTAAAATCTTTGGGTAGACGAGAATAATAATGGCTTCTATGCATGTTCTTTTTTTATTTTATATTTTTTAGTTATACATGACAGCAGAATGTATTTTGACATATAATACATACATAGAATGTACACACATCAATCATATTGTATATTCTATTCTGCTGCCCTTCCTATCCTCCCTACTCCTCCCCCCTCTCCCATCCTTTCTCTCTATCCAATCTAATGTGACACACTTTTTTTTCCTTTTTCTCATTACAACATCATATATGTATTTTGTATAACAATGAGGTTCTCCTTCCATCTTCTGTGCAACTCCCCTTCTCTCTCTTTTTCCCTCCCACCTCTCTTCCCTATTTAATGGTAATCTTCTTCTCATTCTCTTCCTCCCTATCCCGTTTTGAGTCACCTCCCTTATATCAGAGAAGACATTCGGCATTTGTTTTTTAGGGATTGGCTAACTTAGCATAATCTGCTCTAATGCCGTCCATTTTCTATGCATGTTTTTTGAGAATGGAGAGTATCTGCAGATTAGTCTCATTGGTTGAATGACTACTTTATGGTGGTTCTTTGTTGCCATCTTAAAAGAGATATTCCTTGAAGTTCCAGGATAAAAGAGAAATGAAAATGAACTTAATAAGGAGAATCCAAAGCAGGTATAAAAGACTTAAAACTTAAGCAGAGGAAATATATAATTTTATGATTTGAATTTTTAGAATTATTCTTTAACAATATCAATTCCCTAATAGCTTATGTGGCTAGACATTTGTTAATTAGTATGGAAGTCAATTTTATGTGTAACTGGTTAAGTAAATACACTTCTAGTTGTAGACAAGAACAAATTGGGCAGCTGTGTACAGTGTTGCATGCTTATAATTCCTGAAGACTGGGAGGCCAAGTCAGAAGAATCATAAGTTCAGCAACTTAGCAAGACCCTGTTTCAAAATTAAAAAAAAAAAAAAGAAAAAGAGGAAGAAGGGGTAGGGATAGGATTGAAGCTCAGTGGTAAAGAGCCAGTGAATTAATCCCCAGTATCCCCCAGCGCAAAAAAAAGAGAGAGAATATTATTGGACTTCTCATTTCCTAATTTTATGTTATTATAGAGAACTTTGAGAAAGTCAAATTGCAAAGATTTTTTAAAGCTTGCCATAAATTCTCTCCTAATGTAGAAAATACCAAGAACTAATGAAACAAGAAATGGAAACCATTTTATTGAGGCAGAAGCAACTAGAAGAGACAAATCATCAGCTAAGAGAGAAAGCTGGAGATATTCGTCGAAACCTACGTGATTTTGAGTTGACAGAAGAGCAATACACGAAGCTAAAAACTTTTCCTGAAGATCAGCTTTCCATTCCTGAATATGTATCTGTAAGTGTTAAGTTTGCTGTTTATGTAGTAGTCATTAATATTGAAGTATAGAGCTGATAAATTATATTAGGGTCCTGATCTGAAAATGGTGAGTGGTGTTCAGATCATCGAATTTTAAAGGTCTTTGACCATTGGTCTTTAAAGGCTAGCAATAAATAGGGCTCTGAAGTTATGGGCTACTTAGTCCACAGAAATGAATTATTTTATCATAAGTGATGGTTTATAATATTCTCACATGAAAAATTATGGAGGTGAGCCACAGATTAGTTGTTGCCCAGGGTTTGTTAGGGATAGTGGGGGAGAATGGAGTTGGTGTGATTATAAGGTGAAGGATAAGAACTCTGTGGTAACAAGAATAATTCAAAATCTTTGTTGTGGTTTTATATAACCCTATAATTAGAATTAGTCTGTGACAGTGATCTAAAATTGTTTGGTATCAACATCCCTTTATCAGTATTTGCCATATTAGAAATTAAACCTGACAAATTTTTTTATATACAAGAATATAGAACCAGGTGTGATGCACAAGCCTGTATTCCCAGCTACTAGGGAGACTAAGGCAGAAAGATTGCTTAACTCCCAGAGTTTAAGGCCAGCCTGGGCAACATAATGGAATCCTGTCTCCAAAAAAAAAAGTGTGTGTGTGTGTGTCTGTGTGTTTACGTGTGTGCACACAATCCATTAACTGTACAAGCTTCGATGTCATTTATTGAGAAGTTTCAGATTATATACTTGTATAATAAATCATCACTAATTACTTTCTCCTAACTTACTAATTGGCTTCTGAGTCTTATAGGACCTTTACGATAAAACACTTTGCTGAGTTAGGGCAGGCCAATTCCCCTGAGAAAGTTAGGAGTGGAAGTAATCGTATCAAAAATACCTCCTGATTCATCCTACTTATCCCTTGCACTGTAGTGGCAGCAGTAAACAGAGCTTTGCCAAGGACCTGGAAGAGCAAAGGATAGCACTGGGGGTGTGGTTTAGTGGTAAAGTGTTTTTTAGCATGTGTGAGGCCTTGGGTTCAATTCCCAGCACCACACACATACAAAAAGAATAGAGACTATCTCTTCATCAATTATTTATTGTTTATCATATATTTAGACATTTCAAGAACCCAAGTGAATGTCTGAAACCTTAAATAGTACTGTTTTATCAAGTATGCAGTTTTTTTCTATAAATGCATACCTGTGGTAAAATTGAACAATTATTAATTTAAAATTAATTATTAATTTTAAAAATTAATTTATTTTAAATTTTTGTTGTTGTCAATGGACCTTCATTTTTATTTATTTGTATGTGGTGCTGGGAATCGAACCCAGTGCCTCACACATGCTAGGCAAGTGCTCTACCACTGAGCCATAACCCCAGCCTGGTAGTATTTATTTTTATAGAAATTATTAAAATTTATGATTGTTTCTGGAATATTTTCAGACAACAGTTAATGGTAGGTAAAGGGAACTATGTAAAGTTAAAATATAGATAAAGGTGGACTACTGTATTGTAAATTAGCAAATTTTAATTGTAATTTGGAAAGACTTCTTATTAATTTTGGGTTTTTCTTTTTTTTAAGATTCGTTTCTATGAACTAGTAAATCCGTTAAGAAAGGAAATTTATGAACTACATGTGAAAAAGAATGACCTATCAGAAGAATTAAGTACAAATAAAGTCCAATTGAAGCAATTGACAGAGGTTTGTATGGTTTTGATTATTTGTGGAAGAAGTGATAACTTTTTCTATAAGGAGTTTGTCAAGATTTGTGGTAATATAAAAGTTGGTCATTGAAAAATGGCACTATGGAGTGCTGACTTCTGTGATTCTTCATAAATAGTAAGAACTAGGTTAAATTGGAAGCAGTCACCTTACAAATTGAGAAAATATGTCTATGATATTGATAGGTAATCCACAGTTTAGCATTTTGTTGTAACTGGTTTCATAATCAAATACCTTTGAAATCCTAAATATGGCCCATATCTGAAAATTGCTATGTGATTACTCAAATGAGATACATGCACACAAGAGTTTGCTTAATAATTTAAGTTTATTTCTGATGAAATTTTGGCAAGAAACAAGAAAGATAGGTGAAGGTATATGGGGAATCTTTTTGGTTCCATAAGTAAGAAAAAGGATGTTTCTCCTTTTTATTAGGGTGACTTATAAGCTCTGATTTTCCTAGGACTGTCCTCATTGTTCCTGATATACAGTATTAATAGCACCCAATTCATTTTCAAAGGCCTCCCAATCTAATTGATAAATTAATTATAAGGTCATCATATTTATAACTATTTATAGGAGAGTGGACTAATCATTAGCTTGATTATAACATTGGTCAAATGTCTCAGAATACTATCATGTTAATATAGTTTGCTGAGAAAAAGAAAACTTGCAACTCTAGACTTGTTATTAATGTGATATATTTTTAACTCCATAGTAAAACAAGTTTCTGTACTTTTCAGACTCAAATATCAGTAATGGCTTTATGTCTCAGAATTTAGTTTGGTTTACCCTTGCTAACACCTTTAGATTGTTGATAAGAAAGCATAGATAATTAATGTGCTTTAACTCATAAGGTTCTTAGGTGTTTTAATGCATTAATAACTTTTGAACATAGGAATGGTTTTATTTATGAGTCTGTTAGTCACTGTTTCCATAGAAACAGAAATAGGGTGTGTGTGTGTGTGTGTGTGTGTGTGTGTGTGTGTGTGTAGGGAGAGAGAGATACTGAGATTGAGGGGTGGGAGAGATGAAGAAAAGTTTTAAGAAATTGGCTAGTTGAGCATTGTGGTGCACACCTGTATCCCAGCCAATCCGGAGGCTGAGGCAAGAATATCATGATTTCAAAGGCAGCCTCAGCAAAAGAAGGTGCTAAGCAACTCAAGACCTTGTCTCTAAATTAAAAAAAAAAAAAAAAAAAAAAACGGGTGGGGAGTGGGGGGCGGCACCTGGGGATGTGATTCAGTGGTTGAGTACCCCTGAGTTCAATCCCCTCTATCCCCCTACCCAGTCCACCCCCAAAGTGAAATTGGCTCATATAATTGTTGAAATTTGGCAAGTCCAAAATCTCAAGGTTGGACTGGCAGGCTGGATACCTAGGGAATAGTTGTAATTCAAATCTATAAGTAATCTGCTGGCTGAATTCCATCCTTTGGAAGTCAGTCTATTAAAGCCTTCAACTAATTAAATGAGGTTCACCCACATTATGGTTAGTAATCTATATACTCAAAGTTTACTAATTAAATGTCAATCTCAACTAAAATAAATAAATAAGGAAATAACTTCTCAGGAGCATCTAGAATAATGTTGACTAACGTATTGTGGCTTAGCCAAGAGAACTCATGAAATTAACCCTCATGTATAAGTTTATTTCTTTCAGATTTATCACCTCTCAGCTGAAAGCATAATCCTAAATTTAACAGTATTATAAACAGAATTAAATCACAATAGGGAAAAAACTAATGTCTTACATATTCAATAAAAGGAATTAGTAATTCAGAGAATGTAATATAGATACAATAGAATATGATATAGATACAACATTATTTTTATGTTGAGGCTACCCTTAGAATTTGGTTCTTCTACTCTGTTAAGAGCCTACTACAAGTCAACTTACCAAACACTAAGAAATAATAAATTGAATAATTTAAAGTGAGAAATAGAACCAGATCATTAAGCAGCTTACTTTTTTTTTTAAAAAAAGACCTTTTAAATAAGAATAGTAAATAACATTATATTTAATATTAAAAGAAATTTTGCTACATATTGTTGGGGTTTATTTTTGAGGTGGTCATTAAATTACCAACTAGTCACAAGCTCCTTGTTTATTGAAAATATGAAATCGGGGTTTTTAAGTTGGAAGCATCATTTTTTCTCCTGTTAATTTTAAATGTTCTCATTTGGGTTCTTTGATGGTATTTCATGTTTTTCTCCTGTTTAGTATGTGGGCATTGTATATGATATTTAATTTGGTGGCCAGAGGCAAGCAATGAAAACATAAATAATGCCCATCAAATCCAAATGGAGTAGCAAAAAAATTTTTGAATTTTTTTAGTAGTGCCATTAAATTTCAAGTTTCTTAACCCCCCAAAAGTAAGTTTTCCTTTTATGAGAGAAAATGCAGATTTCTTCCCTAAATGATGTATGAGAGAAAAAGTAGTATCCTTTCCTCATAAGTTTGACGTAACATTGAAAGCCTTCAAGTAAAGACGCAAAGACGTAGGGAAGTCTATTTCTGTGGACACTCATGCAGAAGTATGACAAGAGGACAAAAGGTATGATCTAATGGTAATAACTAGGGAGGAACTTAACAAGGTTTGTTCAGATTCTTCTTGACCTTTCTGTGTGACATTCCTTCATTTATAGGGCAGGACACTTGTCACATGAGGATCTTCAAGGGAAGAGCAAAAGAGGTGGTCAGAGAGTGACCTTCCTAGGCTTCATGGCCTGCTTCAAGGGAAAAGGACTGAGGGGACTTGCAGTTTCTATGACCTGCTTTGAGAGAGAGGGCAGGAGAAGGTCAGGAAAACCTTGCTTCTGCATTTTTCTCAATTTCCTTCAAATTAAACTACTCAGTATGATAGGGTAACATATTTGGGGGTATCACGTTCTGAGCACTGATGGGAATAAATATTTTGTAGTGAGCAAACTGAAGCATAATCTAGTGAAAGAGAGTACTCATTGATTTCTAAGTGCTTTTGAATTTGACAAGAAAATGAAAAAACAAGTATTACATTGTTCAGCAGATAATAAGATACATTGCCATGCAGTTAATGGCTATAGACACTATAAAGTTACTGATTTTTAGTAAGACTTCATCCAAAATTTTCATATTACATTATTTGAATGATCTCTTCATACGGTAATTCAGCAAATACTTTAGCCTAAACCTTACATTTGTTTAAGTTTTTAATTTTTTTTGTCGGCGGGGGAGGTCGGGGGACTGCCAGGGATTGAACTCCGAGGCACTCGACCGTGAAGCCACAGTCCCAGCCTATTTTTGTAATTTGTTTAGGGACAAGGTTTTGATGAGTTGCTTAGCTTTTTTTTTTTTGCTGAAGCTGTCTTTGAACTCATGATCCTTCTGCCTCAGGCTCACAAGCTTCTGGGATTATACGCATGTGCCACCGTGCCCAGCTAAGTTTCTAATTTTTAAAGGGAATGGTGTAGGTCTTGCAGATGACTTTATGTGATTTTAAGGTTCAATAAACTGAAAATTTTGAAAAAAAAATAACTATATGGTATTCACACAATAATTTTAAGGGGCCTCAACAGTGAACCTAAAACTGCAGCACATATATAATTTTGTTATCAAATAGAGTACTTAGAATAGGTCTAACTGCTTGAGAACTTAATTACCTGCCCAATCATAGAAATTAAGGACCTCAAGAACTACAAACTGAACCAAACCTCTGTCTTTATAGAATTTACATAATGTATGAGGATTGAGATCAGTGAATATTTAGATAAGTATAAAACCATGGGAGAAAGTCAACAAAGAATTCTGTAAATGAACATGTTATAATATTTCACTTGAGTGAGAACTATACATGTGAACAAAAAAGAATGAAATATGTAAACAGCCATCAAGAAGGTTCTAAATTTTACTGTAAAATAGTTGACAGACTCTTTTTTATTATGGTTAAAGACACAACATTAAAGTTTACTATTTTAGCTATTTTGAAATGTACAGTGCAGTAATATTAGGTATATTCACATTGTTAGGCAACAGATCTCTGGAACTTTTTCATCTTGCAACACTGAAATTGCATACCCATTATTAGACACTAATCTTCCCCCCACCCCCACCCCCTCAGCCCTTGGTAAGCAATTCTACTTTCTGGTTCTATGATTTCAACTACTTCAGATATTTAATGTAAGTGGAATTTAATGTAAGTGGCACTTATAATTAGAATCATACTGTTTTGATACGTATGTTGTGACTGGCTTATTTCACTTAGCATTCTGCTTTTTTAAGCTGTGTAATACTACATTTTATGTATATACCACATTTACTTTATCTCTTCATCAGTCATATCTGGGTTTATTATACCTCTTGAAAAAAATTGGCTTTTTTAAAAAATTGTTATCCTGAGTTCTCAGGGAATTGATTTCTCTTTCATAATTGAAGAATGAGAGTCAAAAAGTATGAACAGAAAGGAGCTCAGTGAAGACAGAAATGTTCTCTAGGAATAATTGTTTAGTACAATCTTTTTTTTTTTCCCAATGGTTCTTTTTTTTTATTATTGGTTGTTCAAAACATTACAAACGAAGCTCTTGACATATCATATTTCATACATTAGATTCAAGTGGGTTATGAACTCCCATTTTTACCCCAAATACAGATTGCAGAATCACATCGGTTACACATCCACATTTTTACATAGTGCCATATTAGTAACTGTTGTATTCTGCTACATTTCCTATCCTCTACAATCCCCCCTCCCCTCCCCTCCCATCTTCTCTCTCTACCCCATCTACTGTAATTAATTTCTCTCCTTGTTTTTTTTCCCCATTCCCCTCACAACCTCTTATATGTAATTTTGTATAAAAATGAGGGTCTCCTTCCATTTCCATGCAATTTCCCTTTTCTCTCCCTTTCCCTCCCACCTCATGTCTCTGTTTAATGATAATCTTTTCCTCATGCTCTTCCTCCCTGCTCTGTTCTTAGTTGCTCTCCTTATATCAAAGAAGACATTTGGCATTTTTTTTTTAGGGATTGGCTAGCTTCACTTAGCATAATCTGCTCTAGTGCCATCCATTTCCCTGCAAATTCCATGATTTTGTCATTTTTTAGTGCTGTATAGTACTCCACTGTGTATAAATGCCACATTTTTTTTATCCATTCATCTATTGAAGGGCATCTGGGTTGGTTCCACAGTCTAGCTATTGTGAATTGTGCTGCTATGAACATCGATGTGGCACTATCCCTGTAGTAGGCTCTTTTAAGGTCTTCAGGGAATATTCCGAGAAGGGCAATAGCAGGGTCAAATGGTGGTTCCATTCCCAGCTTTCCCAGGAATCTCCATACTGCTTTCCAAATTGGCCGCACCAATTTGCAGTCCTACCAGCAATGTACAAGTGTACCCTTTTCTCCACATCCTCGCCAGCACTTGTTGTTGTTTGACTTCATAGTGGCTGCCAATCTTACTGGAGTGAGATGGTATCTTAGGGTGGTTTTGATTTGCATTTCTCTGACTGCTAGAGATGGTGAGCATTTTTTCATGTACTTGTTAATTGATTGTATGTCCTCCTCTGAGAAGTGTCTGTTCAGGTCCTTGGCCCATTTGTTGATTGGGTTATTTGTTATCTTATTGTTTAATTTTTTGAGTTCTTTGTATACTCTGGATATTAGGGCTCTATCTGAAGTGTGAGGAGTAAAAATTTGTTCCCAGGATGTAGGCTCCCTATTTACCTCTCTTATTGTTTCTCTTGCTGAGAAAAAACTTTTTAGTTTAAGTAAGTCCCATTTGTTGATTCTTGTTATTAACTCTTGTGCTATGGGTGTCCTATTAAGGAATTTCGAGCCCGACCCCGCAATATGTAGATCTGAGCCAACTTTTTCTTCTATCAGATGCAGAGTCTCTGATTTGATATCAAGCTCCTTGATCCATTTTGAGTTAACTTTTGTGCATGGCATGAGGAGGGGATTCAGTTTCATTTTGTTGCATATGGATTTCCAGTTTTCCCAACACCATTTGTTGAAGATGCTATCCTTCCTCCATTGCATGCTTTTAGCCCCTTTATCAAATATAAGAAAGTTGTAATTTTGTGGATTATTCTCTGTGTCCTCTATTCTGTACCATTGGTCCACCCGCCTGTTTTGGTACCAGTACCATGCTGTTTTTGTTACTATTGCTCTGTAATATAGTTTGAAATCTGGTATTGCTATACCGCCTGATTCACACTTCCTGCTTACAGAGTTGCTTTTGCTATTCTGGGTCTTTTATTTTTCCACATGAATTTCATGATTGCTTTATCTATTTCTACAAGAGATGTCATTGGGATTTTGATTGGCATTGCATTAAACCTATAGAGAACTTTTGGTAATATCGCCATTTTGATGATGTTAGTTCTGCCTATCCATGAACAGGGTATATTTTTCCATATTCTAAGATCTTCTTCTATTTCTCTCTTTAGGGTTCTGTAGTTTTCATTGTATAAATCTTTCATCTCTTTTGTTAGGTTGATTCCCAAGTATTTTATTTGTTTTTTGAGGATATTGTGAACGGGGTTTTTTTTCCTCACTTCCGTTTCAGAAGTTTTGTCACTGATATACAGAAATGCGTGTTGATTTTATATCCTGCCAGTTTGCTGAATTCATTTATTAGCTCTAGTAGTTTCTTTGTAGACCCTTTTGGGTCTTCTAGGTATAGGATCATATCATCTGCAAATAGTGATAATTTAAGTTCTTTTCCTATTTTTATGCTTTAATTGCTTTCGTCTAATTGCTCTGGCCAGTGTTTCGAGAACTATATTGAATAGAAGTGGTGAGAGAGGGCATCCCTGTCTTGTTCCAGATTTTAGAGGGAATGCCTTCAATTTTTCTCCATTCAGAATGATGCTAGCCTGAGGCTTAGCATAGATAGCTATTACAATGTTGAGGTAAGTTCCTGTTATCCCTAGGTTTTCTAATGTTTTGAACATAAAGGGATGCTGTACTTTGTCGAATGCTTTTTCTGCGTCTATCGAGATGATCATATGGTTCTTATTTTTAAGTCTATGATGTGGTGGATAACATTTATTGATTTCTGTATATTGAACCATCCTTGCATCCCAGGGATGAATCCTATTTGATCATGGTGCACAATTTTTTTGATGTGTTTTTGTATTCGATTCGCCAGAATTTTATTGAGGATTTTTGCATCTAGGTTCATTAGAGATATTGGTCTGTAGTTTTCTTTCTTTGAGGTATCTTTGTCTGGTTTTGGAATCAGGGTGATGTTGGCCTCATAGAATGAATTTGGAAGAGCTCCCTCTTTTTCTATTTCCTGAAATAATTTGAAAAGTATTGGTATTAATTCTTCTTTAAAGGTTTTGTAAAACTCTGCTGTATACCCATCCGGTCCTGGGCTTTTCTTGGTTGGTAGTCTTTTGATTGCTTCTTCTATTTCATCCATTGATATTGGTCTGTTCAAATTGTGTGTATCCTCCTGACTCAGTCTGGGCAAATCATATGACTTAAGAAATTTATCGATGTCTTCACTATCTTCTATTTTATTGGAATATAGGTTTTGAAAATAATTCCTAATTATCTTCTGTATTTCTGTAGTATCTGTTGTGATGTTGCCTTTTTCGTCCCGTATGTTAGTAATTTGAGTTCTCTCTCTTCTTCTCTTTGTTAGCATGGCTAAGGGTCTTTCGATCTTATTTATTTTTTCGAAGAACCAACTTTTAGTTTTGTTAATTTTTTCAATAGTTTCTTTTGTTTCCATTTCGTTGATTTCCGCTCTGATTCTAATTATTTCTTGCCTTCTGCTACATTTGCTGTTGTTTTGCTCTTCCTTTTCTAGGGCTTTGAGATGAAGTGTGAGCTCATTTATTTGTTGGTTTTTTCTTTTTTTGAGGAATGACCTCCAGGCGATGAATTTCCCTCTTAAAACTGCTTTCATTGTGTCCCATAGATTCCGATATGTTGTGTCTGTATTTTCATTTATCTGTAAGAATTTTTTGATTTCCTCCTTTATGTCTTCTGTAACCCATTGATCATTCAGTAACATATTGTTCATTTTCCATGTGATGTAGGATTTTTCTTTCCTTCTTTTATCATTGATTTCCAGTTTCATTCCATTATGATCAGATAAAATGCATGGTATTATCTCCACCCCTTTATATTTACTGAGAGTTGCCTTATGGCATAATATATGGTCTATTTTTGAGAAGGATCCATGTGCTGCTGGTGCATAAATATTGATAATCGTTATGTCTTGTTGGTGAGTGGTTCCTTTTAACAGTATATAATGTCCTTCCTTATCCCTTTTGATTAACTTAGTCTTAAAGTCGATTTTATTCGACATGAGGATGGCCACCCCTGCTTGCTTACAAGGACCGTGTGCGGTGGTATATTTTTTCCCATCTTTCACCCTCAGCCTGTGTATGTCTTTTCCAATCAGATGTGTCTCCAGGAGGCAGCATATTGTTGGATTTGTTTTTTTAATCCATGTTACCAGCCTATGTCGCTTTATTGGAGAGTTTAAGCCATTAACATTTAGAGTTACTATTGATATATGGTTTGTACTTCCAGCCATGCTTGATTATTTATCTTTTTTTTTTAATTTAGTTTGTTTCTCCATGATTAGCTTTCCCCCCACCCTCTGTCTTTACTGAGGCACTTCCCACTGATGGTTATTGTTTTTCATTTCTTCCTTGTATAGTGTTTTGCTCAAGATGCTTTGCAATGCTGGTTTTCTAGCTGCAGATCCTTTTAACTTTTGTTTATCATGAAAGATTTTTATTTTGTTTTCGTACCTGAAGCTTAATTTTGCTGGATACAAAATTCTTGGTTGGCATCCATTGTCTTTCAGTGTTTGAAACACGTTGTTCCAGGATCTTCTCGCTTTCAGCATCTGTGATGAAAAATCTATTGTTAACCTTATTGGTTTACCCCTGAATGTAACCTGCCTCCTTTCTCTTATAGCTTTTAATATTTTCTCTTTGTTCTGTATATTGGATATCTTCATAAAAATGTGTCTTGGTGTTGGTCTACTGTGATTTTGTATGCTTGGTGTCCTGTATGCATCTACAATTTGTATATCTGTTTCCTTTTTTATTTCTGGAAAGTTTTCTATAATTATTTCATTCAGCAGGTTGCTCATTCCCTTGGTTTGGACCTCTATACCTTCCTCTATCCCGATGACTGTTAAGTTTTGTTTTTTTATGTTATCCCATATCTCTTGGATGTTTTTCTCGTGATTTTTTTACCAGCCTTTCTGAGTTGGCTAGACTCTTTTCAAGATGATATATTTTGTCTTCATTATCTGACGTTCTGGCTTCTACTTGCTCCACTCTGTTAGTGATACTCTCATTTGAGTTTTTAATTTGGTTTATAGTTTTCCTTCTTTTCTAGAATTAATGTTTGATTGTTTTATAATCTCTATCTCCTGATAAAGATGCTTAATTTCTTCTTTTACCTAATTATGTAATTCATTTTCAATGTGTTCTTTCACTGTTTGAATTTGCTGTCTCATATCCTCTTTAAGGTTCCATTCCATCTGTCTAAGGTATTCCTTGAGTTCTTTATATGACCATTTTTTTGATGCCTCTAGGTCCTCCTGAATATTTAGGCTGTCCTGCATTGTTTGTACTCCTTTTCTTCCTTGCTTTTTCATGCTGCTTATGTTACTTCTTGTTCTGTTTGACTGCTGAGTTACTGTTTACTCCTATAAATTTATTTGATGCTTGGGAGGAAAGGTATTAGAAGGGAAGGGAAGAAGTCACTAAAGAGAATGAGAGTAAGCAGGTAGAATTCAAGGAAGAGGGAATAAGGAAATTAAAAAGAAATGAAAAGACAATAGAAAAAAAATAGAAAAGAAATAAATTCAAAAAAATAATAAAAAATATTAAAATTAAAATTTAAAAAAATGAAAAAAAATTTAAAAAAATAAAAAAACAACAAAAAAATGAAAATTAAAAAAAAACCCAAGTTAAAAAAAATTAATAAATGCAGTCTTAGAGTTTGATTAACTTCTCTTCCAGTAGGTAGAGCTGTGCCCACCAGGCCAAGCTTCTCCTCTCAATACGCGGGAACCAATCCCTGTGCAGCAGCTCCTCCTCCCAGACTGGGCGGGTCTCCAATCCTGAGTGCCTAGGGCCTCCTCTTGTGTCTAGTCACTTCCCCACTTTTCCTCAAGCCAGGCCCCACTCACGGGTGCCGCTCACCACAATACTGGCTACATGCCAGGTCTACTGCTCCCATGAGCCCTATTTTCATGAACGACTGGGCACACTCTCCCTGTTTGCCATTCCCTCAGACCCTAAGTTTGTAGAGCTTGGGGCTGAGAACCCTCAGTGAATTTTACTGCCCCTCCGGTAGCCACGCCTCCGTAGCTGGTGCAAGAGACCTCAGTTGTCAGCACTGGTGGGAGCGGTAGCCGGGAGTTCCGCCCCGTGGGTCCCGAGCCACTCCTGATTCCCTCAGTCTGACTATGGGGCTCACAGGAGAGCTGGGAGGGGCCCTTAAGGTTTCCCCGCTGTGTGGAGACGGAAGGCTACTGGGTTACACACCTGTCGCCGCCGGTGCCAATGAAGTTATCTCTTCTACCACATTCTGGTGACGTCAGTTCTCTGTCATGGTGGTATCCCATGCAAATGGCAACAGTTCTTTACCTTTGCTGGGTGACCAATGCAACGGGTGGGTCCTTACTGTCTCTCCCAAGCCCCGTTTCAATCCTGTGGCCACTGCCTATGAAGGCTCGGTTGGCCTTTACCTCCGTAGGTTCAGAAGGGCTGACCAGTTGTTTCAGCCGGATGGATCAGTGCTGAGTCGCAGCTGTTTGTCTGCGGGAAGCAGGCGAACGGGAGCTTGAATTCAGCCGATCCAGGCTCGGTGGGTGTTCTGAGAGGCCCAGACTGTTCGCCCCAGATCCACGTCAGCTCAGCATTCCCTAGTGATCCTGAGCAAACAGAATTTAGACGGTTTATGACTCCCTATGCCCGCGCAGCTGAAGAGGTCAGAGACTTGATCTCTCTGCGCCCGCCGCCATGTTGGATCCTAGTCCAATCTTAATCAGTATTTAACATTTTAGACATTACAATGGTAAGGAAGAACTAAGTAAACTCTTTGTTTGCAGTTGACACATTTTATGAGCAGTGAAATATCCCACCAGTAGAGAAAATTAGAAAAGATTGCAGAAGTAGATAGATTTTAAACTTATTCATTTGATTTTCTATAATGTGTCAGTTTATCCTCCCCCAAATTGGCATGTTGGAAAAAATGGATTACCTGCTTCAGAGTGTATAATTTTTTTTATACAATATGGCTAAATACTTAAGCATGGAATTTTTTGCTTTTAGAATTTCAATGTGGTTGTTTATTATAATTTTCATTCCTTGGCTACTTCATATTTTCTTTTATACCATTGAGAATAGTTCACATAGCTGCTTTAAAATCCTGACTGTTAATTCTAACATCTGGGTTGCCTATGATGTTTGTCTTTTCTTTTAAAAATATGTCACGTGTTCCTGTTTTTTCACGTGTCAAGTAACCTTAAACATTTTTATTTAAATCATAGAATAAATTTGAATGATATCATTGTGACTATTGTCCTGTGGAGACTCTGAATTTTGTATTCCTTTAGGCATTCTGATGTTTTTATTTTAGAAACAAATTAGCTTGATTATACTCCAACAGCACATTTTGTTTCCTGGGCACCCGTGCAATTTTAAGTTCAAATATTTTGGTTTCAAGAGGGCTATTTGGAGTTTGTCCTGTACATGTGTTCTTCAGAGAGCAGCCAGAGATTTGGGCAGAAATTATCAACAAAATTCAGATTTTCCCCTCTGTGGCTCTCTCTAGAATTCCTTCTTCAGTTTAGAGCAGCTGCTGTTGTCCCAAACTGTCTTTTGGTTCTCCGTTTTAAAAAGACTAAGGATATTCAGATGCACCTTTGTCCATCCAACAGGGCACAGAATGGGCCTCCCCTCACAGACTACACACCATTAGAAAACAAACAAAACAACTAGGAAACTCACCAGGGATTGTTCTCTTCTACTTTTATATGGATTCCTATAGTCTGCCTAATTTTGATCAGGGAGATTGAGCCCTTGGATGTTTGATATTTTGTCCAGAATTTATAGGTGATTTTGTGGCAGGAGTGGTCAGATGGGAGCTTATGTGACCATTACCTGAAGCAGATTCACCATTTACATGCAAGTGAAAAAAGAAATCCAGTCTATGAATGCCATTTCCCTAAAAAGAATCTTAGCTCTTTGGAGACTACCTTTCTTAACATGTTAGGTTTTTACTGACATGAATGAGAACATGTTAGATAATATAGAAAATAATTAGAAGTAAAATTAAAAACATTATCAGACCTTGAACAAAATTTGCAGTTTTTATAATTCTGTTTGTAACTTTGATTGTTTATACTTTTTAGCAACCAATAATAGTTAATTTTGATAAAATTAAAATCTGGTAGTTGGAGAGTTGAGTTTACTATTTGAGAATACATAAAGATTAAGATGGGTCAGATGAATACCAATAGCTAAAAAAAATGGGATTGAATATTATAAAATTATGGTACAGTAAGGGGAGTACTCTCAAAAGAGGACAAATTAAGGACAGTATAGGAGGATACTACTATTCATAGAGCAGGTAGTAAACAAATGGAAACTTAGAAGGAAGCAACCAACAAATGTAGATGTCTCAGACATTGCAATAATAATGACAACTTCACAGTGATTTACTAAAAGAAACAGTTTTGAGAATGGCAATTATGAAAACACACTTTCCATTTTAATTTAAAATGATTTAGCTTACCTTATCCGAAATGGTCTTAAAGTTTTTACCACATGGTGGCAGTATACCTCCATCTACTTTTTAAAAACCCATTTTGAGGATACCTGGGAAATCTTGTTTTTAACCTAGAAGTCAAAGCATTATATTAACCTTATTTTCATTTATGTTTGTTTCATATCAGCTTTCTACAACTAATCAAATACTATTTATTCCCTAGTAAAATTCAGTAGATCTACTGAGAGAAAGCATTATAAAAGCCAAAGCTTTTTTTCCATAATATGTGGTCAGATCAAAGGTGCCTCAATTATTACACTGATTTCAAAATTATGTCTTCCAAAAGCACTCAGAGATGTTGAAGTCACACAGGTACACAATTAATTTGACTAGACTTTGATCATATAATCCACTACTTCATGGAAAGTATGAAGTGAAAATTGTTGTAGAAATTTAATAGAGTATAATTCTTGACCTTTAAAAAGAAATAGCATGATGTGGCAATTTTATCAGATTTCTGTAATTTTCTTTCATATTTTTTTCTAGATCTTTAGTTGTTTGCAAATAATGTGTGATACTAACACCAGCAAATAGAGCTTACCTTTTACTTAAGCCTGGAATTTATAAGTGTCAGTGATATATAATTATAACACATTTTGATCTGTATTATGTATGTGAATTATGTGTAATACTTAATGTGTATGTACTTAACAGATATTTTTATTTTTATTCTCTTTGAAATTTTTGTGCATCTCATGCATCTAAGTTGTGGGAAGCTGTTTTGTTATTGTAGAGTTAATTCAATGTGCTTCTTTCATTACAAAGAAAGCAATGTTAATAATACTATGTAAGGTACTGAGTCTTAAGAAAGCTATTAAGTTTCATGAGGAAATGGTGAAATGTTTCTCTCTTATGAGAACTTTGGTAACTAGGAAGCAAAAAGTGTTTTGGTCAACAAAACTTCCTTGTTTAGAAACACAGTTATATTTCTGGAGAAAAATTCTGCAAGATTACCTGGAGGCTCAGCATAAGTATTCATATGTAAATAATCCAGTTAACTGTGTTTGTATGAAAATTAGATTTTTCATTAATGATAAATACTTGTTATTCAGGTTCTTGTGTTTCGGGAAGTATGAACTGTTTTCTGAAATTTCTTTTTATGCTGCTAAGCTGATGAGCATAAAATTCCTTTATAGGATACAGGTTTATAATGTTACCCTTCAATTATAATTATCCTAGAATGTTGAACATACTTGTTAGAAAACAATAATAGATATGCTTGTCTCTTAAAGTAAATAAACATGCTTAAAATTTAAATTCATGGACACCTTGTATTAGTCAGCTTTTCATCACAGTAACCAAAATACCCAACAAAAACAACCTAGAGGAGGAAAAGTTTATTGTGGGCTCACAGTTTTGGAGGTGCAACTCTGTTGCACTGAATCTGAGGGGAGGCAGGGAGCATCATGACAGAAGGGCCTGGGGGAGGAAAGCTGTTTTAGTTCATTGTAGCCAGAAAAAAGAGAGGAGAGAGAGAAAAGAAGTTAGGGAGAGAACATACAATCAATCCCCAAGGATATAGCCCTAGTGACCTACCTTCTCTAATCAAACCCTACCTGCTTATATTAGTTCTTTTCAATTATTAATCAATTAAATGGGTTGATCCACTTGTAATTCAATTATTTCACCTCTGAACATCCCTGCATGAACATAGGAGCTCTAGGGTGACACCTGATATCCAAATCATAACATACCTCAAGGGTTCTAATTTTGGGCTTAGCTGGAATTAAGAATCTCAGTTTTTAATAAATAATCCAGGATTTTAATGGGGCAGATTCATGGACCATGAACACAATTTAAAGATGAAAAAGTTTTATTTACCTATTAATTACAGTGAAAAATAATCTTTGACTTCTGAATTAAATTTCATGGTTTTAGCATTGTGTTTTAATGCTACTCTTTGTCTTTGGCATAAAAGTAATATATTTTAATGTGTTGAACAAATTTAAGAATATATTGAAATCACACTACCTGAAGCATTATAGCATGTTGTTACATTTCTTGCTTACATGTCTAAAACCTACCTATTGTGCTCTTACAAAACTATTGGATTTTTATAAGTAATGTGACTTATAAGTAAAAGAAATGAGGGGGAAAAAAGTTCATGGAAAAGTTATGAAAACAATTTTAATTACGGCATAAGAAAGAAGCTTCTTTTAGCTGATTATTTCATATGCATTAAATGAAGAAACAACATTTCAAAGAATATGACTTCATTTTCTACTACATTTATTATCTTAAGTTATTAGTAAGATTTTTAATTTCATGGATAGGTTTTGAGGGATTTATTAGATATTTATCAAGATAAAATTTTGAACCAAGTAACCAAGAGGGTGTTTCGTATTATGGAAGGAGAAATCAACTCACGAGGGACCTGTCCAAATACCTTGGATTAAATCCAGAGACATAATGACCACTTTATTGTCTCAATCTATGTAGTATGTCTCAATCCAAAATCTGCAGATATATTTTTAAGTGAGATTTCTTTTGGGTCTTTTTTAGTTTTATGATTTAATTTCTTTATTGTGATTTAATTAGTAAAAGTACATATAATGCGCAAATGTAAGAATTAATAAATGTATATACTACATGTTTGGGATTAATCATTTATAAGAGATTGCTGTTAATATTATGTCACTGTCCATATTTGCATTTAATTTTGTGATGGCATCACACCACAAATAATTTAAAAAGTAGGAATTAATATGTAAAATGGGCATTTCAGGCAAACAAGGGCTTAGGGCTGTACTGGATCACTGTATGTATAAAGATTTCATAGCTCATATAGAGAAAAAAATGTGCCCATATTGAGTCCTGATACTACTAGGTATAGCCTTGCCAAACTTGGACTCAAAATGAAATAACTCAATTTGTTTTTAACATTTTAACGTCTAATTATATATCCCATATAGACTACTCAATAGAATAACATTTTTAAAGTTGAATTTTATAGTCAGTTCAGACTACTGAATAGAATAAGCCTTACTGTTTTAGATTTAGTTGAAAGAAGTGGGGGGGAAAGGGGATTCTAGAAGATGACAATATTAATGGATCCCCCTCACCCACCCCTGGAATTCCAGTTATCTGATTTTATATATTTATTGATTGATTATATATTTTCTTCTGATACATGACTGCTCAAGTCTTTGGCCCATTTGTTGATTGGATTATTGTTTTTTAGGTGTTAGGGTTTTTGAGTTCTTTATTCTAGAGATTAGTGCTCTATCTGTGCATGTGATAAAAATTTGCTCCCATTCTGTAGGCTTTCTATTCACCTCACTGATTATTTCTTTTGCTGAGAAGAAGCTTTTGAGTTTGAATTCATCCCATTTATTGATTCTTGATTTTAATTCTTGCACTATAGGAGTCTTATTAAGAAAGTTGTTCACCCTTAGTATCTTAAAATAATTTATTATTTATCACATCTCTGAAGGTTGATAGGTTCAGCGGAGTATTTCTCACCTGACTGACGTTTGAGTCATTTGTCATCTGAAGTCTTCTTTAATTTGGAGAGAGGATAGAATGGCAGGCAAATCATTTCCCATTTGGGTCTCTAAAGGACCTTTTAACAAAGCATGCTTTCAGGAAACTCAGACTAAACTCAAGGGTGTTAAAGACCTAACTTCAAAATCCCAGTACCCTATATCTGCCACTTTCTGATGGCTAAGCAAATCATTTAGTGAAATATTTTCTACTTCTCAGTCAGGGAAAGCTTACATACAAAAGGAAGAAATTCTTAGAAGTCATATTGGGGATAGAAAATCCCAGCATTTGGGATTTTCTCCCCAAACCAGAGTAAGACCCTGGAGACAGTACAAGATAATGCTGTGTAGAAGCAGAACAGATTATTGGCAGAGCTTGGCCTATAGAAATGTATGGATCTCTCTCCCAGTATGGATTGTTTTCTTTGCCTCCAGAAAGCTGAGGAACACACCAAAGTTTTCCATTTAAAGAAAGAGTTTTTTGTTAATATACTTTGTCTAACACCAGAGATATGAAAAAATTGTGCTCTATATGTATAATATGAATTGTAACGCATTCTGCAGTCATATATAACAAATTAGAATAAAAATTTTTTTAAAAGGAAAAGGGGAAGTTAAAAAAAAGTTTTTCATATTGATCTTCAAGCAAACCTATCCCTCTGTCTATAAGAAATATGCTTAATGCAAATTAATAAGGAAATATTGAAAAAAGGATGGACTAAAAGTTATAGGAAAAAAGAGCAGGAAGGTAATATTAATGTCAGATAAGGTGGATCTAAGACAAAAACCCCCAAACAGGCTGACAAAGTACATGAGTAATAAAAGGTGATTTTGTAGTCATACAATTTTACATAGCAAATGACAGTAATTGTAGAATAAAAATTTTGGAAAAATGGGAATGTGATGAAATGCTATAGTGTTTAGGAAACTTGATATGCTTTTTTGAGAATGGGATAGATGTAATGGAAAAAAAATAAATATTAGAAGATCTAATTCTATCATAATTTTGATGCACCTGCTATACAGAAAACCTAACTTTCTTGATCAGAGAATAATTTTTTTAAATGTCAATGAAGAATTTACAAAACTATCATGTTTGTTCTCAGTCATATGATAAAGTAGTAAATTTTTTAGGTACAGGTTTTATAGTTTATTTTTGTTATAATATAGTAAAACCAGAGGAAAAAATAAAAGGTGAAGGGAATTAAAATTGGTAGTTAAGGAGCATATCTTTTGGATCAAATAGGAAACAAAAACTGAAACAAGAAAGCAATGAAAATATTTTATATCAAAATTCTGAAAGCTGTGCCAAAGGAAAATCTTTAGCCTTAAAATGCCTTTACTATTATTAAATAGAGAGGCAAAATAAATTAATATGTTACTCATCTTGAAGAAAGCAGAAAAATTGTCGGGTATGGTGACACATGCCTATAATCCCAGCAGCTTGGGAGGCTAAGGTAGGAGGATATGAGTTCAAAGCCAGCCTGAGCAATTTAACAAGGCTCTAAGCAACTTAGCAAGACCCTGTCTCTAAATATAAAAAGGTGTGGGGATGTGGCTCAGTGGTTGCGTACCCCTGGGTTCAACCATTTAAAAAAAAAAAAAAGGCAGAAAAATGGGGTGGGGCTGTAGGTCTGAGGTAGAACACTTGTCTCACATGAGGCACTGGGTTCTATCCTCGGCACCACATAAAAATAAATACATGAAAAGATACTTTGTCCATTTACAATTTTTTTTAAAGCAGGAAAAAAAATGAATAAGAGTAAGGTGTTTGGAATTAATGAGCATTAATGAAGAGAATTTGCATCTATATAACAACAAACTTGAAACCCAAAAGTAAAGTGAGGCAACAAAATGTAACTTACTAAATTGACAAAAGTGAAGAACTTGAATAGAATGGTTACCATAGAAATATTACAAAGGTGAATGAAGGTGTACAATGATAAGGTTACCACTAGATTCATTGATAGATTTACCTAGGTATTTCTAGAAAGTCATGTGATTCCAGTATATTATACTCTACCAGACAATTGAAAAAAGGTGGAAAGTTCTAAGAAATAATACAAAAGCAAAGGGGGAAAAAAGCATAAGCCAGTTTTACTTACTACTACTGATGCAAATAATCAAAACATTGACAAATATTGTATCAAAAGACTAATACTTAAGTCAGGTTCAGTGGCCACGCCTGTAATCCCAGGGCCTCAGGAGACTTAGGCAGGAGGATCTGGAGTTCAAAGCCAGCCTCAGCAATAGTGAGGTGCTAAGTAACTCATCGAGACCCTGTCTCTAAATAAAATACAAAATAGGGCTGGGGATGTGGCTCAGTGGTTGAATGCCTCTGAGTTCAATAGCCAGTGGTACCCGGCTCCTCCATCCAAAAAAAAAAAAAAAGACTAAGATGATACAAAGTATATTTCAGGACAGAAACAGTAGGCCATTACATCAGGAAGTTACAGAATAGCCTTGTGAACATGTCAGTAAATGCAACAGTATTCTACACTAAGCTTTTATAATTTTCTTATGTAAGCCCATTGTCTTCCTTGCAAAAAAAATATTTCTCCCATGGCCATTTCTAGCAAGGAAGGTAATAGACTTATATGAAAACTATAAACTCTTAGTGTTGAACATGGAAATACTTGGAAGGGATTCAGGCTATAAAATAGCATATTTTCTACTATTAATATTTTAATCAAATAGAGTTAAATTTTATTCCAGTATTTTTGATTATTTGGGAAGGGGAAGTTGGAGTGAAGAAGTACAGTGCAGGTTTGGATGTTGATAAATTATTTTAGTCTATATGAAAAAATAAATGCCCCAGAATGCCATGAAAAAGAAGATGCAGGTGGGGTAAGGTGAGAAGTGCTATACCAACCAAAAGCTCAATATAAACTTCAAAACTTACTTGGTTATTTAAAAGTGGTATTGGCATAGAATCAGACAAACAACTGTGGAACAGGATAAAGAAATAGAGTTAATTATATACTACAAGAGTGGTAGTTCAGTTTAGTTGAAAAGAATTATGGGGCCTTAGTACAAGTGGATTCTAATCTGTTAAAGTTTACCCTCACAGTTTATATGCTATACAAATTAATTCCTTGTGAGTTTAAAATTTAGGGGAAAAAAATTAGGCAATTACTGGAATAATCCCAGAGGTTTTTAACATATGGTCCACAAATCTTCAGGGGGTAGCAGAAAGAAATTATTGCCACTTCTAACTAAAATGTGGCATTTCCTTCAATTACAAATACAGATAGAAAATACAACAAGATTACCAATTTCTGTGAATGGCAACATATGAAACCTGATATTTTAATATCACAGTGTAGTTATTGCAGATATCTTTAGAGTTTATGCTTGTGGTACTTCAGCATTATTGTAGTTATTAGACTTTAGACCCTTTACTAAGTATTGTCTTTAATGCATTTGTAAAGAAGGACATACATTTTCAAAATATTTTGATAGTTTTAATTCAGTATAATTTATTTTCTTTATAATTTCACATATTTTAACTTAAAATTTTAGAAACAATCTCTGGTTTCACCAGCATCGTCAAATTGCTAATGCGGCCCATGACAAAAGGACTTTAAAATATCCTTAATTTAGATGATTATTAACAGTGCTTCTCAAACTGTAATATGAATCTTCTTGGGATCTTGTTAAACTGAAGTCTGAAGCATTTGTTCTGGGATGGCAACCCAAGATCATTCATTTTTAATAAGACTCCCAGGTGGGATAGTGCTCCCAGCCTAGGCCAGTCCATGGACTGCACTGAGTACCCAAGTTCTGGAACTGAACTGTCCATTCTAGTAGTCACAACTACATGTTATTATTTGAATTTACATTCATTTAGATTCAGTTTTTCAGTGTCACTAGCTACTAGTGGTAAATGGCTACCATATTAGATGATGCAGATATAGAACATTTTCATCATTATGGAAAGTTTTAGAGGACAGCAAACTGTTCTTATGGGTAAAGACTGTAAATAGACATTTCATCAGAAGTACAAATCCAAATGGCCAGATGTTCAAACTTGCTAACATTTGGGGAAATAAAATTTTAGTAACAATGAGAGCTGAGGTTGCAAAAAGAAAAAACTCTAATACGTATGCAGGCATAATTTTAAAAATATACATGTTACTGGAGGAAATATGAATTGTTGCAGCCTTTTGGACAGATGTCTTGCAACATTGATTGAAATGAAAAATAAGCGTCCTTCAACACATACCCCACTATTGTGACTGTGTTTCATAAAGTACTAGGCTATGTTTACTGTAGCATTGTTTCTGGCAGCTAACTGTGGACAGGCAGGTAGTGGAAGGGAGGAGAAAGGACTAGAAACAAATGCCCATCACTACAACAAGGAAATGGTTGCACATAAACCATAATACAGTCTGCACCATGGAATATTGTGCAGCCATTAACCTGAATAAATTAGAAAATATCAATTTATTTAGGTTTTTCATAAGACAGTGTTAAGTGAGAAAACCTGACTGCAGAAATCAAAAATTCAAGTATTCCATTTTGTTGTTGAGGGAGAAATGACCACTCTGTCTATATGTGTGAGTGTATGTGTGTGTGTGTGAGAATATGGACATGGAGAAGAATAGGGAAAAATTTGTCTTACTTTACATGACCTACCTAGGGATGAGGGTAAATAGGAGGAGAGAGAGAAAGGAGATTCTTTTAAAGTTCTACTCTGAAACTCAGTGCATATGATAATTCCAATATGCATTTCATTTGTTTATGTAATTATTCATATTTGTTAAAATAGTTAAAATATAAAATTATGGCAATTTACAAGTAAAACAACGTTCTTGCCATAAAAGAATAATCTTTTTTTGCCATACATCCCCACTTGCTTCAAGAACAAAAGAAAATTTATTTTAACTTGACTCTTATGGGTGAATCAACTTAATCCTTTTATCCTTTCTGTGCTTGTTTGTTAATACTTCAATCTCAACCACTAAAAAGGTACGGAAAGCTATTCTTTTTTACATTTAAAGTCTTTGGTTAACAGGTGATATTTTAAAGATAATTTATTAAATCTCAAACATTAAGACTTAATTTATTTAGTTCAATCATATTAAGTATCTATTGAAAATTGATTCTTCAAATTTGTTTCAATAATTTCCTAAATAAAATATTAGGTATATAAATTGTCTCCCATCACATCATCATAGTGTTTTGTAATGGTCTAATCCACTAGATCCATGAGCTAGGGGTTATGTCTTAATACCAACAACAATGGGTTAACAGAATAACAGGCTCATAATAAATAATAAGTGAGCTAATGAATTAATCAGTTTACTTACTTTGCAGAAACAGCAGTTAAGTCCAGAAAAATTGATTTGCTACAGTAGTAAGTAGCAGTCAGAATTAGAATTCATGTGTCTTGTTCCAATCTACAGTCTACCACACTTGATGAAAGTTCCCTTTTCCATATAAATTATATGATTTTTTCCCTTTAAAAGGCTTAAACTTTTAAGTTCAAATTCACAATTATTCAAACAGATATAACTGGAAAATTACCATGTAATTTATTAAATTTTCTTTTTAACCTGTAGCAGACTTTTAATACTTCAGTTTTGTCTATCTTCAGAAGTCAAAGATTTTCAAAAATAGTAATACATTTCTTAAAAAGCTTAAAGGCAAAGAGTAGACTCTGGCAGAACAGACTCTGTTGTTATATAAATGGAAGTATGTAACAATCAAAGGTTAATTAGGTTCCTTGTTAATTGTTGGTTGCTTGGATTAGATTATTGATAATGTGAAACTGGGAATTCTGAAGAATGAGTTCTCTATTACCCAAAACAGCTAACGAAGCCACTTTTTATCATTCACTGAGATGCTCTCTAATGTAGGCTGCTTCTGATCGAATCACTGATACTGAGGTAAATGTCATAATATTGTGTTTCCATTTCTTAGTTTCCCTATCTCCTCATAGTCCAGGGATAATTTCATTTATTAAAGTTTTATTTTGATAAGTAAGTTGCCACTTTCTTCTCATTTTACATGGTACAAGACAAAAGATTTAAATGATGCTTAGAAAATTATCATCTCCAAAGTAATTGCTTTTTGGTTACACAGTTGCTATTTAAAATGTGTTTATTTAATACCATATTTGAATACTTAACTATTCCTTACAGAAACACATTTGATGTTACTTCTTCAAATTATTTTTTAATATATTTTATTTTTAGTTGTAGATGGACACAGTTCCTTTATTTGATTTATTTATTTTTATGTGGTGCAGAGGATCAAACCCAGTGCCTCATATGTGCTAGGCAAGCACTCTACCACTGAGCTACAAACCCATCCCTGCTTGATGGATTTTTACAGAGCAAACACACCCAATTAACAACCACTCGGGTCAAGAAATAGAAGCCCCATTTGTGCTGTCTTTCTCAAAATCTTTAGAAAAATTTTACATATATGATGCATAGAATGCTATTTCAGCTGTGGTTATTTTCAATTGGAAAATAATTTGTTAAGTACAAACATTTCCTATACTTTGAGTATAGTTATTTTAAATGTTAGTGCTTTTAATATTAATTCATTCTACAAGCATTTCCAGTGTAATGACTGTTAAGGGTACTGGGTGTATGGAGGAGAGGTCTTTAAGGAGCTCAGAATCATATGTGGATATATATAGGGAAAGGGGATTTTATGGACAAAACAAGAAACATACCATTATAGTAATAGATTTACTATTTTCAGGCTAGATGTAGCTTGCCTTATTTCATTGTATGAATCATTTAGAAGACAGAAAAGGTGACATTAACTCTAGCACTTCAGAATCCATTACGTTTCTGACAGGTAGAAAGCTGCCATTAGCAAACAGTTTAAATCGTCTCAATGGCTTGGATCATTCTTTTTTTCCCTGTGTAATTTTTTTCTTTAAAAAAAAAAAAAAATTCAGGGCCTGGGATCATGGCTTAGTGGTAGAGCATTTGCCTTACATATGTGAGGCACTGGGTTCGATTCTTAGCACTGCATATAAATAAATGAATAAAATAAAGTTCTGTCAACAATTAAAAAAAAAATTACACTTTCCTGTTAACCTACTTACTTTTATGCAGAAATTTTTGGTTAGAAAGATTTGGTGAATTGAAATTGTGTCTGATTCTTTATGTTTGAAAAGATTACATTTATTGCATCTCTTGTTTTACTCTATGTAATGTCCTATTTTTGCTTCCCATTTTCAACAGACATTAATCACACACTTCATATTTAATTTTTTTTAATTGGTTGTTCACAACATTACAAAGCTCTTGACATATCATATTTCATACATTAGATTGAAGTGGGTTATGAACTCCCAATTTTTACCCCAAATGCAGATTGCAGAATCACGTCCGTTACACATCCACAATTTTACATAATGCCCAATTAGTAATTGTTGTATTCTGCTACCTTTCCTATCCTCTACTATCCCCCCTCCCCTTCCCTCACATCTTCTCTCTCTACCCCATCTACTGTAATTCATTTCTCTCCTTGTTTATTTTCCCATTCCCCTCACAACCACTTATATGTAATTTTGTATAGCAATGAGGGTCTCCCTTCATTTCCATGCAATTTCCCTTTTCTCTCCCTTTCCCTCCCATCTCATGTCTCTGTTTAATGTTAATCTTTTCTTCCTGCTCTTCCTCTCTGGTCTGTTCATAGTTGCTCTCATTATATCAAAGAAGACATTTGGTATTTGTTTTTTAGGAATTGGCTAGCTTCACTGAGCATAATCTGCTCTAGTGCCATCCATTTCCCTGCAAATTCCATGATTTTGTCATTTTTTAGTGCTGTGTAGTACTCCACTGTGTATAGATGCCACATTTTTTTATCCATTCATCTATTGAAGGGCATCTGGGTTGGTTCCACAGTCTAGCTATTGTGAATTGTGCTGCTATGAACATCGATGTGGCAGTATCCCTGTAGCATGTTCTTTTAAGGTCTTCAGGGAATATTCCCACAACGGCAATAGTAGGGTCAAATGGTGGTTCCATTCCCAGCTTTCCCAGAAATCTCCATACTGCTTTCCAAATTGGCCTCACCAATTTGCAGTCCCACCAGCAATGTACAAGTGTACCCTTTTCTCCACATCCTCGCCAGCACTTGTTGTTGTTTGACTTCATAATGGCTGCCAATCTTACTGGAGTGAGATGGTATCTTAGGGTGGTTTTGATTTGCATTTCTCTGACTGCTAGAGATGGTGAGCATTTTTTCATGTACTTGTTAATTGATTGTATGTCCTCCTCTGAGAAGTGTCTGTTCAGGTCCTTGGCCCATTTGTTGATTGGGTTATTTGTTATCTTATTGTTTAATTTTTTGAGTTCTTTGTATACTCTGGATATTAGGGCTCTATCTGAAGTGTGAGGAGTAAAAATTTGTTCCCAGGATGTAGGCTCCCTATTTACCTCTCTTATTGTTTCTCTTGCTGAGAAAAAACTTTTTAGTTTAAGTAAGTCCCATTTGTTGATCCTTGTTATTAACTCTTGTGCTATGGGTGTCCTATTAAGGAATTTCGAGCCCGACCCCACAATATGTAGATCAGAGCCAACTTTTTCTTCTATCAGACGCAGAGTCTCTGATTTGATATCAAGCTCCTTGATCCATTTTGAGTTAACTTTTGTGCCTGGCTAGAGAAAGGGATTCAGTTTCATCTTGTTGCATATAGATTTCCAGTTTTCCCAACACCATTTGTTGAAGATGCTATCCTTCCTCCATTGCATGCTTTTAGCCCCTTTATCAAATATAAGATAGTTGTAACTTTGTGGATTATTCTCTGTGTCCTCTATTCTGTACCATTGGTCCACCCGCCTGTTTTGGTACCAGTACCATGCTGTTTTTGTCACTATTACTCTGTAATATAGTTTGAAATCTGGTATTACTATACTGCCTGATTCACACTTCCTGCTTAGAATTGCTTTTGCTATTCTGGGTCTTTTATTTTTCCATATGAATTTCATGATTGCTTTATCTATTTCTACAAGAAATGCCGTTGGGATTTTGATTGGCATTGCATTAAACCTATAGAGAACTTTTGGTAATATCACCATTTTGATAATGTTAGTTCTGCCTATCCATGAACAGGGTATATTTTTCCATCTTCTAAGATCATCTTCTACTTCTCTCTTTAGGGTTCTGTAGTTTTCATTGTATAAATCTTTCTCCTCTTTTGTTAGGTTGATTCCCAAGTATTTTTTTTTTTTTGAGGATATTGTGAGTGGAATATTTTTCCTCATTTCCATTTCAGAAGTTTTGTCACTGATATACAGAAATGCCTTTGATTTATGTGTGTTGATTTTATATCCTGCCACTTTGCTGAATTCATTTATTAGTTCTAGTAGTTTCTTTGTAGACCCTTTTGTGTCTTCTAGGAATAGAATCATGTCATCTGCAAATAGTGATAATTTAAGTTCTTCTTTTCCTATTTTTATGCCTTTAATTTCTTTTGTCTGTCTAATTGCTCTGGCTAGTATTTCAAGGACTAAATTAAATAGAAGTGGTGAGAGTGGGCATCCCTGTCTTGGTCCAGATTTTAGAGGAAATGCCTTCAATTTTTCTCCATTCAGAATGATGCTAGCCTAAGGCTTAGCATAGATAGCTTTTACAATGTAAGTTCCTGTTATCCCTAGTTTTTCTAATGTTTTGAACATAAAGGGATGCTGTACTTTGTCGAATGCTTTTTCTGCGTCTATTGAGATGATCATATGGTTCTTATCTTTAAGTCTATCGATGTGGTGAATAACATTTATTGATTTCTGTATATTGAACCATCCTTGCATCCCAGGGATGAATCCTATTTGATCATGGTGCACAATTTTTTTGATGTGTTTTTGTATTCGATTCGCCAGAATTTTATTGAGGATTTTTGCATCTAGGTTCATTAGAGATATTGGTCTGTAGTTTTCTTCCTTTGAGGTGTCTTTGTCTGGTTTCGGAATCAGGGTGATGTTGGCCTCATAGAATGAATTTGGAAGAGCTCCCTCTTTTTCTATTTCCTGAAATAATTTGAAAAGTATTGGTGTTAATTCTTCTTTAAAGGTTTTGTAAAACTCTGCTGTATACCCATCCGGTCCTGGGCTTTTCTTGGTTGGTAGTCTTTTGATTGCTTCTTCATTTTCATCCATTGATATTGGTCTGTTCAAATTGTGTGTATCCTCCTGACTCAGTCTGGGCAAATCATATGACTTAAGAAATTTATCGATGTCTTCACTATCTTCTTTTTTATTGGAGTATAGGTTTTCAAAATAATTTCTAATTGTCTTCTGTATTTCTGTAGCATCTCTTGTGATATTGCCTTTTTCATCCTGTATGTTAGTAATTTGAGTTCTCTCTCTTCTTCTCTTCGTTAGCATGGCTAAGGGTCTGTCGATCTTATTTATTTTTTCGAAGAACCAACTTTTAGTTTTGTTAATTTTTTCAATAGTTTCTTTTGTTTCAATTTCATTGATTTCCGCTCTGATTTTAATTATTTCTTGCCTTCTGCTACATTTGCTGTTGTTTTGCTCTTCCTTTTCTAGGGCTTTGAGATGAAGTGTGAGCTCATTTATTTGTTGGTTTTTTCTTTTTTTGAGGAATGACCTCCAGGCGATGAATTTCCCTCTTAAAACTGCTTTCATTGTGTCCCATAGATTCCGATATGTTGTGTCTGTATTTTCATTTATCTGTAAGAATTTTTTGATTTCCTCCTTTATGTCTTCTGTAACCCATTGATCATTCAGTAACATATTGTTCATTTTCCATGTGATGTAGGATTTTTCCTTCCTTCTTTTATCATTGATTTCCAGTTTCATTCCATTATGATGATCAGATAAAATGCATGGTATTATCTCCACCCCTTTATATTTACTGAGGGTTGCCCTATGGCATAATATATGGTCTATTTTTGAGAAGGATCCATGTGCTGCTGAGAAAAAAGTATATCCATTTGATGATGGTTGATATATTCTATATATGTCAGTTAAGTCTAGGTTATTGATTGTGGTATTGAGTTCTATAGTTTCTTTATTCAGCTTGTGTTTGGAGGATCTGTCCAGTGGTGAGAGAGGTGTGTTGAAGTCACCCATAATTATTGTGTTGTGGTCTTGAACTTGAGGAGAATTTGTTTTATGAATGTTGAAGCACCATTATTTGGTGCATAAATATTGATAATCGTTATGTCTTGTTGGTGAGTGGTTCCTTTTAACAGTATATAATGTCCTTCCTTATCCCTTTTGATTAACATAGTCTTGAAGTCGATTTTATTTGACATGAGGATGGCCACCCCTGCTTGCTTACAAGGACCGTGTGCGGTGGTATATTTTTTCCCATCTTTCACCTTCAGCCTGTGTATGTCTTTTCCAATCAGATGTGTCTTCTGGAGGCAGCATATTGTTGGATTTGTTTTTTTAATCCATGTTACCAGCCTATGTCGCTTTATTGGAGAGTTTAAGCCATTAACATTTAGAGTTACTATTGATATATGGTTTTTACTTCCATCCATGTTTGATTATTTATCCTTTTTTAAAAAAATTTAGTTTGTTTCTCCATGATTATCTTTCCCTTCGCCCTCTGTCTTTACCGAGGCACTTCCCACTGATGGTTTTGGTTATTGTTTTTCATTTCTTCCTTGTGTAGTGTTTTGCTCAAAATGCTTTGCAATGCTGGTTTTCTGGCTGGAAATTCTTTTAACTTTTGTTTATCATGGAAAGATTTTTATTTCTTTGTCATACCTGAAGCTTAATTTTGCTGGATACAGAATTCTTGGTTGGCATCCATTGTCTTTCAGTGTTTGAAATACATTGTTCCATGACCTCTTGCTTTCAGCGTCTGTGATGAAAAATCCGTTGTTAACCTTATTGTTTTACCCCTGAATGTAATCTGCCTCCTTTCTCTTGTAGCTTTCAATATTTTCTCTTTGTTCTGTATATTGGATATCTTCATAACAATGTGTCTTGGCGTTGGTCTACTGTGATTCTGTGTGCTCGGTGTCCTGTATGCATCTTCAATTTGTATATCTGTTTCCTTTTTTATTTCTGGAAAGTTTTCTGTAATTATTTTATTCAGCAGGTTACTCATTCCCTTGGTTTGAATCTCTGTACCTTCTTCTATCCCAATGACTTGTAAGTTTGATATTTTTATGTTATCCCATAACTCTTGGATGTTTTTCTCGTGATTTTTTTACCAGCCTTTCTGAGTTGGCTAGACTCTTTTCAAGATGATATATTTTGTCCTCATTATCTGACATTCTGGCTTCTACTTGCTCCACTCTGTTAGTGATACTCTCAATTGAGTTTTTAATTTGGTTTATCGTTTTCTTCTTTTCTAGAATTATTGTTTGATTATTTTTTACAATCTCTATCTCCTGATAAAGATGCTTAACAACTTCTTTTATCTGTTTATATAATTCATTCGCAATGTGTTCTTTTGCTGCTTGAATTTGCTGTCTCGTATCCTCTTTAAGGTTCCATTCCATCTGTCTAAGGTGTTCCTTGAGTTCTTTATATGACCATTTTTCTGATGCCTCTAGGTCCTCCTCAATATTTAGGCTGTCCTGCATTGTTTGTACTCCTTTTCTTCCTTGCTTTTTCATGCTGCTCATGTTACTTCTTGTTCTGTTTGACTGCTGAGTTACTGTTTACTCCTATAAATTTATTTGATGCTTGGGAGGAAAGGTATTAGAAGGGAAGGGAAGAAGTCACTAAAGAGAATGAGAGTAAGCAGGTAGAATTCAAGGAAGGGGGAATAAGAAAATTGAAAAGAAATGAAAAGACAAAAGAAGAAAAAAATAGGAAATTAAAAGAGAAAAAAATTAAAAAAAAATAATAATAAAAAAATAAAAATTAAAATTAGAAGAAAAAAATTTAAAAATAATTTTAAAAAATTTAAAAAACAACAAGAAAGAAAAATGAAAATGAAAAAAAACCCAAATCAAAAAAAAGAAAAAAAAACTAATAAATGCAGTCTTAGAGTTTGATTAACTTCTCTTCCAGTAGGTGGCGCTGTGCCCACCAGGCCAAGCTTCTCCTCTCAATACGTGGGAACCAATCACTGTGCAGCAGCTCCTCCTCCCAGACTGGGCGGGTCTCCAATCCTGAGTGCCTAGGGCCTCCTCTTGTGTCTAGTCACTTCCCCACTTTTCCTCAAGCCAGGCCCCTCTCACGGGTGCCGCTCACCACAATACTGGCTACACGCCAGGTCTGCTGCTCCCGGGAGCCCTGTTTTCATGAACGACTGGGCACACTCTCCGTTTGCCATTCCCTCAGACCCTAAGTTTGTAGAGCTTGGGGCTGAGAATTTCAGCGAATTTTACTTGCCCTCCGGTAGCCACGCCCCCGGGAGCTGGTGCAAGAGTCCTCAGTTGTCAGCACTGGTGGGAGCGATAGCCGGGAGTTCCGCGCCACGTCTGATTCCCTCGGTCTGGCTATCGCGCTCACGGGAGAGCTGGGAGGGGCCCTTAAGGTTTCCCCGCTGTTTGGAGAGGGAAGGCTAGGGGATTACACAGCTGTAGCCGCAGGTTTCTATGAAGTTATCTCCTCCGCCGCAGTCTGATGACGTCAGTTCTCTGCCATGGTGGTATCTCTTGCAAATGGCGACAGTTCGTTTCCCTTTGCCGGGTGACCAATGCAATGGGTGGGTCCTTACTGTCTCTCCCAAGCCCCGTTTCAAACCTGTGGCCACTACCTATGAAGGCTCGGTTGGCATTTACCTCCGTAGGATCAGAAGGGCCGACCAGTTGTTTCAGCCGGATGGATTAGTGCTGAGTCGCAGCTGTTTGTCTGCGGGAAGCAGGCGAACGGGAGCTTGAATTCAGCCGATCCAGGCTCGGTGGGTGTTCTGAGAGGCCCAGACTGTTCGCCCCAGATCCACGTCAGCTCAGCATTGCCTAGTGATCCTGAGCAAACAGCATTTAGATTGTTTACAACTCCCTATGCCCTCACAGCTGAAGAGGTCAGAGTTGATCTCTCCGCGCCAGCCGCCACGTTGGAATTCTCCACACCTTATATTTAAAACACAGAGGACTAGATTATAGAAAACTTCTAAAAATTTTCTGTATGTTGTAGGAGGCAAGTAATGTCAGCTCTCCTCACATGCAATACCTTTTCTGACAGAAGAACCAGGTGCTATAAGAAAAGATAATGTGGACATCTAACTCAAAATTGCAGCTTAGTCTTCCCACAGAAGTTGATGCTGAACTTAGGTCAGGGAAGAATGCTGATGGTAATACAAAATAATCTTTTCTCTTGTTTTTAGTGTCATCCACAAAGTCTACAGTCTTAAGGTTTTGTCTCTTATTTAAGGGAAGATGTTATTTTCCACATTTTTCAGTGCTATACCTTTTTCTATTTTAGTTTGTAATAAGTGAAGCAAAGTAATCATTTTTATTTTCAGTTGAAAAGTTCTAAGCAAAGTATTAGTAGGAAATATACATTTCTATACTGAATTTCTGCCTGTATTTTCTTATATGGTGTTTAAAGAAAGTTTTAATGTACATATATATGCTTATATATTACATGATATATATGTACCCATATATGCAGACATATTTATTTTACACGTAGACAGACACCATATTATCTCCCATGGAACTGCTATCTCCACCAGGAGTTCATATCCATATATTTTAAAGTCAGATGCCAATATCCTCCTTAGATGTTTACCCTTTTAGATCTTTGTACTACCACCTTCACAAAACCTCTGCTTCTTTGTGTACTCAGGTCATCTGGATACTCTACCTTATACCCTTCCTCTTTGCAGACCACTGGAACATTCTCTTAATATAGTGAAAGTCTTGCTGTAGATTTAGTCCTCCTTTTCACTTCAACTGCTGCCTGTGTTACTTCTGTGATTCACCTACAACCCTGAACTTTTATTTCATTGATCTTCTCATCTCTGGATATTGCCTCTTCTCTACTTTAACACTGTCTTATTGCCCACATTCTGTTACTTGCTACCAGAATTGATTTACTTCTGAAGTTATTAATTCAGTTTGATCCACTGAATATATTGCTTCCTGTATTTCCACTTTTCTGAATCATCTGCTTTCAACTCATCTTTAACAAAATTTTCAATCTCATATGATTTATCAGTCTCTTCCTAAATCTGTCTTCCTTCCTCATGATGCATGTTAGCAGTCTTAAGCCTTCTACCATTATTCTTTAATTCTTCCTCAATTTCTTTTTTCAAAGTAGCCTGAGAAAAACTTAACTCTCCCTTTTTTAACAGAGTACTCCTGGAGAAAAATCACATAAGGAGTAACAAGCACTACAAGTTAATTGTTACCAGCTTCAGGTGGGCTCACACAATTATACTGTGGTCCTGTTTTTTCTAGTTTTCTCATTTTCTTCAGAAACTAATTTAGGCATTCGCCACCCTGCTCACATTTCCAGCTTTTACTTTTCCTTCTCACTGTCAACGGATGACTTGGTCTTTGATTTCACAGAGAAAATGGAAGTCCTCAGATGAGAAATTCCACAATTTCATGCCACCAAACCTACGCACTTACTTCCATATATACTCATTCCAATTTGTTTGTTCTTCTTGCATATAGTGGGATGACTCTTGTCCTCAATGAATAAAAAAATCTTATATGCCTTTGGAAACTAGGTGGATAATATAAATATGTGAAGCATTAGGATAAGGAGTTTTCTGTGACCTGAGGCAAGTTGATAAACGCTATAAAAAATTAGGTTTTTAATACTGTGTATTAGGGTGGAAAAATGTCTTCTATGACAAGGGTAGCTGCTGATCCCATTCCCTAAGTCCTCTCTGGGTATTTGCCCTCTATAATTCCTCTTTTCTCCAAAATAAGCACCTCTTTTGAAGTTAGTTCTTTCCCATCAATATTTGAAAACCTTTTAGGTGGACACAATATCTTTATTTTACATTTATGTGGTGCTGAAGATCGAACCCAGTGTCCCGCTCATGCTAGGCGAGAGCTCTACTACTGAGCCACATCCCTAGCCCCTAGAAGTTTCTTACAGTCTTGGAGTTTGATAAGCTTAGAGCACTCACTCCACTATTTAGGAGCTCTTGGAGATTTGATTCTCTAAGCCTAAGTTTCCTCACCTATAGAAATGTGGATAGAGCTGGGGTTGTGGCTCAGTGGCAGAGTGCTTGCCTAGCATGTGTGAGACACTGGGGTTAGTTCTTAGCACCACATACAAATAAATAAAATAAAGGTTCATCAACACCTAAAAAAGAATTTTAAAAAGAAATGAGGATAATCTTTATATACCGTCATAAAGTATTGAGATAATGCATAGAATATAGCACAAAATAAGAATATACTAAGTATTCAGTATATATGCTTCAGTCTCTGCCACTCAGCCTTCCACCCTTGATACTTAAAGGTTTGTTAATTTTCTCAGTGGTACTCACTACCATTGACTGCTTTAACTCCTCAGAGCACTCTTTTCTACTATTGTTCCTGACACACTTCAGGCTTATCCTTTGCTTTTATGAAAGCCCCTGTAGGTTCCCTGGGCTCTTTGTTTTTTGTTCATCCTTTAAGAGTTTAATATTTCTTATGTTTATATTCTTTTGGATTTTGTCATGGTCTTTGTACACTTACTAAAAAGTTGAACTATCAATTGAGTTGTGATCTCTCTGGAAGCCAAAGCAAGGAAAAAACATATTAATCGTATTATCTTATAGCTGATCATTTACTCTGTTATGCATTTTTATGAGGACTTTACATGTATTACTTGATATAATCTTTGGGAGAACCCTGTGAGGCAAACACTAAAACAGGTAAACTAACCTGCCCAAAGTCATTCTTCAGGTAATTCAATTCTAAACATTTGAACTGTGGAGCTTGCCTTCCTAGCCATAACACTATACTGTCTTTCAAAATGGGTACATGATTAGTAGAGTTTAGAATTATAGAGTATCCTTTAGAACTAGAGCTTCTTTAGGACTTAAGTCTGAAATGAGTATGTGATGATCCCTTGGGAAGTGGTATAGTATCCTTAGTTGTAATCCTATAATAAATACCATAGTATTTCTTCTATTCTCATAGAGAACTTCAGTGTAGGAGAACATAATACTAAATTGGAGCAAAACACACTACATACAGTTATTTCTAAATTACATCTCTCAAACAGCACCTTGTTAGAAATTTGGAAGCTAAAAATTTAAAGTTATATTTAATAGTTTCAAGAGAGAGAAAGGGGGAAAAAACCTGTCTTATTTACCTTTAAGTCTACAGTATCTAGCCCAGAACCAGTCATATAACAATAATTCAGTTGGTATTTGTGGAGTAAATGTGACCACACTTAGCTGGTCAGCTGTTAAGAAGGAATCACTTAGGACAGGATGTATTTAACATTCCAGGTTCTGGGGGTGGAGCTGATGATTGAATGAAAGATCTGATGACTTCAAAGGGAGAAAATAGGTAGAAATTGAGTGCCTGTGTCCTGCTTTCCCTCCAAGTTCCCATATTCATTTATTCCTCAAACTACTGCAAAGCATTTATTTTATTCTTTATATATCAGGTACTATGTCAAATGATGGAGATCCACTGGGGAGCATGACATAGTCCCTGACCTTAAGATGTTTCCATTCTGGTGAGATATAAAGAAAACTAATTTGATGTACAGTAAGAATGGTTCTTGAAGGAAGAAAATATTCAGATTATAAGTAGGTATTCAGGTAGTAGCAACAAATTAGAGGAAGCATAGTACACTCAGAGAAGTTTAAATCTCCATATGAGTTGGAGGATGAAGTGTGACTTTGGGGAATGATAAGAAATGAGGCTTGGGCTGGGGATGTGGCTCAAGCGATAGCGCGCTTGCCTGGCATGCATGCGGCCCAGGTTTGATCCTCAGCACCACATACAAACAAAGATGTTGTGTCCGCCAAATACTAAAAAATAAATATTAAAATTCTCTCTCTCACTCTCTCTTTAAAAAAAAAAAAAAAGAAATGAGGCTTATAGAAAGCAAGTAAGATTGTCCAGACTTTGTCATGTACTTTAAGGTTTTTACTTCCATCTCTCCTCATATCTCAGTGAATATGTGCTACTAGTATAGTGATAGTACGGGGGATATGAACATACAGATGTATTCCAAGGGCCACACAATTTTTTCCCTATATACCACAGCTTAATTAATCATGGTTAATTTCTTCATTAAAAATTTTTATTCTAGATATTTATAGTCATGGCTCTTCATCTCGAAATTGTATACTCCTAGAGAGCAAGGATTTTGTCTTATTCATTTCTTTATCACTGACATACAATAGTGACTCAATAAATGTTGAAAAATGTCATTTGACATTACTATAATAACAGTAGTATAGTAATTGTCGTATTTGTTATTTGGAAAACAATTTAGATTTAAACAAATGAACTTACAAACAATTTTGTGAATTTAATATTACCTTTGAGTGGGGAAAATTTACTAAATAATGTAGAAATTTTCAGGATTTTTTAGTTTATTATGAGGATATTCACTGCTTAACAGAAGGATTCAATACAAAATTTGTCAACTGTGTTTAGCTGGGAATGTTTCTTTCATTTAGACATATGAAGAAGATCGAAGAAATTACTCAGAACTTCAAATTCGATGTCAACGTTTGGCCTTAGAATTAGCAGACACAAAGCAGTTAATTCAACAAGGTGACTACCGTCAAGAGAATTATGATAAAGTCAAGAGGTAAGTAATTAAGATGGCTCCAATAGTTGTTCTCATTTTTGACACACATCACAGACTTGAATTCTCACCATCAACATTGTTAATTGTATTTTGTTTCATAAGTTGCTACTGTCTTTTAAAATGAAAAAGAAGATAGGAGCCCAATAAAATCCCACATGTGTAAATATTTTTAAAATGTTATTTAATAATCATTTTTATGTAATAAAATTAAATTCTTCAGTTTTTTCCCACCTACCTACCCAGAAGGGTGTTGAGCTGTTCTTTCTTAATAAACAGCACTTTTTCAGAAAATAGTACTTTCTGGAGGACAAAACTAAGAGTGTATAAAGAAGTTGTGAATATTTAAGTAAATCACAAAAGGTTTGCAGGAGATGAATCTTAAAAGCTTTGTGTTTTCAATTAAATTGGCTATAATTTGCACAGTCAATTAAAGTTATTTAAATTTTAATGTACTGATATGAAACAAAGTCTAGAACATTGATCTCTTATCTATCAAGATAATTTTCTTACATCTGACAGGTTTTTTAACATAGGGAAACTAAGTCTTTAAAGGAATTATGGTTTTTTGTATCTGTTTTTAAAGTTTTAAATGACTACTTTGTAACTGGTTAAACAAACAACTGTTGTTTAGGTTATAACAATATAGTTGATACCCAGAATATATGTGACTAGGTATATGTATGCACTTGAGAACTATATCTGTCTAAGCCTTGTCTAAGTGTTATGTAAAAGTTTATAAAATGAAAGTTTACGTAAGTTTATAGGCAAGATAACCAATAAGTGCTCTCTTTTATACATTGTATCTGACATAGAAGGGCCACACTGTCATTTAAAGACCTATCTTATATCCCTTTGCTTTGACTAAGTCAATTCTGATTACTAACACTGTTTCCTAAATGTATAAGAGATTCAAGGCTATCCTTCGATTTTTGTTAACTCATGTATACTTGTGATTATTGTTACTGTAAACTCTGGATTCTAACTTGTACTTTAGAAGTTAAACTTAGTTAAATGTCAAGCTTAGGAGAGCATTTTGCCAAGTTAGTGTTCTTCAAACTGAAATTATCTGTAGCAAAAGTCTCAAATTTGTATATAAATAACAAATTTGGTTGGTATTTATTTATGTCATTTGGTGTCTTATAGCTGGATAAAGTAACCTGTTGTCAATAAAAAATAATAATAATACTTTCTGAAAACATGTTTCCCAAATATGTTGCTACTAAGTAACAATATCAAATATCTTCCTTTAACTGGAATATCCTTTTGCACTCTTTATCTATAAATTTCTAGGTAAATCTCTTTTTATTCTGAGTCTGTTTTGTCACCTATGCGGCGGTGCTAATATATGTAACTGCATTATATAAACAAAATCAATAAAGGCATACTCATGAATGTTTTAAAATATATATACCATGTACATGCAGATGGAGTGACTTTTTCCTAATTGTTCACTGTTATATCTCCTGGCACCTAAAATTATTTATTTATTTATTTATTTATTTATTTATGTAGTGCTGAGGGTTGTACGCAGTGCCTCACACTGCAAGGCAAGCGCTCTACCACAAACTATAGCCCCAGCCCTTCTTCCTTTTTTTTATAGATATTTTTTAGTTGTAAATAAGGACATGATACCTTATTTTATTTACTTATTTTTACATGGTGCTGAGGATTGAACCAGTGCCTCAGATTACTAGGCAAGCACTCTACCATTGAGCTACAACATCAGCCCCTAAAATTAATTCTAGAATTATAATAGTCACTTAATATTTTGTTAAATGAATAAATGAATGCTTTAAACTGTATTATTTAAATTATAAATTATTTAACATCATAAGTGACTTTGCAAAAATTTAGCTCATTAACATTGGCATTTTTACATCCACTGTGACAAACTTATGATATCTATTGTTATTATCATTATTATTATTAGTCTTGCTAATATGGTAACTTTTAGAACTTGAAATCTGTAAGAACTACACTTGGTGACCTCCTGAATAAAGCTAGATTTAAAAAAGAATCATTATATTTTGTTTTTTACAATTTTTTTTAATTGGTGTATCATGCTATAAATAATATCAAGAGATACATTTTTAAAAATGAAGTAGATTGTGATGGTCAGATAATATTTTAAGTTGGTATTTTGATGCCCTGCTTCCACTATAAATCTGTAGCAATGATAGATAAAATATAAAAAGACAAAACTAACAAGTGTAGTCATCAGAATATTCCAGAGGGGCCATGAATGAAGGATAAATGAAACAAGATGAGTCATGAGTTGATCCTTATTGAAGCTGAATGATGGGAATATGGGTGTTTATTATATCTATTTTTATGTATGTTTTTCATTTTCTATAATAAAAACCTAGGAAAGAAAAATATAGCCTTGATCAAAAAGCATGAAATAAGCATTCTCATGTGCTAGAAATGGAACAGAAAAAGAAACAAGAGGGTCTCAAACTGGACCTTTTGGTTCACTTGGTAGAGTGAATGGTTTAAAAAAAAATGGACAAAGGGATATGACCTTGATAATTCTATGTGGCAGTTAAAAATCAATAAATTACATCTGAATGTATCTTTTATATTATTTATTTTAGCAGTTCCTTGCCTTCTAGCATAACATAATGTTCCTAGTTTTATGTTGTCATTGTCTCAGCTCTTTTTCTAAGGAGTCCTAATTTCTTTCAGTGGGAGATGCTATTTAGAAATTAAGATCTGGGTGCTATGGTCATTACTACATTGGTCATTGTTTCTTGGATCTGTTAGTAGGCTAAGGCAGTAGAGGGAGGAAGCTTAATAGGCATGGTGGGTAAGATCATATTGATACTTCTAGTTTCAGTTCAGTACCTTTTTAAACAGTAACTGGTTTAAAAAGATTCCAGCTGGCTAAATATAAAAGTGAATATTGACAATAACGAATTATAATTATTAATAGAATAGGAATTTGTGAGGGTATGCTAATAATAAGTAAGGAAGGAAAGAGAATCTGCAGAGTAAAATGTGGACCAGTAAGTGTATGTGCCTGTTAGGATGACCATTTTGTAGCCTCCTTAATATTTGATTGAGAGTCATCAATGGAATCTAAAACCAATGGACAAGTGTATGTTAGGGAACAGGATCTAAATGAGTTATTAAAGAGCTGGTGAAAACACTTCTTTTGTGTGTGTGTGTGTGTGTGTGTGTGTGGTGCTGGGGATTGAACCCAAGGCCTGTGCATGTGAGGAGGCAAGCACTTTATCAACTGAGCTAAATCCCCAGCCCCCGTGAAAACAATTCTTAACAGCTCTTTCCATGCAGTACCTGGAGGTCAGTGAAGTAAAGTACAAGGCACTGCTTCTGACTGAAGAGGAGTAATTAAGTCAGCAAATCTCTTTTTCTGCTCATTTTTAAAGATGCCTATTGTGATTTTGATCCAATTCTTAGATTTAGTATTCTGGGGGAGAGAGATAATATGATATGATATAATATAATATAATAATAGGAGTTAGAATATCTGAGTAATCATAAGCAATTTCTAAAAAAAATGGTTATAGGAATGTCTGCTTACATAGCTGCTGTGCAATCTGAGTGATAAATTATGAGGGGCTTTTTGACCCCAATTGAACTGAAAGCCTATAGCTATGTGTAAGTTCTTACAAGTTTTGGCTTCAAGATAAGATTCAAGGTGATTAGTGAAAAAAATACCAAAGTATACCTCAGAAAGTTTTATTATTTACTTGTTGGCCTAGTTTATATATATATATATTTTTTAGGTTTAATAAATTTATATTTATCTTAACAAGTTTTTGAACACAGACCTTCTAAATTTGAAAAATTGTTTATAGTTCATAAAGTAGCACCAAAGTCCTAGTGCTCAGTGTGTCTGTTCAGTTTCCTGAAAATGCTCACTATATGAGGGCAGCTGGGGATGTTGCTCAGTGGAGCACTTCTAGTGTACCCAGGACCCTGGGTTTGTTCCTTAGCACTATAAAAATAAATAAATAAACAAATAAATAAATAAATAATTTGTATGTATATTTGCATTTGATTTTAATAGTGAACGTGATGCACTGGAACAGGAAGTATTCGAGTTGAGGAGAAAACATGAGATACTTGAAGCCTCTCACATAACTCAAGCTAAAGAAAGAAATGAATTATCAAAAGAGGTAAGCTTATAAGTAGAATCATTTATATTTTATAGTATAATATTAGTGGAAAATAGCCCAGGGCAAAATTATGGGAGGGACAGTTTTCCTTTTTGATGTAGTTGCCAGGGGGGGAAAAAAAAAGACTTTTAATAGCTTTTTTTGGATAGACAATTTTAAGGTAAGAATTAGTCCTTTTTAAAGGGATAGTTTTTATGTGTTGAGAGAAAACATGACTAAAGAATTGAATACAGTCAGCCTAGAAAAATAAGGCTGTATTACTCTGAACATTGTCCCTCTATACCCATAGGTGGCCACCTTACAGCAGACAGTAACTTTACTTCAAAAGGATAAAGAGTATCTCAATCGCCAAAACATGGAGTTGAGTGTGCGCTGTGCCCATGAAGAGGATCGCCTTGAAAGACTTCAGGCTCAACTTGAAGAAACCAAAAAGGCTAGAGAAGAGATGTATGAAAAATATGTAACATCCAGGCAAGAAATACATTCTTTTTAGCAACGTCTTTTTCAGTGGGGGGAACTCCTGGTTTTGAGGAAGATGTGTAATTTTTTTAAAAACCTTTAGGACAATACTAAGATCATGTTTCATTTTATTTTCTTATATTCTTTTCTGATTGATTTTTTTTATAATTTTTATTTTTATTGGTTGTTCACAACATTACAAAGCTCTTGACATATCATATTTCATACATTAGGTTGAAGTGGGTTATGAACTCCCAATTTTACCCCAAATGCAGATTGCAGAATCATGTCGGTTACACATCCACAATTTTACATAATGCCAAATTAGTAATTGTTGTATTCTGCTACCTTTCCTATCCCCTACTATCCCCCCTCCCCTCCCCTCCCCTCCCATCTTCTCTCTCTACCCCATCTACTGTAATTCATTTCTCTCCTTGTTTATTTTCCCATTCCCCTCACAACCTCTTATATGTAATTTTGTATAGCAATGAGGGTCTCCCTTCATTTCCATGCAATTTCCCTTTTCTCTCCCTTTCCCTCCCATCTCATGTCTCTGTTTAATGTTAATCTTTTCTGTCTGCTCTTCCTCCCTGCTCTGTTCATAGTTGCTCTCATTATATCAAAGAAGACATTTGGTATTTGTTTTTTAGGGATTGACTAGCTTCACTGAGCATAATCTGCTCTAGTGCCATCCATTTCCCTGCAAATTCTATGATTTTGTCATTTTTTAGTGCTGTGTTACTCCACTGTGTATAGATGCCACATTTTTTTTATCCATTCATCTATTGAAGGGCATCTGGGTTGGTTCCACAGTCTAGCTATTGTGAATTGTGCTGCTATGAACATCGATGTGGCAGCATCCCTGTAGCATGCTCTTTTAAGGTCTTCAGGGAATAGTCCGAGAAGGGCAATAGCAGGGTCAAATGGTGGTTCCATTCCCAGCTTTCCCAGGAATCTCCAAACTGCTTTCCAAATTGGCCGCACCAATTTGCAGTCCCACCAGCAATGTACAAGAATACCCTTTTCTCCACATCCTCGCCAGCACTTGTTGTTGTTTGACTTCATAGTGGCTGCCAGTCTTACTGGAGTGAGATGGTATCTTAGGGTGGTTTTGATTTGCATTTCTCTGACTGCTAGAGATGGTGAGCATTTTTTCATGTACTTGTTGATTGATTGTATATTCTCCTCTGAGAAGTGTCTGTTCAGGTCCTTGGCCCATTTGTTGATTGGGTTATTTGTTATCTTATTGTCTAATTTTTTGAGTTCTTTGTATACTCTGGATATTAGGGCTCTATCTGAAGTGTGAGGAGTAAAAATTTGTTCCCAGGATGTAGGCTCCCTATTTACCTCTCTTATTGTTTCTCTTGCTGAGAAAAAACTTTTTAGTTTAAGTAAGTCCCATTTGTTGATTCTTGTTGTTAACTCTTGTGCTATGGGTGTCCTATTAAGGAATTTGGAGCCTGACCCCACAATATGTAGATCGGAGCCAACTTTTTCTTCTATCTGATTGATTTTTTTAAAAGACATTTTGACTTTCCCCATAAAACAAAAAAAAAATATTTCTTTTAGATAAAGAAATATATACTAAAACTGTCTTTCTTATGGCATAATCTTTTTGATTCCCTATGTTTCTACAAGTATTTTTTGAAATACAGTGTATCTCTGGCTGTATCATTTTGAAGAAAATCCAAGTCTGCTCATGATTTCCTGACTGTGAAACATAAAAGAATGAGCAGGCACTGATTGCATATACCAAGCCCTGGAATCAGTCCCCACATTTTAATCCTGCCTTCCCTATTCTGATAGATGTGTTTAAGCTACTAGAGATTCTTTATACAAATAGCCCTTATAATTCTTGAGGTTTTTTTTTTTAGAAGACAAATCATTTTATTTTTTAATTAATTTTATTTTATTTTTTACAAAAACGAAGCATAACTTTTTCATTTCTCTTGTTGTACATGATGTAGAGTCATACCATTCATGCAATCATACCCATACAAAGGGGTAATAATGTCCATCTCATTCCACCATATACACACACACACTAACCCTTTCCCATAATCCAAATTCTTCCATTCTTCCTTCCCACCAGTTGACCCAGCTATCAGTCTTGAGTTATTTTTATCAGCATATCAAGCACTAAAACAAAGTTAAAATTTTACCTTTAACAGTTCACATGTTCATAATTTTTTCCTAGCATTAATATTTTTTTCATCACTTTCTGCTGGACATTACCCTGTGTAATGTTTTGAAACATAATGTTTCAAAACCACCGTGTGTATGATTGTCCTACATGGAAGGAAACAATTTATAAAGTCAGAGTTATTTTGGTTTTGTGTTTTTGTTGATATTATTTCTGTCTCCATATGTTCCACACTAGATTATTATTTTTAAATGAAGAGTCATTCTGTATGCCTTCAGTTTTCAAACTTCAGCCATGTGCATTAAAAACTACTAGGAAAATATTTTTGAAGACAAGTATGTATCCAACAGAAATTACAAACATCTTATGTAGTAATTATAGCTTTGGAGTAGTATGTTGGACAGGTTGTGAGCTTATATGCAAGTAGTTTTGAACAGCATTTTGGGGAATTATAAAACTTTATGTCTAAAATTGTTACATTATCCAAACATGGTATATAGAGCATATATGTATCTTGATTTTTATCAAGAGATTTAAATCTTACATATTGGACAAGAGCTTATTTGTTCCATGAAAGAAATTCACAGATACTCCTTTTGACTCCTTGTAGAGACCATTATAAAACAGAATATGAAAATAAACTACAGAATGAACTAGAACAAATCAGATTGAAAACTCATCAGGAAATTGAACAGCTTCGAAGTGCCTCTAAGGAAATGTATGAACGAGAAAACAGGTAAAATAAAACAAAACTTGTGTAATATTTTATTTATCTTTGAAGGTTATAGAAGTTATTGAAATTAAATACTATTTGTGAGTTAGCATCTTTTTTAATGCACTTGTCATAAATCTAAATACAATATAATGGGAATATTAAAATTCTAAAAATATTTGATAGCTAGCTTAGAATAGACTTTACCAGGCTTTAGACCTTTTCACTCTGGTATTAGCATAATCTCTTTTCTTCCCCCCAAGGGTGGGGTTTATTTCAAAATTGTAAAGACATGTATTTTATTTTTTATACATAATAAGCAATTTTAAGCGTATAGTAAAATGTTCCACATTTTTTAAAATATTTTATTCTTTAGTTATAGTTGACCACAATACCTTTATTTTATTTGTTTATTCTTATGTGGTGCTGAGGATCGAACACAGGTCCTCACACGTGCTAAGTGAGTGCTCTACCACTGAGCCCCAACCCCACCCCCAAATGTTTCACATTTTTAAAGTTAAAAAAAGATATCTAAAAACAGACATTTTTAAAAAGTCAAATATACTTAGTATCTTAATATCTCTCATAGCACAGATTTGTTCCTTAAATACTCACATTTCAAAAACTGGTTTGAAAAGGTTTAAAAAATTAGCTAAACTTATTTATATTGGCAGTGATTAAAATTTCCTTATCTTCAGAAAAACAAGTCAATGACATGCAGTAAATTTAAAGCTACGTGCATTTAGCAGTTTAATTAAGTGTGTGGTTTTACCAGTACCCAGAATGGTCTTAAGCTGCTGCTGCAGTTATCACTTTACTAGGAACAGCTTAATTCTCTAACAGTGGACTATTGACATCCCAACAGTCTTTTCCACAAGTAGTTTATGGTTTTCAGCTTAAGAGAGAAGAGCAGCATTTAAACATCCCTTGCATATGGGGTTTACAAGAACCACGTTATGCAGAATTGTAAGGCCAGTTCCTTCTTATGCCACCAAAGATGGCACACAGGATGAGTACAAAGTACAGAAGCGTAATGACTGTTGCAGGTAGTCTTCTTATTTCAGGTATTTTCTTCAGCTGCTTCACAGGTTCCATTTAAAAGAGTGTATTGGCTAATGCTGCAAGATTTCCAAGGGTGTAAAACACTGCAAAAAGCTTTGTGCCACCAGGAAGCCACAGCAATCCAGTTCCAAGGATAGAAGAATGAAAATGTTTCCATGAAGCATATGATAAACCATTTTATTTTAGTGTTGTAACTAAGAGAGGGGGCCTAAGGATCTGCATGAGCAGGCCCTGCTCCTCATAGTCGTGGCAGCTCAGGACCTGCTGCAGCTTCTCCATGACCTAGTCTGCAAAGCACAGCACCAGCCACACCATTATCTCTTTGTACTGGATAAGTTGTCTTTTTGCCTTTTCCTCAATTCAGACTGAGGACAGGGATCAAAAAGAAATTAGAGCCAGGAACACGCTAATAATTCCAAAGGTTTGGGAAGCTGGGCAGGAGAATCATGAGTTCAAAGCCAGCAGCAATTTAGTGAGTCCCTTTCTCAAAATATAAAAACAGGCTGGGGATGTGACTCAGTGGTGAAGCGCCCCTGGGCTCAATCCCTGGAACCAAAAAAAAAAAAAAAAAAAAAAAGGAAGAAAGAAATTAGAGGGTACTGAGACATATCAGTAGTTCTTATAACATGCCAATAATTTCTCCTAAAAAACTAATTTAACTGCTGGTCCTGAAAAATATTAGATAACCTTGAAGAAATATTTTTATTTATACACTTAATTTTGGACCAGTGTATATAAGTTTCTCCTAGTTAGTGACTAACAACATTAGGGGAAAATAAATGCTATTTATTTCAGTGGAAGAGTTTTTTTTATTATTATTATTCTTTTTAATTAGACATACAGTATATTTTGACACATTTATACAAATATAGAGTATATCTAATTCTAATTTGGATCCCAGTTGTGGTTGTACATGATGTGGAGATGTATGATGTATGTATGTATGCATTTATTTATTTATTTCTTTTACTCTTTTTCTAAATACATGACAGTAGAATGTATTTGATAGGGTGTATTTATATATGTATGTAGGAAAATTAAGTCAGATTCATTACACTGTCTTTCCTATTCTGTCCCCCCATTCCTTCATTCCCATTTGTCTAAACCAATGAACTTTTATTCTTCCCCTTCCCATCTCTTGTTGTGTTTTAGCATCCACATATCAGAGAGAACATTCAGCCTTTGCTTTTTGGGATTGGCTTATTTCGCTTAGCCTAGTAGTTTCCAGATATTTTCATTAATTAGCAAATGTCATGAGGTTATACTTTTTATGGCTGAGTAATATTCCATTGTGTATATATACCACATTTTCTTTATTCATTCCTTTGTTGAAGGACACCTAGGTTGGTTCCGTGGCTTAGTTATTGTGAATTGAGCTTCTATAAACATTGGTGTGGCTGCATCACTGTAGTATGCTGATTTTAAGTCCTTTGGGTATATACCAAGGGATGAGATAACTGTATCAAATGGTAGTTCCATTCCAAGTTTTCTGAGGAATCTTTGTACTGCTTTCCAGAATGGTTCCATCAATTTGTAGTCCCATCAACAATGTATGAGTGTACCCTTTTCTCTCCATCTTCACCAACATGGTTACTTATATTGTTGATTGTTGCTATTCTGACTGGAGTGAGATGAAATCTCATAATCTGTTCATAATCTAGGATTATATTTACAATGAAAATGTCGAAGAATGTTTTACTATAAAAATTCTGAATCACCATTTATTACCAGTAATCAGATTAAATATATACTTTGGCCACCGGCAAAGCAGGGACGGGGAAAAATATGTGTGTGTGTGTGTGTGTGTGTGTGTGTAGCACACACATTAATTTTTTTTAAAGTAATGTTTTTATCTTGTGAAAAATAGGGACACTTCTGGATTTCCTTACACTTAATTTATATTTTAGAATTTGAATTGTTAATTACTAGACGGGGCACTATAATCCTTTGTAAGGTATCTGAAGTTCTGAGCTAAGGTTCATATTTTTAATCTTAAGAATATATTTTTTAAAGTAGCTCACTATTTAAATAACATTAGTTTTTTGTTTAGTTATTATGTCATGATCATTTTCTTTTACCTTGCATATATTTGCATATATATGTATAAATAAAATACAATAGACTTTCAGAAAAAATATTAAGCAAATATTTAATAATTATGAATTAAATCTCTTTACCTACATCCAAATCAGGAAGTAGAAAATGCAGTACCATAGGAATGTTCTTGAGTTCCTTCCTGCTTCACTCCTACCTTCCAAAGAACAAATACATTTCTGACTTTTTTTGTACTACAAATTAAACCCAGAGGTCTTAATCACTGAGCCATATCCCCAACCCTTTTTATATTTTATTTTGAGACAAGGTCTCACTAAGTAGCTTAGGACCTCACTGAGTTACTGAGGCTGGCCTCAAATGTGTGATCCTCCTGCCTCAGCCTCTCAAGTTGCTGGGATTACAGGCATGCACCACCATTTCCAGCTCTATTTTGACTTTTATGCTAATGACTTCCTTGCTTTTCTTTAGACTTTTATCATCTGTGTTACCAGTAAATAAGTATTTCTATACAATATCATTTAGTTTTTCACATTATATTAGTATCATATAATTGGAAACATGCTGTCTATATATGTTTTTTGAGGCTTATTCACATACCCTTATAATTTTAAGATTCATTTGCTAGTGTACTTAGTTGTCTCTTTGTTCAAAACAAAGCTATGACATTTTAATGCGAGTGCATGTTTAAGGCAGGAGGATCTTCAAGAGATTGGAGAGAAATGCACACAGATCAATTAAATAATTCCAAAGCAGTTCTTAATATTTTGCAAAAATTTGCTTGATCCCAGGCATATATTAGGAAAGAAGCATTCTATACCTTGTGGTCACTTTTTCTTAGTGTTCAAAACACAGACCAAATGCTTAGCTTTTATGCTAAGCTTTAAAAGAGTTTATGTTTAAACTCTTCATGGGATTGTTAAAGCAACAAATTTGCTTATTTAGCAAATATTGATTAAGGCCTTCATATGCAGTTACATACTAGATACCATAGGTAAAGTTATAACTTTTGCATTCACAAAGCTAGTAGTCTAATGGAGGATAAATACAGCGAAAAAAATTATCATAAAGTGTGATTGCTAATGGAGAGTATGACTGGATACAAAGGTTGATATCCACTGTGCATCTAACCAAGCCTTGGGAGGAAATAAGAAAGACTTCTTGGAGGAAGAAGTATCCATGCTGATTCCTGTGTAATGAGCAAGAGTAAGACTACAAGTTAGGAAAGGAAAAGGAATGCAGAACCAGCATATATCAAAGCCTTGAGGCAAAACAAAATTAAAATGTTTTAACAAGCTGAAAATAATATATTATGGTTTAAACATAGATTAAAAGGCAAGAAGTTATAAGAGATGAAACAGAAGTGGAAAACAGAGACCCAAATAATGCATGTGTAAGACCTGTGACGAAAAATGGGAAGATTTTATTTATTTGTTTGTTTGTTTTATATGTTGCTGGGGATCGAACCCAGTGCCTCACTGGCAAGCACTCTACCACTGAATCATAACCCCAGCCACAAAGGGAAGATTTTAAGAGAAGGCAAGATATATTCTTGTTTTGTATCAAAAGATCACTGCTATGTGGAGAATTAGATAGGAATGACATGAGACTGTAGGTAAAGAGGCTACTTGTAGAAGTTGTTTCTTTTATCAGGATGACAGGTGATGATGGAACTGAATTAGTAGTAGCAGAGATGGGCCATATTGGAAAAATGTTTAGGAGATAGACCCAACAAGACTTATGGACTAGGTTGGATTGGGTGGATAAGACATTGTTAAGGATGCCATGTTTCTGGATTGGATACCTGCATGGATGGTGAATATAGTTTCTAAAATGTTAGAAAACACAAGTTTTTAGTAGGAATACAGAGAAATAATTATCATAAGTATGATATATATAAATTTAGTTTCTTTGAAGTGTCTGTAGGATATGGAGATGGAAGATGTGAATTCATGTTCTACATATTTAACAATTAGAGAAATACAAATCAAAACTACACTGAGATTTCATTTTACTGCAGTTAGAATGGCAGCCATCAAGAATGCAACCAATAATAAGTACTGGAGAGGTGTGGAGAAAAAGGAACACTTTTTAGTGTACAACCACTATATAAATCATTATGGAGTTTCATCAAAAGACTAGGAATGGAACCACCATATGACCCAAATATACCACTTTTCTGTATTTATCCTAAAGAATTAAAGTCATCATAATACATATGTGTCTGTATACACAGTTAGACACACACACATACACACACACGTACACACACACACACACACACACACACACATATATATAAATATATATCAATGCATGCATATCTATGTTTTAGAAGCACGATTCATAATAGCCAAACTATGGAACCAACCTAGGTGTCCATCAGTGGATGAATGAATAAAGAAAATATGATATATATTCACAATGGAATTTTATTCATCCAAAAAGAACAAAAAATTATGTCATTTGCAGGAAAATGAATGAAACTTGAGAACATTATGTTAAACAAAATAAATCAAACTCGTAAGTTAAGGGGCATATGTTTTCTTTCATATGTGGAAGCTAGAGAGGGAAAAGGAAAAGAAAGATGGGGAGAGTCTCATGAAAACTGGGATATTAGTAGAGCAGAAGAAAGAGATAGGGATGAGGAAAGGGTAAGGGAACATATAGTATAAGTAATATTATTTCTCTTTTACAAATAAGTACTGTTAGTTCTGTGGTTCAGTTCTGTTATGGATTTTATAGTCTTTTGTTGACTGATCTAACCTTAAAGTTCATAGGGTTATTTCTATGCTAAAATTCATGATTATTCCTAAATAATCCATTTAGCCACAGAAACTTTGCTGGGTAATCATTTTGAGAATTTTCTAATTTTTTAGTCATTGTTCTTTTTAAAAAGTGTTTTTTTTTTTTTAATGTATCTTATCAGAACATACATCTAGATATATTAGCCCTTTTCTGCAAGATAGTTAGTAGAGGTAGCTTGGTAAAGCTGTGTGATAAAACAACCAGCAGAGCCATTTCTGGAAGCAAATTTCCTTGTCTGGCCCCCTATCTACAACAGAATACCATTTAACCAGCACATTCCTGAGATTGGGGCTGCCCTGGTTTCCCCATCCTGCCACAGGACATAAAATTGATCCCATGGATATGGATGCTTACATGGACAGTTGCCACCAGGTGGTGCCAAACTGCAATCTGAGCCTTTTGCCAACAGGGACACTTATCCAGCCAGTTGTATAAGCTTGACTTTATCATTTTAATCTCAGTAATCCAACCTGGTGTTTTATGTAGCAGAATCTTTTTAGATCACAATTTCTTCATTATGGCAGATTTGAATGGTAGAATAACTACTGTGTCCCAGTAGGCCTTCCACATGGTAGAAATAAATTGTAATTATTTATTTTGATGTCTTAGAACTTAAAATGGTTGAGAAATGATTTTTGTTTTGTTTTATCTGTTTGTTTATTTTGTAGTTGAGTATGGACAGCATGCCTTTATTTTATTTGTATGTAGTGCTGAGGATCGAACCCAGGGACTCCCATGTGCTAGGCAAGTGCTCTGCCACTGAGCTATAGGCCCTCGAGGAAAGGTTTTGATATTCATTGTTAGAAAGCATAAATTTCAGAACAAGTTTACATGTTTAGTTTTGTGTGTGTGTATCTAGGTAAATTAATCTCTTGCTTTGTACTTAGGTATATCGAATGCTGGTTGAATATGAATTAAAATAGAGAAAGTACTTACACTTTGGTATTTGTACTTAGTTCCTTACCTTTCCCTCAATAAATATTTTTAGAAGAAAATAAAATAAAAAGATTAGGTAAATACGTTTTACCTTGGTTTGTTTCCCTTGCCTTTTGTCTTTTGAATGTGAAAAAGACAGATGGAACTCATGTCACATCTAATCTTAGTATCTGTCCTTATAGTCATTCCAACAGTTTTTGAAATTAAGTGGTTGAAAGAAGAGGAAGTATGTAGAAGATATAGACTTTAAGAGATAAAAAGACAAACTTGGGTATTTGGATATAGCAAAAACACCATAGGTGGAATTATAATGTGTATGTATATTGTGGCTCAATCTGTAAGTTTGGCTTCTTATCTTGTTTTTGTGGTTTCTTGTTATTTTTAAATGGCAGTTTGGGACTGAAGATGTAGCTTAGAGGTGGAGTGCTTGCCTAGCATTCTCAAAGACCTGGGTTTGATCCCCAGTACCACCAAAAAGTAAAAGTAAATAAATAAAATGCCAGTTTGGAGCTATGGGAAGTGATGAGTGGAACTCACTCTGAGGATGAGATTTATTATATAAATAAATAACCTCTTGCTTAGTAGGTATTTCATGACAGAAATGTTTTGTACCCTCTTCATATTTGGAAATAAGACATTATTCCACGATTGGCAATATAGTATGAAAGAGATTTGGAACAAAGGACTAAACTTAAATCCTGGCCCTAGTACTTACTGAGTGGATAAGTCATTTAATGTCACCAAAGTTTAATTTCCTCTTTTGGAAATTAATATTAATAATTCACAGGGTGAAGGTGAATATTATTAATACTTCATAGGATGATCTGTGAGATCTAAATTAGATATACATGTGGAAAGTATATTATCAATTATGAAATTATATATAAATATAGGTATTTTGATTTTTTTGCCTTTGTATGATAAAGAAAATATTTTATCCATTGTGTTGATAATTTAAATACAAAGATGATTATGTAAAAGTTAACTGGTAACATGGAATTATTACCATCCTGAGGGTCTACATGTCATTTGTGTCAAAATTTCTGCATAATGGTAACTTATTTGTTCCCTAATTAATACTATGAGATAATAATATAAGGAACAATAAATTCAGCTGATTAAGTTTTTCCAGAAAGTAAAACTATCTTTATCAAAAGTAGTCTCATTATAAACACAGAAAGAATTATTCTGAGTGATACTATAAAAAGAATAAGGGTGAAAGCCAGGTGTGGTAGCACACGCCTGTAATCCTAGCGACTGGGAAGTCTGAGGCAGGAGGATGGCAAGTTTGAGGTTAGCCTCAGCAATTTAGAGAGACCCTGTCTCAAAATGGAAAGGGCTAAGTATTTGTCCCAGTCGTTAAACACTCCTGGATTTAATCCTTATTACCAGAAAAAAAAAGGGGGGGAGGGAGGATGAATTTGTTAGAGGCATTCATTATGCTTTTGATGCTATACTGAATCTGGAAATTCAAATAGCTTTACAATTGTTTGAAAGAGAGAGTAGGCAGCAGAGAAAAGGAGATCGAAAAAATGCTTTTAAGTGTAACAATTAGTACTGCATTACTTCAGTGATTATATTTCCCACCCTATCAGTAAAAACCATCTTGACCACAATTTATTATCTTCCAAAAGTACTCAAGAAGTAATTTTTATGACATGAACTTGAAATTTCTGTAGAATCTTGGAGTAATGGTGAACAGCTTTGAATCTTGAATCTAGATTTGTTTAGAAGGATTAAATATATGCAATGCATTATAGTAGGTGAACTGGAGCTAGTTTACAGAGGTTCCACTCACCATTCTAAAAGTATATATCCTCATTAATGCTTCAGCAAACATATAAACAAAGCTCTTTGTTTATATTTCACCAAATAGCTATATAGTTTTTTAATTCTTTGTGAAAACACTTAAGAATTTTCTACTTTGTATTTTCCATTACATTTTTTTACAGATAATTCTTTTAGTATCTCAAATAATTATAAATTGATTTTTATTGTTGGCCATCTTATATTGTTAACTATATTGTTTATGCCTATAGGTGATTACTACATGGGTTCCACTATTTTATTAAATATATAAGTATTTCAAGGAATATGGGGTGTTCCAGATATGAAGCCAGGAAGTTCAGGTTGTACTTAGAGTCACCTTATAGTTCACTAGGCAGTGGGGGAGGCTGAGAAAGTAAGATTATACCTTTGTCAGTAGAGAATTCCCAGAGATTTATAGTAGGAGAGTGACATGATTCACTCCTTTTTTTTTTTTTAGAACTAGAGGGCCTTATGGAGGGAGGTTACTTAGGAGCTATTGCAGAATTTAGGTGAAGATGAAAAGTGGAAAAGAGAGTAAAAGTTGAGTTTAAAGAATATTTGAGTGGTAGAATTGGCAAGACCCAGTGAGACTTAATGCAAACCATCAGGAGAGTCCAGCTTTATTACTTTTGTAGTCTCAGAGTGATGATGGGTGATAAATCATGGCCATTTACTTCAGGTTGCAGACAAGATTTAGAAAGGAAGATAATGATTCAGTCCTGATTGATCATTTACTGATATGGTAGTTCTGACCAAATCCAAAATGCTTTCCTAAGATCACATAGTTTATTACTAAAGGTGTTTATCTTCTGTGCCCCAGATAGAATTCCCTACAGTCCTCAGGGTGCCTGAAAGGACCATGAGCCCCTGTGGCAGTCTTCTCTATTTCCCCAGGTGCTATTAAGTAGATTGTCATTTTCCTTTTATACAGTAGAAAATCTTAGGAAACACTTCTACAATTTTCATTCTCTAAATGAATACCTTCATATCTCTAATTAGATTTTCATATTTAGATAATATGCTAACAATAGCTCCTATTCATTGAGTACTTATTGTTCATCAAGCATTGTCCTCAACACTTTTTATATATATTGTAAAGAGAATTAAACAGATCAAATTTTATAGGATGTAGGGATTAGTATCTCACTTTACAAATGAGGAAACTGAGACACAGAGGAAATGTAATTTACCTATGTAAGTGTTTTGTTGATAAATGTAGATGATGCCTGACTCCACAGTTAGGTGAAGACTGCTATTTAACTGGTCAGGGCTATGAAAATTGACCAAAGGCTTTTTTATCAAAACTGTAAATTTTGCTGGGGATGTAGCTCAGTAGTAGAGAATTTGCATGAATCATTAGAACTTCTTTTTCCTTCTAATATAAACATTTTAATTGGTATATTACAATGATACGTATTAGTGGGATTCCTTGTGATATAGTTATACCTGCACATAACATGGTTTTTGCTTTTAGGTATGCATGACAGTAGGGTATATTTTGACATATTATACATACATGGGATGCAACCCATTACAATTTTGATCCCATTCTTCTGGTTGAACATATATGGAGTTACACTGGTCATGTATTTGTATATGAGTATAGGAAAGTTATGTCTGATTCATTCTACTGTCTTTCCTATTCCCATCCCCCGTTCCTTCCCTTCATTCTCCTTACTGTAATCCAATGAACTTATAAACTTTCCCTCACTACCCTCCCTTGTTATGGGTTAGCATCCACATATCAGAGAGAGCATTCAATCTTTGGTTTGGGGGGACTGGCTTATTTCACTTAGCATGATATTCTCTAGTTCCATCCATTTACCTGCAAATGCTATAATTTTATTTTTCTATATAGCTGAGTAACATTCCATTGCAATCAGTTTCATTCCTCAGTACTTCCCCTTTTTCTCTCTTCCTCCCTCCCCCTGGCCTTCTTCCTTGACTCTCCTGGTCTCCTTTCTGGTTTTTCTCTCTAGCATCCACAAATAAAAGAAAACATACATCCCTTGACTTTCTGAAGCTTATTTCAGTTGACATGATATTCTAGGTCATTAAACTTTATACACTTATAATTGTGAAAATTAGTAAAGAGGACTTTTTAAACATAAATGGTATGGTTGTTTTAATAGGGTCTACCTCCTTGACATTCTTCTGACTAGACCTCATTTCCCCTCTTCTGCTGAAACACTTAACTCCAGAAATCCTCCCCTTACCTCCTGTACTGTCAATTTTCTTCCTCCCAGCTAGTTCACAGCTATGTACAAACCTGTGTTTTCTCTCATCTTTAAAAAGCATTTCTTATCTCCAGTTCCTCCTTGAGACACTTTTCTATTTCTTGGGTCCCCTTTATAACCAATTTATTTATTGCAAAGTTTCATATATTCATTCTTTATTCCCATTTTCTACCAAGCTTTTGCCACCCACATCACTCCAGCAAAGCTAACAAAACCTTTCTGATAAAGATCCCAAGACCTTCATGTTGGTTGCCAAAATCCAGTTGTCATATTCTCATTTCTCATCACCCTTGACCTAGTAGCATCAGTGAATACAGTTGATCAGTTTTTGCTCCCAGGAACATATTTTTTCTCTCTTTTCTCCTGCCCCCCATATTGGGACTTGAACCTTTGAGCTCTATCCCAAGACCATTTTATTTTATTTTGAGACAGGTTGCTAAGTTGCCCAAGCTGGCCTCAAACTTGCAATTGTCCTGCCTCTGCCTCCTGAGTAGCTAGGTTTACAGGCAGGTGCCACCACACCTGGCTCATATTCTTTTCTTTAATTGGCTTTCAGGATACCACACCGTTGTTTTTCCCCCTCTTCCTTGTCTGCATCTACTTGATCCCTTTGCTGGTTCTTCCTCATCTCCTTCATATATTTGGCCACTACCTCCATGGCATTTACACTTGATTATCAATAGGCATCATAAATTTAATGTCTAGAAGAAAACTTCCTATTCTGCACTCTACCTCCTTTCCTCCTTTACCTTTAGTCTCACCCGGGATCAATTAAAGATAATCCTTCACTTTTTTACACCAAAACCACAAAGCCATCTTCAGATTCCTCATTTTTTACATTCTGTATTCTATTAAATAGCAAATTATTTTGTTGTGTCTTCAAAATTTATGATCTCTTACTATCTCACAGATAGTATTACATTGGTCCAAGCCGCCATTATCTATCTCTTGCCTAAATCACTGCAATAATCTCCAGTGGTCCCCAGCTTCCTTCCTTGCCCAGTTTAGTCTATTCTCAGCACAGTTTCAATTAAATCACTCCTCTACTCAAATAAAAAAAACTCCCATCTCAGTAAGTTTCAATTATAATAATTGTCCATAATACTATCTGATCTGTGCTATTACTCCTTCCTTATTTTATTACTCTGTTCTTGTCACTTGCTTAGTCACATTGGCTTCCTTTTCCTTTACCTACAGGCATGTACCTACTTCAGTTCCTTTATTCCATAGTTCCACTGCTTACCCATCCAACTCATAAATGATAACCTTAAAACCTATTTCCTAACATTCAAATGTCACCTGTTCTATATAGTCCTTTTCTTACCACCCTGGGTAGGAAATTGGGAAATCCCTCTTTCCCCTCTAGCCCCTTCTTTGCTATATTTTTCTCCAGAAAAATTATTACCAACTAACATATACTACATATTTATTTACTTTTGCTTTTCTTCCTCCTAGAATGCCACATCCACCAGAGTAGGAATTTTCATCTATTACTGAGTGCTAAGTTCCCATGTGCCAGTGCCTAGTACATAGTATGTGCTCAATATGAATGAATCAGTAGTGGGATTTGTTTGTTTGTTTTATTTTGTTTTGTTTTAGAAATCAGGTGGGTATTGGTTTAGATGAAAACCTACACAAAGATTTCTAATGAGAGCTGAGGATGTAGCTCAATGATAAAGTGCTTGCCTAACATGCACAATGTCCTAGGTTTGATCCCCGGAAAAAAAAAAAAAAGGTTTGTAATGGCTTTGATCAGGACTAAGCAGTGACTAACATATAGAAGTTACTCAATTAATCATCCACCAAATTTACTGTTTCATTTGATATTTTAACTTTTATTCTATCAGCTACTTTTGAAACCTCAGCCCATTAATGGATTTTCAGATAAGTGGTTTACATTTTGTTATGTAAATTTTTCTCACACATACTCACACATCCCTTTAACCTAATGTGGATTATGGAATGATCTACGTTAAACCAAATTCTTATCTGTATAAAATGAAAAGGATTTGCTTGAACATCAACTGTCTCAGTGCATTTGGGCTGCTACAACAGAAAATCTGAGATGGGATCATTGATAATGAACAAGACTTTATTGGCACTGTACTGGAGGTTGAGAAATGCACAGCTTCCTCCAAATTTTATTAAATGAAGTTCGTACTTTGTTCAAGTTGTTTTTATGTCATATTCACTGACTCTTCAACCACCTATGTTAATTAAAGGTAAAGGTAAAATTATTTGTCAGTGTTAAAATTGTCCGTTTGCAGTTTTGTACTATGCTATCTTTTTTGTTTTGTTTTTTGTACTGGGGATTGAACCTAGGTGTGGTGGGGGCAAGGGGGAGGTAGTGCTCTCTACGACTGAGCTATATCCCCAACCTTTATTATTTTTTAATTTGAGACAGTGTCTTGCTAAGTTGCTGGAGATCTTGCTGGGTTGCTTAGGCAGGATTGTGAACTTACGATCCTCCTGCCTCAGCCTCCTGAGTCACTAGATTACAGGCATATGCCTCTGTACCTAACTGTTTTCTACTTCTACTGTCTTAGAAGCAAAGGCATGAGCTGTGAAAATAAAGCAATTTTATGTTTTGTCCAGGAAGAAGAATATGGAGATAGAAGAGATTAATTCAACACTTTCCCTATAAATAAACTTGTCATAGAAAACAATCTGTTTCAATCACTTCACGTTCCAACTAGAAAAAAAATTCACTTTTATTAACTGAAAATATTCTTACATGAAAGCAGAAGTAGAATGGATTTCTTAGTTGTTGTTATCTGCCAAGCTCTTCTGACAGCTATGTTTTCTTCACTATTTATTCTTTGCAAATTTCAAGTTCTAAGGTGTACACTAGTGATTTTATTTAGGCTAAAGCCTGCACATGGCATTGCCAAACTCTGATTTGTTCTTATTGGAATTTCAGAAGTTACTAAAGTTTTTCTTAGCTAACTTTTTTCTTACTATTTTTCAGATAAAAATTTAGATTTGGCTTATTGTTACTGTGAAATTTATCTTGTATAAATGAGAATAGATTCCATCCCATACATTAGTTTGCTATTTATGTTTTCTACCAAAGTTTTTAGTTTAAGATGTGAGATGTTTTTGTGTAAACTTATGTGTATTAAATCACCTGCACAAATTGCAAATATTGCGTATGAAATATGTCTATCATAATATTAAAAACTTTATTCAGAGAAATGATTAAAATCTAAGTTTCTCATTCAATATTATTATTTAGTCGTATCTCCTAGTTTGTCCAGGAAAGTTGTAGTTTATGCTTGTTTCTTTGTCATAATTAACAACACCCTCGTTTGCTTTAAAAACTATCCCATGTTAAAAAGTACATTATTTGGATGGTTATTGTACTAAGATGCTCACTTTTCCTTTGTATTTTACATATAATTAAGATTTTGTTTCCCTTTTCTTCCATCTTTTTTTTCTACACAAAAACATATAGCAGATAGGAATGATATATATATGTTATGGGAGATGGAGTTAGTAAGAAACAACATGAAAGAATTGTGACAAATATAGTATGAGGAATCAGGTATTAGACTTGTAAAAGTATTTTTAGGGATTACATATATCCAAACCTCTGTATTTGCAGGTTCCACATCTAATGAATGGTTCAGCCAAATCCAGAAGAATTTTGAAACAAAATTGTGTCTTTACTGAAGATGTGCAGACTTTTTCTTGTTATCATTAATTCCTGATCAGTATAGCGTTTATTTATATAGCATTTACATTGTATTAGGTATTCTAAGTAATCTAGAGATAACTTAAAAGTATATAGAATAATATGCATAGGTTATATGTAAATACTATATCATATTATGCAAGGGACTTGAGCATCCTTGGATTTTGGTATCCACAGGGCCAGGAGCCAATCTTCTGCAGGTACTGAGGGACTTGGCATTTTTGTATTTTTAGACATTTGTTATAATATTGGCCAGTTGGTCAAATACCAACATCTTTTTCTGTGTTATTATAATTACATTTGGTTATACACTCAGATTGGACTTTTAAAAATTGAGCTTTCATTAGTTTATGCATACTACAGATAGCTTCTGTCAATTTTTCAAGTTTCTCTTTTGAGGAACATTTGAATTCCTGCTATTTCATCTGTAATTATATTTCTGTTACATTTTATAATGCATTTAACATTTAGAAATGGATTATTTATTAGTTATATGGAAGTTAGTGTTTTATCTATGGCAAGCATATAATCCATCTGGTGTTTTATCAAACCAATGTAATTTTGAAAAAGCATGTTATGTACCATGGGCTATGAAAACAAATGTATAATATATTCAAAATTCTTTTAAGGCCAATTTTTATTTGACATCAATTTATGCTATGAGGTGGTCCTATAATAATAAATCTCATAATGTCAGAATTTCCCAAGGAGAAAATATCTCTGATACAAAGGAATTCTTAAGGGAGGCACACAAACTCTTGAGCCAGACTCTTTAGGTTCACATTTGGGCTCCATAGCTTACCTCACTGTGTGACCTTAAGCCAGTGCTTAACCTTGGTGTTTCAGTCTTCTCATTTGTATAGTAGAAGTAGTGGTACAACATATAGTTTGTGGGAGTGTCATGACAATTAAACAAAAACAGAAAATGAAAATGTGAAGTGCCTAAAACAGTTCCTGACATATGGTAAACAATTACTATTATTTTAGTGTTTACTATTACTATTATTGACAGTATAAGAATGCATTCAGTTTACCTCTCTCAGATTTAATTTGAAATATGTCAGTTGATATTAAAGGAAAAATAAAGTATTCAGGTTGTGGAGTAGATACGGATTTACACAGAAATATCACCCACATACACCTATTAGAGGCCCTCTTGATAGAAGCCTCTGCTTCTAAAACTTTCCTCTATTTATTTTGGTTTTCTCTTGCTTAATTGCCTTACCTATTGGTTCTCTAAGGTTTAATTATACATGCCACTTTTTAAAAAATGTTTCCCTTTATTCCCTTATCTTTCTTACTCCAGTTAAAAAAGAAATCAACTCCTCTTTGTGACCTTAGAATTTTGTTTATGCCTTAACATCAGCATTTATAGTTAGCTGAATAATAAAGATTGTGGCATGGTGAACGTATTAGTACCCTCTAATATCTCTTCCTATAAGCCTTAATGGTAGCTTTTTCTGTATTTTATTTCTTTCCCTGTATCTTAGTGTTATTACTAATGACAATGGTTACAAGAAAGGAAATATATATAGTTAGGAACTGAAGCATCTCCAGTTTCCAACTAAGCATTCTTGTTTAATTAGTACTCTAAATGTGACCTACTTGGAATTCTATTGCTGAAACAACTTAGAATAATGAGGCTTGTTTGAAAAATGAAAATTAAAACCAATTTGTGGTGATTTACTAAAATATTTAGATCATCTAGGAATGAAAAAAGACATAAATGTTTAATATACTTTGAGAATTTTACTCTCTAAAATTAATTTTTCATGTTTCATTTGGTTTGATAATAGAATATTTTTGAAGTTTGCTGTAATCAGAATGATATCAGAAAATAATAATGTGCCATTTTCCAACAGTTACATTTTTAATTTTTATTATCTTTGTTTTTTCTTTTTCCTCTTTTGGTACTGGGGATTGGGCCCAGGGGTACTTTACCACTGATCTATATCTCCAGTCCTTTTTATATTTTATTTTGAGACAGAGTCTTGCTAAATTGCTGAAGGTCACCTTGAGTTGGCAACGGTGGCCTCAAATTTTTAGTCCTCCTTGCCTCAGCCTCCTAAGTCACTGGGATTATAGGCATGCAACATCATGTCTAACTATAAAAGCTACTTTATATTTCCAGTTACATAATAGCATATGAAAGTAAGTTTATTTTCTTTTTAATAAGAGTTGCCTGTACTCTAGTTTTTTTTAAAACTATTTTGTTTCTCACTCATAAACTGTTTTGCTGATGAATTTGTAATGATTGACATGTTTTAAATTTGTTGTTAAAACATCACAAAGCAAAAGACTACTGGCTTAGCCAGTATGACCACTAAGCATTTCTGTCCAATATTTATCAGATAGATTTATTCAGATATGGGTTCTTATTACTCCCTACTGAACTTCTCTGTGAAGAATAAAAAATAAGATCTAGTTGTCTAATCCAGTTCTTTATGGGAGATAGATAGGGTGATGGGTGTAAAAATCATGGCTCTGAAGTAAGTAACCACCAGGGTAGACGACGGCCCTCTAACGTTTCGCTGCGTGACTTGATGCTAAACATGTAAGTTCTCTAAATTTCAGTTTACTAAACTATTAAATAGGTTAGAAAAGACAACATAGGAGATTTGTAGGGATTAAGTAAACAAAATCATTTGTGTTACTTTACATATTTTAACTGTTATGAAAGTAGTTTTTTTGGTTTTGTTTACTTGTTTTTTTAGTACATGACTTTGAAGAAGCTTACTCTTAGTGTTTTTTCTTGATCCAAAATTTTATCTGTATTAAAACACAAGTAGAATTTGATCTTTGAAGGCTCATACCTGACTGTATAATCTCCTAATTACTCACTGTTGTTACGTTCTACCTTGTGGACACTCCTTAACTATCACTAAATGTAATCTTATTGACAATTTCAGTTCCTACTGTCATCACCACTATAAGATGACTTACCTAATACCTGGACTCCTATTTCTTGATTCCTACGTGAATAGGAATCCCAGCTCTACTTCATTTAGCCACTGCAGTGGTCACACCCTTTCTTGTCATCAACTGAAATTCTGCCATAGAAAGTACCATTCTGTTCTAAATCACCTTTCTCCAACAACAATCTCTAATCTTTCAACTTGCGTGTACAACTAACTTCCACTTAATCTGTTTGTCATCTTACAGGACCTCCAGTCCTTTGTTCCTTCTACTTTTTTCTGATATCTCAGCTTTTCTGTGTTCCCTTCTCCTTCCTTCTTCCCTGAGATTCCAAGGTCCATTATTTCATCTGTTCTCTTGCCAATGCAACAAAACTTCATTCCCATTTTAATTCTTGTGTCCTTCATGAATATATTTTCATTAAAAATGATTAATAGAAAATTAATTAACCTCACAAAACTTCAGTTTTCTTGTAGATAATTTATTAGTAATTACACCCATTGTTAGATTATGGTAAGGATTAAGTGAGGTACAGTATATATAAACTGTTCAACCTATACTCGACCCATATAAAGAACAGTAGTGAAGAAACTTTTCAAATTGTGTGGACTTTCAGGATTCCCCACTGATATTCTCTATGAATAATGAAAAACTGAATTTTAATTATCTAGTTCTAATATTTAGAGACAGACCATATTTACACTACATGTTTAATGCTGCTAGAAACTCAGCAAGCCAGGCAGACTAATGTAATATATACTTGGGGTCACTAGCCTGTAATGGTCCTTAAAATTGAGAGCTAGTCCAACTATGAGCAGAAAAATTTATGACTCTTTAAAAGAAGGATATATTTTCATTTTAAATAACCAAAATGTATTTTTAAATTTTAGAAATTTTCGAGAAGCAAGGGATAATGCTGTGGCTGAAAAGGACCGAGCAGTAATGGCCGAAAAGGATGCTTTAGAAAAACATGACCAGCTCTTAGACAGGTGAGCATCCTAAAAATGGAAATGTTAAAGCTCTTCAATTTTTGTTCCTGTTACTTTTTCTTTTTGAAAATATCTTTTTAATAGAAGTATAATTTTCATTTCAATTGAATTATAGTTTTCATGTATTATTTCTACAATATGTAATTGTTACATTTATTGAAAACTTAATAGAACAGTTTAGTCACTCCAGAGAGTTTCCTTATATTCCTTTCAGCCCACCTTATCTGTTGAGGGCCACAGCCGAGTCGGGATGACGTATGGCATTTTTGCCAGAAGTAGTAGTTGAGAGGTGATGCCAGCGAGTTCTCGCAGAGTTCCCGTTGAGTTCCATTTGAGCTCTCTCGGGGATTCCCGGAGAGTTCCCATTGGTTGGGGAAGTGCTGGAGGAGGGATATTTCCTTTCCGGTTTGTGGTTCCTGGAGGAGCTGCGAGTCGTTCGGGAGAGTTCCCGGGGAGCGTGTGTGGAGTGTGCTGGTGGAGTTCAGAAATAAAGTTTGTTCCTGCTTCAGTGGCTCGTGATTTGTGCCCAGCCAGACTGCGGCACTTATCCACTACCCCTCAAGAGGCAACCACTTTATAATTTCTATCACTATTAACTCAGTTTTGTTCTTGGACAAAAAGTAAATAGAACCTTGCAAATTATACTCTTTTGTGTCTGGCTTCTTTGATTTAACATTATGTTTTTCTCTTTTTTTTGTTACTGTATCAGTAGTTATTATTGCTAATTGTGAACATACCAGTTTTATTGTTTTTACCTGTCATCGGCCACTACAATTGTTCCTTGTTTATAGCTACCATTGAAAAGCTGCTGTGAGCGTTCTCATACAACATTTTTGTGAGCATATTTTTATTTCTCTTGTATAAATACCTAGAATTGGAATTGCCACTCACAGGTGAGGTAAGTGTTTTAGTTTAAAAGAACCTATAAAACTTTAACTCTGAAGTGGTGGGATCATTATACACTTCCAGTTCATTTTTCAAAATTTTAAAATATACGGGTGTCATAAAGAGGGCAACAGAGAATTATATGGTTTTAGCAATACAAAAGGATTTTTTTCAGAAATGAATGTATTTGTGAAAATGTAGGTTACTTTTTTCTATTAGGATAGTAGAATTTTGGATCCTAGAGAATACTTACTTACTGTTCTTTGGTTTTGTTTTTCTCTTTCCACATTTTTTTATTGGTGCATTATAGTTGTATATGATAATGGGATTTGTTGTTACATATTTGTAAATGAACACAGTCTAACAATAATTTGGCCAGTATCATTCACCAGCATTTCCCCCTCCCTCCCAAAGCATGTTTATTTTTAATAGCTTTATTAAAAGGAAAATCACAAGCTGGATGCCATAGCACATGCTTATAATCCCATCACATCTGGAGGCTGAAACACAATGATCTCAAGGTGGAGGCCAGCCTTACCAGCTTAGCAAAACCCTGTCTCAAAAAAACAAAAACAAGCAAACAAAATGACTGGGTATGGGATGTAACTCAGTATTATAACACTCCTGGGTTTAATCCCTAGTACCAAAAAAAAAAAAAAAGGAAGATCACTGATTAGCATTAAGCTAAATATCATTATCTCACATGGTTTGACTACATGTAGCCAACAAAATAGCTTTCTTTCTTGTTTTTCTAACTTTTTTGGGGGAAAGAGGATGAGTCCTGGGATTATAACCCAGAGTCAGTTTACCACTGAGCTATATCCCCAGTTCTTTTTATTTTTTATTTTGAGACAGGGTCTCACTAAGTTGCCTAGGGCCTCACTAAGTTGTTGAGGCTGGCCTTAAACTTGCAATTGTCCTATCTCAGCCTACCAAGCCACTGGGATTATAGGTGTGTGCTTTTTCTAACCTTTTTATTTTGAAATAATTTCAAGCATAAATGTTGCTAAAATAATACAGGTGTTTCTATATGTCTTTCACATACTAATAAACTTCTGAAATTAAGCTCAATATTTCTTTTAATTTATAAGTAAAAGACCTTTTCTTTTTTAGACAGAATCTTGCTCTGTTGCCCAGGCTGGCCTCAAACTCCTGGGTTCAAGCAATCCTTCCTCATTCTCTCAAGTAGTTTGGACTAAAGGCATATACCACTGTATCTGGCTTCTAATTTGTGATTTAAATAACACATAAGACTAAAATTTGTGCTCAGGTGTAGCTCAGTGATAAAGAACTTGCCTAGCATTCATGAGGCCCGGAGTTCGATTCCCAGCCTACAAAAAGAATAACCAAAAAAAAAAACCAAACACACATTTACCAAATTTGATATAAAACAGAGAAGAATAACAAATAAATTGAATAACAGAATAAGGATCTTTCCTGGCAGAATTAATGAGCTGAATGACTTTTAATGCAAAAAAATGTAAGAATATACACTTGGGTCTAAAAAACCTACAGTAGTTTTATAGAGTCAGCAGTGAAATGCGGAAATGACTTGGAAGGTTTCAGTATGGAAGTATTGTCATGGAGTAATAGAATTCTACCTTTAGGCTGGTGGGATCGGAGCAAGCGACCAGCGGACTGATCCAGGGTTCGGGTGAGGGACCGGGACAGGGAACCTATGTGAGGTCAGAAACGTCTGGCCAGGTGCCCTGTGCCCAAGATGCGGTAGAAGCGTCGAGCGCGTGAAGCCGGCGCCTGGCGCTGCCAATCTGTCACTCAGCCCATGGCGACCCCAGCCCTGGAGCTGCTCTTGGCTCTCGACCTGCCTTTGCTGCCGGCCCTCTTGGGCCGAGCCTGGGGGCACGCTACCACAGCACTGAACCCTTCGGAGACTGGCACTATCACGCCCTCTGTCCCCAGCCCCAGTGAGGGTCTGTCTCAGGAGGCCATTACTTCTATCATCGTGGTTTTCTCCATCCTGGCCGCCTTGCTCCTGGCCGTGGGGCTGGCGCTACTGGTACAGAAACTTTGGGAGAAGCGGCAGACAGAGGGCACCTACCGGCCCAGCAGCGAGGAGCAGGTGGGTGCCCGCGCGCCACCGCCCCCCAATCTCAAGTTGCCTCCGGAGGAGCGGCTCATCTGAAGGCTGTGGACAGCTGCAGCTGCCCGCTCTGCCCAGGACTGCCCAACACCCCCGCGCACAGAGCAGCCGCCACTGAGTCACCAGCTCTGATGACTCAGGGGCACTGGGGGGCGCTGGCCTGGTGGCTGTGCAGCATGCTGCCTCTGCTGGACTCTGCATGCAGCTGGGAGGCCGGCCACTTCCGCTTGCTGCACCGTCTTCGTTTCACTGTGCTGTGTACTGTCCCCTGCAGCAGGTCCAACAAGCCCCAATCCTTTCTTTCAATTCTCTCACGCAGCGGATGCTCAAGCCCCCCAGGACTCCAAGGAGAAGGTGGGGGGCGTCCTGCCCATCTAGGTCCCTCCCTTCCTCCATCTCCCTTCCCTGCTGTGTGACCATGGGGAAGGGGTGTCCTCTCTAGGCAATCAGACTCACCCAGTGCTTGAGAATAGAAGGGAAGAAGGTGCTTCAGAGACTTGGTTCCTTGGGGTGGGGGGAGGGCTGCTCACGTTTTATACATTTATGTAAAGTTGGTAGTGACATGTAATAAAGCTTTTTTGGGTTGGTGGGAACATTAGCCTAGATGGAGAGATGAAGGTAGTGGTGAGTTATAAGGTTACGGGGATCCTAGGGGTGTGAGGAGGCTTCCTGGAAGAGAGTGGCTTTTAGGTGCACCTAGGAGCCAGAAGGGCTAGCCCTGGAGGGTGGGTGGAGGCCCCCCTAAACTCACCAGGACAGACCAGCTTTGAGCTCTTGTGGCTTTATTGAAGATCCAGGGTCTCCTCCACACCCTGATCCTTAACCCTCAAAATACTTCTTAAGTTAAGATCAGCAACTCACAGCCTCTTCCTGGCCTGGGGCTCTTGCCAATCGCTGGTGAGTGAGGCAAGGGTGTTGGGGATTCCTGCATCCTCCGGAGACTGGAAGTGAACATGTTCTAGCAGGACCTTGGGAGGCTGGGTTCTGGGATTCTTTGGAAAACTGGGGTCTGGGGAAGACTCAAGGGTCTGGGATGTCCTGACAGTATCAAAGTTAGGCTCTGTGGGGGCTAGAAGTTGGGGACTTTTTGGAGGGCTGGGCTGGGTGTTTGCCTCAGATAGCCTGGTGCAAGGGATCTCCCAGGCTCTAGGATGCTCAGTTGCCTTTTGAAGAGGGGTGAGATGAAGGGTTGAGGGCTCAGTAAGAGGAGAGGACTCAGGGTCCCCTGGGCTGCTTGTGTCTGTAGAAGCTGTTGAAAGCTGGGATAGAGAGATGATTTCTTGGCTGGAGCCTGAGAGCAGCTGGGAATTGGGGTTCTTTGAGGAGCATGTCATTTCCAAAGACGGTGTGTTTTGAAGGGATGACAGGTCTGCAGGCAGGTACAGGGGCTGGGGCTCTGGCAGTTTCTCTTCATCTGGTTGCCATCTTGTTCTTCCTGGTAGGTCAGGCTGAGTGGGGCATAGGAGGAGAGAGCAGGTTGCTGACCTTCTGATGAGAAAGAGCTGGCAGGTTGTACGGGCAGTTGAGGAAAGATTGGGTGGGGAGGTGGGGGCTCTCTCACCAGATGAAGCAGCTGGCCAGGTCCCCTCCGTGACAGCAGTCTAAGCTCTGGCTTGGCCTCAGGTTGCCCATGCTCCTAGTTTGTACACTCAAACTGTCTAGAATCTTGGTCAGCAAATCCAGTTCTTCTCCAGACCCCAAAAAGTTGCTGTCCAGAACTTCTTCTGCCCATGGACCTTGGGCATCCTCAGGGCTCAGGGGAGGTGTCCTGGGTGAGAAAGGGCACCCCAAGTTTCCTGAGACCTCAGCCCTGGTTGGTCTGCTCTAATGTTTGGAGAGCCTTCTGATCTATCCTGGTCTTCCACTTCCAACCTTGGTCCCCTTTGAGTCTTACCTTTCCCCCAGGGGCTCAGAAAGTCCCTCTTCCGGCTTAAGTCTCCTGCTGGGGCGAAAGGGTCTGTTCTACAAAGGACAAATGTGGAGAGGGCAGTGATGTGGAGCTGCAGAATCAGGGTGCTGGGGCTTTCTAGAGGAGGGTGTGTTTGAAGTGAGCACCAAATTTTGGTGTATGTGAGGTGTGAGGCGAGATGTTCAGGCAGAGACTGGGGACGGGGGAGGAGGATTTGATGATAATTCCAGGTGTGCACCTGGGAAGCACATCCTTACCTGTCCAAAGTACTGGGTGATAGGCAGGCGCTGCTGCAGGCAATCTGAGCAGCTGGTGAGGGTTGTGGTCCTCAGGGAGCCTCCCCTGTGTAGGCCAGTGTCCCCATCCTAGGAAGAGAATGCAAAACTGGAGGCTCCTTCCCTCTTCCCTCCCAGGGCATTGGCCGTCCATCATTGATGGCCTTACCTTGTACAGAAGTAGGCTTTGCATTCCTTTTGGACCACTCTTGGCCTATGGAAAAGCCAAGGGTAGACCTATGGATGACTGGACACTGGGCATCTGAAGTCAGCACTCTGACCCCTAGGACAGCTGTGCCTTGCCATAGGATCTGTCTCTGTGTCTTCCAAATACGTTCACTACTCCCTGGGCACCACCTCTGAAGTCAACATAAACTTTTGCCCCCTTGACTAATACAAAAGCATTTCTGGAAGCCTAAACCCACATAAAACGGAGTGGCCATACTGCCTTGTAAAAATGTGTCACTGTGTCCATCAAACAAAGAATAAACTTAGATGGACAATTTTAAGCCCCAGGAAACTTTCAGGCTTTGGACAAAAAAAGAAGGGCAGAAGCTGGGATGTTTCCTCTGAGGACAAGAGTCACCAGTGAATCTTTGGCTGTCAATTTTAAATGGGCAAGAAGTGATTCTGACCCAGCCGAGCCTGCTGGAGGGGACATGAGAGTGGGAGGACTGTTCCTAGCTTGGCTGCTGCATCAGCTCTGATGAAGGCCTTCGCAGGACATGCCTGTCAGGGGTAAGTGACCCATTGCCCTTGGAGCCTCAAAACATCCTCGGTCCCCTCCTCCTCGTCACCCCAGCAGTCTGGCCTATCCTGCCCAGCTCACCGAGCGGTACATGATCCTAACAGCTGGTTGGGTTTTGGCTTTGACTGAATGCAGGACAGCATCACCACCTTTCTGTGGAAGAAGTTTGCCAAAGGAGAGACTTGGGATCTTGGGGCCTCTATACTAGGGCTGGGCCCCAGGCCCCCTCCCACCCCGGCTGTGCTGCTGGCCAATTCCCCCACCTCTATAAATGAGCATAATCATGGACCCTATTGAGGACTATTGTGGGGTTAAATTAATCCAATTAACATGTAAAAAAAAAAGGGGAAAAAAAAGAAGTTCTACCTTTATCTACAATATTATGCTGAAATCTGGGCACTCAAGCTTTAAACTAGAAAATCTTGAGAGGAAACTGACCAAAACTGTGGGAAGATTTAAAGATATCCTGTGAGTGCTATATTGTAATTAGATTATAACTCTAAAAAAATTATATTTAGAAGAGCTAAATATAATTTCTTACTTGGCAACACCTAAAGTAGTAGAATTGGGACCACAGTACAAGAAAGAGTAAAGAAAAACTTTTCAGTAGGATTTTTCAAACTGTCTAGCATCTAATCAGTACAAGTATTCAGGTATAAGTTGGCCAGGCATTCAGTGGGAACATGCTTGGAATGAAGCATCAAATGGGAGCTGGACAAGTTTGAAGACCCTTTTGATCTGGATACTATCTGTGACAACAGCTTAGAAGAGCTGATACACTGATTAAATTACCATATAACACAAATGATGAACCTAAGCTAATTTTGAGGTATTCTTTAAAAGATCTCACTTTTCTTGTTGTTTTTTTTTTTTTAAAAAAAAGAAAAAAACACCTAGAAGGGATTTTTGAAAAGGACATTATATGTAAATATATATGGGCAGAGAGTGTAGCTCAGTGGTAGAGTCAGCTTAGCATGTTCAAGGCCCTAGGTTCAACCCCCAGCATGGCAAAATAAATAATAAATGGGTTTATACATGGTATGTGACTATATATACATATGTAGGTATATATTTAATTCAGTGAAATTCTTTTGGGTGAGAATTACCTGTATAAGTATAAAGAGAAGTGTAAGGAAGCAGTGTGCCATTTTCAAACATGAATGAAATGGCTTTTTACTCAAGGATTTTTAATTTTCCACAAAGTAAAGGCCTTTCATTAGGCATATAAATGGCATATGTATGTTCCAATTCCTAACTCAAAATTTTTTTTATTGTTAAGAACAAATACCCAGCTTTCCTGAACATGAACTGAACATTACTAGCTTTTGTTCTATTGAATTGAATCCCTGGGTATGCTGTGAGAATTCTTTTCTACCAAAAAGAGGAAGTTTTAAAATTCAGTCAGTGTGAGTAGTAGAGTAAGTTGAATACAATGTTATATCTGTGGGAACCTACATGAGAGGCCTATATTTGAACCTACAGTATAAGTTTGCAACTCAATTAATTTTAATAGTCATTTTTTTAGTTACACATTTTTAAAAAATATGTATCCTGTATTTTGGCATGTATTTTGAAATAATTTTTAGTCCATAATGACTTTAAATGAATATTGATTAAAGTTATGTGTCCAGGACCCCCAATTTCTCTGGCAGTGGTAGAATTTTTGTCCTAATTTTTTGCTAGTAGAAGACAGAAGTGAAAGACCATAGGAGAGTAGGTGAGTAAAGTGACTTTTATATCACAATGAGCTAGTGTAAAAGTTGGCATAGAAACCAACTGTCCTAAATTTCCATTTAATGCTTTATCTACAAGAGAACAATTTCAATGTGCTATTTTTCTGCCTTTTTTCATATTTCTATATATGTTCATCTTTGCTTATCTGTCTTTTTATCTGCTGCCTTCTTCAGCAAGGAAATGTTTGTGTGATTTGCAAGATAAATTTAATGGAATGAAGGGTATTGAGATTTGATATAAGAGCATCATATCCAAACTTTGTTTTACTTAATAAAAAAATTCTGATAATTTATCCATAAATTGCTAGTTTTCATGATTATGTAAAGTAATTTACATCATATTTGTTTTGAATACAGAAATTCCTAATTCTTTTCTGTGGGGTAGGCATGGGAGAGTAACAGGGATTGAACTCAGGGCACTCAAACATCAATCCACATCCCCAGCCCTATTTCATATTTTATTTGGAGACAGGGTCTCACTGAGTTGCTTGAACTACTATAAAGTCTCTAAACTCCCCGATTAGAGTTTCATCTGTCTATTTTCATCATCATTCTGTAAAAGTAACTGAGAACTCTGATCATGTCATTCAACAGAGTTGAGAACCAGCTTAGCTTTTAAAGTCATTTGCAGTACTTTCCATCTTTCCAGACTCATTTTTATTTTGTTTATCTCCCATGTAGTCCATGCAAGTTATCTCTTGCCATTCCATAATTGTCTGGTACTTTCTGTTCACACCCTTAATTCTGTTTTTTGCTAAGAATGACCGTTTCCCTTGCTCACATATCTGGCCATTGGTCTACTCTATAGATGCCCATTCTTTTTTTAAGATTGAACTCAGTAATCACATACAACTTCTGAGACCTTAGCATCCCTTCAGAAATACTTCAAGGTCTTCTCTGTTTTCTAACATTATATTATAATCGTGTTCTTATATACAAGTCTCCCCCTCTCACGTGTTAGCTCTTTGAAGTCAGAAACTTTTGCTTCCCTATCTTTGCTTATCTGGTAAGCCTTCTAGTCAGTGTTTTGTGGTATAGGTAATTCTCAATAAATATTTATCAATTTTATTTCCCTGGAATTTTTGCTTTGATTTTGACTTAAAATTTTTCCATTGTGAAGACACTTTGCTGCAAAGAGTACTCAAGAATGTTAGACTCTTCCTCATTTTTTTACACCAGTAGTTCCCAAATCTAGATGAATTTTTAGACACCTGGATATGTTTTGTTTTAGAAGACATGTTCCATCCCCTTACCACACCTTACCACTCCTAATAAATAAGGATACCTGCAGAGGCCCACTGAAAACTTTTTTTTTTTTTTGTACTGGGGATTGAGCCCAGGGGTACTCAATCACTGAGCCACAGCCACAGCCCTATCTTGTATTTTATTTAGAGATAGGGTTTCACTAAATTGCATAGTACCTCACCTTTGCCGAGGCAAAGTGAACTCAAGATCTTCCTGCCTCAGCCTACTGAGCTGCTGGGAAGCTTACTGCCATGCCTAGCAGAACTTATACTTTTTACAAAGCTGCTGTCCAAATTTTCCTTGTGTGTCCTTTTCTCAATTATGCATTTCAGAATTAGTGTATAACAACAGTTTTGAAAACACTTTGTAAATTGTAAGTAATGCTGGTTATTATTATCTATCACTTTGTCTCCTTGGTGTGCCCTACCAGCAATCTCAAAGAAGTAAACTGTTCCTCTAAGGCTAATGCCTTGGGTACCCTAAGGTTTGAAAGAACATTAGGAAGTAACAGCAGGAAAAATGTCAGTTATCTTGTTCAAACATTTTTATCAGAAAAAGGGCCAGAAATCTGGAAACATACATTATGTCCTTATTCTCTGAAATGTTGAAGAGGAATGATTCCAGAAACTAAATATCAGAAAGCTTGAATGCAACCTACCAAGAATGCAACCTTCTATCTGTTAAACAGATAAGCATTTATAAAAAGAAATGGTGAAAAAAATCCATATTAGTTAACTATAAATCTTAACCAACTACATTTTACTTCTCTTTTTTGAGGTGTTTACTAGAACCTCTAGAGGAAAGTATAAATTATGGAAGAAATCCCAATTTAAGAAAAACATTTTATTAAGATTGAAAAAAAAACATTTTTTCCATATTTGGCTACTGCAAATTGTGCTGCTATAAACATTGATATACATGCTTTTAGTTCTTTAGTATGTTGATTTTAGTTCTTTTGTATAAATACCACCAAAAAGTGGGATAGCTGGGTCATATGGTGTTTCTATTCCTATTCTTTTGAGGAACCTCTGTGCTGCTATCCAAAGCAGTTGTGCCAATTTTCAGTCCTACCAATAAGGTAGGTACCTTTATCCTCACATCCTTGCCAGCATTTATTTGTATTCTTGATGATTGCCATTCTAAATAGAGTGAGATGAAATCTCAGTGTAGCAGGGCACAGTGGTGCATACCTGTAATCCCAGCCACTCAGGAGGCTGAGGCGTGAGGATCTCAAGTTCAAAGCCAGCATCAGCAGAGGCAAGGCACTGAGCAACTCAGTGAGACCCTTTCTCTAAATAAAATACAAAATAAGACTGGGGATGTGGGTCAGTAGTAAAGGGCCCCTGAGTTTAATTCCTGGTTATACCCCCACCCCCACAAAAAAAAAAAATCTCAGTATAGTATTGATTTGCATTTCCCCAGTTGCTAAGGATGTTGATTATTTTTTCTTATGTTTTTTGGCCATTTGCATTTGTTCTTTTGAGAAATGTCTTAAGTTTAGTTTATTTGCCCATTTATTGAATAGTTTGTTTGTTTGATATTAAGTTTTCTGAGTACTTTGTGTATTCTGACTATTAATCTCCTGTTGGAAAAGTAACTGGCAAAAATTTCCTCCTATTCTGCAGAGTCTCTGTTCCTACTCTTAATTGTTTCCTTTGCCATGCAGAATCTTTTTAGTTTGATGCCATCTCACTTACTGATTCTTGATTTTATTTCTTGAATTTTAAGAGTCTTATTAAAGAAGCTGGTGCCTGTGTCAATATGTTGGAGTATTAATTTCATGTTTTCTTCTGACTGTTGCAGTGTTTCTAGTCAATTCCCAGGTCTTTCAGCTACTTGGAGTTGATTTTTGTCAGGTGAGAGGGATCTAGTTTCATTGTTCTACATATGGATATCCAGCTTTCCTAGCACCAATTGTTAAAAGACTATCTTTTCTCCAGCATATGCTTTTGGCACCTTTGTCACCAATATCAAATGACTGTATCTACATGAATTTGCCGCTTTGTCTTCTAGTCTTTTCCATTGGTCTTCATGTCTGTTTTTATGCCAGTACCATGCTGTTTTTGTTACTGTGGCTCTGTAGTATAATTTGATATCAGATATTGTGATAACTCTCATATTGCTCTTATTGCTCAGTATTTCTTTGGCTATACTGGGTCTTTTATTCTTCCAAATGAATTTTAGTACTGTTTTTTTCAAGTTGTATAAGAAATGTCATTGGTAGTTTGATGGGGATCATATTGAATCTCTAGATTACTTTTAGTTATGGCCATTTTAACAATATTAATTCTGCTTATCCAAGAACATAGGAGGTCTTTCCTTCTTCTGAGGTCTTCTGAAATTTGTTTCTTCAGTGTTTTATAATTTTCATTGTAAAGGTCTTTTCCCTTCTTAGATTTATTCCCAAGTTTGTTTGTTTTATTTTGATTTTTGAGGCTATTGTGAATGAAATTGTTTCCTGATTTTTTTTCTCAGCAGTTCATTATTGGAGTATAGGAAAGCAATTGATTTTTGCATGTTAATCTTGAATCCTTCTAATTTGCTGAATTTGTTATCAACTCTCCCAGTCTTCTGATGGGGTTTTTTGAGACTTATATATCTTGAGTTTTTTTGAATGTAGGCCATCAACAAATAGATAATTTGACTTGTTTTCCTATTTGTATCCTTTTAATTTCTTTCTTTTACCTGATTTCTCTGTCTAGAGTTTAAAGAACTATAATGAAAGAAAATGTACTATATATCCACAGTGGAATTTTACTTAGCCATAAAGAAGAATGAAATTATGTCATTTGCTATCAAATGGATGGAACTGTAGAACATCCTGCTAAGTAAAATAAGCCATACTGAGAAAATCAAGGATTGAAATTTTTCTCTCATCTGCAGAAGAGAGACAGCGAAAGAAATTTTTAAAAAGGATAGAGGGAATCTCACAAAAATAGAAGAGATACTAATAGAGTAGAAGAATGGGATAGAGAGGGAGGGAGGAGAGAGGGCATGGGGAAATACTGGGGATCCAAATCTACCAAATTATGCTATGCCCTTGTATGAGTAAACCACAATAAATTCTTAATATATGTGTGTGTGTATTATATGTATATACATTCTATATATTATATATATGCACTGATTAAAAATTTAAAAATAATATCATTAGAAAGTTGAACAAGTGGATAAAGGGGAGAGAAGAAGAGTAAGAAAGGGAAGATATTGGGGAATAAGATTGATTAGATTATGTTTTATGCATGTATGAATATGCATAATGAATCCCACTATAATGTATAATTATAATGTATCAATAAGATTTTTTAAAGATTAAAAATATCTTTATTGGCACATGGGAGAATGTTAAATAACAATATAATTAAATGACAAATTTAAATCAAATTAAATATCAGTTTCCAAAGAATATTAAACAGTAGATGAACTTTGAAAGATATTACTAGTTAAATGTTTTCAGGATTTTTACTTGATTTTTTTAAATCACTCATTAATTAAATCAGATTTGTTAAATCTCAATTTCACAGTGATCCCAGCACATAATGAGGGTAGTTCTTTTCAAATTTTTGCCCTTTCAATAAACTTTCATTAAAAAAACTAAGCACCTTAAGCCTGTTACATACCTCATTTTGAGATTCCCTTTTCTCATTCTCAGTAGTTAACAGAGTAATAATTGTAAGTTAGCTGGTTTTTGCATAATATCATAAGCTAGGAAACTCTGATCTATGGTTTGTGAAAGATTTTTTTTTCTTTTTTTACACAAATACTAAAATGCCAAGTTCAGCTAATGGAAGATTTATAGAAATGAAGATTCTGTAAGATCATTTTTATGACATTCTCCATGCCTACATAATATGGACAAAAGTAATAAAATGTGGAAGGAACTTTTATCTCCATTACACATTCAGGAAATATCCAATATAAGATCATAAATTTCAAGGAATATTGGTCATGACACAATGTAGCCAGGATCAAAATGAAGAGAATGGAGAATATGAGTCCTGCATTTCAAGTGAGTAGTACAGTGGGGTAAATACTGTATAGAAGAAATTCTTAAGAGCTCTACCTGTGTGCTCTAAGATAGTGCTCTCTAATAGAATCTTTCTGCCATTGTATGGTGGCCTATCCCATATGAAGCCACATCTTATCCCTCAGGTATTTTGGGTGCAAAATGAAAGCCTGACTAGAACTGCCACCTTCAAAGATTAGTAAGTGGTACAGGGTATAGCTCAGGATTAGAGCATCTGCCTAACATGTTAATAATAATAATAAAGTTAGTAAATAATTGGTGGGGGAGGAGGGGTATCAGAGAAAAGTATGAGAGCTAAATAAACTTTTTTAATGAAAGGAGACAGCAAAAAAATTTACAAGATGGAAAAGATAAGGGATTTTGAAAGATTTATTCTAGGAGTCTAAAAAAATTTTTAGGTCTTAACCTATTCGTGACACAGAAAAGTAAAGCACACCATTTGTGAAACCAATGATATGGCAATAAAATAAGATGGTGGAAAACTGATAATATTCAGAAAAATTACCTTTTAAATGATAGTATGACTTAAAGGTATGAAAAAGTAATAGTGGGAGTGGGGTAGGAGTGTTAAAAAAAAAAGAAAAGAAAAAAAGGATAACCTGTGGGGGAGAAGTAGCAATTTATAAAGCAGAAAAACAAACAAACAAAAAGATTTTTAAAAATAAACTGAAAATATTACAGGTCACAAACATGGAAACTAGATAACATTCACATTCAGAAAATTGCTGTGCTAAGGGAAAAAAATAATAAAATGAAAGAACAAAAGTATATTTACAGATATGGTAGAAGAAAACTTTTTCTGAAATAGGAAGCCTACAATTTAGAAGTCCACATTCTGGATGGTAGGGAGAGGGTAGGAAACAGAAATATTGTAAATCCAAGTGAAATTCAATAGGAATATTAAGTCATCTGTATAAGTAAGTCATTTACTGAATAATAAATCTAGTTGAACTCAAGTTTTTCCTTCATAATTATACTTTATTTATTCACTCAGCAATTTTTATTCACCATCTGCTTCTTGCCAACCACTGTTTCTAGATACTAGAATTTAGGGTTTAGCAAGATGAAAGAATCTCTGTCTTAATAGAACTTAGGTTCTTATGATATAAATTTTAAAATATACAAATAAAAATTGAGCTATTTTTAGTTTACAGATATTTTAATTATAAGTATTTGAAGATATAGAACAGCATGATTCAGAAAGTTTGCCATCTAAGTGATAAGAAGAGACCAATAATATGAGAACATGCTCATGAAGCTTTTAACCCACATGGCCTTCCTGAAAAACTTACTTGAAATTCTAACATCACTAACCAAAGAAAAAAATCAAAGAACTCATAAATTGAAACATCAAGATATCACACAAATAGCAGTGAACATTTAGTGTGAAAGTAAATCTTAATTGTTTCATTTTGGTCACAAAACATTATAATCATTATAATCCTAATTCTCAAAGGGAAATTGCAACATAAAATAATAATTTAACAGAAGTAGAGGTGAAATAGCAGCAATTTGTAACAAAAATTAGGGAATTAATAGTAAAAGGAAATAGTGCTTATAATTACAGTATCTTTAGATTTCCTGAGAGAATCAATAGTTTTATCTAGAAATACATGTTTAAGCATACCACTTAAAACAGAGAAGGAAAAAAGCAAGCACCAACTTTATAACAAAAGATATATTACAAAGTAACAGCAAAGAAGCAAAAACAAAGATAGAAGAGGACTGAACATCTTTTCTAATGCTGAAAATGTGATATACTCACTACGTATAAAATTTGAGTAATAAATGAAACTATATTCTTTCCACATCAGTGTGCAACTCATGATATTTAAAAATGAGAAAGTTGAAAAGGCAAAAATAGTATAAGATATAAAATTATTCTAAAATTGTTTGTTAAGGATTATTTTAAAGCAATAATTCAGGCCAGACGGGGTGGCACACACCTGTAATCCAGTGGCTTGGGAGGCTAAGGCAGGAGGACCACGAGTTCAAAGCCAGCCTCAGCAATATCAAGGCGCTAAACAACTCAGTGAAACCCCATTTCTAGACAAAATATAAAATAGGGCTGGGGATGTAGCTCAGGGGTCAAGTATCCCTGAGTTCAATCCCCAATACCAAAAAGTAATAATAATTCAGAACCCGGTACAGTAGTACACACCTGTTATTTCATCTACTCTGGAGGCACAGCAGGAAGACAGTGACTTAAAGGCCAGGCTAGGGAGGCAGCATTAGGAAGACCCTGTCTCAAGTAATAAGAATTCAAATCTTGAGAATCCTTTTTTTTTTTTTTTTTTAATAATAGAAATTGAACCCAGAAAGGCTTTACCACTGAGCCACATCCCCAGCACTTTTTATTTTATTAAACAGGGCCTCACTTAGTTGCTTAGGGTCTTGCTAAGTTGCTGAGGCTGGCCTTGAACTTGTGATCATCTGTTTCAACCTCTTGAGTTCCTTCTGGTATTACAAGGTGTATAACACCACATCCAGCAAGAATCCTTCTCTAATGACAATGTATACAAAATATAGATATACTTAAGAGGCATTATGTGTGAGCTGTAGCTACCAGTAGGAGAGTACTTGCAATGAGTATAAGTCCTTGGGTTTGATCCTAGGATTGAAACCCCCCTTCCCCCCGCAAAAATAAAGATGGTATTGTGTCAAATTCCAAGAAGAAAAGTACTTATTTCACACTTTGGGTTACAGAGCCAGACAATTCTGTTGGTGCCAGAGGTGCTTTTGATGGTTGCCTAAAAACATGGTTGGGGGTAGAGATAGTATTTAGATAACATCCTAGACAAAGGGAGTATTGAACAGAGACTTCCATGAACTATTTACTATCAGTATACAATTGATGAAGCAAGGAAACAAAACTCAGGAAATTTGAACTACCTGGGCTAATGCTGTTAATTCATAAGTACTTACTAATTAAATTCAGGTTAAAGCCACATTAAAATTGTGATTATACATATATATTTAAGTATGTGGCTTACTAATTAGCATGAGAAAAATGTGTTGGTAGTAAGACCATGGTTTCTGGGTTGTTCATGTGGTAGTCATTTTGTAGGGGGAAGGGGTATTCCCCAAACTTTTCTAAGTATAACCAGCTGTCTTAAGTCACAAGTCAAGAAGGGTAGGTTGAACGACATAAATATGAAAGTACTACAAAAAAAATCTCAAGTACATGCTTTTCTGATCACTTATCAGTAACATCATGTTTGTAAAATAAAGGGAAACATGTGATTATATGTACACATTTTTATGGGTATTTCTTAGAAATATAGAGCCATAGCTGTGTATTATGCATGTGAACTGAACCAGACAGAGAGAGAGGGAGAGAGAAAACGTGTGAGGAGTGTGTGTGTGTGTGCATGTGTTTATATAGCTTTCTTTATAGGCTGCTGTTCTGTTGCTTTAGGGGGAAATTTTCATAGATTTACATTTGGTAAATATACTCATGTCCAAAAAAAGATGTATAAAAAAAATTGGAATGCCAGCTAACTAAATCAACTCATAAAAACTAAAGTTAAAAGTAAGATATTTTCCACGATTATTTTAAAATATGATATTTACTGGAAGGAAAGTCCAGAGAATTACCACAGATGAAGTGTGAGTGTATTTCTCCCACTTGTAAATGAGCTCTTATTTCCTTCAGTGTATATTCTGGTCCACAATGAGTCATTTTCAACATGTTTCAATTTAACTCCTAATACATTTTTAAACTTGGCAGGCATATTTAGATGAACATTACTTCCAGTTTTAGAGACTGCTTCTAAATTATACTTCAGTCTTGTAGTCATCATGAAAAGTTCTTTCAGTAAAAAGGAAACAGGATTGATTGGAAGTGTATGTTTTAGAGAAGGAAAAAAAAGTTACCATTTTAAATTTTTGTTACTACATAAATCCTGTTAACATTGTCTAAAAAGTCATACTTGTCCTGGGGATGTAGCACTTGCCTGGCATACCTGAGACCTTGGGCTTCATTCTTAGCCCTGCAAAAAAAAAAAAAATTAAAACATTAAAAAGAGCAAAACATTAAGAAAAAAGAAAAAAGTTGTAGTTGTGCGGTCCTTTTTAATGAAAGAAGAAAAAATAGACTGTATCTTGGATAATAAAGTTAATATTTATTAATCTCTTAACTATGCCTAACACCATTTGAGTGTTATATGCGTATTAATTTTAGTAACACTGCATAGTAGGTAGTAGTTTATTTTCTATAAACCATTCAGTCTTCATTTTGGTTACAAATCATAGAGCCTGACAATTCTGAACATAGAGCCACTTGAGTATTTGTAAAATCTAATGGCTGTATAGAGAATTTTATATATTTCCAACACTCAACACATATTTAATAATTACCATTCATAAATTTGTGCAATCCTGTGAATCTTCTGACATGCTTCATTTGCCAGCCTATCTAATCCTACTTTTTAAGTGTTCTTTATTTTTGTTACTGTGACTTTTGCATTATGCCTTATTATTATTTTTTTATTAATTCTAATCAGTTACACATGACAATAGAAAGCTCTTCGATTCGTTGTACACAAATGGAGCAGAATTTTTTGATGCTGTGGCAGTACATGGAGTAGAGTTGCCTTATTATTTTTAACACTTCAAAAGTTCACACAAATTTACAGTTGGACAAAAGCTTAAAGATCGCTGAAAGCATTCCACTCATTTTGCAAATGAGGAAACAAGTCTAAAGAGGTTACATGACTTGTCTTCAGTTATATTGTTATTAGAAGCAGAACTGGAATTAGACATCTGTTGTCTTTGTTTCCATCCTAGCTGCTGATTCTGCCTCATAATTATGTCATACTTGTGTAAACAGTATATGAAGCGTAATATGCATGTTGAACAATATAATTGGTACATTTTTGCTCTGAAACATATTAAAAATAAGAAAATTCAAAACTATGTTGTATTAATCCCCTATGGTTGCCATAATAAATTACCATGAGCTTTGTGGTTTAAAACAGAAAAAAAAAAAAAAAAATGTGTTCTATCATAGTTCTGGAGGCCAGATGTCTAAAACCAAGGTGTTGGCATGGACCTATCTATCCCTTCAGAGACTGGAGGGGCAATCTTTTCCTTAACTCCTCCAGTTCCTGGGGGCTCCAAATCTTCTTCTGGTTCCTTGGTTTGTAGCTACATTTTTCATTCTAGTCTCTGCCTTTGTCTTCACATTGACTTCTCTGTGTCCCTCAGAATAGATATATGTTACATTTATACCCACCCAAATAATCTAGGACAAACTCTTGTCACGAGATACTTAATCATATCTGTAAAAACTTTTTTTCCTAATAAGGCAGTTCATATGTTCTGGGAATTAGGACATGGACAGATCCTTTGGGGTCCACTATTCACCTCACTGCATATACGTTTTAAGTCACGAGTTATATTTATTTGTGTCCTTCAATAGGAGTAACATTTTATCTTTAAATTGTTCAACCAGAATTTTATAAGATGTCATCAACTTCAGGAATTGTTAAAATTCTGTATTAAAATACAGATTTTCTTTTTAGCCATTTAGCAAATTATTATATAATGTCATTTAGCAAAATTATTAGCTCTTGAGCAAAATATAGTACCTTAGAAATTCTAGACTGTACCATGTAATTTATGGCATATATTTATTATGAATTACAAATCATCCTGCATGACAGTAGTATTCTTTAAGAACATTGTGACAGTGACATTGGGTTAAAGAAACAGAATTGCACTTTTTTTTTTTAACAGATACAGTATAAAAATCTAGCTTAGAGGCAAGCTATATTAACTTCATTTAGACCATTTAATTTTGTGGTTTTCTATATAGCAATTAAATTTTGCTGTACTATGTTTGAGATCCATTAGATAACATTTTGAATGCTTTAATAAGTTAATGGCTATTTCATGTTTTATTTTTGTTACACTTACTTGTCTTATTCAACAAACATTTCATTCTCCCTGGTTTTACTGTTTATGTATAATAGTATTTTTATGGTATGGGCCAGACATGTAATCATTTAGTTTTCCCTGTGTAGAAATCATTAGTATTACATATGAAGGAATCTTACATATCATTACTACATGTGAAGATATTCTCAATTCTTTTTAGCCATTAAAAGTATATTATTCAAGGGAGGAATGATAGAATGGAATAGACCAAAGTATTCTATGTACTTTATGAATATACCACAGTAAATTTCACCTTTATATATATTTATAATACACTAATTAAAAAAAAAAACTATAAATAAATAGAAGAAAGACTCATAGAATACAGAAAGGGAACAGAGGGAGGGAGGAAAGAAGAGAAAGGGGAAGTACTAGAGACTGAATTGTAGCAAATTAAATTCCATGCTTGTATAACTATGTCAAAATGAACCCAAATATTATGTATAATTATAATACATTAATAAAATTTTAGGGAGGGTACTGGGGATTGAACTCAAGGGTACTCGACCACTGAGCCACATCCCTAGCCCTATTTTGTATTTTATTTAGAGATAGGGTCTCACTGAGTTGCTTAGTGTTTCACTGTTGCTGAGGCTGGCTTTGAACTTGCAATCCTCCTGCCTCAGCCTCCCAAACCTCTGGGATTACAGGCATGCACCACTGCACCCGGCCACTAATAAAATTTTTAAAGTATATTACTCTGTATACGGGGTAAAATGGAAGTTCATAACCCTTTTGAATCAAACTGTGAAATATGATATTTCAAGTTAGATGTAATGTTTTGAACGACCAACAATAAAAAAAAAGTATATTACTCTAAATAAAAGAAGAAGCATAACCAATATTTATGTAATTTTGCATTTGGTAAAATTTTTAGGTTAAATGAGATTTATTATACAATTTTAAAGTCTCAGTAAATGTCAGCTTTACTATTTACTGTCATCATCCTATTAGGTGAGTTTTCAAGTAAAATATGTCTGTGTTCTCTTTTCAATACCATAAAGATACAATAGTCTCTGACTGGCCATACTATTTCATGCAGAAGGATATAACCTTCACTGTTATAAAATTTAAAGAAAGAGGCATCTTTCCTCAATTTGCTGTAACTATTAGCAATTCATACAATTGGACTTTTCCTTGCATCTTTGTTTTAGAAAACACATCCATGCTTTTTTAAGTTGATATGGTTTTTCAAAACTTCAAGGCAATGTGTTTTCATTTTACAAATGGAAACTCTGTATTATTTACAAAAGGTAAAAAATGAGTTCATATGTCCTCAGACGTCAAAGTTTTCATGACATAACCCACTTCAATCTAATGTATGAAATATGTCATGAGCTTTGTAATGTTGTGAACAACCAATAAAAAAATAAATAAATAAATAAATAAAAAATAAAAAATACAAATATTTAGGTAAATAATAAAAATCATGCCATTAAAAAAAAAAAAACGCCAAGAGCAAAATGGGCTATATCTCAAATTTCCCAGAAGATGATATTCAAATGAACAATAAATGTATAAACATATAAATCTTGCTGAGGATGTGAAGCAACTGAAATTCTCAAAATCCACTTTGAAAAGTCATTTGGTATCATCTGTTAAAGTCGAACATACCCATACTCCATGACCTATTAAATGGATATATGCCCAACACACATAAGGTTATAAATATCATGCATATAAATGTCCAAAGCAACGCTATTCAAAATATCCCCAAACTATCAATAACTCCAATGATCATCAATGAGAGAGAAATCAATTGTGATATATTTATTCAACACTCAGAGTGAACTTACACCTCTTGTTATGCACAATAATATGAATGAGGCTGCAGTTGTAGCTCAGTGGTAGAGCGCTTGCCTAGCATGTGTGAGGCACCGGGTTCGACCTGCAACACATAAAAATAAATAAGTAAATGATACAAATTGTAATAGCATAAAAAAAATAAAAATGTTGAAGACTCTCTTAAGGACAATATTTAGTGAAGGAAACCTAACACCAAAAAAAAAAAAAAAAAAAAGTTTTCATGACATTGACATGTCTATTATTAGAATTCAAATGTTTTTCTTTTAATTCGCTTAACTCACTCAAATGTGAGTTTCTATTACCTAGATTATTCATAAGAGTTTTCTGAATATAATGATGACTATCATGTCCAAATTTTTTTTTGTCCAAAATCATGAAGTCACCTAGTTGACTCCAGGCAAGAGCGCACCCAGATCATTTTAGTCAGGTAGACTGTTCATATGTAAACCTATAAAAGAACTCATCTACTTGTAAATTACAATAAAATGTTAGCTTTGAAATAGTGTATAGAAGCAATTTGCAGGGAAGTGAAGGTATGGTAAATAGCTTGTTTTTTATCACAATGGAATGTTTTGTACATTGGTGCTACAAAACCTGTTTATTCTTATTCATCATCTTTTGCCATTCGTTGAAGTATGCACTTGATACTGGAAGTAAGTAAACAGATTTTGTTAGAAATGAAAAATGTATGTTGTGAAATTCATTTTTACATTGTAAACAGAATTTTTGATCCCAAAGAGCATTTACCAAACATCAATTGGATTGTTTAACAGAAGCACTAATCTCTAATTTTGTAAAACTGTGAACTGAATGCTTTTAAAGGAAATCAATTTGTCAGCCAGTTTTCTGTATTGCTAGCTGCTGTGTACTTCAAGTTTGTCCAATAATTCTTCTTTTTGTAATAGAAACTATTTCTCTATCATCACTATAACCCACTTAAATTTTAAGCATTCCACTTACAAGAAATTCGTTAGTTTTGATTGCCTTTCTACATTCTTGTCTACTAGTTTTCCTTCCACAAATCTTAAACCATACTGTTACAAAATATAATTTACACTAAAGTGTAACTGAAGATTGTGCATTTAACAATACATACATCTTTGGTGACAGAGAGCATTAGAGTAGTGTTGAATGAAAAGAATAGCTATAATAATTCTTGCATAGTATTATGAAAACTATGAATTATGAAAAATTTATCTTTTACAAATATTATTTATAAAAATTATAATTCATAAATTTTTTTGTACTGGGGATTAAAACTAAGGGTGCTTTATCATTGAGCCACACCCCCAATCCTTTTTATTTTCATAAAATGAGATGGGGTCTCACTAGGTTGTTGAGAGTCTCACTAAGTTGGTTGGGGCCTCACTATGTTGCTGAGGCTGACCTTGAACTTGTGATCCTTTTGCCTCAACCTCCCAAGTTGCTGGGATTATAGTTATGTGCCACCACACCTGGCTTACAAACTTTAACGAATTTTTAATTGCAGATACTACTATCATGTCTAAAATCTTTAATTATATTAAAATCTAATCTAGTGTCTTAAATTTTCAACATAGAATTCCATATAACTGAATTCATTTTCTGTTACCATTTTATAACAGAACCTAATGGAAATTAATCACCATGATTGCCTTTTCCTTGTGAGAACTGAATGTTCATATCATAGCCCAACTCCCCTAGCAGTTCTCTCCTTCCCTTAATGCACTAATGTGTAATGATCCTAAGGTTTCTTTCCTCTCAATTCTAAATGTTTAACATTGTTTTCTTTTATTTTAAATGAGAGCCAACATTATTATAAACTCTGCATTTTCCTGAGTACATCAAAAGGCAAAAGAAAAACAGATTTCTCCCCATGGTTTCAGGGGAGAATGTGGAGAAAAATATGTTTGTTATGCTCAGATTTCTCTTTGTTGTTGTATGGGCTATGGAAAGAGTAATAGAGAGTTAAAACCACTCTGAACTTTTCCTATGTTGAGAGAAATTTTCAACTAAATATTTATTGAATCTTTGTGCATTTTACACTATAGAGAATTTTTAAATTAAGGCATAGTTTCTGTCTTTTGTAGAGCTGAAATCTAATGCATATACATATTTATATTTTAAAGATATGAACTTGAAAGAATCAATAGTGATCTATGAGTGTCCCTATCTATTTTAAGGAATTATTTAAGGACAGTCTTTTAGGGAAGTTGGTATATGAAACAAGCATTTGAAGTGTGAATTTTGATGTATAAATATGAGAGAAGGACATTTGATAAACTTTATAAGCCTAAATAGAGAACAAAATTAAAGGATCATCCCAAAACAGCAGGTAAGTCATGGAACTGATTCATAGTATGTCCTAGATATCAGATAAGGATAGACTGTTTAATTTTGTGATAGTCCTGAATATGTGAATAAATAATTTATATTCTTTCAGTGAGCAGTGAAGAATGACCTGAAGAAAATCACATTTTACAGGACTAGCTGGGCAGTAGTTGCATGTGTAAATTAAGGGCTGAGTTAAATTTCTTGCACAAGGATACTTCAAGATGACCTAAATAAAAGTACTGAGAGTCCAGGTGATTGGTAACAATGGACTGAGTTGGGATGATGTCATAGAGAATAGAAATGAAAAGACTGATTTTAGAAATACAACTGGGGGTGAGGTGTTGGTGAATGGTAGAGATTTTTCCATTCTTCTATTTATCAACACCTGTCTTCCCAAAAGAAAAGAAATTTATAATATATTTGACCATATTCTGCAATCATGTTTGGGCCACATTTCTAGTTAAAAGACCGAATCATGAGTACACTTTCCCCTTCTTCATCTTTTCCTAGGACTGGTAAAAACAGAATTAGAGCTCACTGACATATCTTTTCAGTGTTTTTTTTTTTTTTTTTTTGTCCCAGTATATACACTGTTTAAGACAGGGTAGGGAGTCGAGATGGAGGAAGATGCGACCAGAGGCTGGCAGCCGCTGGGAACGGAGGGTCAAGCGGGGCCTGCGGCCTAGAGGTCCGGGGTTGGAGTTCGCCTCAGACTCGGTGGAGCCGCCGGGGTCTGAGAAGGTCTCCAGGCACAATGGAGGACAAACGAAACATCCAGATCATTGAGTGGGAACATCTGGACAAGAAGAAGTTCTACGTGTTTGGTGTAGCAATGACAATGATGATCCGGGTCAGCGTCTACCCATTTACCCTCATCCGCACCCGCCTTCAGGTTCAGAAGGGCAAGAGCCTCTACCATGGGACCTTTGATGCCTTCATTAAGATCCTGCGAGCAGATGGTGTGTCTGGCCTCTACCGGGGGTTCCTGGTCAACACCTTTACCCTCATCTCTGGCCAGTGCTATGTCACCACTTATGAGATCACCCGGAAATTTGTAGCTGACTACAGCCAGAGCAACACAGTGAAATCATTAGTGGCTGGTGGCTCGGCCTCCCTTGTGGCCCAGAGCATCACAGTGCCCATTGACGTGGTCTCCCAGCACCTGATGATGCAGCGCAAGGGGGAGAGAATGGGCCGCTTCCAGGTGCGTGGGAACCCAGAGGGACACGGGATAATTGCCTTTGGCCAAACGAAAGACATCATCAGGCATATCCTGCGAGCTGATGGGCTTCGAGGCTTCTACCGAGGCTACGTGGCTTCACTGCTTACCTATATCCCAAACGGTGCTATATGGTGGCCCTTTTATCACTTCTATGCAGAGCAGCTCTCGCACCTGTGTCCTAAGGAGTGCCCTCACATTGTCTTTCAAGCCATCTCGGGGCCCCCGGCTGCAGCCACTGCCTCTATCTTCACCAATCCCATGGATGTCATCCGAACTCGTGTGCAGGTTGAAGGCAAGAGCTCCATCATCCTAACCTTCAGACAGCTGATGGCAGAAGAGGGACCTTGGGGCCTCATGAAGGGCCTCTCGGCCAGAATCATCTCAGCTACTCCTTCCACCATCGTCATTGTGGGGGGCTATGAGAGCCTCAAGAAACTCAGCCTGCGACCGGAGCTGGTGGACTCAAGACACTGGTAGCCAGTGGTGGGTAGAGAAGCTGGCTGTTTCCCACTACTCTGGGCTGGGGGCAGAGCAGGGAAGAGAGTGTCCTCTTTAATGCCCCCACTACATACCCATCCCTGCCCTGGGCCAGGTGGCCTGTCTGGGAAAGGGACAGAGACTTTGGCCTGCTCTTGCTGAAGAGGTTCCATGCCTGGCTACCCTGCCCCAACTATTTTTAATTCTCCTACTGAACTGGGCTCCCTTCCTCAGCTCCTGGCCTGGAGGCCCACCTCCCCTGGCCTGCTAGCCCCCTCAGGCTTCCCTTTCCATCTTCCCTGAGGTCCTGAGCAGAGCTGTGCATAGAGCTTATTGATTACCACTGATTTCTCCTCGTGGGCTTTCAGCCAGACTCTAAGCAGTTGCCCTCCACCCTCTACCACGTCACCTCTGAGGCTAGCTCATTTTTAATTTGGGTCTGAGCTGCCCACCAGACTACTCTGCATTTCTTACACTTTGGGGTAAGTTGCCAGGCACTTTTGCACAGTCAGAGCAGCAAAATCCCTGTCTCTACAGAGCACTCATCTTTTCTTTGGAGGAGTTATTGAGATGGGGAGAAAAGCTGATACTTATTTTATGTGTATATTTTTAAACGTCTGTGAACCAGGCTCTTGTCGTAGTCCTGCTAAAGCACCAATCCTGCTGTCAGAGCCTACCCCTGCCTTAGACAGGTGGGAAAATGTCACGTAGCCTTTTCCTCAATCCCAGTCCTATCCCTTCAACCCCAGCAGCCCCTATACAATATGAGCTGTTGGCTTCCCCTGGCCCAGATGACGACAGTGGGGTGGGGGGCACAGTTCTAAATAAGTTGGGCCGTCTCGGGTACACTGGGCTTGGAGCACCTCCTTGAAAAGTCAGGTTGAGAGAGTAGTTGGTTTGGAAAGCAGCAAGAGGGTATGTGTTCCCCATCAGGCCAGCTGAGCCCAGCCTAGCAGAGAACAGTGGAGGTTCTCAACCCCATTGAGAGGCAGCCACGAGGTACACATACACCCCAGTCACTCATACTCACCGCAACAGTGTGTCTCACAGTGGAAATCTGAGATCTGGAATGTTTTTTTCCCTTCTCTCTGGGTGTAAAGAGTCATCCCAGTCATGGTACCCTGTGCTTGAAGAGAATAAAGAGCAGTTCAGGAAGTCACCTAATACCAGGATCACTGCATTTACCAGCCTGATACTGCCAAGATTATCTGTTGAAGCTCCCCTCAGAAGCTAGGAAACCCGCTCCTCCTCCCCTGCCTCATTCTTCCCCACCCCACCTCCTCCACCAAGCCTGGGTTGGGTGGAGAGGTGCAGTGAATGGAAGGAGAAGGAGGCAGTCAACCCTGCCTTCCCACTTGAGACATTTGGTCTGAATGATCCTTTAAACCTATTTAAGGGTCCCACCTGCTGGGGAAGGCCCCGGTGCCATTGAAAGGTGCTAGCTACCTGAAGCCTTGATATTTCCCACATTCTTACACCCTGGCCATACCTGACTCTGAACCAGATTTCACTACCTTCACCGACAACCATCTTGTCTCTAGTTAAGGATTTTCCCCTATTCATTTTATTTATTAATTTTTTTTTTGTCCCTACCTTCACTTTGTCTTCCAGTTTCTTTTCACAAATAGTCATCCTAAAGGTTGGGCCCACAGGTCATTCCGAATCTTCCTGCCCATCACTCATCACTCACCCTGAGAACCACCCACACAGGGAAGCAAGGGCCCTCCTCTCTTTTCCCAGTGAGCACTGGAGGATGGTGTTCTCAGTGCCACCCTTCTCCCTCTGAACCGGTCTTCCGGCCTTCCCCACTGTGTTGACGTGGGTCCTCTCCTGCCTCAGGTGTGACTCCCTCCCCGCTCCTCTCCTGTAGGGTACTCAGTCTTCCACCTGTCCCCCCACACACACAGATTTCAAGGGTGTTGTGGAGAATTAATGGGACCCTGGCCCCTACTTTCCCTTAATAGTTTAGGAGCTGGGATTGGGTTTAGGACAGTTATTGGTGGGGATGAGACCGTGGACTTCCATTTTCCTACGACTTGGAGACCAAAGCAGCCCGCAATTTGATGTATGGATTAGCAACCAAACTAGAAGAAACTCCTGGAGAATGGGCAAGACCGGAACCTGACTGCAGGAGCACTGAGAGGGAAATGAAAACACGTGAACGTCTGACCCAATGAACTCTTGTGAATATCAGTGCCGCAGTCCGGCTGCAGCAAAATAGCCGGGGGGGGGGGGGGGGGGGGGGGGGGGGAAGACACGAATAACTTGTGTACGTTGATACAGCAGGAATAGGAGCCGTTTATTGTAGGACAACATAGCTATTTATACATTTTGCACAGCTTATCTTAATTAGCATAAACTAGATACATCAGTCAACCAATAAAAATCTCCAAACTTAGTGGCCCACTTTTGTTACTTCTCAAACCACTCCCTCTGGCATTTTGCCAGGCACCATCCAAACTTGTTTACGAACTCTAACATTTCTCTGGCAAAATACCAGGTGTTATTTTGACTTGTCTACAGACCTTAACATATCCCCCTTTTGTTTAATTTAAATAATGACCATAGTGGTTTTTACAGAAACACCATAAATAACCTGCTACAAACAGAAAGGGAGGATACAAAATGTAACAATACCAAGCCACTTGATGGCTCCATGCAAGAAGCCCTTGGAAATATTATACCAGCAATGACACCGTTAGCAAAGTTATTGAGTTACAATTTGTTGTAGTTTACAGTTTGTTGTTTCAGTCTAGGTAAAGCAGTGTCTCAATAGATTAACTCACAGTCCAGGTAAATCACAGTCCAGGTCTGCAGGCAGCTAGCTTAAATCACAGGCAAGTTCTGCAGGCAGCTAGCTTGATCCAAAGTCTCCTCCACTTCTCAGCAACACTGGAAATTCTTCCATCCTCGTCCTCGATGGCACTGGGAGGAAGGCAGGAACTCTGCAACGCTGGCTAAAGAAAATCCTGTAGCATTCCACTAAGAAAACAACCTTATGAACAATTTAGTACATTATCTCAAGGTTTTGTTACATTTGAAATAAGCCTTAATAGTGCTCATTACTCATTAGCTTCCAGGTGTGGGAGAACCATTGTAGCTTAGTTATTGGCATTGTAAATGATCAAACATCAGGGACGCTGGTAGCGTCCTCTGCCAGCTGTAGTGTCCCAGGCATCCCCAGATGGCCCTGGGGAGTGTCCCGGACTCAAACTGCTTCGGGCACAGGGAGCAAAAGCCTGCTAGACTGTGCCTCCAGGTCAGGTCTAGATTTGGGCTCCCGGCAGTGGAAGAGCCGGCTGCCGCTGTTTGGAAAACCCTTGCTGTGCCATGACTGGCTCGTGCACGTGGCAGCCGCCGCAACAATTCACGCACCCTCGGGTAACGAAAAGTATTCAGTAATAGCCTTTTGCTGCAACTTTTTTTTTGATAATCCTTCTTCTTCTGAACTTTTTTCTTCTTTCTGACTAGAGTTCCTGGGCTCTTATCAATACATGCCCTAATTATTCTTGGTTCCACTGGGGTGTCTCTTTCCCTTATTAATTTACTTCTCACCCCTTCCATATTTTCATCATAAAGACAATACAATACACTGAGACAAAACAAGACACAAATATACTGTATCAATCTTCTCCATTTTCTTGAAATGGCCATTTTTCCTCTCGCCCTATCTGTCTAGGGACGAGCAGATTGCTCCTGTCCTATCTATGGACAGGCAGCTTTTTTTCGTCACTTACCCCCGAGTGTCCCGGGGCTCCCCGTAACGGGCCACCATCTGCCGCAGTCCGGCTGCAGCAGAATAGCCGGGGGGTGACGAACAACTTGTGTACGTTGATACAGCAGGAGTAGGAGCCGTTTATTGTAGGACAACAGAGCTATTTATACATTTTGCACAGTTTATCTTAATTAGCATAAACTAGATACATCAATCAACCAATAAGGAATCTCCACACTTAATGGCTCACTTTTGTTACTTCTCAAACCACTTCCTCTGGCATTTTGCCAGGCACCATCCAAACTTTTTTATGAACTCTAACATTTCTCTGGCAAAATACCAGGTGTTATTTTGACTTGTCTACAGACCTTAACAATCAGCAGGGAATATTCACTTTTGCACTGTACGATGTCTTTGAAGTGTAATTAAAAGTTTTTACGAGCCCCTGAAAAAAAAAAAAAAAGACAGGGTAGGGCCTTACAATAGCCTTTCTTAAACATTAAGCATATCACATTCTTCAGCCCCATCCTATCAGAAAACTCTGAATTGGGATTTCCTACAAGACTAAGGGATAACAGTTGTAATTTTATTTTTGCTGCTATTTTCTTTCTTTCTTCCTTTCTTTTTTCCTTCCTTTCTTTCTTTCTTTCTTTTCTTTCTTTCTTTCTTTCTTTCTTTTTTAAGAAAAACAAAAACAAAACAAAAAAACTCTGGTGAGGAGTACTTATTTCAATGGACCATTTATTGGATTCCTGCAAATATCATCAGCACCCAGTCCCACTATCATGATTAACAGGTGAATTCTATAGCCTGCAAACATTAGAGGCAATTTAATTTTGTGGTTAAAAGTACTGCCTGGATTATAACTAGCTCTGTTGTTCCTGGGTACGTGACTCCCATTTAGCCTCTATGGATTAGTTTCTTTGTTTATAAAGTGTGATAATAGTAACTTAACTCTTGTGAGGTTTAGATTGATGTTATAGTTTTTATCACTGTTAGCTCTATGGTTATTATAGGAAGTAATAAGTGACTAGATGTAAAACTAGCTTATAGAGTTATCAGTGATTATTCGCACAAGATTGTCTAGGTAGTTGAGATGACAATGATTTAATTATTAGAAATAGAACTTTGAGAAAAATGGAAGTGATTCATAGGTAAATGAAAGCTATAGTTTCAATTTAGGACTTATTCTTGAATGCTGAATCACTATTCTTGTGTGGAAATACAGTAGACACATGGGAATAGGGCTTTCATGCCTTGGAAAAGGCTCAGGCCTAGAGATAAAGATTTGGGACATATCAGTGCTGAAATCTGTAGTAGGAACTCTGAAATTTGGGAAGAGATTTAATAAGTACTGAAAATTTGTAATGGTTCAGTACTGTGCGATGATGATGATGATGATGATGATGATGATGATGTTGATTTTGGTACCAGGGATTGAACCCAGGGGCACTTAACCACTGACCCACATCCCCAGCCCTTTTGGTGTTTCATTTTGAGACAAGGTCTTGCTAAGTTGCTTAGGGCCTCACTAAGTTGCTGAGGCTAGCTTTGAACTTGTGATCCTCCATCCTCAGCTTCCCAAACTGCTGGGATTACAGGTGTGTGCCACCAGACCCAGCTGTGCTAAATTTTTTAGGAGAGGCTTTTTGTTTTGTTTTGTTTTTTGCTTGTTTAATTTTTTAATTTTAGTCTTAGTTTTTGTTTTTTATATTCTTCCTTTCTTATGTGAGGAAATTAAGATTCTCAGGGAGGTTGTTTCCTTAAAATGCTGTGGTGGTAGTCTACAAATAAGCTATTGAAACTGATAAGTGACTTTAGCAAGATTGCAGATACAAAGTAATTATGAAAAAGTAATTGTATTTTTGTATATTGGCGTTAAGGTGTTTCAAATTGGAAATTAGGCTGTAGATGTACCTCTGGTAGAGAACTTACCTAAGGTGAATAAGGCCCTGGGTTTAATCTCCAGCACTACACACAAAAAAAAAGGAAATTAAATTTTTTAAAATACTATTTCTAGTAGTAAAAAAACATTTAATATTCAGATGTGAAACTTAAAATATGAAGTATAAGACCTGTATACTGAAAGCTAATAAATATTTCTAAGAAAATGTAAGATTTATTGGAAAGATATATCATGTTCATATATTTGAACACTTAATGATTGCTAAAATGTTCCTTGGAGGCACTTAATTTATACATTCAAGGCAATCCTGACTGAGACTCAAGGTTTTTTCTGTAGAAATTGACAGGCCAACTTAAAATTTACATAGAAATTCACAGGACCTGAATATCCAAAACAATCTTGAAAAGGGATGGAGGTGCCAGGATAATTCAATGAAGAAATGATAATCTTTTCAACAAACCACATGTAAGATTTTGATATCCATGTGTAAGAAATTTTAATTCAGCCCTTAATTTACACATGCAAGAATTAATTTATAACCATTCATATATCTGAATATGAGGACTACAACTAGGTTTTAAAAAAAGAGGTGTAAGATTAACCTTGGATAAATCAAAGATTGCATAATTAGAACATAAAGAGTATGCACTACTAAGAAAAACTTGTTAAACTGGACTTCATCAAAATAAGAAAATTTTGTTCTTCTGATAAGAAAGAAAAAAGGTAAGCCACAGACTTGGAGAAAATATTTGCAAAAACACCTGTCCAGAACTCTTGCAACTTAAGAAAAAGACAAGCTTCCCTATTTCATATGTTTAAGCTGGGTATGGTGGCATATATCTGCAATCCCATTGAGTCAGGAGACTGAGGCAGAAGGATCTCAAGTTAAAGGACAGCCTCAGCAACTTAGCAAGACCCTGACTCAAAGTAAAAAAAAAATAAAAAAGAGCTGGGAAGGTAGTTCAGTGGTGAAGCCCCCCTGAGTTCAATTACCAATAATGCAAAAATAAAATGTTTATAAATGACCAAAAGACTTGAATAGAACCTCACAAATACAAAAGATCAATAAGCATTAGAAAAGATTCTGAACATGAAAATTATAGCTACAATTAAATGCCACTACAACCACTAGAGTGGCTAGATTTTAAGTGATATTACTAACTGTGGTAAGATTGTTGGTTAAATGGAACATGATAAAGTAAATGCAGACTTATAATAGTTTTTTGGAAAACAGTTTAGTAGAAGGAGGCAATTGACTGCAAAGCAGCAACAGAGTTTTAGGGGTGGTGGAAATATTGTATGTTGTGATGTAGTTATGATTATATGACTATGAACATCTGTCAGAACTCATATAGAACTGTGTGGTTGTGCACAGCTGTAATCACTGGCTACAGGGGAGGATAAGGCAGGAGGATCACAAATTCAAGACAAGCCTGGGAAATTTAGCGAGAACTGCTCTCAAAATAAAATGAAAAAGAGCTGGGAATATAACTCAGTAGTAGAACATTTACCTAGCATGTATGATGTCCTGGGTTAAATCCCCAGTGTGGGAAGGGGAAAAAAAACTCTAATATATACTTACATGCTTAAAAATTCATAAATTTTTGTATAAATTATATCTCAGTAAAGCTAAATTTGTTATAGTCTTTATTTTTTAGAACAGTTTTCGGTTTATAGCAAAACTGAAAAGAAGGTACAGACATTTCACATAATCTCTGCCTCCACACATATAGCATTGTCAGCATCCCTCACCAAAATGGTATGTTCGTTATAGTCAATGAACGTGGTTGACATAGCATTATCACCCAAAGTTCATAGTTTACATTAGGGTTCACTGTTGGTCCAATCTCTTTTTAATTTCCTCACTGCATCCTTGGTCAACTATTGCTCTTGGGATTGCACATTCTCTAGGCAAGTCCGTAAGGACATGTATCCACCATTATAGTTTCATACAGAATATTGTTTACAGTCTTTATATTTTTACCTTTTCTAGAACATCATGTATTTGGAATTATGTAATACATAGCCTTTTCAGACTATCTTCTTTTGCTTAGCAATAGGCACTTTCATATTTTTTATGACTTGATAGCATGTATCTTTTTACTGCTGAATAATATTCCATTGTACAAATGTACCTTGGTTTATTTATCCATCCACCTATTGAAGAAACCTTGGTTACTTTCAAGTTATAGCAGTTATGAATAAAGCTGCTCTTAGGCATCAGTGTGCATATTTTTGTGTGTATTAAGTTTTCATTTCTTTTGGGTAAATACCAAAAAGCATGATTGCTGGATCTTTTGTAAGAGTGTTTAGGGTTTTTGTTGTTGTTGTTGGTACTGGAAATTGAAACCTGAGTGCTTTGCCCCTGAGCTACATCCCCAAATCCTTTTAATTTTTTATTTTGATTAATGGTCTCACTAAATTGCTCGGGGCCTTGCCAAATTGCTGAGTCTGGCCTCAGACTTGTAATCCTCCTGCCTGAGCCTCCCGAGTCTCTGGGATTACAGGCATGCACCACTATACCCAGCTTAGCAATTTGTTTTATTATCTTTTTTTTTTTTGTCTCAACTAAAGACTTACTGATTTTATTGATTTTTTTTTTCAAAGAACCACTTCTACTTTAAGGTTCATTGATTTTCTTTATCACTTTCATTTATTTATTCATTTTTAGGTAGCAGGGACTGACCCCATGGGTGGTTTACCACTGAGCTACATTTCTAGCCCTTTTTGTTTGTTTGAACTGAGGCTGGCTGTGAACCTGTGATCCTTCTGCCTCAGCCTCCCAGTTGCTGACATGCAACACTGTGCCCACAGCTGTCTTTTTCTTTTTTCTTTTTTTGAAATGTTTCTCACTTTTTTTATTAGTGCATTATAACTGTACATAATGATGGAATTTGTTGTTACATATTTATATATACATGAATTACAATATAGTCTGACCAGTATCACTTCCCAATACTTTTCCTTTCCATCTCTGCCTCCAACCCCTTGTTCCCTTTCCTCTACTGATCTCCCTTTGATTTTTATGAGATCCACTCCCACCTTTCCTTTCTTTTTCCTCTCTAGCTTCTATCTATGAGAAAACATATGACTTTTGACCTTCTACATTTGGTTTATTTTTATTCATTTTTCTTAACATAATGGTCTCTAGTTCTATCCATTTCCTTGTAAATGATATAATTTCATTTTTCTTTAATGCTGAATAAAATTCCTTTGTGTATATTCCATATTTTCTTTATCCATTAATCCATTGACAGAAACCTAGACAGGTTCCATAGTTTAGCTGTTTTGAATCATGCTGCTATAATTATGGATATGCATGCATGTATAACTGTAGTATGATACTTTAATTCTTCAGGATAAATACGAAGACGTGGTATAGCCGGGTCATATGGTTCCATGCCTAGTCTTTTGAAGAAACTCCATTCTGATTTCCATAGTGGTTGTACTAATTTACAATCCCACCAACATTGTAAAAGTGTTCCTTTTTCTCCATATCCTCTCCAGCATTTATTATTATTTGTATTCTTGATGACTGCCATTCTGACTGGTATGAGGTGAAATCCCAGTGTAGTTTTGTTTTGCATTTCCCTGATTGCTAGTGATATTGAACATTTTTTTCACATTGGTTGGTCATTTGTATTTCTTTAAAGAAGTGCCTTTGATGGTATAGCGATACCAGATTTCAAACTGTACTATAGAGCAATAGTAACAAAAACAGCATGGTACTGGTACCAAAACAGGCGGGTGGACCAATGGTACAGATTAGAGGACACAGAGACCAATCCACAAAATTACAACTTTCTTATATTTGATAAAGCGGCTAAAAGCATGCAATGGAGGAAGGATAGCATCTTCAACAAATGGTGCTGGGAAAACTAGAAATCCATATGCAACAAAATGAAGCTGAACCCCTTTCTCTCGCCATGCACAAAAGTTAACTCAAAATGGATCAAAGAGCTTGATATCAAATCAGAGACTGTGCATCTGATAGAAAAAAAAGTTGGCTCCGATCTACATATTGTGGGGTCGGGCTCCAAGTTCCTTAATAGGGCACCCATAGCCCAAGAGTTAATAACAAGAATCAACAAATGGGACTTACTTAAACTAAAAAGTTTTTTCTCAGCAAGAGAAACAATAAGAGAGGTAAATAGGGAGCCTACATCCTGGGAACAAATTTTTACTCCTCACACTTCAGATAGAGCCCTAATATCCAGAGTATACAAAGAACTCAAAAAATTAAACAATAAGATAACAAATAACCCAATCAACAAATGGGCCAAGGACCTGAACAGACACTTCTCAGAGGAGGACATACAATCAATCAACAAGTACATGAAAAAATGCTCACCATCTCTAGCAGTCAGAGAAATGCAAATCAAAACCACCCTAAGATACCATCTCACTCCAGTAAGATTGGTAGCCATTATGAAGTCAAACAACAACAAGTGCTGGCGAGGATGTGGGGAAAAGGGTACACTTGTACATTGTTGGTGGGACTGCAAATTGGTGCGGCCAATTTGGACAGCAGTATGGAGATTCCTGGGAAAGCTGGGAATGGAACCACCATTTGACCCAGCTATCACCCTTCTCGGACTATTCCCTGAGGACCTTAAAAAAGCATACTATAGGGATACTGCCACATCAATGATCATAGCAGCACAATTCACAATAGCTAGACTGTGGAACCAGCCCAGATGCCCTTTAATAGATGAATGGATAAAAAAAAAAAAAATGTGGCGTTTATACACAATGGAGTATTACTCAGCACTAAAAAATGACAAAATCATGGAATTTGCAGGGAAATGGATGGCATTAGAACAGATTATGCTAAGTGAAGCTAGCCAATCCCTAAAAAACAAATGCCAAATGTCTTTTTTGATATAAGGAGAGCAACTAAGAACAGAGCAGGGAGGAAGAGCATGAGGAAAAGATTAGCATTAAACAGAGATGAATGGTGGGAGGGAAAGGGAGAAAGAAGGGAACTTGCATGGAAATGGAAGGAGACCCTCATTGTTACACAAAATTACATATAAGAGGTTGTGAAGGGAAAGGGGGAAAAAAAAACAACGGAGAGAGTTGAATAAGAGCAGATGGGGTAGAGAGGGAAGATGGGAGGGGAGGGGAGGGGGGATAGTAGGGGATAGGAAAGGTAGCAGAATACAACAGTCACTAATATGGCATTATGTAAAAACATGGATGTGTAACCGATGTGATTCTGCAATTTGTATTTGGGGTAAAAATGGGAGTTCATAACCCATTTGAATCAAATGTATGAAAGATGATATGTCATGAGCTTTGTAATGTTTTGAACAACTAATAAAAAATTAAAAAAAAATAAACCACCCGTAATCTTAAAAAAAAAAAAAAAAAAAAGAAGTGTCTTTGATTCATTTGCTTTATGGCCCCAAATGCAGACTGTCTTTGTAAAGGTTTCATGTGAGCTTTAGGAAAATGTATATTTTACTTGTGTTAGATAGATGACATTTCTATCTAACTGATTGTCGATGGTGGTGTTGAATTCAACTATGTCCTTAATGATTTTCTGCCTGTTGGGTATGTCCATTTTTGGCACTGAATTCTCTATATATGCATTGGATTCATCTTTTCCTTGCAGCTTTATTAGTGTTGCCTCATAAGTTTTGATGATCTGTTGGTGGGAATATGAATGATAAGACACTGTTGTGTCTTCTTGGAGAATTGATTACTTTATCATTATATAATGTCCTTTATCTGATAACTTTTTTGTGATTTGAAGTATGTTCTGCTTGAAATTAATATAGCTATTCTCACATAAATTGGTGTTATGCTATATTTTCCTCCATCCATTTACTGTTAATCTACATGTGTCTTGGGCTGATGGTAGCTCAGTGGTACTCTTTGCTTAGCATTTATAGGGCCCTGGCTTCATTCCAGCACCACAAAAAGACCAAAAAAATTTTTTTTAATTAATCTATATATGCTTTTATGTTTAAAGTGATTTTCTTGTGGACAACATATACTTGGGTCTTATTTTTCAGGCCTTTCTGACAATCTGTCTTTTAATCGCATTATTTAGAACATTAATATTCAAAGTGATTTTTGGTATAGTTATTAATACCTACCATATTTGTTAGTTTTTCATGTTGTCTTTTTTTTTTTTTTAGTTCCTATTTTTGTCTTTCATTATTTTTCTGCTCTTTGTAGGGGCTTTTTTCTTTTTTGTTTTGTTGTTGTTGTTGTTTTTGCTGGGCATTAAACCCAGAGCCTCGTGAGTGTTAAGCATGAGCTCTACCACTGAGTTACATCCCTAGCCCCTCTTTTGTGGGTTTTTTTTTTAAAATTTTAATATTTATTTTTTGGTGTAGATGGACACAACACAATGCCTTTTTTTATGTGGTGCTGAGGATCAAACCCAGGGTCCCGACCATGCTAGGCGAGCGCCCTACCGCTGAGCCACAATCCCAGCCCCTCTTTTGTGGTTTTAATTGGCACTTTATGTAGTATAATTTTCTTTTCTTTCTAGGTATACCAGTCATATTTCTTTAATTTTTTTTTAATTTTACTTAATTTTTTTAGTGATTGCCTTAGAGTTTGTAGTAGACATTTACAACTAATCCCAGTCCACTTTCAGATAATGTTCTGTCACTTCACTGGTAGTACAAATACCTTACAAAAACAGAATAAACCTACTTTCTCCCTCCAGTTCCTTATATCATTGCTGTCATTCATTTTACTTATACATAAGCATACATAATTGTTTTAGTCAGCTTTTTCACTGCTATGATAGAAGACCTGTCCAAAAAAAAAATGTTTATGAGGAAACGTTTATTTTGGAGCTCATGGAGTTCAGAGGTCTAAGTCCATAGATAGTCAGCTCTCTTCCTCAGGGCTCCAGGTGAGGCAGAACATCATGGCGGAATAATGTGGCAGAGGAAAAGCAGGTCTAGACATGGCTGCTAAGAAGGCGGGCGGGCAGGGGGTGAGGTGGGGGGGCTTTCCTTACCACAACAAAATAAAAAACTTGAAGACATGCCCTCAATGACCAACCTCCACTAGCCCCACCCTACTGTCCTTCAGTTACCTAACTCAGTTAATCCCTGTCAGGAGACTGATTCACTGTTTGGGTTAAGGCTCTCATAATCCAATCATTTTACCTCTAAAGTTTCTTGTATTGTCTCAAACATGAGCTTTTGGGGGACATCTCACATCTAAACCATAGTAATAATCAGGTACATTGTTGCAATTATTATTTTGAACACACTCTTATCTGTTACATCTGATAAGAATAAGACACACAGAGTTTTCATTTTACCTTTGTTCTTTCTTTGCACAACTTTTTTATTCATTCTGTTGGTTTGAGTTTTCTACCTCTATCATTTTTTTCCCTATATAGAACTTCTTTTAACATTTCTTTAAGGCAAATCTACAGACAACAAATTCTCTCAATTTTTATTTGCCTCTGAATGTCTTTCTGTTTCACTTTTGAAGGATGATTTCAGAGATTCTCTCTACACTTCAAGTATTTTATTCCAGAGTTGTCTTCTTTGGATGGCTTCTGGGAATTCAGCTATAATTCTTATTTTTACCCACTGTATGATAATATTTTCCCCCCTTTGACTTATTTTGATTTTTTTTCTATTATATCGTTGAATTTCTGTAGTTTATTGTGCCTAGGTTTAGGGATGTGTGTGTGTGTGTGTGTGTTTGGTATTTCTTGTCTTCTTTACTCTTTTTTCTCCTTCTGTTAGTCCCATTACATGAATTTTTTGTAGTTATCCCATAGTTATTGGATATTCTCTTCTGTTTGTTTACTTGTTTGTTTTTCCAGTCTTTTCTCTTTGCTTTTTTAGCTATGGGTATTTATATTAAAATAGCCCCAAAGTCAGAGGTTCTTTCCTCATTTATGTCCAGTGTACTAATAACACCACTGAAGATATTATATCTAAAACACTATTTCCGATCTCTAGCATTTTTTTCAGTTCTTAGAATTTCTATCTTTCTACTTATATTGCCTATCTATTCTTGTATGCAGTATACTTTATCTTGTATGCTGTATACTCTTTATATTAGAGCCCTGAGAATATTAACCATACTTATTTTTAAATCTTGATCTGACAGTTTTTGCCTTCGTGCTGTATCTGAATCTGGTTCTGATACTTGTTCTTTCTCTTTAAATTGTGTTTTTTGGCATTCAGTATATCTTGTAAGTTTTCCATGATAACCCAGATGATGCAGTGGGTAAAAAGCAACTGTGGTAAATGGGCCATTGGTAATATGATAGTAACGTGAGTGGGGAGGGAAATCATTCTGAAGTCCCATGATTAGGTCTCAGTCTTCAGTGAGCTGGACTTTGAATTTCACCCGTTCATCTCAGTCTTTTCCTCCTTAGGTTTGACAGGATACCTAGAGTGGGCTTTGGTATTTCCCTTCCCTCTGGTCAGTTGGGCTTGAGAAAGTCCTAAATAAGGTTAGACTCAAGTTAACTTAACACACCCCGTTAAGAAAAACAGAGTGGCACTAGTGTATTTCAAAGTGCCGCCCCTCTTTTCTCCACCACTTTCTAAAAGCAGAGGGGATCCCCCACCCCCATCCCGCTGTGTACTCTGAGAACCTGGTAGAGCTCCTGGTTAAGCTCCATGAAATAACACTCACAAAAGGGGACAGGGAATGACTGGATATCTCTGGATTTTTCATCTTTCATACCTGTTGTTTTAGTCAGCTTTTTTTGCTATAACCAAAAGAACTGACAAGACAATTTTAAGGATAAAAAGTTTGTTTGGGGGCTCATGGTTTCAGAGGTCTCTGTCCATAGATGGCCAACTTCATTCCGTGGGAACTGAGGCAAGCAGAACATCATGGTAGAGGAGTGTAATGGAGGAAAAGTGGCTCAAGACATCACCAGGAAGGAGAAAGCTCTGCTCACAAAATATATACCCCAAAGACATGTCCCCCAGGGACACATCTCCTTTAGCCACACCCTATCTGCCTACAGTTACCAAGTTAATGCCTATTAGAGGATTAATGTACTGATTAGGTTAAACCTCTTATAACCCAATCATTTAATCTCTAAACTTTCTTGCATTATCTAATACATGAGTTTTGGGGGAATACCTAATCTAAATCATAACACTTGTCTACCTTGAGCTTCCAGCCATTCATCAGTTATAGTCAGATTTCTTTATCTCAGCCCTGATTCCCATGGAGGTTTCTCCATGTTGGTTTCTTCCCTGGCATATTTGAGATTCTCTGTGTATGTCTGTCTGTCCAATTTTGGGAGCAATTTGCCCTATGGGTTCACTTCTCTTATGAATCTAAGAAAGAATTGTGGATTTTTCAGTTTGTTTGGTTTTGTACTCGTTGTTAGGTTGAAGTGATAAATTCCAAGCTTCTTACAAGGTTTATCAGACACTAGAAGTCACTATTGGGCTTTTATTAAGAGGAAAAAAAAATATATGGCCAGTTGATGAATAATCATGCCAATATTCAAATATGTTTCTGTGCTTTTATGGGAAGGAGAAGAATCAGCCAAGAAATTGAAAATATAAGGCCTCTATTTAAAGATGATTTGTGGGAGTAGAAACAAGCTTCTAAGATTGAAATTTATGAAGATACAGAGGCAGCAACTAAACAAATGAGAAAGGAAGAAAGCATTAACTTTAGGTTGAGCTTCTTTTTTCTTGTTTTCTTTCTCTTTTTTGTAAAGGACCCAGGAAAGCTAAACATATATGTGAGCAGAGAAGGGATGCTTTGAAAGGGAAAGTCTGGAAATGTATTCAAGTGGTGATAATTGAGGGAGTAAAAACATTTGGGTATGAAGAAATAAAGCAGAGAACTTCAAACTCTTTTTAACTCTGAGGAGTGTAAGAATAGAGAAAATTAGGGTATCAATAAGTTTTGAGGTGGAAAGGCAGGAATTGGAAGAAATCTTGTTGGCTAGATCCTGACCTTAGTAAAAAAAAAAAAGAAGAAGCCATCAAATGGCATGGGTTCATTAGATGAAAAGGGATCTGAATGACTTGAAAAGCTTAATAAAAGAAGGCAGTTTTTAGAATGACCATATAGAGGATAAAATAGTGTAATAGATTTGAATAAAATTATTTCACACCAGGTCATAGATTTGGTCTGCATATTGTTACTGATTTCCCAGAGCTTTTCTTAATTCAAATCAGGTTGACAAACTATGGCCTGACCAAAATCCAGTCTACCATCTTTTTATGGATAGCCTGAAAGCTAACAGTGGCTTCTGTATTTTTTATTACTGGGGGAAAAAAAAAAAAGAAAAAAAAACGTATTTCATGACACATGAAAATTATGTGAAATGCAAATGTTAATGTACATAAAGTTTTATTGAAACAGTCACACTCATTTGCTTATGTATTGTCCATGGCTGCTTTCCTGCTACATCTGCTCAGTTTAATTATGTCACAGCTGAGGCTTTGTAGCCCATAAAACCTAAAGAGAAGTTTGCCAATCTTTTATCTGAAGCATCTATGCCAGCTTTCCAGCAGCATCAGTCAAGTGGCAGTGGTCATTGTTCATCTCCTCCTCTAAGACCATTTACAAGTCTGAATAGGTGGATTACTGTTTGTAATAATTCCTGGACATCAACGCTTCTTTCCAATGCATCTTTTTAGCTAAGTGAATAGAAAGTTATGACTTTGAACTTATAGTTCTGTTTCTTAGTAAGGATAACATGTTATACTCCACTAACTAAAAGAAAAATCAAGGTCTGTGCTTCCAGATGTCTGTATTTTAAATAATTAAAGCATCTCATGGCTCATAGGAAGATAAAGATGGAATGTGATGAGACATCAAGGCCATACTAAACACTGGAATTGTATGGTCAGGGAAACATACAAAGTCACCTGTAATTTTTCCCATGACAGGCTTTTTTTTTTTTTCCAATAAAAGACTTTGGCAAACTTTGATATTTGATTTGATAAACCTCTACATAGTACTTACTATGCCAGCATGCTATTAAGATTTTTCCAGTATTAACTCATTTAATTTCTCCAATAACCTTATAAGCTTGTCTCTAATATCACCATATGTTATAAAGATAGAACAGAGATATACTGGTAGAAAAGGGGCATATATTGAATTTGAACCCAACACAACATGGTTTCAGAATCCTTAATATAGTTACATGTAGATATTTAAAACCATCAGACATAAAAGATTACTTCAACCTCATGAACTTTAAAAATTGTTTAAGGCACTTTTTGAATCATCTTTTGTTTTCTAAAAATACTCATCCTCACTGATTTTTTATTATTTTTACTATTTTTTAATCCGTTGATGATGATGTCACTGAATTTTCATCTTTAGCCACCATAACCATTCCAAAAAATTGTTTTCCATTCGTGTGTTTGTGGTCTCCAAAATATGACTACTTATATTTCCTTATAAAATAATCTTTAAAACCTAATTTTGGTGTAGTTTGAGGCTTTCTCCCCAAATAATTATTTTATTTTTGTTAACTGTCTTTGCTTCTATTTTTACTGATTCCTTTAAATGAATAACATAAGCAAATTTTGCATTGTTTATTGTCTAAAGATGATTGGGGGAAAGGCCTTTTTTTGGTGTGTGTACCTGTATATTCATGCATATACGGTAAATATTGGTAAAGCATGAAGCCATCTTTGTCCAAAGCAAGAAAAATAACTGTTCTCTAGTCTAGACTTCAGTACCACTGTGTAGTGTCCTGAACCCCCGACCCCTTAACCCAAATCAAAGGTTTTCGTCATCCCATGGATAGCCTTTGTGTATTTTGGTTTTGTGGAGTGCCTGGGCCTGTTTTCTTCTTTGTTCACCTTTCAGTCAAATACAGGTCACTACTATCTTCCCACTTTTGTTGTCTCTGTCCACACTCAGTGTTGCTGGAAATTGGGTGTTTGGGGTACGTTTTATTTTTATTTAAAACTTTTTTCTTTCTTGATACAAGATATTTTACAGTAAGAGAAATTTGAAGCAAACTTGGGTGCAAATTTCAACTTTTCTACTTATTTTATTATTGATAAGTATTATATTGTTATTGATTTTTCTGAGTTTCAGTGTCTTTATCTCTAAAAAAAAAAAAAGAGAGAGAGAATAACCTTAAATTTTTTGTGTTAGGGGTTGAGTGGAGAGAGAGAGAGAGAGAGAGAGAGAGAGAGAGAGAAAGTAAAATTAAAACATAGGCGCTCAGATGTTAACTCTTTTTCCTTTATATTAGTTCTCTATGCATGCTGACAGGTGGTATGCCAATTCAAGTTTCCCCTTAGTAAATGCCTTTAGAGTTCATAAATGGGTTTTTTCCCAAGTCTTTCACAACCCACTTGGGTCATGATTATAATAGCAAGTGAGAACAAGAATAGAAGGCAGAGAAATAGTTAATATGCCAAATTTTTACTATCCTAAAGAGGAGGAGCAACCCTTTCTGTTGGGAAAAGTATAGGAGAAAAAGTCAGGCCCAGGAAGATATTTAAGAAAAGTCATTTCTTCAAAATAATGAAAGAGACTTTAAAATATGGAATTTTTCATTCAATTTGTTTTTTAGCTTCCCTGATTTTATCAGGTGTTTTATTATTTCTTTTTTATTTTGAAGTGTTTATAGCTTTGAGGAGATGGTTAAAATAGACACCTAGGGATATAGAAATTTTCTGGATCCTTATAAGCTTTCTCATTTGTTGAATAGCTGTAGAAAATAAAAATATGGTCATGATATAATGTGTTTACTGAATATAATTTAAATATGTTCAGTAAATTTATATTTTATTTCAGTAAAATATAAATTTACTGAACATATTTAAATCTACATGTCTGAAAATCAAAGTGGTAGTTTACAGAAAAACTACTAAGTAATTATTATTTAGCCCAGTAAGTCTACCAATAAGTCTAATGAGAGAAATGGGAAAGTAGACCTAACAAAGTGATTTTGTTCTTCTCATTACATAATGTCATCATGTTGTACTTTTCTTCTTCACTTCTTTTTTGTGTGTCCTCATGGTAGACTTTATTATATTCTTGCAGATAGGCTAGTGAGTCACACTTAGATTCCTAAATTGTGTGTACATTTTGCAATAATTTTAACTCATTATAGAATTTAGATAGGTCCTGTCTTACTAACTTTGCTCTGTCTTTTGCATTTGTTTTTAAAATGTTTTTACAATGTTGTCATGTCTCCTTCTACCACCTTAATCATTATCCAAACTGTACATTTTTAGAAACTTTAATCTTTCTTGTAGCTCAGTCATACCTAACCTATAATCATTTTGGTTTCTCCTTTCTTTTTTACCTATAATTTGTTTTCATCTTATACTGGCACCTAAACCTGGAAATAATAATCTCTGTCATACTTCAGAAGAGATTGCCCCTCATCAGATTAGTTCTTGATAGTTTAATGTTTTCTGTCTTAACTTGAACATTTTTTTTTAGCAATTTAAATTTTATAATGCCTGACAATCTCATGGTTAATATGGACTCCATTCATTTAATAAAGATCCATTAAGAATGTCTCATGTAGCTGCACGCAGTGGCACATGCCTGTAATACCAGTGGCTCCAGAAGCTGAAGCAGGAGGATTGTGAGTTCAAAGCCAGCCTCAGCAACAGCGAGGTGCTAAGCAACTCAGTGAGACCCTGTCTCTAAAGAAAATACAAAATAGGGCTAGGGTTGTGGTTTAGTGGTTGAGTGCCCTTGAGTTCAATCCCAGTACCAAAAAAAAAATGTCTAATGTACTAGCTAATATTCTAGATGGATTCAAAGATGGATTAGACAAGATTTCCATAGTCAAGTAACTTATATTGTAATTGTTCAATGCACTGTTTTAAGCATTTGACTTGCATTAGCTCAGTTAGTCCCCAAAAACTCAATATGATTTTTTTTACCCAGAGATGTTGATTTATTAATTCTAATATAGAGCCGTAGCATCTTGGGTTCTTAGAAGTCCACAACTGGTTCTGCTGGTTCTCCCTGACTGGACTGGATAAAATCAAGCTCTGGAGTCATTTTTGTACTTCAAAAGAAAAAAGTCTTGTTAATGAGGCATCTCTACTACCAAAGTACCTAGGTTTGAAGACCCAGTAATGATTTCTAAATCCTTGTTCAGAAGTTTCCTAGAGGTCTTATGGAATTCTTTAGCCCATTTTCAGAAATTAAGATTAATAGGGCTTGCCTGTTATCAGAAAGTTACATAAATCAATGATTTTTATATTCCTTTTTCCTTTTACAGAGCTTTTTATGTTAACTATAATAATTGGTATCCTTTCTTTGAGCTATATATTATGGAAAAATACGAAAACCAATGATTTTCCCTCATCTTGATACTGTTAATACGTTTTACTAATTTTTATAAAAGCATCTTCCAAAAAAGTGCTTTTTCTAATGACTTTTTAGATTGTGCACATATTCTGAGTTTTTTTCCTTAAATATAGCTCAACACTCATATATATATTGAAAGCAGCGTGAAATAGCTTTGAGTGTTCTGAAGCACTGATGTAATAAATACTCTTGATTCAAAGGATGATTCAAGCTGAATTTTAAGTGTTTGTTGTCATGTTGCCACAAAAGGAAAAACAGCAAACCATTCAAACACTGTTACAAAATGTTTTACTCTAATTTTATCTCATGCATGCTTTGATTTATTTTAAGGCAACATTCTTTTCATGATGTTTGTTTCACTTAAGTACTTTTATCTCCACATACCTGTAGAACCTACTTTTGCCCTTCATAAGATGGCCAAATATTACTACATATTGTTTATTTTATTAATGTTCTTACTTGTTTTATTTTGATCATAATAGGATAGATGCATTGAATTACTTTAAATGCATGCTTGAAATTCTTATAAATCCATGGTACAGTTGTTAAACATACTCAGCGTATTTAACTCAGCAAAAAAAAGATCTCTCACATTCATTTAAGAATTAGTTTGTAAGCCAAAAATGACAGATGTAGTATTACAGCTGAAAAGTGAACTGGTTGAAGAAATCATCTAAATGGCAGAAACATTTGGACAAATACCCAAATGCCTTTTAAATTCCTTCCTCATGTCCTACAGTAATCATTGTTGCAACATTGATGGTGGTTTTATAAGTTTTCCGGTGCTTGCTTTTCAATTTGGAAAATTTTATAACTAAAAAGGAAAGATTAGAGTTACTAGAATTCTGTTTCTCTTTCATTTTATATGCATATTTTTAAACTTCTGTAATTACTCCCCTAATTTTCATTGAAAATTATTTTTATTCAATATCTTGTTATGTATTTTAAAATGTTTAATAGATATAACTAAACAGTGAACAGAAACTTGGTGCCATAATAGATAGCATTAATGCACAAAAATAAACTATTAGATAACATTCTATTTTAATATCCATATGAAAAGGAAGCAATTTTAGATATATTCTCTAATAAATTATATTTGAGCTTAACATATTTTCTGTCTTGAAAATTTCAGATATACTTGTCTTGAAAATTTTGCGATATACTTCTATGAGTAACTTTTCTCATTGCACAGAGTCGTTTTTGCTTAGAAAACAAAAATATCCTACTAGCAAGGCATTTAATACACATAGAAGGCTAGAATTATAGCACTGTGGTAGAACTTACCTAGCACCTAATGAAGTCCTGAGTTCCATCCCTAGCACTGGGGGAAGAAATTTCCCTTTGACATAGGGGGTATAGTTCCATAGTAAGAGTGTGTGCTTAATATGCAGGAGGCCCTGATTTCAATCCCCAGTACCAAAATAAAAATAAATAGATGTGGGGGGGGATTAAATATATGTATAGGTGGGGGCAGAGAGAAGAGAGAGAGCGTGCGAGAGAGCAAGCTGTGTCTATTTTCTTTCCTTTTTTCTTTCTTTTTTGTATATTTATTTTTTAGTTATAGTTGGACACAATACCTTTATTTTATCTATTTATTTTTATGTGGTGCTAAGGATTGAACCCAGGGCCTCGCACGTGCTAGGCACACACTCTACCACTGAGCCCCAGCCCTAGCCCCAGCCCCAGCCCTAGAGTGCTTTTCCTGTATGAGCAAGGCCCTGGGTTTGATTCCCAGCACTAAAAAAAAGAAAGGGAAAAAAAAAAAAAACCAAGTTGGTATGTACTATGAATAACAGGAGATTCTGATCTTTAAAGAAAAGACTGTCATTTTAAATAGTAAAGACATGGTGATATGAAATCATATTTTCAAATATCTAGATTATCACAAATTGCCTTTCAAAATTGTTGCAAATTGCAGTATTAATTTATATAAATATATGTATATAATTTTAGACATTTTAAAGTACAGAGAACTAAATAAAATTGTGTATATTTTTCTTTTTTCAAAGGTTACAAACTATAGATGAGATATTGCAGAGCAGGGGTTCTTACTTCTGGAATGTGAAACTTTTGAAATGTTTATAGGTTATTTTAAAAATTAATCAGTGAAAGACTTATACTAGATACTGATGATATAATGATAAGTAATTCATGCTGTATTTGGCTAATAACACTTGACTTGAGAAGTAAGTTATATGTCAACCAAAGTCACTTAAGTGGAAAATACTTAATTTTCATTTTTTAAATCTATATCAAAACATTTTGAGTTGCCTTTAGTGGAATTAATTTAAGTCAAATCAAGTGATGTAAAAACAACTGATTTTTTCTGTCACCTTCCTTCTCTAAATAGCTTTACCTATGAAGTAGTATATCATTTCTTCAGCATGTATACTTCTTTTTATTTTACATTACCATTAATATCTTCAAGCGGTTATAGCTATATCCATGATTCATATCTACATATATATGTAAATAATGAGTCCGTTTTCTGTTTTGAAAAGAAACACATCAGGATTTATGGAAAAAAAGCTGGGCACAATGGCATCCTCCTGTAGTCACAACCATTGAAGTAGAAGCTTGAACCCACATGATTGAGGCCAAACTGGACAACATAGTGAGATCTTGTCTTAAAAAATTAAAAAAAATAATTATATGGAAACAAGTGAAAATATTCTCTACCCACAACAGCACATTAGGGGCCCATAAACTTTTTCCAGCAGAGTTGGTATTGCTCAATACAGTTACTTTACAGCCCAGTCCTTGGAGCAGTTTTTCATTGTAACACCCTTCTTCCTTTACAGATGTACTTTGTTTTTAGAAATTCAAACTTTGTTCACAGTAAACCCCACTGTACTGAGTGAGTAAATAAACTGGGTGGTACTATTTGGAAGGGAAATGAAGATAAGAAATTGGGGAAAGGCTAAATGTCTAATATAGAGGAATTATTAAGAATAGAAATTTATGAAGCCAAAAAAAATGGTATTTATGAAGAGATTTTAATAACCAGAGAGAATTTTTAAGTTATTATATCAGAGGGAAAAGAGGGTAGCAAATTCTGTATAATGGTATTATTCATGTATATAATGTGCATAGAATAAACATTTTTTGTAGATTGCAATGAAAATATTGGTGAGGATATAGAATAACAATATTTCATACACTTCTAGTAACATTTTAAATTGATTTAGCCATTCAGTAGGAATACTGGGCAGCATGAAAATTTAAATTCTTTTTGACCCAATAGTTCTGCTTCATAGTGAAAAACATTTGCTTGTGCACAGGAGGCATTTATCAGGATGATATTTAAAGCATTGTATATAATCATTGAAGCATTTTGAGATTCTCTAAATGTTTATCATTTTAGAATTAAACGAATTGGAATTAATCATGTCACTATGTCCACATTGTAGTCATAAGAATGAAAATGAAAAGAATGAGGTATGGACATGAAATTATTCTAAAACATTAAGTGGAAAAAGGAAGTTACAGAAAAATAGTATATGTGATATGATACTATCTGCTTAAAAAAGAAAAAGGAGATTGAGATATCCATTCATGTCTGAACAAATGCATGTTATTTTGGTGGGGGAACTAGAAAGATACACAGAAAACTGATAACAGTGGTAATCTCTGAAAGAAGAAATGGAGTTTAAAGTGATGATTAAGAGGTCTATATTCTTTGTAATTGTTCAAAGGTTTTGCATAAGAATGGATTCAACAAGTTACTTAGAGAATTGAAAATAAATTTGGAAATATTTACTTGTGCAAAGAAAAAAGAGAAAGAAACAAGTGAAAATATAAACATATTATTTTTATGAGCAAGATTGAATTCTGAGTTTAGAGAGGTCAGTTTCTGCTCTTGTCAACTCCAGTTTATTGAAGCTAAATCCACCAAAGTCTTCCTGCCTGGAAATTTCAGCCCATCTGTTTCGTGCACTCCTTTCAAGTGTATAAAGTTTATCAGCATCCTCTTGCTTAGAAATTAGAATTAAATTATCCTGCTCACACAAAGGATTTATTGGTCCAGCCAAGGTTACCTGCTCCCATATATTCTTCTAAGCCACAATATTTTATTGACCCATCTCTCTGTAATTCAATGAAGTATTGAGTGTATCTTTCAAAACTGTCTGTCTAATATCTGACTACTAAAAACCCTTCATTGAACCTTTACCAGTGCAAGAGATCCAGTCATTTAGTTTAGCTTCTTTTGCCAGTCTATCTTGGGGCAAGATCTTATTCCCATATTCTTTATCTACACACAGTTGTCCTTGCCTCAACTGCTTCATGATCTTACTTCCAAACCGAAGCAGATCTTAAACTTCTTAATAGAAGGACTACTAGTCCTGGTTCTGGGGATAACAAGAACCTCATCACTGAACACAGTACTCTTTTGGGTATTTTGTCTTATACTGCTTGTCTACCAAATGATATTAGATAACTGGGTTCAAAATAAATGTCCAGTTTTAACATAGTGAAAGCCATGAATATTTCGTAAACAAATTCAAAGATCAGTTGTTTCTCATTAGAAAAAACTGAGATTAAATAAAAGGTTAATAGTGCACAAAATATGGATCATTCACCTTAGTACTCAATGTTAACCTGATTGATAGAATGAGGAATGAACCATGTATGTACATGGTCTAATACATCTGAGTGTAATGAGTAAAAGTTCCTTGGGGTCTATATGGAAAGACTACCCATATAAATATTCTTATGAAAACCTGTTATTTGATGTTTTGTCCAATGCTTTATTCAAATAAAAACTCCCAGTACTGAGGATCCAATGTCATGTTGATGTCTCTCCTGTGTTTGTTTCTCTGCATCACAGGACATGCCATACTATTTGGAGTTCAATTCTTATAACCTGAGAGCATTTCTTATGGGTTAACTTCTTTGTAGGTCCTATGTAATGGTTGATTTTCCCCTTTTTTCTCCTTGTACTTTCAGCTCTCAAATTTCATTTGCAGTGAATATTTATTTACAGCAAACAATGTATTCTAGGAAGTTCTGCTATCTAACATGTAGTATATGATATACAGGTGCATCTTACAAAAACTAAAAACCCATTTGCAAATACAAAATAAAGACAACGGTAGCCACATTTCGGGATCTGAATGAAATGGTTGTGAGAATAAGTGGAGATTCTGATTCTGACTGTATTTTAACTTTATGGGAAATTTGACCTCTTAAGGTTACTATGCTGAATTAGAATGTCAGACATAAAGTTGTTAATGTGTGAATAATATTGACTTAGTTCAAATAAGGTTCAAATTGAGAGGATGAGTTGAAGTCTGAGTCAACAAAGTAAAATGTGACAAGTTAACTTAGCAAAACAGGTTAGGTGGGAGTTTCCTGAAACTGTTGGGCTGAGCTATTCGCATCAACCAGTTCCTCACTGCCAGAGCTACATTTGTAGCTGCAGTATTCAACATTTTCACAGCTCAGTTTATAAAATTAATGTAATTGAAATTATTTCAAAGGCATAATAATTTGAGGCAGATTCCTTTACTGAATAAACAACATGAGAATAGATTAATCCCATCAAATCATATGGTTTTATAGAAGCTTGACTATATTAAACAATATACTCAAATTTCCAGGAGATAATTATTGTCATCTCCTGGAGAAGTTAACTATTTAACTTTTGTTAAATTGTCTGTATTCTAAATATATAAATATTATCTGCTGTTTATGTAATGAATGAGAAAAGAAAGCACTATAAGCTATCTTTACTTCTTTGGAGTTGGGGTGGATATCAGAATTGCCTGCTGTGTTCTAAATCCACAAAAGGGCCAAATTTGTTGTTAATCTTTTCAAAACAAATTATCTTAAAGGTCAGCATCACATTCTAAATGACTGATCCAGAATGTTTTAATGTGGTGTTTTTGTGTCCCATAGTTTAGCATGTAGAAAAGGTATTGATTTTACATGATTTTTGCATTTATCTTTATAAAAAACCGTTTTCCCTGAGGAATAAAGGGACATTTTCATGTAAGTAAAATTTCAAATTAATAATTTTTTAAATGAAACATTTTTTAACCACTTCATACCCTTTAGGTTGGCTATAATTTAAAAGGCAGGTGATGATAAGTATTGATATGGATGTAGATAAATTAGCATCCTTATTATTTCTGGTGACAGTGTGAAATAATGCAACAAAGGAATGTATAATGGTACAACAACATAGGAAAACAGTGTTGCAATTCCTCAAAAAGTTAACAGATTAGAGAAAAAATGGCAGATTAAAGATACCCACAATATGATAGCAGCTTCCCAAGACTGTTAAAACAAGGCTGAGAGAAAAATGCCATTAGGCAATTCAGAAAGCTAGCAGCAAGGTGAAAACCAAAAATATTGGTTTCTAGAATAGAAAGATAATAAATAAAAGGAATAAATAGTGTCAGTACTTTGCATGCAGTGACTCAGTGAGTCAGGGAAGCTCCCCTCCAACAAACCAGAAGAAATTCTCCCATCAAGTTTAAGATAAATGAACACGGCTGTCCAATAAATTCACAATCTGAGCGTAAAATGAGTTCAGATACCAGAGAGTCTCAGAACTCTCCATCAGAGATTAAAAAAAAAAAAAGCATGGAAGCAGTCTCCTGAGTGGGAGACTAGAAAACCCTGCAATTTACCTTTGTTTTTTTCATTCATTCTCATGTCCCGTACCCCCCATCCCTCCTCCCCACTCTGTCTTGCTTTTTGAATACCCAAGACCAAACAGCTACTTAGGCTTTATTTTTCTTGTATTGGTGGGTGTTCATGCCATGAGTCAGTCCAGGCACAGAAGTGAGACTGTAACACAAACTTAGGAGAAGCTCGGGACAGTGATAAAAACCATAGCTGCTGTTCTATCAGTCTGCAAAGTAAGAGAAGAGCAAGGGGCACTTTCATTTGAACTTGGTGGTCTGAACTGTGCCAGAGGTAAGGCTGAAGGGGAAGAACTGGGATAGATCCAGGGTCAGGAGGAAAGTGATGCAGATCTCTGTGAAGGGTTGGAGGATAGACTGATGCATCTCACCCACCTCCTCAGCACACAGACTGAGGCTTCCAGAAGGAGAGGTGCAGTATAGTCCCTATCATTCTACAGACAGCATGGGTGAGAGGGCTAGCCAACATCCCTGCCAGACTTACATTTCTATCCTGTCACAATAAGAAAGTAATTTTGAACTTTAAGTCTGCTCTGAATCAGAAAATGCCCCCCCACCCCCGTAGTCTGCCAGTTAGGGAGGGGCCGGCTTAGGCATATAGACTCCCTCAGTAAGTTTGGCCCTTTTGGATCAGAGCTGAAATCTAACAAAGAGCATAATAGTGGTGTTACACATAGCTGGAAAAAGAAAGGTCTCCATTTTTAAAACCTCAGCATGAAGAAAAACAAATCTCTTCATGACCATTATTGCATTAATTGCTTGACTGACATAAACTGATTCCAGTGTCTCTCCATATTTTTTTAGAGTTCTAATTTTACATATTTTGTCAATTAATTGAATACTCTATCGGCATATGTTCTCTCTAATCTCCATTCCCTTTTCCTCTCCTTCAGCCTTTTTTCTCTCCTCATTTTATCTTGTCTCCCCTCTTTCACCCTTTTCTTTATTTTTTCTTTTCTATTTATTTCATTTTTTAATCCCTACTTTCAATTCAATTTAATATATTATCATGCATGTTTAATCTTTTTAGCCTATTCTGTATTATTTTTCACCTAGTTTTCTCTTTAGTTAATAGAGTTGTAGAGATCATTACTAATAATTTTTATAGCATATGTTGATACATGGTTTGGATTGAATTCAGGGGTGCTCGACCACTGAGCCACATCCCCAGCCACATCCCCAGCAAAATATATTTTGTATTTTATTTAGAGACAGGGTCTTACTGAGTTGCTTAGCACCTTGTTTTTTCTGCGGCTGTCTCTTTGAACTCACAATCCTCCTGCCTCAGCCTCCTGAGCCTCTGGGATTACAGGCATGTTCTACCACACCCAGTGGTTTGTTCTTTTTTTTTTTTTTTTATTTTAGTTGTAGATAAACACAACACCTTTATTTCATTTGTTTATTTTTATATGGTACTAAGGATTCAACCAAGTGCTTCACATATGCCAGACAAGCCCTCTACCACTAAGCTAAATTCTAGCTCAGATAATGCTTTAACAAATGGCCAACAAATATATGAAAAAAAATGTCAAAAATCTTTAGCAGTTAGGAAATTGCAAATCAAAACTACCTTGAGATTTTATCTTACTCCGGTTAGAATAGCAACCATCAATAATACAAATAATAATAAATGCTGAAGAGGATGCGGAGAAAAAGGAACACTTTTGCAATGTTGGTGGGATTGTAAATTAGTACAACCACTGTAGAAATCCTTATGAAGGTTCCTCAAAAGACTAGGAACTATCATCTGTTCCAGCTTTACCACTCCTTCCTCTTTATCCTAAAGAATTAAACTCAGCATACTGTAGGGACATGGTATACCCAGATTTATAGCAGCACAATGCACAATAGCCAAACTGTAGAACCATCAATGGATGAACAGATAAAGAAAATGTGGTTTATATACACAGTACAGTTTTATTCAGCCATAAGATGAGAGAAAGTATGTCATTTGCAGGAAAATGGATGGAACTTAAAACCATATGTTAAGCGAAATAAACCAAACTCAAGAGAGTCAGTGTTCATATGTTTTCTCTCATGTGGAAGCTAGAGAGGAAAAAGGAAAAGGAAGGTTTTAGGAGGGGTGGGGGTAGATCTTGTGAAAATTGAAGGAAGATTAGTAGAGTAAAGGAAAGGGACTAGGGAGAAGGAAGATAGGAGGGAAAAGGGAAATACTGGGGAATGATACTGACCGTATTGTTTTGTTGTACATGTATGAATATGTAACAACAAATTTCACCATTATGTACAACAATAATACATAAATTTTAAAAATATGGAAAAAAATATTTTTCTGGGACTTCAGAAAAACAAGAAATAGGCCAAGAAGATAATCTCTAATTTATAACTGCCCCCCCAAAAAAATAACTGAATCCACAAATTTTAAAGTGGATGAAATTTAGGACAAAGAGTTTTAAAAACTGATTGTTAAAATGATCAATGAACTAAGAGAAAATATAGGATGTAAAAGAGCATTCAATAAAGAGAAATTTTAAAGAAGAACCAAACAGGAATCTTGGAAATGGAAAACTCAATGAATCAAATAAAATTTCAATTAAAAACCTCTCCAATAGATATAACATCACATAGACGAATTTTGGGCCTTGAAGACAGGTTATGAACCTAAACATTCAGTCAGCAATAAAGAAAAAATAAGAAACAATGATCAGAATATATAACAACTATAAGACAAAAAGAGACCAAACTTAAGAATAGTTGACATTGTGGGAGGAATAGAAATAACAGAAAATATTTCCAAACCTTGGAAACAAGATCAACATCTAGAATTGGGGCATTTACAACCCCAAATACATCAAAATCAAAAAAGAACCTCTTCATGACACATTATAATTAAAATTTCAATTATTCAGTATTAAGAACAGAATTTGGAAAGCCTTCAGGAGAATATCAGGGCACAAGTAGATGTACATCAATCAGAATAGCATCTGATTTCTTAAGAAAAAAGTCTAAAGTCCAGGAAGGCTTGGAACAACATATTTCAAGCCCTAGAAGAAAAAAAAAAAAAAAAACTGCTAGCCAAGATTGCTATGTATAGCACAGCTATCAATCAGAAACAAAGAGGAAATAAAACCTTTCCAAGATAAGCATAAGATAAAGAACAAAGAAATTAAAAAACAAAAAACACCAGGGCTCAGGAAATGATGATCTGATTAGAAGAGTAGTTCTGCAAATGACAGGACTGAATTAAATATTAGAAATAAAATGGCAGGGAATAATAAACATTTCTTTTTTTTTAAAAAACATTTATTTTTTAGTTCTCGGCAGACACAACATCTTTGTTGGTATGTGGTGCTGAGGATTGAACCCGGGCCGCACGCATGCCAGGCGAGCTCGCTACCGCCTGAGCCACATTCCCAGCCCAATAAACATTTCTGTATAATAACACAATGTAAATGGTCTCAGCTCTTCAATTAAGACATGGACTGCCAGGTGTGGTGGCGCACACCCAGCAGCTGGGGAGGTTGAAACAGGAGGATTGTGAGTTCAGAGGCAGCCTCAGCTACTTATCGAGGCACTAAGCAACTCAGTGAGACCCTGTCTCTAAATAAAATTAAAATGGGGCTGGGGATGTGGCTCAGTGATTGCATGCCCCTGAGTTCAATCCCTGGTACAAAAAAAAAAAAAAAAAAAAAAAAAGACATGGACTGACAGATTGGATTAAAAATAAGACCCAACTAACTGTTCTCAAGAGACATGCCACTCAGGCATAGACCTCCACAGTCTGAAAGCAAAAAGATGAAAAATGATATTTCATGCAGATGGAGCCTGAAAGAAGCAGGATTAGCTACCCTTATATCCGACAAAGCATACTTCACGCCAAAATTAATCAGAAAAGGCAAGGTCATTTCATACTGGTAAAGAGAGCAATTCAATGAGAAGATATAATGATAGTAAACATTTTTGCCCCAAACTTTAGTGCACCTAATTACTCAAAAGAAACACTACTCAATACAAAGGTTCAAGTAGACCCTCAATACAGTAGTACTGGGTGATTGCAACACTCTTCTCTCACCAATAGAGAGGTGACCCAGACATAATATTAAAGACACTTCAGATCTAAAAAGTACTCTAAATCAAATGGACCTAACAGACCTCTATAGAATATTTCATCCAAAGCATCTGAATTCAGTTGCTTCTAAGCTACTCGTGGGACTTTCTCCAAAATAGAACATATTTTAGGTCACCAAATAAGTTTTAGCAAATACATATGTTTGCTAAAATTTATATATGTACTTGCATATCAGATTATAATGGAATGAAACTAGAAATCAACCGCAACAAAACTACAGAAACACATGTAGATTGAACATACACTTTTGAATGATGAATCATAGAATAAATCAGGAGAGAAATTTTAAAATTCTTAAGCATCAAATGAGAATAGAGATATAACGCACCAGAAAGTGAGACACTATGAAGATGGTTCTAAGGAAGAAAATCGATAGCTTCGAGTACCTACATTTAAAAAAAAAAGAAAGATTCCAAATAAACTTAATGATTCATCTCTTGTTATGAAATCACATAACAAGAAAAACAAGAACAAACCAACAACAAAATGAATCAGAGGAAGGGAATAATTAAGATGAGAGCTGAAATTAATAGAGTTAAAAACACTACAAAGAAACAATGTAACAAAGAGGATTCTTTGAAAAGATAAAAAAGATGGATTAATCCTTAGCCAAACTGACTAAAAGAAAGACCCAAAGTAATAAAATCACAGATGAAAGAGGAGATATCACCACAGGTATCAGTGAACTACAGGGAACTTTTGAAAATTTACATTTCCAAGTTATACATGTCTAGAAACAGATACATTTCTAGACATGTATAACCTACCAAAATTGAACCAAAGAACATAGAAAAACAGACCAATAGCAAGCAATGAGATTGAAGCAGTCATAATAAATTCTTCCAGCAAAGAAAGCTCAGGACAAAATTATTCTCTGCTGAATTCTGCCAAACATTTAAAGGAGAGCTAATACTATTAGTTATCAAATTATTTCTTGAAATAGAAAGGGGGAAACACTTTAAAATTTATTTGATGAAGACAGTATCACACTGATAGCAAAAGCAGATAAGGATATATCAAGTAAATAAAACTAAAAATACACTAATAATCCTGATGAACATAGGTGTAAAAGTCCTTAATAAAATGTTAGCAAATCACATTTAAAAACATACTAAGAAAGTTGTACATCATGACCAAGTTGTTTTCATTCCAGTATTGCAAAAATGATTCAACATATGCAAACCAATAAATGTAATTCACCATGTAAGTAGAACTAGGGACAGAAATCACATGATCATCTTAATAGATGCAAAAATCAAAAGAAAATAGTATATACACACAATGTAGTTTTACTTTGCCATGAAGAATGAAATTATGTCATTTGAAGGAAAATGGATGGAACTGGAGACATTATGTTAAATGATATGAGCCAGACTCAGAAATCCAAGGGTCATATGTTTTTTCTCATATGTGAAAGCTAGAGAGAAAAAAAAGGCAGGTCTCATGAAAATAGAAGGGAGTTAAAGCATGGAATCACGGGGATGGATGAGGGAAGAGAGAGGAGGTACTCAAGAATTAGACTGAGCAAATTATGTAATCTACATGTACAAATATATCACAATGAATTCTACAATTGTGTATCTTTTTTTTTCTTTTTTTTAATTGTTGGTTGTTCAAAACATTACATAGTTCTTGATATATCATATTTCACACTTTGATTCAAGTGGGTTATGAACTCCCATTTTTACCCCGTATACAGGTTGCAGAATCACACCAGTTACACTTCCATTGATTTACATATTGCCATTCTAGTGTCTGTTGTATTCTGCTACCTTTCCTATCCTCTACTATCCCCCCTCCCCTCCCCTCTCCTACTCTCTTCTCTCTCTACCCCCTCTACTGTAATTCATTTCTCCCCCTTGTATTATTTTTCCCTTTCCCCTCACTTCCTCTTGTATGTAATTTTGTATAACCCTGAGGGTCTCCTTTCATTTCCATGCAATTTCCCTTCTCTCTCCCTTTCCCTCCCACCTCTCATCCCTGTTTAATGTTAATCTTCTTCTCATGCTCTTCGTCCCTACTCTGTTCTTAGTTACTCTCCTTATATCAAAGAAGACATTTGGCATTTGTTTTTTAGGGATTGGCTAGCTTCACTTAGCATAATCTGCACTAATGCCATCCATTTCCCTCCAAATTCTATGATTTTGTCATTTTTTAATGCAGAGTAATACTCCATTGTGTATAAATGCCACATTTTTTTTATCCATTCGTCTATTGAAGGGCATCTAGGTTGCTTCCACAGTCTTGCTATTGTGAATTGTGCTGCTATGAACATCAATGTAGCAGTGTCCCTGTAGCATGCTCTTATTAGGTCTTTAGGGAATAGACCGAGAAGGGGAATAGCTGGGTCAAATGGTGGTTCCATTCCCAGCTTTCCAAGAAATCTCCATACTGCTTTCCAAATTGGCTGCACCAATTTGCAGTCCCACCAACAATGTACAAGTGTACCCTTTTCCCCACATCCTCGCCAGCACTTGTTGTTTGACTTCATAATGGCTGCCAATCTTACTGGAGTGAGATGGTATCTTAGGGTGGTTTTGATTTGCATTTCTCTGACTGCTAGAGATGGTGAGCATTTTTTCATGTACTTGTTGATTGATTGTATGTCCTCCTCTGAGAAGTGTCTGTTCAAGTCCTTGGCCCATTTGTTGATTGGGTTATTTGTTATCTTATTGTCTAATTGTGTATCTTTATAGTGAGTCAATGAAAAAATATTTTAAGGTTCATATACACAGCAGTTCTAATTTAAGATTCATATGATATGGCAATTCTTTGCCTAGGTATATAGCCAAGAGAAATGAAAGAACATTTACACAAAAATCTGAACAAAAATGTTCATAGTAGCATTATTCATAACAGCTTAAACAGTAGAAACAAATAAGATGTCCATTACATAGTTGAGTGGACAAACAAAATGAGTATATCTATGCAATGGTATATTATTTAGTCACAAAAAGGAATGATTCATGTTGCAGCATGAATAGACCTTGAAAATATCATAAGGACACATATGATTTCATTTTTATGAAGTATTCACAGTAAGCAAATCTGTATAAACAGGTAGTAAATTAGTGGTTGCCAGGCCTAGGGGCACAGGAGAATAAGGAGTGACTGCTAATAGATATGAGGTGGTTTTGGGGTGATAAAAATGTTTTTATTTAGACAGGTACAATTCATAACTTTATGAATATAGTAAAAACTACTGAATAGTACATATTGAAGGGTGAATTTTATGGTATATGAATTATCTCAATAAAAAAAATTTTTATCAGTGTTTGCTTTCCCAAATTAAAAGGTCTTCTTTTTAATGAAATTATAAGAAGTTATTGTTTATAGTTAATGCCAGGACTTTCCAGAGAAATTAAATACCAACGCTGATATTATCCTTAAAGCCTTGCTATATATTAATTAAAGTGTATGTAATATCCATTGTATGAGACTTACTCAGTCTGAACGTGAGTTACCTTTACCAATGGTAAGAGTGCCAAGAATGAAGTGGCTGATAGCAGATATCTGGCACTTATATTCTACAGTTACACTTTGTTGCTGTCACAGTAGTGAAATGACCCGTATGAAAAGTATTTTAAGGTTTATCTTAGAAATATCAGTTACAAAAACCTTTTAATAGTGGAAAGATTATTATGGAGTCAAACATAAAACTGGCTAGTTTTATGTTTGACTGAGACTTACTAGCAGCTTATTCCTTTTAAAGAAATTACTTGATGTCTATGAGCCTCAGGTTCCTCATATACAATATACCTTATGGAGCTATAGTGTGGATTAAATGAGATACCATGAATAAAATGGATTATGTTCTTTGATTCCCTGTCCTGCACATACTCTATCTTCTCCCAGACTATACCTCCTATGCCGTGTACACACACACACACACACACACACACACAAACACACAAAATTAGGTCTCTTTTTTGTATGTTCCCATTGAACCTGGAGATTGCCCTAATGAAACACTTGATGTACTCTATTGAATGTTTATTTGCTTGTCTTCCTCGAGAAACTGTTAGTTGATGTATTCCCATTATCTCATATAGGACTAGCTCAATAAATATTTGAATAAATGAATTTCAATAACATACACCATTATACCGGGTTCATAATAGCTCCCTAAAAAAGATATAATGTATCTTTGTTTTGTTTTTTGTTAGAATACAGTCAACCTGAAGTATTTACAATACAAATTTACAATATGTGGTGGTTTATATGTTAAGTGGAAATGTTTTTATTACGAATTATACCTATGGAATGAAGAGAATGTTTGTTTTCTGTATTGTAGTATACAATTTGTAGTTCTATATTTATCTTCACAGTTTGTACATTTGCTGTCTTGTAGCATCCAAATAGGTATATTTAAAATTTTGTTTTAACAAGTGTCTCAAAAATTTGTACTTTAATATGCATGTTTATACCATTTTTCTTCATCTGACACTATTTAGACTTAGAGTGAAATAGAAAGCTTAAAAACTATGCTCTAGACTTAAGAAAGCCTATGAAAAGCATAGGAAATAAATCATTTTAAGCAACATAACTGATACTTGCTCTATTTTTGTCCTTAATGCCTTATAAAATAATATTAATAATAGATGATAATTTTTGTATGAAAGAAATGAAAAGAGTAAAATGAGGAAGTTTATCCTTATGTTCTCTGGACTTACATATACCTATCTAAATTATTTATAAAGCTTTGCTGAATAAATATAAATTATGAACTGCATAATATGAGGGTATAGAAAAAGTAGATGTAAGGTTTATGTTTGTGTAAGTCATCAGGAATGCTCATTTTAGAGACTTACAGCCATTCTACTTCTTTCAGGTACAGAGAACTACAACTTAGTACTGAAAGCAAAGTAACAGAATTTCTCCATCAAACTAAATTAAAGTCTTTTGAAAGTGAGCGTGTTCAACTTCTACAAGAAGAAACTCTAAGAAATCTTACACAGTGTCAGCTGGAATGTGAAAAATATCAGAAAAAATTGGAGGTATTTATATACAGTTTTCTTTCAACATTAGATTGCATGCAAGCTCCCTAGGTACAAAGTTTATATAGAGTTTTATGTTTCCTGGAGGACCTCATTGTCTTTAAAAAAAATCAAAAAGTGTGTATGTGTATGTGTATTCATGTGCGTGCACGCACACACACATACACACACACACACATATTTCAGAACAATATACATCAGAAAGTACTGGAAGTATTAGAAAATAGGTTGGGGAAAGATCTTATACACAATAGCAACCCAAAACACAACTACTTTTAATAAGAAAAATAAAATCTATATCTAGAAAACTATAGAGCTTCATTGACATTTGTAAAAAGAAATATTTTCTATAAGGGAATATTCAGTATTAATATATTTTTCAGTTTTCATCAAATAATATTATATATTTATTACTTTTTATTTTTTTGGTACTGGGGATTGAACTCAGTGGTACTCAACTACTGAGCTACATCCCCAGCCCTATTTTGTATTTTATTTAGAAATAAGGTCTCACTGAGTTGCTTAGTGCCTCACCAGCGCTGAGGCTGGCTTTGAGCTTGCAATACTCCTGTTTCAGCCTCCCAGGCCACTGGGATTACAAGTGTGCACCACCATGCCAGGCATATATATTTCTAATCAAATGCTAGCATGCATTTTTTGACCCACCAAAGTTAATTAGGTGGTACAACTAGAAGGAAAATATTTTTAAAGATTTTTTTCAGGGCTGGGTTTTGGCTCAGTGGTAGAGCACTGGCCTAGCAAGTGTGAGGCCCTGGGTTCAATCCTCAGCACCACATATAAATAAATAAATAAATAAAAAGAAAGGTATTGTGTCTGACTACAATTAAGAAATAAATATTTTAAAAAAAGATTTTTTTCAAAGGAAATACACTTTACATTTAAAAATACATTCTGAAGAAAGAATAATTAAAACATAAAAGATCTATAAATGATATGAAATAAAAACCCCCAAAATATATTTACATAAGTTTAATAATTTTTATAGTAAGAATCAAATCAGTGAGGGAAGTATAGATTGAATAATAAATGGTGCTGTGGTAATCATTTGAGTATATAGGGAAAACAATTGTATCTGTCCTTCATACCATTACCAAAAATAAAAGTCAAATAAATTACTGAGCTGAATGTATATATGGAATTTTAAACTGTTTAAGTAATTATAGATAAAATTTTGCTTTATATCAGTTTGGGAATTAATCTGATATTCTGTTGATTAAAGTAAAGAAATGAATATTAGAAAAATAGAACTCGTAGGTTAAAGAAACTGAATAGCATTATAGGCAAAATGGAAACTGGAAAATACTATTTGTAGTATTATGATAGAGGACCTATTTCATTTTAAAAGATTTCTTATCAAGAGAATATGTTTTCCTATTCTAGGTATATAGGTAAAAAAAAAAAGAAATGCACCTTTTTCAACCTGAACTCATATTGTTAATAAATAGATGAAAATATATGTATTCTCATTGAAAATTCAAGAAATATAAATTTAATTTTTTTTACCTTTATGTAGATATATGTGTTATTTTTTAATGTGCTAGCAAGAGTGCCCTTAAGTGAGAAGTCTCACATAATAACAAAATGGAATAGCCCTTCTAGGGGACAATATGGTAATCTGTGTATATGATCTTAGAATATTGAACAGTAATTTCAATTAAGGGAATTTTACCTAAGGAAATAATGAGATGCTTATAAAGATTTATATTAATGATGTACATCACAATATTATCATATAAAAATTGTAAATAACTTAATAAAAATAAATATTCAACAGTAGATAATGAAACAGTTTTAGTTACCACATTTTGAATTATATATTTTGTTGTGTCTATTCACTATATGATTGTATACAGTCATGTTCTTGACTGTTTTAGATTTGAGGAAAAATTAAAACATTGAATGAGAGATGCAATTATGTCATCAGCTTGATCTTGACTGCAGGTTGCATATTTAGTAACAACCATTAATGAACATACAAGAAAAGATTTGAAGGAAAATATACCAAAATATTAAAGTGGTATGGTTATATTTTCTTCATTTTCCTCACTAGATAGTAAGTTCCAGGATGACCTTTTTTAAGTGATCAATATATTCCCAGGTCCTAGCCAGAATCTTGGCACATAGTTAATTGGATTGATAGTGTTCAGTACTTTCTAATTGGGTGTCTGTTGGGCAATAGGCACTGTACTAGGCATTGATATACACACAACTTTTAATGAGAAATTAATTTCTCTGCATAAAATGAATAGTTTCAAACGGGGCTTTTTTGTTGTTGTTTGGGGGGGTTGTTTGTTTTTTCTGAGTTGGGGTTGAACCCAGAGACATTCTATCACTGAGCTATATCCCCAACCCTTTTTATTTTTTATTTTAAGCCAGGATCTCACTAAGGTACCCAGGCTGGCCTCAAATTTGTGATCCTCCTGCCTCAACCTCCAGAATAGCTAGGATTACAGTTACGCCACCCACACCTAGCCTTGAACAGGACTTTGAATAGAACTTTCTTTTTTTTTTTTTTTCTTTATGTTGGAAATGTTCTCTATCTGTGCTATCCAGTTCAGTAGCTACTGGTCACCTGAGGGCATTTAGCACTTAAAATATGGCTAGTGCTACTGACAACCTAAATTGATTTTTAGCTTAATTAAATCAAATCTAAATTTGCTTATCCACAAATGACTGGTAACAGTGGAGTACATGCTCTAGAAAATTAACATAATCGCTTATGCCCTTACTATTGGACAGCAGTGAGGTTTTGATTACTTTTCTCTTGAATTTTATACTTAAGAAAAATGGAAACTCTTTTCTGTCCTGATAGAATTTCTTATAGCAACATTGGGTAGTAGTTAGACCTGTAAGCTTTCAAGTCAACAGAACTAAGATTTGAATCCGAATTAGTGACTCCTTTTTGAATAAATTACTCATTTTGTTTGAGCCTCAGTTTTTTCATTAGGCAAATAGGTCTAATAGTCTTTTGGGCACAAATAAATCATTAGTGTATTCTTAACAAGTATTAGAAGTTCTCAAAATATTCTCCTTTGATGCTATAAAATTTTGGCTTTGGTAATGTTAGGAAATGTTAAGTAAATGAAAGCATCCCTTCTCAAAAGATAAATAATTGTAAAAGGATAATTGGATGTTTTTTTACTTTTCAGATTTCTCAATCCCGTGCTATCTAAAACCCAAGCATTTACACTTCCAATTTTCCTTTCTACATATGAAAACTTGTTTTAGCTATGAAAATATATAATTTTAGATGATCAAACAGAAGTTGGAGGCAAAGAAACTGAAAGTTAATTTAAAACCTTTCTCAATTAAAATTTATCAGATATTGAAGCATTATCCCTAAATTATAATGTAAGGTATCACATAATAGGATAAATGTCATAATATACAACCTTTTGTAAATCTGCAAATATATGTGGTGTGTGTGTGTGTTACACACATGCATACGTACATATTCAAATATCGAAATAATTCTTTTTTTAAGTATTTATTCTTAAGTTTTAGGTGGACATAATATCTTTATTTTACATTTACGTGGTGCTGAGGATCGAATCCAGTGCTTCGTGCATGCTAAGCGAGCACTCTACCTCTGAGCCACAACCCCAGCCCCCCAAAAAATTCTTTTTAACTATTTTTATTTACCTTTCCTCACAAAACTACTTTTAAAGATCTGAAATGATTTTATTGTTTTTGTAAAACAATTTTGCATTGTGCGTTTATAATGATATGTCTTAAATATGTAAAAAGCTTCATGCACAGATATTCATTGTGGTATTATTTATAACAGCAGAGAACAAAAAACTATAAAATCCTATTATTGAAGAATGGTAACATTAAAAAAATGATTTTGTGTAATTAACATTTTAAGATCAATTGATATTTTAAGACCACACAGTAACATGTAAAATACACTTTTATAATAATATAAGGTGAAAACAGCCTTTTACACAAGTGTATACATTAGATTTTTTAAAATGTCTGAGGGTATCTTGAAGAAATGTACCATAAACTTAATAGTAGCTGTAATTGATTAATAAATAGCCCATACCAGGTGAGTTGGGGCATGTCTATAATCCTAGCAGCTCAGGAGGCTGAGGCAGGAGGATCTCAAGTTCAAAGCTGGCTTGAGCAACTTAGGGAGATCCTATCTCAAAATAAAAAATGAAAAGGGTTGGGGATATGACTTAGTATCTAAGCACTCCTGGGTTCAATTCTCCATGCCAAATAATAGTAATAAATAAAATGAGTAGACCATGGGTAGGTTTATGCTTTATTTCTACTTTGTTGTTCATAGAAAAGTTGAATTACTTAGGGGGTTGGGGATTAAAATTATGGCATTTGCAGGTAAATGGATGGAGTTAGAGAAGATGATGCTAAGTGAAGTTAGCCAATCCCAAAAAAAAACAAATGCTGATTGTTTTCTTTGATATAAGGGGGCTGAGTCATAGTGGGATAGGGAAAGGGAGCATGGGAGGAATAGACGAACTCTAGAATAGGGCAGAGAGGTGGGAGGGGAAGAGAGGGGTTATGGGGTTCTAAACGATGGTGGAATGTAATGACCATTATTATCCAAAGCGTAAATACGAAGACACAAAAAATAAATAAATAAATAAATAAATAAAAAGTTGAATTACTTAAGGACTGCAAAATTGACAAGTAACTGAGTCGTTGTAATTGGGAGCTCACATCTGATCAGACTGACCTCATACCTCGTAGTTTTGACCTCTACATTATTCAAGAAATAATTAAAGTGTTTATTGTAATAATCCCTGAACGATTACACTTTTGAAAAGTTCGATGATTTGTAAAACTAAGTTTAACAAGATAAGGGATCTCAGGACTGGGCATGGCTGGGCACAGCTGGGCATGAAGGTACCTGCCTATAATCCCAGCTACTAGAGAGGCTGAGGCAGAAAGATTGAAAGTTGGAGGTCAGCTCAACAATTTAGCAAGACCCTGTCTCAAAATAAAAAACATAAAGGGATAGGGATGTAGCTCAGTGGTAGAGTGCCCTGGGTTCAATCCCCCGTACTGTAGGGTGGGGATGGGGTGGTGGATAAAGGGTCTCAGAAAATAAAACCTTAGTGAAAAATACAAAAATGGTTATTGAATATATGTATGATTGAAAATAACAAGAAAAAGTTATAGATGGTATCTTCTTCTAAAGCAAATCAATGTTCGGCACTTAGAACTTTTATCATATACCTTCTTCAGGAAACTCCTGCAGTCATAATCTGATTCTCCCACACAATTTCAGATAATCTCACAATTTAGCTATTATTGGATATTTGTCTTTTGCAAGTTGCATTTTCCATAGTTAATTTTAATGATTCCTAGCAAAACACTTTTTCTTTTCCTTTTCACATTGAATCATTGTGTTTAAGAATGTTTCTTGGAGCTGGAGTTAGGTGATAGATGGAAACTATTTATATTTAAAAATACAGAAGCACTGCTCTTTTGGTACTCCTGAAAACAAAAAAGCCTCACAAACCAATACTTTATCACACAAATAATGCTCAGGATATACAGAACTGATGTTTTCCAAACAATTCTCTAAACCAAACCTCCTAAAGGTTGAAACTTAGAATTTGAAAAACACCGTCCACTTAGTCTGTGGATATAGGTAACTAGTAATTTTTATATTCATTTATTTAAAGGTCTTATATGGAGAAGCACAGTTTGGGGGAAATTTCTTTACATTTTCTCCATTTGTTACCCTGAGGTCTTGAAGTGTCAGGGACTATTCATTTACCATTGTGTCACCAGTGCCCAACACAGTACTTCCCCCATGGCAGATGCTTGTTAAGTATTTAACGAATGAAAGAATGGTTTGATTAAGGCTAATATAGTTCCATTTTTTAAATCTTTTTAACTCTGAAAAGTATTTGTTTCTGAGACAATTCTTACTTATAATGAAGTGAAATAATTTCATGAAAGGTAAAAATTATGGATTTATAGAACTTTATTCAATATTTTTATTGATTTTTAACTTGGGAATGATTTATTTTATTTTTGCTTTAATCATTAATTAATTGGCAAAGGCTCCCAAATACCAGTCTCTTTTTGAAGCAGTTTTTGACACATAATTATATATTATCATTCGGTTAATGTATCTATTATGTAAGGGAAGGAATCTCCACTGTGTGAGCTTGATATTTAATCATTTCCTCAAAGTAATTTACCTATTTTATATCTCCATGTTTAAATTCGTATGTTGTTTTTTCTTCTAAAGCATCTTTAATATAATACCCCTCCATAGGTCAAATAATCAAGTTTTTTTTTTTTGGGGGGGGGGTTGTTTTGTTTTGTTTTGTTTTGTTTTGGCTTTTCAGAAGCAATAATAAATTTATTCCTAGGAGTCACTCCTCCATGCTAGGAAAAGAAGATTATAGGTTATATTTCTCAATTTATTACTTTTTAAATCTTTTCTTAAAATAATACTTTATGAAATAGCCCATCTTTGACATTTTGATTCTTTATCTCTTTAGATAGTCTATTTGTGTAATTTCTCTTTGTGTGATTTCTTTGGGGGGGGGATACAGATGAAAAAGTATCAGCTATACATTAGGAGAATAGTTATTTAACACTATCTTTATTCACCCTGTCATTAACAGTAGAATTTATCAGTATTATCAGCCACTAGATTATTTATAAATTACACCCCAATGTAATGAAATCCATGAAGGTCCCAAATTGTTCTACTGAGCAATGCTTTTTTTTATAATAAATTACAAAATTTCTAGAAAGCACATTCCTAGCCAGCAAGAAGAAAGAAAAAATAATGCTAAAACAGTGAATTTTTGTTTTCCTGACCCAAAGACAGTAAAAATTATCCTAAAAATATTATTCCCATGTTATTCCTTCTCCACCCTCCAAAGGAGTGTATTTGAAAGGTGGGGGACAAAGTTTTATTTGCTTTTGGAAGAAATTTTTTGTTGAAATTTGAAGGAGATGACATGGAGTGAGTTAAGGAACATTAAATTGTAGTTTCTGCTCATTAAGAATTGTAAATCTTCTTTATCTTCTGTGTCATGTTTTTCTACATCACAGAAAGCATATATTCATATACAGTCGTTAAAGTGAACTTCATGTCATTAGAGAAAGTAAGTTGTCTTCAGAAGGATTAATTATAGAGAATTCAGGATAATTAAATCAGTGGAGTTCTATTTCCATGAGCTATTTAATACAAAGTTCTCATAATTCTATTTCTTATGGTAATAGCAGTATTTTTGCTGAGCACTTTAAATTTAGCATCTCATTTAATCTTCCAACAATGTTATGTGGTATAAAGAAAGAGTAACTAATTGCCTATGATCACAGCTACTAGGTGTTAAAGTGATACTGAAATCCATGTCTTTCTGGCTCCAAACCATACTGCATAATGTTCCTTTACCTCTCATGAAACAGTATATTACTCATGCTCCACGATTTAGTCAGTTCCTAGTATATAAATTTTCTAGATAATGGAAATTTACTTTAAGCATTAAAACAGTGCTTCGTTACTGGAAGCATCTATTTTTTTTAGCTAATTCATTGTTACGATCATATCGATTTCTTCAGTGAGTAACCATTGAAGAATGTAGGATTCTTTTGACCTTATACAAAATTCCAATTCTTTTGCATCCTTTTTTAAACTTTTTTAAAATTCTTTCTTTCTTTACAAAGGCATTTTCTGATACTGCTCCAAGCAGTACTTCACATTTACCTTTTGATTTGTTGCTTTGAATTTATGACTATTCAGGAAACCCAAAATGTTATTAAAACCATGGAAAGAGTAGATTAAATAAGCTCTGATGGAAAACTGTAGGTCTCATTATGAGTATATTGTTTTTACACACAGTTTTGTAAGCCTTATTCAAATGCCTGTGATTGCTGATAAATGACCTGCAGGTAAGTTTGATGTTGTTTTAGTTTTTAATTCTAAAAAAGCAAATACTAATATTACGCCTGTAACTATTTGTGAGTTTTAAATTTATTTTTATTCAGCTTATATAAGAAAAAATATTTAATAATTTTCTGTTTAAAACAACTGATTTACTTTAGAAACAAATGTATTTTATTTCCTGATAAGACATCTCAATTGAGCTACTTTCTGTTAATATTTAAATAATTACAGAGAGAAAATATATATCTTTGTGTCATGTTTTTGTCTTAACTGAATACCTATTTCTTAATTCTGTGAACCTTTGTAATTCTTTTCTTCCACTATTAGGTTTTAACTAAAGAATTTTATAGTCTCCAAACCTCCTCTGAAAAACGCATTACTGAACTTCAAGCACAGAATTCTGAGCACCAGGCAAGGCTAGACATTTATGAGAAATTGGAAAAAGAGCTAGATGAAGTAATAATGCAAACAGCAGAAAGTAAGTCTCCCTGCATCTCCCATTCCCCCCCCCCCAACACACATATAGTCTTTTTTTCTGGCAACAGGAGGAACCTGACATCATTTCTAGAACTACTTTGGTATGTATTTCCTTAAAATATAATTGGTGACCATATTTTAAAGAATACTCCATATTTCAAATATTAGTTCATGTTAACTTTCAACAGTTGAAATTAAAAATAGGTTAAACGTGATACATTTCAATCAACAATTAAGTATTTTCATTTATCAAGAAATAAGGATATACAGGAATCAATAAATAGGATTATATCAAACAAAAAAGCTTCTTCACTGCAAAGGAAAAAATCAAGAACATGAAGAGAGAATCTACTGAATAGGAGAAAATCTTTGTCCACATGCACCTCAGATAGAGGATTAATCTCTAGGATATATAAAGTACTCAAAAAAATTAACACCAAAAAAGCAAATAACCTGATCGAAAAATGGGCAAAGGAACTAAACAGATACTTCATAGAAGAAGAAATACAAATGGTCAGCAAATATACTTAAAAATGTGAAACATCAGCAATTGGAAAAATGCAAATTAAAACTACACTGAGATTTTTACCTTAATGCAGTCGGAATGGCAATCATTTAAGAATATAAATAACAACAAATATTGGCAAAGATGTGGGGAAAGGGTACACTCATATATTGCTGGTGGGACTGCAAATTGGTGTAACAACTCTAAAAAGCAGCATGGGGATTCCTCAGAAAACTTGGAATGGAACCACCATTTGACCCAGTCATCCCACTCTTTGGCATATACCCGAAGAACTTAAAATCAGGATACTGTAGTGACACAGCCATATAAATGTTCATAGAAGCTCAATTCACAATAGCTAAGCTATGGAACCAACCTAGGTGCCCTTCAATAGATGAATGGATAAAGAAAATGTGGTACATATACATGATGGGATATTAACTCAGCCATAAAGAAGAATGAAATTATGGCATTTTCCAGTAAATTAATGGAACTGGAGGCTATCATGCTAAGTGAAATAAGGCAATCTCAAAAAAACCAAAGGCTATTTTCTCTGATAAACGGATACTGACTCACAAAAGCAGGACGGTGGGGTGGAGGGGGTGTGGAGGTTGGACCAGGTAATGGGGGAAGGGAGGAGGGATGGGAATGAGAAAGATAGTTGAATGAATTGGACATAACTTTCCTATGTTGATATATGAATACACGACCAGTATAACTCCACATTATGTACAACCACAAGAATGTGAAGTTAGACTTTTAGTTATTAGTCAAAACAATTCTACTGTCATGTATAACTAAAAATAACAAATAAAAAAGTAAAAAAACAAAAAAAGAAGAAGTAGGGATATAGAGTTCATGCAAAAAATTCTTACCTCATAAGGGTTCCTAGTCTTTGAAGTGGCAAAATAGGTGCTATCTACAAGTGATATTCAGTTCTTTATAGAATATACAAAAGAGATCATGGGATTATACACACACACTGCTGCACCTGGCTAAGAACAGTTTTTAAATTTGATGTCTTCTATATCACTTTTTCTTTTATAGCAATTGACTTCAGGCCCCTGTCTAAAAAATCTTTGCCTACTCCAAGTTTATAATTTTGACTATTACATTTAGGTTTCGTTTCAAAGTAACAAAGATGTCCATGTCCCCATCTCTAGACTCTGTAAATATATTACCCTATATGGCAAAAGAGGCTTTGTTGATGTGGTTAAGAATCCTGACATGAGATTGTCCTGGTAATAATAGCTGGGTAGTCCTAGTATAATCACAAGGATCTTTATAAAAGGAAAGGTGGATAAGGGGAGGTTTGGGGATAGTGAAATTGATCAAATTACAATGTAATGATATAATGTTATGTATGATAATGCCAGAAAATGTACTGTGTAGTTAATATGCACCAATTTTTAAAAAATAAAAAGAAAGAGGGGAGGTTGATATGGTGATGAAAGTATAATTCAGAGAGAATTCAAAGATATTATGCTGATGGCCTTGAAAATGGAGAAGGGAAGTGTACTAATAGGGCATCAAAGCAGCCCCTGGAAACTGGAAAAGGCCAGGAAGTGGATTCTCCCTGAGAACCTTCATACAGAACCAGCTCTATCAACACTTGTCCTTCAGTTCAGTGAAGTAGACTTCTGACCTCTAGAACTACAAGATAATCAACTTGTATGACTTTAAGTCTGATAACGTTATAGCAGCAATAGGAAAGTAATATACTGGAATATAAAAAGAACTCAGGCAAATCAATGATTTAAAAAAAAAGCCCAATTTAAAACATGGGCAAAAGATTTGAACTATAAATACTAGCCAGTAAGCACCATAAGATATTCAACAATATTATTCAGGAGGGAAATTTAAATTAAAAGCCTGATGAGATAGTATTACAAACTCACCAGAATGGCTAAAATTAGAAAGATTATCTACACAAAATATTGGTGAGAATTTAGAGCAATTGACTGGTTTTATAGAAATAACCAATCTCTATAGTGACCAGCAATTGCATCCTAATTCTTTACCCAAAAGAAAAGAAAAGAAAGCCTATATGCAAAAAAAATTTCTAGTAGAATATTCATAGGAGCTTTATTCATAATAAAAACTTGCAACAGTCCAAGTGTTTATCACAGAAAAATGTTTAAATAAACCATCATGTATTTATACAATAGAACTACTCTATGAAAAGAAATCAACAGCTGATTCATTCAACAATATGGCAGAACCTGAAAATTTTTATACTTAGTCTACCAAAGCTTTCCCAGAAATTTATACTAACTGAGTCAATTTATAGAAAGTTCTAGAAGAGGTAAAATCTGCGGTGAAAAATTCAGAATAGTGGTGTCTCTAGGAATGGTTTTCCACCAAGAATTAATTGGGAAAATAGACATGAGGAAACATTCCAGCTTTTCTAATGTTGTGAATATCTTTATAAATATATAAAATATGACAGTGGAATGCATTACAATTCTTATTACATATATAGAGCACAATTTTCATATCTCTGGTTGTATACACAGTATATTCATACCAATTCATGTCTTTATACCTGTACTTTGATGGGATTTGTATTACCCATGTATATATATTTCAAAACTTTTTTACATTTCAAAATCCATTAAACTCATTGAATAGTAGACTTAATTAAGATTCGTACCTTTTACCATATATAATTTTATTTTAAAGACTAAATATTGAACCATTACTGATGAGTTGCATGTTGAACTGTTGAGGGATGAAGTGTGCAGATATCTGCAACTTCCTTTGAAATATATTCAAAAAAATTCAGTAGATTTATGGGTAGATACAAGGATGGATGAATATATGATAAACAAATGTACAAATGTATAATTTAGAGTGTGTATGTTGTGGGTATATAATACAATTCTTTCGATTTTTCCAATGTCCAAATGTTTCTTAAAATCTTTAGAAATTTGCTATGTATTGTCTAAAATATCTTAAAATTCATCTTAGAATAAAACATTTACTTGTACTGGAAGGACAATAACTAGGTTCTTCTCTATCAGTTTATAATAGAAACTAGAATTTTCTAATATTCTAGTGAATAGTTGTTGGTTAAACAAAATTTAAAATGTTTTGGCTAGGCATGATCACACACAGCTGTAGGCTTCACAACTCAAAAAGCTGAGACTAGAAGATCACAAGTTTGAGGCCAGCCTGGGAAATTTAACAAGACCCTGTCTTAAAATAAAAATAAAAATAACTGGGGATGTAGCTCAGTGGTAAAGAATCTTCAATACTAATAAATAAATTAATTAAGTATGCAAGCATTTTCTTTCTTAGTACTAAAATGTGTACCATTTTCAAAGGTTTACCGTCTAAATCAGCTAATTTCAGCTGACAATGAGATTGTTTCTTTTTTATTTGTTCTTTTTAGTTATATGTGACAGTAAAGTCTATTTTGACATACAAGCATGGAGTATATCTTATTCTAATTAGGATCCCAGTCTTGTAGATGTACACAATGTTTAGATTCATTGTGGTGTATTTATATATGTATGTAGGAAATTATGTCAGATTCTTTCCACTGTCTTACTTATTCCTGTCTAATACAAGTAATAATTAGTGTTGGCAAGGATGTGGGGGAAAGAGTACACTCATATATTGCAGGTGGGATTGCAAATTGATGCAGCCATTCTGGAAAGCAGTATGGAGATTCCTCAAAAAACTAGGAATAGAACCACCATTTAACTCAGTTATCCCACTCCTCAGTATATACCCAAAGGAAGTAAAATCAGCATACTACAGTGATGCAGCCACATCAATGTTCATAGCAGCTCAACTCACAATAGCTAAGCAATGGAATCAGCCTTGGTGCCCTTCAATAGATAAATTTGCAGCCATTTAAGAGAGAAAAGAGTCAGATATGTATCTCAATTCTAGTCTAGTTCTGGTAGAGTTGAACTGGAGATCATCTTGGATCTAGAAGATATCTGATAACTGGTAACAATATTAGCAATGACATTTATCATCTCTTCTATGTATCCTTCTCAACTAATAATTAACTTAATAATTCTATCTCTGAAAGCTGATCCTGATTTAACATGAAAGAACAAAATTAAAGGAAAACAGTTATTAATATTTCTAAAATCTTTACAGTACTACAGAAAGACCAGTCAGCAATTATGTACACAACATATTGTGATGCTGCAAATAGTCAAGCTTCATTTATGATATGGTTCTTGGTTTTATTTTAAATTGGAAATACTCCTGAATTTAGAGTTCTCCTTTTAAACAGTAAAATGATTGCTGTTGATAGATAGTTATAAATGTTTTTATAATCTTTGCCTTAATTCAAGCTAGTAAAACTTCAGTTTTTGTAATCATCAGTGAAATTTTTTTAATCCTAACTTGTAGTAAAATTTATTGAATTGAATTTTTTCCCACAAGATATTAACCTGTTAGTTGAAGAAAAAATTAGGATGTGGTATGACAGTGGCAGAATTTAGAAATAAATTATTTTCTCTGAACTTTTTGAGTTACTAATTTTAGTCTATCAGTATATGCTTAGAACTACACATTTTATTCCAAGTAGCCTACTTGAATGTATAATTTTGCTATTGTAAGTTGAAATTAAGTTGTTATTTTGAGAAAATAATGAATATATTTTCTAATTAATCATTTTTTACCAAGAAGAGAATTAATGAATTGATATTATCATTATTTGTCATTTTATAGCATATGTTTCACATAAAAAGCCTTTAAATCCTTCAGAATAATGCATCTGCGTTGTGCATTATAACAAGAAAACTTAACATGTCATATGAGGTAATCCCTTAATACTTTCTAAAAAGTAAATCAAACAAATCCAAACAAGGGTATACTTTTAGAAATATCCTTCTACTTGCAAATGGGCTGTTTTGAGATTGCACATTAGTCCTTTTTAATGTTGTTGTGCTCCCTAATTCATTATTAACTCTTTTATCTTCACTTCTGCCATGCTTTTTATGGGGGGGGGGGATTCTTTCACATCACACACTTCAATATTTTCCAGTTGAAAATGAAGATGAGGCTGAGAGGATTCTTTTTTCCTATGGCTATGGTGCTAATGTTCCCACAACAGCCAAAAGACGACTAAAGCAAAGGTAAAATCAATATATATTTATCTTACTTATCTACTCAAGCTAAATGTAATTACATTGTACATTTTGATAATGTGCTCACTTGAATGACAAAGTAAAGTTACTTTGTTCTTAGTATGCATAAATATTAAATTGCTCACAAAATACAGTAATTATCATGCATTTCATGTATATTTAAGTGAATTTAATGTTTGGTAGACTAGAGGTGTACATTGGAATTTTCATAGAATTAAAATTATTCGGTGATAAGAATACCATTTTTATTTTATTTTCACATTAATTTCAGATAATACAAATGCAATAATTTTCAGATTAGAACTAATTAGTTATACTTCCCTTTTTTTTTCTCTTTTTGCTTTATTTTGGTTTTTGTTTCCTTTTTTATTCACATGTCTACATTCCTTGACATATACTTTAGAAAGAGTGAGTGAGGGCTGGGGATGTGGCTCAAGCGGTAGCACGCTTGCCTGGCATGCGTGCGGCCCGGGTTCGATCCTCAGCACCACATACAAACAAAGATGTTGTGTCTGCCGAGAACTAAAAAATAAATATTAAAAATTAAAAAAAAGAAAGAGTGAGTGATATAGTGGTAGCATATATATTGTGACTAAAACAATAAAAGGCTTCTTGAAGACCAAGAAAATTTTTAGAATATCTACTAGTTATGTGGTGAGATACTGCTTTAAAGTACCCTAACAGGGATTGGGATTGTGGCTCAGTGGTAGAGCCTTTGCCTCAAACATGTGAGACACTGGGTTTGATCGTTGGCACCACATAAAAATAAATAAATGAAATAAAGTTATTGTGTCCATCTACAATTTAAAAATATATTTTTTTAAAAGTCCACTAACAGAAAATTATACCTTTAATAATCATTTTCTAGTTGGCCTGTCTGATTTTTTCCTAACTCCTCTTTCCCTAAATTCATCCTGTTTTCCAAAAATATCTCAAAGCTCACTTTAATGCCACATCAAATCTGAAATGTTTCAGTGAGACTTCTAAAGCCCCTCCATAATGTGGCCCCACCTCATCATTCTTATTTGCTTCTCTACCCAAAATGAGAGTAGATATATCTTTCTGCCTGTAAACATCTATTCTCTGTACCTTAGGAAAGCATTTCATTTATCTCATTACCTATCATTCCCCATATAATTTCCCCAGCTAGATGAAAAGTTCTTCAAGGTCAGCAACTACATCTTTTTCTTATTCTCTGTCGCTGCCTAGTTCAATGCAGAGTACCTAGTAAGGTACTTGTTTCTTCATCTTTTTCATCTTTGAGGATTCAAAGCTTTTTGTTATCTATTATTTTTATATAAATTAATTCAAACATTTAGATACATTACAAAATAACTAAGAAAAACAATCCATTTTACTTCTGATACTTCTGTAGGAACTTTGAATGATAACCCAAAGAATGAAATATCTTTATGGTTATCTAAAGTTGTATAGGAGATAGACCACTTTAGAGGAAATAACAAAAGGATACTTAGAACTTGTGTTTTTTACTGGTTAAACTGAATATTTAAAAAATTTACTTCAGGGTTAGGTGAATAATTTGTAACTAGGGTGGTCCTTCCTTCCTTCTTCCTTCCTTCCTTTATTCCTTCCTTCCTTCCTCCCTCCCTCCCTCCCTCTCTCCCTCCCTTCCTTCCTTCCTTCCTTTTTGACATATTATACACAAATGGAGCATAACTTCTCATTCCTCTGGCTGTACTTGGTACACAGTCACTCCAGTAGTGTAATCATGTATATAGGGTAATTATGTCTGTCTCATTCTACTGTCTTCCCATCCCCACAGCCCCATTCCTTTCCTCCCCTCACTCCCCTCTACACAAACCAAAAGAATGATTAATTCTTCCTGGTGAAGATTCAGGTATTTCTAAATTATGTATAATTTGAAATTGGTAGTAGTCCTATCCCTTTCTGATCCCTCCAGTGGCCACTATGAATGAACTAGGATATTTTAATTTTAAATATGACTCTGCTTTAAAGTTCATTGTTGCCTAGAGAAGAATAGAAGCATAGTTTCATGGGTAAGAGACTTCTCTATCATCAGGAAATCATAGGTAAAATACTGAAAACTGAAGTTTAATAGAAAAATTACATTTTCTTCTCTATTTTAACATCTGAATTCTTCAAAAGAATCTTTGTTACAAGAAAAATAGGATTTTGCTTTTGTAAGCTTGCTTTCCTTAGCCCCAAATACTGAGTTCTCAGAAACTGAAAGCAATTATTGCTGCAACAGCTTGCTATTTTTTTTAAGAATTTCCAAAAACACTAGTTGATTTCTTAATATTAAAAGAATTAAAGAACCACAACTGATTCATATTCCAAATAATCTTAACTGTCCAAATATTTCTAAAGATTTTATCACTGAGCTATCTATGTGCCTTGAACAAGTGCCTAATGGGTGTGCTATTAATATGTCCTGCCAGCTGGTGCCAGGCATTCTTCTCATGGTGAGCCAGAGGGTTATTTTGAGGAAGTGTTTCTCAGGTCATCTAAACTGAGGGAAGGGAAAGTAAGTCAAGATATCTAAAGAGGGAATTTATACATTCCGGTGTTCATTATTAAGTGCCTACTGTATGCTCAAAGTTGACCAGAGGCACAAAAGATCCCACTTTAGGGTCTGATGCATTTCCAAAGTTTGCAAGGCACATATTTGATTTCTTAAGGGATATCTGTAAAGAAGGCTTTGTGCTCTCTTTAAGTTTTTAAAGACTAAAACAAGATAGCCTTTGAGTGGATCCATACTTCACATTTAAAGCAATAAACATTGAAGGTGAATTAATTATATTTAGGATGACTCAGAACAGTAATTGAAATACTTACATAATAAAGTTTTCATCGGATATCAGCCTACACCAAAATATATCAAAATTTTAATGGAACCCACATCCTAACTACTATATAATATTTTTCATCCATACTAAATTTAATTTTAAAATTTCATTTCATTAGACAGAATTAGGTAGTTTAGAGTAACACTTAATAGGAGGGAGGTTTCTGGTTCTAAATATGTTTGTTTTTAAAATTAGGAGAATTGTTGGTGATTCCACCATTCAAAATAGCCATTTAGAAATTAAAAATATATAGATACACACACACACATACTTTCTTACATGTTTAGGATCGTGTGTATTATTTAGTAGTTTAACCTTTTTCTTTTGGGTATTAGGGATTGAACCCAGGGGCAAACTACCACTTATTGATGTCCATAGCCCATTTTTTTTTTTTTTTTTTTACTTTTATGAAACAGGGCTTTGCTAAATTGCCTAGGCTGGCCTCCAATTTGTAATTTTTCTCTTTACCTTCTTGAGAAACCAGGATTACAGATATGCTCAACCATGCCCAGCTAATTCTAGCTTTTTGTCAATAAATATCCTTTTTTGCCTGGCGTGATTCGGTCCTGCGTGTCTCTTTAGAGCAGCCACCCATTTTCTGTCCGCCTTCTCTCCCACCTAAGTGCGTGCTACCACCCCATGGAAGATTCCATGGATATGGACATGAGCCCCCTGAAGCCCCAGAACTACCTTTTCGGTTGTGAGCTAAAAGCTGACAAAGATTATCACTTTAAGGTGGATAATGATGAAAATGAGCACCAGTTATCATTAAGAACGGTCAGTCTAGGGGCTGGTGCAAAGGATGAATTGCACATTGTTGAAGCAGAGGCAATGAATTATGAAGGCAGTCCAATTAAAGTAACACTGGCAACATTGAAAATGTCAGTATAGCCAACGGTTTCCCTTGGGGGCTTTGAAATCACACCACCTGTGGTCTTAAGGTTGAAGTGCGGTTCAGGGCCTGTGCATTTTAGTGGCCAGCACTTAGTAGCTGTGGAGGAAGATGCAGAGTCAGAAGATGAAGAGGAGGAGGATGTGAAACTCTTTAAGTGTATCTGGAAAGCAATCTGCCCCTGGAGGTGGTAGCAAGGTTCCCCAGAAAAAAGTAGAAGAAGAAGAAGAAGAAGGAGAAGGAGAAGGAGAAGGAGAAGAAATGAAACTATATACTTGTGATGTTAATTTCTAGTTGATGTCCAACTTAATCTTGGAATAAGTAAAAATAGCATTTAATATAATTACAAAGAAGTATTGTTATACCTACTTTAGTGTCCCAGTAAATAATCTTTTGAAAGTATTGCTTTCTTAAAAAGTTCATTGCATTCTGTATCAAAAAATAACCTGTAGCAAGAGTCATTTTCTTGACTCTATTTTAGTTACTCTTTATATAGAACTTGAAAAGGACTTATTCTTGTTTTCATTGTGTGTATATTGTGTTTTGGAGACATAAACTTAATTGTGGTTGAACAGTTCTTCATTTGTCTCACTTTGAATTTCATTTCTCACTTTTAGTATCCCAGATTTCTGTACAGGATCCACCTATGCCAAATCACTCACCAAAGCAGTATGACACATTTAAAGATTTAACAGGTTGAATACAAGAGGACAATTGGTGTCTGTCATTTGTATTCTCCCTTATTAACTTTATGTACTTTGTTTATTGCTAATTCAATGCATAGATGCTAAGCATTAGTTATACTTTAATATTAAGGTTCTGCAACCTTGGAATATGGTTTCTAGCACTATATTCATTGGGACAAAATTCACCTACAGGAGAGTCCATCAGGAAGTATTGAGTGTTCACTCTGTTCAACTCTGTTGTTAGGCACTTCAATGAATAAGACCCCTGCTATTATATGAGTTCTGTTAATGGAGAAAATATTAACACACATAAAAGAATATCAAGAAATATTCCAATGTATGTAAGTTGGCGATACCACATGCTAGAGTCTGTGTCGGACTATGCTAGAGTCTATTCTGTGTGCCAGGGGAATAGAGATGAATGAGGACTAACATGGTTATAAATGGAACTTGAAGGGAGCCTTTCAGGAAAAGCTGGGCTCACAAATAGTGGAAGAACTGATCTTCAGATTGGAGGACCTACAGCAGAAGGAATATACAAAACATTTATGGGAGATTAAATAGAGTGGACATTAATGGAAAATAAAACTGGTTCTGGTGATGTGATAGAGAACTTTCATGTTTTAACTTTTCTTTCATGTTGTGACAGAGAACTTTCATGTTTTTAAATAGAGTGGATATTAATGGAAAATAAAACTGGTTCTGATGATGTGATAGAGAACTTTCATGTTTTAATTTAGATATAGTTTAGAATCAACCATGTAAGTAAAATTTAGAATGGGAAAAGAATGTAAATATCAATTCATTGAGTAAAAAATATAAATGACCAATAAACATGAGAAGATGAAAATATTAACACACATAAAAGAATATCAAGAAATATTCCAATGTATATAAGGAAAATTAATTTAAAATGGGGTTATCCTATTTATTCATAAGATTGGCAAAACTTTTAAGATGATGAATACCCAGTATAGGTTAGAGTATGAAGAAAAAGAAAGTTTTATAAAGTTAATTTACTCGGTAATTAGTTACTGCCAGACACAGTGGTGCACACCTATAATCCCAGCAATTCAGGAGGCAGAGGCAGGAGAATCACAAGTTCAAGGCCAGCCTGGGAAACTTAAGCAAGATCTTCTCCTTCTCTTAAAAGAAAAAAGAAACAGGGACTTGAGATAAAATTCAGTGGTAGAGCACCTCCCGGGTTTGATCCCCGGTACTGCAAAAATATGTAGGTACATACATACATACGCTATGTATCTTTAGCTTTTCGTAGTCCAGAGTTAATATTGTACTACTTTGTGTAAAGTATAGAAACCTTGTGACCATACAGCTGACCATACAGCTGCTTTTACCATCTCTCTGCTTTTTTTTTTTTATGGTTTCCAAATGTATTGCAACACTGTTAGAAACCCATAAAACAATGTTATCATTTTTTATTTACATACTCAGAAAATTTAAAGAAATTAACAGGAAAAAAATAACATTAGTTATATTTAAATTGGTTGTGCTTACATATATTTTAATGAAATCTAATATAATCATATTCTTAGTAGTCTTACTATAATAATTCCTAATATTTTAATGAAAGATTTTGCTATTTTTATTCCTTTTTCTCTTCAGGGGACATGCCACATTAATAGGCTGAATGGGTCTTAATACCATTTCTGATATATCCACAAGGAAATATATTCTATTATTCTTACAAGTGACTTAGAAGTAAATTTTAAAACATAGTCCATTTATATTGGAGACCAGTGGTACCACAGTGCATTCCACATGATAACCATGTTCATAAATGACATCAATGTTAAAATAATAGTCACAGTCTTTCCTGTTAGCATCAGTTCCTAGAAATTTTTTCTCATTGAAATTGTACTATAGAATACTAAAAACAAACAAACAAAAAACACGTAGAGCATGTTTATAACTAACTTCAAGATATCACAAGATACCTTTCTTCCTTTGAATTGATTTTCCTCATTTAAGATTCCCCTAACCAAAATCAGGGAAATTTTTATTAGAAGGAGGTATTCCTGGTGATGGCTTACACCTACCATACAAAGAATTTCCTAAGTCAGTATTTTATATGATATATTTTTTATTTGTAAGTGTTATTACCATATCTTCATAAAAACATTATGCAATTGCAAGATTAAAAGCACCTAAATCAAATGAACAATTTTATATTAATAAAATTGATGTCTTATAACAAGTGACATTTGCATTTCATTATTTCCTTTATTTCTTTACAGACAAATTTTTATTTGCATAAAACTCCATCTTATCCATAACTATTTCTGTGTAATTGCATTTGATTGGGTTCATTACTCTATACTGAATGTTGCATAGATTTGGCCTGTGCCTTTAACATGTTTGTTAAAAATTACTATAAAAAGACCTGGATGCTATTTTCTGTGGAAGACAGAATTTATACCTAACATATTTGAAGGATGAGAAAGATAGAGACAATGAAAATTTGAATTTAGATAACTCTAAGGTTTTTAAATTAAGCCAACAAAAAACAGTGATATCAAATACTGATGCTTGCAAACATGTATTAGAATCAACAGATTTAAAATGTAAATATAATTAAAAAATTAGCATTAAGACTTATTTGTAGAGGTCTTCTTAATTTATAGTCAAATTAGAACTTGTTTGGTACATTTACTTGGGGAATGAAAAACAGGATACCCATTTATAAATGTCTTTAAAAATCTACTTAAAAAAAAAAAAGAAAGAAGGAAACATCAATTTAGTGGCTCCCCAAGGCTGGTGGGGTTGAGAGCAGGAAGCATTTAGTGAGGAAGAAGGGAGATTAACTGTTAATAGGTACAAAGTTTCTTTGGAGGGTAATGAAAATGTTCTAAAATTAGATTATAGTGATAGTTGCACAACTCTACATATACTAAAACTATTGATTTATACATTTTAAATAGGTAAGCTTTATTGTATATTAGTTGCATAGCAATAAAATTATGCATCAATAAAGCAGTTTTAAAAAAAGAATGGTAGCCAAAAATGGGAACTATATGTCTCTTCCATCTCTAACTTCAGCTGATGGTTAAGGCAAAATATGCCAGTTGAACAGATAGATAGTATCTTCTTAGGTCTAAACAAAGTATGAACTTCTATCAGAATTCATCATTATTATTTGGAACACATTTTTAAAAATAGATATGCAGAGTGATATTTAGTGTGGTTTGAAGAGGTTTGTCTGCTTTCCTTTGTCTGATGTGAGGAAATGTCAAGTATATGATAGAATTGTTTTTATCCTATAATTTTACTTAGAGAAATGATATCTTGTCATTGTAAAACGTCTTGTATTCCATGGATTCTACAATTCATAGATTAATAAATTCACTAACATAGAACATGAAAATGTGGTAAATATGGAAATACAGAGAGGTCTGTGGGAACAATGTCTTAATATTAGTACTAATATTACTAATATTAGTAATATTAATTTGTACTAATTAGTACTAATTAATTAGTATTAACATGTCTTAATATTAGTACTAATTCTTTAAAGAATTATGTGTGTTTCCCCCTGTAGTTACAAGGAATGAAGCTTTTTTTTTTCTCCCTTAAGATTGTTTCTTAATAGTGGATTTAGAACATTTTATATTTAATGTAATTTTAAATACTGAAAGTCGGAATGATAAGTTGTGATATTGCAGATATCAGAGGGATGATTTCTTACCTTTACCATAGACATTTTCCAAGCTTTATACATCATTTCCATCCGTACTTTGAATAGAAAACCTATTCAATTGTAAAATGCATTATGTTATCTGAGGTAAACACTGATGCTTTTCAAAGTACCAGCATATTATTGTTCATAATATTTCAACTAATTTTCTGATCTGTTTGTAACTGAGAAATTTTTATAAAAATGGGGAAAAGCTGTAAATTGCTATCTTGTGGTCTTTTCAAGCAAGTATCTTAAAGTAATTCACTTTTGTAGCAAGAGCTAGAAACCATTACTGCAGTAATCAATATATCACAGTTATGGGGATTTTGATTTACTTTCAGAATTCTGAGTTGTTGGGGTCTTGGTCTTGCATTGATTTATTATTGGATCCCATATTTTTTCTGTTAATAATTAAATATTATTAAAAAATAATCAGTTTTCTAGCTCACAAACCCATTTTGAATATTTTAGATAGCATTTTTTTTTTGCACTGTTGCAAGCATTAATTTTCTCACTTCATTCACCTAGTGTCCACTTGGCAAGAAGAGTTCTTCAGTTAGAAAAACAAAACTCATTGATTTTAAAAGATCTTGGACATCAAAAGGACCAAGTAACACAGCTTTCACAAGAGGTAAATAACTTAAACAAAAGAAGTATGTATAAAGAAACCCAGTGTTCATTTTAATTCTTTATAACTCCTTTGTTTAATCTTCTGAGCAATTTGAAAATAAACTGGTAGTACAAAATTATTTCACAATTTATGAAACTAACTGAATGTTAAGGCTGTATAAAATAACTTATGGTGTATGGCAAAACTAAGAACAAAAAGGGGATTAAAGTGCCCAGACTAAGTATAAATGTAGACTAGACAGACAAAAGCTTTGATTTCTGAGAATTTCAACTGGCAAAACAAGTTTAGCAAATTTTGATGACATTTTAAGTTTTCCACTATTTTTAAGATTTACTCTTTATTTCTGTGTTCAAAAAAAATCATTTATCTGTTATTGAACACACTTAACTTTGTTTCCACTTAAAATCAGATTCATGTTTGCCATTTGCTTTAGCATTCTGTTAAAGAATATTTATACAATGTACATATCATTTTAATATATGTATTATTATTTTTAGTTAACATCAAATTATATTTTTTTCTGTGCTTTTGAAATTCAAGTCAAAACAAAACCAAAGTTGCCACCTTCAAGTGTTCCTTTTATTTCTGATCTCAACTAACCCAGTTTTTTAGGGTAATATTTTAAAACTCTTTTAAGAGCTTTATTTATTTATATTATAGGGGATTTTTTTAAAAAACATTAAATTCTACTAATATATACTATGTAGTCTTTGTTTGATTCTTTTATTTATTTATTTTTGTAGTAGGGATTGAACCTAGGAGCGTTATACACTGAGCCACATCCCTAGCCCTTTTTTATATTTTGTTTAGAGACAGGATTTTGCTGAGTTGCTCCAGCCTCCAGCCTCTTTAAATTGCTGAGGCTGACTTTGAACTCCTAATCCTCCTGCCTCAGCCTCCCAAGCTGCTATGATTACAGGCGTGCACCACTACGCCCAGCCCCAGCTCTTTTTTTTTTTTTTCCTTTTTTTTTTAATTTTTAATTTTGAGACAAGGTCTCACTGTGTTGCTTAGGACTTCACTGAGTTACTGCAGGCTTGCTTTGAACTTGGGATCCTCCTGCCTCCACCTCACAAGTTGCTGGGATTACAGGCATATTCTTTTATTTTCTTAAGGACATGTTCATATTTTCTTTATAGTATCTTCTATTAAAGTACATTTAATACTATAACATTAAGAGAATCTCTGTCCTAAAATTTCAAAAACAAAATAGAAATATTTCATATTGCTCCAGTGCCTGGCAAAGAATTAATAATCAGAGTGGATGCAGTAGTGTGCTGATAAATGCTAACAACCAGCTTCCCCAAGAGGGGTGTGAGGGAGGACTGTCATTTGTAGCATATGTTCATCTCTGTGGCATATAACTAGCTATAAAATGCCAACATAATGTTTCTTAACACAGATAAGAGCAAAAATTCTCAGCAGCACCCCTTTGCATAATGTTTGCACCATGTAGCTAAAACAAATATATGTAAACTCAAGCATATATGATATTAAAATAATTTAAAATGTAGTCTAGAGTGGTGGCATACAACTGTAATCCCAGCAACATGGAGGCTGAGGTAGGAAATCACAAATTCAAGGCTGGCCCCAGCAATTTAGCAAGGCCCTATCTCAAAGTAAAAAGAATTGATATAGTTCAGTGGTAAAGCACCCCTGTGGTCAATCCCCAGTATGAGGGGGGGGGGGAATTAAAAATTGATGAGTTTTGAGTACTTGTTTCCTTTGTTTTTAATAAAATTGATTCTATTACAAATTTAAACTGCTTAATTTTTAATTATGGTTGAATTTAACAACCAGCTCATAAAAGTCCTAAAAATTTACTAGTTATCTTTTATATGATGCTACAGCCCAACTCCAGCACATCAGTGGATAGAAGCAGGAAAGGATAAATAAATGAATAAACAAAGAAATAGATGTAATACTGGCTACTCAGAGGCTGAGGCAAGAAGATCACAAGTTTAAGGCCAGCCTGGGCAATTTAGTGAGACCTTGTCTCTAAAAACAAAAGGACTATGAATATAGCTCAGTAGTAAGAGTGCCCTGAGGTTCAATCCCCAGTACTTAAAAAAGAAAAGAAAAAATGAAAAAGACACAGAGGAATGAACCTTGTTTTACTAATATAGATAACTTATCAAAATACTTTTAGAGGGCTGGGGATGTGGCTCAAGTGGTAGCATGCTTGCCTAGCATGTGTGAGGCACTGGGTTCAATTCTCAGCACCACATAAAAATAAAATAAAGACATTGTGTCCACCTAAAACTAAAAAATAAATATTTCTAAAAAATAATTTTAGAAAAAGTATTATATATTACATATATAACCTACTTTTACAAAATAAAATATTAAAATACTACAGTAAATTAAAATGAGAATTTCTAAACATGCATATACTTGTGTATAAATTGCTGGAGAAAAATGCAAGAAATTAAGTGTTCTTGTAATGAAGTACAATTAACTTTTTATTAAGCAACTCTTTTTTTTGTTTGTTTTTCCAGAATAGAGATTGAACCCAGGGGCAATGTACCACTGAGCCAAGTCACCAGCCCTTTTTTTAATTTTGAGACAGGGTCTTGCTAAATTGTCCAGACTGACCTCAAACTTGTCATCCTCCAGCTCACCCTCAGAGTAGCTGGAATTACAGGCATGTACCACTATGCTCAGTTTGTATGAGCGATTTCAAAATAATCTGTGACTTTTTGAAAGAAAGGATTAAATATTTAAATATTAATGATGTAGAATGGTATGATACCGTAAAATATTCCATGAGAAAAAGAGACTAAAATTTTTTAAAAATCACAAAATGTTGCTAATGTTTGAAGCTGGCTGACTTTCACATATAGGTTCATTATTTATTTCTGTGTTTTTGTGTAATTTTGAAATTTTTTTATTATACATTTGGAGAATTGGTTACTGTACTGACTGAAGTATGTATGTTTCCCTTAATGTTGAAAACAAAAATGTTTAATTTGGAATATTCCATGAATTTTACTCTTTTTCCTGGCTCACCAAAAAAAAAAAATTATATTGCTTAAATTAAAAAAATTACATAAACTAGCCGAAAGATGATGGTATTGGGTCATTTATTTATTATCATAGATTTTTCATGGTAGATAATAAAAAAAATAGAGAAGGAAAATTCTCAGGATCTATATGCTTTGGTTAAATATTTAAAGTTAAATATTTAAGCCATCTTAGAGTTTTTGAGACTAATACAAAGATAAAACCCATAACTAATGCTAGAATTACCACTGATTTATTTGCTATTAGGGTTCTCTGAGAAATGAAAACACTAAGTAATACTCAAATGGGAAATAAAAAGAAAACATTCTTTTTTAGCACCTTGATTGAAGTATAATTTGACATACACTAAACTGCACATATTTGAAGTATACAATATAACTTGTCATTAAAGTGAATATAAGAAATACATAGATTTCCACTACCAAGTGTCCCTCAGAATCCTTCTCCCGCAACTTTCTTCATCCTAGTTCCCAAGCAACTGCTGATTAGTTTTCCTATAGATTAATTTGTTATTTCCTAGAGTATTATATAAAAGGAATCATATAGTATGCATGGACTTTTTTTTAACCTGTCTTCTTTCACTGTAGGTAATAAGATTCATCCATAGGTCATTGCTTTCCATTGCTGAACAACCTTCTATTGTGTGGATATACCAGTTTATTTATTTTGTATTTATTCCTGGACATTTGGGTCATTATAGCCAATAAACCTGATATAAGCATTCATGGTCAAGTCTTTGAATGAAGATATACTTGCATTTTCTTGGGTAAATAACTACAAGTGGAATAGCTAGATTATATGATTGATGTCTGTTTATGGTCTTAAAGAGCTGCCAAGCTAGGCATAATGATGCACAGCTGCAATCCCAGAAACTCAAGAGGCTGAAGCAGGAGGATTGGAAATTCAAAGCCAGCCTCAGCACCTTAGCAAAGCCCTAGGTAACTTAGCAAAACTCTGTCTCAAAAATAAAAAGGGCTAGGCAATCCTAGTACCAAAAAAAGAAGAAAGGAAGGAAGAAAGTGCCAGACTGTTTCTTTTGTTTCGTTTTTGTTTTTTTCTAAAATGTTAGTACCATTTTACATTTCCACTAGTAGTATGGTGTACAGTGGTATGTTGTGTTGTGAGTTTTTCATTTTTCAAGGTTGGTTGATTTGTTTGTTTGTTTTGATGGCATTTGCTTGGTTTGGGGCTGAGGATCAAATCCAGGGCTTAGGCGCATGCTTGGCAAGTGCTCTTCCGCTAAGTTATTCCCCCAGCCCCCTCATTGTACTTTTTAATTGCATTGACCAGAGACTAATGAAATTGAGCATCTTTTTAAAAAATTTTTAAAATAGTTTTTTAGATATAAATGGTCACAATATTTTTATTTTATTTATTCATTTTTATATGGTACTGAGGATCAACCTAGTCCCTCACACATGCTGGGAGAGCAGTGTATCACTGAGCCACAACCCCAGCCCCATATATTGAACATCTTTTCATTTGAGGTTCTTTCCACTTTATTTACCTCTCAGGAGAAGTATCTGTTCACAATTTTTGTCCACTTTTTTCTGTTGCTCTCTTATAATTGAGTTTTGACCATATTTTAAATACTAGGCCTTTATCAGATACACAGTTTGCATTCTATAGCTTTGTCTTTGAATCACTTCAGAATGTCTTTTGGCTGTCCCTGTGCGGTGGCACACACCTGTAGTCCCTGTGACTTGAGAAGCTGAGGCAGATGGAACACAAGTTCAAAGCCAGCCTCAGCAACTTAGCAAGGCCCTAAGCAACTTAGTGAGACCCTGTCTCAAAATAAAAAATGGCTCAGCATATGGCTTAGTGGTTAAGCACCCCCAGGTTCAATCCCTGGTACCAAAAAAATATATATGTGTGTGTGTGTATTTATGTGTGTGTGTGTGTGTGTGTATCTCTTTTGGTTAGGCAGGGTGGTGCATATGTGTGTGTGAGTGTATATGTGTATCTCTTTTGGTTAGGCATGGTGGTATGTGTATGTGTATCTCTTTCGGTTAGGCATGGTGGTGTATATGTGTGTGTGTGTCTCTTTTGGCTAGGCATGGTGGTTATGTCTGTAATTTCAGTGATTTAGGAGGCTGAAGCAAGAGGATAGCAAACCCTCCCCCCCAAAAAAAAGTCTTTTCTGGGCTAAAGCTCAGTGGTAAAGTGCTTGCCTGGCATGCATGAGGCCAGGGATACACATACACACACACACACACACACACACACACACACACAAAGTCATGTCACCAAAATGTTTTTTGATACTGGGGATTGAACTCAGGGGCACTTAAGCAGTGAGCCACATCACCAGCTCTTTTTCATATTTTATTTAGAGACAGGGTATCACTGAATTGCTTAGGGCCTTGCTAAGTTGCTGAGCCTGGCTTTGAACTCTCAATCCTCCTGCCTCATTCTCCAGAGCCACTGGGATTATATCCTTTTTGAAGAGATGTTTTTATCAAGTTCAGTCTATCACTTCATTACTTTATAAATTTTGTTTTTGGTATTGTATATAAAATATGTTTTCTGCTGGACGCAGTGGTGCACACCTATAATCCCAGCGACTTAAGAGGCTGCAGCAGGAGGATCGCGAGTTCAAAGCCAGCCTCAGCAAAAGTGAGGTGCCAAGCAACTCAGTGAGACATAGTCTCTAAATAAAATATAAAATAAGGCTGGGAATTATGGCTCAGTAGTCGAGTATCCCTAATTCAATCCCTGGTGTGTGTGTGTATATATATATATATATAAAAAAAATCTTTTCCTAACCCAGGGTCACAAGTGTGTTTGTCTGTGTTTTCTTCTAGATGTTTTTATAGTTTCAGATCTGTGATTCATTTTCAGTTAATTTTTGTGTAGAGTAAAATTGAAATTCACGTATTTGTATATTGAAACCAAACTGTTCTAGCATTTGTTGAACCTCAGTCATTTATGTGTGAGTCTATTTCTACATTCTGTTTTTCTTCCAGTTATTTAGTCATCTATCTTTATGTCAAAACCATATCATCTTGATTACTAACTTTATTATAATATCTTGAATCCAAATAGTATTGGTTTTACAACTCTGTTCATTTTCAAAGATTTCTGGCTGTGCTATGTTCTTTGTATTCTTGCATCAGTTACATAATTGTTGATTTCTACCCCCCCAAAAAAGTACCTGATTGTGATTTTGTGATTGCATTGAATTTATAGATCAAATGAGAAAAATTGACATCTTTTTTTTAAAGAGAGAGAGAGAAAAAAAAATTTTTTTTTTTGGTGGACACAACATCTTTGTTTGTATGTGGTGCTGAGGATCAAACCTGGGCCACAGGCATGCCAGGCGAGCGCGCTACCGCTTGAGCCACATCCCCAGCCCCAAAATTGACATCTTAATATTGGACATTCTGAAGTATGAACACAGTATCTCTTTATACTTACTTAGATCTTCTTTTATTTCTGTTAATACTATAAGTTTTCAGTTTTCAGTGTAAATGATTCATATCTTTAGATTAATGGTAGTAGGGTGTATGTTTTTCTATCCTACTTGTGACTAGTCTAACAACATGACTTTTAATAGGAATTTCTATAGACTTATAGAAATATCATACTTAATGTGTTTATTGATATAGATTGATATAGTTATATTTAAGTCTGTCATCTTATTTATTTTCATATATTCCATCTATTCTTTACCTTTTTCTTTTTCTCCCCTACCTTCTTTTGTATTAATTGAATATTCTTTATCATTTCATTTTATCTTTTTTTTTTTCCTTTTGATACCAGGGATTGAACTCAGGGACACTCAACCACTCAGCCACATTCTCAGCCCTATTTTGTATTTGATTTAGAAACAGGATCTGACTGAGTTGCTAAGCACCTTGCTGTTGCTGAAGCTGGCTTTGAACTCACAATCCTTGTACCTCAGCCTCCCAAGCTGCTGGGATTACAGGAGTGTGCCACACTGCTCCTGGCCTTCGGTTTTTTTTTTTTTTTTTTTTCTTATTGGCTATGACTGTTTTGTCATTACAGTGGTTGCTTTAGATAACAACATATACGTAGCCAGCCTCATGTCCTTTGTGCTTTTATTGTCATGTATTTTACTTAGGCATGTATAAAATCCATAGTACATGGCAATTATTCTAAATAATTAATAATTATAAAGCAAAATATTAATATGAGAAAGGTTTTATATTTAATAAAATAATTACCATATCTGGCATTTTATTCCTTTATGTAAATTCTTATTTCAGTCTGAGATCATATTCCTTCTGTTAGATGCACTTCCTCCAACAGTTCTCACAATGATGAATTCTTTCTGCTTCTCTACACTGCAAAAAGTTGTTTTTTTCTGGGGTTGGAGGGTTTGGTTTTACATTTCTTGACAAAAGTCAAGATTAAAATACAATTCTCGGGGCTGGGGATGTGGCTCAAACGGTAACGCGCTCGCCTGGCATGCGTGCGGCCCGGGTTCGATCCTCAGCACCACATACCAATAAAGATGTTGTGTCTGCCGAAAACTAAAAAATAAATATTCTCTCTCTGTCTCTCTCTTTCTCTCTTAAAAAAAAATACAATTCTCATATCTATGTTACTAAAGCCAAATTAACTGGAAGTGGGCATTTAAGAGTTCATTCTTACTTATTGTGAGATAATTTAGATAATGTAAAATTCACCATTTCAATCATTCTGAAGTGTACAATTCAGTGGCTTTTTAGTATGTTTACAATTTGTGTATCTCTCACCACCATCTAGTTAAAGAACATTTTCATCACCCCAGAAGGAAACCTTATTTGTACCTATTAAACTGTCATTCCCCATTTTTCTCCCCTCATTTCTATTGTCCCCTCCCCCAATCCCTGGCATGCACCTAATAGGCTATCTTTCTCTATGGATTATTCTGAATCTTTCATATATAAAAGAAATTATGTAGTATATAGCCTTTTCTGTGTAGCTTCTTTCACTTAACAATGTTTTCAGTATTCATTTATGTTGTACATTGTTTTATTTTTCCACCAGTCATGTTGAGGTTTTCACATTTCTTCATTCTTGCTAATGTTTATTAGTTTTCTTTCTTTCTTTTTTTTAATTGTAGCCAACCTATTGAGTGTAAAATGGTAACTCATTGTGATTTTGATATGCATTCTCTAATAGCTAATTATATTCAGCATCACTTGAGTACTTCTTGGCCATTTGTGTATCTTCTTTAGAAAAATATCTTAGTCTGTTTTCTGCTACTATAACACAGTACCACAGAATGGATACTGAGGTTCTAGAGGCTAAGAAATTCAAGAGCAAGTTGCGGCATCTGTTGACAGTCTTCTTGCTGCACCATGATGTGGCAGAAGGCATCACCTGGTGAGAGAACTTTTAAGAGAAGCAGAGAGGATAAGGGGCCAAACTAATCCCTTTTGTATCTATCTATAATATAATCATTATCATTCTTGTGATGATGGCCTTAATCCACTCATAAGGGTGGTATGTACCTTCATGACCTAATCACCTCTTAAAGGCTTTGCCTGTTAATGAGGTATCAATGACAGTTAAATTTCAACATGGGTTTTGGAGGAGACATTTAATCCATAACAGTGTCTCTTCAGGTCTTTGACCATTACTTAATTGCATTGTTTTGTTTTTGTTGTTGTTAGTTGTATATATTCTGGTTCTAGACCTTTATCATGTGTGTGTTTTACAAATACTTCTGTCACCCCTTTGGTTATCTTTCACTTTCTTATTATCTTTTTTTGGGGGTGGATGGGGGCGGTTATCAGGGATTGGACTCAAGGGGACCCGACCACTGAGCAAAATCCCCAACCCTATTTTGTATTTTATTTCAAGACAGAGTTTAACTGAGTTTCTTAGCACCTTGCCTTTGCTGAGGCTGGCTTTGAACTCACAATCTTCCTACCTCAGCCTCCCAAACCACTGGGATTACAGGTGTGCACAACTGTGCCCAGCTTATTATTTTCTTTAATGCACAAATTATTTTAATTTTAATAAAGTCCAATTTATCTGGGTTTTTTTCTATATGTCTTATGCTTTATCTTTGGTTTTTAAATTTATTTTCTGTAATGCTGCATGCTCATAATCCCAATTACTCAGGAGGCTGAGGCAGGAAGATTGCAAGTTCAAGACTAGCCTCAACAGCGTAGCAAGACCCTTTCTCATAATAAAAAATAAAAGGGGCTGAGGTAGAACACCCTTGGATTCAATCCCCAGTATTACAAAAAAATAAAATTATTTTCTGAGATGATATTCACATAGCATAAAACTAACCATTTTAGTATTCACCATGTTATACAACCATCACCTCCATCTAGTTCAAAAACACTTTTATCACCTCAGAATAAAAGCTTCTACCCATGAATAGCAGTTAATCCCCACTCACATATGCCCCCAGGCTCTGACAACCACCAAATCCAAATTTCTATGGATTTACCAATTCTGAATCTTTCGTTTAAATGGAATCATACAATATATGACCAATTGAGTCTCGTCTCTTTCACTAGGCATACTGTTTTCAAGATTCATCCACATTGTAATGTGTATCCAGTACCGGGAATGGAACTCAGGGGCACTCCGCCACTGAGCCACATCCCAAGTCCTATTTTGTATTTTATTTAGAGACAGGGTCTCACTGAGTTACAGGGTCTCAGCTGTTGCTGAGGCTGGCTTTGAACTTGCTATCCTCCTGTCTCAGCCTCCCTAGCCACTGGGATTACAGGCATGCACCACCATGTCCAGCTACTTCATTCCTTTTTATGGCTATAAATAATATTTGATTGCATATATTTATTATAAAGTTGTTTACTCATTCATTGATAGACATTTGGGTTGTTTCAACCTTTTCACTATTATGAATAGTGCTGCTATGAACATGTTAATGCAAACATTTATTTTTTGAGCTTGAGTACCTATTTTCAGTTATTTTATATGTATTGTTAGGAATGGAATTGCTGGGTTCACCTATGCTTTTATAAACAATTTAAGGTTGCGGGTAGGGATATAGTCAATGGTAGATCACTAACCTAGCATGTGAGAGACTCTGGGTTTGACACTCACCACCCCCCCCCCAAAAAAAAGGAATCTGAGGTTGATTTCTGTATTTGAAAGATGTTTCTTATTTTCTTGCAATTTGTATTATTTCTCCTAATATCTGTACACTGCTATCAGTCTCATCTTTGTTCCTCTCTGGGTAATATGGATTATGTCTTTAGCTATTCTTAAGACTTTCCTTTTAAGCCAAGTGCAGTGGCACATTCCTATAATCCCAACAAGATTGAGAGGTTGAGGCAGGAAGATCACAAGTTCAAGGACAATGAGACTCTGTTCAAAATTTTAAAGGGACTGGGAATGTAACTCAATGGTAAAATGCCTTGCGTTCAATCCCCAGTACAGAAACAAGGGATTTTCCTTTTGTCATTAGCTTTTAAGGATTTGTAATGTGGCTTTCTATAAATTTTCTCATGTTTCATGTGCTTGGGTCTTGCTAAATGTGTATGAGTTCATCAAATTTATTCCTTCATTATTTTTATCTCTTTTCTTTCCTTTGGGGACTCCAATTAGACATATAATAGGCTCTTTTTCTGTCCCACAACATAGTTAAATGATTTTCAGTTTTTTCAGTCTTTTTCCTGCCCTTCCTTTTGTATAATTTCTCTTATTATGTCATGTCCACTAATCTTTTCCATTAAATAATCTTCAGTTTATCCTATCTGCTATATTCTAAATCTCAGATATTATAGTTTCCATTTCTGGAAGTTCAACATGAATCTTTTTTGTATTTTCTAGGTCTCTAATTAACTTTCTCAAACATTATTTTCTTGAACATAAAAAATACAATTTAATAACTTTTGATATCCTTGTTTACTAATTCTTTTATTGTGTCACCTCTTGGTTGGTTTCAACTAAGTTTTTTTTTATCTCATTATGATCATAGTGCCCAGCTTCTTTGCATGCCTAGTAATATTTTTACTGGATGCCAGAAATTGAAAATTTTATCTTGGTGCTAAATATTTTAATATTTCTATAAGATTTTATTGACTTTTATGGAAGATGGTTGTTTTTTGGAAATAGTTTGGTTCTCTCAGGTCTCGAGTTTAAACTTTTATAGATAGGGGTTGTCCTCAGGCTAATTTTCTCCTACTAATATGACAAAACTTTTGTGAGAATCCCATGCCCTGTAAATTCTTTGGTTGGTGAGACTAGACATTATTCCTGGCTGATGCAGAGACCGCTCTTCCTAATCTTGTCGGTGGTTCAGTCTCTAGTCTCTGGTAGTTTCTACATATCCATGCACTGTTCACTGCCAGGTAAATACTTAAGAGGAACTATCTATAGATTCTCAGAGCTCTTTTTCTATACAGCTTTCTTGTTTTAAATACTCTGCCACATGAACTGTAGCCTCCTTGGTTTCTACTTAACTCAGGGATTTTGACATAGCCTGTCTTAAATTCCTCTTCCCTGCACCACGGACTGGAAATTTTCCAGGAAATAAACTGGGGTAATCATAGAGTTCACCTGGTTTATTTCTTCATTATATCCTTCATTGCTTGATGTCCAGTAATTTTACACCATTGTCTCATGAAAGTGTGTGTGTGCCCACTGACATTAGGAAACCACTGTATTAGTAAAGAATGGAGTGTTGGTGTGTGATGTGCTAAACAGAAGAAAACCCAAAATCCTACAATGTGCCATGTTACCACCAACAAGAATCGGCCTTCCTTAGCTTCCTTGGCCCTTGATGCTTGTTCTTTCTCTTTCTAGTTATACAGTAAATGTCAAACTCACAGTATATTCAACCACTAATTTCAAAATAGACTTGGTTACAGCCTTGTTCAAAAGGCCTTATCTCCTACTGTATATGCTTAGTTATTTATCTGTTTCAGGTAATTTGTTTTTGGAAAGATATCTAGAAAATGGGATATGTACAATCCTCAGTGACCAAATGGCAATATCTGATTGCCTGGAATATTATTTAGAAGCCATTTAGCAGGATCCAGGTAATAATTTCCTAAAAAAATCTTTACATTGCTAGATTTGAAATTATTTTAAAGAGTTTTGGAGATACATAAAATATGTTGATGTATATGTTTTTACTGTTAGTCGTCTTTTCATCACTGTGATGAAAAACCTGAGACTACTTAAAGGAGGAAAGATTTATTTTTGGCTCATGGTTTCAATCCTTGGTCACCTAGCTCCATTGCTTTAGGCCTGCTCTATGGCAAGAGGAAACTGCTCATCTCATGGCAGCCAGAAAGCAGAGAGAACATAGCTGGGGGCAAGAAATATCCTTTGAGGCACGTCCCCAGTGACCAACCTCCTCCATATGGGCCCTACCACCTAATAGCCCATCCAGCTGTGAACTCATCAGTGGGTCAGTCCATTGATGAGGTCAGAGCCTTAATGATCCAGTCACTTCCCCCAAAGCCCCACCTCTGATCATTGATGCATTAGGAACCAAACCTTCAACACATGACACTTTAGAGGACTTTACAGATCCAAACCACACACTGACCTTAAAACACGGTCATACTATATTGATAAATTTTCAAAGGAAAAAACATTGCAGATATGTATTGTTTCTATATTGTATCAGGATCTTTTTTTTTTTTTTTTTTTGTGGTTTAAAGAACAGACCCTAGACTTGGATGAGGGACCAAGGGCATACTTTGGGTATGTGGTAATTATAGTTTATATCTCTGAAGGGGGAGCTTTTGACATTTTGAGAAATATAATTCATGGTTAGTTGGAGAATTCCCACACATCACAAGTTATTGGCTATTTGCCACCCTCCTCCCTACTAATTCACAGTAGCTGTCCACAATCATTTTGATAACCAATAATACCTCTATCCTCATTTCCAAATGCCTCTGGGGCATAATTAGAGAACCAATACAGTCTCCTCATAACAGGCTCTTTTTTCTTCTTCAACATCTTATTATGAAAAATTTCAAAGAATAAAAGTTAAAAGAACAGTAGAATAACTACTTGTATAACTGTTACCCAGACTCAGAAATTAAAATCTTGTCAAATTTGCTTTATCCACTTAACATGTGTTTATATTTCTTATTTTGCTGAAACATTGGAAAGCAGGTTGTCAACTTCATTATATTCCATACATGAATCTACTTAAATTCCTACAGAATTACATTATTACACATCTTAGAACACAAATAACAAAAAGCCCTTAACATCATCTTAAAATACAACCTGTATTTAAAAATTCCCAATAAACAATCATAACTTCTTTTCTCACAACCTAATCAAAACTTAAATTTTTAATTGTGTTATTTTTTTCTCTTAATTTAGAATATCCTCATTTTTTAAAATCTTCACATTAAATTTTTTTAAGACATTAGGCCTTTTGTTCTATAGTTGGAGTAAATTCTTATGGTATTATTTAATATGTTCTATCCTCGAATTTCTTGTAAAGTGATACTTGATCTAAAAGTCTTGGTTGGATTCCATTTTTAGCAAAAAATGTATCAGATAATGTCAAGGCAGTTAATGGAAGTTGCTCCATTATTAATGGTATATATCAATCACGGAGTTGAGAGTCTTCTACTATATATTGTGGATTGCAGGAAAAGTGTTCACATTGTTATAGCTTTAGCATTAACACAGAGATCGGTATATGAAAAGTGCTCATAAACATCTGCTGAGTTAATAAATAAATGATTAACATAAACTGATGTTAATTAATAGACAAAAAATAATGAAAAGTTGGATTTGACACATAAGTTATAGAATAAGACTTGGATATAAATCTACCTAAGGAAAAAAGTTTTGAGCATTTATTTATAGTTTTAAATCATGTTTTATTATGAACATATAATTTTCTGCTTATCCTTGTTATTATGCTAGTCTTCATAAACATTTATCCTGCTATCATCTGTTTGCAAAAAGTGAAATGGCTATAAAACATACCTCACACACAAAGAACACAGTTGGTGGACCAAACTATCTTGGTGAAACAGAATATCTTGGAAAAATACAATGTTATTATCAAGAAAAAATAATAATAATATGTATTGTTTTTCTATTTCAGTTTAATATATATTTGTGTGTGTGTGTGTGTGTGTGTGTGTGTGTGTACATGTCTATGCACAGGGATGGGATCGTGTCTCTTTAAGCATAGAGAAAAAAATTTAATTGCTTGTCAGACTTTTAGCTAAGAGCAAGTGGAGGAAAAATCTTGAAAATATGTCATGGCAAAGGGACACAAATATCACTAGTTATGAACTGTAAATACAAAACAAGTTTTTTTAGAATAAACTTACAGGCAAAGAAGAGTATATGCCATCCTCCCAAATTCTCTTCACATACAAAAGTAAACTTAAGTCTGGTATAAATGGTTTATATGCATCACCACAAGGGCTCTGATAGAGGGGCTCTACCCCATAACATTCTACCTATTTAAACAGGAATAGGACAGGGAGCATTATATAGTTAAATATGTAACTATTCCATTGTTACATAGTTACATACAGGGTAACTATGTAACAATAAGAGACTACCTCAGATCAGCCTGTCTAAAGGAATAGGAAACAGTTCCCAAGACCTCTTTATTTGTCTTAACAGCAAACAGTGGTTACTACTAGGATCATGAGTGGGGTAGCAAGGAACCAACTGATTTTTACCTTAGGCATTTTTAAATTGTCTTTAATTTATTCCAGCTCTCATGTATTACTTAGTAACATAAAAATCTATAAAGACTTTTTAAAGGCGTAGTAGATTTGCTGATCAACACACTAAGTCATAATAGGTATAAACTAAATATTGATTCTTCAGGTGTGGATCTATCCCATCCATCAAACTTAGGTAGTGATATAAAAATTATGAAAATAAGCCTGGCACAGTGATGCTCGCCTGTCATCCCAGTAGCTCAGGAGGCTGAGACAGGACAATTGCGAGTTCATAGCCAGCCTCAGCAACAATGAGGCACTAAGCAACTCATTGAGACTCTGTCTCTGAATAAAATATAAAGTAGAGCTGGGGATGTGACTTAGTGGTTGAGTGCCCCGAGTTTAATCCCCAGTACCAAAAAAAAAAAAAAAAACTGATTATGAAAATAATTAGCAAAAATCTATTTTAAAGTATACCTAAAAACACAAATAACATTCTAGCAATATTCTTTATTGCCCAGAATTTCAATGCCAAGGAGTATATGTATGCATATACATGGATACCCACATATACATCCATAAATATGCTCATGATACATGTAAGGAGTATTTAAAATAATATACAACCAAAAATATCATAGATATTGATTATCACTGTGGAGAAGGCACCTAAGTTCAAGGATGTTTATGAGATGAATTTCTGTTCACATTCCCTCTGTGTAATGTGTACAAGAAGCTTTCTCTCCTTCCCTCCCTTTCTGACCCATCTCCTTCTGTGCATTTCATTATCCAGAGAAAGCATATTAAAGGAATGTAGAAGTGTTCCAGATTGTCAGAAAAGGAATTTCCTATAGGAAAAATTCAGAAGCATCTAAAAACAAAATATGCTCTTAAGATGTATAACTAAGAAATAAACAGAAGGATATCTAATGTATGCTTAGTGACAGAGGAGCATTTCTGCTTGGTAGAGTCTTTGTAATATTTGCCACTGGGTTTTAGTAAATACCAGTGACACTGGGATATATTTCTACAAAGTAAGTACCTGCAGAAATAAAACATTTGCCTCTCTGTCCTTTGGGTTACCTGACCCACTCTTCTGCCTCTAACAACCTCTAAGAGTATTCTGCTAGCATTATACAACCCCACCTCAGCTTATTTATTTGTTTGTTTGTTTGTTTAGACTAGGCTTTGCTATGTTATGTAAGCTGGGCCACCTTGACCTTCTCAGTTGCTGGGATTGTAGGAATGGACCAGCATGCCCACCTCACTTCAAAATTTTGGGACACAGGATATATGCAGTTTACTGGGGATTAAATGCACGGGTGTTTCATCACTGAACCACATCCTCACTCTTTACTTTTGAGACAGGGTCTTCCTAAGTTGCTGTAGCTGGCCTCAAACTTGTGATCCTCCTGTCATAGTCTCGTGAGTTGCTGGAATTACATTCACCATTATGCCTGGCTTCCCTTGGCACTTTAAAGGGGGAGGTTGACCTATTTACCACATAGCCCTAAAAGAACTAATCTCATTAAACATCAGAGTCAGCCTTCCCACAATGTTTTCAAGATTCTGTTGATGTGGAGGAGGGGCAATATTTTATATACCAAGTGGAAAATTGCAGGATGCTACAATTGAACTGTGATACAATGCTTTATTGTCACTTTTTAAAAAAAATTTTGTACAGCTTTTTTTCTTGCACTTTAGGTGGTGATTTTTATCATATATTGAACAACTATTTTCTATACTTTTTTCTAACACAAACTTTCTGTTTCCAAATCACATTGTAATTTTTTTACACATTTTAAAGGACAAGTAGACTAGCAATGAAGGACTTGCCTTATTCAAAACTCAATTGAAGTAACTGTATGAAAAATAGAGACCAAAATTGTTCATGTGTAGACTTGACCAAAAGCAACTATCCTGTCCTCATAGAAGAGAGGAAAATAGTATCATTTATGGTGCCCTTTACTTCCCAAAATGTTTATAATAAAAATAATTTAATAAATAACATTGGCTTTTATTTTACCAGTAGAATATAAGAGTATTAAAAGAACATTTAGAGGGCTGGGGATGTGGCTCAAGCGGTAGCGCGCTCGCCTGGCATGCATGCGACCCGGGTTCGATCCTCAGCACCACATACCAACAAAGATGTTGTGTCCGCCGAGAACTAAAATAAATAAATAAATAAATATTTTTTAAAATTTAAAAAAAAAAAGAACATTTAGATGATGAACTACATTGTCTGAATTTTTTTTTAATTTAGCAAGTTTACTTCATCAATCCAGAAAGTCTTTTTCCTACTCATCTCTCCTATGTACTGTCATGACTTATTATTTTTAAAGGTCCATTACCTACCAGATCCTATCCACATTATTTGCATGGTGTAGAAAGCCAGATTGATGCTTACTTACTTCTCATTCTTGTCTTCTGTCACCTTCCCTTTCCCCAAGTTTTCACTTGTATTCCCCTATACCCCAAGTAATGTGTCCTTTGCTCCTGTTGTACCACTTAGTTATCCTGGTTCTTATCAATCTCCTATGTTAACTATTTTTCTTTATTTCTTCCTCATACCCATCCCCAAGGTACTGGGAATTAAACTCAGGGATGTGTTACCACTGAGCTACATCCCCAGCCTTTTTAGTTTTTTTTTATTTTGAGACAGCATCTCACTAAGATGCTGAGACTAGTCTCAAACTTGTAGTCCTCCTGCCTCAGCCTACCAAATTGCTGGAATTATAGACATACACCACCATATCCAGCTTCACTTCTTGTTCTTTAATTGTTCTGTACATTTTGACTTGCCCCAGAATTCAGTCTTAGTAGTGTTCTTAACTGCATGATATTTCACCTTCTTCCATGGATTCAGCTATCATCTACAAAAATACCTTGTTATAGCTTTTCTTTTTTTATAGTAAGATATGTATGTAGTAAGTACATATGTAATCAAAGAGTCTGAAAGAAGTATTCTGCAAAGATCAAGTCTTCCATATGGTCTTCCGAACATGCTTATAATTCATCTCCTTTATTTGTACTGATTTGGTACAATCTCTCATTGTCTTTCACCTGGATAATTTTGTAATTTCTTGGTGGGCATTACTCTCTATTCCTTTTTTTTTTTTTTTTTTTTTTGTATCGGAGATCGAACCTTTACCATTAAGGGGCCCTTTACCACTAAGCTAAACTGTTAACTTACCTTTGTCCAATATTTTATTATTTTTCAGTTGCTGGACATAGTATTGATAAAATAAGTGTAATATTTTCTTCATAAACCTGGAAGTTTTTTAAGAAAATAGTAGTTTCACAACTGGAAAAAATAATGCTTATTAGTACCATTTACAAATTTGAATCATCTTTGTACTACAGATCCTCTAAATTTGTGTGTGTGTGTGTGTGTGTGTGTGTGTGTGTGTGTGTGAGAGAGAGAGAGAGAGAGAGAGAGAGGGAGAGACTTAAGACTCAGAGGACCTCACTATTTCATTCTCTATCTGGAGAAGTGTTTAACTCTCATCTTCACAAAAAGGTACCCCTCTAATTTCATACTGATTCCTTTTTAAAAAATAAATCTTATTTTATTAAGCTTGATGTTTTTTGAAGGTCTCATATCCATTTGTTAATATTTTTATTACTCAGTTATATATAGACATATTATTTTCTTTATGTTTGTGTCTGTGTATGTGTGTGTTGCAGGGGATTGAACCCAGTACCTTACGCATTGCTAGATAAACGCTCTACCACAGAGCCACACCCCAGCCCAGACAATACTTAAGGAGCTCTAATAAAGAACAAGATCCTGGGCTGGGGATGTGGCTCAAGTGGTAGTGCACTCGCCTGCCATGCGTGTGGCCCAGGTTCCATCCTCAGCACCACATACAAACAAAGATGTTGTGTCCGCCGAAAGCTAAAAAATAAATATTAAAAATTCTCTCTCTCTCTCTCTCTCTCTCTCTCTCTCTCTTTAAAAAAAGAGAGCAAGATACTTATAACATGGAATTATGGTTATGAAGCATAATTTGTCACATTTCTTCATTATATTCACATATACACACAAGGATGTGCTCTTAATCCATATTCTTAATTTGGGACAGTAGGACAGAGGGATTCCTGTCTCTTCACATTTTGTACTTACTTAATACTGCTTTCTTTTCTGTTATTGAGAGGCAGTAACAAATATTGACATGATTCTACAGCCAGACTCACTAGTTTTATATCTTGGTTCTAATAATTACCAGATAGCTAGTAATACTTGAATAAGTTGCTTAACTTCTTTATGCCTCAGTGTTCTTCTTTGTAAAATATTTATTAAATTCCAAATAAGACAAGTTTTACCAAGATATTTCCTGATCAGGTGAATAAAGTACTTTTATTTTTTAATACAGATTGATTTGTTACTTCTAAATAAGGGGAAAAATAGAAAAAGCAAGACAGATGAGAAAAAGCAGTTTTTAAAACAGGCAAAGATAATCTGAAAAGGCCATTTACTATTTGATCTCAACTCTGTGATGTTATGGAAAAGGTAAAACTATGGAGATGGTGAAAACTTGCCAAAAGTTAGGGGGAAAGGAATGGTGAATAGGTAGAGCACAGGGGATTTTTAGGGCACTAAAACTATTCTGTATGTTGTAATAATAGTGATACATGTCATTATATTTTCATCTTAAGCCCAAAGAATATACAAAACTAAGAGTGAACCCTAATTCAAAGTGCAATTTAGTTGATAATGATGTGTCAATTTAGAAAGGCTTACTTTCTGCTCAGTCTTCCTAAGAATCACTCCTGTAAAGTAAAATCTATCTGGGCACAGTGATGTGTGCCTGTAGTTTCAGCTACTCAAGAGGCTAAAGTAAGAGGATCACTTGAGCCCAGGAGTTCAAGGCCAGCTTGAGGGCAACCTAGCAAGACTCCTCAGAAAATATATAAAGTAAAATCCATTTTTAAAAAGAGACAAAGAAGGATGAGATGGCAAATGGAATCTGAGGGCCAAGGATTGAAAACAACTGAAAGAAAAGGAAAGGTGGAAGGGGGGGATATCAGTGATTCATTTTCAGTTTAGGCAGTCATGGCTACCTTTTGTCACTTGTGCAGTTTGACGATCCTTGCAGCTAGTTTCCTCCAATACTCTCTAGAAAGTACCTTTTCTAGAGAAAAATTATAGCCTAATTTTTTTTTTAGTTGTTGATGGACCTTCGTTTTAGTTATTTATATGCGGTGCTGAGATCAAACCCAGTGCCTCACACGTGCTAGGCAAGTACTCCACCACTGAGCCACAACCCCAGCCCCGTAACTTCATGTTTTAACTTAGTTTACATAAATTACTTATTTGTACTTTTAAGGAATTTTGGAGACAGTTTTACCTGTATGTCTGAATTCAAGTTTAATGTGGTACTTCATTCCCCGTAAGCTTAGCATTCTCATGCTGTAGATGTACAAGATATAACTAGATATGAGTGGCTGATTAAATTGGTGATATATGGCAAAGTTTCATGAAGAAGACTTAAAGTTAAGAGGTTGTTGGAACAAATAAGATTCATGGGGATTGTGTAACATAATCAGAACATAGTACCACTTATTTGTATTTTTAACAAGTACAAATTATTGGTGGGTGTGATGGTTCATGCCTGCAATCCCAGTGACTTGGGAAACTGAGACAGGATCACAAGTGCAAGGTCAGCCTGGGCAACCTAGGGAGGCCCTGTTTCAATATTTAAAAATTTAAGTTCAAATTATTATTAACTGTTGTCACTGTCTCTTATTTTTTGAGGCTGTGCTGATATGGATTATATAAAAAGTAACTTTTATTTTAATAATAATGAACATGTATTTATCTACTACATGAGTGGCTAACTTGTTACAGAATATTCACTGTCCTTATAGTAACAGGTCTGTGTATAACCTTACCAATGCTAAAACCAAGAATTCTTTGTTGTTATTCATTCTGGGAAAAATTCAGTTATCATGAATCTAGGATTATAGGTTAGAATTTGTTCTTTAAGCCTTGCTTTTATAAAAAGGTTAAAATATTAGGTTCTGTGGCAGGTGGGAGGGGGGGATATCAAATGTCAACCATCACTGAATTGGAGAAAACAGTGACTTATTGAAAATTATTTTCTGTTTACATATCAAATAAGGCAATTGTTGAATCTTTTTACTTAACTGGTTGTGCCTTGATAACTCCTACGTGATAATAAATTTTTTCATTAAGAGCTGTTTGCAGTTATTCAAATTCTTCACACTCATACCCCCAGATCAGCATTTTGTACTGTTGAACAACTTTAAAGTGAATTTCTCAGCACTCTGGCACTTGCCTGTAATTCCAGTGACTTGGGAGGCTGAGCAGGAGGATCCTAAGTTCAAAGTCAACCTCAGCAACTTAGCAAGGCCTCAAGCAACTTAGCAAGACCCCATCTCAAAATAAAAAATAAAAAGGGTTGGGGATGCAGCTCAATAGTAAAGTGCCCCTGGGTTCCATCCCCAGTACCATAAAATAAAATTAAATTAATTTTTCAGTAGTAGCCTTGTAAGAGAAAAATTTCTAACACTTGAACTCAAAAATTCTTTTCTCAATCTCCTATCTTTCCACCCCTCCCAGGCCTTTCATTCTCATTAATCTGTATTTCATTTGGACTCATTATGAGTCACAGTCTCATAAACTCTTTGTTTTTTAGTCTATCATGCCTGTCCTTGTTCCGTTCTTCTTCCTATCACCCTTGGACATTATCAGCCATCTGAATACTACAATTTGCAAGCACTCTAGATGGCCTTATTGCCAATTCATCCATCAGGCATTGTGGGAGACCAACCTTACACCTGACTGAATCACAGTCCCCAGCTGGGTGCTGAGGCACTCAATGTCTCGTGCATGGTTGTGTCTTGCTACAGCCCCATGGGTGAAGCTATGCTCACCTGTTCCTTTGTAATCTAACCCCTTGCCCTGTTTACGATAGAATCTTCCATGGAAGTACCTTGTGTGTGTCCCCTTCTCTTACCCTTGGGTGTGGCCTACCTAGGTGTCAGTCAACCTGCTGACAGTGGACATCATGAAGATACTCAGTCCCCTGAAACCTGACCCCTTGCCTCATTTGAATAGCTTCTCCTCAGTAAAAGGGGTCAGTGTGTGCTCTTGCTCTCTCTCTTTCTGTGGACCCTTAAGGTCAAAGGAGCCGTCACAGCTACCCCAAAGAAAAAGGTATTTGTGTTTCTTGTGGGGTTATTTCATGCAGCCCAGTAAGCCCAGTTTAACTAGAGTGACCCCTGAGCCTTTTAGTCGTGAGAACAGAAACCTGGCAAGGCATTTTTGACAATCGTCACCGTTAGCATAGTATCTCACAATCTAGTAGGTACCCTATAAATATTTCATAGAAGGAGGGAGAGAAAAAGTCTTTTGTTTTTACTATAATATCCTGAAAAAAAATCTTGTGGAAATCTGTTATTTTTGCTGCTTGGAAGCATTACAAATCCATGGTGCTGAACATCAACCAGGCCCTCACTTCTGTTGCCCAGTGTTTTTAGTTTTCTGTTTCTATGCTGTTTCTCATTATTTTCATTGTAGGTCTCATCTATTCCCCAAAACCATCAATTTTGTCATCTCTCTACTTTCCTTACCACATTTGGGTTATCTAAACTGATTTGTTTGAATCCCTTTTACAAATGATTTTTTAGTTATCTTCACTTATTATTTTTCCCTTTTTATCCCCTTTATCAAGTATCTTGTGTGTTTGTATGTGTTTTAAATATTTCTTCTGCAATCATCCGTGCCCTTCCTTGTGGTCACTAATAACTTCCTAATTGCCAGTGTTCTTGATGTTCATCCAGTTTGATCTACATATAACATAAACATTGTATACATTCTAGGAATGTTATCCCTTTTTGCTTTACAACACTATTCCCCTAGCTTTCATCCTATAGCCCAGATGGTTCTTTAGTCTACTTAGCTTTAGCTGTCTTCACGTACATCTAAACCTTAAATATAGGTGTCCTCACACACCTGCACTGTACTCTATTCATGCACCTCAGCAGTGATTCTAAAATGTTAATGAGCATAAAAATCTACCAAGGTTCTTGTCTAAAATGTAGGTTTCTAGCCAGACACAGTGGTATAATCCCAGCTACTTCAGAGGCTGTGGCAGGAAGATCACAAGCTCGAGGCCAACTGTGGCAGGAAGATCACAAGCTCAAAGCAACTTAGCGAGACCCTGTCTCAAAAATAAAAAGGTCTGGGGATGTAACTTGGTGGTAGAGCACTCTGGGTCAATCCCTACTACTGCAAAAACTTAAAAAATAAAAATAATAAAATAGGTTTCTAGATGCACCTATTGTGATTAATAGGTATAGAAAGAAGCCCAGGAATCTGTTTGGGGGCGGGGCAGGGAGGCAGGATCGAACTCAGGGGGCCTCACACATGCTAGGCAAGCATTCTACCACCGAGCTACATCGCTGGCCCAGGAATCTGCATCCATTAACTCTAAGTAAAAGTGATGCAAAGGTACGCTTTGAAATAATTATACTCTGTATTACCATCTACCTCCATGACTTCAGTCATCTCTTCCATGCTGGTTACTCTCAAATATGTTAGCATTCTCCTCCTGTGAGTTTCCCCTTCCAACCTATTCATACTTTGAGAATCCCAGGACCAGAAGCAGGGCTGATAATCAACTAGCATGCACTTGCTTTTTGTTTTTAAAATAATAAAAGACTTGCAAAACAATAAACAGCTGCTCCCCTGAGTGCTAGAGTATCATTGTATCACCACAATCCTGTCTATACTGGTCCCTTTCCTGTTTCCTGAGATCACAGGTATAACCACCAGGAGGATATACCTAGCACAATGGAGTTTCTCCAGGATTGTGTTTGTGTGTATGTGTGTGTGTGGTACTGAGGATTGAACCAGGAGGCACTGTACAATGAGCCAGATCCTCAACCCTTTTTATTTTTTAATTTTGAAACATAGTCTCATTAAGTTTTTCAGGCTGGCTTCAAATTTATAATCCTCCTGCCTCAGCCTCCTGAGTTTCTGGGATAACAGGGATGCGCCAGTGTGCCTGGCTCTCCTAGATCTTTATTGGTTTGAACTGTATCAGCTACATCTTACCTTCATTAAAGATGATGGTGTCGGACTAGGCACAATGATGCACACCTGTAATCCCAGCAGCTCCAGAGGCTGAGGCAGAAAGAGTGCAAGTTCAAAGCCAGCCTCAGCAACTTAACAAGGTCCTAAACAACTTTCGATCTTGTGTCGAAATAAAAAATATATAAAAAGGCTAGGTATGTAACTTAGTGGTTAAAGACCCCTGGGTTCAATCCCTTGGTACCAAAATAAAAAGTGATAGTGTCATTAGCCATATTGGTACATGGGAAAAGGAACTGTTTTTAATGGTTAAGATGATAATTTCAGGATATAAAATGGTTTATGTACAAAAATAGTTGCGTGGAATGGCCTACAGCAAGTTCAAGATCAGTAGAGCTATATTCTCCAAATTGGGCTGATTATCAGAATAGAGATCCAATCCTGAGAAATTCTGACTTAGTTAGGACTAAGGTGGAGACTCATAAATCATTATTTTTCAACATTTTTCCAAGTGATGGAGAACATAGAGAAGTAGTACCAACGTGTTTCCTCATATTGAATGCCAAGCAGGTATTTTACATTCATAGCATGATCACCAAGATTAAGCAAGGGTATGTGGGTGGTTTTGTATAATCTATCTCTACTACTAGAACATATCATTTGTATAAAGTTTTATACACAGAAATCAACTCAGTGTTAAATTCCTTCACAGGAATGCACTTTATCCGCAGCAAGAAAGAACCACATTCCCAAGGGTTTCTGTGAAACTAAACTCCACATTTAGGAAAAATGTAAAAAACAAAAAAAAAAAAGTTGTCAACTTTAGATATTTTTAAATTATAAGAGAAAAATAATTTCAGATTGTTATCTAAGAATAATTTAAATTAGTATTTGTATCAAAAAATATATAATTATGTTTTAATCAGGTGCTACTTTCCTCTGAATCATACATATAAGTTATTGAAACAAAGGAGGAATAACAATTCTATAAAATATTAAAATATTATGTTGTGGGTTAATCCTGAGTCATTTATTACATACATAATTCCTGAGTCATTAATTACAAAAGCTTTCCTATAAGGAACAGATTACTAACAACAGGTAAAGTGAGCAATTGTGAAACTTTTTGAATACTAATTATTGTAGTTACAGAAAAACTTGTTTTTTGTTTTAGTTTTGGGGTTTTTGATTTGGTTTTTGTTTTTTGGTACAAGAAATTGAATCCACCCTCTAAGATCTGGTACAAGACAGGGATGCCCTCTCTCACCACTTCTGTTCAACATAGTCCTCGAAACACTGGCCAGAGCAATTAGACAGTCAAAAGAAATTAAAGGCATAAAAATAGGAAAAGAAGAACTTAAATTATCACTATTTGCAGATGATATGATTCTATACCTAGCAGACCCAAAAGGGTCTACAAAGAAGCTATTAGAGCTAATAAATGAATTCAGCAAAGTGGCAGGATATAAGATCAACACGCATAAATCAAAGGCATTCCTGTATATCAGCGACAAATCCTCTGAAACGGAAATGAGGACAACTACTCCATTCACAATATCCCCCAAAAAAATAAAATACTTGGGAATCAACCTAACAAAAGAGGTGAAAGATTTATACAATGAAAATTACAGAACCCTAAAGAAAGACATAGAAGAAGACCTTAGAAGATGGAAAAACATACCCTGCTCATGGATAGGCAGAACTAACATCATCAAAATGGCGATATTACCAAAAGTTCTCTATAAGTTCAATGCAATGCCAATCAAAATCCCAACAGCATATCTCGTAGAAATAGATAAAAGAATCATGAAATTCATATGGAATAATAAAAGACCCAGAATAGCAAAAACAATACTAAGCAAGAAGTGTGAATCAGGCGGTATAGCGATACCAGACTTCAAACTATACTACAGAGCAATAGTAACAAAAACAGCATGGTACTGGTACCAAAACAGGCGGGTGGACCAATGGTACAGAATAGAGGACACAGTAACCAATCCACAAAACTACAACTATCTTATATTTGATAAAGGGGCTAAAAGCATGCAATGGAGGAAGGATAGCATCTTCAACAAATGGTGCTGGGAAAACTGGAAATCCATTTGCACCAAAATGAATCTGAATCCCTATCTCTCGCCGTGCACAAAAGTTAACTCAAAATGGATCAAGGAGCTTGATATTAAATCAGAGACACGGCATCTGATAGAAGAAAAAGTTGGTTATGATCTACACGCTGTGGGATCGGGCTCCAAATTCCTCAATAGGACACCCATAGCGCTAGAGTTAACAAATAGAATCAACAAATGGGACTTACTCAAACTAAAAAGTTTGTTTCTCAGCAAAAGAAACAACAAGAGAGATAAATAGGGAGCCTACATCCTGGGAACAAATCTTTACTCCACACACTTCAGATAGAGCCCTAATAACCAGAATATACAAAGAACTCAAAAAATTAGACAATAAGATAACAAATAACCCAATCAATAAATGGGCCAAGGACCTGAACAGACACTTCTCAGAGGAGGACATACAATCAATCAACAAGTACATGAAAAAATGCTCACCATCGCTAGCAGTCAGAGAAATGCAAATCAAAACTACCCTAAGATACCATCTCACTCCAGTAAGACTGGCAGCCATTAGGAAGTCAAACAACAATAAGTGCTGGAGAGGATGCGGGGAAAAGGGCACTCTTGTTCATTGCTGGTGGGACTGCAAATTGGTGCAGCCAATTTGGAAAGCAGTATGGAGATTTCTCGGAAAGCTGGGAATGGAACCACCATTTGACCCAGCTATTCCCCTTCTCGGTCTATTCCCTAAAGCCCTAACAAGAGCATGCTACAGGGACACTGCTACATCGATGTTCATAGCAGCTCAATTCACGATAGCAAGACTGTGGAACCAGCCTAGATGCCCTTCAATAGATGAATGGATAAAAAAAATGTGGCATTTATACACTATGGAGTATTATTCTGCATTAAAAAATGACAAAATCATAGAATTTGGAGGGAAATGGATGGCATTAGAGCAGATTATGCTAAGTGAAGCTAGTCAATCTTTAAAAAACAAATACCAAATGACTCCTTTGATATAAGGGGTGTAAACAAGGACAGGGTAGGGACGAAGAGCTTGAGAAGAATATTTACAGTAAACAGGGATGAGAGGTGGGAGGGAAAGGGAGTGAGAAGGGAAATTGCATGGAAATGGAAGGCGATCCTCAGGGTTATACAAAATGTCATATAAGAGGAAAGGAGGGGTAAGTCAAGAGAATACAAATGGAAGAAATGATTTACAGTAGAAGGGGTAGAGAGAGAAAAGGGGAGGGGAGGGGAGGGGGGATAGTAGACAATAGGACAGACAGCAGAATACATCAGACACTAGAAAGGCAATATGTCAATCAATGGAAGGGTAACTGATGTGATACAGCAATTTGTATACGGGGTAAAAGCGGGAGTTCATAATCCACTTGATTCAAACCGTGTAATACGATGTATTAAGAACTATGTAATGTTATGAACAACCAATTAAAAAAAAAAAAAGAAAGAAATTGAATCCAGGGGTGCTTTACTGCCAAGCTATATCCCCAGTTTATATTATTTTTTACTTTGAGACAGAGTTGTACTAAGTTGCTAAAGTTGGCTTTGAACTTGTAATCCTCCTATGTCAGTCTGCTGAGTTGCTGGGATTCTAGGCATGTGCCACATACCTGGCTTGTTATAGAAAAGACTTTGTAAGATTATGTTGGAGGAACTGAATGAAATTATGTTATTTTTATTTCAAAAATAAAAATTATCACTTTTAATTGAGAGACATGTTCTTTTATCCCGAGTAATGAAAACCATGGAGAAAGGAGGGAGAAAGAGAGATACCAAGGGATTTTAAAAGCCTACAAACAGGTTTATAAAGAAATACACCCTTAAGAGTGACAACACCATTGTAGTTTTTGTTATCCAGAGATCGAGGAAGTCCTAGCTTGTATATTAGACACCTTGGAAGTAAGGCTTTAAGCCCTTAAGTTTGTTTGTAACATTAAAGCCAAATATATGTAATTGCTGTCATGAAAAAATGAATTAAGATATATAAGACTAACTGCTTTTATGAGATATTGTTTGTGTAACTGAAGTTAGATTGGATGTTTTAAACAGCTCCTTCTAGGCCACAGTTAATCACAGTTAGTAAATGCTCTTAGTCCTTCCCTGCCACCCGTACCCCCACTCCATCCCACATGCACACATGGACTATTCTGCACTTTGAAACACAAAGCAACTTGTCAGTTCAGTTTATTCAGTTAGGGTCAGTTCTGTGAAAACAAAGTCAAGGCAATTGTTTGATTTAATTGACTAGAGAAACTGGTTACACAGGTTAGTAGAACTTAGTCCAACTGCATATTTGAAGTTCATAAAGTAACTTAGTAGAATAATAAGATTCCAGGGGACATTGTAGTAGATTTTAAAGAATGATTACCAAAGCAAAGAAAAAGTACACTAAAATCCAAGTTATAGAAAATACTTGGTGTTTTTTTTTTCTTTATGGGTCTGCTTTAACTATAATGAATAGTGTCCAGAAATAGAAATCCTTCTGTATGTTATTCATCTCCTTTTCTTTGAAGAATTCTTTCCTGGACTATAGTTAACATAACCACAAGAAAATTTCCTAATATTTTTTAATATAATTTAGATAAATAATTTAAATTCTGTAATAAAATAGCCCACTAACTATAAGCAGACATTCTTAGTCAGTCCCTTCTTGGCCTCACTTTCCTTTATTCCCACCTGGGCCTCACGGTTTTCAGTTTAAGGATATTTTCACTTCTTCTAGTGATTCTTCCCACCTCCCACTGTGTCTTCCACAACCTATCTCCCTGTTTCCTGCTTTATTATCTCCTGGGCTAATCACTTATTGTCTTATTAAAATGAGTAAAGAACTAAAAAGTTTAAATGCTAAAATAAATGTTTAGGACTCAATTTTTTAGAAGTATATAGATTTCATAAGTGTAATTGATTTGAGGGGAAAATAAAGATCATTTCTTGTCCCAGAAGAACAGCAAATCTTCAGCCTCAGTTAATTCGTTAGTGATTAGAAAGGAAAGGGGGGATTTAAAACATATATAAAAGACTAAAAATATATTGTCAAAGTCAGAATAGTTAGGAATGTTATAATATTATTCTGTGTATAATAAAATTCGCCCCACTCTATCCCCTCACTCTCATAATAAATGTCCACCAGTTTTGTCATGATTGTTCAGTTTTTCATATTCAACTTTAGAATACCTTTTCAAAGACTTATAATGGTGCTGTGCATGGTGGTACATGCCTATAATCCCAGCTACTTGGGAGGCTGAGGCAGAAAGATCACTTGAGCCTAGAAGTCTGAAATCAACCTGGGCAACATAGGAAGATCCTATCTCAGGGTTGTGGGGGAGGCTCATTGTGTACCAAAATAAGGGCCTAGTCACGTTGAGATGCTTACCATGTTGTGGGGTTTTGGGGTTTTGGGTGATTTTCTCTTGTTTGTTTCATGGTGCTGGGGATCAAACCCAAACCTCAAGCATGCTAAGCAAGTGCTCTACCACTGAGCTACAACAACCCCAGCCCGGTGTTGTTCAGCTCTTCAGTAATACATATTTTACATTTGCTTGAGGAAAAAAGAAAAACAAAAAATAAGCAAAACAAAAAAAGAGTTATTATAACATTATTTAACCAGTCAGACATTGATAATATGTTATATATGCATTGCTGTAAGCAGCATAATTAAACTATGATACATGGGCTTGTTAGACAGTTTTGTAACCATTAAAAATAAAAATTCAAGATCTTCACCAACCTGGAAAAATTATTCTGATAAAGGTTATTATTCTAGGAAATGAAATTGACCAATTATGTTATATGTATGTATGAATGCATCACAGTATATTCTATTATTATATATAGTTATAAAGCACCAATTAAATTAATTTAGTCGAATAGGGTGGTACACAACTGTAATCCTAACAGCTCAGAAGGCTGAAGCCGGAGGATTGAAAGTTAGAAACCAGCCTCAGCAACCTGGTGAGGCCCTAAGCAATTTAGCGAGACCCTGTCTCAAAATAAAAAGGGTTCGGGATGTGGCTCAGTGGGTTAAGCACCCTTGGGTCAATCCTTAGTACCAAAAAATTAAAAATAATAAAAAAGGTCAGGCTGGGGATGTGGCTCAAGCGGTAGCGCGCTCACCTGGCATGCGTGCGGCCCGGGTTCGATTCCCAGCACCACATACCAACAAAGATGTTGTGTCCGCTGAAAACTAAAAAAAGTAAATAAATATTAAAAATTCTCTCTCACTCTCTCTTTAAAATAAATAAATACAGGGCTGGGGATGTGGCTCAAGCAGTAGCACGCTTGCCTGGCATGCTCACAGCCCTGGGTTGGATCCTCAGCACCACGTACAAATAAAGATGTTGTGTCCGCCAAAAACTAAAAAAATAAATATTAAAAATCTCTCTCTCTCTCTCTCTCTCTCTCTCTCTAAAAAAAAAAAAAGATGTGTTTGAATAAAAGCATTTTAAGAAAGCCTCCACTCAATGATGTATAAAATTCCCTATTAAAGAGTATTGGCAATTTTAAAAAATAAAAAATAAGTAAATACATACATACATACATACATACATACATACATAAAAAAGGTCAGCAGCTCAGGAGATGTGAGATAGGAAGATCACAAGTTTGAGGTCAGCTTCAATAATTTAGCGAGGCCCTAAGCGACTCAGTGAGACCCCTGACTCAAAATACAAAATAGGGAATGTGGCTCAGTGGTTATATGCCTCTGAGTTCAATCCCTGGTACCCTCCCCCAAAAAATAAAAAGAATTGTGGATGTAGCTTAGTAGTTAAGCACCCTTGAGTTCAATCCCCAGTACCAAAAAATTTAAAATTTTTTTAAAAAGACAAAAAAGGTGGGGTATGTTGATCAATAGTAAAGTACACCTAGACTCAATTCCCAGAACCCCCAAAAAAAATTACTTTAAAAAAGTCACACAACTAAAAAAATATGAAAAAATATAAGATTGTACATAGTACACTAGAAATGAACACTTGGAAAAATAAACTAAGAAAACAATTCCATTTACAGATAACATCAATAAGAATAAAATACTTAGGAATAAATTTAACCAAATAGGCAAAAGATATCTCATGTTCATGGACTAGATTTCCTGTTGTTAAGAGAAAAATACCACCCAAAATAATCTACCTATGATCCCAGCAAGTTGGGAAGCTGAGGCAGTGGGAACACAAGTTTAAGGTCAGACAGCAACTTAGTGAGATCCTGTCGCAAAATAAATAAATAAGAGGGGCTAAAGATGTAGTTCATTGGTAATGCACCCCTGATTTCAATCCCTGATACTGCAAAAAAAAAAGAAAAAAAGAAAACCCATCCTAAAATTCCTATGGAGCATTAAGGAAGAGACCTCTAATAGCCAAAACACTCTTGATTAGGAAAAATAAAGATGGAGAGCTCATTTCCAGATATTAAAACTTACTGCAAAGTTACAGTAATCAAAATTGGGTCCTGCTGGCATAAAGATAGACACATAAACCAATGGAATAGAAATGAGAGCCAGAAATAAAGACATATACATGTGATGTGGTCAGTAGTTTTTTACAAAGTTCCTAAGACCCTTTAGTATGGAAAGGACAGTTTTTTCAACAAATGGAGCAGGTAAAGCTGAGTGTCTACATTAAAAAGAATGAAGTTGGACTCTGACCTTATACTATATACAAAAACTAAAAGTAAATCAAAGACCTAAATTTCAAAGCAAAGATATAAAACTTTCATAGAAGAAAACATCAGAGAAAATCTTTATGAGCTTGTGTTCGGTGATCATTTCATCAAAAAAACAGACCAAAGAAATAGAAACAAATTAGACTTGCATTAAATCTTATGCTTCAAAGGGCATAATCAGGAAAGTGTAAGGACAATGCACAAAATGGGAGAAAATATTTGCAAATTACATATCTCATAAGTTTATTATTTGGAATATATAAAGAACTCCTAGGAATGGTGGCACATGCCCATAATCCCCAGCAGCTCAGGAGGCTGAGGCAAGAAGATCTAAAGTTCAAAGCCAATCTCAGCAGCTTGATGAGGTCCTAAGCAACTTAGCAAGACCCTATCTCAAAATAAAACATCCTGGGGATATGACTCAGTGGTTAAAAAAAAAGATTTAGTATGCTACATTTGTACAAGGACACTTTGAATGAATTTAGTTTATCTGATTTTCTAAAGTCTAATTAAACTTGTGTTTCTTTAGCTTGACAGAGCCAATTCGATGTTAAACCAGACGCAACAGCCTTACAGATACCTCATTGAATCAGTACGTCAAAGAGATTCCAAGATTGATTCATTGATGAAGTGTATAGCACAACTTGAGAAAGATGTCAGGTAAACCATCTACAAATTTTTTTGTTTGAATAATGACATTATAAACATAATACTGTTGTAGATGATTTTGGATTGTAAATTGTGAAAATAAATTTATATGATGAAAGTAGTCTTAAATGAGAATTCAGTTCTTCTCTTAAGAAAACTTGGTCACATCACATCAGGTATTTATATTCTACCTGATGATAAGAAATTTTAGCAAGGAAATAACGTGCTACACTTACTAACAAAACACTCCACCTGTGCTGGGATTGTAGCTCAGTGGTAGAGCACTTGCCTAGAACATGTGAGGCACTAAGTTGGATCCTGAGCACCACATAAAAAGATGGATGGGGCTGGGATTGTGGCTCAGCAGTAGAGCGCTCTCCTAGCACGGGCAGGACCCAGATTCAATCCTCAGCGCACATAAAAATAAAGGCATTGTGTTGTGTCCATCTACACCTAAAAAATAAATATTTTTTTAAAAAAGGGATGGATGGATGGATGGATAGTGTCCATATACAAAATATAAAAATAAACTTAAAAAAACATTCCATCCTTTCTAGGGACACAGAAGCTGTCCTGTACTTGTTTTCTTAGAGTTGTCTAATGGGATGTGGATTGGCCAAAAAGACTATAACCAGATGCCATTTATGGAGTTAAAATAACTTTTTAAATAGATAATGTGTACACATTTACTTAAATTCATATTGACTTTGCCAAGGACTTTTTAGGCTTTTCAGAACCCTGGCCCTTTACATGGAATAACCTATGAATTACCTACATGTACATAAATGAATTCCTTTCACTACCTTAGTTTGAAATTTGTTTGCCTATTGAGACCTTATCCAGATGATTTGCTCCATTCAAATTCTTTGCCTTCATCTATATGATAATTTCAAAAACAGAAATAAAAGAATAATACTGCGTATTAAGAGGTTTTAAGAGCCTGGCACAGTAGCACACACCTGCAGCTTAGGAAGCTGAGGCAGAAGGATCACAAGTTCAAAGCCAGCTTTAGGAAATTAGTGAGGCCCTAAGCAACTCGGTGAGACCCTATCTCTAAATAAATTCCAAGGGCTGGAAATGTGGCTCAGTGGTTCAATTTGGGTTCAATTTCCAATACTGGGTTCAATTTCCAGTACTAAAAAGAAAGAAAAAGGTTTTAACTCATGAATGGTTAGTTAGTTGGCTTGGTTATTAAATTTTAAGATAAGTGCAATAATTTAAATTTTTCTGGATAAATTATTAACCCATCCTAAGTGTGAAAACAGAGCATTAAATAGGAATTGAAATTGTTGAATTAAAAATTGGAAAACATTAAGGAGAAAATAGTTATTAAATCCATGTTTCCTAAGGCATACAACCAAAAATATTAAACAATTCATAATTAACTCCAAAGTATGGCTGTTCTTTTTGATGAATCAGAATGATTATTGTCTGATTTTTACCCCACCAAGTTAATTAGTCCAGAACTATACTCCTCTTCTTAATTTTTAATAATGTGATAAAAAAATTTAAAATCACATTTATGCTTTAAACATCAAAATACTCACACCTCTAATCCCAGCTACTCAAAGAGATTGAGGCTGGAGGGCTGCAAATCTGAGACCAAACTGAGCAACTTAGAAACCTTCTTTCAAAATTAAAAAAATAAAAATTAAAAAAAATAAAGCCATAGGGATGTAGCTTAGTAGAACAGTGACCCTGGGTTCAATCCCCAGTATAATAATAATGATGATAATAATTAATGACAATAATTAATTAATTATGCTATTAGCAGCTATTGGGGACTACAGAAATTGTTTTTCATCATCTATTCAGCACTTGGTTTTCTTAGGGAAACTGAGGAAGAAGTCTCCAATATAATTTCTTTTTCTTTTTTTTTAATTGTTCTTTTTTTTAGTTTTAAATGGACACAATATCTTTTTACATTTATGTGATGGCTGAGGATCGAACTCAGTGCCTCAAGTATGCTGCATGCTAGGCAAGCGCTTTACCACTGAGCCACAACCCTAGCTCCTCCAATACAATTTCCTCCTCCTATGTTATATATTTATTATATTTGAAATTATTTGTAATATTTTTATTTTACCTTTATAATCATTAAGAGGATATATATATAAAGAGCTGGAAATTACCCCTTTTACAGATACTTTCAAATAAATGTACTTGAATACTTATTAAGAATGAAATAGCTAAAAAGGTTTAATATGGAGAAAAATAACTAAAAGAGAAAATTAGATAGAGGAACATATTCAACCCTAGAGAAATTAGACAACCTGCCCTCTAACTAACTATAGCTTTGTGGTAGAGCCAAAATTTAAATCCATGTCTGTCTGATTTCTAATTCTATATTCTGAACCATTATGTCACACTGCCTCCCTATGATCTATTCTGAATAATAGATAATTTTCATTAATTAATATAATTAAGGAAGAAAAGCAAAAAAATAGCATAAAATTGGGTTTTGAAAAAATAGTAGGGCTTCGTGCTGGTAATTGTTGAAGTTAGATGACTGACAGACATGTGGGGGTTCGTTTTATTTTCTCTCTTAAAATACTCTATAATAAATTTGTTTTTGTTTAAAAAAGAAAAGATTTCTGCAAGTCTGAGTCCAGCCTCAGCAGTTTAGTGAGGCCCTAGCAACTCAGTGAGACCCTGTCAAAAATAAAATATAAAAAGGGACCCTCTATCAGTGTAGCTAATTGGTAGCCCCTGGGTCAAATCCAAAAGAAAAGATTTCAAAAGGGAAGGTAGGCCTTATAGACTGGTTACATGAACTCAAATCTAGCCCAGTACTTAGCGTTGAATTGAAGCAAGTAAGTGAAACTCTCTAAACCTCCATTGTCATATAGAACTTTCTGCAGTACTAAAAATATTCCATATCTGCACTCTCTAGTACGTTAGGCACTTGCCACATGTAGTCAATGTTCATTTGAAATGAAGGTAGTATAACTGAGGGACTAAATTTTTTATTTTAATTAAGTTAATTTTCATTTTATTTGCTTCTGTGGCTAATGGCTGTGGTATTGAACAGCATAGCCAGACAGTTTCCACATCTGTGAATGAACTGATTGTTAAAAGAACCTAATTCTGGGGCTGGGGTTGTAGCTCAGTGGTTGAGCGCTTGCCTGGCATGCATGAGGCACTGGGTTCAATCCTCAGCACCACATAAAAAATAAATAAAAATAAAAGATATAAAAGCACCTAATTCATATGGTTGTTCTGAGATTTATAGTTTATTATTTTTATAGTAGATGTAGTTTAATGCCTAAATATTATAAATATTCAGTAAACATTTGCTTTTATTAGTATTTATCTTACCTGTTAAATATGTATATGTTAAGCCAAGTGCAGTGGTACACATCTGTGATCCCAGCTTCTCCAGAGGCTGAGACAAGAGGGTCCCAAATGCCAGCTTGGGCAACTTAGATAGACCCTATCTCAAAATAAAAAAAGACTGGGTATGTAGAGGTCAGTGGTAGAGCACTTCTTTAGAATGTGCAAGGCACTGGATCTAATCCCCAGCACCATAAAAGAGAAATTATATTTCTCTAAATATATTGAAATTGGTAAAAAAAAAAAAAAAATCAAGACTTCCTTTTAATAGCAACTGTAATCATTAAAGTTATGCCAATTATAGAATTAACTAGCAAAAAAATTTAGCTAAACATCTGAGTGTTTTAACATTGTTTTATAAATTTATCATATCATAATTTCTTAGATCCTGAATAGATATTTCACAGGATATGAAAGCTTGCTCTCAATTGAAGAACTAACTTCTTATTTGAAAAAGCAAAGTGTTTCCAGTCATTTAATTGTAGCATTCGAGATGCAACTATAGTTGTACCCTGGTTACATAAATGAAGTGATGTGATATAATGATGGCATAAAAGTGACAGCTCAGTCAACAAGTTGAATCTAGTAAGCTGGATCACTGTACTTACAATTCTGGAAACCTTCAATTTTTCACCCTACTTTGAGCCAATGGCATTTTAAGTCCTACAGTAGATTTATCCTGGGTTTTGAATACACATCAACCTGGCTTCTTCCCTTATGGTGAATGTATCTATAAAATTATACCCCAATGATTCAAATGTATGAATTGCCAAGATCATTGTAATGTCATGTGTAGCTGATTAAAAATATAATAATAAATAGATAGGTAGATTATAATGTGAACATCAAGGGATGGTTAAGAAAATTAAACACACTAACACATGTAAAGCTTCTAGCCAGGGCCTGCCAGGTGGCACACATGTAATTTCAGCAATTTAGGAGGCTGAGGCAGGAATGCAAGGTTTAGGCCAGTCTCAGCAACTTATCAAGGCCCTGTCTCAACATAAAAAGGATTAAGGATATAGCTCAGTGATATCGAACCCTGGGTTCAATTCCCAGTATCAAAAAAAAAAAAAAAAAAAAAAAAAAAAAACAACCTTCTGGCACTTGTGAGAAATTCAGTAAATGTAACTTCCACTCCCTTTTTCCTTTACTAATTCAAAAATTTAAGCAGTAGATGGTTCATCCAGAAAGATTAGTAAATTGTTATGTTTTTGAAAATGCCTGTTCTTTTTTGGTAGGTGTTGATTTTAATTATAAAGAGTATTTACATCAAATGATTATTAAAAATGTTTTTCTAACTTATAAATAAGATTTTTTTTTTTTTTTTTTTTGGTACCGGTGATTGAACCCAGGGGCACTCAACCACTGAGCCACATCCCCAGCCCTTTTTGGTATTTTATTTAGAGATAGGTCTCACTGAGTTGCTTAAGACCTTGCTAAATTGCTGAGGCTGGCTTTGAACTCATAATTCTCCTGTTTCAGCCTCCCCAGCCACTGGGATTACAGGCATGTGCCAGCATAAATAAGAATTGTTTTAAAGAACAAAATAATTTTGTGCTTTCCTTACAAAATTAAATGATACCTCCATATCACACTCACCCCCTTGCAAATCTTGCTATTCATACAATATATTCAATTTCTAAAAAGGTTAAAGCACATATACAGTGTAACAAAATCACTAAAAATGTGTTAAAAGCTTATATTTGAGATGTCACTGCTAACTGCTTCAAGTCCCCTATCACTAAAGTATTTACCAACCTAAAAGTAGAACTGTTAACTCTCCTCTACCAAACTGCAAGAGACAGCCTGGGCAATATAGTTTTTTCTCTACTAAAGAACCAAAGAAGGCATTCAAAGAGAATAATTAACATAATTTTCTTTCCCTGGTGTCAGATCTCAGTTTATTCTTAACTGGTAACTAAAGAAGAAAAGACTACATTGTCAACTTCTCTTACATGGCTAAGCCAGAGTATAATGATCCAGGAAGTTAAAGAACAATATATCAGGAATATGTTTTCATATAGCAGGAACAGCCATAAACATGAATTTCTAAGTAATAATTAACAGTGAATTTAACAATTATGGCTGTAATATACCATTCGAGATAGATGTGCTTATAAGGAGATTTGTAGTTGCTTTATGAGTCACACATAGAAGCTTTGTATTCTTAAAGGTAAGTTTCCACGGTTATGAAATATGTCTTACAGAGACTAAACTTCTGTTGAGTAACTACATATATACTAGCAGAATAGTGAATATGATCATGTCAAAGTTTTAGAGACTCCCATGTTGAAGGTAGTCTCTTATGACTTGAGTATATTATAATGAAGAAAACACTTTGAAAATATATATCCAGATCTTCTAATCACAGAAATGTTGTCCATGGAGTTCATACTATTTGTGATAAGCCAGTGTCTTTCAGATACAACACAGTTGCTCTATAAAACATTTATCTGCCTGCCTTTTATTTCATGTTGTGTGCTTGGTTTGCTATTTAATCATAGAATACTTACTTTATTCTTAAAAAGTTAAACACTATATATAAAATATTTCTAAAGAATTATCCAGTCAAAATCCTTTAATTACTGCAACTGTACATTCCCTTTACACTACTTTTTATTTAATGGGCCTGTTGGCATTTGAGACTGTTTTGTACGCACTGCACATAGGCTATGTTTATATATTGTGTATTTGTGCATACTTACATATGAACATACAAACTTATCTGTTTCTTGAAAATTCCTAGTCCTGTTTATTGGAGTTTACTTCAATTTTGAAGAATATTTTATTTTCAAAATGATTCCAGCTAGAGAGAGAGAATTTTAAGAGTTTAATACCTGATCCTTACCCTGTTTGGGGGACTGTGGCAGAGCATGACACTCAGTTTCCTTTATACCATTTTGTTCTTTCAACTCCTCAGCCTAGTAGGATCTCTGGCGCCTAACTCTGAAAGTCAGTTTGTTTTTCTGCTCAGCTGCTTACCTTTATTGGCGTTTAATTACTGTTTTCCTGTGATGCCTGTTTTTCATCTAAATTAGTAATACTGTATAGCATTTATGTTGCGTTTTATGAGTTCAACACTTTATATAATCATACATTAGATAATTCACATATCCCTCTGGCATATCTGAATATTTTCCATTACTACAGATGTGAAAGCTGAGGTTCAATGGAGCAGTGTGTATTGTGCTTTGTACTACATAGTTGAGTCAGGGACTTAGTTGGAAACACAAGTCAGAATTGCATCTAGTCTTTCTTTTAGAGAATACTCCAAGATGCTTCCTGGGGGAAAGTTCTCAATTACTAGGAAGAAGGAGTATGTGTACTTTTCCTTCTTAAATCCTTGGAATTACCAGTTCTTCTAGAATATGTACTCCTTGTATTAAAAAAGCTTTGGAGGCTGAGAATGTAGCTCAGTGGTAGAGTGCTTGCCTAGCATGCATGAGGCCCTGGGTTCAATCCCTGGTACCACATTTAAAAAAAAAACAAAAAAAAACTCTGCCTAATACTTTAAAAATTGTCAGCATAGCCAGGTGCAGTGGCACTCACCTGTAATCCCAGTGGCTTGGGAGGCTGAGACAGGAAAATTGTGAATTCAAAGCCAGTCTCAGCAACTGCAAGAAACTAAGCAACTCAGGGAGACCCTGTCTCTAAATAAAATACAAAATAGGGCTAGGGATGTGGCTCAGTGGTCTAGTGCCCCTGAGTTTAATCCCCAGTACCAAAAAAAAAAAAAAAAAAAGCTTTCCATTTTCTTAAAGTATAGTATAAAGATGTTTTATATATTTAGCAAAACAATTCTCATTAATTTTACCCTTGTAAGTTTTGTCTGAACATTTGAGGAATTATGTTACTATGGTTTATTATTGCTTTTCTTAATTCTTGTGAGTACTGATTGAGTAAATTTATTCTGATGGCATTAGAAGAATATTTCACTTAATTGTTCTAATTTATGTATGTTGAATAGTAAAACTACAGACAATAGAAAGCAGGTCCCAAATATTTCTCTTTTAAAATATTAATATGTCCTTATAATTAGACCCATAGATACTTTTTCCCCTTCTTCTGTCAGAAAATTGGTCACATCAAGGGAAAATTCACAGTGCAGACTTAGAAACTTAAGATTGAACTAAGAATTCAGAGACAAAAATTATTTTCCCAAGTGTATCACAAACTAATTTATTTACCTAACTCAGTTATACCTGGTAATTTAGTGTGCAGTAAATTTAAAATTACTACTTTTAGTTTTTAAGTATAAATATTTTAATATGACCTCCTATATTTTGTGTTTTAATGTTTTACACTTACGTAATTTCTTTTTATCTTTAGTCTTACTTTCTTTTTACATTTTATGAATAAATAGTCAAATTTAAAACACTGATTTTATGCTTATGGTAGGCAAGAAAGTGTTCGTAGAAAGCCTCTCATTTTCATTGTCAAATGATTGTTGAAAGAATCTTCTGCTTGGTATCATGGTGCACACCTGTAATCCTAGCGACTTGGAGGCCAAGGCAGGAGGATCACATGATCAAAACCAGTTTCAGCAACTTAGCAAGACCCTGTCTCAAAATAAAAAGGGCTATGCAATCCGGATACCAAAAAAAAAAAAAAAAAAAGGTCTTTTGACAAAATGACTAGGCTAATCATTAAATTAAGCATTAAAATGACAGGTCTGATATCTTTATTAACTACAAATTGAATTTATCTTTTAAGTCAAACCAACTTGAAATCAAATTTAATTTATCTTTAAGATTTATGTTTACTATTTTGCTATTTAATATTTGTTAACTAAATTTACACCAGCATGATCACTTATTAAAATTTTGGGTTGTTTCTTTTTTCTAGCAACTTAAATAAAGAAAAGTCAGCTTTACTACAGATGAAGAATCAAATGGCACTAGATTTAGAACAACTTCTAAATCATCGTGAGGTACTTTTTCCATCTTATAATAATTTTTACCATTTTAAGCATTTTCAGAATCCATGTTAGGTTAGGATTATTGGATCCCAGTTGACTCTGTTCATTAACAACTTCTCGTGTTTGCATCTCACTGTGATCTGGCCCTTTTCATTCAACTTGTGATATATTTTATTCTTAGAGTCAATTCTTATTTCTGGAATGCCCTTTCTCTTGTTGACCAGTATTGATTTGTTCACATTTCTATCAATGAATTTCCACATTATTTATTCATTATCTATTTTGTCTCTTTCTGCCATGAGACAATAAATTTCTTTAGTGTGCCTCTGTCTATGTATGAGTGGACTCCCAGTTCCTAATATACAGTATTTGTATTGAGCTTTAAAGTTCATGCAGTTCTTTTATTTTATTTCATTTGTTCCTTAACAAAAATCTTTTAAAATAATTATCCCCATTTTGTAGGAAGAAAAATGAGTTTTAAGTGGCTTGCCAAATGCTAGTTAGTACCCAAGATACATGCCCAGTTTTGTTTTGTTTTTTTAGTCTTATTTATTAAGGTATAATATACAAACAGTAAGATTCACTCATTTTGGCATACATTTCTGGTTTTTCTGACAAACATACAATCTGTAACTACTACCACAGTCAATATACTGAATAATTTCACCACCCCAAAAAGTCTCCCATGCACCCTTGGTAGTTGCCCCTTTTCCCTAATCCCCTGCCTTAACAACCACTAATCTATTTTCTACAGTTTTATCTTTCACGTAATGTCATAAAAATAAAAATTGTCAATATGTAGCCTTCTTTAAATATTTTTTTTATTTGTGGATGGATACAATACCTTTATTTTGTTTGCTTTATTTTTATATGGTGCCAGGGATTGAACCCAGCGCCTCACGCATGCTAGGCAAGTGCTCTACCACTGAGCCACAACTCCAGCCCCAATATGTATCCTTTTGAGTCTGGCTTTTTTCAGTTACTGAATGGGATAGTTCGTTTTATAGGCCTACCACAGTTTGTTGGTCTGTTCACTAGTTGATAGATATTTAAGTCATTTCCATTTTCAGATGTATACAAATAAAATAATATGGTATATTAATATTATAATTATTGATTTATTTTATTAATATTTTGATGTAATATATTATGAAATTATAAATAAAGCAGCTTTAATTTAATCTATGAATAAAATAGCTGTATATAGATTTTTGTGTAAACCTAAATTTTCATTTCTCTGGGTACATATCCTGGGACACAAACTGAGTAAATGGTAATTAAAGTGAATGTTTATAAGAAACTGCTAGACTTTTCCAAAATTAGTGGGGTTTTTTGTTTGTTTGGTGTAGGGGATTGAAACCAAAGATGCTTAACCATTGAACCACATCCCCCGCCCTTTTAATTTTTTATATAGAGACAGGGTCTCACAGAGTTGCTTAGGACCTTGCTAAGTGGCTAAGGCTGGCCTTGAGCTTGTGATCCTCCTCCTGCCTCAGCCTCCTGGATTGCTGGGATTACAGGAATATGCCACCACACCCTGCAAAATGAGTATACTTTTGTATTTCTATCTGCAATTAATGAGAGTTCTAGTAACTATGCATCCTAGACAACATTTGGTATTGTTAATCCTAGTTTATAATCCAAAGCATTTTTACCACTGGCCTATCTAATGCCTCATTTTAGCCATCTTTATCATTTTGGTATCCTAAAAGAGAAAGATACATTCAAAGCAGATCACTGACTCAAGAGTATCCTAAAAACATTGTTTCCTAGTCTGGAAAAGGTATACCAGCCATTTAGGAAGAAGCTACTATAAATATATTTTGAGAAAGATATATTAAGGACTATTACTGGAAGCAGTTTTAAGGTACATATCTTAGAAATGGTGTCAGAGAAATTGAAGGATTGTCTCAATCTTAGAAATGACTTCATTTGTTTGTTTCGTACTGGGGATTGAACCTGGGGTACTTTGCCACTGAACTACATCCCATCCCCAGTCTTTTTCTTTTCTTTTCCCCCACTTATTCCTAGAATTCTGCCTTCAAATCATTGTTTTTCTGCTGTGAAAGCCTGATTCATTCATTATGTGGAATTTTTACATGCTTTTGAAGTTGAATATTTAACATAGTATAATAATTACTGATGTCTAGTCAGTCATATCAACAACATTTTTTTCCATAAAGCTGCATAACAGTTTCTTTCTTTCTTTCTTTCTTTCTTTCTTTCTTTCTTTCTTTCTTTCTTTCTTTCTTTCTTTCTTTCTTCCTCTTTCTTTCTTTAGAGTGGTGGTTCTTATTTGATTTTAAAGAAATATGCTACACACTGCATATAAGCAATTTTAATTCATATATTTTATGTCATATTTGCAATCACTTGAAATGAGTCCAAATAATAACTGAAAAGTTTTACTTATATGCATTTCCTGCTACTGCAAGACATCAGTGAAATTTGTATGGGTGCATATCTAATTAAATAATTATCAGGTAGTTTTTATGTATTTGACAGTATATCTTCACTTGGAAATTATAGTTAATAATCTAATGTTGGGCTCTTCATAATACCAGCCATCTAAAGAAAAGCAGTGTTTTTTTTTGAAGCAAAATAAAAATTAAAGCTTAGTAAAGAAAATCAGACCCAAGTTTGTTATCTTTTTCTAAGAACTATTAAATACCAACATGCATAGTGTGTTAAGATGCAAAGGTCTATGCAGGCTGGTTATATGGAAAGATCACCACTGTTGACCCCAGGAAACGCTTGGCCATTCACTTGATCATTTGCCCAACAAAACAAAGGGTCTACATAGCATTGAATGAATACTGATTTATTCACTTATGAATATTTATGGTTTTGAAGTTCACATGCTCAGAATAACCAATAGATAAGGGTCAGATAAAAATAATTGAGGGCCCAGGGCATACACTTGCAATTCTAGTAACTTTGGAGGCTGAAGAAAGAGGATTGCTAATTCAAGGCCAGCCTCAGCAATTATTGAGGCCCTGTCTCAGAATAAAATTTAAAAGGACTAGGAATATGGATCAGTGTGGTACTCCCCAGCACCACAAGTAAATAAGTAAATAAATAACCGACTTTTTTTTTCTATGCTAGGGATCAAACCCAGAGTCTAGAACATGCTGGGCAAGTACTCTTATTACTGAACTAAGCCCTAACCCCTCTTCCCTCTAACGCTTGATAAATATTTTTTGAAAGTGAAAATCAGAACCATTACTAGAGTGAGGCAAGTAAGGCACCTAGAGCACAAAATGTTAAGGAGGCGCCATTCTCAGGGCAGTGCCAAGTGCAGGGTCAACACCCAAGAGCCACTGCCTCTTGACAGTTTGTACCCAAGGCTACTAGTTTGCATCACACTAATCAAGGGCCTGGAAAAATTACCTAATTTAAGTCATAGTTTTAATCAATAAAATTTCAACAATTCAAATGAGCAATTTAAAAAGAGACCAAGTGAACATTTTAAAATTTCTCATTTTGTTAAAGAGCTCTAGCTTGACTTTTCAGCAGTTACTTAGTTATGATGAGGCCGTACATGTTCCTGTAATGTGAATGAGATCACCAACTCACTTGGTGAAAATGAAATTAAATGAAAAAAAGAAAACGGGTAGAATAATTTTTTTCTTTTTTTTTTTTTTTTTTCTTTTTCAGTACTGGGGATTGAACCCAGGGGCATTAACCACTCAACCACATCCCAGCCCTTTTTAATATTTTATTTAGAGACAGAGTCTTGCTAAGTTGCTTATGGCCTCACTAAATTGCTAAGGCTGGCTTTGAACTTGCTATCCTCCTGCCTCGAGCTGTCAGGATTACAGGCATGTACCACTGTGCCCTGCCAAGTAGGACAATTCTAAACAAAAAATTCTAAAACATTTGAAACCTACCCACAAAGAGTTTATCCTTTCTATATTAGTATTAGCTCAAAATATTGACTTAAAAGTATCTATTCCCATGCTGAGAGTTAAGTTGTATTCTAAAGATTTTCAAAACTGCATATTGGCTTCCAATGCTATAAGTTTTTAGTATTTATATATTCAGGAAATAGTTCCATATATTTGTAATTATGAGTTAAGTGTTAGGTGATTTTTAGCCTTAACTTTTTTTTTTTTTTTTAAAAGAGAGAGTGGGGGGAGAGAGAGAGAGAGAGAGCGAATTTTTTAATATTTATTTTTTAGTTCTCGGCGGACACAACATCTTTGTATGTGGTGCTGAGGATCGAACCCGGGCCGCATGCATGCCAGGCGAGCGCGCTACCGCTTGAGCCACATCCCCAGCCCTAGCCTTAACTTTTCTTTACAAAAATATTAGTCTAATATTATGTTTTTTAATAGTTTTTAAATGATATAAAAATACAAAGAGAAAGTAGGTATGAAAAAATAGCATTTTAGGTTGTCTTTTTGGAGTACAAAGTTCAGCTGCCTTCAATATGTTAAGTTAAAGGATTTGCTTAAACCAGACAATGGAGCACGCCTATAATCTCAGCAGTTTGGGAGGCTGAAGAATCATGAGTTCAAAGCCAGCCTCAGCAATTGAGCAAGACCCTCAGCAACTAAGCCATAAAGTAAAATATAAATAAAATATTTAAAAGGGCTGGGAATGTGACTCAATGATTAAGAGTTCCTGGGTTTAATCCCTGGACCAAAAAAAAAAAAAGGATTTGCACTATAAAATGCTAACTTAAAATTTCTATCATAAATTGAGGGTCTGGGGTTGTGGCTCAGTGGGAGAGCACTTGTCTAGCATGTGTGAGGCAGTGGGTTCAATTCTTAGCACCACATGTAAATAAATACAATAAAGGTCTATTGAAAACTAAAAAAATATTTTTTTTTTAAATTTTTTCTATCGTAAATTGAATTTGAGTTCTCTTCTAAATTCAAGGGTTTTTGGAGAGAGGGTTGGGTTTTTGTTGTTTGCCTTGGTTTTGTTTTGTTTTGAGGTCATATTGCCCAGACTGGTCTTAAATTCATAAACTCAGGTGATCCTCCCACCTCAGCCTCAGAGAAGTTGGGACTACAGGTATTAAGCCACTGTGTCTGGCTTAAATTCTCCAGATTTTGTCCCCTTTTTCAGTGAAACCATAAATCAGAGTGGAGAAAGCTGGGGGTGTGACTCTGTGGTAGAGCACCTGCCTAGCATGCAAGAAGTTCTGTCCTGAGTGAGCACCACCAATAAAAAAAAAAAAATTCTCTTTGTCTCAGATATTCCCCCTGGGGAGAAAAGACAAGATCGCTCTCTTCATAAAATTCCTTCCATTAATGCACAATTTATTATCATGCCTTCAGCTTTTACAGAAAGAAGATCAAAACAAAGTCTGGTGTGATTTCTCTTTGTTTTGTAAAAGTACTTAAGGCAGTCTACTAAATACTTCCACATATATTATCTAATTTAATTTTTACTACAGTCCACTGGTAAATACCACTGTCCCCTCCACCCCCTGGTTACAGATGAAACTGATGCTGATAAGAGTTAAATGATTCAACCATGATTACACACTGTCAAAATTAGAAGTAAATCCATTTTTTTTTCCCAGGGGAGAAAAAAGTCCTTCTCCTTAGTTCTGTTTAGACATCAGATTTCAGGAAGAGTTATTGCTTGCATGAGTTCCAGGAAAGTTTTTGCCTCTGTAGAAGAAGTTATATCTTTATTTTTGTCAAAAAATGAAAATTTTATAATTTAATATGTTTCCTTTTTGTCTTAGTTGCCAGAAAACTCAAAGCTGAATGCCTTATCCAGGTGTTATCATCTGTTTTTCCCATGTTTTACTTTTGATTCCTTAGAATAACTTTTTTCTGTTTCCTTCAGGTAGGTCATTTCTGTTTTATACTTAAATGTCTTCAAGGGTACTAAGAGTAAGACCTAGTGTAAATAAAATATTAGCCTTAAATAATCAGGTTTAAAAAGAAAGAGGTAAAAGGAAAACGATCAACTCATGATCTCACTCTTAGTAAACAGTAAAAATTGAAGACATTTAGTTTAAAAGATTTTGAGTATAAGAAATGTACTCTCCTGGAGTGGAATTTTTCTTGAGATTCTCTCTCAGGAATCTTAATTAATTACCTTTAGTTTTCATACACTCATATTTGCCTTAAATTATATAAGAGTTCCTGATCACCAGTGAACTTCTAACTGCTTTTTTCTGGGTGGGGCAGGGGTGGTTTGTTGTTTGTGGTGCTGGGGACGGAACCCAGGCCTCACCAGTGCTCCCATGCTTGGCAGGTGTACTACCATGAGCAGTACCGAGCTATACTCCCTAGTCCCTAATACTGCTTTTCTTTATATGTATTTGGTCGTATTTTCTCAGAAATAAATTTTTGAGAGTAGGAAAAGTATCTTGTTTGTTTCTTACCAGGGACTGAACCCAGGGGCATTTAACCACTGAGCCATGCCTATACCCCTTTTCATTTTTTATATTTTGAGATAAGATCTCACTAAGTGGGCTGAGGATGTGGCTCAAGCGGTCGCGCACTCGCCTGGCATGCGTGCGGCCCGGGTTCGATCCTCAGCACCACATACCAACAAAGATGTTGTGTCCGCCGAGAACTAAAAAATAAATATTAAAAATTCTCTCTCTCTCTCTCTCTCTCTCTCTCTCTCTCTCTCTCTCTCTCTCTCTCTCTCCCTCCCTTCTCACTCTCTCTTTAAAAAAAACAAAAAAAAACAAAAAAAAGATCTCACTAAGTTGCTTAGTGTCTTACTAAACTGCTGAGGCTGGCGCTGAACTTGCAATCAACCTGCTTCAGCTCTCTGAGTTGCTGGGATTACAGGCATGCGCCACCACACCTGGCTCCTAATGGAGCTCCAAAAGCCAGGGGAAAAGAAAGGAGGAGAGCTGCAGCAAATGGATGGGATTTAGCTTTGGACCAAAGGATCGCCTTTCTTCAATTAGAAGAGTAGAAAGATTGTGTGAGGATAAAAGTAAGTTTGGAAATTTGTTGGTATGTTAGTCAGCTTTCCAACACTATAACAAATATCTGAAATAATCAAGTTATAAAGAGAAAAGGTTTATTTTGACCTATGGTTTAGAAATTTCAGTACATGATTGGCCCTCTTGCTTCTGGTTACATCATAAGACATCATATCATGGTGAGAACACATGGCAAAACAAAACTTCACACCTCATAGCTGGAAAGAAAAAGAGGAAGAGAAAGGGGCTGGGATCCTACTATTCTCTTAAAGGATATGCCCCCTGTGACCTAAGACCTGGACTAAGCCCTACCTGAATTGTCTTCACCGTCTCTCAGTAGTGCCAAGCTAGAGACCAAGCCTTTAACACATGGACTTTTGGAGGACACTCATCCAAACTCTAACTGGTGGTAATAATTTAAGGAGTTTCTACTTAATGGATGTTTTCTAATGGAAAGAGGCATGAATGGGTCAGAGTTTTGTTTTGTTTTGTTTTAATGTAGAGCAGAACAAGATTATTTATTACTATTATTTGCTATGTGGTAGTGGTGGTAGAGCTTTTTTATTTCACAGGGTTTTTTTTTTTCCTTATGGCACTAGGGATTAAACTTGGGGCCTCAAGCATGCTAGGCCAGTGTTCTACCACTGAGCTGTCTCCCCAGCAGGGCCAGAGTTTTGAGGAAGGAAGAATTTTGAAATAGTTCTCAAATGAATGAGTGAAAGAATTCCCACATTAAGAAGTCATATATTGGGCTGGGGATGTGGCTCAAGTGGTAGCGTGCTTGCCTGGCATGCGTGCGGCCCAGGTTCGATCCTCAGCACCACATACAAACAAAGATGTTGTGTCCGCCGAGAACTAAAAAATAAATATTAAAATTCTCTCTCTCTCTCTCTCTCTCTCTCTCTCTCTCTCTCTCTCTTTAAAAAAAAAAAAAAAAAAAGAAGTCATATATTTATAGTGGTACCATTCTGTGTAATTTCTCTTTAGCACCACTTGGCACCCTGGGTGTATAAACATGGAGAAGATGGACAGCTGGATTGATCCCATTCTGCCTTCTACTCTGTGTACATGTTCAGCTCTGTTCTTAAATTGTAAGGCTGGGATTACCTTTATATTCCTTGTGTCACCTGCATTTTTAAATATTGTAGGAAAAGCTAGCAATCAGACAGACAAGACTTGGGTTCATATCCCATCTCTGCTGCTTAATAGCTATAGATTCTTGAGGTAATAATTTTATCCGTTTAAAAACTGTTTCCAGGGGCTGGGGATGTGGCTCAAGCAGTAGCACGCTCTCCTGGCATGCGTGTGGCCCGGGATCGATCCTCAGCACCGCATACAAACAAAGATGTTGTGTCTGCCGAAAACTAAAGGAAATAAATATTTAAAAAAATAAAAATAAAAACTGTTTCACATTTGTGAATAAAGGTAATATCTACTTTGAAGAGTTGTATAAGGATTAAATAATGTAATTAAGCTCCTGGCATGTAACAGTAATTCAAAAAATAGATTTCCTTTCCTCTTTTACACCCATTTCAAAGGTCACTTTTAAGTGTTATCAATTCTTCGGCAAGATGGGTCAAAGTCAGAGTGGTGGTCATGGTCCTGGAGGTGGCAAGAAGGATGACAAGGATAAGAAAAAAAAAATATGAACCTCCTGTACCAACCAGAGTGGGAAAAAGAAGAAGAAAACAAAGGGACCAGATGCTGCCAGCAAACTCCCACTGGTGACACCTCACACTCAGTGCCGCTTGAAATTACTGAAGTTAGAAAGAATTAAAGATTATCTTCTCATGGAAGAAGAATTCATTAGAAATCAAGAACAAATGAAACTATTAGAAGAAAAGCAAGAGGAGGAAAGATCAAAGGTGGATGATCTGAGGGGGACCCCAATGTCAGTAGGAACTTTGGAAGAGATCATTGATGACAATCACGCCATCGTGTACACATCTGTGGGCTCAGAACACTATGTCAGCATCCTTTCATTTGTAGACAAGGATCTGTTGGAACCAGGCTGCTCAGTTCTGCTCAACCACAAAGTGCATGCCGTGATAGGAGTGCTGATGGATGACACAGATCCCTTGGTCACAGTGATGAAGGTGAAAAAGGCCCCCCAGGAGACCTATGCAGATATTGGGGGGTTGGACAACCAAATCCAGGAAATTAAGGAATCTGTGGAGCTTCCTCTCACCCACCCTGAATACTATGAAGAGATGGGTATAAAGCCCCCGAAGGGGGTCATTCTCTATGGTCCACCTGGCACAGGTAAAACCTTGTTAGCCAGAGCCGTAGCAAACCAAACCTCAGCCACTTTCTTAACAGTGGTTGGCTCTGAACTTATTTGGAAGTAACTAGGTAACGGTCCCAAACTTGTGCGGGAATTGTTTCGAGTTGCTGAAGAACATGCACCATCCATTGTGTTCATTGATGAAATCGATGCCATTGGGACCAAAAGATACGAATCAAATTCTGGAGGCGAAAGAGATTCAGCGGACAATGTTGGAATTGTTGAACCAGTTGGATGGATTTGATTCAAGAGGAGACGTGAAAGTTATCATGGCCACAAACCAAATAGAAACTCTGGATCCAGCACTTATCAGACCAGGTCGCATTGACAGAAAGATTGAGTTCCCCCTGCCTGATGAAAAGACTAAGAATCTTTCAGATTCACACAAGCCGGATGACACTGGCCGATGACGTGACACTAGCCGATGACGTAGCCCTGGACGATTGAATTATGGCAAAGGACGACCTCTCTGGTGCTGACATCAAGGCAATCTGTACAGAAGCTGGTCTGATGGCCTTGAGAGAACGTAGAATGAAAGTAACAAATGAAGACTTCAAAAAAATCTAAAGAAAATGTTCTTTATAAAAAACAAGAAGGCACCCCTGAGGGCCTCTATCTCTAGTGAACCATAGTTGCCTTCAGGAGTTTTCTTGACCCCTGAGAGGGTTGAGTTTGGGGAAGTTGCCCAGAAGAATCCACGTTCCTGTTGATTTTTATTAGCAAAACATCCTGTGTATCTTCTGGAGTACGACGTATAGGATGCCCATTGGGCACCTTCTCTTGGTCACTGTGCTGCTCTCTGCTTCCGAATAAAGCGTGCTCTTTCACAGACAAAATAAATGTTATAAATTCTTCAAAATTAAGAAAGCCTGGCATGGTGGAACATGCCTATAATCCCAGCAACTTGGGAGGTTGAGGCAGAAGGATTGCAAGTTCAAGGCCAGTCTCAGCAATTTAGTAGGGCCTAAAATTAGCAAGACCCTGTCTCAAAATAAAAAATACAAAGGGCTGGGGATGTGGTTCAGTAGTAAAGCATCCCTGAGTTCAATCCCCAGTATCAAAAAAAAAAAAAAAAGAGGGCGAGAGAAAATCATCATTTTCTACCTCATACCTAATGCCTATTAATATTTTTATTAGTGTGCATAACAGTTACATCACAATTATGCATCTGTTTTGCCCAATAGAGTGCCAAATTTCTCGTTGTATATTAGCCTTTAGTGCAGCATTTAGCATCCAAATACTCATTTAAAAGTTTATTAAACAAATTATGGCCCTTTTTAATCATCAGTAATCATTGCAAACTGTCAAATTGAAAGCTTTAAAAATTGACATTTAATATATCTTTATTCCCTCCCCTTTAAAAAAATATTGCACTCTGATAACTAATACTTTTTTTTTTTTGGTAGTTGTAAATGGACACAATACTTTTATTTTGTTTATTTAGTTTTACATTGTGCTAGGGATCAAACCCAGGGCTCACACAGGCTAGGCAAGCACTCTACCACTGAGCTACAACCCCAGCCCCAACTAATACCATTTTTGCTGGACAAAGCACATAGCTCTCCTACACCCAAGAACAATTCCAAAGAGCTGTCTGAAAGTAGCCAATAGGAAGTCATGTCTGGAATGTTTGTCTAGAATAGAACTGCTCCTAAACCTCAGGACATAGTAGTCATAGCCACAGCAACCTCTAGCTTATTAAGCCTCTAAGGAATAATATATATTTGTAGAATAGAAGACATTTGTTTCAGGCTGAAGGTGTAGCTCAGTGGTAGAGAGTTTGCCTTCCAAGCATGAGGCCCTGAGTTCAATCCCAGGACCACACATAAAGAAAGAAAGAGAGAGAGAAAAGACATCTGTTTCTAAGACCTCAGATATCTGCTGTCCCCTTATTCAATGTTTCTACCAATAACATCTCTCAGGGATCATAGTCATTTCAGTTAGTATTTAACCAGAATTAGTCAACCACTCTTTACTAAGTTCCTAGAATGTACAAGGCCCCATACTTGCCTGAATGTTGGACTGACTCCCATTATCCTAGATAACTTGCTTCTATGGCAGTGTATGTGGCTTAACAAAAGAAAACAAAACCTGCAGTCAGCCAGGTTTCTTAAAAGTGAAGTCACAGTATAATTATCATTCTTTTATGGTATGTTTATGTTCCCGGATACTAACTCATATGTTCTTTGTGATTTCTCGGAAGATTTCAGGGACATTTCAGCATCTCAAGTGCCCCTTAGGCAATCTACTTCTTAAAGAGTTCCAACAAATTGCATATTTTTATATGTGTGTCACTCTTTTTGGTTCATACTTAACTGTTTTGAAATTTTCTTAAGAATACCTTTTTACATGTTTTTCTTATACACCTTTGTAGTTAAATTTTACAGTCAGCATGACTTTAAAAAAAAGAAAAGAAAGAAAAAGAAACACAGAAAGTCTGTTATTTTTTTCCTTAAAATAAAATTACTTTTCAGGTTCATACATTTCTCATCAATAGTGGTGCTCTTTAAGTTAAACCTTTTTTTTTTTTTTTTTTTTTACTTATAGTACTGAAGATCGAACCCAGGGTTCAATTGAACTCACTCCACCACTGAGCTACACATCCCCCACTCCTTTTTCTTTTTTATTTTGAGACAGGGTCTTGCTAAATTGCCAAGGCTTTCCTTGAACTAGTGATCCTCCTGCCTCAGCCTCCCAAGTTGCTGGGATTACAGGATATGTCACCACACCCATTGTAAATGAGTATTTTAAAGAAAGTTGTGAAAACCTAAAGCACACATACATAATGTAAGTTATATTTTCCCTATGAAGTTTTAGAATGCCTAATTTTTACATATAAGAATATGTGAATTCACATCTGAGAAAATTTAGGGAATTAAAATATTTTAAATTTGTATAACTTCTTTCTCCCAAATGGTTTAAAATGCTTTCAAATCAATTATGTTATAGCACCCTACTCAGGAACAGGGGGATTGCAAGTTTGAAGCCAGTCTAAGCAACTTAGCAAGGCCCTGAACAACTTAGTGAGACCCTTTCAAAAAATAAAAAGAACTAGAAATGTGGCTCAGTGGTTAAACATCTCTGGATTTTTAAAAAAAAAATGCACTACTGTGGAAAATGAAGACTGTTTAAATCAAATTGCGGTGGCAGGGGTGATTTTTCTTTTTGATAAATTGCTATAATACTGTCTTGCTGGTAGCTGAAGGAGTTTCATATTTTCTTTGTTCTTTTTATTTTATTTTTTTTTTAAAGAGAGAGGGAGAAAGAGAAAGAGAGAGAATTTTAATATTTATTTTTTTAGTTTTTGGCAGACACAACATCTTTGTTTGTATGTAGTGCTGAGGATCGAACCCGGGCCGCACACATGCCAGGCGAGTGCACTACCACTTGAGCCACATCCCCAGCCCTCATATTTTCTTTAGACGTCATTAAGCACTACAGCTATCTCTTGCTATATGAATTCTGCCATTTTGCTAGCACTGATGTGGCTCTTGGGTCCCTACTTCATTAAAACTCTTAACTCCATTCATATTAATTTTTGTTACAAATCTTATAAAGGGGACGCTTTTAGGTATTTAGATCCACATTCTATTTAAGGCCCTAATATTTGGTTTTCATACACTGTCCAAGCCCATGATGGCCGCCATCTTGTATTGCTGTCACTCAAAGACTGGTGGCCCCTTTTTCCCAACATGGGCAATAAAAGAATCCTGTGATGGTCTTGTACGCATTTCACAGAAGTGACAACTCACTCTCAATTGTCCATTGTGTCATATGTTAACTCTCCTAAGATTTTAATTGCATAGAAGACACTTTCAGATTGTATTCCATAGACCATGGAATTTATACAGAACTTAGTAACTAGGTCAAAATTGTTTTGGTTTCTATAAGTATTTTGGCTTCTTCTTTAATTTTTTCATCATTTTTAAAATTACAAATACCTTTGTTGTATATTGTAAGTAAAAGTCTGTCTTATATGAAGCAATATAATATCTCATCATAAAAATATTTTCTTTGCATATATACCCTTTTAATTTTTATATCACATTTCACATCTATAATGGGTCATAGAGACCTGTCATTTCTACTTGTTGTTTTTAAAAAATGAAATGTATATTTTTCCAACTTCATTTTAGAAGTTTGCAGTAAATTTTCTTGTAACTTGAAGTATACTTCTCTAGAGCCAGGCACAGTGGCACACACCTGTAATCCCAGCAATTTGGGAGGCTAACGCAGGAGGAGCACAAGTTTGAGGCCAGCCTCAACAGCTTAACAAAGCCCTAAGTAACTTAATGAGGCCCTATCTCAAAATAAAAATTTTGAAAAAAGGACTGGGGTTGTAGATCAGTGGTAAAGCACCCCTGGGTTTAATCCCCAATTTTTAAAAAATGGGGGGGGGCGATATTCCTTCTGCTTTTTTATCAGTAAAGAACAAGTAAATGACCTCTTGCTAACCCTGTTTTATGACTCTTAGAATAGTAGCAGCTTATAACTAACCAAACAATTCTAGGGCATAAGGACACACAAACATATGCACATGCACACAGACCTTCAAAACTCTGAGATAAGTGTCTGGAAATGTGTAGTGGTCAGGAAAAAAACACCAGCAACCTGAGATAATCATGGTCATAATTGTCAGGGATCATATTGGCAGTATTTTGATATAAACTTACCAGTCATTGATCCTGTATCAAGAAGCTATGACTAAGAGGAAAATGCTAGGAATACAACATGGATACGGCATAGGCCAGCCACACTCTGCCGACTAGTACTCAAAGTGGAGGGCAGAGGTTAGAGACTGAAGTTGATGCTAAAAATTAACAAAATATGCATCAAAATCTATCCGATTATATTAAAACTATATAGTATAAATACTGCTATAGATGAATACTGTTTTAGAAGGAAAAACAGTACACTTGGTCAAAAAGCCAGGCATTATGGGGACATGATTGCCAGAAGGCAAAGATGGGCATCTAGTCAGAAATCCAAGGTATTTGGTAATGAGATGAGGTCAAGGGTCTAGGCAAAAGAGCAGAACAGAATCCAGTTCCCACACTCTGTTCTAAGTCAACAGTGGCAGTAGATTTCAGCTCAGGAGTCTACTTCAGTTCATTAACACTGGCTTCCTCTACCTGCATCACTGTTGAGGTGGACCTTAAGATCATATCCAGACTCAGAAAAGAATGCTTCACGTGGTTAGTTATGTCCCCGAGGCTATGACTGCACTGTTGTCTCTGTTTGCTATCACTTGTAAACACTGGAGCTCTCACTAAGCCTTCAGTCAGAAAGGTATAGTTCCCAAAGTGGTTGTCATCTCATCTCAGATGCATTAGAATACTGAGTAGGCAGACCTTGTCCTGTTCTGCCTTCGGCCAGGTCTTCTTTCTTTATTCTGTTCTGGACCCAGAACTTTTAATGCTAGGAAACAATCTAAGGAAAAGAATCAGGATGATGAAAGAATTCTTTTCAGTCATAAGAGAGATGAATGAACTGGAGATGTTTAGAGAAGATAAGGCTTAAAGAAAGATAAGAAATTAAAAAGAAGCAATAACAGCACTTGTTACACATGTCTCCAAAGACTGGGATTAAAACTGAAGGAGACACCTTTCATGTTGTTTTGTTTTGCTTTGTTTCCAGTTTGGGTCTTGATTCGTTTGGTTTTTTTTTTTTTTTTTTTTTTTTTTGTAATTTAGTAAGGAAATGTACTAATTTGGCTGATTTTTCAAACCTGAGGTCTGTGGCTATATGGTCTGAAGAGATGTGTTATTTTTTTAAATTGACATATAGTGTACACATTTATGAGGTATAGTATGTATAATTCAATACATGTATACAGTATGCACAGAGAGGATTTTTAAGGTGTGTATAGAAGTTAGGTTAAATGACTTGACGATCCCTTCCAGACTTGAATTATGTGTATCAAAGGCCTTGATAGAAGGCAACTGCATTGTTGTATAAATGATAGCTTTGAACCCAGAAAGACCTGCATTTGAATGCTAGTTTCACTTCTTAGTAGCTAAATGAACTTGGCTAAATTTCTGAGCCTTCTAAGACTGTTTCCTCATCTACAAAATTGAAATAATATCCATCTCTTGGCATTTGAGTGAAAATTAAGTTATTTCATAAAATACTTAATACAAAGACATTGTAAATACTCAGTGAGTGTTAATTCCTGTCTCCTGTCTTCCTCCCTCCAGACCTAAATCATTATACACTTCCCCTGAAGTGAAGAGACAATAGTAGGTGAGATTAGCCCATAAATGAGATCCAGCATTTAGATGAGGAGCTGTGGAAAAAAGCAGTTTACACTTGCACATATTGATATCATTCTCTGAGTGTTGCCTTAAAAAAATGTTGTTTGCTTTGATAAATATATATATTTAAGACTATGAGATGGATGGCTTTGAATAAAATACACATTTTACCATGGAGCACACCTGTAATTTCAGCTACTCTAGAGGCTGAAACAGTAGGATACCAAGTTAAAGGCCAACCTGGACAATTTATCCAGACCCTTTCTCAAAAAATGGGCAGGGAATATGGCGCCCTGAGGTTCAATCCCAGGACTACAAAAATAAAAATAAAAAAATAAATAGATAAGCTTTTTTGTTGTTGTTGTGCTGGGGATTGAACCCAGTGTCTCACCCATGATAGGTAAGAGCTCTACCACTGAGCTACATTCCCAACCCTTACCTATTTTTAAAATTGGGGGGATTTTTTTCCTGTTGTTTATGTTTTGGGTCTTGGGACTAAACCCAGGGGCACTTTATAACAGAACTATATCCCCAGTCCTTTTTATTTTGAGATAGCTAATTTACTGAGGGCCTTGCTAAATTTCCAAGGCTGGCCTTGAACTTGGGATCCTTCTGTCTCAGCCTCCCCAGTTGCTAAGATTACAGGCATGCACCCCATTTTTGTAATGTTAACCTGTTCAGAATCCCTCCCAAGCCCTGCTCAGTGGTGCATGCCTATAGTCCTCTCAACTCAGGAGGATGAGGCAGGAGATTCAAAACCTTAAAGCCAGCTTCTGCAATTTAGCAAAGCCCTCAGCAATGTAGCAAGACCCTGTCTCAAAATAAAAAATAAAAAGGGCTAGGGGTGTGGCTCACTGGTTAAACTCCCATGGGTTCAAACCCTGGTTTTAAAAAGAAAAATCCATTTAATATTCTTAACCTACCAAAAATCATAGCTTAGATTAATCTACCTTAAATGTGTTTAGAACGCTTATATCAGCATATTCTTTGAGTAAAATTATGTAACAGGAAGCCTATTATATATTAATGTGTCAAATATCGCATGTCATACTGAAAGTAAAATAACAGAATGGTTGTATGGGGACTCACCACTGACACATTTTTTAATACATTGGGCCTGAAGAATGGCAATTTCTGGTTGAATGGCACCTGGGGCACACTGCCATAGCCCAGTGTCACAAAAAAGTATTGGACCATATATCACTAGCCTAAGAAAAGATCAAAATTCAGAATTCAAAAATACAAAGTCCAGTTTCTACTGAATGCATACCTCTTCCATTACCATTAAGTCATAAAATCCTGTTGTAAATTTGGGGCTGTCTGTAAATGAAAGACCACTGGATAGTTTAAATGGATGGACTATCTGGTATGTGAATTCTGTCTCAATAATGTTTTTTGTTTTTGTTTTTTTTTACTGAGGATTGAACCCAGGGTCACTTTACCAGTGAGCTACATCCCCAACACTTTTTATTTTTTATTTTCAAACAGGGTCTCACTAAGTTGCTGAGGGCTTCACTGAGTTATTGAGGCTGGCCTAGTACTTGCAATCTTCCTGTCTCAGCCTCCTGAGTGACTGGGATCATAGGCATGCACCTCAGTTCCCAGCTAAATAAAGCTTTTTTAAAAATTTAATTGATAAAATGATGATAATTGTTGAAGTGAGTGAGTGATAGCAACAGGGCATTTAATATTGTTATGCTCTCTTATTGTCATGTATGTAAGAAATAAATAACAGAAAGAAAAAAAAATATTGCTGTGCACTCCACATACCGTGTCTTTGAAATTTCCATAATAAACCAGACATGGTGGCACACACCTCTAATCCCAGTCTCAGAAGGCTGAAATAGGAGGATCATGGGCTTGTGATATACTCTGTTGGTAGATTGCTTGCCTCTCAAAAGAAAAAAAAGGAGGATCACAAGTTCAAAATCTTGACAATTTAGCAAGGTTCTGACTAAAAGTAAAAAATAAAAAGAAATTACTGGAGATGTGATTCAGTGGAAGGGCACCTTGGGTTTAATTCCCAGTACCAAAAGGAAAAAAACAAGAAAATTTGCATAATGAAATACTTTTTTAAGATAACCTTTTAGATGAAGTTTATCCAAAATATGTGTGTACTTGGCTTAAAACAAGATTAGTTTTTACCTTGTGTTTCTGTAAGCAAGAGATATTAGAATTTTCTGACTTATTTGTTATGATGCGTTGTTATCCCTACATAAAAGCACTTCCATTTAACCTCCAGTGGAGCACATAGTTCGCATTATACTTGTCAGAGCTATTTTCATCAAGAAATGCTATCTATGTGTCCCCTTGCCAACATCTTTGCAGAGTTTACAACTTTGAGCAATTTATTGGCATCAACTATGCAATAGTGTTAAACAGCTGCTCTGCAGTTGAGCTGTTTTAATATGCCACCACTCTCTTCAAATAGTTAATATTAAATGACCAAGATATGTGCTTTGGAATTCAAGAAAGCAGTTTATCTCTCTCACAGAGACTGTACAGTAACCATCATCATCATCATCATAAGAATGCCCTTTCCTTTAACTCTTCCATTTTGAAAATGAGTTATGTCTGCAATATAACTTCTGTACTTTTGTTTTACTTTTATTCTGGATTTCCATTGTACAATCAGACACACTTCTTCATTTGTTAATATTAATGCATGATTTATTCATTCTTATAGTTATGATCATTTTGTGTGTGTGTGATATACTAGAATTACAACATATATTATTAACTTTTTTCAAAAAACTGGGGATTAAACCCAAAACCTTGCACATACAAAGCAAATGCTGAACCACTGAGCTAAATGCCCAGCCCTATTATCTTTTAAAATTAGTATAAAGGTTGGTAGAGTATTTATTTGCCTAGCATGTGCAAGGAATTGGGTTCAATCCTCAGCACTACAAAAAAAAATAGTATAAAAGCATATCTGAGTTAACTAATGATTATTATAATGATATTATAAATCAGGCTGTGTTATAGAATAATATCTAAAGATCTCAAGCAAGTGGTAAAGGAAAAGAAGACTGAAGCAAGGCACATTTGCAATATTTGAATTTTTACACTGAACAAGTAGTGCTTCTACAATTTTAAAATATTTGAGTTCTTAAAAATGTTTTTGGAAATGACTTTCTAAAATGGTGAGGCATCTGTCAGAATAGGCTAGGATGGGCCAGAATTAAGGGACTCCAGATAGGGGTGTTCCAATCTAATGTGGATTAGAACCCTCCACATTTGTCATTTGAGGGAGAGAATCTGCTTTCTTCCTAAAGTTCCTAGAGTGAAGCCCCTAGACAGATTGTCTTGTACACTATATTTAGAGAGACTGTACTTAACTGTGTCATTCAGATGAATGGCCTATGGCAGAAGAAAGAAAAAAAAAAAAAACATGTTGTCAGATTCTTCATTCATAAAGTGAACACAACTAAATACTAGAAGAAAATTGATAGTACAAAAGAAAAAGAAAATCAAAATACATAGAAACTGACCCCCTTACCCACAGGGCGAAAATGTCTGGAGCAGAAAATATCTTACAAACTATTGTAATTTCTTCAAAAAGATTTGAAAAAGTAATATTTCTATAAGAATCGGTGAACAACATTTATGATTTTTTTAAATGGCTAAAATCAAAGACACAAAGTTTTTATAAGTAAAAATGCCATTAGCTTGGTGGTGCACACCTACAACCCCAGCAACTAGGGAGGCTGAGGCAGAAGAATCACAAGTTCAAAGTCAACCTTAGTATCTCAGGGAGCCCTAAGCAAATTAGAAAGACCCTGTCTTAAAATAGAAATAAATAAATTAAGAGGGCTGGGGATGTAGCTCAGTGGTTCCCCTGGGTTTATTCCTCAGTAGCATATGTGTGTGTGTGTGTGTGTGTGTGTATCTCCATTAGAATGATATCATAAAAGTCAAGGAATCCACACCAACTCAGTCGTGCATACCTGAAATCCCAGTGACTTAGGAGACTGAGACAGAAGGATCTCAAGTTTGAAGCCAACCTCTGCAAATTAGCAAGGCCTTCAGCAAGAGCATGTCTCAAAAAACATTTTTTTTAAAGGGGGATGGAGTGGAGTGAATGGTGATAGAGCACAGTGGTAAATCACCACTAGGTTCAATCCTCATTACAAAAAAAGAAAGACTAGTAGTCAGGGAACCCTCCTAAACTTAGAAAAGTGTAAAAAGATGGAAATAAATATGAAAAAGTAAATTAAATAGAAGATAGCAAAACAAAAGAAAGTACAAGGAAGTAAGATTCAGATGCATCATAGTTCTCAGAAATTTATTTTAGAAGACAAACAGGTAATACTGTCAAAGCACAATATTTTCCATAATACTTTCAGAAATTCATAAAGTGTATGTTATTCAATAACACAGTTTGTAAGAAATAATTGAACTTGCCAAGATGTACAAAATTATTTTTTTCAGAATAATGACTGCACATTAATCTTTAAAACAGTCAGTAGAAAATTGATCCCATTAAACAGTGTGATTAAGAAGCTAGGCAGGTACCAAAAAAAAAAAAAGAAGAAGAAGAAGAAGCAGCAACTAAATGATCTTAGGTAATAAAAAAAAAATTGATTGTTTTTATCAATGAAAAAAGAACAAGGCAGAAACTCCAAGCAGAAGAAAATGTCTATAATAAAGTCAAGGTGTAAATAGGAACCTAAATAAATGCCATGATTTTAAGCAATTGATGAGTATAAGAAAAAGAATCCAGTTGAACTTGACATTCTTCTTTGAACATCATAGGTTCTGCATCTAATCACATACTGCTCTGCAATAAATGGTATTTACAAATCATTAGACACTTCTACAAATACATATACAGACCAATCAGCAAACAACAGACATAGAAGGGAAAAAGCAGAATCAAAGGGAAATGAGGCCAGGTGCAGTGGCTCACTCCTGTAATCCTAGCAGCTTGGAAGGCTGAATCAGCAGAATCACAGGTTCAAAGCCAGCCTCAGCAACTCGGCAAGGCCCTAAGCAACTTAGCAAGACCCTGTCTCAAATAAAAAAGGTCAGGGGATGTGGCTCAGTGGTTAAGTTCCTCAGGATTCAATCCCCAGTACCAAAAAAGAGAGAGAGTGTAAGACAGAAGACAAGAAAAGGTAGGGAAATAAAATACAAAACTCAAGTTTAAACAGTAAGACCAGAGTCATAAATAGAAGAGGGAGCCAGCAACCAGTAGACAGACCAAAGGATAAAAACAAAGCAGATTAGGAACAATCCAGAAAACTGTCAAGATGACTTCATCTTACCAAAAGATTCTGTTTTATAGGACAAATACATTTTCTAATTCTGGTGTATTGTGTTGTTTACTATTGTTTGTTTTCTCAGTTTATGATTGGCATCTTGTGAATAATGATGATTTCATTGTAATAGTAACATTAAGTAGGGAAAAACAATTTATGCCCAAAACATAGATAAAACATATTTAAATACTTCCATGGCTAAGATGACCCAACATTGTAAAGAAGCCAGTTCTTCCTCGTTTGTTTTTTTTTTTTAATTTGGCATAATCTAATACCTATCTCCAGAAATAATCTAGAAAAATACCTCAGTCATTAAGCACTAAAACAGTGTGACGTGATACATGAATAGACCATTGGAACAGAGTTTAAAGTCTAGAAATAAATCATATACTTATGGAAGTTTAGCACATGATAAAGATAGCATCAGTAGAGAAAAAAACACTCTCAGTACACGATGTTGTTACAGGATAGTCATCTTGGGAGGAAATGTGTTGAATCCATTCCTTTCACCATGAGCCAGGATAAATTTCAAACAGACTGAAGATCTAAATGTTTATAAAAGTGAAGGAAAAAAAGAAAACATAAAAATTAAGGGAAACATGCAGAATGTCATAAAAGAAAATCGACATGTTAAGCTACATTATAATCAGAAGTTTTGCATAGCGAAAAAAAGACATAAACTAAAAAAATTGCCACTCAATGATATAGGGCTAATTTCCCTTGAATGAGCAGAATCACAGGTTCAAAGCCAGCCTCAGCAACAGCTCCTTGAAATGTATAAGAAAATGACCATTCACCCAGCAGAAAAATAGGCCAAGGAGATCAACAGAAAAGGAAATATCCTTAAATATATGTAAAGCTGCAAAATAAACATACCTAAATACTTTTCATACTGGCAGAAATCCAAAAAGGTAACACAAGCATACATTTTATCAATTAGCAAACTGAAGCTTATTGAACCAGAGGAGGCTGCCTAAGTTTACCCAGTTAATAATAGCATAAAAAACAAATGTGTCAGGGCTGGGGCTGTAGCTCAGTGGTAGAGCACTTTCCTCACACATGTGAGGCACTAGGTTCAATCCTCGGCACCACATAAAAATAAATAAATAAATAAATGGTATTGTGTCCATTTAAAAAATTAATAATAGGGGCTGGGGATGTGGCTCAAGCGGTAGCGCGCTCGCCTGGCATGCGTGCGACCCGGGTTCGATCCTCAGCACCACATACCAACAAAGATGTTGTCTCCGCCGAGAACTAAAAAAATATATAAATATTAAAAGTTCTCTCTCTCTCTCTCTCTCTCTCTCTCTCTCTCTCTCCTCTCTCACTCTCTCTTTAAAAAATAATAATAATAATAATAGATGTGTCTTTGATTTCTAGCCTAATACTGAAATATTCTACTACATGTGCTTGACTCTCTGTGTGTTCAGTATATGATGGCATTATAGGTATTAGTTAAAGTGGCATTTTCTTTATACAAATTTTCCATTGATATAAAAGGGATCCAAACATAATAAAACTTAAAAATGTGTTCTAAATGTTATTTTGGTATCCACTCTAGCTTTATATGATCCTAATAGGGATTTTACAGAATCTTCTTGTTTTTAAAGTCTTCCTTACCTGGATTTCAGAAACCGTGCTAATACTACTAATACTGTCAGATGAACAAAAATACTGCTGTGATCCTAAAACTCCAAATTGGGGTTATCCTACTCTGAATAAGGCAAAAACATGAATTTCCCTTCTAATCTCCTGACTAGCGTCAAGGGTGATCTGCAGGCTGGACATGGTAGCACACACCTATAATCTCATGGACTTGGGAGGCTGCGGCAAGAGGATCACAAATTCAAGACCAGCCTCAGCAACTTAGTAATAAAAATAAAGATAAAAATGTCTCAAACAAAGGACTGGGGATGTGGCTCAGTGGTTAAGCGCTTCTGGATTAAATTCCTAGTACCAAACAATGGGTGATCCGCATCCTATACCTGCTCTGACGCCAGCCACAGAAGAAAGCCTCCTCTAGGACACTTGGGGGCCAAAGCCCTCTGCCTCCCACACTCTCAACTCCTTCCCTTTTTCTTTTCTCATCACCATCCCCTCTCCCCTAACAAATATAACCTCTAACTAACCTCTCCTTTACTGTATTTATCTGTAAAATGCCAGTACATTGTGTTCAAGATAATTTTTTTCCAATTATTTCATGTCAAGACAAAAAAGTTATGGCTAGTGAAAAGATGTTATTTCCGATAGAAAGTTCATTTGCAAGATGGTAGTGCAGGGGGGAGTCTCATGAAAATAAAAGGGAAACCAATGAAATAGAGAAGGGGAACCAAGGGGGAGGAAGAAGATGAGAGAAAAAGAGGGGGAGAAAGTTCTTCATTTGATAGGCTGGGACCTCATCTACCCTTCCTTTCTGATTATTTTGGTGAATAGAACAGGAGCTAAAATAAAATCTACCATAACACCAGACGTGATTAACAGTGACTCAGTATATAACTTCACTGTAGAGGAAAACATAAATAATATAATCTTGGAAGGGAAAAAAGGGGGCCTTTAAAAGGCCTAAACAATAGTATATGAGTTTGGTAATTTCCGAAACTATGCATATTCTCATGTGCTTTGACCAAGCCAACCCAGCACTGCTTCTTCCAGCTCCTCTCCTGGCCCTAAAATCTATTAAGGTTATGTGGCTTAAACTCAGCGGCTCTGTTTTAAAATACCCACTCAAGCTAGATGGTTCTAAATAGAACTAATGACAGCCAGAAAAGAAAGGCCTGTAGGAACTTGCTCTGACACAGAGCTAATGTCTATAAACAGATTAGTAGCAGAGAACAGAGTATCTTTCTATTGCCATAAGGTTTGTGTCTTGGCATGAAGATGAAATAAAATAATAGGAAAAAATTACCTAGTATATAGCCCATCACTACTCTGCAGATAAATAAGGTAAAGGAGAGTTTAGTCTGTCATCTCTCCATATATTTGTGTTTAATGAATCATTTTAGTAATTAAGTATTGTGCTAATGTTTGTCTCAGAGGGGAAATAATGCACAGAGTAGACTTGCAAGAAGGAATGGGTGAAAATTCTGATCTGAATTCGTCAACAAGTTTAGCAACAATGGGCAACTGAAGGGCTGAGGAGATGGCTCAGAAGTATAGTCCTTGCCTAGCATATGGAAAGATCTGGGTTCATTTCCCAGCACCACAAGAAAGAAAGTAACTGAAGCCATTAATCATTTGTAAAAGGATAAGGGAATAAAACAAGTAAACAAATCCTGAAGTATGTTTTTAAACTTACTGTTTGAACTGGTGATTAGTAGCCAAGAAAAAACTATTTGGGGTTCTTTTTTTTTTTTTTTCTACCATCTTCATATATGATTTCATAAGGACTTGGTATAGTTTAAAAGGGAGAAACAAATATTAAACATCTAAATGATCTACACGCTGTGGGATCGGGCTCCAAATTCCTCAATAGGACACCCATAGCGCTAGAGTTAACAAATAGAATCAACAAATGGGACTTACTCAAACTAAAAAGTTTTTTCTCAGCAAAAGAAACAATAAGAGAGATAAACAGGGAGCCTACATCCTGGGAACAAATCTTTACTCCACACACTTCAGATAGAGCCCTAATAACCAGAATATACAAAGAACTCAAAAAATTAGACAATAAGATAACAAATAACCCAATCAATAAATGGGCCAAGGACCTGAACAGACACTTCTCAGAGGAGGACATACAATCAATCAACAAGTACATGAAAAAATGCTCACCATCGCTAGCAGTCAGAGAAATGCAAATCAAAACTACCCTAAGATACCATCTCACTCCAGTAAGATTGGCAGCCATTAGGAAGTCAAACAACAATAAGTGCTGGAGAGGATGCGGGGAAAAGGGCACTCTTGTTCATTGCTGGTGGGACTGCAAATTGGTGCAGCCAATTTGGAAAGCAGTATGGAGATTTCTTGGAAAGCTGGGAATGGAACCACCATTTGACCCAGCTATTCCCCTTCTCGGTCTATTCCCTAAGCCCTAACAAGAGCATGCTACAGGGACACTGCTACATCGATGTTCATAGCAGCTCAATTCACGATAGCAAGACTGTGGAACCAGCCTAGATGCCCTTCAATAGATGAATGGATTAAAAAAATGTGGCATTTATACACTATGGAGTATTACTCTGCATTAAAAAATGACAAAATCATAGAATTTGGAGGGAAATGGATGGCATTAGAGCAGATTATGCTAAGTGAAGCTAGTCAATCTTTAAAAAACAAATACCAAATGACTCCTTTGATATAAGGGGAGTTAACAAGGACAGGGTAGGGACGAAGAGCTTGAGAAGAATATTTACATTAAACAGGGATGAGAGGTGGGAGGGAAAGGGAGTGAGAAGGGAAAGTGCATGGAAATGGAAGGCGATCCTCAGGGTTATACAAAATGTCATATAAGAGGAATGGAGGGGTAAGACAAGATAATACAAATGGAAGAAATGATTTACAGTAAAAGGGGTAGAGAGAGAAAAGGGGAGGGGGGAGGGGAGGGAAGGGGAGGGGAGGGGGGATAGTAGAGAATAGGACAGATAGCAGAATACATCAGACACTAGAAAGGCAATATGTCAATCAATGGAAGGGTAACTGATGTGATACAGCAATTTGTATACGGGGTAAAAGGGGGAGTTCATAATCCACTTGAATCAAACCGTGTAATATGATGTATTAAGAACTATGTAATGTTATGAACGACCAATAAAAAAAAAATGTAAAAAAAAAAAAAAAAAAATGTCATTGGGATTTTTGGTAGAATCTGTATTGAATCTGTAGATTGCACTGGATGTACAGATATACATTTTTTAACAATAGTCTTTGAATCCATGAACATTGGTATCTTTTCATGTATTTGTGTCTTCTCTAATTTCTCTTATCAATAATTTGTCAGTTTTAGATTAAAGTTTTTAGTTTTTAAAAAAATAAATAAATAAATAAATAATCTAAACAACAAATGTGTAGAAAACACACCACACCAATTACCTCCCAGTCTCTGGGTGTGAGATACAGGTATCACACAGGCGGATGCTCCACAGGTGATTCCAATGTGCAGACAATGTGCAGAACCATTAGAGTATAGTTGTCATACTAAAAGTAATGTCAAATCTGTGATTGTAAGATCCATGTGTGTGATGATTGTACATTAATATTTTGTTGTCTTTACAACTTTCCTCATTTATGTAGTATAATTACATCAAATATTTCTTCTACTTAAAGAAAAGTAAGTAAATATTTTAACATCAATCATTATTTGTCTCTTTGCCAAAATCATACTTGTCATTTTCTTGTTTTCGTATATCAACAGGAATTGGCAGCAATGAAACAGATTCTCATTAGTATGCGTAGTAAACAATCTGAAAACAACTTACTTCTTACTAAAACAGAATCAAAAAATCTGACAAAAAATGAGACATCAAAGACTTTGAAAATGCCTAAAGAACATGAAGACAATATATTTATACCCAAGCCAACACTCTTTGTAAGTACAATTAAAAATATGTATAATATCATTTCTGATTTTCACTAAATATATTGTAGTTAAAATTTTTCTTCTCATTCATGTTGGCTTTAAACTAATTTTAATAGTTTTATGCAAGGGCCTTGAAAGATCTGAATTCATCCTTTTTTTCAGTGTGTATCTTATCTCTCTTACAGATGATACTTGGATTTTATGTTTCTAGTTAACATATTGGACTCGCCCAGAAATTATCCTAAATGTGACACTTTCTTTCCCCCACCTCTAGGGACTAATTATAGGGGAATCAGAAATGCATTGTGTATAATGTTGTCATTTATGTAAGAATAAAAAGGCTGAAAAATAGCACCTGTTCCCTCTTATTTGTAAAATAATATATTTTGTTCTGAGTCCCTCATGAAGTATAAAACCAATCATATTAACATAAACTGAAATGCATTGTTAGGTAGAAATGTATATGCACAGAAATTAGTCAAAGAAAAAGAAATAAGTAAAGTTTGTATTAAAAGAGAAATTAAGAAATATTAAATTATATACTTAAATAATAAATGGAGATAAAAAAGCAACAGAATCAAAATAGTAACATTATTAAATATTTTACTTCTATATGGCTTCCCAGTTACGCCTTCATTTCTCAGTGATTTTTACCTTCTGAACATAGAGAATCAAAGCCAGAAAGATTTTCTCTGATATTCTGATTCAGTGAGTCTCCAAAATTTTAATTTTTAAAAAATTCCCTACTTGAGCATAACAATAAGTATGGGAACTTCTGATCTAACGCATTTCATTATACATGCAGATAATGCTACTCAACATCATGATTGTGTAACTCAACCTCCTTTTTATTTTTTTAATCTCATTTTTTAATAAATGAGAGAAAGTTGCGATCTCAATCAAATAAAGAACAGTTGTAAGGATCCACGCGGCAGTAATGGAAACTAAGCTGACAGGAAAGAGAAAGCAAGAAACTTCTGCCGACCAGCCTGGACACAAGGCAGCTCCAGGGATTCAGCAGCCCTGTCCTGGATCTTTTCCTCTGCAGTACATCAGCTTCTCTTTGTTTCTCTCCTGGTTTCTGCTTACTCACAGTTTCCACTTCCTCATTGCCTTGTTCATGGCCCTTGTCTTGAGACATCTTTCTGTGCATCCTTTCCATATCTGCTGTCTTGGAACCTAGCTTTTGCTGCATTTTTCAGGACCAAGAATCACATTGGTGCAGCTCCCCCTCACTGGGTGGTACTGTCTTTTGGGCGAGACCTCCTAAAATCATTAGTCAGCCAGCAGAATGACTGCCCTTACTGGTGAACAGGGTCGCATGGTACCAAATTTAGCTGCTTAGTGTCAGTTTTTTAGGGGATTGTATGGCTAGGTTTTCCTCAGAAAGTGGGCTGGGATTATGGTGACTGTTATATTGTAATCTACAGGAAGAAGGCAGACCAAATGCATAAATAATGAGAAAATAAGCTCCAATGAAAACCACAAGATAGAGTCGAATATTTAGAACTTATCACAACTCTCCCAGCCAGGTGTGGTGGTCCACACCTGCCATCCCAACAACTCTGGAGGCTGAGACAGGAAGATTCCAACTTTGAGGCCAGTCTGGGCAACTTAAGGAGACACAATATAAAAATAAAAAGTTAGAAGGCTGGGGAGGTAAATTAGTGCTAAAGCACCCCTGGGTTCAGTCCCTAGTACCAGAGGGAAAAAAATCCCTGATCTGCTTTTTTGGAACCTTCTCTGTTCCAAGCAGTAATAACCTACTCCTTTTGAACCTGCTTTTCCACATTTCTGACTTTAACTTGGTAACCTGGTTGTGATTTCCTGAAATCCCGAGTGCAGCCAGTACATGAATAAGAGTAAGATTTCCCAGTACCTCAAGATCAGGTTATGCAGTGAGGATAAAACTTAAGAAGAGTCACTATATGAAGTGTTAATTAGGTTGTTTTCATGTTTTCTTTTTGCTTATCTGCATTTTCTATTTTGTTTTCTGATAAAGTTTATTATAATAAGGGAACATTTTCAAAGAGGTTTATGAGTTTATCTGCTCTCATTAAAACTGAGAGGTGGGCTGGGGATATAGCTCAGTTGGTAGAGTGTTTGCCTCACATACACAAGGCCCTAGGTTCAATCCCCAGCACTGAAAAAAAAAACAAACAAAAAAACTGAGAGAGGGCTGGGGATGTGGCTCAAGCAGTAGCGCGCTCGCCTGGCATGCGTACGGCCCGGGTTCGATCCTCAGCACCACATACCAACAAAGATGTTGTGTCCGCTGAGAACTAAAAAAAAACTGAGAGGTGATACTGTAGACCTTTCAAATCAAGATTATGTACTAATGCAAAGTTATTAAGTGGACCAGGTGGTGGCACACACCTATAATCCCAGCATCTCAGGAGGCTGAGGCAGAAAGATCATGAGTTTGAGGCCAGCCTCAGCAATTAGTGAGACCCTAAGCAACTTAATGAAACCCTGTCCCAAAATTTTTTTAAAGGGGGTGGGGGGCTGAGGATGTGAATCAGTGGTAAAGAGACCCTGGATTCTATCTCTAGGACCCGTAAGAATTAGTAATGAGGTTTATATAATTAATACACTCTCAGCCTGTTTTTATCTGTAAATTAGTAGCAAATTATATGAAATTCATTCTGGACTTTCTGTTCTAAAACATTCTGTGATTCACTTTGGATATCAATTTTATGTATTTGTTTGTTTGTTTATTTATTTGCAGTGTTGGAGATTTAACCCAAGACCTCATATATACTAGACTGATCAGTTTTTTATATTCTACTGCTTAACTATACCACCAGCTCTATTTTTTATTTTGAGACAGTCATTAAGTTGCCCAGGCTGGCCTTGAACTGGCAATCCTCCTGCCTCAGCCTCCTGAGTAGCCGTGATTATTGGCATGCCCCACCACACCTGACTATCTTTTCAATATTCTCAAGTTTCCCTGACAATACTTGTATTTTCTAAATTGTTAATAACAAGGAATTTATGATGCAAGTACTTGAAATAAGATACAATCATTTCATAATCTTATGGTTTTGTGACTAAAATGGAAACATTTCTAATTTACTTCCGGATCCTTTGGCTAACATTTGTTGTTGGTATTTTTTTTAATTTGTTCTTTTTAGTTATATATGACAGTAGAGTCTATTTTGACATATTTATACAAACATGGAATATATCTTATACTAATTAGGATCCCAGTCTTGTGGATGTTCATGATGTTGAGATTCACTGTGGAGTATTCATTTGGTACATAGGAGAATTATGTCAGATTCATTCCACTGTGTTGTTGGCATTTTAATTGATATTAAATTCAAAGATAGATGAATGAGCTGGGCATAGAGGCTGAGGCTGGAAGATGGTGCGTTCAAAGCCAGCCTCAGCAATTTAGCAAGGCCCTGAGTAACTCAGTAAGATCCTGTTTCTAATTAAAATATTAAAAAGGGATGGGGATGTGGCTCAGTGGTTAAGTGCCCCTGGGCAGTACCAAAAACAAAAAAAGATGGATGAATGCACGCATTTTGTTTGGGGGGGCGGGGAGTGCCAGGGATTGAACCCAGGGGTACTTAACCTCTAAACTACATCCCCAGTCCTTTTTATGCTTTATTTTTGAAATAGGGTCTTTCTAAGCTCCTAAAGGCATTGCTAAGTTTCTGAGGCTGTCTTTGAACTTGCAATCCTCCTGCCTCAACCTCCCAACTCACTGGAATTACAGGTCTGCACCACCACACCCAGCAAATGCATGCATATTTATCCATTGAAAATATGAGGGAAGGGGCTGGGGATGTGGCTCAAGCGGTAGCGTGCTCGCCTGGCATGCGTGCGGCCCGGGTTCGATCCTCAGCACCACATACCAACAAAGATGTTGTGTCCGCCGAGAACTAAAAAATAAATATTAAAAAAAAAAAAAAGAAAATATGAGGGAAAAGATTTGCTCCCAAGATGTAAGCTTTCTATTCATCTCACAGATTGTTTCTTTTGCTGAGAAAAAAACTTTTTAGTTTGAGTTCATCCCATTTATTGATTCTTGATTTTAATTCTTGTGCCACAGGAGTCTTATTAAGGAAATTGGGGCCTAATCCCACATAATGGAGATTAGGGCCTCCTTTTTCTATTAGACGAAGAGTCTCTGGTTGTATTTCTAAGTCCTTGATCCATTTTGAGTTGAGTTTTGTGCATGTAAGAGATAGGAGTTTAATTTCACTTTGTTGCATACGGATTTCCAGTTTTCCCAGCACCAATTGTTGAAGAGGCTATCTTTTCTCCAATGCATGTTCTTGGCACCTTTGTCTAATATAAGATGATTATAGTTTTGTGGGTTGGTCTCTGTGTCCTCTATTTTGTACCATTGGTCTATCAGTCTGTTTTGGTGCCAATACCATGCTGGTTTTGTTACTATTACTCTGTAGTATAGTTTAAGGTCTGGTATAGTGATGCCATCTGCTTCACTCTTCTTGCTAAGGATTACTTTAGCTATTCTGGGCCTCTTATTTTTCCAGATGAATTTCATGATTGCTTTTTCTATTTCTATGAGGAATGTCATTGGAATTTTGATCAGAATTGCATTAAATCTGTATAGTGCTTTTGGAAGTATGGTCATTTTGATAATATTAATTCTGCCTATCCAAGAGCAAAGTAGATCTTTCCATCTTCCAAGGTCTTCTTTGATTTCTTTCTTTAGGGTTCTGTAATTTTCATTATATAGATTTTTCATCTCTTTCGTTAAGTTGGACTCCCAAGTTTTTTGTTTGTTTGTTTGTTTGTTTGTTTTGAAGCTATTGAGAATGGGGTAGTTTTCCTCATTTCCCTTTCTGAGGATTTGTCACTGATATTCAGAAATGCCTTTGATTTATGGGTGTTGAAGTTAGCCAATCCCAAAAAAACAAATGCTGAATGTTTTCTTTGATATAAGGAAGTTGATTATAGTGGGGTAGGGAGAGGGAGCATAGGAGGAATATACAAGCTCTAAATAGGGCAGAGGGGTGGGAGGGGAAGGGAGGGGGCATGGGGTAATTAATGATGGTGGAATGTGATGATCATTATTATCCAAAGTACATGTATGAAGACACGAATTGGTGTGAGTATACTATGTATACAACCAGAGATATGAAAAATTGAGCTCTATATGTGTAATAAGAATTATAATACATTCAGCTATTATAGATAGATAGATAGATAGATAGATAATAGATAGATAAGTTTTTTTTAAAAAAAAAGAAAGAAAATATGAGGGAAGCACACACAAAACTACTATTAACCAGGCAGTGGAATTGGAACAGACCTATCATAAAGGAGAGAGAAATAAGGGCTTGACATTTTTACATGCTTATGAATACTTTGTAGAGTGCATGTGATATTTACTTATATATGAAGACAAGTCTAAAAGGTGCCTTTTATAGAAAACCTGTAGTCAATGAAATCATAGGTGACACCAACAAAGACTAGATTAAACCACAGAATATAAGCGCCTTAAGGACAGAAGTTCAGCGCATAAACAAAGCAGATACTCAATAAATATTTGCTGAGAAGGAAAAAAAGCAGTTACTTGTCTCTCTCATTTGGTTATCTCTTAGCTCCTCAAACTCTATCCTGAGAGCGGACATTAAACTGGGCCACAGGGAAGTGAAAGCAGCAACTCCAAGATATAGTGAGGACTACTTCTGCCACCAGCACAACCACTTCAGTTGCTCTCATTCACAAACACCCAGTTCATTCCCACTAATCATCTGCTTTTTCTCTCAAGGTAGCTTTTAGCTGAAGTAGGCTTTTTGTCTAGCCTCTTTTTTAGAAAAACCTGGAACTGTTCTAATCCCTGTAGAGCAACTTTCCCTTTTCCTTCCTAAACACCATGTAAACATCTTTCTAAGCATTTTTCACTGGTTTTCTGCTGCCTCTTATTCCAAAATGTCATCATACCTGGGATTCTCATCGTTGTCACTGTTTTCTTAATTCCTCAATCATTCTTAGCCTTTTCTCCAAGTAGACTGTAAGCGTTAAAAACAAAAAAGAGCCTTAGGCTCCAAGTAAGATAGGGAACGAATGACAGTGCGCACCAGTGTATAAAGGTGAATTACAGTGAGTTGGTGACGGAGTGCAGATCTTGACTTGGATTGGTTTACTTGTTGGAGTAAATTAAGTTTATGTAATTAATACAGAACTAGTACATGAACCACACGTTTCTCTAGAGGTGCTTTAGAAAGATGTGTGTAGTCATCTGGAAGAAAGAAAATATTCAGATAAGTACAATTCAGTTCAACAGGTGTGTACTAACTGATATAAGAATCTACACTAGGTATGACAGAATATTTGATCATTAGATGGGTCTGTTTTAAAGATGCTGCTTCTTGCTGGGCAGGGTGGCACATGATTGTAACTCCAGTGATTCAGGAGGCTAAAGCAGGACATTCACAAGTTGGAGACCAGCCTCAGTAACTAAGTGAGACTCCATCTCAAAATAAAATAAAAAGGGTAGGGAGTTGGACACAGTGGTACATGCCTGTAATCCCAGGGGCTCTGGAGGCTGAGGCAGGAAGATCGCAAATTCAAAGGTAGCCTCAGCAATTTAGTGAGGCCCTAAGCAACTCAACAAGATCCTGTTTCTAAATGAAATATAAAAAGGCCTGGGGATGTGGCTCAGTGGTTAAACACCCCTGGGTTCAATCCCCAGTACCAAAAAATAAAAAGGCTAGAATGTAGCTCAGGGGTAGAATGCACCTGGGTTCAATCCCTACTACGGCAACAACAACAAAATTGATGCTGTTCCTCTATATTCAAGAACAGGAAACAAATACGATAGTGTTAAATGAAATTGGATGGCCTATTTTATAGGAAATATAAATTGTTTATGAAAATTCAAAGAAACAATAGATACTATGGTGTTGGCAGACTCAGGCTATCTTATCAGAAAGAAAGAATTTGAGCTAGGCTTTAAAGAATGTATAGTATTTTGTCAGATTAAGATAAGAATTAGAAATTCCAAGGGCAAAGATAATACTACTTTTACAAAATATTTTGTAACTTGTGATCCTGTTATTTAGGAACAGGATGTCTAGTGTGTGTTTTCTGTATCTAGAGTTTTCTTGTTTCTTACTACATTCTTATGTCTGCCTTTAATCATTTCACCACTCATTGATACTTTCCCTTAAGACAAAAGGAAAATAAAAGTAGATAGGTTATAAATAGTCAAATTAATAGAGACTGAAGATGGAATGATGGTTGCCAGGGACTGCGGGGCAATGGGGACGCATTGTTTAAGGGAAAGAGCTTCAGTATGCAAGATGAAAGAGTTCTGTGGAGGGGTAATAGTGTAAGTGTACTTAATGCCTCTAATTTATACATTTAAAAATGATTAAGATGGGGCTGTGGCTCAGTAGTAAAGTGTTTTCCTGGCAAAGGAAAGTCCTGGATTCAATCCCTAGATTGGGAGGTAGAAGGGATACAGTTGAGATTGTGCATTTTATGCGATGTTTATTTTAATTTTTTGAAAAATTTTAGGTACTGGGGCTGGAGATGTGGCTCAAGCGGTAGCATGCTCGCCTGGCATGCGTGCGGCATGGGTTCGATCCTCAGCACCACATACAAACAAAGATGTTGTGTCCGCCGAGAACTAAAAAATAAATATTAAAATTCTCTCTCTAAAAAAAAAAAAAAAAAAAATTTAGGTACTGTAGAATGGTTATAAAAAGTTTTGTTTTTTGAGTTTTTTGATTATAAAAAGTTTTGAATGGTTATACAAAGTTTTATTTGGGTTTTTTTTTGGGGGGGGCGGTTGTTTGGGTTTTAGGTTTTGTTTTTTTTGTTTTGTTTTTTCCTTTTTTTTTTTTTTTGTTGATATTGAGGATTGAACCCAGGGGCGCCTAACCACTGAGCCACATCCCCAGCCCTTTTTATTTTTTATCTTAAGACAGGGTCTCACTAAGTTGCTGAAGCTGGCTTTGAACTTTCAATCCTCCTGCCTCAGCTTCTCAAGCTACTGGGATTACAGGAGTGTGTCACCATGCCCAGCTTATTATTTGTTAGTAAAGAAAAGTTTATGCTGGCTGTGGTGGTGCGCACCTGTAATTCCAGCAACTGAGGAGGCTGAGGCAAGAGGATCACAAGTTCAAAGCCAGCCCGGGCAACTTACTTGAGACCCTGTCTCAAAAGAAAAAATATAAAGGGCTGGTAAAGTGGTAAAGTGCCCCTGAGTTCAGTCCCCAGTACTCCAAAAATAAAAAGTTTATAATTTCATCAAAAATAGGATTTTTGCTAGGTATACTGGTACACACCTGTAATTCCAGCAGCTCGGGAGGATCCCAAGTTCAAAGCCAACCTCAGCAACAGCGAGGTGCTAAGCAACTCAGTGAGACTCCGTCTCTACAATAAAATATAAAATAGGGCTGAGGATGTAGCTCAGAGGTCAAGTTTCCCTGAGTTCAATCCCTGGTACAAAAAAAAAAAAAAAGAATTTAGTAATTATTTGTAATATACTAATATAAATGAGTACAACTGGATGTATTAAGATTAGTGACACGGGTGCTGCATGGAGGTAGTATTGTTTCTTACACTAGAATAAATGACCTTTGCTAGTAGATTAAAGGTACTCTAGCCACCCCAGGCATTGGGGACTGAGGGAACCAATAGCTCAACATACCTATAACACTTTCTTGTCACATTCATGTTTGGAAGCTATGGAATCTAGACTATTTGTTTGGAATCTAGAATTATCTCACCAAAATTATAACCAGACCTCAAGACACCTCTGTGTACATTGACATTTTTAAAATATTGTTTTCAGTTTTTAGTATCAAGAATACTAATTTTAACCTCCTTCCTAAGGTAATTTAGCTTGCAAACTGTTAGAATAAGGGATTTTTTAATTTCTATTTTTATTTCTTTTTGGAACCAGGGATTCAATCAAGGGGCACTCAACCACTAAGCCACATCCTCAGTTTTTTGTTGTTGTTTGTTTTTTGTTTTTTTGTTTTTGAGACAGGGTCTTGCTAAGTTGCTTAGGGCCTTGCTATGTTTCTGAGGCTGGTCTTGAACTTGTGATCCTCCTGGCTCAGCCTCCTGAGCCACTGGGATGACAGGTGTGGCAATAAGGAATTTCTAAGTGAGCATGAAATTAGGGCAATGAGTGTCATATGATCCGATACTCTCCATGCAGTTGGTGTAAAGCTGCATCAGCCATCCTATACTCATTGAAGTTGAGCCCTATGTGGGGACTTAAAAATATTTATATATTTGAATATTAGTCTATAACTTTTTTGGAAGACAAACATAGTCTTTCTTTTCCTAAGTGTACCAGTTAAATGTTAATTCCAGGAGTAGTCCACCCATCTTTTTTTTTTTTTTCCTTTCCTTTTTGATACCAGGGATTGAACCCAGGGGCACTTAACTACTGAACCACATCCCCAACCCTTCTTATATTTTATTTAGAGACAGGGTCTCACTGAGTTGCTTGGGCCCTCGATAGGTTGCTGAGGCTTTCTTTGAACTCATGATCCTCCTGCCTCATCCTCTAGAACTTCTGGGATTACAAGGTGTCCACCATCATGCCTGGCCCACAAGGCTTATTTTGTCTCCTTTTATCAGTGATCACTTTCTAATTTTAACAAACTTACTCAATATGTTATAACCCCAAGTTATATATTAATGTTTTGGTTGACTACCTCTGCATGACACCAAGGTATCTATCTTATTAGTTATTGTCTCCAAAATCACTTTGTAACATAGTTAATTACTTCCCATAGATGTCAGGTTAATCTTGTCATTTGTTTCCTACAACAGCTTTCTGAGCACTTTGCTAAATCTGGAATATAGTTAACTTTGGGACCTGTTAACACACCATAACAATTCAAGGTTTTTATTAATTTGTTCGGTTTCTCTATAAAATATAATTAACTTAAATATAGTTAAATATAAAAATATAATTAACTTAAACCAGCACATCAAAATAAAGGCAACATTCTCAGTATAAGATCACCTTTAAGTAATTTATAAGTCTAATATAAAATATTAAAATATGTATATGAAAACAGCTTCATCTAAAAGAGTCTATGAGAGTCTTATATTTAAAATAAAGACCCTCCTCACTTAAAATATTAGCTTATTAATAACTGAGGTGGCATATCAGATTTTTTACTTGTAAGGCACCATTTATAGTTATGAAGAGTACGTAACTTTAATATTAAAGTGGAGGAATAAAAGAAATACTACTGTTCAAACTGTTAAAAGAATGGAATTAACCAGGTATGGTGATACACATCTGTATTCCCAAAGATTTGGGAAACTGACATAGGAGAATTGCAAATTTGAGGCCAGCCTCAGCAATTTAGTTAGGTCTTAAGCAACTTAGTGAGACCTTGTATCAAAATTTAAAAATAAAAAGGTCTTGGGATGTAGCTCAGTTATAAAGGATCCATGGGTTCAACTAGTACCAAAGTGGAAAAAAAATGGAATTATCAAAATGAAAAAATTAATTGTATATCCGAATTATTTTATCATGCCCATTTTATCAGTGGTCTATTGAGAGTTGGCAGTCTTTCTTTAAAAAGCAAATCAGATGCCAGGCATGGTGGTTCACATCTGTAATCCCAACTATTTAGGAGGCTGAGACAGGAGGGTAAAGTGCCCCTGAATTCAGTCCCCAGTACTCAGCAACTTAGTGAGGCCCTAAACAATTTAGCGTGACCCTGTTTCAATATAAAAAATAAAAAGGCTGGGGATGTGGCTCAGTGCTGTTAAACATGCTAGGTCAATCTCAGTACCTAAAAATAAAATAATAATAATAATAAATTATACAGAAAAACATGACAAATTCTTTTTTTTTTTAAAGAGAGAGAGAATTTTAATATTTATTTTTTAGTTCTCAGCGGACACAACATCTTTGTTGGTATGTGGTGCTGAGGATCGAACCCGGGCCGCACGCATGCCAGGCGAGCGCACTACCGCTTGAGCCACATCCCCAGCCCCAAAACATGACAAATTCTAGGAAGAAAAATAAAACAGGAAGTGGGGAAGGAGTAGAGAGGTAGAGTATGGCCTCCCTGAGGATGTGATTCTTTTTTTTTTTTTTAAAGAGAGAGAGAGAGAGAATTTTAATATTTATTATTTAGTTTTCGGCAGACACAACATCTTTGTTTGTACATAGTACAAACTGAGGATCGAACCTGGGCCGCACGCATGCCAGGTGAGCGCGCTACCGCTTGAGCCACATCCCCAGCCTGAGAAGGTGATTCTTAAGGCAAGACCTGAAGGAAATAAGAGCACAGCTCAAAGTTTTTGAGCAGCTACACTTTTCTAGATCCAATCATCATCTTATAATATTGAGGAAGCTTTAAATAGAAGATTGTAATAAGTAAAAACAGATTCTACTGAAAACCTGTTTTGCTATTAAAAAATTAGCTGGAGCCAGTGGCAGACACCTATAATGCCAGGTGTTGTGGAGGCTGAAACAAGAGGATCATAAATTTGTGGCCAGCCTGGGCAATTTGTCATGACCCCATCTCAAAATAAAAAGGGCTGGAGATATAACTCAGAGATAGAATATTCAACAGCTTTAGCAAAGTGTTCAGTCTCTTGAACAAAGACCTGGGATAAGCATTTCAAAACTAGTTTCTGGCCCTATAAGTCATCAGAGACCTAGGTCTCTACTTTTCTTTTCAGCAGTCCTTGGTTTGTGGCTTCCACTTTTTAAATTACAGTATACTTGCTGTAGCCTCAAGCATCACATTTGCAGTCTAAGCTGGAAGCAAGAGACTGAATATCCCATAAATTCTGCCTAACATCTCAGTTTGTATTCCATTGGTCAGAACTTAGTCACATGACCCCTCCTAGCAGCAAGGAGAGTAATATATGTCATTTTTAGATGGGTCCATTGCTCTTCTAAAAAACATCTGTTTTTAAATGTGGTGGCGCATGACTATAATCCCAGCAACTCAGGAGGCTGAGGCAGGAGGATCACAAGTTCAAAGCCAGGCTCAGCAACTTAGTGTGGCACTAAGCAACTTAGCAAGACCCTGTCTGGGTATGTGGCTGAGTGGTTAAGTGTTCCTGGGTTCAATCCCTGGTACTCCACCCCACCTAAAAATAAAGAAGAGGGAAATAGGACTAGGAAGTAGTTCAGAGATGAGGCCCTGAGTTCGATCCCCAGCACACAAAAAAATAGAATTAAAACAGTTAAGGTTCAGGATGTAACCCTGTGGTGGAGCACTTGCCTAACACATGAAAGACCCCAGATTCATTCCCTAACACTGTAAAAAAAAAGTTACAACCAACTCCCAATAGTGCCAAGTTGGGGACTAAGCTATTAATACATGGATCTGAAGGACACTCCAGATTCAAACTATACTACAAGCTAACTAAGAAAAAGGGGACACAAATTGCAATCAGAAATGAAAAGGGAGTATTACTATACAATCACATAGACATTTTCAAAGACAGTAAAGGAATAATTATGCACAACTCTTTGCCCACAATTTTTTTTCTTTTTTTTTTTATTATTTTTTTTATTGGTTGTTCACAACATTACAAAGCTCATGACATATCATATTTCATACATTAGATTGAAGTGGGTTATGAACTCCCAATTTTACCCCAAATGCAGATTGCAGAAGGGATTAAACTGGGTGTTCTATCACTGAACTACATGCCCCGCCCTTTTTATTTTTTTAATTTTGAAACAGGTCTAAGTTGCTCAGACTGGCCTCCAACTTGGAATCCTCCAGCCTCAGCCTCCTGAGTCACTAGGATTATAGGCATGTACTACCACACCAAGTTTGTGACCACAAATTTGTTTTTTTTTTTAATTTATTTATTTATTTATTTTGGCGGACACAACGTCTTTGTATGTGGTGCTGAGGATCGAACCCGGGTCGCACGCTGAAAGGGTAAAGTTTCTAAGCTGGAAAGCTTGAATGTAAAAGATTAGGTATTATTAAGTTCCTCTGTTACACCCAGATTCCTGAGATAGTTAAGACAACACCCTACTGGCCATTTAGCCTAGGGCCCTGTGCAGTTTGTCACAGGGCCTGGACCAATCAGTTTGAATGTGTAACCCGCTTACGAATGACCAATCACCCCCGCCCGATCTGTTCCCACCAATGAATGTGCCAATCACGTCTCAGAGTTGTTGTTCAATTTCCCCACGCCTCATGATGATTTGTTCTGATGTATGCAAAGCCCACCGCCCTCTCCAAAAAGTGTACTTAAGCTCTGCTTGACCTTTGCTCTGGGCTCTGGGCTGCTCTCCCTTCTTGAGTGAGCACAGAGTCCCAGCGCGCTGGAATGGATCCCAATAAATATCCCCTTTTGCCAATTGCATGGAGTCAGTCTCTTGGGTGGTCTCTCCCTCCGACGGTTCGCAGTACCTTTACAACGCGTGCCAGGCGAGTGGGCTACCGCTTGAGCCACATCCCCAGCCCCTGTGACCACAAATTTGACAGCCAGAAGAAATGGACCAGTTCCTTCAAAGACGCAATCTGCCACAACTCACACAGGAAGAAACAGACAAACTGAATGATCTCATTTTTATTAAAAAAGTTGAGTCAACCCCAAACCCAAATGGGTTCACTATTGAATTAATTTATGGAAGAAATTATACCAATTCTCTACAGTCTCTTTCAAGTGATAAAAACAAAGGGAATACTTCACAACTTATTTTATAAGGCCAGCCTTAACTTAATAACAGAAAGCAGATAAAGATATTACTGCAAAAGGAAAACTATAGACCAGGGCTGGGATGTTGCTCCTTGGTAAAGCCCTTACCTAGTATCCATGAAGCCCTGCATTCAATTCCCAGTGCCACAAAAGGAAAAAACAAAAGCAAACTATAGAAACTACAGACCAGGGTCTATAGGTGAGGGCCTGAGTTTGATCCTCAAAACCATAAAGAAAGAAAGAAAGAAAGAAAGAAAAGAAATTTGCCTAAAAAACTACAGACCAATACCTCTCATGAACATAGATCTAAGAATCTGAGCGATTTTTAAGATTAGTGAAATTATTTTGTGTGGTACCATAAAGTATATATGTCTATGTTAGTTGTGACCAAAATACCTGATAAGAGCAGAGGAAAAGTTTACTTCAGGCTCACGGTTTCAGAGGTTCAGTCCACAGTCAGCCAGCTCCATTACTCTGGGCCTGAGGTGAAAGGGAAGAACATCCTCGTGGAAGGGCCTGGGAGACAAAAACTCCTCAGCTTATGGCAGCACAGAAAGAGAGAGAGGATACCAGAGGGATCTGATATTTCTAATTTACATCAATGTATTTGTGGCTTAAATTGAAGGTATGAGGGGAGAGGAGCACAGAGGAACCCAGGGCCTTGTGCCTGTGAGGCAAGCACTCTGCCAACTGAGCTGTACCCAAAGCCTCTCCTTTGTTTCCTGTTTGTTTCCAGGGATGGAACCTAGGAACCCTTAATGCCTTAGCTACATCCCCTGCCCACTTTTTGTTTTTTATTTTGAGACAGGGTCTCAGTAAGTTGCTTAGGGCCTGGATAAGTTGTTGAGATTGGCTTTAAACTTGCAATCCTCCTGCCTCTGCCTCTGCCCCCTGAGCCATTACAATTACTAGCATGTGCCACTGCACCTGGACTGTTTTTTTTCTTTCTTTACAGCCTGGTTGTTTTTATACTAAAATGATTAAGCAATAAACCCGAGAAGTACTTTAGTAAGTGCTTAGTAACTGAAAAGATTTAAAATATGATAATTGGAATATAGCAATTCTTCAGTAAATATATATTGACTGAATGAATAGTCATGTCTGTATAAAGGAGAGAGCCAGAGAGTTGTGTCCTTAATAGGTTTGTTTGTTGTTTTGTTTTGTTTTGTTTTGTTTTCAGTGTTCGGGATTAAACCCTGGGCCTCATACTAGGTGCTCTACCACTGACCTACATCCCCAGCCAGGGTTTTGTTCTTTTTATAAGTCACTCTGAATGTAGAATCAGTTCATAAATAGCCACCTCAGCAGGATATGAAAAGTTTTATGTTAGGTTTTTGCAGTGCTGGGGATTGAACCCGAGGCCTCATGCATGCTGGGCAAGCACTCTACCACAGAGCCATGTCCCCACCCTGTAGAATATATTGTTTGAACCAAAAAACTTCAGTGTGATCCGAGTGTGCTGGTCCTTGCCTATAATCCCAGAGGCTCAGGAGGCAGAAGGATGGAAAGTACAAAGCCAGCCTAAGCAAAAGCGAGGTGTTAAGCGAGGTGTTAAGTGAGACCCTGTCCCTAAATAAAATACAAAATAGAGCTGGGGGGCTGGGGATGTGGCTCAAGTGGTAGCACGCTCGCCTGGCATGCCTGCGGCCCGGGTTTGATCCTCAGCACCACATACCAACAAAGATGTTGTGTCCGCCGAAAACTAAAAAATAAATATTAAAAATTCTCTCTCTCTCTCTTTCTTAAAAAAAAAAAAAAAATAGAGCTGGGAATGTGACTCAGTGGTTCAGAACATGCCCTGATCTCAATCCCTGTACCAAATATATATATATAAACAAATTCAATTTAATGTGTACTTTCTTCCCACCGGGGCTATAGCCCCAGTCCTTTTTTTTTTTTTAATTAGAGACAGGATCTGGGTAGTCACTAAGTAGCTGAAGCTGGCTTTGAACTTGAGATTCCACCTACCTCAGCCTCCAATGTTTAGTTTTCTTACTTATCTACCAGGTAGGATTATTTCTGACAAAGGGCAAAACCTTTGCTCTTAAATGTCCTTCTGAACCAAGAAAAGTAGTTCTATGGTTTACATAAAAAGGGCCCCAATGGGTATAGGTACCTAGTTCTCTAAATTGCCTTTCTTGTCCTACTTGTAAACATTTTATTTCATTTTCTTTTTCTTCTTTTCAGACTAAAAAGGAAGCACCTGAATGGTCTAAGAAACAAAAGATGAAGACCTAGTGTTTTCTGCTGCTGGGGACCAAACCCAAGGCTTCCTGCTAGGCAAGCGCTGTACCACTGAGCCAAACCCACAGCCAAAACCTGAGGATGTTTTGGATTGACTATGTGGATATATCATTATTTACTCCTGAAGTTCTTTTTCTGATGAGAAAGAAGTTCATCTTAATAATGTACTTGGAATTTTTTTAAATAAGTGATTTAATGTTGACTATAACTAATGTTAAATTAACAAATTTTAGCATAATCAAAATGTATAAAGTACAAACAATAATATGCTTTATATTTGATTTTATCTATTTTGTTACAAAATAAACATCTTATGATTTAGATTTTGGAGCTTTCATAAATGTTCATTTTAAGTGTGTGGCTTATAAATATTTTGGTGAGTAAATTTTCCAGACTAAATAAATTCCTCATTTAAATATCATAACACAAATATAGAGACACCTTACATTTTTAACAGCTAAGAATCATTTGTGAAGTCTACTTCACAAGCACTTCAGATTTTTTTAATGATCCACGTAGGTGGATATGAATTGCTGATTCTCCTTTGGGCTTAGTATTGGTTTTGTTTTTTTCATATTTCTTATTATCAAACAATAAAATGTGGCAGAAACTCTGCTACTGGTGAAGTAAAAGTCTAGTAGAAAGTCTCTTTTGTAACATCAATCATAACACTGCTGCTCCAGATGCAGTATTGACCAATTAAATGTTCAGTGAGAAAAGAAATCAATACAATTTTTTTGTCTTGCATAAAATATGTTCCATTTCTCATTGATGTCTTATAATTTAAAAGAAGGGAGCACCAACAAAAAATAAGTAAACCAATAAATAAAAGGAGGGAGGCAAAAGAAAGAAAACAAAAATGTCATTTTTTTTTTCTTTGTAGTGCTAGAGATTGAACCAGGGCTTTAAGCACACTAGGCAAGTGTTTTATCACTTAGCTACATGCCCAACCTAAAAAATATAATTTTAGATGGATAAACAGATCTGTTAAAAGACAAAATGATAACAAATTTAAACATCTTTTTTTTTTTTTTTGGTGCTGTGTATTAAACCCAGGGCCTGTGCATATTAGGTAATCACTCTACCATTGAGCTACATCTCCAGCCCTCATTTAAAGATCTTAATTGCCTTTGTTATTGTAGAACACTCCATTCCATATAATTAGTATTTCAAAAAGCAGAGTAGAAAACCTTGGTTTTAAAGCTAGAAAAGGACTGAAGAAAGCAGAAACAAAGAACAAAAAAAATGGATTGGTCTTTCGTTTAAATTACTTTTTGGCCTAGGAGTGTAGCTCAGGGGTGGAGAACCTGTTGAGCATGTACAAGGCCCTGGGTTTAATCCAAAGTGCCTAATAATAATAACAACAATCACTGGTTGGTTAACATCAGGTTACTATTTTTCCTGTAAGGATTAACACAGAGGGAAGTTTATTATCATGGACATTGAAACTGACCCCTTAGGGAAATTTTGTTTTTATCTGATTTCTTGGAAGGGCAGATAACAACTTGGTTTCGATTGATGACCTGAAACTTTAGTTTGTGTGACTCTATTTTGATCTTTAGTCTCCTCTGTGGGGGCCTTAGCTTAGTCCAAAATCATGACCTCCTATACTTTATATTTAACATGCATACCAGGTTTTCTCAAACACTATTAACATTTTGGACTGGATTATTATTTCTCTCTCAGATGGGAGTGGAAGGCAGTCCTACAAACTGTGAGATGTTTAGCATCATCCCTGGCCTTCTCCATAGAAGCCAGTAGCACTCCAATCTACAACCCCAGTTTTGACAGATCAAAAATGTCCTTGAGTTGAGCACAGTGGTGCACACCTGTAATCCCAGAGACTAAGGAGGCTAAGGCTGGAATGAACTTTATAATAATGGTAGTATAATATAATAATAACTACTATTATTATAAAGTTCATTCCACATCCAGTTGCTGTGTTTCATGTTTTCTACTACTTACTCTATTTAATTTTCATAGTACTTCTGCCAAGTAAGCATCATCTTCATTTTTTAAATAAAAACAAAACTGAGGCTCAAGAGTAGTTTAATGGCTCAAGATCAGACACATAATAAGCAGAAGGGGATTTGAACTGAGTGTGCCGAATTCCAATGCCCATACTCTTCCCAATAATGCAGTGTCTCTCTCATGCTTGGTTACCTATCCCTGCCTCCTACCTACCTGCAGTGAGATGGAAAGAATAGAGTGGGGGTATCTTAATCTATCAGCTCTTCTTGGGGGTTTGGGGGGTGACCTAAGGGGGCTCAGCATAGTTGCACTTTGTGTGTGTGAGTTGTGGTGCTGGGGACTGAACCAGGGCCTTGTGCTTACTAGACAAGCTCTCTACCAATTGAGCTATACCCCCAGCCCCATAGTTGCAGTTTTATTAGAAACATTCATGGATATCAAGTCTATTCCTAAAGATTTAATGTTACAGACAGAGAGTTTTTATAGATTAATAGGATATGGCAACCCTTCAAAATCAATTAAATAGCAGATATTAATTTTATTGATGCATCCATTCTTTTAACATGAAAAAAATAAAATTTGTACGACACTGAAACTTAATTGTCTTCATCCCTTCCTCAAAGCTCTCTGAAAAAGAACTCTAAAATCTCAAAACCCAAGGGAAGTAGTTTATTCTCAATAAAGAAATTTCAAAAAGAGCTATCATCTAGTGACCCAGGGTACTCCAAATTCACTTTTTATACTGAACAAGCAGTTGTTGAATAGTCACCCATCAGGAATTTTACAGCAATATTTGCACATGAACTTTTTATTTATTTTTCAAGGCTGGGGGTGGAACCCAGGGCCTCCTTAGCATACACTATCCACTGAGCTACATCCCCAGCCCATTGGACCTGAAATGTTCAATGAACCAGGTTTCCTTTTATGCCAACATCCTATGATGGACAGAAAAGCTACTATTTAGCTCTTGCTTACAGCTTTATGGGCAGCTCCTATGGGTATCTTAGATGTAAAATATTTCCTTTTTTTTTTTTTTTGGTACTAAAGATTGAACCCAGGGCACTTTACCACTGAATGACATCCCTAGCCCCTTTTAAGTTTTATTTTGAGTCTTGCTAAGTTGCTGAATGAATGTCTCACTAACTTGCCCAGGCTGGCCTCAAACTTGTGATCCTCCTGCCTCAGCCTTTCAAGCCACTGAGATTAACAGGTGCAAATCACTATTCCTGACTTCACATTTGTTTAAAAACTAAACTTATTAAAACTTTTTTGTTAATTTTATTATAAAAAAATTGTTTTAATCCCCAATATTGCAAAATAAATAGATAGATAGATAAATGATAGTAGAATAACATCTTTAAAGTAGTGAAAATACTGTCAATCTAGAATTCTATACCCAACAAATATCTTTCAAAATCTAAGGTGGTATTTCCAATTCTAGAAAAGATTAACCCATTAGGCCCCAAGTTTTTAATTCTGTGAATATTTTAAAGAAATGTACACAGGTGTATTATAATAGATTAGAAATCATAATCTACTTGTATTATTATATTATTATGTATTACATATTATATATAATAAAACATTAGAATTAAAAAAAATAATAAGTGCTGCTCAATGGGTAGCGTTACACTCCAGCTACCGGAAGTGGCTGTGTGAGGTAGTGAGTGAGGCAGTGAGTGAGGCAGTGAGTGAGGCAGGGAGACCCCTTGAACCCAGGAGTGCAGAGCCAGCCCAGGCCACACAGGAAGACCTTGTAAAGAAAAAAATAAATTAAATTTTAAAAGGGGAAAAAAATGTTGCTTCTATCTAATAATGCCTTCACATGAAATTGAATTTCTTTTGCTTTGCCTAATAAAGGATAAAAAAAATGGGTTAGTCTCACTTTTAACTGATATTGAATAGGCTGATGATATACCAAAAAAGTTGTTTATTTTAATATTATTCATTTTTTATTAAGTAATGTAAGCACTTTGAAGAAAGACTTCCTCAAGCAGAGAAGTCATCAGGCAACACTAGCTACTAGAAAGGTCATGTGATATAATTTATTTTGGTTACCCAGTCCTCAGCTTTCACAGGTTCAGAGGTTTAATTTTATTAATGAAGTAAATGTGACATCTTTCAAGATTATGCCCACATTTACTGGTGTATAGTGTATAAATCATAATGTTTATATATATATATATATATATATATATATATATATATATATATATATATATATATATATTATGTTGGGGATTGAACCCAGGGCCTTGAACATGCTGGGCTCCTACTCTCCTCTGAGCCATACCCCCAGCCTAAGCTACTATACAGAAAATGACTTCCCACCTGGCCCCTTCTCTCTCGGTTTCCCTCGACACTCAGACCCCTCCTTCCTCTTCTACCTGACCATAAAAATTATAATTCGAGGGGGTGGGATTGTGGCTCAGCGGTAGAGCACTCACCTAGCAGGGGCGGGACCCGGGTTTGATCCTCAGCACCACATTAAAAAAAATTAAGGCATTGTGTTGTGTCCATCTACACCTAAAAAATAAATATTAAAAAAATTATAATTTGCCAGCACTTTTCCCCCTTTAACCCTCTTCTCTTTCCATTCTGCACTTATTCTGTAGATAATTTCTACTCTCTGGTTTCAGCTACTACTTGCCATTTCTACATGATGTCCCATTGTGATCACCTACTTAACATTTACAAAGTGCAACCTGCCAAGTTTCAACAAATGGTATTACCACCTAGGTCATTCCAGACCCCCCCCCATTAACCCCCAACATTTAATCACCAAGCCCTCTTGATCTGCTTCAAATATTCCCATTTATTTACTTATTTATTATTTTGCTTTTGATAATACCTCCAAATATACAAAAGAGTAGAGGAAACACTTTGGGATGACAGATACATGCACTTTGATTGTGGGGATAGCTTCATAGGTGTGTTATGTCAATGTTAATTAAAGTGTACCTTTTGTGTGTGTGTGTGTGTGTGTGCATGTGTGTTATGGTTTGAATGTGAGGTGTCCCCCTAAAAACTCACGTGTGAGACAATGCAAGAGTGTTTGGAGTAGAAATGATTAGGTTGTGAGAGCCTTAAACTAATCAGTGAATTAATTCCTGATGAGATTAACTGAGTGGTAACTGGAGGCAGGTGGAGTGTGGCTGGAGGAGGTGGGACATTGGGAGCCTGGTTTGGGGGTATATATTTATATCTGGTAAGTGGAGTCTTTCTCTGCTTTCTGATCATCACATGAGCTGCTTCCCTCTGCCACACTCTTCCACCATGATGTTCAGCCTTACCTGGAGCCCCAAGGAATGGAGCTGGCTGTACATGGATCGAGAACTCTGAAACCATGAGCCCTTAAATAAACTTTTCCTCCTCTACAATTGTTCTGGTTGAGTCCTTTAATCACAGGGGCAAAAAAGCTGACAAAACTGTGTGTGTGTGTGTGTGTGTGTGTGTGTGTGTGTGTGTGTGTGTTGCTAGGGCTCAAACACAGGTCCTCCTGTGTGCGAGGCAAGTAATCTACAACAAACTACAGTCCCAGCCCCACTGTGCCTTTTTGAAATGAGCAGTTAATTGTAAATCAGTTGTTTTGAAAAGAGGAAGAAAGAAATGGAGTTAGGAAAGGGCAAGTCCTGACAAAATAAATAATTTGGGCAGCAATCTCCAATGAATGCTAAAGTAATTAGATGAAAAGATAATACGAAAATAAATTTACTTATTTATTTATCTTTGTGGTGCTGGGGATTGAAACCAGGGGTACCCCATTCCTGAGCTACATCTCCATCTCCCCACCATCCTTTTTTTTTTTTTTTGAGACAGGGTCTTATTAAGTTGTTCAGGCTGGCTTCTAACTTAGAACCTCCTGCCTAAGCCTCCCAAGTAGCTGGGATCAGGCATGTGCCACCTTACCCAGCTCCTCTTTGGCACTATTTTTGGTTTTGGCTTTTTTTTTTTTAAGGTAGGCTTTTTAAAATATTTTATTTTTTTTTAGTTTTCGGCGGACACAACATTTTTGTTGGTATGTGGTGCTGAGGATGGAACCCGGGCCGCACGCATGCCAGGCGAGCGAGCGCGCTACCTCTTGAGCCACATCCCCAGCCCAGTTTTGGCTATTTGCATTAAACCCAAGGCCTCACTCATGCTAAGCAAGCACTCTACCACTGAGCTACTCCAACCCTTCTTTGGCATATAGAAACCCTTTTATAACATATATAAACAAATATTAAAATGAAATACATCTCCTCCTTACCCCCTCCATACTATTTCTTAAGGTCTAAAGGAACAAAAATCTCAATACTTTTTTATTTTTATTTTTTTATTTAATTTTTTTAATATTTATTTTTTAATTGTAGTTGGACACAATACCTTTATTTTATTTATTTACTTTTATGTGGTGCTAAGGATTGAACCCAGGGCCTCGTATGTGCTAAGCAAGCACTCTACCACTGAGCCACAACCCCAGTTCCCCCCTTTTTTTAATTTTGAGGCAGATCTCACTGTGTTGCTCAGGTTGGTCTCCAACTCCTGGATTCAAGGATCCTTCTGCCTCAGCCTCCTAAGTGCTAGAATGATAGATGTGTGCCACTATACCCAGCCTAAATATTTTAAAATTATAAAATGTTTGCATGGCATAGTGGCACACACCTGTTATCCCAGCAACTTAGGGCACCAAGGCATGAGGCCTGCAAGTTTGAAGCCAGCCGGGCCAACTTAATGAGACCATGGCTCAAAATTAAAAATGGGCTGGGGATGTAGCTCCGGGGTAGAGTGCCCCAAGTTCACTCCCCAGTAAAATACACACACACACACACACACACACACACACACACAATCAATCAATCAATCAATCAAAAATGCTTAAATACCAAAAAAATTATTCTACTGTGAATTCAGAATTGGAAGGAAAACTAACTTTTCTAATCCTTCCCAATAAAAAGTGGCACATCATTGTACAATCTTCATTTTACAGAAGCTATATTAGAGCTAGGAGTAGGGGCACAAATCTATAATCCCCACTACTCTGGGAGGCTAAGGCAAGAGGATCACAAATTTGAGATCAGTCTTAACCCTATCTCTAAAAATATTTTATAAATAAGGGGGATGTAGCTTAGTGACTGAGCACTTAGTGACTGTGCAAGAGGTCCTGGCTTCCAGAGATAGTAAAAGAGAGAGAACTGGAACACTTTTAGAAGGAAAGAAGGAATATAGTATTCATTCTTTGAGTGATATTTAGTTTGTGTTGACTTTTCCTATCTGCTGAACCTTAGAGAAAAAAATGCATTCAATACAAAAAGCAGTAGAGTAAACCCAGCACCGTGCTCCTAAATGTTGAACAACCAGCTCCCAAAAAAATCCTGATTTTCATAGTGAGACCTAGATTTTCATCATGAGTCACAAGAAATACTCCTACTGAAATACTCCTGCCAGCATCGGGCTACCAAGTGGAGCTGGGAGCAAATGTGCACTCAACTTTACTGTTTATATGCAGCCCCCAGGCCCCCAACCCTGCCCGCTTTTCAAACCCAAACTCCTCTTGAACTACTGGACTTTTCTCAGGGGCTGCCAATGTGGCTCTGTGGTAGAGCCGTTGCAGGAAGCCCTAGATTTGATCCTCAGCCCTGCAAAAGGAAAGAAGACATGATTCAGCAGCCTCTTTTCAACTTCTTTCTACCCTCCCAGTTATTTCAGGATCCTTCCACAGGTTGCCTGCTCTGCCTGGAGGACTGAAGCATCCTCCCTCCCCACCTCCCTCCAGCTGCTCCAGGTCTCAGGCTGCCAGTCTACACACAATGCAAGAACTTGACAGTGAGTCAAGATGTATTCTTACTATAGTTCATGGTCAAAAACAAGCTTTTACAACTACTACCTAGACAATACTAGGATGTGCGCCGGCAGGCCACTTTCATTTTATAGGGCTCAGGCTGACAGTCCTCACCCACCCTGCCATCACCACATTGTCTTGCCTGTGTTTCTTTCTTTTATCAGGTGACACGGGTCCTCCTAGGCTGGGAGTCTGGGAACCTTCTTTCTAAGTGACTTGGCATATCTCTGTTCTAATCCAGGAAATGATGAATTTACAGTTTCACTCACAGAGGACTACTTTCCCCTCCACACAAACAGCAGCTTCAAGCCTCACACCAGCTACGCAAATTATATACTTATTATTAATATTATTATTATTATTATTATTATTATTATTATTTTCATAGCTGCTACTGTAATGTGATTGATTGATTGATTGATTGATTGATTGATTTTTTGGCACCAGGCATTGAACCCAGGGGCACTTAACCACACAGCCACATCCTAGCCCTTTTCATTTTTTATTTAAAGACAGGATCTCACTAAGTTACTTAGGGACTCACTAAATTACTGAGGCTGGCTTTGAACTCATGATCCTCCTGCCTCTGCCCTCAAACCCCTGAGAGTATAGGCCTATGCCACCACATCGGGGTGTAACGTGATTTTGAAGTCATTGGTCAGGTTTCTAATGTTTTAACATATCTTTAAAAAGAACTAACTTGGTTGAGCACAGCGGTGCATGCTTGTAATCCCAGCAATTTGGGAGACTGAGGCAGGAAGATAATGGGTTCAAAGGCAGCCTCAGGAATTTAGTGAGAATCTAAGCAACTCAGAGAGATCCTGTCTCTTTTAAATATTAAAAAGGGCTGGGATGTGGCTCAGTGTTAAGTGCCCCTGGGTTCAATCCCCAGTACCAAAAATAAATAAATAAATAAATAAATAAATAAATAAATAAATAAATGGAATGAAAATATTTTCAGTGCAAAAGTCATTTTGATCATCTTATTGGCATTGCCTTTAAATAACAGGATTTATTGATACCACTGATATTAATTTTCATTTACATAATTTTCAGGAAAGTACTATGAAATTCTCCAAGACCAAAACTTACCGTCTTCTTTTCTTCCCTCTCTCCTCTCTCCCTCTATCATCTCTGTCTGTCCCTCTCCCTATCTTTGCCTTTTTTTTTTAAATATTTATTTTTTAGTTTTAGGCGGACACAACATCTTTGTTGGTATGTGGTGCTGAGGATCGAACCTGGGCCGCACGCATGCCAGGCGAGCGCGCTACCGCTTGAGCCACATCCCCAGCCCCAATATTTTTTTTTATTTTTTTAAGTTATCAGCAGACACAACATCTTTATATGTGGTGATGAGGATTGAACCTGGGCTGCATACATGCCAGGCGAACGCGATACCGCTTGAGCCACATCCCCAGCTCCCAAACCTTTGCCTTTCTTATTTTCAAAACTTTTCTATTTCCTTTAATAGATTTCTTAATAAGAATGAATAATGGGTCTGTTATTTTTCTCAGTGGGTTAATGTTTGATATTTTGTATCAGGTTATTTATTGGATATATATTATCTATTTTTAATCATTCTTCATTCTTTTTTTAGTGGGGAGGGTATTAGGGATTGAACTCAGGCATGCTTAACCACTGAGCCACATCCCCAGGCCTTTTTATTTTTTATTTTTGAGACAGGATCTCATTAAATTGCTGAGGCTGGCCTCAAACTTGTGATCCTCCTGCCTCTGACTCTGGAGTTACTGGGATTAAAGGCATGCAACACAGTGCTCAGCACTTTATCCTCTCTTTAATAATTGAGATTTACTGAGAATCTGAAATTAACTCCTATCACCTAAACTTTTGAAAGTCAAAGAATATGTAATTATCTGAATGCCATATGTTGGTGCTTTATTAAGCAAGTTGTTAATGTTATGTAGCAAACACGTCACTAGGACTGGGGTTGGGGTGTAGATAGAGCACCTACTTCAGGTGCAGAAGCTGTGAGTTTGATCTAAAACACACACACACACACACACACACACACCAAAAACATGCACTCTAAAATCCCATATGTAGGCATTCTGAACTATTGAAGACTTCTCTTATATTGCCATTTAAAACTTTAATCAGAGCTGGGCACAGTCTATGTTCCCAGCTACTCAGGAGGCTAAGGCAAGAGGATTGAAAAAAAAATTGTTTTAATTTTTTTTTTAAGTTGTAGATGGACACAATACTTTTATTTATTTTTATGTGGTGCTGAGGATCAAACCCAGTGCCTCACATGTGCAAGGGAAGTGCTCTACCACTAAGCCATAACCACAGCCCCAAGAGGATTGAAAATTTGAGGCCACTTGGGCACTTTAGTAAGACAATGTCTCAAAATAAAAAATAAAAAGAGTTGGCGATGTAGCTCAATGTTAGAGCATACTGGGTTCCATTTCTGGTACCGAAAAGAAAAGGCCAGGCATGGTGATGCAGGCCTGTAATCCCAGCAGCTCGGGCCACTGAGGCAGGAGGACTGGGAGTTCAAAGCCAGTCTCAGCAATTTAGCAAGGACTTGAGCAACTCAGAAAGACCCTGTCTCTAAGTAAAATATCAAAAAGGGCTGGGGAGGCCTGGGGTTGTGGCTCAGCAGCAGAGTGCTCACCTAGCACATGCAAGGTGTTAGGTTCAAGGTGTTAGGTTCAATCCTCAGCACCACATAAAAATAAATAAATAAAATAAAGGTATTGTGCCAACTACAACTAAAAAATATATATATATTTAAAAGGGGAGGGGGTTGGGGATGTGACTCAGTGGTAAAATGTCTCTGGGTTTAATCCCCTGTCCCAAGAGAAAAAAAAAAATCTGTAATCATGAATCTTCTCTTTGACTTTCAGTTCCTTCCATTTATTTCTGGTATGATCATCTTGATTCACTATTACTAGTCGAATTGGATCATTATCATTGCCAATTACTAAAACAATTCCAGGAATGTACTATTACTCTATAAAATGTTGCCTTACCAGTTCTTTTCTTATGACTAGCATTTTCTAAAAATACATCTTTGTAGGGCTGGGGGTGTATCTCAGTGGTAAAGTGATTACCTAGCATGTCCAAGGCCTGGGGTTCAACCCTTGTTATGCTCGAATTCGGGGACCTCCAAAAGACTACCAGAGACCAAGATTGATGTAAGCAGCAAAGAGGTGTTTACTGCGAGCTAGCTCGGTCCTCCGGAGCACACAGCAAATGGTGACGCTGAGAGGCCCCGAGCCCAGGGTTTGCAGCAGTTTTATAAATTCTTTGGAGAAGGCAGGGACCCCCACATACATCATAGCATCTCTTAGCAAATCATCACACACCGCAGGAAAATCAAACAACAACTCTAAAACATGATTAGCACATTCACTGGTGGGGAACAAGTTGGGTAGGGGTGATTGGTTGGTACAAGAGGAGGATTCATTTGAACTGATTGATTTAAGCCAAAAGGGGTGTTCATACTGAACTACATGGTTCCCAACATGTTATCAACCACCATAAACTACTGGGAGGGTCATCTGGCATCCCAGGTATTTCCTGTCTCATGTTGATTGATGGCTGCTAGGGGGCTGCTATGGGTCCCCACCTAGCCTGACTGAGTCAGGGACACCTGGCGCTGCAGATCTCTCCAGTTATTTGTAGATAAACAATTTAGCAGGGTGGGAATGTGCCTAGGAGTGCTCTGTGGGTCTTTCCAAGGACAAAGGTGATGTCCTTTCCTTGGACAGGCTTTGCTCTGAGGTAGAGGCTGGTTTTTCACCCTCAGAATTGCAAAAGCAGATAAATAGTAATAATAATATCTCTATGTATATCTACACAGAAATTATTATTCTTTTGTATGGGGGGTGGAATAGGGACTGCACTCAAGGTGTTCCACCATTGAACTATATTTCCAGCTTTTTTAAAAAAACATTTTCAATTTTCATAAAGAATCTCTCCAAGTTGCCCAGGCTGGCCTTGAATTTGGGATCCTCTTGCCTCAGCCTCCTGAGTCACTGGGATTAAGGGTATGCACCACTATGGCCAGCTAGATGTATATATTTAAAAATATATATATACTGGGGCTGGGAATGTGGCTCAGGCGGTAGCGCGCTCCTCTGGCATGTGTGCGGCCCGGGTTCGATCCTCAGCACCACGTACCAACAAAGATGTGTGTCCGCCGAGAACTAAAAAATGAATATTAAAATTTCTCTCTCTTTCTCTCTCTCTCTCTCTCTCTCTCTCTCTCTCTCTCTCTCTCCTCTCTCACTCTCTCTTTAAAAAAAATAAATAATATATAATAAAAATATATATATACTGGTTGGGCGCAGTGGTGCCTGCCTGTAATCCCAGTGGCTCAGGAAGGAGGCAGGAGGATGGCAAGTTCAAAGCCAACCCCAGCAATTTAACCAGGCCCTGCCTTTAAAAAAAAAAAAAGGGGGCTGGGGATGTGGCTCAAGCGGTAGCGTGCTCGCCTGGCATGCGTGCGGCCCGGGTTCGATCCTCAGCACCACATACCAACAAAGATGTTGTGTCCACAGAGAACTAAAAAAAATAAATATTAAAAATTAAAAAAAAAAAAAAGGCTGGGGATGCGCCTCAGAGGTTGAGTATCACTGAGCTCTCAATCCCTGGCACCAAAAAAAATGTTTATATATATATATATATATATATATAGATATAGATATAGATATAGATATATAGATATAGATATATTCAAATACTTTCACCAGAAGTTAGACCAAAGTTCTGATCCTAGGGACCTAGAACAAATGATGAAAACATTTATTTAATTCCTATTACCTTTGGTGTCAGAACGACAAAAGGCTGCTTCCATTAAATAAAATTCTAAGAGAATTTGTAGTAGTCTGTAGTAGTCACTGCTGGTATCCTTGGCACTTAGAACAACAAATATGCAAGGCAGGATGGCTGAATCATAGAATCAGTATAAGCAGGAACTGCAGTCAGATGTAATCATGGCTCAGCATGCCACAAGGTCCTAAATTGCATCCCCAGTGTGCCAAAAAAAAAAAAAAAAAAAAAAAAAATTTAAAAAAATGGAGGAGTGAATTGGTGTGTCCACCCAGTTACAAAATAGACTAGAAAATATTTTTCATATGGGATCTTTAGCCACAGGTTCTTTTATACCTGTTGTTTCAAAAAAAAAAAAAAGGTGAAATAAAATTTAGTATGTGATTATTTTGGCAAATTTCATGCAAACAGGTAGACTGAACTTTTTTTTTTTTTTAATGGGTTTTGTTTTTGGTCTTAGAAGATTGAGGTAAATGGTTTTGGCAGAAGTATATAGAAAATGTTGGTATGAATTTTTTTTGGTATAAAAAAATCTTTTGTTGTTGTTACTTTGATTTTTTTTTTCTTTTTTTGTACCATGGATTGAACCCAGGGACCCTTTGCCACTGAGCTCTTTTTTTTTTTAATTTATTTATTTTTTATTATTATTATTTTTTTAAGTTTATTTATTTTTATTTTTTTTTTAAGAGAGAGAGAGAGAGAATTTTTAATATTTATTTTTTAGTTTTCGGCGGACACAACATCTTTGTTGGTATGTGGTGCTGAGGATCGAACCAGGCCGCATGCATGCCAGGCGAGCGCGCTACCGCTTGAGCCACATGCCCAGCCTCTATTTTTTATTTATTTATTTTTTATTAGCTACACATGACATTACAATGATCATGGCAATTCATACATTTGAATCAATTTTTATTCATTTATTTTTTTTATTTTGAGACAGGTTCTCACTATGTTGCTTAGGGCTGCACTAAATCATCCGTGAGGCTGACCTTGAATTTGCAATCTTCCAGCCTCAGACTCTCAAATTGCTGGATTACACTGCGTCAGCTGGCATGATAAACAATCTTAAATTAATTTTTTAAATACCTGATTTTTCCCCCCTTTTTTGGTTCTGGGGATTGAACTCAGGGGCACTGACCACTGAGCCACATCCCCAGTCCTATTTTGTATTTTATTTAGTGACAGGATCTGAGTTTCTTAGCGCCTCACCGTTGCTGAGGCTGGCTTTGAACTCCTTTGAACTCCTCCTGTCTCACATCAGAGCCGTAGGGATTTAAAAAAAAAAAAAATTTTTTTTTTCATTGTCAATGGACTTTTATTTTATTTTTTACTTTTTTTGCTGAGAATGGAACCCAGTGCCTCACAGATGCTAGACAAGCGCTCTGCCACTGAGCTACAACCCCAGCCCCTCCTTTTAATTTTTATTTATTTATTTAGAGACACAGTGTCTCACTAAGTAGCCCAGGCTACTTGAACTTGCAATACCCCTCCCCCCTCCCCCCCCCTTCTCAGCTTCCTGTGTAGGTGGTATTACAAGCATGCACTACTGCTTACCCTGTAGATGCATAATTGGTTAGATTCATGAAACTTATGCCTCAGCCCCATCACTCTATATTTTATTTGTTTTATTTTCTTTACAGCAACATAGAAAATCCTATTTTAAACTTTTGATTTGCCCATTGCCTGTCCCTCCTAAATAGAATATTTGTTTCACAACTGCAGACAACTTTATCTATGGTGTTACTATAACACCAGCACCTGGCACAGCCCAGTTACCTCTCCCTGGGGTGGGGGAATTGTTCAATGGTAGGAAGTAAGAAAAAAAAAAAAAAATGGAACGTGACATTTGCTTTCTGATATTTTTCATATTAAATGTTTGTTGAAAATGAATTTTAATATCTAATTAGAAAATATTTTCTCCTACATTAGCCCCCAAAAGCAAGATGACTTTCCATCTCCTTGTTACTAGACACCTAAATATCTCTGTATTTTAAAATCATATTCTCTCTGATCTCAAAACAAAACAAAAAAAAAAAAGGCACGTTGAGCCAGGCCGGTGGTATACACCTGTAATCCCAGAAACTCTAGAGGCTGAGGCAAGAGGATCACAAGTTCAAAGCCAGCCTCGGCAGCTTGGCCAGGTCCTAGGCAATTCAGTGAGACTCTGTTTCTAAATAAAATATAAAAAAAAAGGGCTGGGATTGTTGCTCAGTGGTAGGGCATTCGCCTCTCATGACTGAGGGTTTGATCCTCAGCACTACATTAAAAAAAAATAGATAAAATAAAGATTATGTCCATCTACCACTAAACTTTTTAAATTTGATATATATTTATAGTTGTAGATAGACAAAATACCTTTATTATTTGTTTGTTTATTTATTTTTAATGTGGTGCTGAGGATCTCTTTGTCTCTGACCCTTCCTGTTTAAATGCTCCTCCCCCTTCAGCCCCTTAGGTAAAGTCATTCCTCAAAGTCCAATCTTTTTCCATTTTCTCCACTCTTCTTTGATCATTCGCCTCCACCCGCAGCATTCATCTTCCGGTTTTCAGAGGGGCGAATTTTTGCCGTGTCCCACCTCCTGACTATCTGATGGGTATATTTCCTGTAAGGAACCCAGGAGCTTCTATAGTTCTCCCCCCTCTCCGTCCCGCCCCTGCCCCTCTATTTGGGATTGAACGCAGGGCCGCTCTACAACTGAGCCACAACCCCAGCCCTTTTTTTTTGGGGGGGGGGGTGGACAGGGTCTCACCAAGTACCTGAAATGGGTGATCCTCCTGCCTCTAGCTGCTAGGATTACAGACAGGTGCTGCAAGCACCTGTCAAGACTGAAAGTCTTAACCATCCTCTTGTGACTGGGTTGATAAGTGTAGGACCCAAGGCGGGGAGGGGCACATTATGGTGTGCTTCTACCTGCTCGGGCTGCTCCCCCCCCCCCCTCCGCTTCTACCGTTTCTGTCTTCCTTATCCATGTGTTCAGGCCCTGCCTGGGAAGAATGGTATTGATTGAGTCTCTCATCTCCACAACAGTGAGCCCCATCCTTATTTTTCCTTGCTTAACCACTGAACCATACACCCAGCTCCTTTTATTTTGAGACAGGATCTCGCCAAATTGTTTAGGGCCTCACTAAGTTGCTGAGCCTGGCTTTGAACTTGCAATCCTCCTGCCTCAGCCTCCCAAGCATGCACCACAACTGTTTTTGTTTTGTTTTGATTTCTAATGGGATCTGTGTATTCATGTGTACTCATAGCTGGATATACCTTTTCACCTTTCCTTTTCCTAAGATAATTTTCTGGTCCTTGTTTAAACATACAGAACTTAAACTTCTTCCTGCCACGAGTCAGTGAAGACTAATTTATTTAACCAGGAAGTCCTCATCACTTTGGGGGTAGGGGGAAGGTCTCAGTAAAGTCTAACAGTACAACCATTTGTTTTCAATTTTGTTCGTTAATTTACAAGTGATAGCTGGGTGAGGTGGCACATGCCTATAATTCCAGTTATTTAGGAGGCTGAAGCAGGAGGACTGAAAGTTGGAGGCCAACCTCAGCCACTTACAGTGACACTATTACAAAAATAAATAAGGAATGTGGCTCAGTGGTAGAGCAGCTCTGCGTTGAATTCCCTGAACCAGAAAAGAAAAAAAAAAAAAAAAAAAGTGCCAAGTGATGAGAAGTATTTTTCCGGAGGAGAGGATAAAAGAAACAAATTCATCAGTTGCTCTCATCCACTCTCACGCATGATTTTCAAATCTTCCTCTGCTGCCCTTACAATCACTGAAGTCTTTTTTCTGTCTCCAATTCCATGTTACCAATTGTCTACGGAATGTTTCCTCTTAGTATGTTTTTCATTGCCCTACATATTTTTTAATTCTTTAAATGTTTATTTTGACATAATTTCAGGTTTGCCAAAAAGTTGTAAGAATAATACAAAATATTCTCATTTACCTTTTACCCAGATTCTTCAGATGTCAGCGTCTTATCACATTGTCTTTGTCCTTTTCCCCTGTCTCCTGTTTGCTTGTTTTTCCTGAACCTGTTGAGGGTAATCTGCAGATATGATTTCCCTTTATTGCTAAATGTTTGGATGAGCAGTTTCTAAAACTAAGGACATTCATTTACATAAGCACAGCACAATGATCAAAATCAGGAAAATTAACATTAGTACAATACAATTATCTAATCAAGAGGTTATTCAGATTTTACCAATTGTTCTAATAGAATGCCCTCTGTAGCAGAAGAAAATCCCAGGTCATTCACTGCATCCAATTGTCCTGGCTCTTAATTCTTTAATCTACAATGGTTCCTCAATTTGTCTTTGTCTTTTATGACACTGGTATTTTCAGAATACCTGTCAGTTATTCTGTGGACCCTCAACTAAGTATTCCTTTGATCCTTTATCTGTTGGTATTCATTTGCCTCTCAGGCATGGGAATAATAGTACATAAGTAATCCATTTTCTGTTTTCAGGTGCCAACACCATCTCTTGGTAGACTTGGTCACTTAACTTCTCTAAAAGTGGGATAATTATCCCTAACCGGTTATGAAAAGGTTGAAAGGAAGTGACATATTTAAAAGGAATTTACCTACTGCGTGGCACAAAATCATTTGCTTTTCTTGTGCTTTGGTTTCTTAGCTCTTCATCCCAGGGTCACCCTTAAATGCATTAACATTATGCATTAACATAAATGCATTATAGTTAGCCCAAAAGTCTCTGAAAAATGGGATTCTAGAACGGCTTGAGACTCATCTAAATAATTGGCAGTCTCATCAGACTTTTCACTGCTATTGAATCTGTAGTCAATTAAAATCTCTAAAGCTTTTCCTGCATGGCCCTTTTGCTATTATTATTAATATTACCATCACTAGTATTATTATGCTACTAGTACTTGTTGATCTGACCATTGATATGGATGGGGCACAAGAAGGAGTACCTCCAGGCTGACCCCTTTATATTATAATTCTCCCCTCTCCCTCTCTCTCTCTCTTTTTTTTTTTTAAGAGAGAGAGAGAGAGAGAGAGAATTTTGATATTTATTTTTTAGTTTTCGGCGGACACAACATCTTTGTTTGTATGTGGTGCTGCACACATGCCAGGCGAGCGCACTACCGCTTGAGCCACATCCCCAGCCCTCTCCCCTCTCTGTAAAGCAATTATCTGCATTTTCAAAATGAGAATACACACTCAGAGCAGTTAAGTAGCAGGGCTTATATAAATGAGAGATTTGAATCTAATCTAGACTTTCTAGAACATAGAAACGCTTGATTCCTGATTTTGCCCTCCTGACATATTAGCTTTTCCTCTCAATTTTGATTTTGTGTGTCTCCTATGTCTTCTTCAAAATCATTGCTAAAAAATATGAATCATCCCAGGCATGGTAGCCCACACCTGTAATTTCAGCTATTTGAAAGGCTGAGGCAGGAGGATCACAAGTCGGGGTCAGCCTGGGCAATTTAGCAAGACCCCATCTCAAATTTTAAAAAATGAGAAAGGGCTGGGGATATAGTTCAGTAGTAGAGTGCCCCTATGTTTTATCTCTAGTACAGAACAAATGCAACCCCCCCCAAAAAAAAAGCAATGCAACTTATCAAGACCCTCACTCAAAATTTTAAAAAATTAAAAGGGCTAAGGATGTGGCTCAGTGGTTAGCACTCCTGGATTCAATCCTTAAGTATTAAAAAAAAAAAAAAAAAAAAAAAAAGACTATAGAATCTATAGAGAGTGGCTTCCAAAATCCTGGTCCTTTTCTTTCTTCTTTTCTTTTTGTACCAGGGATTGAATCCAGGGGTGCTCTACCACTGAGCCACATCCACAGGCCTTATTTATTTATTTATGTTTAATTTTGAGACAGAGTCTCACTGAATTTAGCCTCACTAAATTGCTAGCCTCAACCTTGCCATCTTCCTGCTTCAGCCTCCGAATCACTGGGATTTGCAGCCATGTACCCTCCCCCACTTTCTTTTTTTTTTTTCTTTTGGTACTGGGGGTTGAACCCCAAGACTACCTGCCACTGAGCTACAACCCTCAGTTGTTTCTATTTTGAGAGAGGGTCTCAGAATTGCCCAGACTGGCCTCATACTTGCTATGCTCTGTGTTTCAGCTTCCCCAGTCGATGGGAATACAGACTCGTACCACTGTTCCCAGCACATCTACCATTTGTTAAGCTCACTGTGCTAACTACGTTATTGACTTTTGCCAGAATCTGTGCAGTAGATATTATCTGTTTTACAGATGAGAATATGGAGGCATGGAGAGATTTAAAGAAAGACTCAAGGTTACAAAAACACTCAGATTATAAGTAGTGGAACTGCTAGGCACAAAATCTCAAAATGGAAAATTTTTGCCAACTCCTTATGCTAGCATTTATTTTAGGATACTCTACTGCCGTTAACTGTTCAATTATACCAAATGGTATAGACTAAAAAACAGATTGACTTGAGTATCTTAGGTTACCTTTGCTTACCAGAATATAGCAGTTCCCAAAGTGTTTTCAAAGGAACACCAGTTCCTCCACTAGCCTGGGGACAAAGCAGTTCCACTGTCAAATGTTTGACATACATTACATACTACTGAATTCTCTCCAAGATTCAAAGAGATCTGAGAAGCCCTTTAGGAAAGAAACTTGTTTAACTTTCCTCAGCTACAGAGCTAGTTTCATGAGGGTGTAAAAAGGTGTTTAAGATTTTTTTTTCTTTTTTTTTAGTCTTTAGCACTCTGGGATGTTTATCCAAAGATACCATGAGGTTTAAAAACAGACTCTAATTTAAATACACACACCTTATAATTGGATAGTGCTTTAGTATTTACCAAAAAAAAAAAAAAAAAAAAAACACAAAAAAACTTCCTCTTGTCCTGAGGTGTCTTTTGGATTCCTATTCACATTTGCAAAGAAAGTCTACAGTTCAGAATTTTCTCAATGCCTTGCAGCTAGAGAAGGTCAAACTGAAACTCAAATTCAGATTTTCTCAAACCAAAGTCAATTCTTTTTCACTTACCTAATGTCTTTGTTTTTCTGCCTTTGATCATTTTAAAAGCCCGTTGACATTTTTTGCAGAACAAGCAACTTTGAGAACTGGATGAGAGTATATGAAAAATATAAAATGACCTTTATATTACAACAGTTTGGATCCAAAAAGCCATACTTAAGAATTTTTCCCTTTTGAAAGTTGTTCCTTGACATCAGCAGTTTGGGGTTTTCAGTGGAAAACAGGGTACACCCTATAAAGGTTGAGCCCTGTGGGAAACTGATCTGATCCTGAAAACAGCAAATTACCCCACAGCTATACCTGTTTACACAGTCCGGGAGTGTTTGTACTGTTTGAAGATACTTCAAAAATAACAATTGTAAAAGAGATTACTGCTTTGATCAGAGAATCTGAATCTCCTTTGTTTGACCATGAATAATTGGTCTTTGTAATGTTAATGCTTCTTTTAAAGAATATCAGATCTGTAAAAGCACCTTAATTACAGGCAAGCAGTTTTGGAGGGAATTTGTGACAGCATTTTACTGAAGATCTTTTTTAGTTCCCCTTTAAATCTAATTATAGTAGATTATTTTAGGACAAGCAGGAAAAAAACTATGATTATTAGTGTTTTTCAATAGTGTTCACATAAGGTCAAAAAAGTTATCTTATTGAAAAATAGGATTTAAAACTTTAAAAATGGATTATTATTTTTCCCATCAGGCACAGAACCAAAGGTAAAGTCTTAACTGAGATGAATTTACTAACCTGCTAACTAGAACTATGCTAGCAGCTCAGAAAATCTGTTTGCAGAAGTCTGGGGCTTCACAAATGGAACCCACTATTTAAACAGCCATCCCCTCCCCAATCTTCCCCTTTTTTGGCCAGGGTGCGGCTCTGGGGGTGGAACCCATAGTCAAACACATGTTAGGCACACACTGTGCCACGGATCTCTATGGCCAGCCCCTGATTCCCAAATCTTGTTTTTAAATTTGAAATCCCCTAAATCATCCGATCAGAGTATATGGTAACAGTAAGGACCTCCTATTGTAATTTTATGGTATTAGCCTGTTTTGGAGTTGTTGTTGTTGTTGTTGTTGCTGTAGGAAGATATATGTTAGCAGAGAATGTTAGATGTTGCTGAAGATGTGAGGAAATGAGATTGCTAAACAGCAGCTAGGGTGATTTAGTTAGATATGAGGAAGAATTTCTCAACAGGAGAGTGAAATCTCCTCTGTGGGGGTGCTTTGAAAGTTGCATGTTTTTTGAAATGGTGTGTGGCAAAGCCTGGGTGCAGAGCCAGGCCTCTTTATTGTTGTTGTTTTGTTTATTTGTACCAGGGATTCAACCCAAAGGTGCTTTACCACTGAGCTCCATCCCTAGCTATTTTATTTTATTTTTTAATTTAGAGACATGGTCTCACTAAATTGCTGAGGCAGCACTAGAACTTGTGATCCTCCTGTCTCGGCCTCTCCTGTTGCTGCTAGATGTCAGGATGCCAGCAAGCTCTGTAGCCAGGCCCCTTCTGGGAGAGGATAGTTGCAAGTGATTGCATTAGTTACTGTACATGATCTATGAATGGGATCTTCTCCTTACCTAATCCAATGACTACCATTCAGCACTTAGACCTGGTACTACCTGCTACCTTGCATACCTGAGAAGATTCTTTTCAAGATTGCATTAACATTTAAACTCATGGTTCAAAACCTATGAATAGAGCTAATCAGCCTGCATATGAGGGGAAATCATATCTCTGAGGTTTAAGCCATCTGATTTGCACATTGCAAAAGTCACTGTGTTTTCGGGGTTTTTTTTTTTTTTTTTTTTTTTGGTTCCTAATTATGACAGCAATTAGCTCTGCAGCATTGCATTCATTCCAAGCAGCAGGCATGGAGAACAATAATCTTATTTACCCTAAACTGGAAAGAGTGTACCTAGCTTTGTTCCCTTCACAGCTTAATCTAAATGCTCTGCTAGGTGTCATCCCACACAATAGAGTGTGACTGAACCTCTCCCAAAGGCTCTCCCTCACCTAGTTAATCCAGTTGTCATCAAAAAACCTCTGCAAGGTCAAGGAAAAACAGGTAATAGGCCTTTCCAAACTTAATAAGGTGGCACATTTTACTTGCATTCATTTAAAGAGAGAACACTTGGATATGTGAATACTTTGTAAGAGAAGTTAGTTTAATCTGTTAAAATGATTACAGGGAAAATAATAAAACTCCTTTGGACGGGTCTCGACAATTAATGGAATAGAAAGGTACTGTTGTAAATAGCTCTTTCACAGTAATGGGGGAAAAGCAAATTATCAAATGGACAAGTTATTTACGTTTGAAATAAACTGCATCTCACACTGGGAAATTGGGTTACAGGCAATTTTGCATTACAACATGAACATGTCATTAGTTTTAATTTTCCACAACAAAGATTTTAGGGTAATTTGCTTTCATTAGAATAGTTTCTCTTCTACAACATTATCATTCAACACCTCTCTCATTACCATTAGTTACTTTTTTTCCTTCTTTTTTCTTAATTTGTAAGAATAACCTCCGTATTTTTTTTTTAAGGACATAAACATTATGGTGAAGTTTTTATTGCAGACAGCAAGAACCAAGACAGTGGGTGAGCACTGCAAACCTAGCATAACTGTTGAACAGCACCAAACATTTCAATACCGTGAAGGCATCCTACCCTCACTGGATATGCCTTAAGTGTTTTAGGGTGCTAAGTATACACAGTATACTTCTCCACTGTAAAAATGTAGGTTACTATAGAGGAAGAACAATAATCAGTTATACATTAACCATAAAAGGTCATTTCTTGTAGCAAATGCAAGGTCTATTGATCAAGTAACATTTGTCAGTAGAAATGAGTCTCATTACTGAGTGAAGCTTGGGAAGGGGACCATTGCCCAGCAGGGCATCAAGAAATGCGCCAATCATCCATGTGTTTAGGATGATTTCAATATTGTCCATCTTCATTCTTTATGTAATGTACTGACTTTTCAGTTAATCAAACCCTGAAGCTACATTCCTTTGTTAACTTACTATGCTGCACATCTGAACAATGATTAATCAATCACCTAACGTTAACTACAAGATAAGAAAAATATTAAAAGAAAATGAATGACGTATTCACTTGTATTACAAAATTGTCTGTAAACTAGTTTCCCAGCATGAGCTGTGGGTTTATTTTCAAACTTAAATAAGTTTCCTATGTTAACCTTATCTTCCGGGTACTTCCTGCAAACTTCATATATTATGCAATCAAGTCCATAAATATAGGTAGAAGTTAACTTGAATGGCTGAAACGGAGTTAACCACACACATGTAGTTAAACCTTTATCACCATTTCTGTCATAAACCTCTCCCCTTTTCTTTAGGAGATTGACCAAGCCATCATAAAAATGTATTATTGCCTGTATCTTTGCGAAACACAAGTTCCTAAGAAGTGACTTGCCTTCTTAAACATACTGGATTTGAGCTTAAAGTCCCTGAACAGGACAACATAGATGCTGCTAGATGTCAGAATGGTCAGTGTGTTTGTATACTGAGTGTCACAGGGTTGAGGTGGCACTAGTACTAGTGACTCCCTCCTTATTTTTCAAAATTCAGTAACATTAACACAATATGACTCTCAACAATGACATATCCCTGGAGACATACACTTCAACACAGTTAGCTACATTACCACATAAATAAGGAAAAGTGTAGACAGTGCTGTCTGAGGGGAAATGATGATTATTAGTCAAATATTTGTAATAGGAGAGAGGGAGATTTTCTATAGATATAATCAGCCAAATATAATTGAATAGGAAAATTAAAAGGATCAGATCCCCTAACTTAACCTTTTAAAAATTTCTACTGCAGGCATCACACTGACAATTCTATTGACTTATGTTTAGAAGCTACTGGTAGCAGCATTCCATCTTGTGGAATGTTCACAGTGTATTAAGAAACTAAGCCAGGTACCATGGCCCATGCCTGTAATCCCAGAGACTCAGGAGGCTGAGGCAGGGGAGTCTCACGTTTGAGGCCAGTTTCAGCAATTTAGCAAGATAATTCAGTGAGACCCTGTTCCAAAATTAATAAAAAAGACCAGGAGGCTGGGATCGTGGCTCAGTGGTAGAGTGCTTGCCTAGCATGTGTGAGGCACTGGGTTTGATCCTCAGCACCACATATAAATAAATAAATAAGGGTATTTTTAAAAAATGACTAGGGATGTAGCTCAATAGTAAAGCAACCCTGGGTTCAACCCCCAGTGTAAAAAAAAAAAAAAGAAACTTACTTAATGTAAGAGTTTCTAACATTTTTTCAATGAGTAGACCCAAGGCCCATCTGTCATTGACTGAACTCCCTCTAGAAATATGATTTTTTGTTTTTTTGCAGTATTAGGGATTGAACCACGGAACTATACCCCCAGTCTTTTACTTTTATTTTATTTTATTTTCTTTTAGAGACAGGATCTTGCTAAATTGCCCAGGGTGGCCTTGAATTTGTGAGCTCTCTGCCTCAGTTTCCCCAATCACTGAGATTATGGGCATTGCCCACCACTTCTAGCTGAGATTATCTTTGATTACCTCTTACTTTCTATGATCCTATTCTAGAAGCCTGAGGGTTGTGCCGTTGAACAAACCAACAAAAACAAAAACAAAAAAACCCATGAGTGCTAATTCTCTGGGGCCATTCTTAGAGATTTCTTCCATCATGAAGTCTTCCTGGACTACCGTGCCTAGATAATGCTCTGCCTTCTGGGTTTCCTAGTATTTTATATCTAAACTTTTAACAATTTGGTCCCCTTTGAATCCACAGTACTCTTTAATACAGTTTAGATGGATTAGTAGGTGCTCTGTAAATGTTTATTGAGTAGTGGGTTTCTTTTACTTCTAAAATCAAATGGGGTTCTGTCAAAATTGATGAATCTTTTCGTTGTTTCAGACAAATTCCATGAATCCCAGTTTATCTCCTTAGTACAGGTAGCAAGAAACTTGTGAAGCTATGCTAATTTGGGCATGAAATTGCCAATGGGTGATACCATTTATATCTTAGCTGGGGGCTTAGCTCAGTAGAGTGCCACTTAGCGTATGCAAGGCCCTAAATTTGAACCCTACCCCGCCACCTTCCCCTCCACCCAATCCCCCAAAAAAAGAGGAGGATAAAAATAATTCTCTTGGGACACAGGTAGCAACCCCTTTCCCTATCTGCTATTTATGTCACTCCAACCTCTGTACCCTCTCCAGAGGTGAAGTGCTAATGACTGTGTTTGCCATTCTAGACCAGATATCTCATCTACAAAATTTACATAAATGGCCTCATGAAATGTGCATTACTCAGCAATTTTTTTAACTTATTGGGCATTTAGAGATCTTCGCATAGCAATAAAAGATATTTCTACTTCATTTTGTTAAAGTTGCTGGTGAGTGTTCCATGATGTGGATACACTAAAATTACTGCTGTTGGATATTGATATGGTTACAAATTTTTCATTATTATAAATAATGCACCCAGTGGCTTGGGAGGCTGAGGCAGGAGGATGGCAACTCAGCAAGACCCTGTTTCTAAATAAAATATAAAAAGGGCTGGGGATGTACCTCAGTGGTTATGTGGCCCTGGGTTCAATTCCTGGTACCAATAAATAAATAAACACACACAAACCAAACTACAATAAACCTCCTGGTAAATAGGAGGTAAATAATTCCTTAAATACCTTTAAGGAATTCTAAGGAATTATTTCCTCAAAGTAGAATTTCAAAGTGTGGGAAGATTTTACACATTGATAGATTCTTTAGATTGCCCTCTGTACAGATATATATTTTATAAAGTCCACACAAGGTTTTATTTTTACTAACATGAGACCTCCAGTTTCCCCAATCTCACATTTTTGCATATCAGTTAAAGTGAAAGCTGTTATTTTCTTGCATTTAAATTTGCATTTCCTTGATTCTAGGGAGGTTAGGAATGTTTTCATATGTTTATTGGCTACTTGTTTTTCTTCTTTTGTAAATTACTTCTTTACCACCATTGTCTGATTTTTTTAAAATTGTGTTCTCTGTCTCTTTTGTGATGGGGATTTTTATTATTATTTTAATTGTCACATAACAATTGTCTATATTAACTGGGATATTCTCTCTTTCTCACTAGGAATTAAACCCAGGAGCATTTTACCAATGAGCTACATCCCCTGTCCTTTTTAATTTTTTATTTTGAGACAAGGTCTCACTAAGTTATTGATCATCTCACTAAGCTGCTGAGGCTGGCCTTGAACTTGTGGTCCTTTCTGCCTCAACTTTTTGAGTTGCTGGATTGCAGGTTGCACTGGCACAATGTTTGACGTTGGGATAAATTTCAGTGGTCCATTTCTTATTACTACACCTATTTCTACCATATTTGCCTTTTTTAAAAAGTGTATTTTACAAATACACAAAACTAAACCCTTGGATACTGATCACCCAGCTTCAGCTACTATTAATCCTTGGCCAGTCTTCTTTTATTCATATCTTCATTCCATGCTCACGTCTCTGGGTTATTTTGAAGCAAATCTCAAATGTCACACTAGTTTTTACTTAAATATTTCCTAATGCTTTCAAAAGACGTGATTGCAATAATGTCCTTGCTGATGTTTTAGTTTAAAGCTCAGGGAACTGTGTGTGTGCACATAGATCCAGACCTGAATTCTACTCATTTACCATGCTTCCTGGAGGAGACTGAGCTGGAGAAGCAAAGATGAAAGCTACATGGAAGTGTAACAAAAAATCAAGGTGCTAAGAGTGGTGACAATGGTGATGTTATCCAAACCATCGGAGTACAGGACAGAGAAACAGTGGGCCCAGAAAGTAGAGGAAAGGGATGTGTTTTAACTGAGATGCGATTGCTTTTGTGGGTTGGCAATGGGTTCTCTTGGCTGACCTCCACAGTCTTCTACAAATACAAATCTGTGAAGAGGAGTCCTACACAGCAGGACACAGCAGGTGGGTGGGCAGAGCATGGAGACCAGAAAGTAGAGAGATTCAGGGAACTGACTCAGTTTTTTAAAAACAACCAACTCTTTTGGAAATTAACTAGGGCTCCTAGATAATCGCATTAATTCCTTCTTGGGGTGGTACCCCCAATGACCTCATTTTCTGAAGTAAATGAAACAGTTCCCCAACTTTTATTCTTTTTCTTATTTCTTTTTTTTTTTCCTTTCCTTGTTTGTTTGTTTGTTTGTTTATAGTACAAGGGATGGAACCCAGTGGTGCTTTACCACTAAGCCACATTGCTGACCCTCTTCCTTTTTTTATTAAAATTTTTATTCTGAAACAAGGTCTTGCTAAATTGCTTAGGTTTCTGCCAAATTTCTGAGTCTGGCCTCAAACTTGTATCCTCCTGTCTCAGCCCCTCAAATTGCTGGGATTACAAGTGTGTGCCATTGCACCTGACACTAAAGTCCTTTATAAAGAAAAAGTTCCAGAGCAATTTTTTGTCCTTTATGAATTTACATATTAAAAAACTGCAGGCCAGTTTTTTTTTTTAATAGAATGTTCATCCATTTGGGTTTGTCTAATCTTTTCTCATGATTAGATTCAGGTTATGCATTTTTGGAACAAACACAGTACAAATGAAGTTATGCCCTTCTCTTTTCATATCAGGAAACATATCATGTCCATTCTTGTTAATGGTGATGTTGGTTTTCATCATTTAAGTAAGGGAGTTTCTGTCAGGCTTTCCTATTGAGAAGTTACTGCTTTCCCATTATAATAAATACCTCATTTGTAGGGAAAGACACTGAGTCTGTGTAAATAGCCTTTTCCTCTTCAGAGTATCACTCAGTTGTTTCTATTGATTTACTGAATCCATAAACACTATGATGGTTGCTAAGTGGTGATTTTTTCCAACCCTAGTATTTCTTTCACATTTTAAAAGATGTATTATTTCATTTTTATGCTGGTGTAACACAATACCTAAGATGGGTACTTTTTTTAAGAAAAAAAGGGATTGTGGACATAGCTCCATGGTGCGTCCCATGCACTTGTAAGGTCCTGTGTCCCGTCTCCATCATCAGAACAAGGAATACAAGGAAAAGAGGTTTATTTAGCCCACGGCTCTAGAGGTCTAAGAGTATGGTACCAGTGTCTCCTTGGCTCTGGTGAGGACCTGTTGGCTATATCACAACATGGCTGATGGCATCATGGCAGGAGCATGTGAGAGAAAGAAAAAAAGGAAGGTGGGTGGGCAGAGCATGGAGACAAGAAACTAGAGAGACTAGTTTCTGACTCAGTTTTTTAAAAACAACCAACTCTTTTAGAAATTAACTAGGGTTCCCTTCTTGGGGTGGTACCCCCAATGACCTAACTGCTTTTCACTAGGCTCCACCTCTTAAAGGCTCCACCACCTTCTACCATCACTGCACTGAGGATCAAGCTACCAGCACAGGAGCCCTTGGGGGACACAGTGAAACTGTATCTAAGCTATAGCATCTGGGATTCTATCAAGTGTGTGTGTGTGTGTGTGATGCTGAGACGTGAACCCTGTACCCTTGTGCATGCTAAGCAAGTGCTCTACCACTAAGCTATGCCCCCAGCCCAAACTTTTATTTTTAATTTTACCATTTATATCAATTTTTAATAAAATTGAGTTCATAGAACACTGATTGCCTATTTTGTGTAGAAGAGTGTTCTAGGAAGCATCATGAGGGACACAAAGACCATTTGTTTCCTACAAAGGCATGATTTGTTGGGGGAGATGACATAAGGCACACTGTAGGAAGTGCTTTATTGGGGTTAAAAAGCTAATGCAAAGGATAACAAGGTCATTCTCACAAGCAAATATATAGTGACCCTGGGAGAAAGGTGGGATTTTTAGCTTGTCTTTGTGTATTATTGAGTAATGCCCCCCTCATCTGTGGGGGATACATTCCAAGACTCCCAGTGGCTGCCCGAAACTACAGATAATACTTCATATTAGACATGCTATGTTTTCCCCTATACACACATACCTCTGATATAGTTTCATTTATAACTTAGGCACACAAAGATTAATAATAATAATTTGCACTAAAATAGATCAATTATAACAACATACTGTAATAAAAATTATGAGAATATGGTCTGTCTTGAACTATTTTATTGTGCTTTTCCCTTTTCACTTAATGGAAATGCTTGTCAAGGCTTTTCTTTGTCATATCCAAATTGCCCGCATCACTCCTCTTGCACTTTGGGACTGTTATTAAGTAAAATAAAGGTTACCTGAACACCAGCAATGTAATACCAAGACAGTAGATATGATAACCAAGACAGCTACTTAGTGACTAATGGGAGGGTACCGTATCCAGCACACATACCATGGAAGAAGGAATGATTCATATCCCAGGAAGAACTGGGCTGGATTGCGCAGGATTTCATCATGCTACTGAGAATAGAGCAGATTTTAAAATTTGAGTTGTTTATTTTTGGAATTTTCCATTTAATATCTTTGGGTTACAATTAACCATAGGTAACTGAAACTGCAGAGGAGTGAAGAAGGAGCACTAATGTATAAGTGGTCAATGAAAGGTATTATATTGGAAAAAAACAGCAAGGGCTTCTGGGAAAATTCAAACAGTCTCTATAGATAGAACCTGAGGTTCATGGGGAAAGAGAAAGAGAGGGATAATGAAATGCAACTTGGAAAAGTCAGCACAAGGTCCTAAACTGAGGAGTTTGGCCTTAATTCCATTCACGGAGAGAAGTAAAGAAACATATTTGATAAAGGGTGTTCCATTTCTCTCATGATGCTGAGGGTAGGGCTGTATCTTATTTGTCTTTGTATTTTCTTTCTTTTCTTTTCTTTTCTTTTCTGGTACCAAAGATTGAACCCAGGGATGCTTAACTACTGAGTGACATTCCCACCCCTTTTTATATTGTATTTAGAGACAAGGTCTCACTAAATTGCTTAGGGCCTTGCTAAGTTATTGAGGCTGTTCTTGAACTCATGATCCTCCTGCCTCAGCCTCCAGAATTGCTGGGATTACAGATGTGCATCACAGCACCTGGCTCATCTTTGTCTTTTCAAGACCTGTGCCATATTTTATTTTATTTTTATTTTTTTTTGAGAATTTTTAATATTTATTTTCTAGTTCTCGGCGGACACAACATCTTTGTTGGTATGTGGTGCTGAGGATCGAACCCGGGCCGCACGCATGCCAGGCGAGCGCGCTACCGCTTGAGCCACATCCCCAGCCCAAGACCTGTGCCATATTTTAAATTAAAAAAAAAAAAATTTAGTTGTAGATGGACACAATACCTTATTTTATTTGTTTATTTTTACATGGTGTTGAGAATCAAAGCCAGTACCTCACACATGCTAGGCAAGCGCTCTACCACTGTGCTACAACCACAGCCCCTATAGTTTGAATCTTGCATGTTTCTCAAAATCCCATGTCCTCAATCTGTGGCACAATTAGGAGGTGGTGGAACCTCCAGGGGTGGAGCTTTGTGGAGGGAAATTAGGTTTTGGGTAATGTCATTGAAGGATATACTGGAACCCCAGCTCCTCCTCTTCCTCTCTTAGCTTCCCAGCCCCCCTGGGGTAAGCAGTCCTGCTCTACCTCATGCTACTGCCACAGTATACTGTACCATCACAGGCCCAAAGCAACAGGGTCAAGTGACCAGGGACTGAAATCTCTGAAACCATGAGCCAAAATTAATAAACAAACCTTTTCTCCTTTATTTTTCATTTTCATTTTTTTCAGTACTAGGGAAATCAACCCAGAGACGCTCTACCTCTAAGCTGCAAGATCTCATTAATTTGTTCAGAGTGGCCTCAGTCTTTCAATTCTCCTGCCTCAGCCTCCTGAGTATCTGGGATTATAGATGAGTACTACCATGCCAGGCCTTTTCCTTTTTTTAAGTAGACTGTCTCAGGTATTTTGTTATAGTAAAGGAAAGCTGGCCGACATAGCTTACAACAGCACTTAGCACATAGAAGGTATTCAGTAAATGTTTGTAGGCACCAATGTGCCAGATGATTTAGAACAAAGACTGGAAAATCTGTGTTTTGAATTGAGGTCAGGATGGTGGGAGTAGAAGGTGTGTCCTCGAAAACTAGTTCTCTATTGAATTTTTTACAGAAAATGTTTTATTTTATTTTTTAATAGGGTTTTTTTTTTTTTAAAGAGAGAGTGAGAGAGAGAGAACTTTTTAATATTTATTTTTTTAGTTTTCGGCAGACACAACATCTTTGTTGGTATGTGGTGCTGAGGATCGAACCCGGGCCACACGCATGCCAGGCGAGCACGCTACCACTTGAGCCACATCCCCAGCCCTACAGAAAATGTTTTAAATATCAATATCTCAGACTACTACCACCACCACCATCATCCCCATTTAAATTTTTAAATTCTTAGTAACAAAATATAGGAATTATCTGTGAACAAGTTTTGAGTGCTGGGAAGGAGAACAAGGCTCTTAGAAGATTACATGGGCATTCCATTAGAAACTATTTCATACCATCTCTTTTTTGTGAATGTTTTAGAGTTTAATATAGGCGGCTCTTTAAAGATGCATACAGACTTTAGCTTTAAAGTCAATTCATTTTATGAAAACACTGTATTTAACATGAGAAACAAAGCAATAAGATAAAATGAGATGCCCAAAATAACTCAGTAAAAATCATTAGAGGAAGTCTTGTTGAACACTGAGGGAATGAATGAAAGCAAATTTATATGAATATTTTGAATATTCCCTAGGCTATCTTCAAACACTCCTTTGTAATATCTCTTCAGCTTCTATATTCCGCAGTGAATCCTGGAAATCTAGCAGCTTTGTTATAAAGTTTACATATTTTCCCAGTATTGGATGCTGGGAAATTGTGACTCTCCTTGCTGGTTCCAAGTAGAAAATCATTTGATCATCACTGACAATTCCAATGGACTCTTAACTGTAAAAAAGGTAATATTCATGTTTTTATTAAAAATACTTATTTTGATTTTAAACATAACAACTAGCAATGTAAAAAAAAAAAAAACTTAGCAAACACTAAAAAGTACAAAGGAAGGAACAACTACCCATTATTTGACATTCCAATGATAGCTACCAAAATACATTCTCGTTTTCTATTTTCTTCATCTTTGTGGGTGCATGTTCATAAAACTTCTGTCTTTCACTTCATATATCATATATATATTCTTCCCATGTCATTAAGTATTTCTTAATAATGCAATTTTTGGCAGCAGAACAGTAGCCATAGTATGTATGTATTATTTAACTACTCCCCTATTGTTGGATACCTAGATTATTTCCAATTTCATATATAAACATATATTTATGTATTTCCTAGAAGGAGAATTATCTATCATTTTCAAGATTATTTATATCTTTTTTTTCATACTTATTGTCCAGTTATCCTCCACAAAAATTGTACAAACAGACACAACCAATAATAATGTATAGAATTAAAAGCATGAAGAATTGACATTGGAGCTAGCACTATTTTCACACATTTCATGTATAAATCAATGCCTGAAAGGATATTTCCTTGTGACCCAGGCACAGTTCCTTGGGGTATTCACTGCCTGTACCCCACAGCCTACTGCCATTACTGTTTGTCATAACAGGAATAGCAATTGGCTCAAAACACTGATCATTATGATGCTGATGATGTGGCCTCCCTAAGGTTCTAAATGATTGTTTGGTGTAACTGCTCAGTACAGGATTTTTCTTTTAACCTTTCCTATCATGTAGAGAGTCAGAATTCAAATTCTGTACAGTTTAAGCTTCATTATGCCTGGCCTATAACTTGGCTCAAGGTATCTGAATTTATGTCAATTTTATCTGCTTATTATACTAAGAGGTGGAGAAAGCAATCCCAGTGCCCCCCCAAAGGTAAAACTCTACTGGTTTTGTATATTACTAGAGTTTTAAAATTAGGTTAGATAAATTATGGTACATTTAGGAATAAGTGTACAGTGGGAGCTTTATGAAATATTTCATGAATAACAAATTGGAATACAAAGTTAAGTATAAAATTTACTTAAGAACTAAGGGTCAGGCTGGGGATATAGCTCAGTTGGTATAGTCCTTGCCTTGCATGCACAAGGCCCTGGGTTTGATCCCCAGCACCACACACACACACACACACACACAAAAAAAAAAAAAAAAAAAAAAAGGAACTAAGGCTAAGGGTAGCAGACAATACAAAAATAGAATATTAAGTTATTTTCTAATTTAGGCCTCATTTTAGTTTATTCAAAAATGAAGTATATTAAATTAAGTATTTAAAATTACATGTTACATTTTGATCACAAAGGAAATGAAAAGAGCAGCTTTTCTCCTATCTTCATCTTCTGAATCAAAATGGTTGAATTCTGACTAATCTCAATTGCAAGTTCTATTTATTGTGTTATTTTCTCAATGACTTTTGTTTCATGTGTGGTTTCCAGTGGCTATTATTATTATTATTATTTTGGTTATTGTCTTTTTTTTGGTACCTGGGATTGAAGCCAGGGGCACTTTGAGCCACTTTTCTAGTTCTTTTTATTTTTAATTTTTTTAATTGAGACTGAGTTTTACTAAATTGCTTCAGGTCTTGCTAATTTGCTGAGGCTAGCTTTGAACTTGTGATCCTCCTGCCTCGGCCTCCCAAGTTTCTGGGATCATGGGGATGTAGTACCACGGCCAGCTTTGAGTGTTTGTTATTAATGAAAAAAATTAAAAAGATTAAAGATGTAAAATGTTTTAGAGGACAGTAATTATCTTCTACATTTCCTCTGATTCAGATTCTTACAGGGGATGACAGTCAAGGCATGTAAAATTCACTTTTAGTTCCAGAGAAGAGTCTACTTCCTTATCAAAAATTGCTTTTGTTTTTTCGGTGGCTCGGTAATTGTAATTTGTACAATTACAAATTACAATGGTGGTGTGTAATTTGATTCTATGTACAGAAATGGAATTTTCTGTGCATATTCTCTCCAAGTGAATGAAATTTAGTAGGCTGTGATATTCCAGATCTCTTAACTTCAAGCTCTCCCTGATGTTTATCAAACATCAGGGAGACTATTGAAAATTCTTTTACGGTGTCTTGGTGTGAACATTGTCCTGGTGCTAGTTTCAAGCTTGCCTCATCTCATCATTCAGAAGCTACATATCTATTTTTTTCCACTGCCTCCTTCAAGTCCACCCCCCCACCCCGCCCCCATGGCTGGATGCCTGTCCAGCCCCCACACATTCAGGCACATTTATTCCCGTAAAGATAGTGACACTTATGGTTTATTCTAAGACTAAATCTGTGTTGCCCAGCGAGTGACTAAGGACTTAAGCATGCACACTGCTTCTTCGCTTACCCTCCCACCTAACTTGACTACTCAACGTTTTTATTTCTTTCCCTCAGAATCCCCTCTTTTGGCACAGTTCAGTTAACACACTACTGCCAGGCCACTAATTGATTTCTGAAACCTGACATTTGTTTTTTGTTTTCTCCCATCTTCCCTAATGGTACAGCACTACTAAGTAGGAAGGAATGCAAAGAACTAGAAAGTTCAAAGTAATTGAGGATCTGTCCATTCACACTGTCTGGCTTTGTGCCAATGGAGAACCTGGAACATTTGAAAAATATTTATCAAGTTTTAACCCTTTTTTGCTAAGTTGGTGAAACAGGTTTGCAGCTGTAGCATTTCTGTTAAAAGCAATAGCAAGGAAGCTTGGTTGAACATGTTCTTTATATGTCCAGAACCGCATGGCAAATGTCTCAGAAAAGGATTACTTTCCAATTTCCGTACTATTGTACAGGGCTAAGCTAGTTATTTTCTGTGAGATTGCAGAGCCTGGGTATTTCAGAGAAACCATTACTTAAAAGTGGCAACCCTATTTTATGAATCTTTATGCCAGAAATGAAATTTAAATGAATGTTACTATATTTGAGCAAAAAAAAGAATACATTTCAATTTTTAATACATGTAAATGCATTAGCTATGCAAACCTAACCACAGCCAGGTTCATATCTATTCATTAAGAAAAGTGGAAATGTAAAAAAAATTAACAAGATTATAAAATATGGTTATTAAAAGCTTATCAAATAATCAAGTGGGGTTTTTCTGTTTTGTTTTGTTTTGGAATTGAAAACTTTTGTGAATGAAAGCATGCAAAAAAATGGCGTGATATTTAGAAATATTTCCAGTAAAATAGTGGATCTTATTGTAGTCAAAACTTGGGGGAAAATAACAGGCCACTGAAGCGCTGGTGAAAAGACTCTTAAGGGGAAAAGTCTAGGTATATTTAAAAGCAAATTAAAATACAGATAGATATATAGTTGAAGTAACTGTGTTAGATTCAGCTTCAAGTTAAAAGAGCACCAAATTCTTTTAAGAATTGTCTGTCACATGATCAGATTTGATCATACTATCATCTTAACTGATCATACTATCAGCATTAACTAAAATTTTTCAAAGATCAATTTTAAAACTGTATTAAATCCCATATCACTTCTATCACCTGTTTTTAAACCATTTAATTACATGATTGGGTTTAACATAAGAGGAAAATAGAACAGCTTTTTAAAGATGAAGGTAGACGTCTAGCATAAAATTACTTAGAAAAAAATTTCTCAAAAACACTTCCCAAATAATACTTTGGTAGCATGAAAGTAGTCATGAGCCATTCTCTTAAAGCAGCGATCACTGCTATAAAGATGAATCATGTGCTAACAGGAAGGGAAGGAAAAGGAGAAAAAAAAAATTAGTTTACAGCGTAATTTTATCTTTTCCAAAATAAATACCTAATATTTATATACATATTAATTTATCTGCATATTTTAAATGGATCCCTGCTTTTGATAGAGACACTCTTTGAAGTGAAGTTTTTTCTAAGAACTTTTGAAAAAGCTGTTTAACTGTGGAGTGGTGAGTAGGCTGTTGTATTTGAACAATTCTCTAATGGTATAGTGTGCTGTCAACATATGTACATATGTAGTAATATTACAGGCATTTTTATTGCAGTTTATTGTTCCGGCTTCCCAATAAGCCAGATAAAATCATGTACAAGAACATTAAGGATTAAGGGAAGTGGTTTCCTTTGGTGATTGCTGGCAAAAATTCACCCTCCCATTATAACAATGTAGTAAATGGACGGCAATATATTTGGCTATTACTTTCCTAAAAAAAATTGTATTCCCAGTTTTCAGAGCTGCTTCGTGCCTAACGTTTGAGGCTTCTTTGGTTGTCCTTTCGTAGGAAAAGGTGCCACGGCATTAGGTAAATTTGCTGTTTCTGTTCTGTAAATATTAAACTCCCCCCCCCCCCACATACAGTGCTAGCAAAAATAAGTCAAAGATGTAATGTCTATTTAAACACACATTTGAGCTAGTTGTTAGCGCTTAAATTAGAGTCCAGGCTTTGGCTAGAATCAACATAGTTTAAATATTAAAAACCTCAAAATTCATATGGCCCACCCCCGCCTGCTCTCTACACAGGAATAAGAGGTAGAAATGTGTGTGAAAACTACTTCCAGCTATTTAAATACCGAAGTGGCAGCGGGAGTTGGGGGTAGGCTTGTATGCAAGGACTTTAAAAAATGCTTGTCACTAAACCTTTTACTCAGGACATACCGAATTTGCTTTGCTAAATAGATATCCTCACGGATAAAGAGACAAGGGCGGTTTCAAAAATTTATCATACCGCCCCTAGTTTTCTGTTAAAGAAAAGTACATTTTTTGTGTATTTAAAAATACATACTCATTAAACAAGTCGCTGAAAACCTTAGCGCCCCCACCTAGCTGCTTTCTGGATTTCGGTTTTTTGAGTTTCAGGTCCTTGCACAACACCTAAGACGTGCAATACTCTTTTTCTGCCTAATCCTGGCTGAGAACAGTCCGTAGAGATCTCCCTCCGCGTCTCCACCCTAATTCCCTCTCTTCCTAGATTCCACCCGCTCCTCTCCTTTCCTCCGCCCCCGGCTCCGCCAGCTCAATCTGTCAGAGAAGTTGTGTACAAACTGCGCGGCCGCCCTGCGCGCGAAGCTCGTGGCCCAAGGGGTGCGGTCGGCCCAGTGGAGGCGGGGCCCTGGGTGAATTTCTCTCTTTTCATAGGCTGGCCGATCCGGCCCGGCCGGCGATGGAGTCTTAGGATTCGCGGCAGCGCTGTCAGTCAGACTCGCAGAGCCCGCCTACCCAGAGTTGGGTGAAATAGAGGCGGGCGTCAAGTGTCAGTAGTCGCGGGGCAGGTACGCGCGCTCGCAGCTCGCTCTTGGAAATCGGCGGTGGCGGGAGCGGGCTCCAGCGACTGAGAGAGCGCGGTGGGGCGGGGCGGGAGAAAGTGGCTGCCTGGAGGACATTGGCGTTTACGCGTGGCAGAGCGGAAGAGTTTTGCTTTTCGTGGGCGCCTTCGAAAACTGTGCCTGCTGTTGACCGAGGGGTCTGCCCGGAGCCTCCCCTCCTCCGCCCGCGGCCCCGCGCCGAGCTCGCCGGCCCGAGCCAAGGTGGGCCAGGTGGGAAACGCGCCTGACCCACGTACCGCAGCCGGAGCCGCTCCCCGAGTGTCCATGGCTACGCGGGTGCTGACCATGAGCGCCCGCCTGGGACCTGTGCCCCAGCCGCCGGCCCCGCAGGACGAGCCCGTGTTCGCGCAGCTCAAGCCGGTGCTGGGCGCCGCGAACCCAGCCCGCGATGCGGCGCTCTTCCCGGGCGAGGAGCTGAAGCACCCTCACCACCACCCACAGGCGCAGCCAGCGCCCCCGCAGCCCCCGCAGCCGGCGCCGCCTCCCGCCGCCGGCCCGCGGCTGCCTCCAGAGGAGCTGGTCCAGGTAGGAAGAGCCGCTCCCCTCCCTCCGCCTCCTTCCCGGGGCTCGGGCGTGTCCCGCTGCTGCGACGCGCAGGCGACAGGGGCCGCTCCAGGCTGGGGCGTGCGTCGGGGCGCACCAGGAGCTGGTGGTGGGGTGGGCAGCCCCTTTCTGCCCCTGTAGCCTGGGCACAGCATTACGTAGGGAGTAAATGGGGGACCTGGGAGAGGGGAGTCCGAGATGAATCTCCCCTGGCCCTGGCGGGTCAGCCGGGAAGAGGTTAAAGAGGGAATTGGGTGCTCTCGCGCACCTTGTTTTTCTTACGTGTGGTGGATGAAACCTTGTACCTCACGCTCCACTTTAAATTACTCCTTCACCTTTACCCCTCCCACCCGATGCCTTGGAGGTCCACCTCTCCTCCTCGTCTGGGGTTAAGTAGAAACGCAGTTTGGGGTAAAGCTTCCCCGGGGTTTCAAACCTTGGGGCTCAATCTTCTTGCTTTAGAAGCGATTGTGGGTGGCTGAGTTTGGAAAACAAGAGGATAACTAAGGTTGTATTGGAGCGCGTATTTTTCCCGAAAAAGAAAGAAAAAAAAAGCCGGGGGTGTTGTTTTCTACTTGTGCGCGTAAATTTCCTCCCGGAGCCGTGTTGAAAGCTGGCAGTTGGCTTTTACACTTGCCCAGCAGCCGAATTAGAGCAACCGCCTGTTTCTTTCGCCCACGCACGGAGTCATATAGCCCAGAAAAAACTTCACGGGACTTTTAGCTTGTCCCAAGGAAAAAAAAATTGGAAACATACCCACATGCAAACAGCTGGAAGAGCTAAAATCAGAAACCACTAACCGCCACGGGAGCGCAGTGCACGAAAGGGTTTAGTTCGGTTTATTTCAAGACACTTCGTTTAATAACCCCCTTGGTAGAGTGTGTATTTGCTACCCAGCGCCTTGCCTACTCTAGTGGTGGTGGTGTGGTGGGGGTCAGTGTCGCCGTGATTTGAGAGGACAGTGGCATTTGTCAAAGATGTGATTCACATGACTACAGCGTTGATTTTTATTTTTAAATCGGGTCTATCCGGGGAATCCCGTCCCCATCCACACCGTATGATCCGAATGATTTGGCGGTCCAAAATGAAATGCTTTTGAAATTTACTAGCAAAATATGACTGGGTTATTCACCTATTATGGTGCCGTGGTTAATAGTTATATGAACCATTCCACCTAATTGGGTTTTGCTTTTCTTTTGAAATTTCCTTTTCAATGTTAAAAATTAAAAGAGAATTTAAGCTTATGTTCTGCTAGGAGAGAAGATAGCTGTAAAAAGATTGAGGCGATTTGTCCTTGGGGGGAAAAATCACCGATTGAGAACTATTTGGTTATTGGTTATTTCAATTTGGCTTTTTTACTTTTTTAACACCGAGAGGATAAGGGATGACGGAGATTTTTTTTTTTTACAGAGTAGGGGGGAATGTAGCATTGGCCCACTGAGAAGGACATGATAAATGTTTTGCTGATGACTGTGCTTCGACACAGCAGCCTCTCCCCACCCACGGGCTTCTTAGCACCAGTCTACCAAGGGAGTGATTTTCCCTTAGGTAATTAAAGATCTGTTTTAGATAGGGATATGAATAGGAACATTTCATTATCATATTAACCAATTACCGAATCTGCTGATTAAAATCAACATTTAGATCAAATGTTGAAGGTGAAATCTGTTTGTGACAGTGGATACTACGCTTTGCTTAAAACATTGTGTTTAAGTTTCCATTGAACAATAAATAAAAAGCCACTGAAATAGCCAACGAATGTTTTATATTAGATATATTGGAAATGTCTAGTCAAGCAAAAAAGTTTTTTTTGCAGAGTTGATTTAAGGGATTGCATATTTTTTTGTTGTTTAAATAAAACATGTAAAATATAACTATGTAGCATGGACAGAATTGAGGTAGCTAGGCAGTACTTTGATATAGTACTTTAATTAAACTGTAATGGTCAGGGAATCAGGAGTGATACTATTATTGCATCGGAAAGGAATATATTTCTGTTTGCTTTTTTTCTTGATTTGCCTCTTTCACTTTTTTTTTGAGCGATTTTACTAAAGACATTACAAAGACTTGTAAGCTTTAGTGTAAACCAGTAATTATACAATTGGCAAAACAAACCTGGTATGTTTATAAGCAATACTTATACTAGTATACTAGTAATAGAAGTTTGCCCTAGTATTTTACAGAGGGATCTTTGTTTGTGTGTGTGTGTGTGTGTGTGTGTGTGTGTGTAGGTGAGGGGGACAGTAGTAAGCACCATTTTGGTCCTTCCTGAGATGAATCAGGTGGATTATGCATGTTTGTTTCTTTTCTTTTTTAGACAAGATGTGAAATGGAGAAGTATCTGACACCTCAGCTTCCTCCAGTTCCAATTATTCCAGAGCATAAAAAGTATAGACGAGACAGTGCCTCAGTCGTAGACCAGTTCTTCACTGACAGTGAAGGGTTACCTTACAGCATCAACATGAACGTCTTCCTCCCTGACATCACCCACCTGAGAACTGGCCTCTACAAATCCCAGAGACCGTGCGTAACATACATCAAGACAGAACCTGTTACCATTTTCAGCCACCAAAGTGAAACGACTGCCCCTCCTCCTCCTCCGGCCCCAACCCAGGCCCTCCCTGAGTTCACCAGTATATTCAGCTCCCACCAGACCTCAGCTCCAGAGGTGAACAATATTTTCATCAAACAAGAACTTACTACACCAGATCTTCATCTTTCTGTCCCTCCCCAGCAGGGCCACCTGTACCAGCTACTGAATACACCGGATCTAGACATGCCCAGTTCTACAAACCAGACAGCAGTAATGGACACCCTTAATGTTTCTATGTCAGCCGCCATGGCAGGCCTTGACACACACACCTCTGCTGTTCCGCAGACTTCAATGAAACAATTCCAGGGCATGCCCCCTTGCACATACACTATGCCAAGTCAGTTTCTTCCACAGCAGGCCACTTACTTTCCCCCATCACCACCAAGCTCAGAGCCTGGAAGTCCCGATAGACAAGCAGAGATGCTCCAGAATTTAACCCCACCTCCATCCTATGCTGCTACAATCGCTTCCAAACTGGCAATTCACAATCCAAATTTACCTGCCACTCTGCCAGTTAATACGCAAAATATCCAACCTGTCAGATACAACAGAAGGAGTAACCCCGATCTGGAGAAACGCCGCATCCACTACTGCGATTATCCTGGTACGTGATCTTACTTGGTTGAAGCATTGAGAGAAAAAGAGAGAAAGAGTGTGTGTGTGTGTGTGTGTGTACACATATCCTTTTCATCCTTGGGCTTTAAGTTTACATAGAAAAGTTCTACTTGACAGTTAAGAAAAATTCTATTTCTGTGCTTTACCTTGGTGTGTAACCAACTAGTTTTCTATGGTGTATTTTATTTATTTATTCACTTTTGTTTTGCAGTACTTGGGATTGAACTCTGGGGCGCCCTACCACTAAGTCACATCCCCAAGGCCCCTCTCTCGTTTTTTTCTAAAATTTTATTTTGAGAGGGTTTTGCTTGAATTTCCCAGGCTGACCTCAAACCTGGGATCCTCCTGCCTCAGCCTCCCAAATTGCTGGGATTCTAGGCATGTTTCATTGTGCCCAGCTTTATTTTCTGTATTAAAAAAAAAAAATTGGCTACAACATTCTGGGAAAAAGTTACCTTATGTACTTTTTTCTATTAAATTTTTAAAAATTTCATTTAGGATTATAGTATTAAAATCTAAATTAACTGCCCTGGAAAGAGTAGGATAGGAGAAAATAATATGTTGGCTCAAAGGTACCTAACTTACTGCTGGTACAAGACTATATACGGGATACATTTAAGGATGGTTCTGATGGGCCATGCATCTCATTCAAGAATGAGCACATGCTGAAGTATAAATTCATGACAGTAATGAATGTATCTCCCAAGTTGCTGGTGTAAGCTAGTTTGTGATTAATATGGGGCATGATTTATTGACTGTGGTGCATGATATGCCATGACATGCTAAATGAAAAAAAACAAGAAATGTTAGGAGTACAGAAAATTATAGTCATCTTGGATAATGGTTTAGCAATGTCAGCTCTACAACCATTAAAATTTTTTTTAAAAAACATACTATAGTAGCTATTAAATCACTAAAATGTGTATTGCTGGTAAAAATTACCTACTGGAATATAAACACAAGTTTTCCATTTGTCATTTACCTGTGTTCTTTCCTACTAAAGTGATACAAAAAAAAATTGCTTTATTTCTTTAATGAGGTAGTTGGGGGAGGGCTCCTTGAGATTTAAAACTGAAGCTTCAAATATGTTATCTAGCATGAGAGAGTTCTTTCAAGGCAGATTTTAAATACTGAATCATCAAATGTAAGGATTTCAAAAGGTCGCCAGAATGACAAGCTGTTCTTCCTCTGCTCCTTTATTTTAGGTTGCACAAAAGTTTATACGAAGTCTTCTCATTTAAAAGCTCACCTGAGGACTCATACTGGTATGTAATTTTCTTGTTAATTCCTTAAGTTGTGTAAATAGTGTAAGTGGTATTCATCCTTTTAAAAGCCAACACGTGTTTGATCTCTTCTTTCTTCTGTCAACTTTTATTTTTTAATGGCCTACCTTTTCAGCACTAGCTTGGCTCAAAATTCAGTTCCATGAGGATGTCTGGTTCCAGGAAAGCTGATGATCACTCACAAAGGCCTTGCCCTGTCACTTCCATAGAATTAATTACCCAAAAACATAAACAACAATGTTTACTAATGGGTTTTAAAATGTTTAATGGCAGCGATGTTCATGTCTTGAAGGAAAGAAATTTCTCTCTCTCTCTGTGGCAAATCAGTTTGCTTTAAATAAAGCCCTTTTAAACAATCAAAACTTTGCCATTTAGCATGTACAGCATTGCAGCTTAATACAAGGTCCCTGTTAGCTTAAAATATTTGTGTTGAGTGTGTTTGCTGTGTTTGATGAAAGATAGGCCTGAAGTTGCAGAGTTTTCAGACTGGTCAAAAATAGAGTTATGGTTTAAAGTTATTCTACACCTTACACACCACCCCGACATTTGATATGTTTGAGACATCATCTTTATTCTAGCTTATATTTCATCCTCATTTAAAACATGCTTTTAAGCTTAGCCCCTTCAATTTTGTAAGTTTTTGTTTTATGAAATCTATAGCAATAACTTTTAGGAGGTTTTTAATTTAAAAATTTTATATCAGAACCCAGTTTTAAGATGAAACTAGGTGGCATACTTTATTAAAGGGCTCCGCATACCCATAATATTTTCAAATATATGGATGGTTACTATTTGTAATTTTCTTTAAGAATAGCCCTAAAGGAAAGAACTCTTAAAGTGATTATACTTTTTTTTCCTCAATAAATACAGCCTTACCTAAAGTTCAAAGAATAAGTTTGCTAATAAAAGCAGTGACCTAGCAAAATGTATTATTCCATCATTGCTATGGAAACCAAAGTATTCAACAGTTCCTTTGAATGGGTCGTTGGATTAGTGTGAGGACTTGAATCTCCCCAGGCTAGATGTTACTATGGAAATTGAGTTTTGATAAATGAAGTAGTTATCTCTAACTGCTGCATTAAAAAGTAAAAGCCTTTGAACAAAGGTCAGTGCTGAGATATAGCCACGAGAGGAATATGGTTGCAAACAGTTTGTGTGCATGTTAGAGAAGTACTGCTTGATATCTCAATGATAAAAATCTAGTTATTAAAATCCAAATAGTATTGATGACAATGTGGTAGATACCAGGGCTTTCTGAGAAACTGCTTAAAAAAAAAAGACACTTGAACTTACCTATGAAATAAATGAGTTGTTTTGGCCCGAGGTTTTTAAAGGCAGACAAATTGATTATATAAAAGGAAAGAACCTTCATAAACAACCTAAGGTGAAAATTATGTTTACAGTTAAGCGTCCACAAAAGAATTAAGCATATAAAAAAGATGTCAACCTAAACTCTTCAAAATACAGATGACAAGTGCCAGGAAAATACTCAGTATAAAATATCCTTTTACAGACTATATGCTCTGTTAAGGAAATGTTTAACACAGGGTTTTACCTGACGTTTTGATTAAGAGGAGGTGGGAATAACTTAGAAACATTTGAACTGTTGCCTTTTTTCTCTTGGAAGTCCTTGAAACTGGAGATAGGAAGGAGGGAATACATTTTCATGGGGTTAAAGTCCCCTAATAAAGGAAGAATATAATCACATATAACGATGCAATCAACTGCTTATTGCAGGGATGTAGTCAGGCCATATCTAAATAGCCTTTCAACCCCTGTCAGGGTTTAGTGCTCTGAATGCTTGTACCTAGGATTCTGGAACTTGACCTGCTGGCAAAGAAATTTAATAGTGGGTTGTCTTAACAATGCTTGCCCTAATAAAAACAAACTAAAAAGAGGACCTAGGCCTAGTTTGGGTCCCATGCATCAACTTTTTTCACCTGATCATAAACATTGTGGCCTTCAACATCTAATGAGTAAGACCCTGTAATCCAGTTTAATAAAGTTTTGTTTGATAGTCTTTCAAATGCCTGGGGGAGGGCTTTACCAGACTAGTTCATCTGGCTAAACCCGTTCTTGGGTAATCATAGAGCATTGAGGTTGTTTTCTCCTCATTTCTCGTTTCTAGACAATGCCTTTTAAAATTACCTGTGCGCTCTCATTGCATCCCCCCACCCAACCAGTTGTTTTTCAGTGAATGTATCTGGACGCAGCAGAGGCTTGTGTTTTTGCCTCCCCCCTCCCCCCTTTTCCCTTTTAAGGCCCTGGTAGATGAAATAGGTTTTGTTTATTTTTCCCCTCTAAATAACTTCCCTCATTTAATAGCTTGTTAGGTTTTCTTTCTATGTCCCTTGCTTCCACATAGGCAATTTATTAGGGAACTTTAAAACCTATATGGTAATGTCGGTCTGTGTTTGATGACATAATAGAAATTATTGTTTAAATGGTTGCTGTTTTGCAGGCAGAATGCAAAGTACCCTAGCATTTCTTTGGAGAAATAATTGTAATTGCTTTAAAATGTCAAGTTACTGTATGTTTTTAAAATGATTTAAGCAATTAAAGCAATCTGCATCTGGGTTCTGTTTAGTTACTTATTTTGGACTTTTAGATTATAAATGATTTTTTAACTTTGGTTGCAAATTGAACTTGAGCAAAGAGTGTTTCCGAAACAGATTTTTTTCCCCCATAATTTGGGATGAAAGAGTAAAAGATAAACCTGCTTCTTGAATCACAAATACCATAACATTCAAATTCAAGTTCATGCGCTTTGATTTCTTTATTAGGAAACCATACTTAAATAGTACAAAGTTCCATCTTGTTTGTGTGGTCAAACAAAATACCTGAAATAGAAGTTGCCTTTATTCTAGGGAACCATTATATTTCATTGATATCCATATATACATAAGACAGCATAATAACAGGCCTATAGAGACATTCTTTGTGTGAGTAAGTAGGTGTTTGTGTATGTATATGTGGTTATCATGCTTCTGGTTAGAAATAGTTATGGCTGCTTCTAGGCAACAGTGTCAATAAGTAGTGTGTTTCCCAATCTAAATATTTGTACTTTTAACAGTAAAGTGAACATTCTGCACAAATTTGTATGCCTTATGATATATACAAGGGGCTATTCCTATTGCTATCATTCTAAATTTGCTCCCAAGCACCTTAAAAAAAAAAAAAAAGATTTCACATATCCATCAGCCCTTCTAAGTCACTGTGACTGATAAAGTATCTTATTCAAAGAGCTTGTAGTTTGGGGTTTTTTGTTTTGTTTTGGCAATAGAGATCAAACTGAGGGACCTCATGCATGCTGGGGAAAAGCATGCTAACCACTGAGCTGCCTCAGCCCCTTTTGCTTAATTTCATCATGAAATTTAAGATTACTTTTCAGCCTCACCACTCTGGGACAGGGCAGAAGATTAGCAGTTGTACAGAGAAAACTCTGAGGAACACACACCCTTAGTGCAAGCATCACTCAGACCAGGACTGGTTCCACAGACTGACAGAGGAAAGGATGATTTGACACTGGTTCCACAGACTGACAGAGGAAAGGATGATTTGAAAATGGAAACCTATAAATAGCATAGGAACACAAAACACGGGCTCTTCAGTGCTTGTTCAAGATTCTTTGTTTAAGAAAGAATTCTACATTAGGTCTTGGAAGCCCAAACCTCCTTGTAAAGGGAGTCAATTCCTATGTTCTCTCTTGCTTTACTTTTCTTTCTTTCTTCCTCTCTTTCTTTTTGTGCTGGGGATTGAACCCAGGGGTACTTTACCACTGAGCCACATCCCTACCCCTTTTTGTTTTTTCTTCTGAGACACAGAGTCTTACTAAGTTGCTTAGGGCTGGGTTAATTCTCCTGCCTCAGCCTCCTGGGTCACTGGGATTTCAGGTGTTGCCACTGTGCCTAGCTAGTATCACTATTCCCGGCTCTACTTGAAATTTGCATTTTAGCTTCTGGTAAAGTAGTAAAAGTCTTTAGATATAAATATCTGGTCTAGTACATGGCGCCAAAGTCATTATCCTATGACTATATTGGGTACACATTTGATTTTTTTAAAAATATTGGTAATGTTGACAACAAAGGTGTTTTCAGTATAGGCACTACTCCATTGAAAGGAACATTATATTGTGAACATAAATTACTCTCTTTTTTGGTAGAAAAGGAGTGAGAAAAGCTTTAAAAAAAAAAAAACTGTAGAGAGGATTTCATTTCAGGCCTTAATGAATGGAGAACATACAATTTGGATCCAGAATAGATCAGTATTAGTTAGATGTTTGATCTATTTCACTGGGAGAATTAGCATAGGGAAAATATTTCACATGATGAGATTTAGTGGCCAGTGATTTTATTTTAAATTATTTTTACAATTTTATTTTCACTTGCAGCTTTGAAATTTATTTTCTATATTGACAATTTCTGGCTTATTTAAAAAAAAAAATGTTTGAGCCTTAAGAGACTTGCTGGTTCAGACCCTGAAGAGAGGTATTTATGAGAAAGCTTAGAAACAATTTCTTTTCAGTGACTCACTGGGAAGATTAAACTTTGCTTCTAGGACTTGTTCTTTCATCTGAAAAACATTTACATAGGAAGTTGATTAAACATTGTTTCAAGATGATAAAGCTTATCAAAGGTTAAGAAGAATAATTTGATTCAGCAAACATTTGACCGATTTTTGTGGAGAATCCAGAATAATCTCTTCTTACCCTTTTTGTTTTTAAAGGAGTGAGAGAAGATAGTTCATAAGTAGATTAAATAGAATTGCTGAAATTGAGATAGAAACAGCCAGCTGTGCCGGTGAAAGAATGTAGAGCTGTGTTTTTTGTTTTTGTTGTTGTTGCTGTTGTTGTTGATATATAGTTAGTGGCAGGATTTTTGTTTTTTTAGTAATAATTTGATCACTCAAGCATTTTGCTTTGGCTGATATTTTTAGTTCTATAGAATGTAGTAGCTGTTTACTTGATGACCTACATCTTTTCTGGTGAAGAAACAAAGTAATGTCCTATTTGAGCCGAAGTATCTCTGGCAGCATTCCTGTTCTGGCAGCCTGTATTATTTACTTTAAAGGATCTCTAACAACTCCAATTAGTTACTGTTTTAGAAGTGCACAGTAGGTAACTTTTCTGAAAAAAACATCTATGCAGAAGAACACATTAACTTGGCTACTTTATAAAAAGGCACACACCTTTAAGAGCAGGGAGGAATCCACTGGTCTGGGGTAATTGTGTCAACTGCAAATGAAGGAAAAGATATCTGGTACTCATTCTGTGCTAGGGAAAATGAAAATACACGTTTATTTTCTATTCAGGTTTAAAAAAAGAAAGAAAAGGTAAAAATATTTCATAGAATCCTCACTTTTTGAAGTTACTTTGGGATCTTATTACAAAGATTGTGAATATGAGTGTTATTGTTTTTGAGAAAAAGGAAAAAAGTTTCATTGCTTTGCTACCAAAGGAGAAACACAGGGTACTCCTGTCCCAAAGGCTGTGACTCTGCCCAACAGCTGGAATTAGGGGGCTTTTGAAGTGGGGATTCAAAGGCTGCAATTCTCAGATCTGTGTTCGAGATCTCTGTTAGTGTTGTAATTCACTTGTTAATTTGGAAGACAGTCATTTCTGAGATCTTCTGGTACCATCCCCAGAGTCTGGATTAATTCATTTCTCTGGTGGGTGTATACTCAAGGACAGGTAAATCTGCCTAAAATGGGGAAGAAAGGTAATCCTGTTTGTTTTCCCTGAGGTTAGGGTTTGTGAGTTGTCTTTTTGTCAGGAGGCTCAAGAATTGTTAGTTCAGTAACCCTAAAAATGACAGATGTTCTTCCTGGGATTTGAGGACCCTGAGAAGTAGTAGTAGTTTAGGAGCCAGGAGACTGATCCTGCTTGATAGGGACTGTGGATAACAAGAGTGAGTGTTCCCTTCCACTCCCTTCTTTTTTGCTGTGCTGCCCAGGCTGACCTCAAAATCAGCTTTCCTCCAGCCTCAACCTCTTGAGTAGCTAGGGTTCCATGTGTGTATCATCTCATCCACTGCCTGGCCATATCCCTTCTTCCTGCCCCTCTAAAAGAGGAGATTCCTTGCTGCCCTTGACCAGCTCTAGGAGCCTCAGGTCTAGTCCAATTCTGTAAAAGAAAGTTTTATGTAGACTTTATCCCTGTACAGCTTCAGGGTGGATAAATGTTTTCTTCTGAAGAGACTCAAGCACGATTCTCACCTAAATATACATTTAGTCAGATTACCCTTGGTCACAGGCCAGGGTAAAGCCCAGCTTTTCTCTAATTTTGTGAAAAAGGAGAGAAAAACTGACAGCCTCACTCTAGCCTCCTTTACTTTCCCTCTTTTCATTATGAAAATAACTGCTAGTCAGAGTTTGGCCGAATGCATGATTGTTTCAGAGAGGCATTGGGAAAACTATGGCATCACAGCAGAAGTAGAAGAGGTCTCTACCTCTGCAGAGCTTAAAAAGCTGTTGAGAAGACAGAACACAGATATTCGAAGCCTTCATAAAGCAATGTATGAGCAAGTGCAAATCAGTGATTCAAAAAAGAAAACAAATTATTTTGATTGTTTCCTAAAAGTAGGCCCATTGCTAATAGGGCACTACATCTATTAGATGCATTTAAAATGAACCTTTCTGTGTTCCAAGTGTAGGAGATCTGCAGTGAGCTCTAATAAGGAAAATTACTGACATAGGTACAATGTTTTCTGTTTTTTCCTTTTTATTATTAAAAGAAAATCTAATAATTGAGGCTGTTTCAAAGTCTCAATTTCCTAAGTCTGTGATGATGGGGGAAAAAATCTATTAAGTTTTTTTTTAGGCCAGAGACCATATCTTATTTGTGTTTTGCAAGGCATTTAGTATAGGCCATACTTTAATACATACTGTCTAATTCTGATGGTGTTCACTTTTATCTTTTTATAAAGTACCATTGATTAGATTTTTAATCACCAGGAAGGAAAGAGATTTTCAAATTTGCTGTAATAGACTTTAAAAAAAAGTTACCTAACGTACCTTTTCTAAGAAATATTTCCTTCTGTGATTTTTTTTTCTTTTGTTAAAAGAATCTATGTAGAACATTCTAGAGAAAGGCCTTAGTATGGGTCTATTGAATATGTTCAGCAGAGCAGAGAAACCTCCCATTCCATTGTGGTAGGTTCAAAAGTCATTTTTTTTTTTTTAATCTGTTCATCAGAGAGAAAAAAAATAGATACTGTTTTAGTTTCTTGCTGGAGATTTTTTGAATACTTCACAAACATTCTGCTAAACCACTGAAATTCACCTAGTCTGGGAGAGAGGAATACTCATTAGTAATGCTTGGGGACTGCTGATACCATGCTGGAACCCATTTTTAGGACCCAAAAGGCCCAGAAAAGTGGGTCTTCACTGAGGGCTGGCCCTGTTAGGGTGTGCCGAGGCTTCAGACCTTTTGAGTTTAAGGGCTGGTGGAAGTCCATTAAGCTATTCCTTACCCTTCATGAGTGGTTTCAGAATCTAAATAAATTTGAACAATATGTATATATTTCTTGCATCATTCAAAGAGAGTGTATTAGTGTTTGCTAATGGAAGATTTAAGTGGGACATTAAGGAAGAGTGGCAGGCCAGGATTCTTAATGTGGAAATCAGTTTGCTTCTAACTCCTGGGGTTGTTGCAAGGATTAGGAAGGTAGTGAGAACCTAGCTCTGGAGGAGGTGCCAGTGGAGGTTGTTATCTGCTCCCTCTTCCCTTTTGTTGGTAATGTTTCTGCTTAACATTTTAATAAAATATCTTCATGACTTTATCAATATGGATAGTATGCATGTTTCGGACTTTTTTTTTTTTTCCAAAAATTAGTGACTCTTAGCAAATTGTTCCTATCATAAGAAAATGCATACTTTATTTGAGATAAAATCGAAGATTATTGTCCATGTTGTACAAATTTGTCAGTTTTTTTTTTTTTTTTTTTTTTTGCCTTTGGAAAGTTTCACATTAACAGCAGGAGAACTTAAAACTACAGTTGATGTTGAAAGAGCTTAACTAAATATTTTAAATTGGTGGTATTGGAAAGAGATTCTGTAAAAATCCAATTAAACTTTTGAAAGCTCTGTCCTGTTGAAATATAACTTGAAGGAAGTCAGTTTGGTTTCCCAGAAGTACTGTGCATAGTGTTTCTGGCTGAGGAAGAAAGGCTCAAGTCTGCTGTTTGGCCAGAAATTGGGTACCAGCTTCCTCTACGATGTTTTGCTTGAACAGTGTTGACACTTGAACAAATCCCATAGAAACTGCCCCAAGTGGGGAATAGTTATCCTTGCTTTTATAGTAAGACTTGGCCCCAGTAACTACTGTTCCAGACACTGGTAGTATTCTTGGCTGGATAATCTATAGATGTGTATAAATTGAGAGCAAAACCCCAAATGTTTTAGGAACTTGAATGGCTACTGTATTTTGACCAATCAGTAAAGTAAGTTTTAAAAAATATTGGTGCCGTTTATTGCTTTGTAGCCAATAAAAACAGTGAACAAAAAGAGTCTAGTGTCCCTTGTTTCTTAAATAAACTGAATTCACTTCTCCTGCTATTTAGTTATTAAATTCAAAAGACTAGAATGATTTCTTTTAAAATTAGGACTCTGTAAGAAGTTGTTGCCTTGCCTTAGACATCAGAAATGTTTTTGTTTAACCTAGTATGTTTGTTTCTGTGATTTGTTTTCATGAGGAACAAAACCACACTTCAGTGCAAAGTTATTTCTTCTGTTTGATTTAAATCCACAAACAAGATAGTTGCACTTACCACTGGTACTAAAATGTTTCTGCATATCAAACAGTTATATGTGAATGTCAGTGAAAGACGGGTGAATATGTTGCTGAAAAGTTTTGAGTGTATTTGCTTAAATTTCTAGTTGAAATTTACTGTGAGGCACTGGGGAATGAGAGTATAATACACCAATTTTAAAAGATGGAGGAAAAAGAATTTACTATGAGAAACAGCATCCCAAATTGAGATGTATATTTTTTAAATGGGATGATAGGACCTGAGAAGGAAATTAAGTAAATAAGTGTGCATTAGGTCAGAACCAGAAGAGGGGGGAAAGGTGGCTATGAATGCATACTGTAGGAAGCCAAGGTGAGATCTCATAAGAACAGTTGAAATACATTAACTTCACAAGCTGTAGAAACCTCATCATATGTGGATAATTTTTTTTTGTACCAGGAATTAAATCCTGGGATTTTTTATTTCTGAGCAACATTCTCAGTCCTTTAAAATTTTTTTTTCTTAATTTTTTTAAGATAGGGGCTCCCTAAGTTGTTGAAGCTGGCCTGGAACTTTTGATCCTTCCACCTCAGCCTCTCTAGTTGCTGGGATTATAGGCATTGGCTGGACAATTTAGATTAAGATTAAAATTCATATTCAGTTGGATGATCCTACAACTCTCCTGAATATGATACTGCTACTAAATTAGGCTGGAAGGTTGCTGAGTGTTCGAAGCAACTTTGAGTTTTTTGTTTTTGTTTTTGTTTTTTCCTTTTCAGAAGAAAACATTTTTTAAAGCAAAAAGGTGCCCAACTAGAGTATGCCAACAGTACTTTGATATGCAAATTTGTCTCATTCTTATCTAAACTCATTAATACTCAGAAAATTTTAACAAAGCAGAAATTAGGAATCTAGTCAGTGAAAGACTAAGCTTTGAGATTTATATGTATACATGAACTTAAATAAGATTGATTCTAAAACAGTGAATTAAAATTGCATTATAAAGCTGGGGTGTGATGGAGCACCTCTATAATCCTAATGATTTAGGAAGCTAAAGCAAGAGGATCCTAAGTTTGAGGTCAGCCTCAGCAATTTAAGGAGACACTGTTTCAAAAATAAAACTGACTGACGCTTGTAGCTCAGTGGTAAAGCACTCCTGGGTTCAGTCCCCGGTATCAAAAACAAACAAAATAACTGCATTACACTAGTTGTTGAAAGTTTGCAACTAGCAAACTTAAGAGAACATTAAGAATACAAGTTGCAGGTGGGCAGGGCTCAGTCATCAATTCAGTATTCAAGTGGAGAGCTGTGAAAACAGGAAGGTTGATCAGGGATTTGTCATGAATTGCTCCCGTGAGGCCATGCATTTAGGTTTTGTTCGCTGTATCTCAAGCATCAGGACAGTGACTGGAGTATAAGACACTTGTCAAATTGCTTGTAGTAATTTTTTTTTTCCCCCGAGGGACTGAACTCAGGGGTACTTGACCACTGAGCCACATCCCCAGTCCTATTTAGAGACAGGGTCTCACTGAGTTGTGTAGCACCTCACTTTTTGCTGAGGCTGGCTTAGAACTCACCATCCTCCTGTTTCAGCTTCCCCAGCCACTGGGATTACAGGCATGCTCCATTCTGCCCAGCATAGTAACTTTTTTGGTGCAAAGAAATGTTTCTTAAGGAAGAAAATTTACATGCACACCAGCAAATGTTAGTATTGTTATGGTTCTTTCATGGCCTGAACCTGTACCAGTGAGAACTAATCAGTACCTGACGTGGGGGTCTGGCCAAGACATTTATTAAATATAAGATGCATTAAGCCTTTAGACTTTAAGCCATTCAACTTTAAAAATGTTTTAACTTTGTTTCCCTTCAGTCTCAAAAGAGGGATGTGAATGTGTGTGCTAGTGTGAAACTAAGGAGATTTTCCTTAGAATGCCTGAATAGTCCATTATAGGAGGTCATGGGTTATGTGTTGAAAGCTTCAGTCAGCCTAATTTAGACGTTAAAGACCAATTTCAAGCAAAGGAATTGTGGTACAAGAAATTAATCTTGAAGGTGATTTGACCAGCTCCCTCTTGAATAGCTCTAAAATTTTCGTGCTCCCTCACCCACCATGTAGCCACTAGCCCTACAGTAATTTAATTTGGGTTGGTTTGCGAAGAAAGCATGTTTGCACAGTGATAAGGCCATTCAGGCCCAATCTAATCACTTTACGGATTGATGTGTGCAGGAGTACATAGAAAATAAGGGCACTGATGCATTTTGCATGTGGCTAAATTTGGCCTTCAGTTTTTCAAGAGTAAGCAAAATACTTCTTTCTGTATATAATTACAGGTTAAATCCCATTCTGTGAAATGAGTTTGCTGGATTGCTTTGAGGGACTGTAATATTTATTTAGTTCATAATGGAATGCATGATCCTTTCTTCCTGTGCTTGGCCCCTGGTTTAAAAAAAAAAAAAATCCACAGTTGTTATCTACAGTTGTCCTCTGAGCAGGCCACCTCACCCTGTTTGTTGGTTGTCACAGGTGAAAAGCCCTACAAGTGCACCTGGGAGGGCTGCGACTGGAGGTTCGCACGATCAGATGAGCTGACCCGCCACTACCGGAAGCACACGGGCGCCAAGCCGTTCCAGTGCGGGGTGTGCAACCGCAGCTTCTCGCGCTCGGACCACCTGGCCCTGCACATGAAGAGGCACCAGAACTGAGCCCCAGCGCCACGCTCTCCGCCGCGCGCGCCGCAGTCGGTTCCGCAACCTTTAAACTACAAACTTTATTATTCATATATATATAAAAAAAGAGAAAGAAAGAAAAGAAAAAAGAAAGAAAGAAAAGAAAAGAAAAAAAACTGGAAATGTATATTTTGTATATTTGAGAAAACAGGGAATACATTGTATTAATACCAAAGTGTTTGGTCATTTTAAGAATCTGGAATGCTTGCTGTGATGCACACGGCTTTACTCAAGCAGATTTCATCTCATGACAGGCAGCCACGTCTGGCCCGGGTGGGGGTGGAGGGGGGTGCGGCACCATCGTTTAACGTGACAGTGGTCAGTGAACAAATCACTCGGCAGGTACTGGGAAGAAGGATGGCTTGTATGTCAAGATTTTACTTGACGGACATCGTTTTTGTCATTATTAGGTGATCCCTTAGAGGTACGCACTGTACCTGGCAATTCACTAATAGCCATTGAACAAATGTGTGTGTTTTTTTTTTTTTAAATGAGTTGCCTATATTTGCTATTCAAAATTTTGTAAATATGCAAATCAGCTTTATAGGTTTATTACAAGTTTTTTAGGATTCTTTTTGGGAAAAAAAAATCAAACTTCTTTTGAAAATAACCGTAAATACATTTACAGTTAGAATTTGTGATAAACATACCTCTCAAAACGTTACCAAATTCATTTCTTAGGGGGGAAGGAATAATCATTCAAATGAACTTTTAGGAAAAGCAAATTTCATGCACTGATTAAAATAGGATTGTTTATTTTAAATACAAAAGATGTTTTTTATGAATTATAAACTGAAGAGCTTAAAGATAGTTACAAATATACGAAAGTGGAACCTCTTAAAATAAGCTAAACAGTATCATTTTTTAAAGGAAGGACTTAATGTAGTTTTCACATGGCGATGTTGAATTTATGATGCAGTTTTCACGTATGGAAACGTTGAATTTATGATGCAGTTTTCATATACCAAGGTGTTTGCTCGTGCAGTACTGTTGGTTAAATGACAATTTATGTGGATTTTGCATGTAATATACAGTGAGACACAGTAATTTTATCGAAATTACAGTGCAGTTTAGTTAATCAGTTGTTAATACTGACTCAGTGTCTGCCTTTAAATATCAATGATATGTTGAAAACTTAAGGAAGCAAGTGCTACATATATGCAATATAAAATAGTAATGTGATGCTGATGCTGTTAACCAAAGGGCAGAATAATAAGCAAAATGCCAAAAGGGGTCTTAATTGAAATGAAATTTTAATTTTGTTTTTAAAATATTGTTTATCTTTATTTATTTTGTGGTAATATAGTAAGTTTTTTTTAGAAGACAATTTTCATAACTTGATAAGTTATAGTTTTGTTTGTTAGAAAAGTTGCTCTTAACATGTAAATAGATGACAAACGGTGTAAATAATTTTGTAAGAGGCTTCAAAATGTTTATACGTGGAGACATACCTACATGAAAAGCATAAATCAGTTGCTGTTTTGCTTCTTTTTCCCTCTTATTTTTGTATTGTGGTCATTTCCTATGCAAATAATGGAGCAAACAGCTGTATAGTTGTAGAATTTTTTGAGAGAATGAAATGTTTATATATTAACGACAATTTTTTTTGGAAAATAAAAAGTGCCTAAAATATTCATTTTGTGCTTTTCTTCTTTACCTGTTACAGCAAGGAAAATTAGCAAATTCCATTCCTAAAACTCTTTATTATTTGAAAGGGCCTGATCCAGGGCAGTTAATGAAATACCAATTCTCAGGCCTAGCATAGTAATACACACCTGTTATCCTAGCAGCTTAGGATGTGGCAGTAAGATTCCAAGTTTAAGGCCAGCCTGAGCAACTTGGCAATGGGACTCAGTGGTAAAGTACCCCTGGGTACAATCCTCCATACAAAAAAAAAAAAAAAAGGATTTTGTATTAGAGACAAGGTCTCACTGAGTTGCTTAGCAACTAGCTAAACTGCTGAGGCTGACTTTGAACTCTATATCCTTCAGCCTCACTTCCCTAGATCCACCACCGTGCTGGCCTGGAGAGAAGATTTATTTTAAAATAGAAATACAAAGGGAGTCAGGTTTCATTTATATTACCTGACCACCTCACATAATGTATGAACCCTTTCAACATCATTAGTTGAAAACTGTAGTGTAAGCTTGCATGTGCTAGTTTGAATATTTTATGCTCAGGGGCAAACGAGTTGTGTTTTAACTTTTTCCTTTTTAAAAGAGATTGTTAAAAATTTATCCCCCCACCCCTTTTCTCTTCCCTTCCCTTTTTCTTTGGTGCTGGAGATCAAACCCGAGTCCTTGTGCATGCTAAGCAGGCACTCTACCTTTGAGCTACACCCCAATTCAGTAGCAAGGAAGAGAACTGGGATGCCTTAGAAAAGTGGCTGATGGTAGGTGTGAGGTGGGAAACAGACAAGACATCCTAGAATATCTTACAATGGCAGAAAGTAAGGAATTGATTAAAATAACCTAAAATGCTAGGACTGTGTCAAAGCAACAAAACAATGACTGGATTATAACCCAGAGTATAAAATATCCCTGTGTCTATACTGATACAAGTGATTGAACAGGAGACAGATCTGCAGAAGAATTCCAAATCGTTTTTGCACCATCCTCCAAGAGTGGAGCCCAGCTCCTTACTACGTAAGGGTAATTTGCATGTGGTGATTTCTTTTCAGAGAGTGCTGTATGGAAAGGTGGGAAGGAGGAATAGCTTTTTACAGTGGAGAAATCTGTCAACACTGCCTCAGTCAGGTGATCAAGGTCCACATCGACACTGATAAGTCACACTGATAATATGTACTCTTGATATGATGTGGTGAAAATGGAACTTGGCCTCTGTGGTCTTTCTCCTCAGAACACATAAGCTCAGTGTAATCACGAGAGGCATTCTACAAAATGCCTGAATGGTACTCAAAACTGTCAAGGTCATGAAAGATACAAATCTGAAGCTATTTCTGTCAAGGGAAGCTTGAGGAGACAGGATGACTAAATGTAATATAGCAGTAAAGGAAAACTGAATACAGTATGGGATTTAGTTATGTATCAATACTGATTCAATCATTGTGACAAATGTATGACACTAATGTACACTGTTAGTGGGGAAGCTGTGGGTGGAGTTAGAGGAATTTTATTATCCTTGCAATAATTCTATAAATATATATATGTATGTATTTGACACTGGGGATTGAAACCAAGGGTGCTTTACCATTGAGCTACAACCCCCGAGTTCTTTTTTTTTTGAGACAGTTTAAATTGGTGAGGCTTGCTTCAAACTTGAGATCCTCTTGCTTCAGCCTCCTGAGTTGCTGGGTTTACAGGTGTTCATCACCACATCTGGTATAATTCTGTAAATCTAAAAAGTCTGCAATAAACACCTTTTGGGAGGGTCAGGTAATGGGGATTGAACCCCCCAGAGTCAATCAACCACTGAGTCACATCCCCAGCCCTTTTTTTGTATTTTAGAGACAGGGTCTCACTGAATTGCTTCACACCATGCTTTTACTGAGGCTAGCTGAACTTTTGATCCTCCTGCCTCAGCCTCCCGAGCCCCTGGGATTCCAGGCATTCACCACTGCAGCCGGCTTACCTTATTATTATTATTTTTTTAAGTGAAGAAAATCACTATCACAATTTAGCAGTCTCACAATAAATGGCAAGGGGAGGGATCCCCGATTTCAGCAAAAATAAAAATTGTAGTTATGTAGCTTTATTATTTGACTCCCTTTTCATGCAATATCTAACTGAAAACTAATGCCATTTGTTCCCTATGAATTTGTCATTCTTTCATGGGAGAAAAAGAATTTATTTGGCTTAAATTTACTTTTAGAAACTGAAAAGGTGAGGCTCAGGCCTCTTTTGGGGGGATACTGGGGACTGAACCCAGGATCTTGCACATTATACACCACTCTACCCCTGAGCTATGTATACATCCCCAGCCCTTTATCTTTTATTGTGAGATGAGGTCTTGCTAAATTGCCCATGCTGGCCTTGAATTTGTGATCCTCCTGCCTCAGACTCCTGAGTAGCTGGGATTACAGGTATGCACCATTGCACCTAAAACTTCAAGTTTCTTTTTCTTTTTTTTGGTACTGGGTATTGAACCCAAGGGCACTTAATCACTGAGCACATCCCCTGCTCTTTTTATTTTTTATTTAGATACAGGGTCTCCCTGAGTTGCTTAGACCCTCGCTAAATTGCTGAGGCTGGCTTTAAACTTGAGATCATCCTGCCTCAGCCTCCTGAGCTGCTGGGATTACAGGTGGGTGCCACCATGCCCAGCCTCAAGTTTCTTTCTTTTTTTTTTTAATATTTATTTTTTAGGTGTAGATGGACACAACACAATGCTTGTATGTAGTGCTGAGGATCGAACCCGGGTCCCGCCCGTGCGAGGCCAGAGCTCCACCACTGAGCCACAATCCCAGCCCCTCAAATTTCTTGAAGTAAGGACAACTTTGTATGTCCAGAAAGATGAATCAGGGATATATCAGTATTAATTATAACTGACAACTGTATCAATCAAAATTTCTTCTTGAGTACAAACCTTCCCTCTCTTTGGTTCCCAGCATTTTATTGTATTCGGTTACCTTACACTTCTTTATTGGCCACACTTATTGGAACATTTTTGCTTTTGGAGATATATGACACTTTAGCATTTAAATTATTTTTCCAATTTTTGTTGGAAATCCTATGTTTTTCTTCTCAGATTGTCAATGACTTGGAAGGAGCAATAACCGTTTCCTTGGAAGACTCTCCACCTACTTGTCTTGTGTTTGTATTGTTGCTCTTATTGGTTAATAAAAAAACATGTCAATTACATTCTGCTGCTGGGTGAATTGGCTTAAATAAGGCACTGCAGCAATTGAAGAAATCTAATGTTTGCTAAATTTCCTCTTTGCCTTCCACTGCTGATATAACCTTGGTGTTGGAGTTTTGATAAGGTGTGTGAATGTGAAACTGGAATTATAAGGCAAGCAAACATGTCATGAATGCCCTGTGTATTTTTAAAGGTTGTTAGTTTTCAAGGGAAAACACTTTTTATGAAAGACAACTGTGCTTGACAGACTTTTCCAAGCTGCAAGTAATTTAATTGTTGATTATTGTTATGTCCACTAAATGATTATCTGGGTTCAAACATATTCTGTTTCCTTGTAAACAAGCCACAGCAATTAAACAAAACTTGAGCAATACACCAGGTTCCAATTGGCCAGAATGCAATTATGTGACTTGACTTCAAACAAGTAACGCTTTGACTATTAACTATCTTCAGTTAGTTTTTAGTCCTCCCACTGGCTGGTTGTCTTGTTTTGCTTCATGTTGTCATTTCATTCTACACCACAGCTTACATTAGGTGCATTGGTTCATGATATCCAATTAGAGAATTCTTAGAGAAGCATGAACTCACCTGCCTATGTAAATATGTTCTTCAAAATCTAGCTAGATTTCTCTTCCTATCTACTACAAAGCCCACCCGACCTTTTTGGATTAACTCATGGGCTGCAACATAACAAAGAAGGGCTTTCTTCTTCATTACTAAATCTACCTTCTACTTTGAAGGTAAACAGGATCCATTTTTGTTAGATTCTTTGCCGCAGTATGAAACTCATCAGTAGGACACTTAGTTTTAAATTACTTATACCAGAGTTATAGGTGACAAAACTTATTAATTCTATAAGTGTTTTAACAGTAACTTTAAAAAAATAAGGGCATATAAATAATTACATGACAGCTAAGTATTATTGAAAGAATTTATTACATGAAAACTCAAGAGTTTTCATTTTTCTTTGTAAACCAGCAATCTTTATTTTATCTATCCCTCTCAATAATATGTCTCACTCCATGAAAATATTTGGGTTGTAAAAATGGTAATTTTTTCCCCCTTATACTGAGAATTGAACCCAGGGGTGCTTTACCACTAAGCTACATCCCCACCCATTTTATTTTTTATTTTGAGACAGGGTCTTGCTAGGTGGCTTAGGCCTTGCAAAGTTGCCAAGGTTGTCCTCAAACTTGTGTTCCTCCTGCTTCAGCCTCCCAAATTGCTAGGATTATAGGAGTGTGCTACTACCCTAGGTGAAGTGGTAATGCTCTTGAATACAAAGGTAAAAACTTAATGCCATTTGGCAGCTAATGACATTTGAATGCTCTCTCTGTATCTGTATATATATACGTATATGATATGTATATTTTTTATATGGTCACATAATTGCATTCTGCCTATTGGAATCTGGTGGATAGCTCAACTTGTGTCTAATGGTTTGTAAAGAAACAACATATACGTATGATATATAAATGTAGATACCTACTATACATGTATGTTGAAGAATAAATCAAGACTCTTTTACATAAGTAAAAATGGTAGATTATACATATGTAATTTTGTAGCCTCCTAAAATCCTACTGAAATGGAGGGCTCCTTTGTGAGACAATGCAACAAAGCACAGATGTGAAGTGATTGGGATGTGAGAGTCTTATCCTAATCACTGATCTCCTGATAGGGATTGATTAACTGAGTGGTAACTATAGGCAGGTAGAGTGTGGCTGGAGGAGATGGGTTCCTGGGCGTGTGTGCCTTTTGGCTATATATTTTGTCCTTGTTGAGCAGAGCTTTCTTTCTGCTTTCTGATGCCAAGTTCCCAGCTGCTTTCCTCCTGAACACCCTTCCACCATGATGTTCTGCCTCTCCGGAAGCCCTGAGGAATGCAACTGGCCTTGTGTGGACTGTGAGCCCCCAAATAATCTTTCCCTCTTCTAATTATTCTTGTTAGGTCTTTCGATTACTCAGTGAAAAAGCTGACTTTAGACAGCTTCTTTATCTAAGGCATGGACCTCTAAGGAGAAATACCAAGGAACTTATGGAAGCCGGAAACAAATAGCTTTAAGTGGAAACAAGTTGAGCAGAACTGAAACTAAACTTAAAGCCAAGAATTAAAATAATTCTAAATAATCTTCAGATCCTGAAAGATCTCAGGAAGTTTCAATTCACACATTTGAATAATAAATTAGCTTCTTCTTCTCCTTCTCCTTCTCCTTCTCCTTCTTCTTCTTCCAGAAATGAAAGGTGAAGAGACTCTTTAGGATAATGGGGAGAGGAGGCCAAAGGTGACAGCTACACACTAGGCACCTTTGGCTTCTGGAATTGGAACTAAATTGTGATTGTTCCCTCTTCCATCAGGTGAGGACACAGTGAGAAGTTAGCATTTTATGAATTGGGGAGAGTCCCTAACCAGATACCAAATATGCCAGAGCCTTGATCTTAGATTTCCACTCTCCAGTACTGTGAAAAATGAATTTCTGTTGTTAAAAAGCCACTTGGTCTACTGAGCAGTATTTTGTTAGGTGGCCCCAAATTGAGCAAGACAAACATTAAACCTCCCCACCCCTCCATTAGAGCAAAATTGTTTCTTAGTTCTCCCTGGATATATTGCTGATATCTCTACCATCGCAATTAATTAACTCAACCTAGTACTTAGTGATTTACATGACTTAACAGCTTCTTTAAATGAAAGTTCAATCATCTATTAAAAATTGTAGCCCGGCACAATGGCACATACCTCAGTGACTTGGGAGGCTGAGGCAGGAGGATCACAAGTTTGAGGACAGCCTCAGCAACTTAGTGAGGCCCTAAGCAACTTAGTGAGACCCTTTCTCAAAAAATAAAAAATAAAAAATAAAAAGAACAGTGATGCAGTTCAGTGGCAAGGCATCCCTGGGTTCAATCCCCAGTTACCCTTCCCGGACAATTGAATTCCTTCATAGCACAATGACTCATAGGGCACAATTTAAAAAAAAAAAATTGTATTCTCCACCATGTAAGGACACAGCCAGAAGGCATCATCACTGAACCAGCATGGGAGCCCTTAGATGTCAGATCTGCCAGTGCCTTGATCTCAAAATTTCCAGTCTCCAGAACTATTCAACAGCTTCTTGGATGAAACAACAAATTCCCAAGTCACTCTGTGCCCACTGGCAAGGATAGAATTGGACTCTCTTTTGACAGATGGTGACAATGGCAGTGCCCAGCTCCTCACCATTGTCTCAGAAACCTCTAAAGATGTGCTGAAGAGCCAAGTGATGAAGACTCTTCCTGTGTGAAGTTCTAGAAGACCTTCATATATTTCCTCCAAATGAATTCCTTAAATGTTTTTCCCATGAGACACCTGCAGAAAAAGGGCCCTTGGCTGAATAACTGGCCTGCCAGATTAGCAGAAATAAAAGAACCAAAAATAATTTAAGAAAATTCTTTAAAACAAGGTCATGGATTTCAAGATTGAAAGGCTTTCTGAATGCTTTGCACACCAGAGTAAAATAGATCCGTATCAGCAGGAAATTTCATATCCTGGGACCAAGAAAAATTTCCTCTACTTAACAGAAAGAAAAGCAGTCACACATAAAAGGAGGTAATTGTTTCAGATTTTTCATCAGTGACATTGGAATATAAAAGACAGTGGAGAAATGCCTTTAGTATTTTGAATAAAAATGATTTTTAACCTAGAATTTTATACCCAACCACACTGTCAATTGAGTGTGAAAAAAAATACAATTTTTTTTTTTTTTTGGACATGCAAGATCTCAAAAATTTTACCTTTTTAGAAGGTTGTGTGCCTATAATCCCAGTAGCTCTGGAGGTTGAGGCAGGAGGATTGCAAGTTCAAAGCCAGCCTCAGTAATTTAAGCTCTAAGCAATTCAGTGAGACCCTGTCTCTAAATAAAATATTTTTAAAAAATATTTTTTATTTGTAGATGTACACACAATACGTTTATTTATTTATCTTTATGTGGTGCTGGGGATCGAACCCGTGGCCTTACACATGCTAGGTGAGCATTCTTCCACTGACCACAACCCTAGCCCCTCTAAATAAAATATTTAAAAGGGCTGGGGATGTGGCTCAGTGGTTAAGTGCCTCCGGGTTCAATCCCCGGTACAAACAAAATTACCTTTTTACTTCTCAGAAAGCTATTGATGTTACTAGAAATATGATCTTGCAGAAATGAAAGGTGAAGGGACTGTTTAGGATAATGGGGAGAGGAGGCCAAACGTGATAGCTACACACTAGGCATATAGGGCAACCAGTCCACATTGATCAAGTTATAAGTCTCTGGGAAAATCTTCCCTAAGATTATTAAAGGGAACGGGATATTGGATGTAACTGAACATTTTTTGAGAAGATTTAAACCAGAGTTTGGTAAAATGCAGGCTGAAGTTCAAATGTAACCGGAGACTTGACTTTGCCCTGCCTTTGAGCTACCAATAGTTTTCACACATTTGAAGGGTTAGAGAAAACAAATAACCATAACAATATACAACAGAAACTATGTGGAGCACAAAGAACAACATGTTTATAATCTGTCACTCTTACAGAAAATTTTTGCTGACATCTGATTTAGACAACTAGTGGCGATTTGTGGGTTGAATTGGAGCTCTGCTTATAGAAAATGAAACAACAGAAATTGTTATGCGGCTCAGCTCCAAACAGGGTGTACATGATCATAACAATGTAATTCCTATCCCAGATGACTATATATCTCTAATAGGGAAGTAAGAATGACACATGCTAGTATGGGAAGGGAGGGGAGGAGGAAAGGGAATTAAACCTTTACACTCCCTAGTGGGCCTACAATAGGTAATGCACAAACAGGAAAACTGTCAAGACCGCAATGTAAACATGTTGTATAGAAATGTGGAGGTAAATGCCAAAGATCAGATAAAATGATGGCTGTGGGTGTATCTAGGGATGGCGCCATGGAAGAAAGAAGGCAAATAGGATTATTATCTTTTTTTCTTTTTTTTTTTTTTTACATTTTTTTATTGATTTTATTTTTAAAAAACATGACAGCAGAATGCATTACAATTCTTATTACACATATAGAGCACAATTTTTCATCTTTGTATATAAAGTATGTTCACGCCAATTCATGTCTTCATACATATGCTTTGGTTTTTTTGCATTACAATATATATGCCACAATTTTTCATATCTCTGTATATAATTTTTGTCTTTATACATGTACTTTGGATAATGATGTCCATCACATTCCATCATCCTTGCTAATCCCCTGCCCCCTCCCTTTCCCTCCCACCCTCTTTTTTTTTTTTTTACAGTTTTTGAAGATTTATTTTTTCTGTTTTTCCTAATTAATTATACATGACAGTAGAATGCATTTAAATTATTGATTTTTCATATGAAGTTTTATAGTTTCTAAAACAATATGCATTAATAATTTTGATAAAAATAATAAAGCTGAAATAGAAATAAGGAGGAAAAGGAAAGAAAGGAGGGAAATAAGCTCATGTGAATGAGTGAGCCTGGTGCTGGGGCATACACTTGTAACCCAGAGACTTGGGCAGCTGAGGCAGGAGGATCTCTTAAGTGCTAGTCCCTAAGCAACTTAGCAAGACCTGGTCTCAAAATGAAAACCCGAAAAGGACTAGGGATATAGTTCAAAGGGGGTGGGATTCCTGGAGGGTTTGTGTTGGTTGGGGAAGTTTGGGAGGAGGGATTTCCGGTTGGTTTGTGGTGTGTCCCGGGAGAAGGCCGCGTGCATGGGGTTCGTGGGAGTTCGGAAATAAAGTTTGTTCCTGCTTGAGTGGCTCGTGATTTGTGCCCAGCCAGACTGAGGCAATTATTGTCATGGGCCACCAGGATCCTTCTGGGACTTTGCTTTTAAACAAAAGCATGCTCCATTGTACTGGGGGGGTGGGGAGTCCTTTTTATTAAAAAGCACTGTTTGAATCTTAAGGTTTAAAATAAAGACTATGGTTTTCACAAAAATGAAACTATTGTCTGGGGATAGAGCGCCGTGTTAGAAAGCTTGTCCACCCAGCACCACAAAACAAAACAAACTTATGGTACTTAATATTTCATATTCTTGGTGAAATATGTTCTATTTATCTTTTTTTTTTTTTTTGTAGGGCTTTAGGGTGTGAAGTAGCATAACATGCTGACCATCTTATCCCAATTTTAGATACTTGTTTAAAGATGGCAAAGCCCTGGCATACACCTTTAACCCCAGCAACTGAGGAGTCTGAGGCAGGAGGATTGCTAGTCTGAGGCCAGCCTCAGTAATTTAGGAGCCCCTGGGCAACTTAGTGAGACCATCTCAAAGTAAAATAAATAAATAAGGAAGGAAAGAAAGAAAGAAAGACCTGTGATGTAGCTCAATGGTAAAGTGACCCTGGGTTCAATCCCTAGCATCAAAAATAAAAAAAAATAAAAATATACAGATTCCAATGGTGCAGATCCACATACAGGTCTTACAGAAGATTATAAGTTCTTCTTTTCTCCAGCAAAGACTTTTCTTCCCTCCCCTCTCTCAAAAAATAATGCAAAAGCAAAACAAAACAAGAAGCAAAAACCCAAAACTACCTCAAATAACTTTCTCTCAAACATAGAAGGTTTTATAAATGTAAGTTTGCTGAAAATATTACTGATTTGTGTTTGAATTTAAATTGCTCCTGGGTTCTAGATTCACTTGCACTTACGCTTCTTCTGGCAAATTACTGAGGTATAAAAATTTAGGCAATTTAGCTAGAATAAGTGATGAAAATCCTTTTTCTTTTTCACCTCCCACAGGGCTTGTAAGAGGTGCTGGAAAACCAAAGATGTGATAGGATTGCAGTACCAAATCACACTTGTTATTATTATAATAGGAGCTGGAAGATAGTTTTCCAATTTCATAAATTTTGCACAAAGATGGAAGTTTAGAATTGGTATAATCCCAGCAATTCAGGAATCTGAGGAAGGAGAATTGCAAGTTCAAAGACAGCCTCAAAAACTTATTGAGGCCCTGTTTCAAAATAAAAAATTAAAAGGGCTGGGGATGTGGTGCAGTGGTCAAGCACTCCTGAGTTCAAACCATGGTACCAATAAAACAAGAAGAATAAAGAGCAGAAGTAAGGAGAGGGGCAGAGAAAGAGGGGGGGAGGGGGGGAGAAAGAGGGAGGGAGGGGGAGGGGAAAACGGAAGAAGAAGTTGTGTTTTTTTTCTTTTTTTTTATTTCTTACATACATGACAATAGTGGAATGCATTACAATCATAATTATCCATTCACAGCACAATTTTTTTGTAACTCTGTATATAAAGTATGTTCACACCAAATTATGCCATTATTCGTGAGCTCTCTTATTATTATTATTATTATTATTATTATTTTTTGCATTACAAGAGGGAAGGGGGGAGGGAAGGGGAAGGGAAGGGGAAGAAGAAGTTGTTTTCTAATTGTACCATTCTTGGAGATGCACTCAGGGTTAGGATGTCTTGGATACTCTCTTGGTTATTGTAAAAACATCCACCAAGTGAGCTTAGAATTATATAATTGAAAGGGCCAATGGAACTTCACAGATGATTCTTCTTAAGGTTTACTTATCAGAACATGAGATATTTCTTTGTTGAAGATGTGTTAAGTTTCCTGCTTTGACAATGTGATTGCTATGAATTTACTGGCAGCGCTAATGTTTTGACCAAATGTGAAACAAATGGAGTTTGTTTTATGTTTTGTTTTGTGCTTCTTTTTTAAAACTGCTTATAATCCTGGAATGGCATCAAATAAGCCAGTTCTAAAAGACTAAAAATTAAAGATAATAAAAAGTTAAGCCAGTTACTTGGGGGTAATAAGAAAGAACTGAATCTTGTCATTTGTTAAATACAAAGTGCTCAGATCTTCTAGGCATTTTACTAAGAATATTTTCCTTTAAGAAAATTAGATCTATTTCACCAATGTTATTTTTCTTGCTAATTTCTTTAAATTTCTGAGTGTGTAAAGCAACGATGATAACATCTTGTGGGGTTTCGAACATAAGTGTAATACTTTTGACAACCATAACCAAAAGCAGGGAGAGGGTGGAAAGACTTGTATGGTCACAAGGTTTACACATTTGGACTGGGGCTGTGCCTCAGGGGTAGCGCACTTGCCTAGCATGTGTGAGGCACTGGGTTCAAGTCTCAACACCACATATAAATAAATAAAATAAAGGTTTATCAACAACTAAAAAAAAATTTTAAAAAAGTTAACACATTTTATATGAAGGAGTACAGTACTAACTTTAGACTAAAAAGTTAAAGATATAGTTTGTTAATTTATTTATTTAGAACTGGGGATTGAACCCAGGGGCACTCTACCACTGAGCTACATCTCTAACCTTCTTAATTTTTTTATTTTGAGATAGAATCCTGCTAAGTCTCAGAGGCTGGCCTTGAACGTACAATTCTCTTGCCTCAGCCTCCTGAATAGGTGGGATTACAGACATACACCACCATGCCAACTTGGAGGTAAAGTTTGGATGTAGCTGTTATTAATAATCTGACCTTGACTCAGTGAAGAGAACTGGACCTTAGCAAGGGTCATATTCCCTGATCCCTGTGGGACAGAGAAGAGGAAGAACTGAGCCACAAGAGCAGAACACTTGAAAAGCTAGCATTTTTGAGAAGCTGTCAGATCTTTCTGGACAAGAGGTTAATCAAGTGCCCGGGGCTAGTGTCTTTTTGGAAAAAAATCCATGGTTTGTTTTCCATAATTACATCTCTGTAAGTACTTTATGAGGACAGTCAACATACCATGACTATCTATGTGCAGCAGTGTCATCCAAGATAACAGAACGGCACTTCTGTAATCCCAGCTACTTGGGGTGTTGAGCAGGAGGGTTGTTAAGTTCAAAGCCAGCCTCAGCAATTTTAGAGAGACCACAGTTTCAAGGGTAGCCTCAGCAATTTTAGGGAGACACTGTCTCAAAACTTAAAAAAAATTGCAAAGGGCTAGGATGTGTGAGGTGCTGGGTTTGATCCTCAGCACTGCTTATAAACAAATAAATGAAATAAAGATCCATCAAGAACTAAGAAGGAAGGAAGGAAGGAAGGAAGGGAGGGAGGGAGGAAGGAAAGAAAAGCTCCATGTAAACCAAAAAGGAACAGAATGACAAAGATGTTCCTGATGTTTCAATCTAGAGAAAAGGGAGAATAAAGAGAAAGCAGGTAATAGTGCCCAGCCTTTGATCTTCCATACCTGCCGCAGGCCTCTCCTGCAGGAGGCTTCCTGGCGCAGGAAATGGTGATATCACCCTGTGTTTGCCTGCATGCCCCTGCTCTGAGTCATCAGGATTGCTGGCATATTTTTATCCCAAGATTTCCAAGTAGACCATTTACCCCCCTTTTGGGGGCTTGGTATTGTGCTGAATAACTCATGCTCAAGAACTAACTGCCAGACTTCCCTTGGGTTTGAAACTTCCTGTTGGACTGTCACTCAGGGTCCCTGTAGGTAGTATCTTCTAACTTTTGTTAACATCCTCCTATGTTAACTAATTCTGTGTTGGGTGGGGAGGTTATAAGAATAGTGGAATGAATTACAGTTACTTGTAACCATTTCTTCATTGTTGGACATGAATACCAATGTCCAATTACTTGCTATTACAGTGTCATAGGAAATGTCTTTATTTGTAAATGCATAAGCATGGGTTTGAGTATTTCTGTATGATCGATCACCAGATGTGGATCCGAGGGGTCATTTTGGGATCTTTCTATTTTCTTTCCTTTTTTTTTTTTTTTTTGGTTTGGTGCATCCCTCTCATGAGAAATGCTGGTTTCCTCTTGGGTTTTATTTTTATATGTGAGTGTGTGTGTTTTGTTTTATAAATATGTTTTTTTTTTGAGCTGGGGATTGAATTGAGGGGGTCTGCTTAACCAGTGAATCACATTCCCAACCCTTTTTATTTTTTATTTTGAGACAGGGTCTCTCTAAATTGCTGAGACTAACCTTGAAATTGTGGTCTTCTTGCCTCAGACTCCTGAATTGCTAGGATTTTAGGCACGTGCCACTGTCTCTGGTGTGAGTTTTAGTGGATTTGTTTGAAACTATTTAGGGGAAATTCTCCAATAAATATAAAAGTAGAACACTATCATGAACACTAACCTACTCTCTTTATCTAGTTGTAACAATGATCCACTCACCTTCAACTTTACCCGCTCCTGGCTTTTACTTCTACCTGCTCTCTCTCTTCTTGCCCCTTGATTATTTGAAAGCAAATCTCAAGCATCACCTATTCTTTCATTTGTACATATTTCAGAGGGTGTCACTTAAAGAATTATCAAGACATATAATCACAACACAATATCATTTTTGTGCCTTAAAATGATGAACTTAATCTCATCCAGATATATTCATTTTAAATTTGGGTAGGTTCTCAAAAATTGTTCTTAAGCCAGGCATGGTGGTGAATTCTTATAATCCCAGTGGCTTAGGAGGCTGAGGCAGGAGGATCATGAGTTCAAAGCCAGCCTCAGCAACTTAGTGAGGCCTTAAGTAACTCACTGAAACCCTGTCTCTAAATAAAATGCAAAAAAGGGCTGGGGTTGTGGCTCAGTGATTAAATGCTCCTGAATTCAACCCCCAGTACCAAGAAGAGAAAAAAAAATTGTTCATATATATATATATATATATATACACACTAATTTAAACTTCTGCCAATAGTGCTGCCCTTTGGAGCAGAATTCTGGAGAGAAAGGCAAAGTAGAGGGAAGGAACCTGTACAGCCAATGTTGGAATGTAAAGAAGACCAAGAAATGGCACTGAGGCAAGAGAGAACACTGACCCCACCAGCCGGCTATGAGCACTCCTACGTTTAAATCCCAAGTACAGTCTTGAATAACAGACAACATCAAAAGGCAGCTGTGCTTTTCTCAGAATAAAACAGCTGAGCTAAACAACCAAAACCAAACAGCCGTACTGCCTTTGGACTTAGTGTCACATTAAAATTAGATGTTTTTTCTTTGCCCAGACTTTTTTTTTTTTTTTTGCAGAAAAAGAATTGAAAAGTTTCATTTCATCTATAAATATTATGTTCAAGTCATATTTGCACATAGCTCAAAGTAAAATGTTAGTTATTATGGAAATCTCATGGAAAGCATTTTCCCTGATCAGCAGAGACCCTCTATTGTTTACATTACTCAATATTGCTTAATTATTTAGAATTTGCCTATGTGCAGTGAACGAACATGCTTATGATCCAGAAGTACAAGTTTAGTTACAAATTTTCAGGTATTGCATTTGTAAAATGATGTGAAAACTCTTCATTGAATTATAACGGCTTACTTTTTTTTTTTTGTACTGGGGATTGAGGCCAGGGGTGCTCTGCCATTGAGCTACATTCCCAGTTTTTTAAATTTTATTCTAACAGAATCTCACTAAATTGCCAAGGATGGCCTCAATACTTGAGATCTTTACTTGAGATCTTTCTGCCTCATGATTACATGTGTGTACCATAGCTCCCAGCTTAAAATTGGTATATTTATTTATTTTTGGTGCCAGGGATTGAACCCAGGGGTGCTTAATCACTGAGCCACATCTTCAGTTTATTTTGAGACAGGGTCTCACTAAATTGTTTAGGGTTTCACTAATTTGCTGAGGATGGCTGTGAGCTTGTGATTCTTTTACCTCAGCTGCTGGGATTATAGGCATGGACCACCATGCACAGTTTAAAATAGATTTTGGGGTTTTTTTTTTTTTTTTTTTTTTTTGGCACCAGGGATTGAATCCAGGGAAGCTTAACCACTGAGCCACATCCCCAACCCTTTTTATATTTTATTTAGAGACAGGGTCTCACTGAGTTGCTTAGGGCCTACCTAAATTGCTGAACCTGGCTTTGAAGTCAAGATCCTCCTGCCTCAGCCTCCTGAGCTGCTGGGATTACAGGCATGCACCACCATGCCCAGCCATTAAAATAGGGTTTTAAACAGATATTATTGTTTTTTTTAAATAGAAAAATAATAACTTTTGGGGAGAGGGCCATAGGGGATTGAACCCAGGGGTAGTTTATCACTAAGCCACATCCCCAGTCCTTTTATTCTTTATTTTGAGACAGGGTCTTATTAAGTTGTCTCATTAAATTGCTGAGGCTGGCCTCCAATTTGAGATCCTTTTGCCTCAGCCTTATGAGCTGCTGGGATTACAGGAATACACCTGATTAGAAAAGTTACTAAATATTTTATGATCTAAACCAAATGAAACAGTATAGACAAAGAACAAAACAATATATCGTCTTAATTCTTCCTTACAATAAACCTACAACTTTTTATTAAAAGGTTATATTATTGGTTAAGTTTTTAATGTTGTAAATATGTAGAAAATATAGTCAGGCTGAGTGAAGAAAAGGAAGATTCATATGATTCCACTATTTGTTTTTCAGATATTAACCCAGTACTCTGTGCTAGGTGCCACTCAGAGAAAACCCCCATTCTTGTTCTGTCGCACATGAATCCATTGTGCAAATTCAGGATTACTCTGTAATCTGCTTTGCTTCCTACAATGTCATGATAATTTCTCTGGGTCATTAAATATCTTTAACAATATAATTAACATACTTTCATAAAAGGGTTTTAACCTTTTTCTCCACTCTACATGGGTACTTTTGGGCTTGTGAGAGCAGATAAGAGAACAATTTGAAACCAAAGCTTCTCACATTATCTGGGATGAAGGCCCATTCTTAAAATTTCCAACCTATTATGAACTAACATTTTTGAAAAAATATAAAATAAGAAAAATGGCATAATTGAAACATTTAAAATAAAATATTAAATATTTCAAAGAAAAAGTTCAATAAAAAAATACAAAATACTAACCCAACCTTTTTTATTTTTATTATTAGAGGAATGGATTTAAAACCATCCTGTGAAATTCTGTATAAATTTCTGAGTGCTTATTATTTTATTCTATTATTGTTGTTGTGGTGGTGGTGGTGGTACTGGGGATTGAACCCAGGGACACTTAACCAGTGGGCCACATCCTCAGCCCTTTCTTACATTTTATTTAGAGATAGGGTCTTGCTAAATTGCTTAGGGCCTCACCAAGTTGCTGAGGCTGGCTTTGAACTTGCAATCCTCCTGCCTCAGCCTCCGGAGCACCTGGGATTATAGGCATGAGCCACCAAGCCTGGCTATTATTAAGATTTTTATTGATATTACATGGACCACGCTTGATCATATTACTTCAGACTTAACTGAGATATTAGATACCTCTTTTTTCTTTAGAGACAGTCAATAGTGGAAAGGTTATAAAATCAGCATAATTTGCACAATTTGCTCTTTTGAGATTGAAGCCAAGAACCTTCAACTCTCATCTTTCTTATACAAGAAGGCCCAGAAGAGCTTCTGGAATGAGTCTCAGGGATGGTCACGATGGGTCATTCCTGAGGTCACCTCATCAGTGGTCTTGGTTGCATATTCATAAAACAGTGTGTACAGGAAAACTATCTTTCCACCTCTCCTCCACCACAGGCTCCTCCTGTCTCAGCCTTCTGAGTTCCTGCGGTTACAGGCGTGTGTCATCATGCAAGACTGGTGATTGGATTTTAAAAGTTGTAACAGATCTCAAGTGGCTTAACCAGTTGTAGTGAGAAGCCCAGTTCCAGAAAGAAAAAAAAAAAATTTAAACATTCAGGAGATAGTTAATGCAGTAAAGTAGTAACCACATGGCAGTTTTTTTAGTTTTTTTTTTTTTTTTTTTTTAACTGAAGAGGGACATATCTAATTGCTTCAAGGACAGGGATTACAACCTCAACTCTTATCAGCTATCTTGTATGATTGGTTTTAACCTTGGGAGCTGAGAGAACTTAGCAAATTTACCTGCTTAAAGCAGCAGTTTAGAATTCAGAGCTCCTGTAAATACTGTGTGCATTTGGTTTGTACGATGGAGAGTGATTGTAAAATGAGCCACTGTATTTGTCTGCTTGGGTTCCTTAGCAAAGTCCCACTGCTGGCTCAAACAAAAGAAATTTCTTGGGCTGGAGATGTGGCTCAGCGGTAGCGCGCTCGCCTGGCATGCGTGCGGCCCGGGTTCGATCCTCAGCACCACATACCAACAAAGATGTTGTGTCCACCGAGAACTAAAAAATAAATATTAAAAAAAATTCTCTCTCTCTCTCTCTCTCTCTCTCTCTCTCTCTCTCTCTCCTCTCTCACTCTCTCTTTAAAAAAAAAAAAAAAAGAAATTTCTTGCCTCATGGTTCTAGAGGCTAAAGACATTGGTAGAGTTGGTTTCGTCAAAGGCCTCTCTCCTTGGCTTGGAGAAGGCCATCTTCACATTCACATTAGTCTTCCCTAGGTCAGTCTGGTACCAAAAAGGGGGGGGGGATAGTTCTTTGGTAACTCATTGAAAGACACAGGGCCTCGCTAAATTGCTGAGGATGGCTTTGAATTTGTGATCCTGTTGCCTCAGCCTCCTGAGCCACTGGGATTATAGGGAGTGTCACTGTGTCTGGTCACTTAAGGTTTCTTTAAGAGAATTTCAAGTAAAGATGAGATGTTAAATACTTGTAGCATGTGGGTTCTTCTCTCTAGTGGTTCAGATTCCATGACGTTTGTTGGCCATAGTCTACCTCACCAATGGGTAAACTGGCCTAGAAAGAATCTGTTTGTGAATTATCAGCCCTTCCCTCCTTTTGTTAGTGATGAGCATTGAAGAAGATAAGGAGCACATTGCCCTGTGCAGAATGGAGATGATCACAGAACCTGCCTTCTAGGATTATTGTGAGGATTCAGCAATGACCCACAGAATGCCCTTAGAATAGCGCTTAGCACTGAGTAAAGGCTCAATAGCATTAGCTGTCACTGTTTTTTCAGCAAATATGTGCTGAATTCTAGCTTTGAACAAGCACCATGTGAAGTGATGTGGCACAGTCAAAGGTAGATCAGTTATGGATACCATATCAGAGAAGTAACATAGTAGTAGTATTAATAGCTACCATTTACGGAGCACTTCCTGTGTTTGCTTCGGGGCTCTTCTTGTCAGCTTCCATGCTATGTGACTTATCTTTATTCATTTAACTCTCCCTCAAAAACACCTTGCAGGGCTGGGGATGTGGCTCAAGCGGTAGAGCGCTCGCCTAGCGGCCCGGGTTCGATCCTCAGCACCACATACAAACGAAGATGTTGTGTCCGCCGAGAACTAAGAAAAAATAAATATTAAAATTCTCTCTCTCTCTCTCTCTCTCTGTCCCCCCTCTCTCTCTCACTCTCTCTTTAAAAAAAAAAAAAAAACACCTTGCAGTAGGGTGTGGTGGCACACACCTGTAATACCAGCTGCTCTCGAGGCTGAGGCAGGAGGATCATGAGTTCAAAGCCAGCCTCAGCAATTTAGCAAGGCACTTAACAACTTGATGAGACCCTGTCTTTAAATAAAGTATTTTAAAAAAGGGCTGGGGATGTGGCTCAATGGTTAAGCACCCCTGGATTCAATCCCTGGTACAAAAAAATAAAATAAAAATAAAAATAAATAAAAATAAATAAAACAAAGAACAAAAACCCCACCTTGCAAATAGGCCTTACTCATTTCATTTTATAGATGAGGAAATTGACATTCACTGGGGTAACTAGCAAAAATCTTCTCTCATGTCATGAGTGTGAGATTGACCCCAGACCTGCTCCCTTCTCTGTGACTGTTCTAGAACAGAGCAGGTGCAAGCAGCAAGAAGTGTGCTGTCCACACCTCACCAAGAAAAAAGGAAATAGAAGAAAATATATATACTGCCATGGAGAAAATGCCATGTGCCTTAGGAGAGAGACTGATATAATGTAACAGGGATTAGAGTAGGAAGAGATTTTTCCCTTTGGGGTTTTAGGGAAAACCCATAGGATAGGTTTCATTTGGGCTGAATTTGCATGTGTGGAATTGGTGGGGGTTGGGGTGGGTGGGAACATTCCTGGATATAAGAACATGAGCAAAACCACGCAACAGGAAATTGTGGCTTTTAAATGAGGAACAAGAGGGAGTTTAATGTAAGTAGAATTATGAGGGAAACCCTCATTAGGTCTCGCTTGAATGACCGCCCCTTGTTCTCCCTCTAACTTGCCTTCTGTCTCATCCTCCTACGGGCCTGGTCCCCAGTACACTGTCTACATGGCGGCAGGAAATCTTTCTAAATCTATTTTCACAAGATTCTTCCGTGTCTCCTAATTACCGACACAGGTTGAGCATCCCTAATTTGAAAATCCAAACTCTGAAACTTTTTGAACACCAACATAAAGCAGCCACTGGAAAATTCCACAGCTTGAAACTGTTCCACGTGTCTCCTCTCTACCTCCCAGTTTCATCCCTTTGTATTTTCCTTTTTTTTTTTTTTTTTTGGTATTGGAGATTGAACCCAGGGGCACTCAACCACTGAGTCACATCCCTAGCCCTTTTTTATATTTTATTTAGAGACAGGGTCTCATTTAGTTGCTTAGGGCCTTGCTAAATTGCTGAGGCTGGCCTTGAACTTGTGATCCTTCTGCCCCAGTCTCCCCAGCCATTGGGTTTACAGGTGTGCTGCCACTGTACCCGGCTCCTTCTTCTGTCTTATGTGCTACAATACTGAACTCCCAGGTTATGGTTGGCAGGGCCCTTAGTGTCCCCTCCCTGGTCTTCATACATGATATTTTTACTTCTCTTTTCTCATCCACCTGGAAAATTCCACCTCATTCTTTAGTTTCAGCTCTAAAATTGATTTCCTTGAAGATGCCGCAGATACCCTGAGTCCCCACCCCCTGGAACATTTGACTCTTTCATGGAATATAGGATCATTAAGTGATTTTTTTCATTATTATGATTATATTTATTACATGTTTTCCCATTTTTTGCCATCTTAAGGGCAAAGCTGTGCTTTATTTTCTCTTCTGTGTTCTTACGGTTTAATATGTTGCGAGGGCCCAATAAATTCTTGTTGTCTGTGTCCCCATTACTGGGGTTTGAACTCAAGGGGATTTAACCACTGAGCCACATCCTCAGCCCTATTTATCTATTTACTTATTTATTTTGGTCCTGGGGATTGAACACAGGGGCACTTGACCACTGAGCCACACCCCCAACCCTATTTTGTATTTTATTTAGAGACAGGGTCTCACTGAGTTGCTTAGGGACTTGCTTTTGCTGAGGCTGGCTTTGGACGCCTGCCTCAGCCTCCCAAACCACTGGGATTACAAGCATGTGCCACCGTGCCCAACTTAGTTTTTAATTTTGAGAAAGGGTTTCACAAAGTTGCTTAGAGATGCGCTGAATTGTGGATCCTTAAACTTGTGATCCTTCTGCTTTAGCCTCCGGACTCTCTGGGATTACAGGAATGCACCACCGTACCCGGTTTGAATATCTGTCAAGGAACTGAATGAATGAATGAATGAATGAATGAATGAATGTATATGATCTCTGGGGATCTAGATGGCAAAGATAAGTCATTTGATTCTTTTTATTTTTTAATTTTTAATTTTTGTGGTACTTGAGATAGAACTTATGGGTGCTTTACCACTGAAGTAAATCCCTAGCATTTTTTGATTTTGAGACAGGGTCTCACTAAACCCAGGCTGGCCTCAAACATGCTATTTTCCTGCCTCTTGCCTCAGCCTCTCAAACTGCTGAGATTACAGCTGTAGCTCTTTTTATCGTATTGTTTTGTACTAAGGAATCAGAGGACATTTTTTAACAAGGCAGGTTAATCTTGGATCAGTATGTAAAACTTGTAGCAAGGGTCAGAGTCAGGGAGACTAACTAGGAGGCTAAAGTGAAAACCTGGGGGAAAAGTGGGGAAGACCTGAGTTGGGATAGTGTCACTTTACTCTTTTAACCAACAGAAATGTTATTGGAAAACTAAACTTTTTCATTTATCAAAGTGCTTTTTTCAGAATCCTGGAGCTTAAATAGAGAATTCCTAAGTGCGTCATTTGTCTTGTTCTCCTGTGAAATGAAGTTGATCGTTGACCTTGACAAGTTTTAATTGCTTATGGGCTGATATCAGGGTTTTTCACTGAGATGTGTACCTTTAGGGCAGGGACCTCGATGGGGGGACTTGAACCCTCGGCCCTTTGAACAGAACTTGGCAGAGTGGGTGCTCATCAAAAGTGTTTTGAATTTTGTCAGGTTTGATTTAATGGTTGTGCTGTGTTTCTGTGTTCTTGTCTTGCTCTCCTCTCCACTTGGACAGATTAAACCTTCTGGTGCTTATATTATGATGGTGCTATTTCTCCAGGCTGCATAGGCCTCTTTGTCTCACCAAAGCATATATATATATATATATTTTTTTTTAATATTTATTTATTAGTTTTAGGTGGACACAATATCTTTATCTTATTTTTATGTGGTGCTGAGGATCGAACCCAGTGCCTCATGCATGCTAGGCGAGCGTGCTACCACTTAAGCCACATCCCCAGCCCTCACCAAAGCATATTACATATATTTTTTTTCCCCCTTGTTTCTTCTTTATCTCCTTCTGATCCTCCTCCTCCTCCTCCTCCTCCTCCTCCTCTTCTTTCTTCTGCAAAGAGGAAGTTTATGATGGGTTCCTGGTAGTAGAGGTTCCGTCATGGTCAGCTAACTCCGTTGCTCTGGCCTGAGGTGAGGCAGAGTATCATGGCAGAAGGGGAGGAAAGCTGCCCATCGCATGGCAGCCAGGAAGCAGGGAGTTGGGGGGAGAACCTTATATTTATACTTTAAAATTTACATTTTCCCAGCTGAGTTCAACTCTCGATCTTCTCATATTTGCTTCTGACCACCCTACCAACAAGCCACTTTAATTCAGTAGCCAAGAATTAAAGCTACACAGGTGGGTGCAGTGGCACATGCCTGTAATCCCAGCAGCTTGGGAGGCTGAGGCAAGAGAATCCCAGCCTCCCAAGCTGCTGGGCCAGCCTCAGCGATTTAGTCACACTCTCAGCAACTTAGTGAAACCCTGTCTTGGAATAAAAAATAAAAAGTTCTGCAGATATAGCTCAGTGGAAGAGTGCTCCTGGGTTCAATCCCCTGTACCCAAACAAACAAACAAACAAACAAACAAAAAACCATAAATCAAACAGTTTAAAGCTACTAAGTTACCAAAAACCTGCTTACTGGCAGGTTGTAAGATCCTCAGAGGAGGAAAAGTCTCGGCTTCTTAAATGAATCTCGCCCTAGGTTGCTGGTTCTGAGACCTGGCCTGGGTCATTAGCAGGGCAATTAGGTAAACATCTATATTTCTGGCAGTAATCCATCCTCCCTGGTTCGAGTTTGGGGTGTGTGGGGGTCCCAGGTGGACAAGAGGAGGGTTAGGAATTTGAATTTGAACAAGTATTCTTGGTGATCTGAAACCCAGACAGGTAGTCAAAACTCATGGTATCAGTCCTTCAGAGAGTAAGCTAAGGGGCTGAGGGGTCGGGATCTGTCAAGCTGTGGTGGAGATTGAGAGGTGCCGGGAAGTGCTAGAGGCTCAGTGTGACTCTGCCCTTCTGTGTTATCTATGCAATTTTAGTCTTCTATCTAGAGCCCACCTTTGTCTTAAGGCCTTTCATGATTAACTCACAGCCCACTCTAGAGGTTGAGGATTTGCTGTTTTGTTTGCATTAAAAGCAGGAATTTTGGGCTGGGGATGTGGCTCAAGCGGTAGCAGGCGCCTGGCATGCATGCTGCCCGGTTCGATCCTCAGCACCACATACAAACAAAGATGTTGTGTCCGCCGAGAACTAAAAAATAAATATTAAAATTCTCTCTTTAAAAAAAATGAAATAAAATAAATGCAGGAATTTCCGTGAACATAAACAAAGCTGAATTATCTTGCAATCCTGGAATTGTTAGGAGTCTTGGTGGTCACTTACTGGGATGTGCAAAATTTTAAGACTACTTTAGATAACCAAAGGACAAGCAATGCCATCAAGATAAGCAAGGCCATCAAGATTAGCAATGCTCAGAATTGTGAGCAACCAGATCAGGCTTTTCCTGCAGGCTTTCTGCCCCTAATCTTGCATGGCAGAGAGATCACAAAGTCAGGAGAGAAGACTGAAGGAGAGGTCTGGGAGTCTACCTAAAGGAAATTGAAAGGAGATCACAGAGAACATGGAGAGCACAAGGAGAGAAGAAGGAATGTGGGGAAGAACACAGAGGCTCCTGGACATTTGCAAATTATCTACTTGGAGGTTGATCTGATGCTAACCACAGTCCTGCCCTCAAAGGGCTCTCAATCTAGGGATAAACAGATATGCCTTACAATGGAGAACGATAATATTAACAATAGGGGCCCACTCCAGGAGGAATGTAGCAAGACAGCCATCCCCAATGCTCCATTTTTTTTTTTTAATAGTTCAGGATATAACAGCAAATTAAATAAGCTAATCAGAAACATTCCTATCCAGTTATATTTAGAAGTTTTAAGCTTGAGTGTTAATTAGAACACTGCTAGTAAAACAAACAGTTATCAATTTCTGGAAATTGATATTTGGATCAGAACCAGATGTTACCAAGAAGTGGCTGTCAAGAATATAATAAAGAAAAAGAGCTGGGCACGGTAGCAGCACATACCTGTAATCCCAGCTAGTTAGGAGTCTGAGACAAGAGGATGGAAAGTTTGAGGCCAATCTGGACAGCTCAGTGAGAATCTGTCTCAAAAAAAAAAAAAAAAAAAAGCTGGGGATGTGGATGTAGTTCAGCAGAGTGCTTGCCTAGCATGCATGAGGCTCTGGGTTCAATCCCCAATACAGAAAAAGAAAAGAGAAAAAAAGAAAGAAAGAGACATTTTATAATGTTTCAGGCAAAGAAATCTCATGTAAGCTGATTTGATCAGTACCTATTGTATATAGGCAGTGAAATGTCACATTGCCTTGAATACATTTTGTTCAATTACTACATGTTAATAAAGATTTTAAATTAAGGAGAGAGAAAAATATTATTCACCTTGATTTGATAATTATGTAGTGCATACATACATCGAGTTATGGCGCTGTGCCCCCCAAATTCGTACCACTAAAATAAAAAATAAGTTAAAATAGAATTGGTTTCATGAGACACAGAAGAGGGATAAGTGTCTCCTTGTTAAAAAAAAAAATCACCCAGAGCTAAAATGAAAAATCAGATTTCTATTTGTTATTCTCCTTTTTTAAATCACTGATCACTGTCTTTATTTTTTTTTTTTTTTGAGGGGGGTACTGCAGATTTAACTCAGGGGTGCTTTACTACTGAGCAATAACCCCAGTTTTAATTTTTTTAAAATTTATTTTGAGATAGGGTCTCAATACATTGCTTAGGATCTCACTAAGTTGCTGAGACTGGCCTTGAACTTTCCTCCTGCCTCAGCCTCCCAAATTGCTGGGATTACAAGGGTGGGCTACCATGCCTGACACAAACTGTCTTTTGTGTTTCTTTAAAGATTGAAGTATTTCTCTTTGGGAGGATGTGACCAATTTGACACTGCCTTCATCTTCCTCCCCGAGTTTTACCTATAATCTCAAAGCTGTTGTTGGGTACTGGGGATCAAAGATGTCTTATTACTATGGTATAAAATTGCAACTATGTGGTTGTAAATTTTAAGATGTCTCATGGATGGACTGGGGAGAAGTAAAAAATTAACAAACAGATTGAAGGTACCCCAGTTTGGCATCAGGATAGGAAGGGTGTGGAGAAAGGAAGAAGGAATTAATTAGTGTATGAGGAAAGAAAAAAATTATTCTAAACATAGAAATAGTGCAATTAAAATGTACCAGGCAGTATGGTTTGGACCTACACAAAAGAAAATAAGCAGGGTGTTATTTTACCAATTAGCAAGGGGACAAAGCATATTTTTACCTTTTAATAAAGAATCCCTGAATCAAGAATGATGTAGGAAATTTCAAGGACACAGAGATTATACTTTTATAATCCACTCATAGATTATCTTGTAATGATCATTAGATTGAGAATAAGTCAATTTTGCATACCTAATGACAAATTTTATCATGATGATATCTACTCCTTAACATTATTATATTTCAGTTAAATGAAATACCAACTAAAACGGTCCTTTTTTTCCCCTCCTCTTAGATTATATAAGGTTCTTATTGCAATGGGATCCTAAGTGGTTTTACATAGCTTTTCATTTCTAGCAACTAGGTTGAATCTGTGCTACACAGATTTAGTTATTAATAGATATTTTATAATTCAACTTTCTTACTGAAATCAGTGCTTCCTTTTAATTGCTTTCTGCTCCTGATGCAAGCAAGACACTTACTAGGCATTCAAAAAGAATGTTGGCTGAAGAAACACTGTGTCTGGATAGGTATAATCAGAGTTTATAATTTTGATGTGTTACAGAAAAGAATTAAAAAAAAATTTAAAAAATCCATAGTCATTACTAACCATAATTTTTTTCCCTGAGGATCAGGAAAATATTTTCTGGACAGATTTTTCTCCAATAAAATCAAGATCTAAATTCACTCTACTTATTGAGAGTGCAGGCCCAACACTTAAATTATAGGAGGCTATGTTTGTAATTCAGAATTCTCTCCAAGTGGACTTTCAGCCCTGGGAGTCGAATAATGGCCTCGATTCTTCCACTGCTTTCCCTGGTGCCAGGATGAGTCACCTGGACTCCACAGTGTGGCTGGGTTGCCATGGGCAAACTTGTGAGCTTGGACTCTTTTGCATGCAAAAGATAGTACCCGTGACTGTACATACTGAAAATTCAATTGCAGGTGTATTTGCAAATTGGATTTTGAGGGGGAAGTTTAAGCAAATCCTTTTGAAAGTGAATCCCTCCAAGGAGTGAGTAATAAAGAAACAAGAGGAAAGGTGACAATCAAAAACCTATTAAAATCTAGTTTCCAGAGAAGATCCTGACTGTCTAATGACATTTATGCTTTCATAGCTAGGCATTTAACAGTCATTTTGTGTCAGTTGCTTCCTTTATAAATGCCACGTGGCAAATTGTTCAGTTCCTTGTATTTTTGAGACCTTAATCCTGAACACTTTTAAATGCTTGAAATAAGCAGGTGATGTAGGAAAAAAGAAAAAGTCAGTGTTCTCTGTCCCTCTGAATTTCTCTGTAAGAACTTGCACCAAGGCCTTAAGCACCAATACATGAAGTCCATCAATGTCATTTATTTGATTTATTCATGACTTTTCCTTTTTGTTTTTGTACTGGAGTGTACTCTACTGCCGAGCTACAACCCCACCTTTTTATTTTGACACAGGGTATCAATAAGTTTCTTAGGGTTTCGCTAAATTGCTAAGGCTGGCTTTGAACTTGTGATGCTCCTGTCTCAGCCTTCTGAGTTTCTGGGATTACAGCTGTGTGCCACCGTCTCTTTATGCTATTCATTCTTTTATTAAGTCCTCAAAATGGTGGCTAAGAAAAGGCCAAATCAACCACCTATTTAAAAACCTTAGGATTTGGAACAGCAATGGAGTTGAATCTAAAGAAAGAAATAATTCTCATTTGCTTTTTCATGGATACTTTTAGTTCATATGGCCATTTGCCTATTTTTTTTTTTTTTTGCTTTTGTTAAGCAAAAAAGCGGTTATTACCTGCCCACCCCCCTCAATTTTTACCCTAACTTCTCAATTTTGTCCTGGGCTGAATTTATGATTGCTGCTATCCTCTGGGATAAGCAAGAGAAGGCAGGAGTGGAGATGGGGTATCAGGAGCACTAGAAACCTACATCTCACGATTTTGTCAGATTGTAAATGTTTTGTGTTAAGAGGAATATATGATTAGGTTTCTGCTGTTACCTGTCAGCTCTCCAGCTGACTGGTTATTCAGGGACCTAAATGAATGCTGGCTCAGGATCTCGTATCTTTCTTTCCCTTCATGGTATATAATGTAATCCTAATTGGGAAAACATGAAATTGTCAAGTTTTAACATACCAGCCAATTTATCAAATAATTTTGGAGCGGTCTAGTATGAATATATTTAAAGAGTAGGGATTGTGTTTGGTCTCTATTGGCTTCTAGGAATGTATTACCTAAGCCTGTTAAAAATAAATGGTATATAGAGAAAGCTTTTCTGAAAGCAAAATTTGATGTTTGCCAAACTTATGGGCTCATGGGTTTCTGATTGGGAGTGTACACACAGACCCTTCCTATGTAAATACATGCATTCTAAATTTACCTGAGCGCTTTAAGCAGCTCTTAACATCATATGACAAGGAGAACATTTGCTAATCAGAAAAATTACAACCTATTCATACTTATTGTTTGATTATTTCTTTGCTGACCTCCGAGGTCCCATTGTTGATTGAATTAGTTATAGTAACTTGTATTTATTTTAGCAACTAGCTATTATGAATGCAAACTCTTCTTATCGGCAGATGATTGATAGGCACATTAACAAGTTGTTGAACTGGTTGCTTGGTTTGAAGAAATGCTTAAATTCTGATGTTACTTTTTTTTTTTCTTTTTCTTTTTTAGTCAGCTAAGAGTAGCAATTAGCCCAGATAAGCCCAGAGTAACAAAAATCTAATTTTCAAAGTAGAATGTATTTTTGTTTTTTTGAACTGGAAATTGAACGGAGGATCGCTTTACCAGTCTGTTTTAGTTTTATTTTGAGACAGGGTATTTATTGCTAAGTTGCTGAGGGGGCTCCCTAAATTACACAGGCTGTCCTTGAATTTAAGATCTGCCTGCCTCAACCTTCTGAGTTGCTGGGATAATAGGTGTGTTCCTATGATGTCATTTCTTTAAATCTGATTCTGCTTAAAGCAGTAGATTCTATCACTATTCCTTTACAAATGTATTTCAGTACACTGAAGAGTTTCCTGAAATAATTGGCTTTCTCAGTGTGGACTGGAGAAGGTAGGCTATCAGGACTATAGTCAGGCATCTGAAAGAGTCCTTTGGTACTAATCATATGGACTTTCTGCCCTTATTTCTGTTCTGTTTTGTTGCTGTATAGGGCCTCCATTTTGTAAAGACTCTCAGGCACTTAACATAAGTGAGGCCCACACATGTCTCATATTTTTTTTCTGCTGGTATAAATATTGGTTTGATTCTTTTTTAAAAAATGGAAGTATCAGCACAATAGAGTAAAGTAAATTGCCCAGGCTCTCTGATGGGTGAATGAAAGGGTTAAACACGTCTTTAATCTAGTTTTCCAGATACAGGCTTAGCAGAGTTTCTCAATCAGATAGACCATCGTTGTGTTTCATTAGAACATTTCTTCCTGAGTACACAGGCATTGTGACAGGCACAGAGAAAGGTCTAAATATGGACAATGAGTAAGTCAAAGACAAATGACTGAAAATTTCTTCTGGAAGCTGAATAATGTTGTGAGAAAATTCTCTTGCATGACGTCTCAACTTCAAAAAAGGTGTCTAATGGTATATCAGAGCATTTCTGGGGACCTCAATTTCTGATGGTAACTTTTTATTCAGAATTTTAACCAATTTATACAAATTTTCTGAAGGCAAATACCAAGAAATTCAATTAAATGTAGGACAGTTTTGAAATAAAAAAATTACCAAAGGAGTATGGGAATGGCTGAGATCAAGTTTCTGAAATTGAAATCTGCCTAAAGTCACCTGGGCCCTGCTGTGGACCCTAATGGGACCTTAATCTGTTGGCATATTCATAGATGATGTGGACGGTGACAAAATGGCAGAGTGTCTAATTATTAATCAAGTCACAGGCCCATATCTCTCCCCCCCCTCCTCCACCTGTTTCCTTGGAGACACAGTTCCTTGTCAATTTTTTGAATTACATTAATATTAAACTGCGACTTTGAATCAGGAAGAACGCAAAGTATCTGAAGAGTAATATTTATATCTTCCAGGTGACATTTGCATCACATGGATAAACGTTTAAAATGTTCTCGAGATCACGGAAAAAATAAGGAAACAGAGTTCAAAAATAAAGTATAGAACTTGTTAGACTAGTTTCTGTTTAAAACTTGGTGGATTACACTTCTTTGTTTTAAACCATTAGAACAGCAATGATTCAATATCAAATTCCTTAAAGAGTCCCTAGTTCCTGCTGGAAAGTTTTGATGAAAGCTTTGTATTTATTGAACTGTTCTACCCACACATCTTTTCTTTAAGATGTTGTTTTTCCTGTGTCTGCTGTTTTATTATATGACGGTTATTGAAAGGTTAGATGTCACTGACTTTCCGAAGGTATATTTTTATATTATCATAAATGAACTTTAAAAAAAAAAAACACATCACAAAGAGTGTGGTCTGTTCAAAGTGGGTGTCAGGAGACCTGAGTTCTATTTCTGACCCTGACATGTGACTTTGGGTAAGTCAATGAATTCATGTGGGTCTCAGTCTAACTAGCTGCGTAATGGGGGTAATAATATCTCTCTTCTACCTACTTCACAGGGTGTTTTTCTTAAAGGATTAATTAGTTAATGTTTGCAAACCACTCTGAGCTCCTTTGATAAAATACAAAGCACCATTATTTACGACAATAATAATAGTGTTTTTGAACCTGTAGGTTTCCTTTCATCCAAAGATCCTAAAGTACTTTACCACTGGGATTGTAACTTTATAGAGGATTATCGTGTGGTGGTTGGTTCTCCTTGAAGAAACAGATGGTAACAAGCAGCCTGGGTTTTCACTAGAGAGTAATTAAGTCTCCTACCAACTTTTTGCCTCATTTGCATAAGCTTCCCAAGACACATGAACAGTTCCCAAAGAGAACTGGGAGGAGCTGAATTGGGCTCCTTCTTTAACCCTCACTATTATGGATTTTGGAATATCAATGTTTCAACCCCCAAATCTATTCATTGAGAATTGGTTGAAGTTTGGGAGTAAGCTGGGCACAGCGGTAAACACCTATAATCTCAGCGGTTCCAGAGGCTAAGGGAGCAGGATTGCAATTCAAAGATAGTCTCTGCTATTTAGTGAGACACTAAGCAACTTAATGAGATCCTGTCTCAAAATAAAAATAAATAGGACTGGGGATGTGGCTCAGTGGGTAAGTGCCCCTGCATTCCATCCCTGGCACCAAAAAAAAAAAAAAAAAAAAAAAAGAAAAGAAAAAGAAAAAAGAAAGAAGACTTGGAAAGAATTAGACAATAGGTAAAATAGGTTCAACTAAAATACACATGTAACAAAGGCAGATTACCTGCAGATCTTTCAGGTTGTGTAGGCACTGATGATGTACAGGTCCTGTGAGCTCTCCTTGGCAGTCTGGTTAGACTAACTTTCAGTTAAGTGCCTCCCTCATGTGTACATCTATGGTGGTTAAGAAGAGTGTACGATGTGGTCCCTACCCTCAAGTTGTTTATGACTTGTTTGAGAAGATGAAACTTGGATACAGGAAATAATTAGTGAAGTAAGGAAGACAGTGTATCATTAAAGGCTAAACTGTGTGGAACAGACCACAGAACATTGAAATAGGGGAGTGGTCACCATGGATCAGCATAGTTCAGGAAAGCACCAATGGGGTGAATTTACAGGAGTGTGCTTTCTGCAGGACTAAGGAGTGCAAGAGGCAGTGTGCTTGTGTTGGGAGACAGGCAGAGAGGGAGGCTCTTCCCAGGTACCTGGGGGTTTGGTGGTCAGACAGGTAGGAGGAAACTGCCATGATATGGAGAACTTTATAAAGTGGGCAGGGATTTGGATTTAATTTAATTCACTTTTTTTTAAAAGACTTAAGAAAACAGGGACCTGATGAAAGTAGCATTTTTGAATCATTTCTTGGCAATTCATATTCAAGAATCATTGGAGTGGGAAAGAGACCTAAGCCAGGAGGATGGCTGGAATTGGGTACAGTCATCCAGAGGGGGGTGGAACTCTCTGCAGAAGAGTTATAATGGAAATGGAGACAAATGAGTTACAATGAGCTTTTTACTGAGCGTTTGCCACGCAGTGGCAATTTGTCTTATTCTCACAGCAACTCAGGGTGATATTAATATTAACTCCTGGGAGCACTGATTTTGCTGCTGTGGAATCTGTGGCCAAGGCAGCTGAGTAATGGAGCCAAAGTCACAGAGATGGTGCGCGTCAGAACCAAAATAGTTGGGGCTGGATGGGGATGTAGCTTCATGGTAGAATACTTACCTAATGCACAAAGTCCTGGGTTCAATCCCCAGAAGAACAAAAACAAGGTTGTTAAAGTTAGATTAAATTTGGTTGAGATCCCAGAAGCCCAGGATTGTAAAGTTTATAAATTTTGAGATGAAATTGGGAATAGTTCTAATTCGAAAAGAAGGAAGGGAAATTTTTGTTGCCCATATTTGAGGTTTTGAAAGGGGAAAAAATGAAATTGGAGCTGAGTCTAAAACCTAGGATGCGTTAAACACTGGCTGACTTGAAAACTACTCCACGTGATCCGGTGTTCGCCATCATTTCTAAAGCTTGCAATTTGACTTAGGAATCTACACACTGATTACATTTTGGATACATTTGGCAGCCAAAGTAGAGCAGGAAATCATTATTGGATAAAAAGGGCCACACAGGAGGAAGTTTTTATTGGCAAATATCAACTTACGTATTCACAGAATCCTATCATCATAGTACTGGAAGGACTTACCCCTGCCTCATGAAGGCCTTGTCTAAAAGGTGTCCAAAGAGATAACTATCTCTTTTCTTTTCAAAACCCGCCCCCCTTCCAGCTCTTTCAAATGTATTCCACCCCCCAGCACTGCTATCTTATTAGTTTAAATCCATTTGGGGGTTATCTCCTCTGTGAACATGGAAAACAGTTATCATCTTTTCTACTAAAGCCCTTCTTATTCTAGAAGGCTGTAATTACATTTCCCTCAATTTTCTCAGCTTTAGATGGAATAATATACATGTGTGTATCTGACATTTGTTGACACCTTGGGATGTGCCAGGCATTGAGACTGTCACATAAATTATCCTTTTTCGTTCCTACAAAGGCCTGTGAATCAAGCATTTTTAGCCCTGTTAGAAAGGTAAGAGAACTTGAGATTCGAAGTTGATAATATCTCTTGAATACTTGGTAAATAGATGAGCCAGAATTGAAAAACTGTCCCTATCTCCCCCAAGTAACTGGGGACTTGAACCCAGGAACACTCTTCCACTGAGCTCCATCTCTAGCCCTTTTTGGTTTTTGAGACAGAGCCTCATTAGTTACTGAGGCTGGTCCTGAATATGTGATCCTTCTGCTTAAGCCTCCTGAACAATTAGGATTGAAAAACTGCCATTTTTAAGGAGAATGTATGCATTGGATTTTTCAACCCTTTGAGTCAACTCTTTCAATTTTCCTTTTCTTCTCTACTCCTTTTGTTTTTCTAAGCCTAGATGTCTCCAGGCATCCCTTGTAAAATTTAATTTTGACTCAAGGTAAACTTGAGAATAGTTCTGATTAGAAAAGAAGGAAGAGGCCATACTTTCTGTGGCTATTTGAGGACTTGTTCTTTTTAGCACTCATTTTAATATATATATATATATATATATATATATATATATATATATATATATGTTGGTTACATATTCTGTAATATCTGCATGATACAGTTTGCTTGTGGTACTGGGGATTGAATCCAGGGCCTAATGAATGCTAAGCAAGTATCTTACTACCGAGCTACATCGCCAGCCCTTTTATTTTAGTTTGAGACAAGGTCTTCCTAAATTGTTCAGGCTGTCCTTGAACTTTGATATTCCTGCCTCAGCCTGTGAGTAGCTGGGATTATAGGAGTGCATACCACACCCAGATATATGAGACAGTTTCCTCACTTTCTATCTAAAATAGAAGCTCAGGGCTGGGGTAGTGGCTCAGTGGTAGAGTGCTTGCCTAGCATGTGGGAAGCACTGGGTTGATTCTCAGCACACATATAAATAAATAAAATAAATGTCCATTGACAACTAAAACAACATATATATATATATATATATATATATATATATATATATATGTAAATGAGAAGTTCTTTGCAAGTTGAAACCATAACTATTTAGCTAAAACACTGTGCTCTGAGCAGTGATTGTTTTATTATGGTCTGAGCAAAAAAACTTCCATTAAGAGTAAGACGGAGACTTCCAAGGTCAGACCATCTCTCTTTCCTCTGCCCTGGAAGCCTTGTGTACAAACACAGTCAAGCATTACACAGAAGAAGGTGTGGGGGGGTGTTGGGTTCAGAAGACTTGGGTTGAATTCCTGACTCTAAAATTTATTACTTGTTTAACCTGGGGAAGTTACTGTAACTTTCTAAGTACTTCTCTCTCCTTTGTAAAATGGGAATGATATTACTAGGAAATGCAATTAGGTGGGTACTATGCCCCGAGCTGGGCACACGGTAGCTGTTATGATTACAGGGTTTATAATTATACTATTCTATTCTTGTGTGTTCTTCATGAAATCACTGTCCTTTTTTTTTTTTTTTTTTAGTTTTAGTTTTAGATGGACACAATATCTTTATTTTTATGTGGTGCTGAGGATCAAACCCAGTGCCTCGCGCATGCTAGGCAAGCACTCTACCACTGAGCCACATCCTCAGCCCCCTGAAATCACTCTCTTACCATACAGTAAATTCTTTAGGAGCAGTGATTAGCCTTCATTTATATTTTCACTTTCCTCCATTCCAAACCCGGCCACAGAGTAGCTTCTAGTAAGTTTTTTTTTTTTTTGAGAGAGGATCTTGCTAGGTTGCCCAGCTTGGCCTGGAACTCCTGAATTCAAGTGGTCTTCCTGCCTCAGCCTCCCAAAGAGCTGGGATTACAGGCATAAGCCACTGTGCCCAGCTAATGATTTAAAACTGTTTTAATAATTACATAAGAAAGAACTCTAGTGAGGAATCCAGTTTGGAAGACTCTGTTAAAGACTCTTTAAAATTGAAATGAGACTGGGGGGTAGCTCTGTAGAGTGCTTGTGTGGCAGGCATGAGGCCTTGGGTTCAATCTCCAGTATCACAAAACAAACAGAAAACCAAACCAAAGACAGCAGGGTTTTATATATGGTACATTGTACCAGGCCCTAACATGGGCTCTACTTATTAAAAAATGTGCTTAAGTATTCCATAAGTTATCTGAAAATCACAGTGATGGTACTTTCATTTCTAGTATTTTGCTCAGCTCATTTTCAAAGGTGTAGATTTCAATTTCTATAATGTCTCGTTCTTGCTTATGGATTCTCTTTTTTTCTTTAGATCTTTACACATTTAAAACAAACATTATTATTATTTTTTGTACTGGGGATTGAACCCAGGGGCACTCCACTGAGCCACATCCCCAGCCCTTTTTGTATTTTATTTAGAGACAGGGTCTTGTTGAGTTGCTTAGGGCCTCATTTAGTTGCTGAAGCTGGCTTTGAACTTTCAATCCTCCTGCTTCAGCCTCTGGAGCTGCTGGAATTCTAGGCATGTGCCACTGCACCCAGCTAAAACAAACTCATTTTAGAGCTCCTTTCAGATTGTTTGATTGTCCCTAGTTCTTGTACTATAAATCCTTCCTTTATTTGAATTTGGTGTTTTCCTTTTATGAAAGATGTTGGTTTTGTCTTGTGTTTTATATATTATATATATATATTTTTTTGGTACCAGCGATTGAAACCAGGCATGCTTAACCACTGAGCCATCTCCCCAGCATTTTTATTTTTTATTTTAAGACAAGGTCTCACTAAGTTGTTCAGAGCCTCACTAAATTGCTGAGACTGGCCTCAAACTTGCAATCCTCCTGCCTCAGCCTCCTGAGTTGCTGGGATTACAGGCATGCACCACCACCATGCCTTTGAGGACTGAGTTTTCTTAAGAGAGTACACTAAATGGAATGGGTGATGATATGTTCTCCCCCTCAAGTATAGCATGAAGTTCATGGGTAGATATGTTTGGTGGGACTCATTTATAATTTGCAGAAGCTTTAACAGTATTTGTTATACAGAGGAGATAAATATATTCAGTGTTCTATTCAGACCCAGAACACACTGTGCTGTTTTCCAGCACTTAGGCACCTCCTCAGATTTTGTGGAATTCCTGGAAGGTGGTGACAAGTCCTTTGATGTGCTGGCTGATTCTATAGGAGACTTGGATCCAAGAGATGGGAGATACTGGTGTTTCAGGACATCAAGGAATTTATAATCTAGGAGAGACACCCAAGGCAATGATAAGAATACAAGTCAACAAAGTACTGTCCTAGGAGTAAGTTTAAGAGCTCTGGGAAGCCCTGGTGTGGTGCATGCCTGTAATCCCAACGACTCAGGAGGCTGGTAATGTGGTTCAATGATTAAGCATCTGTGGGTTCAATCCTCAGTTCCAAAAAACACTTTTTTTTTTTTTTTTTTTGGCAGTGCTGGGGATTGAACCCAAGCCCTTATGCATGTACAAAAAACATTTTTGAAAAATAAATAACTGAGGATGTAGCTCAGTAGTAAAGCATTCCTGGGTTTAATCCCCAGTAACTCACCTCCCCCCCATCAGAGAGAGAGAGAGAGAGAGAGAGAAAGAGAAACTATGGGCATAAATATATATCAGGAATTAATTCTGCAACATGGAAGAAAATAAGAAAAACTAGAAAGGAGGTGGTGACCTGGTGAGGATGTATCTCAGTGGTGGAGTGCTTGCCTAGCATGTACAAGGTCCTGGGCTCAATCCTCAGAACCACCAAAAAACAAAAACAAAACGGAAAACCAGTTGACAACCATTCTTTCGATGAAATACAATGTGTCATTTCTTTTGGGAAGGGACACAAGTAGGGGACATATATAGCTTCCTGAATGCAGAGGGTTTGGACAAGGTTTGGGATCAATTTTCTTTATGCAGACACAGCCAAGGTCTTTTCTTTTCAGCAACCACCCCACCCTTCACCGCCTTGAATGTCCGTCTTCCAACACTGAAACATAAAAACCAGAGTATTGGCTTCTGGTCAATGTACCCTTCCCTACTCCCATCCTACCCCCTGACTCTGAGGTCTTACCCTCTCTCTGCTCCCAGACCAAGCTAGTCACTACTTCCCATAAGTTTTCTATTTTCAAGTTCTACTGTTTCGGGCTACAAATATATATCAATTTCCACTGGTGGGTATGTTTTTATTGCTTTTGTTCTTCTTATTGATTTTTGGATGATATCTAAAGAAAGGATTACTCTACCATATTTGACATATGAAGTGTTCAAGTTAATTTTTTTTTTTTTTTGAGCCAGTTGCAGTGACACAACACATATACTCTCAGTGGCTTGGGAGGCTGAGGCAGGAGGATCGCAAGTTCAAAGCCGTCTCAGCAAAAGCAAGGCACTAAGCAACTCAGTGAGATCCTGTCTCTAAATAAAATACAAAATAGGGCTGGGGATGTGGCTTAGTGGTTGAGTGCTCTGAGTTAATCCCTGGTAACTGCCCCCCCCCCAAAAAAAAAGAGCTTTTTTTTTTTTTTTTCATTATTTGCTAGCTTTCTGACATTTCCCAGTTTGTGATAATCTTCTCTCTCAGGCCATTAGACTTTCCTTTTCTTTGCATTAAAGATGAGGATTCACCTTCATGTTCTCTAATTTTGATTATCAGAGCTGTTGATCCTCATGGTTTAAAAAATTAAATAGTCCTGTGTGGCTTATTAGGAAAACTAGTTGTCACTAGCCTGCCATTTCTCTTTCCTCTGCATTTCCCAGTTCTCTAGAAACATCCTTTATCAACTTTTTTCTTTTGGTACCAGGGATTGAACCCAGGTGCACTTAACCACTGAGGCACATCTCTAACCCTTTTTAAATTTTTTATTTTGAGGTCTTGCTAAGTGCTTAGGATCCTGCTAAGTTGCTGAGGTTGGCTTTGAACTCATGATCCTCCTGCCTCAGCCTTCCAAGCCCCTAGGATTACAGGTATGTGCCACTGTGCCTGACTTTTTTTCAAACATCGTTTTTTGTTTTTTTTTTGGTGGTGCTGGGGATTGAACCCAGGGATTGTGCATGTGAGGCAAGCACTCTACCAATGGAGCTATATACCCAGGCCTATCAAACTTTTAGTTGCTATTTTTGGCAATTATAATCATATCACTAAATAACTATTACTTAGTGTACTTTATCTAGATTTTCCAGGTAAGGTATTATCTACTCACTTCTTGCTATGGATGATAAGAATTTAGATCTCTTTTGCCAACCATTTTCAAAAACATGTGTACATGTACTCACACACACTGTCCCCTCCTCTGCCATATAGATTTATGATAATTTGATTTAATCTTCAGCATTTATCAGATTATGATTTATGGCTATGTGAATATGAGTTTCATCTGCACTATGTGGTATACTACAATCGTTTTCCCTTTCTTGAACCATTTTGAAAAAATTTAGTGACGTATATAATTGTCTTGTTCTTTATTCTTTAGTTTGCTTTCCTCTTCTGCTGAACCATCCGAATCCATCCAGTGTTCTATCAGCTTCCTCTTCTTGGACATGCCTCTCTTGAACCCTTTGGACTCCAGTCTGAACCATCTTCTGTCCATGGTGCATAACTGCCAACCCGAGGTGCTTTGCATGTTTCTGGAACTCCCTTGGACCCTCCTAGTGTGATGCACTAGGGTTTGGAGGTTGTATCTTCCTCTCTCTTGGTTTACCCAGCGTTACTGTGTAATAATACCTCTTCCAGAAGCTACCTGCATAGAGCTTCAGAGGAGATAAACTGCTAAGCAAGTCTGCAAGACTTTAAGTGCCCTCATATTTCATTCACATTTCTCCAGGCTTTTAGTATAAGCCCTCTGCTCCCCACTGTGCCTGGTGCCCCCAGTCCACAGAACCTGTACTTTTCCCATCAAGAGGCGAAACTGTCATTCCTCTGCCAGGGATTACTGAGATAGAGGGAAGTGGTTGCTTTTTTAAGTGGGGTGGGGGAGAGTGTGAAGGGGTTTGGATTCTTTTAAACAGACTTTCTACCAATTCTGTTTTTGCCATTATCTTCACAATGGCTTCCAGAGGCACCTGGTCTGCTACCTTCTTTTCTTCCCTTTATTTTTTGCAGAGCTGGGATGAAACCCCAGGTTTCATGTGCACATGCAAGGTATGAGTTTTGCCTCTGAGCTACACTCTGGACCTCAGCCAACTTCTGAAGATAAAAAGAAATAGTCTGGCACTTGCCTAGTGTGTACAGTCCTGGGTTTGATCCTAGTAATCCTGCACCCACTATTTTATACACACACACACACACATATGGACATATATATTCATATCACTAAATAACTATTATGTATATACACACATATGTGTGTGTGTGTGTGTGTGTGTGTGTGTATATATATATATATATATATATTTTTTTTTTTTTTTTTTTCCCTTTACATAGAGTAAAACAAACTGGGTTGTTGCTAGTTTCCCTCAACTCCTGATTTTAGGATTTGGCTTTTTTGGACTACTTTCTTTATTAGCATATGTCCTTTTTACTTTCCAACATTTATTTTATTTTTTTGGTACTAGAGATTGAACCCAGGGGTGCTTTCCCACTAAGCTATGTTCCCAGTCCTTTTTAGTTTTAGACTTTGATACAGGGTCTCAATAAGTTGCTGAGGCTGGCTCAAACCTGTGATTATCCTGCCTCAGCCTTTCAAATTGCTGGGATTATACATGTATGCCATTTCACCTGGCTTCCAACATCTATTTTAGAATTTATTATTATTATTATTGCTATTGTTTCCTTTCCCATTCTTTTTGCTTTTTGGAGTGATACTCTGAATGAAAGTCTTTTTTACTGTATTTTAGGGAGTTTCAGAAGAGGGGAGTAAGCATCTGTTTAGTCCACAGTCTTTAATTGCAAAGCCTCCTTAATTCATTCTCTAGTTTCTGCTTCTCACTATTGTCCCTGGTGTCTTTGAAAATCTAATCCACAGTAGACAATGTGGGACTCAATTGAGGTTGACTTGTATGTCTTTCCAAGATGGAGTAATCTGGACTCATAAATTTTGATGAATAGACTTAAAATCTTCAAATGAGAAAAACAGCACTACTTTATTGACCAATTTCCAATATATTTTTTTATTTTAATCTGGGACTCATAAGCATTATTATTTTTTTCTCTATGTATGGGGAGCATGTGTAAAGGCCACAACTTCATTCACATGAGTTACTTTCATAGTTGAAAAAGAGAGCAAAACTTATATTATTATGAGATTCTGACAGTTACATTTTCCCCTCTCTTTACCAGGGAATTATATAGATAAAAGGAATATCACATAAGTGTTCTATGATAATCAGACCTTTTTTCACTCTCTCTTTCTTACCTACTAAGCTTCCTGACCGGAAGCTGAGCCTAGATAAATAATATCTGGGATGTTTGAGGAATTATAATACAGCATTGGGGTGACCACTAGGAGATTCCATGATTCCGTCAAGAGCCTGCATATCTGCGAGTGTGTCTCTGAGTGTGTTTTGATTTGACTGCACCTGAGTTATGAGGAAGTGAAGAATATGGCTCAGAACACATAGGTAGCCACGTAGACTTGAGTTCGGTCCACTTGCTAATGAGACTGACTTGCACAAGGTACTTAACCTTTATAAGCTCCTGTTTCCTCACCTGTACAGTAGACAACTTAATACCTGCCTTGCAGGTTCTTGTAGAGATTGAATGTGATAATGTATGTAAAGCACTTGGGACAGTGACTGGCCCTTGGGATGCCCTTACTGTGGGAGGTTGGGATTTACCGTGCCTCTCTATCCCCCTTTCAACATAAAGAATCTGCATCATCTGCAGTTCCAAAAGTTCAAATATTTTCTCGATATTTGTATTAGACAATAGAAAACCATTGAGTCACATCTGTGGTGATATATTTGCCAGCCCTTAAATGTAAGTTTATGATATAGGCATTTAAAAATCTTGTAAAAGATACAACCGTCCCTGCCCCAGAATCCTCAGATCCTTAAAACAAAATAGTTAAAAGATGTCTAGCAATTCTTCTCCATGAAGCCCATTAAGATAATGAACATGGTGGTACACACCTGTAATTCCAGTGTCTCAGAAGGCTGAGACAGGAGGATCTCAGGTTAGAGGCCAGCCAGAGCAACTCAGTGAGATTCTGTCTGGAAAAAAAAAAAAGGAATAAAAGGGGTTGGGGATATAGTTCAATGGTAGAGTACACCAGGGTTTTTTTTTTTTTTTTTTTTTTGCACCAGGGTTTAATAGTGCTCTCCAAAAGGACACAGAATTAATTAAGAACAAAACAAAAAAAACTTAGCACAGTGTGCCAGACCAATTCTGAAGGATGTTGGTTATGCTATAGCTCTTCAGATCAACTTTATTATTCAAATGGTTGTGTGATGTATTTATTTTTGTGAAATATCACATGATAAAACACTGAACAGGTGCTGGGATGGATATAAATATACAAGCTGTTTTTTTCCTCCCTTCTTCAAGATAGAGCAGTGATTTGTATAATTCCATTACTTTGTTTCTCCTTTTTTTTTTTTTTTTTCTTCTCTCTTTCTCTTTCCTGATATGGGGACGTGGTGAAAGATCTTAACAGGCTAAATTAGATAAGGCGGAAAAGCTGGGCTGGCCTAGTTTGCTGCAACTTCCCTATGTGACTACCATGTGCACCCAGGACCTAGAAATACCTGTCCTGTTGCTAACCTGTCATTTAAAACAGCCTCCAATGGTTTGGTGTGATTCAATCAGTCCTTTGGTCTCTCTCCATGACTTAAATATGCAGTCACTGTTGTGGCTTCTTGTCCACATGAATGCTTTTGGGAACTCTTGGCCTTGTGGGCAGCTGCCAGAGACTGAATCCTCCATCTGCATTCTCTTCACCCACTTCCTAGGGACAACCTCGCTCAGTGGTCTAACCTGACTCAAACTCACAAGAGATGGTTTCTGTCTTAAGTCGTTAAGTTGATGGTTCTGTGGACCTTAAGCTACAGCAGAATCCAGTCAGACTGGGCAGGGAGAGAGAGAGAGAGAGATGTAGTGGAGATGATGCAATCCTTAATGGCGGCTCCCATCTTTGTCCCAAAGGCATAATTCAAGAGAAAAAAAAATCTCCTTTTCCTTTCCAGTCTCCCTCCTGGCCCCATGAAGAACCACAGGATGGAAAAACTAGTGGGTTTGAGATTTGGTCTTTGGTTTCGAGCTTGCGCTGTCAGGTTTACTCCAAATTGTACCATTTCCTAAATGCTTAAATTAGAAGCAAAAGGCCAAGAGTATAAATTTCTCTTTGATTGACAGACAAGAAAACACGAGTACTTTGTATTATGTATGTTTACAGCTAAAAATAAAACTGCTTCTGCAGCAACAAAAATTTTATTTTGAAAAAGTTATTTTCCACTTTTTTTCTAAAATTAGATCATCACCGTGTTCTATTTGCCTCACTTTTTTTTTTTGGGGGGGGGGGTTTCCCTGGAGTGCTGGTTATGAAGCAAGTAGTTTCTTCCATTAACAAAAAAAAAAAAAAAATCACAATTCATAGGATTTCATCCCATTCCATCTCTTTCAAGATCTCTTGGTTTGAGCCCTTAAACTGTTTGTGCTGATTGTCAGTGGAATCCTCAGGGGTCTGGGGACCTCGCCTTTTTCCTTTCAAGTATACTCAGAATCAGCAGGTTCTTGTATTTCAGAATTTAATTTGAGGCTCTAAGAACAATTCAGCATCCCAGTTTTGAAATTTGATGCCAACTGCTAGTCACTGTCCATCGCTGCTCGGTTCTTCTTTGCCCCTGAAGCCTTGCTCTTTGAACTCTCTCATGACATCAAAAGGAGCCCTGCTTTGAGGGGACAAGAATCTCACTGCCAGGACATTCTGTTTCAGCATTTCAAATTTAAATTGTGATTCTATTTTATAAGACCGGGTCTTATTTTCTGTTTTTCCTAGAACCCAGCCCATTACGGAATTGTAACAAATGGAAAAGAAAGGCTAGGAAGAAATTCATTAAGTGTTGCATTAGAAAAGGTCAAATAATTATTATAATGATGGTCCCTGATTCATTTAAAGTCATTTTATTGTTTTGATAAATGCTGAGTTTCATTTATTTACTTTTAAATTCAGTACTGGGGATTGAACCCAGGGGTGCTAACCACTGAACCACATACCAAGCCCTTTTTATTTTTCTTTATTTCGAAACAGAGTCTTGCTAAGTTGCTTAGGGTCTTGCAAAGTTGCTGAGGCTGGCTATGAACTTGAGATTCTCCTGCCTCAGCCTCCCTCGTCATTGCCATTACAGGTGTGTCACACCACATCCAGCAGTTTTATTTATTTATTTAAAAATAAAACCCCAGAATTTGTATTATATGAAACAGAAGTTTTATTCAAGAAATCAAATAGGACAAGAATACTTTCAGAAATGTTCTTTTTGAGCTGGGTGTGGTGTGGCACACCTGTAATCTTAGTGACTAGGCAGGCTGAGGCAGGAGGATCACAAGTTCAAAGCCATCCTCAGCAATTTAGCAAGGACTTAGGCAACTTAGACCCTATCTCTAAAGAAAATATAAAGAAGGGTTGGGGATGTGACTCAGTGGTTAAGCATGCATGAATTCAATCCCTGGTACTAAAGAGAGAGAGAGAGAGAGAGAGAGAGAGAGAGAGAGAGAGAGAGAGAGAGAGAGAGAGAGAGAGAGAGAGAGAAATTGTTGAAATTTTGAAATTTTTACTTTTATATGTATGTTGGAAAGTATTAGGTTCATATTTTAAACAAAAGTTTAGATACATAAATTCTGACTGAAGCCATAGGAAGATCTTAGAGGATAAATTAAAAGTTCTCACTTCAGATGTAGGGAGTAGGAAAGGGGCACATTTGGGACAATGAAGGAGAAGAGTTTGGTAAAGAGGAGGGTGTGCCGAGCCCTTTCCTAGTTCTGACCTACGTGTAGGGAACTACGGGGCAGTGTGTGTGCAGGTGCTGGGAACATTGGCTAATGGCGTCGTCCCAGCCACTCATCCAGCAAGTAACGTCTCTCTGCTCAGGATGCTGCTTTGCTCTTACAGCCCTCATATTTTCCATCCCTTAACCAAGAGGTGAATGTCCTGTCCATCTGTCTCTTCTTGGGTCTCCTCTTCAAGATCATCCTTGGAAGTATTACAAAGAAAGTATCTTAAGCATTGATTTCGGTCCATGTTTTCATGTTCTTGTTCTTGGACCATGGGTTGGTTTCTTTGGAGACAGTTTCCGACTGGAATGCCAATTGTTACAACGTTGCAGAGATCAAATTACAACCTATAGTTAATATTCAGCATGATTAGAATATTTTAAAGCAGAAGTCACCAAATACAGAGCTTGTGGAGAGGATGTGTGTCATTGCCTCTTTTCCCAGAGTCCTTCAACAAAATCTGGCCTTATGAAGTCAAAAGTTAAAAGTGTTTCTGATCAGGGACATGGTGTTGCATATGGTAGCCACTGCTGGGAGGAGGAGAATTCTCCAGCATGAAAGATTGAGAAGAATTTAAATGATGATAAGTGAATATTTTAAGAAATATACTTCTGGGGCTGGGGATGTGGCTCAAGCGGTAGTGCACTTGCCTGGCATGTGTGCGACCCGGGTTCGATCCTCAGCACCACATACCAACAAAGATGTTGTGTCTGCCGAAAACTAAATAATAATAATAATAATAAAATATTAAAAATTCTCTCTCTCTCTCTCTCACCTCTCTCTTAAAAAAAAAAAGAAAAGAAATATACTTCTAAAGTAATGAAGAAATTTACAGGAATGCCATCCAGTTTATAAGAGCAACAAGGCAAAAATCAGAGCCACTTGATAAATAACCTTGAATGGAATTGTGGGAATTTTGTATATTTAAAAATTTGAGTTTGGGGGCTGGGGATGTGGCTCAGTAGTAGAGTGTTCACTTAGCATGCTTGAGGCACTGAGTTTAATCCTCAGCACCACATAAATGTGCAATGAAGATATTGTATCCACTTAAAACTAAAAAATAAATATTTTTTAAAAATTTAGGGGATGGGGTTGTAGCTCAGTGGTAGAGTGCTTGCCTCTCATGCATGAGGCACTGGATTCGATTCTCAGCACCGCATATAAACAAATAAATAAATAAAGGTCCATTAATAACTAATAAAATACTTAAAAAAGAAAACATTATTTATTTAAAAAAATTAAGTTTGTTCCATTCAATCGTATGGAAAAAGTATGTTCTGTTTTCCTTTGACTATTTTTTTTTTTTAAGAGAGAGTGAGAGAGGGGAGAGAGAGAGAGAGAGAATTTTTAATATTTATTTATTTTTTTAGTTCTCGGCGGACACAACATCTTTGTTGGTATGTGGTGCTGAGGATCGAACCCGGGCCGCACGCATGCCAGGCGAGTGCGCTACAGCTGAGCCACATCCCCAGCCCCTCCTTTGACTATTTATACTGTGAACTAATCTTACCTAGTCACTCACTCTCTTAGCCATTTTTTTTTAGTGATTAAAAATGTAGCTATTCCTTGAATTACAATGGAGTTTTGTCCTGGTAACCTTGTCATTAAGTAAAAGAAAATTGTAACTGAAACTTAACCCCCCCCCCCCCCCCCCCCGCCAAAAAAAATAACCCAGTAAAATAAATGGGCAAAGGAACTGAAGAGACACTTCACAGATGAAGAAATAAGAATGGTCAACAGATGTATGACAAATGTTCAACTTCTCTAGCCATTAGAGAAATGCAAATCAAAACTACATTGACGGGGCTTGGATTGTAGCTGAGTGGTAGAGCGCTTGCCTAGCATGTGTGAGGCACTGGGTTTGAGTCTCAGCACCACATAAAAATAAATAAAACAAAAGTCCATCACCTACTAAAAAACAACAATAATAACAAAAAACCAAAACTACACTGAGATTCCATCTCACTCCACACAGAATGGCAATTATAAAGAATACAAATAACGATAAATGTTGATGAGGATTTAGGGGAAAAGGTTTATGTATACATTCCTGGTGGGACTGCAAATTGGTGCAACCACTCTGAAAAGTAGTATGGAAATTCTTCAAAAACTCGGAATAGAACCACCATTTGACCTAGTTATCCCATGCCTCAGTATATAACCAAAGAAGTTAAAATCAGGATACTATAGTGACACAGCCATATCAATGTTTATAGCAGCTCAGTTCACAATAGCTAAGCCATGGAACCAACCTAGGTTCCCTTCAACAGATGAATGGATAAAGAAAAGGTGGTATATATACACAATGGAATATTTATCAGCAATAAAGAAGAATGAAATTATGGCATTTGCTGGTAAATGGATGGGATTGGAAGCTATCATGCTAAGGGAAATCAGCCAATCCCCATAAAACCAAAGGCTGAATGTGCTCTCTGATAATGTGGATGCTAACACACCATAAGGCAGGGCAGGAAGAGTAGAAGTTCAGTGGATTAGACAAAGGGGAATGAAGAGAGGGGAGGGGGAATGGGAATAGAAAAGCTAGTAGAATGAATCAGACAGAACTTTCCTATGTTCATACATAAATACAGGACCAGGGTAACTCAACATCAAGTACAACTACAAGACTGGGATACTAATTAGAATAAGTTACACTCCATGTATGTATAATATGTCAAAATAAAATTATACATAAAAAAGAATGAGACCACAGAAGCTTAGAAAACAATAAACCGTTTTTAACTGTCCCCTACCATATCCAGCACACTCAATAAACTTTTTATACTGTTAAAAAAGAAATGGCAGCTAAAACAAATGCCTTTAATGCACCTAACCTGAGGCTGGGGGTGTAGTTCAGTGGTTGGCGCTCACCTAGCATGTACAGAGCCCTAGGTTTGATCTCCAGCAACACCAAAACCAAACCAAAACAAAACAACAAAAAAAAACCCATCTAGCCTACTGAAGATCAGAGCTTAGCCTGGCCTATCTTAAACATGTTCAGAAGGCTTACACTAGCCCAGAGTTGGGCATAGCGAGGGTATCTATTGTAGCCCATCTCACTAGCCCAGGAAAAGATCGAAATTGAAAGTATGGCTTCCACTGAATGCAGATCACTTTAAAAAAAATAATTAAATAAATTATAAGCTGAATCATTTTAAGTTGGAAACCCTTTGTAAATTTAAGGCCAAATTTGATGTACCTGTTACTCTGTTCCAGACTCAAAATGATATAGACACATGTTTCCATTTGGCCCTTGAATTGTTTGCCTCAGGCACTAGGGTAGCTTTTTCTTTGTGTGATTGAGAAGGTGACATCTGACATCTTGTTAAATTAACTGCCTGGGAAGAATATAAAAATTGGCCTTTGTTATTAAGAACTGATAACAAATCAGTGTGCAAGGGTTGATCATTTGGTAAACCACTGGTAGCCTGGCTAAAGGGCACTGCTGGGCTAATCTAATTGTATGCTTTTAAAAGATACGTTAGATTTGAAACAATTATGGTTTAGTTACATAGAAAATTTTGGGGCTGAGGATTTAGTTCAGTGGTAGAGCACTTACCTAACATGCATGAGGCACAGGGCTAGGTGCCCAATACCACACACACACACACACACACACACACACACAAATCTTGACAATGTATTTATAAAATGGTTGTGTTTATACATATACAGAAGCTCTGTAAATTTTTTATTGAGCGTTGGATTCTCAGTATCTCACTTTTCGAAGTGTTAGATGTTTTTCTGCTTATTGAATCCATTTATTTGGATATATTGATTTTTTTTTTTTTTTGTGGTGGTGCTGGGGATCAAACCCAGGGCCTCCTGCGTGCCAGGCAAGCACTCTGCAAATGAACCATATCCTCAACGTTATTTGTATATTTTTTGTCTAAGCAATCTCAGAGAATCGTACTTCCCCTTCTGTAGCTTACTCTTTTCATGCTTCTTTGGTGAATGAACAGGTTATCAGAGAATTAGGCTGAATTGGGTGGCCAACCCTTGATTGATTTCTTTCAGGATCATATTGAGCTTGTTAGCCATCTGTTCCCTCCCATGAGCCTCACGATGTGTATTTCTCACATGCAAATGTGCTCAGATGGAACTCGGCAGGAGACAGCAGCTCCTTTCATTTGAGCAGCCTTACCATTTAGAATAGGTGATGCCAAGTTTAACCAGATGGGAAGTACAGAGCCTCTTCAGATAAGCTCAGCATAATGCCAATAGTTTTACATCCATCCAACAACAAATTAATTTTAAGATGCTTCAAGAAATAAGATACATCTGCCTGGCATGGTGGCATGCCTGTAATCCCAGTGGCTTTGGAGGCTGAGGCAGGAGGATCAACAGTTCAAAGCCAACCTTAGCAATTTAGTGAGGCCCTTTAGCAACCTAGTGAGACCTGCCTCTAAATAAAATATAAAAAAGGGATAGGGATGTGGCTCAGTCATTAAGAGCCCCTGAGGTCAATCCCCCAGTACAAACAAAACAACACAACACAACTGTACCTTTTGGCATTAATAATATGAGGTAAAGCCAGACATGGTAAAGCACTCCTGTAATCCCAGTGGCTCAGGAGGCTGAGGCAGGAGGATCACGAGTTCAAAGCCAGCCTCAGCAAAAGTGAGGTGTTAAGCAACTCAGTGAGACCCTGTCTCTAAATAAAATACACAATAGGGCTGGGGACATGGCTCAGTGGTTGAGTGCCCCTGAGTTCAATCCCTGGTTACCCTCTCCCAACACACACACAAAATGAAGTAAAGACATTAAGAATAACCAATGTTGTGATTTTTTCCTTTTACTTGTTTAGGAAGAATGTGATATGCTGGTTGGTACAAGACTAGTTCCTGCTTTTTAACTGCAGAAAATTGAATTCTTCGTGAACTTTATCTTTCATTTTTTATGCAGAAAATGAATAAAACAATTCTTGTAAAAAATTCATCTTGCAAAAAAGTATATGAGGTCAGATGCAGAGGAACATGCCTGGAATCCCAGCAACTCGGGAGGCTGAGGCAGAAGGATCAAGAATTTGAGGCCAGGCTCAGCAATTTAGTGAGGTTCTGAGCAACTTAGTGAGACCCTGTCTTAAAATAAAAAGGGCTGGGGTTATGGCTTAGTGGTTAAGAGCCCCTAGTTTAAATTCCCAGTACCAAAAAAAAAAAAAGTATATGATATGTATGAAATTGCCTTTTCCAAAAATGCCCTCTGCCCTGAACTCCAAATTCCTCCTCCTTCTCCAGAAATAATCACCAACGACACTTTCTTATATGGTTTTCTTGACCCTTATGTTCTTTCTCTCTCTATTTTGGTACCAGGGGTTGAACCCAGGGGCACTTAACCACTGAGCCACATCCCCAACCCTTTTTATTTTTCATTTTGAAACAGGGTGTTGCTAAATTGTTTAAGGCCTCCCCAAATTGCTGAAGCTGGCTTTGAACTTGCAGTTCTCCATCTCAGCCTCCCGAGCCACTGAGATTACAGGCATGTACTCGGCTCCTTTTAAATATAAATATTTTTATCTGTTTTGAATTTCACATGCACGATCACATCACAATATTTTTCAGCAACATGTTCTCACTTGAATTTTTCAATGTTGTTCACAGAAATCCAGTTTACTCTTTCAAATGCTGCAGAGTAAGCAGTCAATAGTGTACCACTCAAAACACCCTTCTGTGGTTTTACCATTTCCTTATTAATGTCACTTAGAATGTCTCACACCTCCCCCCCAATATTTCAGTTACAATGAACTTCCTTGTACATATATTCCTCTGTGTGTGTGTGTGTGTATGTGTGTGTACACATAGTGCTGGGGATCCAACCTAGGCCTTGTGCATGCCAGGCAAGTGTTGTACCACTGAGTAACACCCCTAACTCTTTGTACGAGTTTCTCCAAGTGCTTCCATTTCTTCTTTTCTTTTTTGGTACCAGGGATTGAATTCAGGGGCACTCGACCACTGAGTCACATCCTCAGCCCTATTTTGTATTTTATTTAGAGACAGGGTCTCACTCAGTTGCTTAGCACCTTGTTTTTACTGAGGTTGGCTTTGAACTTGGGGTTCTCGTCTCTGCCTCCCGAGCTGCTGGGATTACAGGAGTGCACCACCATGCCTGGTCTTACTGGGTCATTTGCTACTTATAGTCACTAGCAAAAGAGATAGGATTATTTTAGATGACTCAAATCAACTCTTGGAACTAGAGACACTCCGGTTCTCTGGAAGCCCATGGACTCAGTGGGCATGGAGATTCTGTGAAGGAGAGCAGGAAATTGATCTTTGTTAGGAAACCAACAAGGTCCACTACCACATTCTTCTTAACTGTCCCACCCGTCCCCACCATTTCTGGGTGTTCTTCTTGGTCCCTATTTTGGAATTCTTTTTTTTTCTGCTTAGCCCTTCGATGTGGATGACCTCAGAATGCCACATTAATTTTCTTTTCTTTTCACTGTTCATGTTGCCCTGGGTCAATTCTTTCCCTTTTAAGGCTATATATGCTGATGACTCCCCAATATGCAGCTCTAGTCTGTAAAAGGGTGTGTGTATGTGTGTGTGTGTATGTGTGTGTGTGTGTGTGTGTGTGTGTGTGTGTGTGTGTGTTTGCATGAGCGCAGCAGTACTGGATATTAAACCTAGTGCACTTTATCTCTTTACCCCTAAGCTACATCTCCAACTGTTTCATCTTTTATTTTGAGATTGGACTAATTTGCCCAGGTTGACCTTGACCTAGTGATCCTCCTGCCTCAACCTCCCAAGTTGCTGGAAGTGCAGGTGTGTGCCACAGCACCCATCGATGGAGTTTTTTTAAACTGTACTCTTATCCAGTCACAAATTGAACCTCTCCACCTGACAGTCCCATGTGAATCTTAATCATCAAACTGAATTCCACGGCACATGTTATTGTATTGCCAGTCTCAGCAAATAGCACCGTTGAAGACCACTTCCTAAAACATCCTAGACCACTTTTCCTCTTTCATAGTGAAGCAGTCTCAAAGCCATGTTGATACAGCCACTAAAAGTTGATGTAGCACATGAGCATTCTTTCCTGTGTTACACCCTCCTCCAATCTGGGATATGTTTTTGTGTTTCTGTGGCACTTTGTAGATACTGATCAAGAATACTTTTTCTGTTTTTTTTTTTTTTTGTACCAGGGATTGAACTCAGAGGGGTTTAACCACTGAGTCACATCCTGAATCCTTAAGTTTTTCTTCTTTTCTTTATTTTTTTTTATTTTTATTTTTTTTTATTTGAGACACAAGTTGCTGAGGCTGGCTTGGAACTTGTGATCCTCCTGCCTCAGCCTCCTCAATCTCAGTTGCTGAGATTACAGGTGTGTGCCACCACACCTAGCTCAAGAATACTTCTGCCATTCCCTGTTTTCTTGACTGTAGGGGTCTTTTCTTACTAGATTTGTAAATTCTCTTTCTCAGCAGAGTTAACTTGAGCAAGGTAGATGTTCAGGAAATGTTAATTGAGTATTGAGTGACTTTATTCTTTAAATACCTAGTAAGCCAGCATTATTTCCAGATGCTCTTCCAAGCTCTGATGTCTGATGCTCTTCCTTGACAGACTGGGTCTTGCAGTTGGGGTGGGTGGAGTAGTGGGAAAATGCCAGAAACTCTGCCCTAAGGCAGTGAGTGCCAGGTCAGGGCCAGTGTAAACAATTTGAAACCAGGTCAGAGATCCAAATAGGACTGGATGAATGTAAGAAGCTAAGGCATGAAGCCAGCTGGGTTGGTGACTATGTTTTCGAAGAGACTGGTGGGAAGAAAATCTTAGAGTTAATTCCAGGTCTATGAGAGATACCTGTAGCAGTTTTTTTTTTTTTTTTTTTTTCAGTTTAAGATACATTGGGGTTGGAGCTCAGTGGTAGAGCACTTGCCTAGCATGAGCAAGGCCTTGAGCTCAACTCCCAGCTTGGCAACAAAACAGCCCAACACAGTGGTATAGCAGCCATTGGATACAAAAATGATTAGGAAATTGTCCTTTACCTGGTAAAGGTTATCTACATCTCCTAGTAGGAGCTCATGGTTAGTGGGAGAATGAATACGCAATAGAAACTTACACTTCTATGTCAAAAATGATACAGTAAAACCAATGTATACAGGATCTGCTTCTCATGATCTTGAGGGGACTCTAGTAATGGGAATTTTTATGTATTTATTTTTTTATTTTTAAATTTCTCTTTCTTTTTTTTTCCCCCAGCTTACTGATTTAGAGACAAAACTTTAAATTCTGCAGTTTGGCTCTACAGAAGTCTTCAGAACAAACCAATTCCTGCCAAGCATGGTGGTGCATGCCTGTAATTCCAGCAGCTCAGGAGGTTGAGGCAGGAAGATTGCAAGTTCAAAGCCAGCCTCAGCAATTTAGTGAGGCCCAAAGTAACTTAGCAAGACCCATCTCTAAATAAAAAAATAAAAAAGGACTGGGGATATGGCTCAGTGGTTAAGTGCCCCCTGGGTTCAATCTCTGGGATCCAAAACAAACAAAACCCAAACCAATTCCTTTGATACAGAGACAAAAGTAGGTTTGTTCTATTGTTCCTAAAGGATCCACATCATTTTTTTTCCTCAGGGATCCTAGGGACTGCTACTTTGTGGAAATCTTTTCAGTAGCTTGGTGGTAAAACTAAAAATATGAGAGTTTTTTTTTAAGGGTGGTTTTTATGCAGAGAAAATATTATTCAGCATTTATATCAGTCAAATGAAAATTAATATTGAACATATTAACATTACTTTTATAATCTATATACTAAAGTTGGAAATTATCAACATCTGGTTTTTCTTTAAGCTTTTAAATTTAGTTTCTAAATCTTATTATTCTACTATAAAGTCCAACAGATTTTAATATCTTTTTTTTTTTTGCTGGGGACTTCATAGTTTGAGCAGGCTTGGTAAGTGCTCTGCCACTTCATCTCCAACCTTTTTATTTTATTTTGAGTCTAAATTGCCCAGGCTGGCTTTGAATTTGCAATCTTCCTGCCTCAGCCTCTCTAGTTCCTTAGATTACAGGCATGTGCCATCATACCATGAGAATTTTAAAATGCTAGTTAAGTGAAGATCCTCAAGTATTTATATATTTATTTATATATTTATTATATGTACTTTTTCTATTAAGTGCTATAATTTCATGACTTAAAAAAAAAGAAAATTCTTCCTAAATTTTTAAGTAACTCTTCTGAATCTTTTTTTTTTTTTTTTTTTTGGTATTGGGGATTGAACCCAGGGGCACTTTACCACTAAGCCACATTCCCAGCCCTTTTTAATTTTTTATTTAGAGACAGGGGCTTCAGTTAGTTGAATAGGGCTTCCCTTTTTCTGAGGTTGGCTTTGAACTCACAATCCTCCTTCGTCAGCCTTCCAAGTCCTGGGATTACAGGCATGCGCCACCGTACCTGGTTTACTCTTCTGAATCTTCTAAATAAATAGAAAATTAATGTAGATAACCTTAAGTATTTTAATAGTAATATAAAGTTAGATCTCAACTGGTATAATATCTTAGACAACTATATTCTTTGAATTTACAAGGTTGATATTTTATTTCAATGGGTCAAATTTTCTTTCACATCACAAAATATCTGATTATGCTTGGATTTTTAAACATAGAAACTATAAGGATTTGGTTGTCTTAATAATTTCCTTGTTTAGGTAGAAACTTTTCCATGACTGGGAGATGCTAACCTTCCATGGACAAGATTATATCTTAAAAATATTTTTTTCAACACTCACTGCTGCTTATGGCTGAATGCACTCTTGGAGACTGGGACATACTAAGCTTATTTGTCGTTGGAATGGTTTCAGATTCCTAAACTCTAGATTCAAGAGATTTATTTCCTAATTCTTCCATCTACTCATGTGTCTGCAATCCCCAACCTACCTGTTTTTATCACTTGATTGAATTTTACATTTCTCTGACTCCTAAGATTTTTAAATGTCTTGCCCTCCACTGGATCCAAAGATTGTTGTATTTCAGAGTTCTTTGCATCATTAAAAAAAAATTTTTTTTTTTTGAGTATTGGGATTGAACCCAGGACTCATGTCAGATAAGCTCTTTACCACTGAACTACAACCCTAGTCTAGCCCTTTAAAATTTTATTTTCAGATAGGGTCTTGCTAAATTGCCCAGACTGCCCTCAAATTTGTTAGCCTCCTGCCTCAATCTCCTGAGTCACTGGGATTACAAGTGTATACCACCACACTGCCTGCATCACAATTCTTTTTTTAAATTTTTATTTATTTATTGCTTTCTATTAGGATTACAATACTCCCAACAACCTAAAGTCATTCTATTAAAATTCTGCTATACTTCAGGGTTTGTCCTAAAAAAGTCACAATTTTGAAGATCATTCTGGTATTGAAAACCAGCCAGGTTCTTTCACTGTGTTGGCTGGTCATCTTTCTAAACCCATCGGATTCTTGCTCATTTCTTTTTTTGTTTTTGGTGTTGGGGACAAACCCAGGGCGCCAAACATGCTAAACACACACACTATCAATGAGCTACCCACAGCACTTTTTTTTTTTTTTTTGGTATCAGAGATTGAACCCGGGGAGCTTAACCTCAGAGCCACACCCCCAGCCCTCTTTATAATTTATTTTGAGATAGGATCTTGATAAATTACTCAGGGCATCACTAAGTTGCTGAGGCTGGCTTTGAACTTGCAATCTTCCTTCCTCAACCTCCCGAGCTGCTGGGATTACAGGAGTTTACCACTACGCGTGCCCCTGTACGCTTTCTTATTTTTTAAGTCTCATCTTGAATGTCCTATCCTCAGTGTTTCTCTCTGCTCTTTTAAAGGGAGGGTTCTTTTAATATTTCACATCACTATATGTTTTATTTATTTATTTAATTATTTTTAACCATACGATTTATTTTTATTTTTTTAGTCATACATGACAGAATGTATTTTGACATATAATGCATACATGGAATGTACATACATCAATCATAATGTCTATTCTATTATGCTGTCACATCACTATACTTTTTAAAAAATTTTTATACCACATAAAATAATTTGATTATTTTATTTATTCATCCACCTATCAATTTTCTGTCTTTCCCACCAGAGCGCAAGCTCCATGAGAATGAAGTCTAGTATTTAATTAATGAAGCATTTTATTTTGCAATGATTTTAAGGCCAACCAAGGTGGTGCAACCCTATAATCTCAGCTACTCAGGAATCTGAAGCTGGAGGATTTTGAGTTTGAGACTAATCTGGGTAACATTAGTGACAGTCTTTCAAAAAAAAGAGAGAGAGAGAAGAAAGAAGAAAGAATTTTTAGGGTCACAAGTCAAAAAGTAGTATAAACATTCAGTTACTCCAAAGAATAATACTGTTACATAACTATAAGACATTATCAAAACCAAGAAACTGATTAATACAATGCAATTGCCTAGAATTAAAGAATTTCTTTTTTTGGTTTCACTGATTTACATACATTTGATGTGTGTGTGTGTGTGTGTATGTGTGTATGTAACTGTACACGTGTGTTCTATGAACTTTTATCCCATGTATGGATGCACATAGCTGCTATTAAATTGAATTAAGTTTATTCTAGAGCTGTTTCTGTGCACACTTAAGTTTGTCCTACAGGGTTCTCTGTACACAGTGAATTGTAACCTAACTTGGTGGGTGAGAACATTGTAACCTACTCTTGTATCAAGTAGGCAAGTGTCAGCCAATCACTGAGTTCCAATCAACCAGAGGCATCCAGGCTGTCCAAACTAGGTTCAGATAAGGTTAATGCCACACTTTAACCAACTTCACTTCTGTTTTCTGTATGTCACTTCTTTTTCTCTGGCTATCACTATAAACCTGTACATCTGGTGGGGTGGAGCATTCTGAACCATTTTTAGTCCAGACTGCAGCCAGATTCTAGAATGGCAAATAAAGTCACCTAAGATCTGCAAAACTAGATTTTTCTTTTTCTTTTTCTTTTTTTTTAACACCACCACAACCAGGATACAGAAATGTTTCATTACAACAAATGCTATCCCTTTTTAAGAACTAGTTTGTTTTATTCATATTCGTTCCCTCAGTTCCCAGCTCAGTGTGTGCTGGTAAGAGGCACCAGTTAAATATTTGTTGAATGTACCAGTATGTGGTCAAATATTACTGGGAACATTGCTTAATTTGTTTAGATAAAGAAGTATGAATTTCTTTATTGTTCTTCAATTACTACAAGGATATCTGAAGAGAAAAATGTCTTCAAACTCTATCTCCTAATGACCAAATTGCAAAGAACACAAAAATCCTCAGCTACCAAATCTCAGAGGTGGTGCATCACTAATTAACTTAAATCTTATAATCAAGATGTTGCCAACGTGAAATACTGGAACATTTTGAGAGGAAACTGGGCATGGTGGCATCCACCTATAATCCCAGAGACTTGGGAGGCTGAGGCAGGAGGATCCGAAGTTCAAGGATAGCCTGGGGGAATTTAGAGAGACCACTGTCTCAAAATGAAAAAAAAAAAAAAATCAAAAGGACTGGGGATGTAGCTCAGTGGTAAAGCACCCTAAGCGTAATCTCTAGTATTCCTCTCCCGCCAGGTATCTTGAAAGGAGGCCCAAGTGGACATATAGACACCACATATATGTGTATATACGTTTCAGATGTTTTCTGTGAAATGGCATTTTAACATCCCCTGGAATCCACACTGGCCACGGAAGGCAGCCTGATGGAGAAAATCTGTGCGGTACTGCAGCCAGGCCTGCTTCCTCCTGGTTCCGATTACTAATACTGTCCCAGGGTAAACAGAAACTTGACCCTCCATTAACTTGCTTCAGACGGACTACAATAAAATCTCCCCTAATGGTACCAGGGGGAAATCGACTACTCCTGAAAGATATTTGCACATTGTTGGAGTTTCTTGACCTTAAGATATCTTTTTGGAAGCATTTAAAGAACTAAAGAAAGAAATTGCCCTTTAAGTAGACCTTGTGACAGAAGTAGGTGGGAAAGTAATTACACTGCATACCAAGCCTTACCTTTGCTCAGGATAACTCCATGACAAATGCTAAAGCAAACATGGTTTAAGAACACCGTAATATTCATTCACCTCCTTTCCGATAAGAAAGGCTTATGAATTTTTATATCTTGAAAACCTTTGTTTCACAGGGTTTGCTTTAGCAAGTTGCCTCTTAACTCTGAATCGCTTTGGAGTCCATTTTCATGGAGTTACTTGGGGCCTAGTATTCAGTGGATTTTGTGTTAGAAACCACAGGTACGACCTGTTTCTGTAAATGATTTATTTCCATGGATCTGTTCCTTTAATTGATTTGATATTTACTTAAGAAAGTTCCTTCTTTGCTTGCCCTGTCATCCCCCTCTGAGAGCTTTTATATGATGTGTCGCTGTCATAAACCGGCTGATTCCTTCTCCGACCAGTCATTTCTCTGAGGTTTGCATGTCTTTACAGGAATCTGGCCACCATACCGTAAGGCTCCATCTTTTCTCTTTCCTCCCTCCTTCTCTCTTTCCCTTGCTCTCTCTACCCCTTTGTTCACTCTCTCTTTCTCTTTGTGATACTGGAGATGAAGTCCAGGGCCTTGTGCATGATAGGTGAGTTCTCTACCACTGAGCTACACTCCCAGCCCAAGAATTTTCCTTTATGTTCTATGTTGCTGGACATAGCCAATGACTTGGGAAAGCTTTAATGTGTACCCAGACAGCTGCACAAACCCCCACAGCGATCATAACAATAACAACAGTCAGAATACTCACTATTATGAACTATTTATATATTTGGGGTCTTATCTAAGTTTTAAGGAAAAGCATCTTTAGAAAGCTTTATTAGTTTCATTGATTTTTTTTTTAAAGAGAGAGTGAGAGAGGAGAGAGAGAGAATTTTTAATATTTATTTTTTAGTTCTCAGCGGACACAACATCTTTGTTGGTATGTGGTGCTGAGGATCGAACCCGGGCCGCACGCATGGAGGGCGAGCGCGCTACCACTTGAGCCACATCCCCAGCCCCAGTTTCATTGATTTTGAATTCCAACTAAATAAAAACAGCCTGACTGCTATGAAAAAGCAGCTTTAGGGCTGGGCAGGGTGGTGCACATCTACAATCCCAGTCAGGAGGATTTCAAGTTCAAGGACAGCCTCAGCATTTTAACAAGATTCTGTCTCCAAATAAAAGATAAAATTGGATAGGGATGGAGCTCAGGGGTAGAGCACACCTGGGTTCAATCCTTAGTACCTACACACACTCCCTCCAAAAAAACAAAAACAACACACACACACACACACAAATCCTCAGCTTTCATTTGTGTGCCTGACTTCCCAACCATATTGCCAGCTTTAAACCATTCTGAAGTGGAAGGACATTGTTTAGAAAATATGTGGCAGGGGCAGGGTGTAGTGGCACATGCCTATAACCCTAGCTACTGGGGAGGCTGAGGGAGGAGGATTTCCAGTTTAAACTGCTCAGTTTGAGCAGTTAAGAGAGACACTGTTTCAAAATAAAATTTAAAAAGGGCTTGGGATAGAACTCAATTGTAGAAAGCTTCATACTGTGCTTGAGGCCCTGAGTTCAACACACCCCACCCTCCCCAGCCCCCACCGTACTGAAGGGAAAAAAGTCTGTGGCAGAAGAGATCCATAAGCCCAGAGCTCAGTCTCTCCCCACTCCAGGTCACCGGGATTCTAAGATCTAAAGTGATTTGCATGTGTTTAGTCTCAGTTTGAACTGGGGTGGCAAGGCAGGGACAAAGCACACTTTTCTAAACTGAATTCCCAGGAGAACACCAGGCCTAGGCACTGGAGCCTGGTAAGAAGAAGCCCCCATGGTGCACCTTACTCCCTTCCTCAACAGCTGGAAGCTGTTGAGTCTCTTTATGACGCCTTTTCTCTTCCTGCAAATAGAAAAATGTACCCTTCTGGGAAGCAGGGCTTCAAGAAGCCCTTATGCTATTTATCTCAAGCTCCTTTTAAAGGACGACTACTTTGACACGGAGAGGAAAACCCAAGCTCAAGTTCAAGAGACCAAAAGAGAGCTGAGGAAGAAAGCTGCCTTCCAAAGCTTCCAGCTCTTCCCAGTCCCTGGATTCCACTTGTGTCTAGAACTCCGCGTGCAGGCAACTGCAATTTAGAGTCCCTGGCTTAGTCTTTGAGTTGGACCTGAGAAGGAAAGGGAATCACAGATTTGCTTAGGAAAAGCCACGCTGCAGAGGGAACCCTGTTCAGCTGTGCAGGGGACTTCCAGAGCCACGGACTCCAGACGGCATGACATGGTTGACAAGGTGTGCTTTCCAGGCTGCTGTGCTTCATCTTGCCCTTTATGACATGAATATTTGCCCAAATGCCACGTTCTGCTTTACCCTGGGCTGCGAGCGAGGGAGAAAGTATTGTGAATGGGGAGGGCAGACTAAGAGCAGAGAATTGCTCATTTTTCTACATCATGGAAAAATATAGGATGTGCAGGAAACATATCCTTTCAACTGGCTTAATCCCTTCAGCAGCGAAGCTCATTTCAATGAGCTCCATTGTCTTCAGTCCCTACTGGAGCATTATAAAAATAGAACACTTAGAAGACTATGTCTATAGAACCAGAGTGAAATGGAGAGTTGAGGCAATTGTCCAGATAATCCAAGCAAAAACAAAACCAAATAAAATAAAACTACCCACCACTGAGGAATACAAAACAAAACAAAACAAAACAAAAAACCAGCCTTCAGAGCCTGAACGATCCAGTCTGATTTTCTACATTGTTCAGATTCACCAGCTCTGCATCTGTATTTACTTTTTCTACATAGACTGAGCTTGAGTTGTTAAAGAGTTTGTTTTCCCAATATTATCTCAAGTGCTACCTCGAAAAATACCTTGGCTTTAAGTGTGCCTCTGTTCCACTTCCCAGTACGATAGCACAGTCACCACAGACTTAGGCCTGTTTCTATGTGAGGTGGGAGTGTGAACAATGGGTGGCTCTGGAGTTTTGGGAGGAGATGGCTTTCTCATTGGGGCTGGAGAGTTTGTTCCCTTTAGCAGGGTGCTAAGGGCTGGCCATGGTTTAGCTACACTCACATGTTTTAAACCTGTTGCTTTACGCTTGGCTAAGTGCCTGTCATGTGTGTTGGTTGCCAGTATAAGAGCTTGCTCATTTAGAAAAGCAGGGGACCCAGTTTCCTTTGAGATAGCAGCTGGTAATATTCCACTGGATGCTAGTGAGAGGCCACATGGCTGGGGGATGCTGCCTGGGAGGGTTCCCTTTTACTGGCTCCCCAAAGTGGGAGAGTGGCTTGCTTCTCACATGAGACTCCTTGGCCCTGCTGTTCTGATGCACTTCTTCTCTTCATTTCTTCATCTGGTTTTTCCTTCTGTTTTCTTCCCGGAATAACTAGTTAACAAGTCTAATGAATCTTTCTTTCCCCCGACTTTCTTCATTCTACCCTGTATCTTTCCCCCATTCTCTGAGTTTGAGTTCATCTTTTTGTTTTTGTTATTGGGAGTTGAACCCAGGGATGCTTTACCACTGAGCTACATCCCCAGCCCTTTTTATTTTCATTATCATTATTATTATTATTATTATTATTATTATTATTATTATTTTTTTTTTTTATATTTTGAGACAGGCCCTTGCTAATTGCCCAGGCTGGCTTCGAACTTGTGATTCTCCTGACTCAGGAAGATTCTCCTGACTCAGCCTCCTGAATTGCTGGCATTATAGGCATACATCACTATGCCCAGTTGAGTTCTTTTTTTTCATTTTTGGGGTGCCAGGGATTGAACTCAGGGGCACTCAACCACTGAGCCACATCCCCAGCCCTATTTTTTATTTTATTTAGAGACAGGGTCTCACTGAGTTGCTTTGCTGAAGCTGGCTGTGAACTCGAAATCCTTCCGCCTCAGTCTCTTGAGCTGCTAGGATTACAGGTGTATGCCACTGCACCCAGCGAGTTCTTCTTTTCTTATTCTTCCTAATAACTTCCTGCTTTTTTTTCAGTCTCACACATTTCTAATCCATCATAAGTAAATGCCAAAATAATCTTCCTTGAAGTTTTGCTTAATTAAATTGTATGTCCTTAAGCAGGAAGAGGTGGAGCACGTGGTGATCCCAGCAACTTGGGAGTCTGAGGCTGGGGAACTACAAGCTCCAGACCATCCTGGGTGATGCAGGCAACACAGTGAAAGCCTGTCTTAAAAACAAACAAAAATTAAAAAGAAAAAAAAGCCTGAATTGTGCTTCCTTGCACAAATATCTTCAGTGACTCCTGTGACCTAACAGATTTTGCTCAAATTTCACATTTCTGGCATTGAAAGTTTTCCTCAGTTTGGTCCTGGTGACTTCGCAGCCTCATTTGAACCTTGTCTTCAGGAAGATGGGCCATTATCCTTGTCACAATATGCCCTTTTTCCTCTCGAGCACCATCAAAATCCCTCCCATATTTCAAGGTTAGATTGGACACCCCTCTTCTTCCATAAATACTTTTTAAAAAAAATCACTTTGGGAAAATAATGACCACCTTTGAATTGGATTCACAGAATGTAAGAATGAAAATGTATCTTGGAGGATATCAAGCTCAACTTTCACCTGTAACATACCCTTTGACCTTTGAACCTGTCCAAAGGGGAGCAACTTGGAAGCTCATTACATGTTCAGATAGTTATTATCCATAAGAATCCCCACCCCCTCCAATTCCTGTCTCTTTTAGCTCATTTGTCTTTGGTCTATCTTCAAGAACAACACAAAAAAATTTTCTTTTATATTAAAATCCCTACCATATTCCAAGGTTAGATTGGACACCCCTCTTCTTCCATAAATACTTTTTTTTTTAAAACCATTTTGGGAAAAAATTTTGATAAATTTTACCATCTCTGTTTTGACTGATCCAAATACAACACAGACTATTGAATTATTTCTTATACTGAAATGGTTTCTAAATCATTCTCTATCTTGGCTAATTTATCTGGAAGTGCTATAGAAGGTTAATAATAATATTGAAAACTTGTCCAGGAAAAACACAACTTTCCTGATCCATGGAATTCATTCCAAAAAAACTTGGGGTGTTTGTACCACTTATTTGGCTCATTTTGCACTGACATATATATTTATAATGTTTTTTTTTCTTTCTTTTTTTTTTTTTTTTGGTATAGAGAGGAAGGAGGGACAATTCCCTGGGCCTCTGTGTTTCCACTTATGAGACAAATGATCAACGCCTGGTAAGCAGAGACTCTGACCTGCAAAATGTCCTTCAAAGAAAGTGCTGCACCTAGTAAGCAATCCATAATTTGATCTGAAAAGTTAATCTCAGATGAAGGAAAGTGCTGAGTCTAACATTTGCTACGTAACTCCTATAGTATTTGACCTCTTGGCAACTTTAACACTGCTGACTGTTTTCTCCTGAAAATTCTTCTTTTGGTTCCCATGGAAGCCAATTTGACCAACTCTCTGTACTTCTTAGTCTCCTTTGTAATTTCTCTTTAAAAAAAATTAAAATTCATTCTAATTAGTTATACATGACAGTAGAGTGCATTTTGACATATCATACATAAACAGTATAACTTCTCATTCTTCTGATTTTACATGATGAAGAATTACACAGGTCATATGATCATATATGCACATAGGGTAATAATGTCCGATTCATTCACTCTCAGCTGGGTGTCACCATAGCAACTGGGCCATCTCCACCTGCACTCTGCACAGGAAGTTCCCAGCGCAAAGAAGCCATGAGCAGTCAGAAGACCATGATTCAAATTACCTCTCTCCACAGTTTCATGTCACAGATTGTGGTATGTCTAAAGATACTTTTTGAGAAAAAGGTTTAATGGGGGAAGTTTAAGATTGATCAGGAAAAAAATCTGCCATCATATCTTGGTGCATATAACTGGAGTCATAAAATACAAGAAACAACCACAAGCAAAACAAACAAACAAAAAACGGTACTTTGGTACTTTTAAGTTCACTGTGAGCCTGTAAACCACTGTGGGCCTCGTAGTACATGCTTGGAATCCTAATCACTTTGGAGGATGAGGCAGGAGGATTGCAAGTTTGCGCCAGCCTGGATAACTTAGTGAGACCTTGTCTCAAAGTAAAAAAAAACAAAAAACAAAAAACAGTTGGGGATGAAGTTTAGTAGAAGAGCAATTGCCTGGCTTGTGTGAGACCCCGGGTCCAATATCCACACCTACTACTAAGGAAAAGTTCATTCATTATCACATTAACTAAACACCAGAAAAATGACATACATAGACAGAACCAATCAGTGAAGTTATGCTTACTGAACATCTATTATGGGCATGGCTCTGTGTTGGAGCCTTAGTGATCCTATATCTCTATTTACTCCTGGTTTATGTGTATTGTCCCAGCATTTTTCTGGTCTGGGACAATATATTGAGTTATCACCACAGGAGAATGCAAAACATTCCAATTCAACCCAAGAAAGAAGGTTGTTCTTGACATTGGGTTAGATGAGGTTGACAGACAGCTGTCATGCATGGATACATTTAGGGTTTTCATGAGAAAAGTTACCCAAGGAAATTTCTGGGGAAAAGAAAAAACTAAAACTCTAAGTAGACTGAAGAAATCTCTAAATGGGAGACCTGATGGCTGAAAGAAATCTAAGATGATATAATCTTTAAGATGTGGATGTCTCTTTTTTACTGGGTTTGAAATATCTACTGGGAGAATTATCCCTGGGGTTTCCATAGAAGAGAGGAGGGGAGGGGCCAGGGCTGCCATAGAAAGGCCACTGTTAAACAGCACTGTGGCCAGAAAAGGAATGGCTGCCCACCCCCTCTCTCTTGGAAAGCCCTTTTCTCTTTGGCTCTTGAGCACCAATACCTGCCAAGTTCGGAAGCTCTTGCTTTTCACTTTGGCGGGGGATAGAAAAGACAGGATGCCATAGATCCTGGGAGACTTGATCCCACCTCCAGTATGAGTCAGGTTAGCCCAGTATCCCTGGGAGGACTGAGAAATTGTAACAGGAGAGGTGGCCCAGAGAGCATGACCAAAACAAAAAATCTAGAGATATGTATAGGATTCTTCTTCCATGATTCCAAAGGAGCTGCCATTCATGATGGAAATATAGAGAGAAGCTCTTTGTGATGTACAGGAGGCAGCATCTCCCAGGGGCAGGTGGCCCAGAGGAGTGCCAGAACAGTGTGGAGACCAGGAGGGAGCTTTACCAGGGGTTTGAGTGTGAAATCAGGGGAGAGGGAGATAGAGGTCAAATGAGGATCTCTGCTGTGTGTGATCTGTAAAAATACCTTTCCTGATTGCAGGAGTTGCTTAGGCTTTACCAGCTTCCCCCAAGAGTGAGCACTCTGGCAAGGGTGTATGGTTCTTATTCAACAGAATCAAAGTTATGGATGTGATTAATAAAATGCAGGTCATCAAAGCGTTACTCAAGTCATGATAACATGGTGTATATACACACATATACAATTTATCTATCAGTAGAGAAATAATAAAAGAAGGGCTACTTTTTATGTGTGAGCATGAGATAGAAACAGAGGGAGGGGAATACGGGTCTAGGAGCAGCCTCAATTCTGTGTTTTCCTTCTTTATTTCTGTTTTAGCCAACTTCCATTGCTGCTGTGACTAAAAGATCTGACCAGTTTCAGGGAAAGAAAAGTTTATTTAAGGACTCTCAGTTTCAAAGGTCCATAGGCAGTCTGCTCCATTCCTGGGACTCCAGGTGGGGCAGGACATTGTAGCAGAAAAGTGTGGTGGAGGGAAGCATCACATGATGATCACAAAGCAGAGAGAGAGAGACTCCATTCTCCAGATACAAAATATACACCCCATAGCCATGACCCCAGTGCCCACCTCCTCCAGCCACACCCCACCTGCCTCTAGTTACTACCCAGTTAATCCCATCAGGGATTAATTCACTGATTAGGTGAAGGTTATAACTCAATGGTTTCTTCTCCAAACCTTCTTGCATTGTCTCACATGTGAGATTTTAGGGAACACCACATCTAAACTATAACACCTTACTTCTTTCCTTTAGCTGCTTTACCAGAGCGCTTAACCCATGAGACACATTCTCAGGCATTGCAATTTTTAAATTTTAGCATAGGTCTTGCTAAGTTGCTGAGGCTTGCTTTGGACTTGAGATCCTCCTTCCTCAGCCTCTTGAATTGCTGGAATTACAAGTATGTGCCACAGCATCCAGCTTGGGTTAATTCTTTTAATTTTTTTTCCATGTTTTTACTGTCCCATATATTAACATATGGTATTAAACTTGTATAATGTCATAAAATTTTCACTTTATGCATATTTATTGAGGTATAATTGACAGATAAAAATGGTATGTATTTACAGTATGCAATTTGATGTTTTGATATAACAATTTTCCCATTTTATAAAGTCTCTGAATTCTGGAGACCTAATGTATAGTGTGGTGACTATGGCTAATAATACTCTATTGTGTACTTGGGATTTGCTAAGAGAATGGACTTTAGGTGTTCTCACAGCTGTATGTACACAGACACACACACACACACACACACACATATTTAAAATTAAAAACACAACTAAAGAAGCTGGGCATGGTGGTGCACGCCTGTAATCCCAGCTACTTGGTAGGCCAAAGTAGGACAAGGGCAAGATTGAGGCCAGCCTCAGCCATTCAGCAAAGCCCTCATCAGCTTAGTGAGACCTTGTCTCAAAAATAAAAACAATTAAAAGGCCTGAGGTGGTAGCACAGTGGCTAAATGCCCCTGGGCTGAGTCCCCGGTGTCAAAAACAAACAAACAAACAAACAACAACAACATACGAATAAACTTGAAGGCTATTGCTGAGATGGGAATTTTCACATATGGTTTTTCTGTGACAATATAAGGAAAAAACAGCAGACACATGCTATGGGCATGTTTTGGATTTTTTTTCTTTGAGATGACAATGTTAAAAACATAGATGGGCAAAAGAAAACTGACTTACCTCTAAAGGAATCCTGTTCATTTCTATGGAGATTAATGAATAAAGGCTGTGATCTCTCAGAGCCATCTTCTTTCCTGGCCTCTCTAGTTAAGCTGGGCTCAGTTGCCAGTTACTCTTTTAATACTTTTTGTTCATGGTTAATATTTAAGGGTGGTAGTGTGTGTGTGTGTGTGTGTGTGTGTGTGTGTGTGTGTGTATTTTGGCTTTTTCTGTTTAATATATTATTTATTTCTCCATGTCTTTTAAATTTCACTTAAAATCACTCTTTCTCCATATTTCTTCTGCATGCCTATAGATGTGAGTATATACAATGATGTAAATTGATATTCTATGGTTCATTTTGTTGTTTTGTGGGCAATTTCTAAGTTTTCACCATTAGAAGTATATAGCTAGGATGGTGGAAGGAGAGGGTCATCATTATACAAAACACATATATGAAGATGTGAATTTGGTGTCAACATACCTTATATACAAACAGAGATATGATAAATAGTGATATAAAGGTGTATTAAGAATTGTATGCAAAAAAGAGAGCTCATGTATAATGGCATAATTTGGTGTGAACATACTTTATATACAGAGTTACAAAAAATTGTGCTGTGAATGGATAGTTATGAATGTAATTCACTCCACTATTTTTATGTATTTAAGAAATAAATAAAAAAAGAAAAAAAGTAAAAAAAAAAAGAAAAGAAAAAAAGAAATACTGGTTTGAAGCTGGGTGCTGTGGCGCACACCTGCAATCCCAGCAGCTTGTTAGGCTGAGGCAGGAGGGTCATGAGTTCAAAGCCAGCCTCAGCAACTTAAAGAGGCCCTAAACAACTTAAGGAGAGAGTGTCTCAAAATTAATAAATAAATAAGAGGGCTGGGGATGTGGCTCAGTGGTTGAGCATGCTATGTTCAATCCCTGGTGCCAGAAAACAAGAAGTGGTCGTCTCAGTGAGAGAGACATATCCTGGCCTTTACCATGGAGTCTTAGGCTAAGAGTTCACATGTGTTGGACACTCACCTTGTGTGAAGTTGAATATTGTCAAAGACTTGATGTTCATTACAACATCATTTGAGGTAGTGACTAATGTAGTCTTCAGTTTTACACATCAGGAAACTGAGGCTCAGAAGAATAAGAACAAAGAGTTGGTACAATTAGGCAACTGGTAAGTGACAGAGCCAGGATTCAATTGTAGAGTCCTGTGTTTCCAGAGCCCAAGCTATGTCACAATCTGCCTTTCTTCATTTCCTCCAATTTATTTCCTGAATGTAAAATATATTTTGCATGAAGTTAGATAGGCCTGAAGAGCAAAACCTCTTTAAAGAGGGAAGTTAAGGTCTGGGATTCAGAACGGGTCAAGGAAGCATGTGGCTGAGTCTTTTCTTTTTTTGGTGAAGGGAGGATTAAACCCAGGGGCACTCAACCACTGAGCCACGTCTCCAGCCCCTTTTTATGTTTTATTTAGAGACAGGGTCTTGTCAAGTTGCTTAGGGCCTCGCTAAGTTGCTGAGGCTGGCTTTGATCTCATGATACTCCTGCCTCAGCCTCCCAAGCTGCTGGCATTATAGGTGTGTGCTATCTGTAAGGCTGTGTCTTGAAGGAAGCAGAAGGGCCTGAGAAAGTGGATTGATGCTGGGGTGTGCGCACACACACACACACACACACACACACACACACACGGCAGTGGGTGAAAACACTGGGTGAACTGGGATTCTAAGAAGTTCAGGAGATCCAGAGCAGGGAGCTCAGGTGGAAAAGTAAGTGGTAAGATTGCATCAGATTTGAGTCTCACTTTAAAGAATCTAGATGTGATATTAATGGTCGATGGAGGGCCCTTAACTCCTTCAGAAGGTGTGGTAGACTGTTGATTTGGTGCCCCCACTCCTTGTGAAGCGTGCCTCCGGCTCTTCCTGCCCTTAAGTACTTCCCTCCCACATTGATTGAAGCCTGGTAATTCAAATAGCTTTAGCCAATGTGACATTAGCAGGCATAATGCAAGCGAAAGTGTGATAAGCGTGATTGCATCTATTCTGTCCATAGGTTCTTTTCTAGAATCCAGCTGTCAACTCTGAAGAGCTCAAGTAGTCACATGGAAGGGCCGATGGAGGAGCACTGAGGTCCAGCTGACGCCCCAGCTGACTCCGGCTGGCACTCGTCACACTCCATGTGAATGGGGCCATTTTGGACTCCAGCCATCCCAGGACTGTGGTCATCACAGCAAGAAGCAGACCCCACCCCCCACCCCACCAGCCAACCTTAGAGTCCTAAGAACAAATAATTTTTTTTTGTTTTAATCCACTACATTTTAGGGCAGTTTGTGATGTAGTAACAGATCATTTCAACAGTCCAAGGTGATCTTTTTCACTCCCTCTTCCCCCCATCCCCGCTTCCTTACAGCAAGTATTATAAGTATCATCCACAGATGAGGTCTGTGGATGGTGCAAAGATAAAGAAATCCTCCAGGTCTTTGTCCTAAGGGACAGCGATGCTTCCTGCCCCTTTGGCTCCGCATTCCATTGTTCTCACCTTTAGTTTTTCATTTCCAGCTGGCTATCCACAGTCCCCAAACAGAATTCACTTTCTTTCACTTTAAAATGCTGCTCACCCTTCTTTCTCTGTTTTGGTAGCTAGTACAGCCACATGCTCAAGTTGCCTAAGTTAGAAATGTCAGGTTCATTTCCATTCTCTTTCCTCACTCTCCACACTGTCCACTTACCACGGCGTTGCTGCCGACCTGGAGCTGGCTGCTGTGGAGAGCTGGGGGCCTGGAGGCCAGGAGATCTGGGATATGGAGGCCGTAGTCCTGAGATCACTGCAGCTGCGATGTTGAGCTCTTAAAAAGAGGGCGTAGCCAGGCCTCTCAGGTGGAAAGACCTCTCTGTAGGCAGTTTTCCCTGCAGAGCAAATGGGTTATAGTTTTCAGTTTCTTCATCTCACTTCCATTCTTCATATCCTAAAAAAATATTTAAAAAGAGTTGGGGACATGGCTCAGGGGTAGAGTCTAGCATGTGCAAAGCCCTAGGTTTCATCCTCAGCACTGAAAAATAAAAAAAAAAAAAGTTTTTCCCAGAAGGTGTTTAAAACCTCAAAAGAATTTGAATCAACTATACTATGTTTTATGTATGTTATAGCCAGAGAGAAGTATGCTGCAACTTTTTAAGCCAGGTAATAGGGTTGCATTGCCATCTACTTGGTATACAGTAACAGCACAGAAGTTGGAACATTCTTAGTTTTCCTTTTTTCCACATCCCAAAGACAACCGATCTTTTCCTCTTCGGTTCTAGAAAAGGAATTAAGAGACGTGTGCTCAGAGCTGTTGGTCTTTGCAGCATCTTAGTACCTGTTGGAAGTCTTGGTGGCGGTAGGCAGGTGGTCGCCAGGTGGATGGACTCCCACCTGCGCAGATTGCTTGGCTGAGAGGGTGCAGGGTGGATTTAGTTGTCACTTGTCTCTTTGGCCAACTGCCTTTGTACAGTGCAAAAGATGTAGAACTGCTCCTGTTCTCTCTCCCTGGTTTCTAGTATGACTCTGCCACCAGCAAGTTCTGTGAGTTCATGTTTCTGGCCCTGGTTCCAGTTTCCTTCATCAGGAAGGAAATAATCTTGCATCTCGGGCCAGGATACCTGAGTTGGAGTCTTACCTCCTTTTCTTCATCACAATATGAATGTGACCAAGTCCTTAATCTTTGTAGATGCTAATTTTCTGGTTTGGAAAAAGGGGGTGGGTAAATAAGACAATCTCTTTCCAGATTAAAAAAAAATCTCGAATACTAACATGTTGCACAAAGCCAGGAATGGATTGAGAATCTTTAGCTTTCATGATGGGGCTTGCTTTTAATACTCTGCCTCCATCTTCCTCCCCTTATTGCAACCCAGTCAATTAGTCAATTTCTCTGCATTTTAGTTTTGCTCTATTTGTCAAATGGAGATAATAAGAGATGCCTTAGAGGGATTCAGGGAGGATAAACTAATTAATGATCATAAAGTCCCAGTGGCCACGCGCCTGCTAAGTGGTCATGATTCTAAACAGATCTTTAGAGCTCCTCAGCTGCTCGCAGGAGAGTCAGACAGCACCATTTATAACCTGATGTTCTTTCTTTTTTTTCTTTCTTTTTTTTTTTAATCTATCAAAAAAGACTCTTAGAGGCTTAGAGAGGAAACATCAGAAGAAGCAAAGACCAAAATATTGCCTGGGAAGTGGATGGGGAAGGGTAGGAGGTGTGAGTTGAGGGGGCGCAAGGTGTTGCTGTCGTGTTGAGATCTCTGGGCGAGAGTTCCTGGAGAGTTCTCTGGAGGTTCTCTGGCTGGTGGGATTGGGTGGCAGCAGAAGAGGCGTGGCTCTGAGATTGGCAGAAGCCTTTTTTTCTGGCTTTGTTCTTGTAGGGGTGCGGCTGGCTTCAAGTTCCAGGTTCTCTCTCCTTCCTTACCTTTGCCAGGTAGGATGGGAAGGTAAGGATGGGAAGGTAGGAAGCCGCGGTAAGGAAGGCAGAATCCCCTTCCTGAGGAGTTGTCTCACATGGCAATGAACATCCTCCAACCCACTCCATATACCAGTTTCACAGTTTGCTTGTTGATCTAAATTATGTTCAGGGTAGTTCAACACGTAAGAAACGAGAGAAGGCATTTTAGAATAGAATATAAATAGAATCTGTTGCCTATTGTTAGCTTTTGATTATTCTTTGAAGCCTTTAAATAGAAATTAATTCCTTCTTCCTAACATTTCTACATTGCTTTTTGGTCTGTCCTATATTAGAAGTATTTACGTAACCACCCTGATAAAGTGATAAGTTTCTTGAGGGTAGAGAACATACATTATCATCTGCGGCTTCATCCTTACAAGGTCTAGGCACCACTTTGAAAATAGATGGTTTTTAAATAGCTATTTACAAACTGAGCTGTGGCCAGGTGTGATGGCACAGGCTTGCTATCCCAGAGATCTGGGAGGCCGAGGCAGGAGGATCTCAAGTTCAAGGCCAGTCTCAGCAACTTAGTGAGACTTGGTCTCAAAACAAAAACCAAAAAGGGCCACTGGGGTGTAGCTTATTGGTAAAGTGCCCCTGGGTTCAGTCCCCAATTTGGTGGTGGTGGGGCAGTGTGGAATTGTGTTACCTTATCTGAAGGAATAATTGAATGACAGAATTTCAAGAGTTTTTATTCTCTTGTGTTTACCATTCAGGTAAATCTCATCTTTTTTTACTTTTATTTTTGGTTGGTTTGTCTTAATTTTCTTGGTTTAATAGTTTCTGTGAGGTCCTAATTCTCCTTTTGACATAATGACATGGGGTTAGTATGTTGATAATTGAGTTACATCCCCTTGGAAAGCAGAAGGCAATGACCAAAGAGGAAGAATGAAATGAAATTAATTTTTGTTTGGCACAGGGGAATGGCTAGGTATATTTAGAATGGAAGATGATGGGTAATGTGGCAGAGGTAGCAGAAAAATTAGCTCTACAAGTTGATCCTTGGGCAGTTTGATTTCAGTTATGTCCCCTCTCCATCCAGTGGGTCCTCTCTGTGGGTCCCTTGATACGGAGCAGCTGAAGTCCTTGCCAATCTTATATCACCAAGAACATTAAATAAACAGTGACGCTGTCTTATGATTTGGCTGAACTTTGGATAATGATGTCTGTTGTCAGCAGATCCTTTTGCTGTGATTCTTACCATAAAATTTGCTAAGAAATGTTTACCTTTGCACTCAGTTTATCCAGACAGTAGAGGTGTAAGATTGTATTTTCTTGTTCTTTACAGGAAAAAGAAGAGTTTACTGATCCCTGAGTCATATGATTTCATCTTAAAGTGGGAAAATAGAAGCAAAGAACTAAAATGTTCTAGATCTGCCTTTGCATCAAGAAATTGTCTGGTTCTGTCTCTCATTTTACACATGTGGATATCATGGCCCAAGAGCTTGAAGAATATGTGAAGCAACAAGATGGAGTTGAGAGCCCAGATATTATATTATGGGGTATTATGTTCTCTCTCCCCAGCCCACCTCCCCCTGTTATATTGTCTGGTTTAAATTTATGGAAGTGATCATTTTTGTTTGAACATATATTTTGTTTCATTCAGTGTATCATAAACAATTTGATAAAACTGAACTTTGGTAAGATTGCTTTCAGTGTGGGCTGATAACCAGGACTTGTCCTCCCTTGGCCCTGCAGTAATGACACTAAAGATGTTAGGCTCCTCCTAGCTAGAACCCACGTGACCACTCCTGGAGGGGTTATCTTGGTATATTTAGAAGCTAGCAAAGGATTTCTTAGAATGATTGAATCCAAAATATGTAATGCAAACCATTTATTGTTACTCTTATCTCAGAATGCTTAATGCTGCAAGTATGCTGATTAGCTGGCTTAAGCAATAAAGACTTTAATTATCTCACATACAAGTGGGTGAGCAGAGCTTCAACAATGTCCTCAAAGTCCAAGACTCTTTCTAACTTTCTGCTCATAGTAGGTGTTCAGTTTCATCATCATTATCATTCTCACCATCATTACCATCATGGTCATCATCAAAATAGGAAGTATTTGAAGTATGGGCTTTAGGAATTGGGGTGTAGCATAAAAGAGTATCAGCGCCTCAGGTGAGAGAGTGGATCAAGTGGAAAAGCAAGAGAAGGAATCATTGCAGTGTACTGGGACACGGACTCACTGTCTCAAGATGGTTGCTTTGTTTCTAGCACACGTTTGTATTCAAGGCAACAACAAGCAGAACAGGTAACAAGTGGTGACCTTATCCCATCTTTTGGAAGAAAATAAATGTATTTTGGGCTGGGGTTGTAGCTCAGAGGTAGAGTGCTTGCCTAGAATGAGTGAGGCACTGGGTTCAAGCCTCAGCACCACATAAAAATAAATAAATAAATAAATAAATAAAATATATTAAAAAATTAAAAAAAAAAACCAAATGCATTTTTAAAGAAATGCTTCCACCTGTAGACCTCAACCTATTTCTCATTGGTCATAACTGGGTCATATGGCTACTCTGGCTTGAAGGGGCACTGAGAAAGTGTTATACAGCTTTTTTTGGTCTCTATATTAGATATAATGAGAGAAATATACCAGACATAAATATTGAGTTAGCCAAGGTTCAATATCAGGTTTCCTCGGAATAAATATATACAGCTATGAGTTTTGTTTTTCTTCTTCTTCCTCCTCCTCCTCTTCTTTTTTTCCTTCTTATTCTCCTTCCTCCCCCTCCTTCCCTTCTTTTTCTTCTTTCTTGGGGGTTGAGCCCAGAGGTGCTCTATCACTGAGTTATAGCTCCAGCCCCACCCCACCCACCATTTGAACAGTCTGAGACAGGATCTCACTAAGTGGCTCAGAGCCCGACTGAGTTGCTGAGGGTGGTCTTGCACGTGTGGTCCTCCCGCCTCAGCCTTCTTCGTGGCTGGCATCACCCACTCTGTATCAACTTCTGATTTGTGCTTCATTGTCTGGTCCATCTTCCCCAGTGGACAAGTCAGAAGGTCCATTTCTCTTTCTGATTAGGTTCAAGAAAATGTACTGGTTGTGTGGCAAACTCGCCCAAATTGAGGAACATGCAAAATGGAAGGGCCGAACGTCATCTGGGATCAAGAAATGAGTAAAAATGGGTCATCTACCGGGGAGAAAGTAGATCAAAGTGGTTGAGGCTACAGGCTCTGCAGCCAGATTAGTTTAGATTTAAGTTCTGGTTGTGTCACTTCCTAACTCTGTGACTTCATCAAGTTACATAAGCTCCTTAAGCCTCTGTTTCCTCATGAGTTTGAAGAGGATGGTAATAATACCTTATTCACTGGGTTGTTGTGAAGAGTTATAGTTCCAAGTTCACTCATAGTAGCATTCTGTATCATCATTATCACCATCAAAATAGGAGGTCTTTGAAGTATAGACTTTAGGAATTGGGGTGCAGCTTAAAGAAATATGAGAGCCTGAGGTGATAGAGGAGATGAAGTGGAAAAGCAAGAGAATGTATCAGGCAATACAGACTTCCCTCCAGGGAGGGTGATGTACCTCCATACAGGCACTTCCTGTTACCAGACAGAATGAATGATTCATTTGTGGGGATATCTCTCTTATTCTTAAATGTATCTCTGGGAAGGGGCGTGCTGTGTGGGATTCCAGGTATGGAAGTGAGATGGTGGAGGATGGAAAGTGCCAGCAATAGGATGTCAAAGAGGGAGAGCAGGTGGGTCCTTCTGCTCATGGATCTCCTGCTGAGAGTCCTACAGGCCTATGAGAACCATTCACTATAAAAGCCACAGAGCATTAGCTGCTCCCTTTGATCTTCCCTGACCTGCTTTGATTTGTGTGTGTTTGTGTGTGTGTGTCCCGTGAGTCACTGGGGATGCCCATTAGCAGTGCCTATTTATACATCAGTAGCTCTAGGTAGGTGGGCAATTGGGCTCCCTGGAATCCATCAGAGTCTGGGGTTTAAGATGGGGTAGAGATGCAAGATAAAATTTTGATTGAACTCAAGGCCTCCTACATGCCAAGCAAGCGCTCCATCACTGAGCTACATCCCAGGTCCCTGAATGATAACATCAAACACATAGGCCAGAGACACTGTTACTTATGTTAACTCACTAAATCCACAAAACAACCCTGTGGGTAGGTTACAATCATCCCTATTTTTACAGATGAGGAAACTGAGGTCAACTATCTTACATATTCATAAAAGTGTCTCCTGTGTTGGAAGAAGTGGCTTGGCCTAAATTTGTATATCTGCACTTATCTTCAGATCTGGGATTTCCGAAAAGGCTCAGAACATCCATCTGTGGTTGTTTTTATAGATTGTCTCATTCTAACTGCTGCATGAAGATGTGTACTTCAGTGAAGCATTGAACCAAATGCTTTGCCCAATGATGAAGACCCCAAAAAAGAAGGGACATACATTAGCCAATGCCTTATACGTGGCTCCTCTTTGCCCTGAGAGCACATCATAGCAAGACGACTGGCAGATGGGTAGATTTGTCCTATCCTCTGTAGGGTGTCAGATCTTAGGAGTTCAGTCTTGATGGAGAGGTATGAAATGACGGTAGGTTGTTGAGGACAAGGCTATAAAGATTGACTTGGCTCTTGTGAAGGGTAAGTAAAGGTGATGGGACTGGAAATTCCCAGGATGTGCAAAAATATGGAAGCAGAAAAAGAATTATAGGACTTCAACAAGGCGCAAGTCCATTTGGTTGGACTACAGGGGATATAGATTATGGAAGACTATAAAAGCCAGACCAAGGAGAGTGAGTTCCATGCAATTTTTACTTAGATTTTATGTTAAATAAAATCTAAGTAAAAATTGGGCCTCTGCAAGGAGAACCTCTCACTTTTGCACCCCTCCCTCCACTGGGGTGTTCATGCTTGACCGTGACTCCAGATTGAAGGTGGTTGCGGGGTATTCCAATCCTCATCATTACCTTCCTGCCCACCGCCATGTTTCAAAGACCACGGCCAAGGACTGTTAGATGATGAGTGAGTGGAAGGAGGATTTATGCTCTCTGACAAACATTTTTTGAGCATTTTTTTTGGTATGGTAGATTTAGCCTTTAATGAACACAGTTTTGGAGAAAATGATTATTATACAGAGTCTAAATTCCCATTCTTGTGGTTGTGCGTGATACGGAGTTACATACTGGTTGTATATTCATACATGAACATAGGAAAGTTCTATCTTATTCATTCTATTGTCTTTCCCATCTCCTCTCCCTTCCCCCATCCTCCCCTGTCCAATCCAGTCAACCTCTACCCCACCCCAACACCCCATCTGTTGTGATTCAGCGTGCACATATCAGAGAGAATATTTGGTCTTTGGATTGGGTTATTTCACTTAGCGTGATAGTCTCCAGTTTGATCCATTTATTGGAAAATGCCATAGTTTCATTCTTCTTTATAACTGAGTAATATTCTTCCATTGTGTGTATATACCATCTTTTCTTTATCCATTCATCTATCGAAGGGCACTCTACTGAATATCATATTGGCTCAATATGTAAATTCTTGGATCTGATGTTATAGTGTTTCTTCTAAAACATCCAGGTCCCAACCACCATTATCTCTGGCTGCTTCCACAGCTTTTACCCAGGTTCATGCTTTTTTTTTTTTCTTTTTTCTTGATGTTTTGTATACCATAGACCAGCCAGAGTAATGTCATAAAAACAGGAAGTTCATGCCAGGCATGATGGCACAGACCTGAAATCCCAGCAGTTTAGGAGGTTGAGGCAGGAGGATCACAAGTTTGAGGCCAGCTTCAGCAATTTATCAAGGCCCTAAGCAACTTGGTGAGAACCTATCTCAAAAAATGAAACAAAACAAAACGAAACAAAAAATGGCCTGTGGATGTGGCTTAGGGGTAAAGTGCCCCTGGGTTCAATCCCAGAGTTGGGGGTGGGGAGCAGAAGTTAGATCTTACCACTCACCTCCATAAGACTTCAATGGCTCTCATGACACTTAGATTAAAATCCAAATTTGCCTTTCCACACTCCAAAGTGCTCTGACTGATCCCACCTCTACTGAGGCCTCTGATCTTACCTCCCACCTCTCTTGCTTTGTGGGCTCCATCCTTACTGACCTTATGCTATTCCTTGAACACTCATTGAGTATTCCTGCCCCAGGACCTTTATTCTTTCTGTTTACTCTGCTTAGAATGTTCTTCATCCATATTCCATCATGGCTGTACCCTGTCTCCGCCCAAGGCCATTCATATCTGTGTTCAAATGTCAGCTCTTCAGAGATCCATTCTCTTATTGGCAATCTAGCCGTCTCAGCAACTACCTGAATTTGTGCTAATTTTAATTGTCCATTTCTCTATTGGGTGCATTGCTCAGTAAAACATAAGAATGCTGTGAGGGAAAGCCTTCACCTCCTTGTTCCTTGTGAAGTCTCCAGAATCTAGAACAGGCTGGGCCCAACAGCACACAATAAATATCACTGAACAAGTGAGGACCCTTACTGAAACTAGTCTAGAAAGAACATTGCTTCATTTCTCAAAAAACATAAACACCTATTTATATGTGTTCTCCTTTATCACATCTCTCTGTTCACATCTCTGCTCCCCCTTGACATTTGCAACTCTTGAAGAAAGAATAGTCTCCAAGTAGGAGAGTTCATTTGTGATTTCAATTCTTTTGGCTGCCGTGAGTAGTTTTTCTATGGTTGTTAGTAATTAAAACAAACAAGCAGAAAGACTCATATTATTCTATCTCACTGCCAGATTGGATATTGCTCAACTCAAAATTAAATGTATACACACCCATAAAACTAGCCAAACTGGCTATTGCAATTATATAAAGTTCCTTGTGTTCATTAGTGATGCTGCCTTTCATGGCTTTATCCTGTTTGGCATATACATCAAAGTACCAGTCATAAAGGCTTCTACAAAAATTTGGAGCACGTAGATGTGGAAAAATTTTTCAAATACCCCCCCCCCCCTTTTTTTTGGTTTCCAGCTAAATTGCAACACACGAGTAGCATTGTTATCTTGATAGAAAGCTTAAGGTAAAGAATAGAATAATTTAGTGTTTTGGCAAAACTAGAGACCCTGAGCTCACTTGTCCCTGTCACTTAGCAATGGCAGAGATGATTCAGCTTTATGTTCTGCATCTAGGGAATTAGTGTCAGAATACCAGCCCTGATCTCTTTAGTGAATGATTCATTCTCTAACATGATTAACAATTCTGAGAGGCAGCAATGTGCACCATTAATATCAGATTTTTCGAAGCTGCCTAGGTTTAATGGAATTGTGGATATGTTCATTTGTACTCGGGGCGAAGGGTGTCCTAAATCTGCTGTTCTTATTTTTAGCAATTTTATTTAAGCCAAGAGAATGAGTTTTTTAGGATTTCTGTAGCGTTCCACTTTCTCGCGTGTAGTTCATCTTGGAGAGAAAAAACAATAGCAGATACTTTGGGAGAAGTAAGATGAAAAATGAGAGATGATCCTTGTTAAGAAGCTACATAGAGCCAGATACGTAGTGCACATCTGTAATCTCAGCAGCTCAGGAAGCTGTGGCAGGAGGATTGCAAATTCGAGGCCAGCCTCAGCAATTTTGTGAGACTCTGTCTCAAATGAAAAATAAAAAGGGCTGGGGATGTGGCTCAGTGGTAAAGTGCCCCAGGTTCAATCCTCAGTCCAAAAAGAAAAAGAAAAAGTAGAGAAAGGCTGGGAAGTAAGTAGCTTAGTGGTGAAGTATTTATCTCAGAAATTGGAGGCCCTGGGTTCAATCCCCAACTTTGCCAGGGATGGAGGGAGCCATGTCAATCAAGTGCATAGAGATTTGAAGAGTATATGAAGTAAAAACTGTTTAGCTTCAATTCATTGATCCAAAGGCATAGTTATGGGCCTCTCTGAATATAAGGAATCAGAGAAATCGTGGCAGATGGTGAGAGTGGGCATTATGGGATTGTTTAAGGTCTCCCTGGGCAGGCTGTGTGCTCGCTCCATGGAGGCAGCGCTTCATTCAGGTTCCCAATGTCTGGCATGGCACCTTGTGTAGGTTAATGAGATTGACACTGTGAGGATGCTGGTTAACGCTGACATTACTCAGCTCACCTTGTGCCAGATTCTAGGCTAGCCAGTTTGCATATATTACCTTACTTAATAGGAGGTAGCAATATATTCTCCCCATATATTATGAGGAAACCAAGGCTTAGAGACATTTATGCATGTGACCATGGCCACACAGCTAGGGAAGTGTTGGACCTGGAATCTGAAACCATTTCTCTTCTTTGTCCTCAATCTTTTTTGTTTTGGGTACTGTGGGTTGAACCCAAGGGCTCTTCACCACTGAGCCCCACCACCAGTCCTTTTTATTATTTACTCTGAGACATGGTCTCACTAAGTTGTGGAGGCTGGCCTCAGACTTGTGATCATCTTGATTCAGTCTCCTGAGTAACTGGGATTACTGGCATGTGCTACACAATGCCTGACTCTGTCCTAAATCTGTAGTGTGAATTATTATTCTACAATTTTGCTGCCTGAATGAATGAGAATGTCGCTAACCCAGGACCACCTCCCCAACCTTGTCCCCCAGGCCCAGTAAAGAGTTAAAATATCCTAGTGACTGGGAAGGCTGAGGCAGGAGTATTGAAGTTGAAGGCAAGCCTCAGCAATTTAGCTAGACCTTAAGCAATTTAGCAAGGCCTGTCTCAAAATTAAAAATTAAAAAGAGGGCCGGGGATGTGGCTTACTGGTAGAGAGCTTCTGGTTTCATTCCTCGGTACCAAAAAGAAAAAAAATATATCAAATAACAAATAGATCTGGATAATGGTGATGTCCTAGAACTATCAAAGTTTCACCAACCAGTGAGACAAGAAAGTTTCAGTGCAGGTAAGAGATGCTGGGATTATCTATGTGATTCTTCGCTCCAAAATCCAAGAGGGTGGTAGATTTAAAAGCAAGTGGGAAAAACAAAAGTGTCACTAAAGGAAACCTAAGTAAAGAGAAAAGTGGAGGGATTTTTTTTTTTTTTTTTTTTTGGAGAGGAGATCATTTTTCATTTTTAGAAATTTCCAAAATGATGCCTTGATCTCCCGTCCCCCCAACTTCTCATCTTGTTTGAAATCTTGCTTGAATGCTCAGAACAGAACAAAAGAACAAATGGAAAGGTTTGGACATGCCTTTGAACACTGAGCTGCCCTCTCCACCCGTCTCCTGGAGTCATATGTGTTTTGGAAGCAAATCTGTGGAAAGTTCTGTCCACTTTGGCTTCCCTCACTTTCTCGCGTGGGTGTGCATCTGTGCGGCCGGCAGCTCCAAGGGGAGTGCAGTTGCCTTACCTGCTGTTGAGTCTCAACAGGGTAAGACATGTGCCTGTGGGTGCAGGCCTGTCCTGGGGAAACTTGTCATACTGGATATGGAAATCCTTACAGCAAAGTGGGAGGCTAGGTTGTCTTATTTTCCTGCCAGTACTTGGGTTGCTGGAGGAGAGGAGAGAGCTGGACCATTTGCATATATCAGCGCTCCTGGTGATTGTGGAGAGCTTAACCAAGAGCACCATTTTCACAAAGGGCATGAAAAAGGAATGTCCCTATCAAAAGAAAACAAACAAAACCCAAAGGGAACACAATGACTCCTTTCCCCAGTTCTTCCTACCTCCCTAGCTCTGCAGTTGCTCAATCCTAATCGTCTTTCAAACTTTCAGATCTGCTACAGGAAAAGGTTAAACTCACTTTCCTGGGGAACATGTCAGTCAGTATCCAATGGAAGGCGCTTTTCCCTAATGTGATTACGGGAGGATTAATGATGGTAAACAGGCACCTTCAGAGATTTAATTTGGGTAAACTTTATACAGCTTCTCTGCTTAATCAGAAGAGTTCATCTGATCTTTTCTGTTCTTTCCTTTTCTTTCCTTTGGGCTGCAAAATTTCCAAGAACAGGTACTGGTGAGCTCTTTGGCCTACTTCCTTGTATGGGGACAGATAGAACTTCGGGAGACCCAGCATTCTTGTGATCCCTTGATAACTTCCACTTCAGGGGAAAAAGAGAGGATACAGATGCACACACGTGCAAAATCCAACCCAGGCCCCCACCAGCCAGAGCTGACTGATTCCCGCCCTCCTCCCAGTGGGAAGCAGGGCACTTTGAGAAGTTCAGGTATTTCTGGATCTTGGTTTGCTCTTTTCCTGCACGTAGCAGAGAGCCTGTGGCAGCTTTATGTTGTCGAGAGAGCTTCTACCCAGAGGACAAACAGCCAAATTTGCTGCCCTCTCCCCTCACCTCTCGGGACTTTTCTGAATCCATTTTGGATTTCCTGAAATGGTCAAAGGTAATCCCCATCTAACACATAGCCCGTGTGTATTTTTGTCTCTCTTTAAGAGGAAAGGATGGTACCAAGGAAATAGGGATTGTTTTGAGGTTCCCCAGGTAACTTTCTGCTTCTATGATGGAACCTAATGTCTCCTATGGCTTCACGAGTACTGATTGGTAGCCTACTGTCCTACATTCCGTTTTTGCATTTTATGCTTCTGCAAGGACAAAATGGTAAATGGGGTCGTATCCTAAGCAGTCAAAGCAAATGGGCTTGGAGGAAATGGAACGGTCTTGTGGAAGCTCTTACTTTTTCCCTTGATAACTGGAGCAAATTCTTACTTTCTCTGTTGAAACAATTGGCAGAATAGTTACCTTCATTTTATAGCGTCTGCTAGTTGGGTATTTATTAAAAAAAAAAAAAAAAAGGAAAGAAAATTCCATGCTCCAGGAGTCCGTCTGTTGTTACATTTCACGAGAACTAAATGCACTGGAAAATATGGCTAAACACACTTTGTTCACATTTCCCCCACCTTTGGACTGATACTAGTCATAAAACTCCATCTCGTATAGACAATCTGTTAAAATAAGTTACTAAGAAACCCAAACAGGTGTAAAGGTCACTCCTAGTTTGAGTGGGCTTTCCTTTGGCTGTGGTTATAGCCAAACCCAAACTCTACTCCACGGTGGTGTTTTATAGTCGATATTTTAAACTGTAAACCACGATATATGACTGTGGGACCGCACCCAGCCGAGTCAATTTTCCTGCTTCGGAACTCTGATGGGATACAGCACGTAATTCAAGTTCATTCGTCATGTTCTCACTTTGTTCGGAGCCCTGGAGTTTATGGGTAGGTTGCTCCACTGCATTTTAAGCATGTCATCTCTCCCAAGGTGCATTTTAAGAAATATAAAATGGGCCAGGGAAGGGAAATCAAATGGATTCTCCGTGTGCTAGACAGAGGATGTTAACAATCCAGAAGGATCTTGATTTCTGGAAAGCCTGAGGAAAAAAATGTCTCAAATTTTTAAAAGTGTATACAGATTGAAGGCAAAAAAAGCAAGTCCACTTGAAGAAGGAGGCTCTACCTTAGTTCCCAGGTATTTTGGTAATGCCTTAGTATGTTTAATCCTTGGTGAGGTTCTGTGAAAGACAAGAAAAAGGTGTAAATGAATGACTTGCTCACGTCCACACAGTAGGAAATTAGCTTAGGTAGAATTCCGGCGCCAGGAGGGTTGACTCCCAGTACAGCTTGCATTCCAAGGCCACCTTCTATGTCCCTGATCCCATGAGTTTTATGTTACGAGGGCAGAAGAATTAGAGGCATCTTTTGGATTTGGCTTGACTTTACAATGATAAGATAATGAAGGGCTGGTAATAACACTGAAAATTTAGATATTTCCCTGGTTGGTTCATCCAAACCAAAGAGCTTCTATTCTCATCAGGATGGAAGGAAAATAATGTGTGACATACAGGCTAATCTTACTTTTCTCTAACTCTGAGTAACGGTTGAGTCATTACTTTGATTAAAGTTAGAGCTGATTTTTTTTCCCCCTGTGCAGAGAAATCTATTGTTTTTTTCCACAACCCACTCCTTTTAAATGAATCAGTTAAATTGCCTATATTTTAAATAAAACTTTTCAAACTCCTTTACTTAGCCTAGAAGCAGGAATGTTTCTTTTCTCCTCTAGTCTTACCTAAGGAAAAACAATTCTTTCTGAACTGGACAAGAAAATTTGACTTAGCTGACTTTTGCTATTCCTCCACAATGCTCTTGTTATTTTCCTCCAAAGATAACACATCTATAACAATAATCTGTCTGAAATGTAGGATCACGTTTTCTAGGTGTAGGGGTGTACACCTGTAGTCCCAGCAACTCTGGAGGCTGAGGCAGGAGGATTAAAAGACTGCCAGCTGATGATTGGCTCACAGCGGCCCCAGCAACATCTAGCTGATTGGCTCCTCTGCAGTGATGTTCACTGGGCTGTTTCCCTGCCCTTCAGACTGCCAGCTGATGATTGGCTCATAGCGGCCCCAGCAACATCTAGCTGATTGGCTCCTCCACGGAGCTGCTCATTGGGAGACTTCTTTGGCTCCGCCCACACGACCCAGCCAATCGGCCTCAAGAGCAGGAGGATTGTGGGAGGTGGTAAGGTTTGTGTGGGTGAGAGGCTTGTGGAAGCCGGTGGTAGCAGTTGGGCTCTGAGGGTTTTTTTCTTCCTGAGGAGCTGTTTTGCTTGGCGTTTGTAGTTCTAAAAATAAAGTTAGTTTCTTTTGACAAGTGGCTCCTGAATTGTGCTCAGCCAGACTGCGGCAGAGGGTAGCCTCTGCAATTAGTGAGACCTTGTTTCAAAATAAAAAAATAAAAAAGGGTTGAGAATGTGGCTTAGTTGGTAAACCACCTCTGGGTTCAATCCTCAGTACCAAAGGGAAAAAAAAAAGGGTGATAAATACTTATATTCTTCCAAATTAGACATTGGACTCCAAGGGCTCATAGTTTCGTCAGGAGTCGCACAAAAACCATATGACTTTATTTACTGAACGTGGCGGGATAGAGGGTGATTTGGTGAGGATGGGCTGGAGAGGTTTCTCGTCACTATAGCCTGGAGTAATTGGAGTCAGTGAGTCAAACATTTAAGTTAGATATTGAGAAAGCAGTTGAATTTGGTTAGATGAAATCAGGAGGGAGGAAGGAATTGCCAGGCAGCATGGGGAATGTGAGGGAAAAATCTAAAGGCAGAAATGAATTTTGCACATGGAAGAAATGGTGAAGAATACTGGGAAAGACAAAGGATATATGTTTGCTAGGTAATTATTGGACTAGATTCTTTTTTCTTCTGCAGGAGTTAGTTGTTGTTGATTTTTTTTTTCTTTAGTTGCTGTTTTTGTTGTTTGGTACTGGGAATTGAGCCCAAGACACTTAACTACTGAGTCACATCCCCAGCCTTTTTTTTTTTTTTTTTAAATTTTGAAACGGAGTCTTGCTAAGTGGATGAGGCTGGCTTTGAACTTGTGATCCTCTTGCCTCAGCCTCCAGAGTCATTGGGATTATAGGCAGGTGCCACCAGGCTAGGTACTACAAGAGTTTTCTAAGCTTGGTTAGACCAAGAAATGAATTCTAGAAAGCTCTCTAGCTGGCTACAAGCAAGGTATGACAAGGTATGAGAGGAAGGAACTCTTCATTCATGTTTTCCTACTTTCCATACCTTAATCAATGACAGATGTGAGTCTTTTTATTTTTGGTGCTGATGTTGCCAAGAGAGTAAGTGGATGAATTAAGTGGCTTCTAAGGACAGAATGGCTAAAATGAAGACTCTGAATAGCAGGGTTGTCAATCTCAACATGACTGGCATGTTGGCCTGAATGATCGTTGCTGGGGTAGGGACTCTTCTGGGCGAAGTCGAGTGTTTAGCAGTATCCCTGACTACCCACTAGATGCCAACAGTACCCCTTCTCCCCCACTGCCTCCAGTTGGGAAAACAAAAAAAAATGCCTGCAGACATTGCCAATGCAAAATCATCTCTTTGTAGTAGGTGGAATGACCTAGTGACAAGCAGGGTTTCTTTATGCCTGCAAACTTGCTGAGCCACAGTGAAGATCTATGGCCTGAGAAAACTAGGCACAGCAGGTGTGCAGCTTGAGAAAGGGTTGTGTCTCTGGCCCAAAGGAACCTTGGCATCACGGATATATCTTTTCTTCTTTGAGTCCTCTCCCTAGCACAGTTCCTCAGACCTAAAAAATGGCTGATACATGTTTGTTGAATAAATGGGATGTGTGCTTAGAGACCCAGAGTCGGCCTCTTGCGCTTGGAGAAGAAATCACAGGGACCCACAGCTGTTTACTTGTAGCTGGGCCCACTTACAGGCTTATTGTGTTCTATTTGAGAGTCTCTTGAATATTGCAAAAGTAACCTAGGATACCAGGATGGTCACGTGCAGCAAACATATGGGGCAAAGAATAGAGCAGCAAATGTCACAGGCCTGCCTTGCAGGTTTACTGCCAGGGAGGGTAGCGTTTGGAAGAGTGTATTGAAGAAGTTGGGTCAGAGCCTCCCTTATATTGTAGGTTGTGTAGTCTCCATTTTTCCTAATTATTACTTTAACAATATCATTGACCTTGAATTTTGCATCTTGCCTCTTTTTTAAAAAATATATTTTTATTTGTTCTAGTTATTCATGACAATAGAATGTATTTTGACATATCATACATACATGGAACATACTTTCCCATTTTTGTGGTTGTCATGATGTGGAGTTTCACTGGTGATATATTCATATATGAAAATAGGAAAGTAAGGTCTGATTCATTCTACTGTCTTTCCTATTCCCATTTCCCCTCCCCTCCCTTCATTCCCCCTTGGCATATTGCCCCTTGACCTTGAAGTTCACATCTTGCTTTAAGTGGAGGCTCCATGTGTCTTTCTCTCATGACAGTAGAATGCATTTGACACACCATACATAAATGGAATAGAACTTCTCATTCTTCTGATTCTAGAATCACACCAGTTGATAATCATATATGCACATAGGGTAATAATGTCAGTTCATTCTAATATCATTCTCATCCCCCTACCCCCCCTCCCCTCTCTTCATTCCCTCTTCCTAATCTAAAGTACCTCTATTTTTTCCTAGACTCCTCCATATTGTGAATTATCATCCTCATATTGGAGAATGAAACATTTGGCCTTTGGTTTTCTGGGGTTGACCTATTTCTCTTAGCATGATATTGTAAAAATTTAAGTTAGATTTTGTATTTCTTTGCTCAGAATCTTCCAAAAGCTCCTTACCACATAGTAAAAAATCTTTTTTTTTTTTTTGGGGGGGGGGGTTCTACCACAATTGCCAAACCCTTGTCTTCTGCTATTCTATGTGTCACTCACTCACTGTCCCACCTCCTAGATGCTGTATATTTTTCTTTTTTGTGGTACTTGAGATTGAACTCGGGCCTTGTGCATGCTGGGTAAGCTCTCTGCGACGGAACTACATCCCTATCCCTTCTCAAATTCTTCTTTTGAGGCAAGATAGTGCTAAGTTTATCAAGATGTTCTCAAACTTGAAGTTCTCCTGCCTCATCCTCACCAATCACTGAGATTACAGGCTGTGCCACTGTGTCCAGTATTGCTGTTCTTTTATTTAAAGTGTGACCTTCAAGCCCACAAAACCTGGCTTGCCTCTGTACCAGTTCACAGAATTAGTATGAGAATTAACGAGATAATACATATATAGACCTTAGAAAAGTGCCTGGCACTATATTATATTGTACATGCCTTTCCTTTTCCATTGTAATTAGATCAGTGTCTGAAGCAAAGTAGAAGGCAAAAGAAACATCTTTACTAACAAAAAAATGAATAGTATGGCCAGAACGTGGTGGAACATGCCTGTTAGTTCTAGGTACTTGGGACATTAAGGCAGGAAGATCACAAGTTCAAGAACAGTCTCAGCCACTCAGTGAGACCCTGTCTCAAAATGAAAACAAATATGTAACAGTTCAGCCCATCAAGTATGTACAACTATAATGCAATGATAAGAATGTGGGGAAAAAAAGTACAGGGGAAGAGCAGCCCTGTACCAAAAGGAAAAAATGTAGAATGAATGAATACATCTCAGTTTGTCACCACACGTGGTACAGAGTTTGGCGAAGCTCCTTTGTCCCATGCTTCCACCTTGGTCTTCCCCAGCTCCTTCCTCAGTGGGGTGATTCCTCCCATCTTGGCTGTCTCTAGCTCATCTCTTCTTTTCCTCCTTCCTGAGATCTGAAACAGAATTGAGATATTTCCTAAACTACAGAAAAGCTTCTTTTGGCAATTAGTTTAGGAAATATCTCAATGTTCAACATCTCTAGCAATTAGAAAAATGCAAATAAAAACTACATTGAGATTCTATCTCACTCCAGTCAGAATGGGAATTATAAAGAATACAAGAAATAACAAATGTTGGTGAGGATGTGGGGGAAAGTGTACAGTCATACATTGCTAGTGGGAATGCAAATTGGTGCAACCACTGTGGGAAGAACTGTGGAGATTTCTCAGAAAGCTTGGAAAGGAACCACCATTTGATCCAGTCATAACACTCCTTGGTCTATACCCAAAGGACTTAAAATCAGCACACTATAATAATGTAGCCACATCAATGTTTATAGCAGCTCGATTCACAGTAGCTAAACCATGGAACCAACGCAGGTGCCATTCAACAGATAAATGGATAACGAAAATGTTTTATATACAAACAATGAAATATTACTCAACCTTAAAGAAGAATGAAATTATGGTATTTTCTGGTAAATGGATGGAGGTGGAGACTACTATGGTAAGCGAAATAAGCCAATCCCAAAGAACCAAAGGCCAAATGTTTTCTCTGATATAAGAATGCTAATTCACAATAAGGGTGGGGATAGTGGTATTTCGGAATGAAGGAAGGGAGGGGGCTTGGAGGTAGGAATGATAGTAGAATAAATCAGATATTATTACCCTATATGTATATATGATTACATAACCTGTGTAACTCCATATCATGTACAATCAGAAGAATGAGAAGTTATACTCCATTTATGTATAATGTGTCAAAATGCATTCTACTGGCATGTATAACTAATTAGAACAAAGTAAAAAAATTAAGAACATAAGGGCTCGGAATGTGACTCAGTGGTTAAACCTACCTGGGTTCAATCCCTGGTACTGGAAAAAAAAATTGTCCAAGGTTCATATAGGTAGTGCGAATTAGACCTAGGTTTTATATCCAAGCATTGTGCCCAGAGATAAAATAATGAAATGATAACCTAGGAAATGGAAGCATAATTAATGAGTAATTAATGACTGATGAACATCTTTCCCATAATATCAGCTCATGCATAGTTTCCAGCTGTGAACTATATCCAGAGTTGTCAGTGATTAAAAGAAAGAAAGAAGAAAGAAAGAAAGAAAGAAAGAAAGAAAGAAAGAAAGAAAGAAAGAAAGAAAGAAAACAAAAGAAAGAAAAATTCAAGGAGATACAGTAAGTACTATTGCAAATTCCTCTTTGGCACTTATTGATTAGCTCTGCTATAATCAAAATAATCAGTTGTTCCTTTTAGATATTCTTCATCTTATACCACATCCACTCTTTTCGATTAGGAAGAAATAATAAAGACTCTGGAAAACATGTCCAAGGGGAAGGACAAGGTTCACCTTCAGACTATAACAGTATTCTGTCACCATGTCGTATCGAATGCCGTGACATCTGAATAGGTTCTACTCTTAAAGAAATGCAAAACATGCCGTGGCTTGATGGGAGCTGCATAGAAAGCCAACGACCTGACTTACCGTCAGGGAATGCTTCAAAACAGAGCTCTCGATAACGTGTTCACAATGATGTGCTTTGAAGGAAATGTCACTTGAGTTATACACTGAGAGTGCTTTCAAGTGAGAATCAGTTTTGCATGTAACCCTGAGAACAAACTTAATTCATGACCAAACAGCTCAGCTGAGAGCAGATGAGGTCACGCACGGGCCAGTCAACTTTACTCTGTGGCCTGACACCACACCCCTGACCCGGCCAAGCAGGAAACTGACAGAGATGATCAGTGGAGCTCTGCCACACGACTGGAAATGCCGCTTGCATACCAGCCTTAATGATGAACAGAGTTCCTTTATGTGTGGAAGAAATTTTATATTGTACTAGAAAGCTTAGAAATCAACAGTCGTGGGGTGTGTAAAAGGAAAAAAGACTTTTCAACATGACCTCAAGTCAGTTCCTTGACTTATTTATATCATGGTCAGACAAGTAGGTTTAATGGGTTGTAACTATAGGCATGATGAATTTCAAGAAAATGTCATGGGATGATTCTTTTTCAATTTTCGTCCTGCCTGCCTTCCTTTTGGTACTGGAATTGAACCCAGGACTGCTGCATGCTGAGCATGTGCTCTACCACTGAGCTATGCTCCTAGCCTCATGGATGGGATTTTAAATTTGAAGTTACTATACCATCTCAGATTACATGACTATTAATATTAAAACACTAAGGTCAGAATTTTTTGAAAATCAGCCTCTCCTAGCTGGTCCTAGTAGTGTATGCTTGTATGCCTGTATGCCTCAGGAGGCTGAGGCAGGAGGAGCACAGGTTTGAGGCCAGCCTCAGCAACTTAGTGATACCTTGTCTCAAAGTAAAAAATAAAAAGAATTAGAAATGTAGCTCAGTGCTATGGGATCCCTGGGCTGAATCTCTAGCAGCAGCAGCAGCAACAACAACAACAACAAAAAACAAAAAACAAACAAACAAAAAGGAAAATTAGCCCCTCTCTCATGATAACTCTAATTGGTTAGTCTTTTAGGTGTGTGCCAAAATATGTGTGTGTGTGTGTGTGTGTGTGTGTGTGTGTGTGTGTGTGTGTGTGAATATATGCAAGGGCAGTTCCTTGAATCTCTTATCAACAGTGTCAGTTAATAGGGAATAAGGGAATGTATCAAACAATTTCAGTGTGGTATTGTTATGGGTTGAATTGTGTCCCTCAAAAAGACATATTTAGTCAGGTGCAGTAACACACATCTATAATCCAAGCTATTCAGGAGGCTGAGGCAGGGGGATTGTAAGTTTGAGGATTGTCTAGGTAACATATTGAGATGCTGTTTTTTTTTTTTTTTTTTTTAAAGAGAGAGTGAGAGAGGGGAGAGAGAGAGAGAGAGAGAGAGAGAGAGAGAGAGAGAGAGAGAGAGAGAGAATTTTTAATATTTATTTTTTAGTTCTCGGCGGACACAACATCTTTGTTGGTATGTGGTGCTGAGGATCCAACCCGGGCCGCATGCATGCCAGGCGAGCGCGCTACCGCTGAGCCACATCTCCAGCCCTTGAGATGCTGTTTTAATATAAAAATTAAAAAAGGGCGGAGGATGTAGTTCAGTTGAAGAGTGCTTGCCTAGCATGCACAAAGCCCTGGGTTCCATTCACAGTACCATTAAGAAAGAAAAAAAAAGTTTAATTCCTAACTTCTGATACCTGTGAAAGTGATCTTATTTGAAAATAGGGCCTTGTAGATACATAATCAAGTTAGGATGAGATCATACCTGGAGTGTGAGTGTGGGGTGCTAAATGCATTATGAGTGGTGCCATATTATGAGGATGAGCAAACACACAGTAGATGCCAGGTGGAAGCAGATACCAAGAGCTGATGACAGCTACCATATGATGACAGGATGGTACAGCTGCAAACCAAGGAACCCTGGAGACTGCTGGCAACCACTAGAAACTAGAAACCACGATTATGGATTTCTAGCTTTTACAACTGAGAGACTAAATTTTTGCTGTTTTTTAAGAACATTTTTATAAGATTTATTTATTTTTAGTTTTTTTTTTTGAGAGAGAGAGAAAGAGAGAGAGAGAGAGAGAGAGAGAGAGAGAGAGAGAGAGAGAGAGAGAGAGAATTTTAATATTTATTTTTTAGTTTTCGGCAAACTCAACATCTTTGTTGGTATGTGGTGCTGAGGATCGAACCCGGGCCGCATGCATGCCAGGCGAGCGCGCTACCACTTGAGCCACATCCCCAGCCCGAATTTTTGCTGTTTTAAGTGACTCAGTTTGTGGTACTGTGTTAAGTGACTCACTTTGTGATACTGTGTGAAGTGACTCAGTTTGTGGTACTGTGTGAAGTGACTCAGTTTGTGGTACTGTGTTAAGTGACTCAGATTGTGGTACTGTGTTAAGTGACTCAGTTTGTGGTTCTGTGTTATGGCAGCCCTGGAGAACAAATACAAGCATGATGTACCAGTGAGATATTGTGAATGAAAATAGGAATATGGAAAGCTCTCGGGATGAATCCTGAGCTGTCAGCTGGTTTTGACGTTTTAAGCACTGTGCGCTTGCTGGGACCACGTGGATCTCTTAAAAGTCCTGTTTCTGTGGCCCTTCTTTTACACGGCCATAGTTCTGACTCTCCTTGAGTGTGTGTAAGGCATCTGCCTAACATGTTCTTACACACCTCGTGAAAGGGGAGGTCGATTACCTGACCCTGGTTTTGCCCGATCTCTCTCCCAGTGTGGACCCGTGTTGTCAATGGTGCTGTTGGATGGGTGGTAGGCCAATGCAGAAAGGAGCATAAGGACATAAGGACAAGGGCATAAGGACATCCTTGAAGGGACTGAGTCTCCAGCCTTGCCTCTCTGAGTCAGCACGTGGCCTTTCTTGGGAAGGGCCAAGGTCATCTCTGAAGGAAGGTCCAGTCAGTCTGCTGATTCCTGTGTCTGGGCAGGAGGTTCTGCCTTGATGGCAGGTTGACTGGTACATCTCTGTGTCTGGTACAGGTGAGGGTCCTCCTGTGTGACTTGGACCCCTCCTATGCTGGAAGGAAGTTGGGGGATTGTTGGTTCTGGGAGTTGTGGGAAAGTCATGAGGGAGTATTCTAGGTGAAGAATATGGTCAGTTGGTTGATAGACTGGTTATGTGGCCCATTGAGCTATAAATACAGAAATTTTCTTTTCCAGATCTTTTTAATATGCACCATCTCGTCACTTGGGAACATGGACGCTGAGCAGCCCCTTCAGCAGCTAGCCTATACTTTGGGAGGTCAGATTACCAATTAGGTGAATAAATGTGTAGAGTTAGAAGATTTCTTTGTAAAATGGGTGGTGTTATGGTTTGGATTTAAAAAAAAAAAAAACACTTTGTTTTTGTTTTTCTGTACTAGGGATTGAACCCAGGGCTTCATGCACAAGAGGCAAGCCTTCTTCCACTGTGCTACACCCCCAACTTATTTTACTTTGGTACAGGGTCTTGCTAAGTTTCTGAGACTGGCCTTGAACTTGGGATCCTCCTGCATCCATCTCTTAAAAGCCCTCCTGAAGCCCACCCATATGCTAAAGATAGGTTGCCAGTCCAAGGTGCTACTAGGAGCTAAAACCCTTAAGAAGGGAGGCCTAGGGGAAGGAAGGAGGTTCACTGGGATCATGTCCCTGAGGGGGATATTGGGACCTGGCCTCTTCCTCTCTCTCCCTTTGCTTTTTGGCCGCCATGAGCTGATCAGTTTTTCTTTACCATGTGTTACCTGTCATGATGTCCTGCCCCATCACAGGACCAAACAATGGGGGTCAAACAACCATGGACTAAAATCGGAAACCGTGAGCTAAAAGAAATCTTTCCTCCTTATAAGTTGATTCTCAAGTGTTTTGTCACAGTGACAGAAAGTTGACTAATGAAAAATGTATCAAGGATAGATGTAGAGAGGAAAAAGAATATAAAGGAAGAAATTCCCACTACAGAATGTTTTATGAGTGGAAGAGAGGAGGAAGTCATGCATTCATTTATTCAAAAGATGAGCCTTGAAGAATGTCTTAGTACATTTCCTGTTACTCTAACAAAACACTGGGACCGAGTAATTCATAAAGAAGTTTATTTGGCTCATGATTTTGGAGGCTGGGAGTCCAAAAGCACGAGACTGGCTTCTGCTGGGCATCTGCAGGGGCCTTCATAATAGCATGGCCAAGGTGGTCACAAGACACAGCAAGCATGAAAGCTCAAGTCTTTGTTCTCCTCCTTTTTCTCCTCTTCTTCCTCCTCCTCCTCCTTTTCTTCTTCCTTCTTCCAGGTACTAGAAACCAAACCCAGGGGTGCTTTACCATTAACCCACATCCCTAGTCCTTTTTTTAAAATTTTTTGTTTTGAGGCAGGGTCTCATTAAGTTGCTTAGGGTCTCACTAAGTTTCCTGGACTCTGGCCACCAACTTGTGATCCTCCTGCCTCAGCTTCCCAAGTTGCTGCGATTACAGGCCTTTCCCACTATGCTCAGCTTTTTCCTCTTAGCATAAAGCCCCTAAATGCCATCATGGGGACCCCATCCTTATGACTTCACCCAATGACCTCCCAAAGGCTCCATATCTAAACTAAATATCATTAACATATGAATTTGGAGACTGAGCCTCTGAAACATGACTTTTGGGAGACACAGTCAAACAGGAGCAAAGAGTGAGAACTATTCAGGTTAAGAGGAAGAGGAAAAGAATTCTAAGCAGAGAGCTCTGTGGCAAGGCACCTCCTGGATTCACATCTGAGTCTTTCTTCACAGTTGCTGAACACAGCAACAGAAATCTCTAGAAACCAGGTGCTGTGGCGCACACCTGTAATTCCAACAACTTGGCGGAGGCAGGAGGATCACAAGTTCAAGGCCAGCCTCAGCAACATAGTAAGACCCTGTCTCAAAATGAAAATAATAATAATAATAAAAAGAGCTGGGCTGTGCCTTAGTGGCTAAGCACACCTGGGTTCAATCCCTGGTACCAAAAAAGAGAAAAGAAAAATCTCCTTAGAAGATTCCCGGGCATATTACTTGATGGAGCAACTGGAAAAAAAAAAATGGGGCCCAGAGCAGGAAGGCACACGTGGAGTAAGGTGAGGCTGGTCCAGGAAAGGCGCCAATGATAGAGGGCTGTGTGTATTGCTTTAAGGGCATGAAGATTCCCTCCAAGGGCGTAAGGACATCTTTGAAAGGTTGAAGCAGAAGTGTCATAGGAGCACATTTGTGTTTTAGAAAAGTGAAGAGTGAACTGAAGGGAGGCAAGAGTTGGAATGGGGAGACTAATTGGTATTTTGAGATGATTTAACAGAAAAGAGGTAAGTGGACAAACGTGGGAATTGAGGGTTGGTGATGGATTGAATATTGAGGATTAAGAACAAAGAGAGCCCAGGTGTGGTGGTGCACACCTGTAATCCCAACAGCTCAGGAGGCTGAGGCAGGAGGATCGCAGGTTTGAAACCAGCTTCAGCAACTTTGCAAGGCTGTAAGCAACCTAGTGAGACCCTGTCTCAAAATAAAAAATAAAATTATGTATCATTTTAATATACCAATAAAAATATGGAAAGATTAAAAAAATAAAAAATAAAATAAAAGAGTTGGGGATATGACTCAGTGGATAAGTGCCCTTGAGTTCAATCCCTGACACACACAAAGAAAACAACAACAACAACAACAACAACAAAGAAGAGAGAGAGAGAGAGAGAGAGAGAGAGAGAGAGAGAGAGAGAGAGAGAGAGAGAGGTCAAGAATGGACATGGTTCTGGCAGAGGTGCTGGCATTTGTGAACTTTACACTTGGTTCCGTTCTCTTTATCTCTAGCTATCTGGTTCATAAAGGGTTGGTGGTAATTATGATTATTAGCAGAGACTTGTTCTTTCTGAACTGAAGCAAATGTGGAAGGAAAGGGTTTGAAGTTGGAAGATCTGGATGACAAGGGGAATTTGATGGCCTTTGAACTTCAATTTCCTCTTTGGAAAAATTGGGCCAACATACACTATGGAGATTGCAAGAAGGGCCATGAGAGTTAGTTGAAATAATGCATCAGTGTATACGAATCTTTAGTCAGTGCCTGATATGGAGTTGGCAGTGAAGCCTGCATCACTCCTTTATTCATTCAGTGTATTGTAAGAGAGCCAAGTTTAATTTGATACTGTGGCCTTTTAGAACATATTTTAAAAATGTTAACATTGTATCACAAGCCAGCACTTATTGAACACCTACAATCTGCAAGGCACCATGGGGAATGAATACATTCAAGACATTGTTTCAGGTGTGTGTGTGTGTGTGTGTGTGTGTGTGTGTGTGTGTGTGTGTGTTAGTTATTAGGGATTAAGCCCAGTGGTGCCCATTTTTATTGTTTATTTTGATGTAGAATTTCATCCTTAGTGATTAGGGCCTCACTAAGTTGCTTACACCTAAACTTGCAATCCACCTGCCTCAGCCTCCTGAGTTGCTGGGATTATAGGCACATGCCCTCAATGCCTGGTGATGTTTCTGTTCTTAAGGGTTTTGAAACCTCTTATGGAAGGAAGTATACATGTAAAGAATGTAAAACCTGTAAAATACTTAAACCTTTCTTGGAGTTCAGGCAAAAATAGAGAAAGCCAGGCAAGTCATAATGACAGTTGCTAGTTGGATTGATCAGATGTATTTACTTACAGGGAGAATATGTCATTTTAATTACTGAGAGCTTAAAGAAGGCTCTTGGGGAGGAGGTCAGATGTTTAAATGGTTGAAGATTTTTTAAAAAAGAATACTTTGTAACACATGAACATTATATGAAATTCAAATTTACCATCCATAAATAAGGTTTTACGGGCACATGGCCACTCTTCATTCTTTCATTATCATCCATACTGCTTTTGAGAGACAGTGGAGTTGATTGCTTATGGCCGAGAACGCCTGGCTCCAAAAGTCTAAAATATTTACCACTTGGAACTTTCCAGAACATTTGCTGAACCCCAGTGCAGAGGATGAAGAGAAACATTCTGGGGCGGGGGGAGGGGGAACAAAAGGCCAAGGTTGAAGGAAGCAGAAAATGAGTGGTCACAGAGGGAGGGGCACAGGGTCCTTGTGGCAGCCATGGAAGGAAGTGTCTCAAAAAACAGTATTGTGGGGCAAAGTGATGCGCTCCTGTAATCCCAGCAGTGTGGGAGGCTGAGGCAAGTTCACGAAGATCACAAGTTCAAAGACAGCTTCAACAAATGAGTCAGGCCCTACTATGCAACTTGGCAAAACTCTGTGCATGTGGTTCAGTGGTTAAGTGCCTCTGGGTTCAATCCCTGGTACCAAAACAAAAACAGAAACAAAACAAAACAAAAAACAAAAACAAAAACCCCACCAAATGCCAACCAAACCCCCACCCAAAACCAAAGTGTCAACAGTGCCAGTTGGTACCAAGACAGTACAGAAGGGCAACTGAGCGGAGGGTCCATGTGTCTGCATTTAGCCTGCACTTGTGAGTGTTGGATCCTCTGGAAGGAATGGAGCAGAAGGAGAGTGGGAAGGGAGGGGGCAGAGGCAGAGCGTAAGAAATTGGACGGAATGAGGAAGGTTCTACTTGAGAAATACCTATGTAGTTTAGGTTTAGTACAGAATAAGAGGAGACCTGTGCATACCTATATGCAGAGGGAAACAGAGCAGTTAGGGAGGTTTTGCAGAGGCTCTGAAAAGAAAACATTATGTGAACAAGTAAGGATGGAGAAACATCAGGTCAATTTGTGTGTGTGTGTGTGTGTGTGTGTGTGTGTGTGTGTGTGTGTGATCTGCGGGTTGAACCCAGGGGCCCTTTAACACTGAGCTACATCCCTGGTCCTTTCTAATTTTTTTTTTTTTTTTTTAGTTGGGGTCTTTTTATGTGTCTTTTCTTTTTGAGAACTGGGGTCAAACCCAGGGCTTTGTGTAAGCAAGGCAAGTGCTTGGCCATTGAGCTACATCCCAGTCCTGGCCCTTTCTATTTTTAAATTCAACTTATTATTATTGCTGTTGTTGTTGCTGCTGTACCAGGGAATGAACCCAGAGTGCTCTACCACTGAGCTACATGCCCAGCACTTTTTATTTTTTATCTTGAGACAGGATCTTGGTAAATTTCGAGTCTGGCCTGAACTTCTTCCTGCCTCAGTCTCCAGAGAGCTGGTGTTGCAAGTATATGCCACCACGTCTGGTTTAACATTTGTTAAGATTTAATATTTTTGTTTGGGCGGGATGTGGTGTCACACACCTGTAATTTCCAGCAACCTGGGAAGCTAAGGCAGGGAGATTCTGAGTTTGGGGCCAGCCTTAGTAACTAAACAAAATCATGTCTTAAAATAAGAATTAAAAAGACTGGGCCCTTTGCCTGGCATGCGTGCAGCCCGGGTTCGATCCTCAGCACCATATACAAACAAAGATGTTGTGTCCGCTGAAAACTAAAAAAAAAAAAATAAATATTAAAAAATTCTCTCTCTCTCTCTCTCTCTCTCTCTCTGTATATATATATATATATATATATATATATATATATATATATATATATATATATAAAGAATTAAAAAAAAAAAGACTGGGCCTTTGATTGTGCTGAGGCTGGCTTTGAACTTGTGATCCTCTTGCCTTAGCCTCCTGAGCCGCTGGGATCACAGGTGTGCGCCACCATGCCTGGCCTTCCTTCAAAGTCCTTTAAGCTCATGTGCATGAACTCTGAATCAATGAAGCATGATAGACTTGAGAATCAATAGATGAGAGTTTGAATCAGTCTCAACTTCCCCCCATCTATTTGTTCTTGGTCTTGGGAAGGTGCTGAACATCTTTTCTTGGTTTGCTTATCTGTGGATACTAATACATCAATCAGAGGACAGTGAGAAATAGATGATTCTGTTTGGGAAATGGCAACAGTGTGCGGCCAGCTCATAGTTTATTCTCAGTAAGAAAAGCATTTAGTATTGGAAAGGTTGTGAGCATGTCCACGTGGCCAGCCATGGTACTCAGAATATGAGCCCATGTGTCTGGATGTTGGTGTGAGGATAATTTTTTTTTTTTAGATGTGATTAACGTTTAAATCAGTAGACTCTAAGTAAAGCAGATTCCCCTTCACAATGTGAGTGGGCCTCATCCCATCAGTTGGAGATCTTAATGAGGAAACACTGTGGTTCCTCCTGGAAGAGGGAATTCTGCCTCCAGATGCCTTTGGACTTGAGCTTCAGCCTGAGCCTTTTCTGGGTCTTGCTGGCCTGCGGGCCTTCCCTCCAGATTTCAGACTGTTCACCTCACCATCACTTGAACCAATTCCTTAACACAAATTGCTCTTTTTCTGTCTCTGTATCTCTCTGTATTTATACATTCTAAATGTTGGTTGAATTTCTTTGGAGAATTCTGACCAATACAAATAACATTTAGGACAATAATGACTTATTCTGAGTCATAGGTGGGCATGGTGACACATGCCCCAGCAACTCGAGAGGCCGAGGCAGGAAGATTCCAAGTCTGAGGCCAGCATTAGTGACTTAGCATGGTCTTAAGCAATTTAGTGAGACCCTGTCTCAAAATAAAAAATAAAAAAAGGGCAGGGATGTGGCTTGGTGGTTGAGCATCTCTGGATTCAATCCCTGGTCAAAAAAAAAAAAAAATCATTTGATCCCCACCCCCCACCCCGCCCCTGCCGCCACGGCAGACTAGCACTGGACCACATTCCCAGCCCATTTTTAAATTTAAGACAAGGTTTCAGTATGTTGCTGAGGCTGCCCTGGAACTTGCAATCCTCCTGCCTCAGACTCCTGAGTAGCTGGGACTACTCAGGTGTGTGCCATCACACCCAGCTATCCCACATTTTCTTTATGCCTTCATCTGTTGAGAGACACCTAGGCTGGTTCTATAACTTGTGCATTGTGAATTGTGCTGCTACAAACATTGATATGCTTGTATTACTATAGTTTGCTGATTTTAGTTATTTTGAATATATGAAAACCAATGGAATAGAAACAGAGACAAACCCACATGGACAGTCACCTGATCCTTGACAAAGGTGCTAAAAGTATACATTGGAGAAAAGAGCTGGTGTTGGGAACAAATGGTGCAGGGAAAACTGGATTTCCATATGTAGAAGAATGACACTAGATCCCTATCTCTTATGCTGCACCAAAAGCAACTCAAAGTGGATCAGAGACCAGAATTATACCAGAAATATTGCAATTGCTAGAAGAAAACATATGGTTAACATTTAACATATTGTGCCGACACTAACTTCCTTAATAAGACTAAAGCTCAAGAAATAAAACTAAGAATCAATAAATGGGATGACTTCAAATTAAAACCCTTCTGCACAGCCAGACATGGTGGCCCAGGGCCATCATTCCAGCAACTTCCAAGGCTGAGGCTGAGGAGTGAAAGTTCAAGGCCAATATGAGCAACTTAGCGAGGCCCTGTCCCAAAATGAAATAGAAAGGGCTTCAGATGTAGCTTCAATCTTTTAAAGATAGCATTAATTTTGATATTTCAAAATGAAGTTAGAATTAAAAAAGAAACCTTAAAGTTATGCTTTTCTCTTTCCTCCAAACTTCAGGGAATATTTATATATCATTTGTAAAGACTTAGTTATAGGGCTGGGGTTGTAGCTCAGTTGTAGAGCACTTTCCTAGCATGTGTGAGGCACTAGGTTTGATTCTCAGCACTGCATAAAAATAAATAAAATAAAGGTCCATCAACAACAGTGAGAAATAGATGATTCTTTTTGGGAAATGGCAACAGAGTGTGTATATGTATGTATGTATATATATATATATATATTTTTTTTTTTTTTTTTTAAGACTTTGTTATAATACTTGATTTAAGTTTTTGACAAAAGACCAGGGAAGAAAGTGTTCTTGTCATTGTTGTTGGAGATTGAACCCAGGAACTAGGGAACCCTGAGCACAAATCTATTCCTTTGCTTCACCTTGTAAATAAAGTTTGGGTCAAACTCTTCCTTTTACTTGAATATGTGCAACGTTTCTTGAAATCAAATAAATGCACATAGCAGAAGGTTATATTTTATATTCTCTACAGCTCTTAATAAGAGATTTACTCACATAGCTGATAGGAATTCCTTGGCTTTTCAAATTTTGACATTTATTATGGAAGAATTTTGTTTGTATTGTGTATGAAGAAAATATATGCTATGCTGGAGTGAGGTGATAATATCCTGTTTCTATGGTATCATGTTTTCCAAGTATTTAAGTATTTTAAGATGTTATCTTTTTAGTTTCCACAGCATGCTAGGAAAGAGGAAGGACATGTTGTTCTCACCTAGCAGTGAAACTGAGGTAAGCAGTTACTCACGCTCTTGCATAAATCACTGATTGAGCTGGGGATGTGATACCTAACAGAGTTCTTCTGTTTACTAGTCCATTGTGACCCTGCGACATTTCTTGTAAACCCATTAATCCCATTTTCTTTTTCCTAGTTAATGACCACACAGTTGACTCTTGCTTATCTGCTCAGAAGGAAAAGAGAAGAACAGGCATAATCTCAAATGGTAGATGATACAAAAATAATTTGGGTTTGGCGATGGAATATGTTTTTGTACTTGCATTGGAACTTGGGTGTGTCTGGTGTTCTAGAAATTTATAGCATTCCAATCCAACTGAAGAAACTATGCGAGGGGACCTGGGGTGGGGATAGTCACAGTGCACCTAGTTTGTCTCTCCAGTCCTCAGTTCCCCTCCGCCCTACACAATCTACTCCCTGCTGAGATCAGACTGGAGGGCAGAGTCTCTCAGACTGATGTGGCAAACCAGCATAAGTAAAGCTGCCTTGTCTTTCTTTTAAATTTCTATTATGAGGGCTGGGGTGTAGCTCGGTGGTAGAGCTATTGCTTTTTTTTTCTTTTTTTTTATTGGTTGTTCAAAACATTACAAAGCTCTTGACATATCATATTTCATACATTAGATTCAAGTGGGTTATGAACTCCCATTTTTACCCCAAATACAGATTGCAGAATCACATCGGTTACACATCCACATTTTTACATAACGGCATATTAGTGACTGTTGTATTCTGCTACCTTTCCTATCCCCTACTATCCCCCCTCCCCTCCCCTCCCATCTTCTCTCTCAGTGGTAGAGCTATTGCTTGACATGTTTGAGGACTGGGTTCTAACCCCAGTACCAGCCAAAAAAAAAAAAAAAGTCACTTCTAAATCCTATTATGAAACATTTATTCTTTTCCCAAGAATAGAAGAAACTGGTATTCTTATATTAGAAATTGTTAGTATCTTTTTTCTTTCTTTTTTTGTATGTATTTTTGGTGCTAGAAATTGAACCCAAGGTCTTGTACACGCTAGGAATGCACATTCCCTCTGCCTCACACCCCCAGCCTAAGCTACTGTTATTAAATGCTTACTCCGGGGCTAGGCATAAGGTTGAATTCTTTTTTCTTTCTTTTCTTCTTCTTCTTCTTATTCTTTTTTTTTTTTTTTTAATTTTTGGTACTGGAGACTGAATTCAGAAGCAGTTTACCACTGAACTATATCCCCAGATTTTTTTTTTTTTTTTTTTAGTTTTTAATTTTGAGACAGGGTCTTACTCCCTAAATTGCTGAGGCTGGCCTTGAACTTTAAGCCTCCCAAGTTACTGGTATTACGGGTTTGTGCCACCATGCATAGCTTCTTGTTTTATGTGCTGCTGAGGAATGAATCCAGGGCAGTCGAGCTAGGCAAATGCTCTACTACTGAGCTACACCTTCAGCCATGTTAATCATTTCTTAAAGGGATCTTTATTTTCTTCCAGAGACAATGATGATATACTAAGGATATTTAAAGCAAGATTTTTCATGAATGTGTAATAATAAGATGAATGTAAGAAAGACATTGGAAGCTGTATGGAATACCAGATAATAATGAGTGTATTCGAGACCCTGTAGGAAGGTGAAAGTATTCTATTTTAAATTTCATGATGAATGAGAGTAAGTTCTTTTTCATTTATTTGCTTATTCATTAAAAAAAAAAGCCCAAACATTGCTTAATATCTGTTCTATTGCCAGAAACGATTAGTGACTGAATTGAAGATAGGAATTTGCACATGAACAAATAGTGAAAGTTGAAAGTTAAAAGATGTTAAATAAGAATTACATGAGGCCATTGTTTTCGACTAAGCTCCTGTACTAGGCCCCAATAGAACAGGCACAAAATAAAAATGGAATCATTCACACTAAAGTTCCACGTTACCAAACTGAAACTAAGCTGTTTATCTGACCTTCCGAGAAATCAGGACTAGAGAGATAACAGAACATTTCCCAAACAGGCCAGTTTCAATTGCTGTGATAATGAAGTTCCCTCTGCTTTAATCCTTTCACAAGAAGATAACCTGAAGTATCCTGAGGCTAATCAATTAGTTGTTTTTCTATTGTTCTGTCTCTCTGTGCCTACCTTATAAGGAAAATAACTTTGAAATCACCAGTCCATATATATATATATATATATATATATATATATATATATTTTTTTTTTTTTTTTTCTTCCTGACTTGGGGTCTTGCTGTATTGCCCAGCTGGCTTCAAAATCCTGGACTCAAGTGATCCTCCCACCTGAGCCTCCCACCTCAGGGCTGTGACTACAGGAGTGTGTGCCCTACTCCCAATCCATCTTAATTTCTGCTTTCTTCAGACTTTTTCTGCCTATAAAACCAGCCTCTTCTCCATCATTCCTTAGGACACTTATTATATGTTATGAACTGATTCTAGAATGCAAAATAAAGCCGATTAAGCTCTTTAAATTGTTGTAATTTTGACCTTTGAAAAGAGCTTGATGGGCTGGATGTGGTGGTACAGTCTATAATCCTAGTGACTCCCCAGTGACTTGGGAGGCTGAGGCAGGAGGATAACAAGTTCAAGGCCATTTCAGGCAAATTAATAAGACGTTGTCTGAAAATAAATATAAACTGGGGTGGGGATGGAGCTTAGTGGTAGAGCACCCCTGGGTCAACCCCCTAATCATCCAATCATTTATATATAATTATGGAATGAAATGGATAAAGTATTATCTATGTTTTTCCTTTCCTACTTAAGATTGTTCCCTTCAACCATCCTTTTGGGATTCCCTTATCTTCTTTTGTGGTATTAGGGATTGAACCCAGGGCTTTGTGCATGCCAGGCAAGTGCTTTATTAATAAGCAGCATTCCGATCCCTTTTTAAAAACGTTTATTTTTGAAACAGAGTCATGTTGTATTGCTCAGACTGGTCTTGAACTTGAAATCCTCCTTCCTTAGCCTCCCAAGTTGCTGGGATTATAGGTGCACGTCATCACACCGGCTTCCTTTTTGTGTGTGTGTGTGTGTGTGTGTGTGTGTGTATGTGTGTGTGTGGATCCCAAGTTTTCTTATTACTCAACTTGTTTTCTCATTTTGAATGAGTATATCCTTCACTTGCTTCCTATGAATCAATGCAGTCATGTACTACATGATGATGTTTCAGGCAATGACTGACCCTGTATTCAACATGGTCCCATAAATTATAATGAGGGGAGCAGTGCTGAGGTTGTATGTAGGTCAATGTTAAAATACTTGCCTACCATGTGGGAGGCCATGAGTTCAATACTCAGTACCAAAGAAAAATGTGTGTGTGTGTGTGTGTGTGTGTGTGTGTGTAGTGGAGGAGGGGTTGAGGGTGATTTCTATTTTCTAGTGATACCATAGCCATAGTAACAAGGTAACATCACTCACCTGTTTGCCGTGATGCTAGTGTAAATAAACTCATTACATTACCCATCATATAGCCCATAGCACATACGATTCTGTATGGTACATAAAACTTGAACATAATAACAAACAATTATGTTACTAGTTTATGTTTTTACTATACTATACTTTTTATTTTTTTTTTTAATTTTTGGTGATATTGGGAATTGAGGTCAGGAATTTGCACATGCTGGACAAGCGCTCTTTACTACTGAGCTACCTCCCAGCTCTCTCATTATTTTATAGTTATTCTTTGTACTTATAAAAAAAAAAAGTTTACTATAGCCAGGCGAGGTGTTGCACACCTGTATTCCCAGCAGCTCGGGAGGCTGAGGCAGGAGGATCGAGAGTTCAAAGTCAGCTTCAGCAAAAGTAAGGTACAAAGCAACTCAGTGAGACCCACCCTGTCTCTAAATAAAATACAAAATAGGGCTGGGGATGTGGGTCAGTGGTTAAGTGTCCCTGAGTTCAATCCCCAGTAGTCACCCTCCAATAAAAAAAGTTTACTGTAAAAATGCCACATTAAATCTGCAGCAGCCTTATCCATCTTACATTGTGTAAGTACACCCTGTATGCTGATTACAATGGGGGATCCTAACGATGCACAGTACAACATGATTCTACTCTGACACCTTGAGTGCTTGAGAGTATCTTTATTCTACTTCCATGCCTACTTTTTTAAAAAATATTTTTTAGTTGTAAATGGACACAATACCTTTGTTTACTTATTTATTTTTTTAAAATTTTATGTAGTGCAGGGGATCGAACCCAGTGCCTCACACATGCTAGGCAAGTGTTCTACCACAGAGCCACACCTCCAGATCTTCCATGCCTACTTAATGCTTTTCTCACGAATGGATTTCTAGCTTGGGGACCATATTCCTGCAAAATTTTGAGTGTAATTTGTTTTCAAATGATTTTGCTACAAGTCCAGCCTCATGATCATCCTTGATTCTTTATGTGAAATCTATTTTTTCTCTTTGGAAAATTGCAAGATCATTTTGTGTGTTTGTGTGTGAGTGTTCTATAATTTCATAGTGAAATACCTTGATGTGCAGCTATTTTCAAAGCTAGGCATGCAGAGGTGCATTCAAGCAAGAAATTCATGACTTTTGGTTCAGGATAGTTCTTTTAAATTATTTTATAAATGTTTTATGTCAGCCATTCTCTCTCTCTGTCTCTCTCTCTCTGTCTCTCTCTGTCTGTCTGTCTCTCTCTCTCTCTCTCTCTCTCTCTCTGATACTAGGGATTGAACCCAGGTGCACTCTCCCACTGAAATACATCCCCAGCCCTTATTATGATTTTGTAAAATTTGAAACATAGACTTGCTATGTTCCCCATGTTCAAATTCTGACTCCTCCTGTCTCGGTCTCTGGAGTAGCTGGGATTACAGGTACACCACCACATCTGCGTGCTTTTTAGGTCTTGAGCTTTTATTGTTTGGATAATGAAATTGCTGAAACAATCCTCTAATTTGGATCTGGTCACCAACTTTTATATGTCTGGTTTTTGTTCTTCTTTAGTGTATTTCTCCAGTCTTTTCTAGTGTTTTTCATTTCTACTATTTTATTTTTTAATTTCCAAAGTCTCTGTTTTAACTTCTTTTATTTATTTATTTTTGTTGTTAATTTATCTCTGTAAGGATGTCATTGGTATCTTTGGTAAGATTTTTTTCCCATTTCACTGTCTCTGTTTCCTGCATGGTATACTTCCCCCTCTCTGTCTTTTGTGTAAGATGCCTGGGTACACATCTAGGGATTCTTGATTATCTGTTCATCTTTTTTTTTAATATTTATTTTTTAGTTATTGGTGGGCACAACATCTTTGTTGGTATGTGGTGCTGAGGATCGAACCCGGGCCACACGCATGCCAGACGAGCGCGCTACCGCTTGAGCCACATCCCCAGCCCTATCTGTTCATCTTTAAGAGTGGAACCCTGGCTGGGTGAACACCTATAATCCCAGTGACTTGGGAAGCTGAGGAAGGCGGATGACTTGTTTGAGGCCAGTCTGGGCATCTTAGCAAGACTGTCTCAAAATGAAAAGTTAAAAGGGCTGAGGATGTAGTTTAGCATGAAGTGCCCCTGGGTTCAATCTCTTGTACTGGAATGGGGATTGGGTGGAGAGGGGGAGAATGGAATTTGAAAGGAATTTGGAGTCTTTCTTGGCATGAAGTTGGATCTTGCATAAACCAAGAACTTATATGCAATGGTAGGAAAATATGACAAAAAATCATATCCAGCTTTTAAAAATTAGCAAGTACATAATATACTCTTGTTGGTTTACTTTAAAAAAAATTCAATTTTTTTTATTGCTACTGGGATTTGAACCCTAGGGCACTCTACCACTGGAGCTACATCCCCAGCCCTTTAATTTTTTTTTTTTGTTTGTTTGTTTTTAAATTTTGATACAGGGTTTTGCTAAGTTGCTAAGGGCCTTGCTAAGTTTCCAAGGCTGACTTTGAACTTGTGATCCTCCTGCTTCAGCCTCCTGAGCTGCTAGGATTTTAGGTCTGTGCTGCTGCAGGAACCCAGCCATCCCCAGCTCTTTTATTTTTTATTTTGAGACAGGGTTTCACTAAATTGCTCAGGCTGCCCTCCAACTTGCAATTCTTCTGTCTCAGAGTCACTGGGATTCCCAGGCACCCACCACCACACCCTATCCCAGGTTGGTTTGGAGGGGAAAAAAATATTATGGTATTACAACACCTTGCAGACTGAGTCTTATCAGGACTTCACTTTATGTACCCAGTCATCCTTTTGGTATCTTCAGGGTACCACCATGGATTCTCAAACCCACACATGTTCAATTCCTTTCCATAAGAGGTCATAGTATTTATCTATGACTTTGCATATCTTTTTGTATACTGTAAATATCTTTTTGTATACTGTAAATAATCTCCAGATTACTTCTGATGTCTAACACAATGTAAGTACAGTGTAATGGTTGTTGTACTGTATTGTACACCAGTCTGTACACTTTTGGGACAGATGTAATTCCCCTCATCCCCTGAATGATTTTGATGTGCTCTTGTTTGAATCTGTAGATGGAGAACTTGTGGGTGCAGAGTGCTGAATGAACCATCAGTTCTGTTACGTGGGCTTGGTCACATTCTCCAAGGGAAGGAGTTTCCAATTGCTTTCCTGAGGAGTATAATTCTGGATATAGCACTTTGGGAGCTGGGTGGAAGAAGATAACTCTGGGCCTTGATGTTTTATTTTGAGGACCTTCATTTATTCCCTTTATTTCTCGAATGGTCTCTGGCTCTTGATTTGGCTTGGTGTCCTCTGGCCATAGATCTTCTCCTTACTCTCCCCAGAGAGTAAGTCTCAAGTGTTTTCCTGGAGTAGGGTTGGAAGGTGGGGATTTTAATTGCTTCTTAATAACAATTTCAGCCACTTCTCTGGGGTTGTAGTCCTGGTTTCACACATAATTGAACAGTTACTTGATGTAGCCAATTCCAAAAGTTTTGGAAGTTTTATGGTATAATTTGATTAGTTTTTGGCTTTCCCTGATGTTTGCTTTCTGAGATTACCAAATCATTTCCTGCTAATATTTCTGTTCGTCAGTTCCTCACATTTAGTAGTAGTTGTCAAATGTTGGAGAGGATGTAGAGAAAAAGGAACACTTTTGCACTGCTGGTGGGATTGTTAATTAGTCCAACCACTATGTACCAGTATGGAGACTCCTCAACAGGCTAGGTACGGAACCACGGTATGACCCAGCCATAGCACTTCTCAGTATTTATCCTAAAGGATCAAAGTTATCATACTATTGTGATACAGACATACCCATGTTTATAGCAGCACAATTCACAATAACCAAACCATGGAACCAGCTAGGTATCCATCACGGATGAATAGATAAAGAAAATGTGGTATATTACACAATGGAGTTTTGTTCCGCCATAGAGGAGAATGGAATTATGTCATTTGTGGGAAAATGGAAGCAACTAGAGAACATTATGTGAAGCAAAATAAGCCAAACTCAGAAAGTCAAGGGTGGTGTGTTTTCTTTCATATGTAGAAGCAAGAGAGGGAAAAAGGAAAAGAAAAGTGGAGGAGATCTTATGAAAATGTAAGGGAGATCAGTAGATTAGAGGAAAGAGATCGGGGGAAGGAGGTAGGGAGGAAAAGGGGGTAATATTGGGGAATAACATTGATCAAATTATACTGTTATATTATGTACAACTAAAATGCACCAATAAAAAATATGAAAAATCAGTAGTTGTTATTTCCATGTCTTTTTTTTTTTTTTTTTTTTTAAAGATTGAACCCAGGGATGCTTTACCCTGAACAAGAACTCCAGCACTTTTATAATTTTTAATTTTTTTTTTTATGTTTTGGGTATCAGGGATTGAACCCAGGGGCACTTAACCACTGAGCCACATTTCCAGCCCTTTTTATCTTTTATTTTGAGACAGGGTCCCGCTAAGATGCTTAGGGCTTTGATAAATTGCTGGGGCTGGCTTTGAACTTGTGATCTCCTGTCTCAGTCTCCCAATCCACTGGGATTATAGGAGTGCACCACTGCACTAGGCATTACAATTTCTTATTTTGAGACAGGGTCACACTAAACTGTTTAGGTACTCACTAAATTGCTGAGACTGGCTTCAAAGTTGCAATTCTCCTGTCTGAGCCTCCTGAGTTGCTGGGATTATAGGCATGGGCCACTGGGCCTCACCATTTTTGTTGTTCTTTTGGATTTATGCCTAAACAAATCCAATTACTGTAATTGTTGGTGGAATTTGAGATAGTGGAATCCTACCTGTATTGTTAAATTGATATTTAAAATTATTAAGAACAATTATTAATTAGTCATATACACCATGCACTACTTCCCTAGATATACTATAATTATTTTTTAGTACAGAGAATTGAATTTAGGACTTTGGACATGATAGGCAAGTGAGCTACCACTGAGCTACATCTTCAGCCCTTCCCTAGATATTTTATAATGAATATGTTAATATAGAGAGTCTCAAAGGAATATTTGTTCATCCCCATAGAAGTGAGGAAAATAAGGTAATATAAATTAAGTATAAATGAAGTTAATGTATTTATAGTCAGAAGAAATGTACCTGCACATTTGGTTGGTCCAGACTGTTAGATTCTTTAAATTTCCTCTGAGGCATTTCCACTGACAGAGGAGCAATTTGAAAGTGAGTCAGAGCTTCTGTAGGTTAAGCTAGATTCTGCAGATAAAAGGGGGTGTCTTTGAAACAGAAAAAGGAAAATTTCACAAGAGGAGAAGTCTTTGTTTCCAGTGGATGTCAACTTAAATTGTCCTGTCTTTGCCCAGAACTATATCCTCCTGGACAAGGTCGAGGACAGATATATTATGTCTTTTGATGGAAACATCAAAAAGAGAAACCATAGTAATTCAAGATTCAGGGAAAAGCTAGAACCTCACTGACGAGGAGGAATATCATGTTCAACATGAGTACCTCAGTCAGCATGGCCCTGACGGACAGGCAGAAGGACAAAACATGTGGCCAGTGAAAGTCACCGACTGAAGTTATCATGCTTCCGAGTACTGGATCCAAGCTGACAACTATAAACTGAATCTTGCACAGTTTGTCTGTTCTACATTAGTGTTGAAATATTTTAAAAAAGAGTTTTATTTTATAAATGTTGTTGTTTACTTTAGACATCCATGTTTCCAGGCTCTGTTCAAAAGCAGGCAGTGTATCCATATTGTGTCTGCCTTTCCCCATTCGGCAATGGCTGGAGCTGAGAAGGCAGAGCATGCCTTCTGGGTTCCACAGTCCCCTCCACTCCTCCTGCCTCTCATTTTCATCACCCATCTGGCCTACACATGCCCTGAATTTGCAATCCATCTCTAGTGGATGGGAACCTTGGACACCATCTTTGTTGGAGGCAGGCAGCCAAAGAGAAAGAACAATCTTCAAATTTATTTGCAGAGGTAGCAGAGGAAGGGACCTCAGTCTTGTACCCCTGGATTTCATCTCTCCTGGAGGAGTTGACCAATGGACCATTTCAAGAGACCTTTTGGCAAATATGGAATCAGAACACGGAAGTGGTTGATGAGAACCAAAAGCATAGTGGCATTCCCTGAGGTCAGTTCAGATTATGTTTGTCTAAAGAGGACTCCACATTATGTCGTCCTGTCAGGGACATATATATCTATTTCTTTTATATAGTAATACCTAAGCTATGATCAAGGCTTGCTTTGGCCGGAAAGAAACTTTACCCTTAGATCATAACACTAATGATAATGACAATAGCAACAATGCATCATTCAAGGACATTTCTGGTGCCTTCAGCTAGCATATGTATTATATCAAGGAATCTTCACAAAACTTTTAAAAGTGTTACTTCTTCCTATTTTTTAGATTTAAGGAATCTAAGAGTTAAGTAATTTATCCTAACTCAGTGATAATTAGTGAGAGTCACAATTCGAATATAGATCTGATTCCAAAGCCCACAATTTTTACCAAAATTCTGAATTTGCATATCGTAGCTTTGATCCCAAGTTGTCAACTCTTGGTTGCAGTGATGGACATCCACTTTAACTTAAGCAACAGAAGCAAATGTAATCAAGTTGAAAGGGCAAGAGTCTCACCGACTTCAGCAATGACCAGGGCTGGGGACGGGAGTGACATTGGGATCTCTATTTGTCTGCTTTGTCTCTGCTTGTCCCCAAGGCTGTTCCATTCTCTTTCATAGCAGCCTGGTTCTCTCCATGGGGAAGGAAGTGAGGAAGAGGATGACATATCTGAGGGCAGCCCTTCATTTAGTGACTTGGGAAGTAAGAGATTCTTCTCGGCCACTCCAGCAGAGAAATCCTGAGAAGATTCCCAGTAGCTAGTTCTGTTTGGTTCCTGTGTCCATTCCTGAATTATTCCATCTCTATAACCATGAAGAGATGAGATTCCATAATGAGTCCTGCTCACGAAGCCCCACTGTGAGGAGCTGGAGTGCTTGTTAAGTGCTTGTTAACAAAAGGAGGAGGGGGAAAGAGTGACTGATAAAGAAAAAAGCAATAGCTCCCATACTTCCATTGATAACGATTTATTTATTTATTGATGTATTTACTGGTACTGAGAGTTGAATCCAGGGGTCCTTTATCACAGAGCTGCATCTCCAGCCATGTTTATATTTTATTTTGAGACAGCATCTTGCTAGGTTGCTTTGGCCCTTGCTAATTTGCTGAGGCTGGCTTCACAATTTGGACCCTCCTGCCTCAGTCTCCTGAGCTGTGGGGATTATAGGCCATTCTCTACAGCACCTGGTAGGTTTATATTTTTTTAGAAACATAATTCTGGATAAACATTTTTTAGAAACATACTTTTGGCTATGATGAGACTGTATTGGGGAGCAGGGAAGTGAATGGCAGGAAAACTGATTAGGAACCTTGTGGTAATACCAACAAGAACTCATGGTGGCTTGGAGGAAAACAGCAAAAAGTTGGAGAGAAGTGATTTGAGAAATGGTGAAGGAATATTAAAAACTGGTGATTGACAAGAGAGAGGGCTGAGCAATGGGAAGAGAGAAGGGCTGGGATCATCCTCCATCTAGGTTTCTGTTTCAAGAAACTGGATGGGTGATGATACCATTTACTGGAAGAAAGAACAGGGTTGGCTGAGGGAGATCCTTAGCTCAGTTTTAGACATGTTGAGATCGGAAGTTAATAGTTATTTTTACATGTGCACGCAAGAGCTGTCTCAAATCAAGCAATGCACAAATCCCGCTGATTCTTTCCTTGCTTTTTTTTTTTCATATTTGTTCTTTCTTGTCTATTTTTTTTTCCTGAATCATAGTTTCATTATTGTTGTTATTTTTGCATTGCTTGGGATTGAATCCAGGGCCTTGCCCATACTAGGTAAGTGTGTACTACCGAGCTACACCCTCAGCCCCCATTTTGAAGCTTTAATGAGTTTACTTATGCATTCAGCTCTTCACCCATTGGGCATCACCAGATAGAAAGTATTTCTGTTCCACTGGTGTTGGGTGGGTGGGAACAATGCAGAGTTCTCAGAAGCAAGGCAAAGAAAATAGATTCGATTGGTCCAAGTGGAAAGTCCCTAGTTAGAGGTTAGTTGGTGGTTTCTTGTTGGTTAAATGAAACTTGTTCCTTTTACTGTTTACACATAAATTGGGTTTTGGTTTGTTTACATAGGAGCCTGAGGTACTGGAACCATCTCAGCCTAATGACCTCCCAATTGAACTTTTTTTTTTTTTTTTCAAAGTTTACATTTCCATCACCTCACATCTGGGAAGTTGCATACGTTTTTCTTTCCTTCCTCCTTCCTTCTTTCCTCTCATTCTTTCTTCATTGAGGGACTAGGATTGAACCCAGAGTCATTCTATCACTGAGCAACATTCCCAGCCGCCCCACCCCCATCATTAAATCTTTTTTTTTTTTTTTTTTTTGAGATGGTTTCTTGCTAAATTTCCCAGGCTGGCCTCAAACTTGTGATCCTCCTGCCTCAGCCTCCTGAGTAGCTGGAATTACAGGTGTTCGCCACAACAACTACCTTGAATATCTTCTAATATTCACATTGTAGAGGGTTCTAGTGTTAATCATCTCAACGTTCAGTTCCTTCCTATGGCTGACATCATATGTCAAAGATGCATACAAATCAACTCCTAGTTCTTCCAACTATGTCCCACCTCCTCCAAGACATTGTCTGTTGGGTCACACCAGAACTGAAAGGGCCACATTCTCCCTCCTGTGTCTGCAGCTGTGCTCATACTGTTACCTCTTCTTGCTTCTTTTGACCCACTGGACCCTTCATTTTCCTTTTTTTGCGGTGCTAGGGATAAACCCAGGGCCTTGTGCATGCTTGACACACGCTCTCTACCCCTGAGCGACTCCCACCGCGCCACCCTCTGAACTGGGTGTCCCAGGCCTGCATCTTCTCTAGAGGCTGGGGATTCTCTCCACTCCAGCTCAGTCTGAGCTCCCCCTTCTCTGAAAGTCCATAAATTGCTGTCTCTGTCCCTCCCATTGGTGTTTATCCCCATATCACATTATTCTTCAATTTCTTGTTTATTTGAACTCTCTCTATAGAATTCAGAACAAAGACCAGGTTGCAAGCTACGTTCTTCTTCTCCAAAGAACCTAGCTGGGTGCAGGGACACACACCTGTAGTGGCAGAGACTCAGGAGGCTGAGGCAGGAGGATCCCAAGTTTGAGGTCCTAAGACCTTGTTTCAAAATAAAACTTAAAAAAGAACTGGAGATTTAGCTCAGTGGTAGAGTGTCCTCAGTACCAAAAAAAAAAAAAAAAAAAAAAAAAAAAGGGTTAAAACCTAGCATACTTCCATGTACAATGTAGGCACTCAATAAGCATTTGTTGACTTGAAACATTAAGTTACTTTTTTCCCTCCACTAGCCTTATCTCTGCCTAAGTAAATGAGGTCGATATGTGAAAACTGTTGAGATTAAACACGGAAAGTGGAAGAATAAATAGAATACAGAGGAGGTTTTAATGAAACTTTATGATACAGTATTAAAAAATCTTAATTATTACATCTGTTCTTTTAAACTTTTAAAGTATTCAAATTTTCAATTGCATGGCATTTGGATGTATTTTTAACTGCTAAAGACATACTGGTGCTAAAATGTATAACAATTTAAAAAAATATTTTGCAACAAAAATAAATTCTTTTTAATTCAAAGGTATATATATATATATATATATATATATATATATATATATATATTTATAATTATTATTTTCTTCAAATGACTTTATAGCAAAACGCATTAAGCTTTAACCTATTTTGACTCCAAATTGACTTTGGATAGGAAAAAAAAAACACCTCATTTTTTTTAAAGGAACAATAAAAAATAAATAAAATACCTAGATCAAGTTTGTTGGCATAGATAGTGATAGATTTAGTTATAAGTCTAATCCTTCAATAAAATAAACTTCAACTTAGAAATTATGAAGACATGCACTAATAAAAAAATAAAAAGAAACTGTGATTCAGTATGAACTTTTCCATAAAATAAGCTCTGCTATTTTTATTACAGAATTAGAGAGGTCAACATAAAGTATATTTAAGTCAACAGAAACTGTTCCAGTTTAATCTTCATGAGTTTAATCTTCATGGTCACTGACACACAATATAATCTTGTTTCTCTCAGGATTTTATTCGTTAAGTAACTAAGTGACTCACAAGCTCAGAAAATATTTTCTGGTACAGGTAAGTCTGAGCTTAGCATGAAATATTCTGCATATTTCTTCTCCTCTTCAGATGAGTATTTCAAAAATAACAGCTCCTTCCTGGAAGGTATAATTGGCTTTGGGTTAGGAATGTCTACAAATTATTGTCTTTTTGTGGAATGTATTTTAGGACAAGCTAGAATATAATTTTTCCTTTTTCCATCCATCAAAATCCTACCAACGTTTTAGGATTTAATCCGAATGCCACCTCTTGTATACAACTTTGCCTTATTTTTAGATATAATTAATCCCCACTGCACCTTATTTTGGGGAGGAGTAATATCTCTTTTAGTGTTTATGTCAATTTGTCAAAGTCCATAGTTGATTCCAATTGACCAAACTGTATTTTGGTTACACCCCAAAAAGTTATAAGCTCCTTATGGAAACCATAAATTATTCAGCTTTGTATCTCCCTTTGTTTCTGAACACTGTACTTTGCAGGTGGGTAGTAAGTGATCAGTGAGTGAATATATTTGATTTTAAACTTAAAAAAAAGTTTTATCAAAAAATGTTTTAATTCTGATTAAAAATGAAATGCTATAGAAGGTTTACACTGCAAAATAATAGCTTCTTTCCTCCACTTTATCAACCACTAATCTTGTTCATTAGAGGGAACTACATTTAATTCTTAAAGTTTTTTTTTTCCATTACTTTTTTTTTTTTTGGTACCAGGTATTGAACCCAGGGATGTGTAACCACTAAGACACATGCCCAGTCCTTTTAATTTTTTTTTTGCCTTTTTTATTTTTTTATTTTGAGACAGGGTCTTGTTAAGTTGCTTAGGGTCTCACTAAGTTGCTGAGGTTGTCTTTGAACTTGTGGTCCTCTTGCCACAGCCTCCCTGTTCAGTGGAATTACAGGCATGTGCCAAGGCACCCAGCTACGTATTTCTTTTTTATTTTAGATATTTTCTATTGATTTCTTATTATGGGAGATGCCTGTTATGAGACAAGACATTTTTTTGGGGGGAGGAGTACTGGGGATTGAACTCAGGGGCACTCAACCACTGAGCAACATCCCCAGCCCTATTTTGTATTTTACTTAGAGACAGGGTCTCACTGGGTTGCTTACTCACTCTTGCTGGGGCTGGCTTTGAACTTGTGATCCCAGATGTGCACCACTGCACCCAGGGAGACAGGACATTTTTTATTTTTATTTTTTGCAGGGCTGGGTATGAAACCCAGGGCCTTGTGCATGCAGTGCAACTGCTCTACCACTGAACTACATCCCCAGCCCTGAGACACAGAATTTTTCTAACTTACATCTTTATCTCATGATTCAGTCACTTTTATTTCCCAACAACTCCATCTACTTCCTGGTTAAAAAAAAAAAAATCCTTGAATACCTTCTAGGAGTCTTCTGCCCTGCTGCAGTCCCCAAGGCTGTTCCACAGCTGGTATTTGGGACTTCTTTGTTCTACTTAGTTGAGTTGGCAGTTTTCTAAACTCCATATCGTTTTCCTTTTGGTTTTTCATCCACATTCTGTTGAAATACATTCTTAGGAAACATCCTCATAAAGGATGTATGGGAAGGAAATGTTCTTAGTTCTCCTTCATTTATATTTGTTTTATTATTTTGTTGGATAAAACATTCTGCATCAATATCAGCTTTCCTTAGAACACTGACCATGATGGTCCCACTGTCTCCTGGTGTCCATTCTTGCTAGAGATGTCTTTGACCAGGGTGACACTCAATCCTCTGTAGGAGGAAAATCTTGGTAATATTTTTCAATCCTCTCTATACCCTTAGGGTTTAGAAATTTCCTGATAATATGATTAGTGAAGATATTTTTAATTCATTTGCTGGGGCTGGGTGCAGTGTAAGTCCCAGTGATTTAGGAGGTAGACACAGGAGGATTGTAAGTTTGCGGTCAGCCTCCATAACTTAGTGAGACCCTGTCTTAATATAAAAAAATAAAAAGGAATGGGGATGTAGTTCAGTGGTAAAGCACTCACTAACTGAGTACTTTAAAGTCCTTTCAATCTAGAAGTCCTAGTTGCTTGGTTTTGGTTCTCAAACTTCACTGAGATATAATTTACATACCTTACAGTTCACCCATTTAAAGTGTACAAGTAAAAGAATGAAGTGTGCAATTCAGTGGATTTTAATGTACTCACAGAGATGTGCAGCCATCCACTATAGAATTTTAGGAGATTTACCTTAACCAGGTGTGGTAGTGCATGCCAATAATCACTCCGACTAAGGGTGCTGAGGCAGGAGGACCACAAGTTCCAGGTTGACCTCAGCAATTTAGTGAGATCCTGTTCCAAAATAAGAAGAAAAAAGGGCTGAGGATGTAGCAATGTAGAGAAGCCCTTGGGTTCATTCCTCAGTTAAAAACAAAAATTACTTTAAAAGAATCCTGGACCTGAACAGTTAATCCTGCCCCCCACCCCAGCTCCTGACACACCCTATCAATCATGAGACAAGTGAGGTAATATCTCCATTGACTCAGAATAAACATGTTAGATCCTTCTGTCATAGAGACAAAATGGAATTATAAGGTTGAACAGTCAGCCCCTGCATCAAAACATCTCTTAGAGAAGCCATTTCGGCCACATCAGTTGAAAATAGATTTCCAGACTATTTTTTTTTTTAGTCATAAAAAGTCATAAAGTCCTGATATAGGCTACATGAAAGAAATAGACCCAAATCCAGGTATGATGGTGCATGTCTGTAATCCCAGGCACTCAAGGGGCTGATGTAGGAGGATTGCAAGTTTGAAGCCAGCCTCAACAAATTATCAAGACCCTGTCTCAAAACAAAAAATGAAAAAAGGGCTGGGGATGTGGTTTAGGATTTGAGCATCCCTGGGTTCACTCCCAGGTATATATGAATGAATGAATGAATAAAACAAAACCACCACAACAGAAACCCCCCACAGTAGAAAATGGACCTCATGCAGAAAGTATCATGACAGCAATATGGACTACCTCAACATCTAACAGCTTCTACTGTGTTTTAGGCTTTCCTTTTGTACCAAGAAGAGGGCAACAGAAATCTTAAGGTCACTTTTTTCCCTTTGGCACTGAGGATTGAACCCAGGACTTGTGCATGCTGAGCAAGCACTTTACAACTGTATTTTTTATTTCTAAGAAAAGATGTTTTTGGTACTGGGATTTAGACCCAAGGACATTCAGCCACTGAGCCACATCCCCAACCCTTTTTTTTTTTTTATGTTTTATTTAGAGACAGGATTCTACCGAGTTGCTTAGGACCTTGCTAAATTGCTGAATCTGGCTTTGAACTTGAAATTCTCCCGCTTTAGCCTCCCAAGCCACTGGGATTACAGGCATGCGCCTGGCTCCTTACATCTAAACTGCACCCTGACCCTCACTTTTTTTTTTTTGCATGGAGTTTATTAATAATTCATTCAAGTCACTTCTCTTTGTTTGTCAAGAAGAACGTATTGCCAGGTTATTACTTGGTAGGGGGATGCCCTGGTATTATACTATGAACCCATCATTACTGAGAAACATTAAATAAAACAGGTTTCCTATATTTGCATATTAAAGTAAGTCATGTAAAACATTATCAGGTTGGACTCCATTTTCACCCACAGAGGGATGCCAGCCTGTCTCCTAATGATGCTTGCTACTCCCCCTTTTGCTGGGAGGATGTGCTACTTTAAGGAATTGATGGATAGTCAGTAGTACTTTGTATCATTTCCCATGGAGGGAAGAAATAGTGTTGCTCTCAAATTTGCCCACTGATTCCTCCATAAGGTCTTATGGCTAGAACAACAGACAGGAGCACCGATCTCCACCCAGTAATCCCCAAGGAAGTTTCTCTTAGGAGTCGGTCAAGCCAGGTTATTTGGTAGGGGGATGCCCAATACTTGCTTGGCACTCTCTTTGGTGGGGTGTGCACACTAGGGATTTTTCAGTGAATGGGTAAATGGGTCTGACAAATGCTTCCTTCCTTCTAAAGTCGAGTGCAGTTTCTGTAGGGAAACCCCATGTTTCTACGTGTGGTCTTGAACGAAACTTCATTATTCATATTGATTTCCTCATTGGCAAATAAAGATACCTTTTGTGGCTTGATCAAATAGTCACAGTGGCCTGATTAAACAAGGAACCTCAGAAAGCGAGTGTTCCATCTGGCCTCATTTGTCAACACTGCCATATTCATGGGTGGGACCCACACGCACGTGCATTTGCACAATCACAGGCGCACACACAGTTACTCTTGTGAGGCCTCATTTCTCTGCCAGCCTTCGTATCTATCATTGCATTCCCGACTCTCTGTGATTTAAATTGATAATAAGTTACAGGCTTAAAATGATATGTTATGCAATGATCATGATGCATAGGCATATTTCCATCATCCAAGTGGGCTTCTTTTAATAAGAGAATTGAGGGACTGGAAGGATATAGATTTGTGGGTCTGAACTGTGGGAGAATAATCCACCCCTCTGTGTGCTGCAGGTTGAGTGGCACATGGCATTGGTTGTGTAGTTTTCTCCAGCGAATCTCATTTCCTTTTTCCTACATGGTGCTGGTTTGATGTTGCTGGTGTTCAATGTTTAAGCAGACTTAAAATTTAAGCTATAGTCACCTCCCAGGAGCACCCATCTGAGCCAGGATTTTTACATATGCGAGTCTACCCAGAGGTTTGGAAGAGAAATAAAACTGGAGTGTGATATCGCAAGCCTCCAGTGTGTCCTAGAGAACAGGATTCTTAGCAATCTTACTCTTCCAACTTCTTCTGTTATTCTTTGCATGGTCCTTTTTAATAATCTCCTTCCTTTTCTTTTCCTTCAAATCACTGCTATGGTGGCTCATAAAAGTATTTCAACTTCAAGAAATAAAGGCATTTTATAATGTCTAGTAGTGCCTACAGGTGATGTCCTAGTTGTGAATTTTGAGATCAGATCATCTCTGCTTTTCAAACCTGTGTGTGTGTGTGTGTGTGTGTGTGTGTGTGTGTTGTTCATTTATTTTTTTCATTTATTTTTGTTGTCTAGGCATTCTGTGTTGAAAAAGGGTTCCAGGGTAGGATGGATTCTTAGGCTGCCTTCTGTGGGGTGTCTAGTAACTATTGCATCTCAGAGATCCGAGGTTGTGAAAATTGAAATGATTGATCTTATGAACTGGTTAGGAACAAAGATGGCAAGATTCTTAAAATATGTATTTTTTCGTGAAAAAAATCTTAAGGCCCCTGGGGTAAATTCGGTTCCATGATTCCGCACGTCCGCCTCTCCCTGGAGCTAACTGCTGCCATGGTATCTCTATTGAAGTCCTTGGAGAACATACAGAACCTGTTGATAGTTCGTATTATATCACACTGTAACTTGGGTGCTTGGCAGGGAAGCATACTTCTTTCTTTAGGAAAAAAAAAATTAATATTTACTTGATTCCCTGATAAAAAGAAGACTACAAAAGAATATTGCAAAACCTTGAAGGCTTGGCAGGCTTTCCCATGTGGGTGGAAAAAATGTTGCTCTGAAGCCAAACTGGAATTGCTCATGAAATATATAACATAAAAAATACATTAGGAAAAGAACATTGATTTCCCCCAAAATACATATGTAAATGTATTAAACAACAAAGTTTATGGACTTTACCGGCATGTATTATATAAATACCATGATGAAATCATAATGTTATGAAAATGACAGACGTCTGATATTAAAGATCATCAGGATCTCTTTATTATGCCGATTTTAACCTTTATCAGATTCCCACTGTGTTTGAATCTGTGTCTATTTGGTGTTGATATGTTTATGTCTTGATCCTACCTACATCCCACCTGAAATCTTGTTTTATACGTCTGAGCACAAATAGCCCTGATCTCCTGCTTCTCAGACGGGAAAGATGCTTTAAACTGGGAGATGTGTCAGACCAGTCTTTATTCTTTTTTAGTGGGGTGCGTACTAGGGATTGAACTTAGAGGTGCTCAACCACTGAACCACATTCCCAGCCTTGTTTTGTATTTTATGTAGAGACAGGGTGGGTCTCACTGAATTACCTAATGCCTCGCTTTTGCCGAGGCTGGCTTTGAACTTGAGATCCTCCTGTCTCAGCCTCCCGAGTGGCTGGGATTACAGGTGTGTGCCACCAAGCCTGGCCCAATCTTTATTCTTACTGGGCTCACTACAACTTAAGTATTGGGATGGCCCAAGTGCAAACTATCATTTCTCCCCTAGTTCTAACTTTTCTCTTTGAACTCGTGTTCTTATCTGATTTCCATATGCCCCCTCTTCACTGAACCCTAGACACCCATGAAATCTTCAGCTTTGTAATGTTTTCCCCCTTTGAGCTTAATAAATATAGTGGGGCAAGTGAGGGTAAGGAGAACCATCCAAGGTTGGTTTGTTGAACAAAATATTGAGTGTTTTGGATTGATGGTTATTTTTGGTTGTGTTTATCTTTTGGTTGAGGGGACATGTATTAAAATGTGTTTTCCAAGCATCCTTCCCCAGCTATCCATCACTTTCTACCTTTGGAGATCTGTTCTTTCTACAGAGCACTGACAACACAGCCCTGTGGTTTCAGGAATTTTCTAGGAAGGAAAGATGGCCAATGTACGTTTCCATTTTCCCCCCATCTTACAGATCCCGGGACTGGTCATATTAATGGTGCTTCTTTGTTAGATGGCATATAGTCAATTTCCCTGAAATTAGAGGAACTATTTCTTGCTACATAAGGGAGTGAATGTCATACAGCTGGTTGGGGATTATTCCAAACAAAGGGTATACTATAGCTGAGCAGGAAGAGTGGGAGAAATGGATGAGTAGTCATTAATGAGTAATCAATGAAGCGTTTATTGAGTCTTTCCTGTATTCCCAAAAGTGAAATAGGCAGTGTGAGAATCAATAATGTACCTGACATGGTATTTTGCTGAAAAGGAACTTGTAATCTTGTTGGACTGTATGTATTTTGCGTTTTAGATGAAAGCACTACCTTCTTTAGCACTGATACATGTGCAGAAAGAGCTCCGCGGAGGGAGGTGCCCTGATGCACAGAGAAACAAGAACAAACCAAAGGAGGCTTAACATGGATGGGAGAATTTTAGGTGGACTTTGCTGGCCAGAGACACGAGCCCAAGTGTGCACATTTGTAGTTCATTAAGGAGAAGAGCCCTGACATGTAGGGGTATTTATGGAAAATAAATCTGGGCAGACAACTTGAATCTGGATGTAAACTGAAGCTTATAATGGGTTCCTAATGAAAGTGGTGTTTCGGGAAGATGGATCTGTCAGCAGGGGATAGGGTGGAATAAAACAGGGAGATGCTGCCAGTGGACTTGTTGGAAGCCTATTTATTAAAAAAACAAAAATAAGGGGCTGGGGTTATGGCTCAGTGGTAGAGCGCTTGCCTTGCACATGAAAGGCCGTGGGTTTGATCCTCAGCACCACATATAAATAAAATAAAGTTATTGTGTCCAACTACAACTACAAAAAATAAATATAAAAAAAAGAACAAAAGCCAAACTATTGAGCTGAAATTCACATAATATGAAATCACCCTTTTTGAAGTGAACAATTTAGTGTCGTTTAGTACATTCACAATGTTGTACAACTATCACCCTTATCTAGTTCCAAAATATTTCCATCATTCCAAAGTAAAACCTCTCCTCATGAAAAACAGTTTCTTCCCATTCTCCTCTTTCCAGCCTCTGGCTACCACCCAACTGCATTTGGTCTCTATAGATTCATTGATTCTGGATGTTTCATATAATTTGTGGTCTTCTCTGTCTTGCTTTTTTTCTTTGGATACCAGGGATTGAAGCCAGGGGTGCTTTGCCGTTAAGCCACATCCCCAGCCCTTTTTAATTTTTTTTTTTTTAATATCCTTTTTAATTTTTTTAAGACAGGGTCTCACTAAGTTGTTGAGGCTGGTCTTGAACTTGTGAATCTCCTGCCTCAGCCTCCTGAGTTGCTAGGATCACACATGTGTGCCACCCTTGATGGATTTGGGTCCGTATTTCTTTCATGTAGCATGGGTCTGGACTTCACAGCTTTTTATGACTGAAAAATAGTCTGGAAATCTATTTTTGACTGATGTGGAGGCAGGTGGCCGAAATGGCTTCTCTAAGCAGAGTTTTGATGCAGGGGCTGACTGTTCAGCTTTATAATCCCATTTTGTCTCTATGACAGAAGGATCTAACATGTTTATTCTGAGTCAATGGAGATATTACCTCATTTACCTCACTGATAGAAATAGAATAGTTGAAAGGAGATTAATTTAAGCTCTGTTCGTGAGGGTAAGAGAAATTAGCCAGTAGAGCTATTCTACAAAGATCTGAAAATTCAGGAAAGTGTTGATATTCAGGTTTAGAGTAAGAAAAAAAAAAGGTCATTCCTTAAATTTAAACTGATAGAAGCAGATTGAAAAGCATCCTGGGCTTGGGAACTAATTGACTCTTCCACAGAATGTCAAGTGTAAATTTTATTTTGGCCAAGTGTTTTGCTGTGTCTGTAGTGGGACAAAGTTGAGAACTGGAGACAGGATTTAAGGAGACCAGGAGATCTGCTGAGGAAGTGTCTCCCAGGCATGTCCCAGCTCTTTTTGTCTGTGAGACTGGATGAGGGTGACAAGCTCAACAGGCATCGGGTTTGATGCCAAACCCTCAGGGATTGAGAGTTAGGTGCAGTGGTGCAAAAACCATAAGACTTTTTTTTTTTTTTTTTTTTTTTCTGTTATTGTCACTGGGATTGAACCAAGAGGTGCTTTTACCACTGAGCTCCCCCCTCTGCCCTTCTATTTTTTGAGACAGGATCCTGCTGACTTGCCCAGGCTGGCCTTGAACTTGGAATTCTCCTGCCTCAGCCTCCTGATTTGATAGGATTACAGGTGTGCACCCCCCTGTCCAGCAAAGATGGTAAGATTGTTTTTGAATCAGATAGACCAAGGTTCAAATTTGGACCCTACGGCTTACTATCTGAATGTGCTGGGACACATTCTTTAACTTTTCTGAGCCAACGGAGGGACTAAATGAGATAACATGTTACTTAGGCAGGAAAGTACACACACACTTCATGGAGGACTTGGACATGTCTATTTTGGGGAGGGTGAGGCCAGCAGAGAAAGTGTTGAAAACTCTGTAGCGATCACATATTAGGGAAGATGAATTGCTGAACTTTGGAAAGAAAGTGAATACAATGTCATTTATCGATGATTTAATTGTTCTTATTCACTACTTACTTTGTCTTGTTCCTGAAAGGATTTATGCAGATGTTCACAAAGATGCCCATCATCAAAAAGATAATTTTATGAAAATACATCTGTTATGAGATTTAAAAATAGGTAGAAATTAGGTTTAAGAAAGTCAGAGTTGAGGTTGTTCCATAAACACGACATGCCAGAATTTTACACCCTTGCAGGACCCAGGCTATACATTTGGCTTGAAATCTTCAATATTGTCTTGTTTTAGTCAGCTTTATCACTGCTGTGACTAAAAGACCCGACCAGAACAATTGTAGAGAAGGAAAAGTTTATTTGGGGGTTCATGGGTTTAAAGATCTCCGTCCACAGACAATAGTTCCACTCCTTGGGACTCAAGATGAGGCAGAACATCGTGGTAGAAGAGTGTGGTGGAGGGAAGTGGTTCACATGATGATCAGGAAGCAGAGAGAGAGAGACTCTACTCGCCACATACAAAATATGTACTCAAAAGCCACACCACCAGTGCCCACCTCCTCCAGGCACAGCCCACCTGCCTCCAGTTATCACCCAGTTAATCCCATCAGGTGATCAATTCACTGATTGGGTTAAGACTCTCACAGCCCAAACATTTCTCCTCTGACCCTTCATGCATTGTCTCCCATGTGAGCTTTGGGGGACCCTCGCATCCAAACCATCACACTTTCAAAGGCGGAAGGAGGAACTTGCCGGGAGGCTGGCATGGTGGTCAGCTGCAGTATTAAATGGTCTTTCTCTGATGGACTTCCCACCTTATTGCTGCTTCTTCTGCTCTCACATCTGCTAACAGCTCAGGAATGCTGTCCTGAGTTTGTGCTTAAGTAGGTAAGGACTTTGTACAACTTTTATTCTGTTCCTCTATAAACTTTGCATCTCACTAAGTGGTTTTGGTAACCCACATCTTGATGCCATCTGAGGAGCCCTGGAGAAAGGTGGATGTGCTTGGCTTAGTGAAGGACAGCGGAGACCAGGTAGTTCCTTCCCAGGATGGAATGGTTCTCAGAGGGGATCTGGGAGGGCACCAAAGGAGGAGACTGGATAACTCAGCACCTTCTAGGTTATGTCTTTAGCTCAGCATCAGTTGCAGTAAATTACCAGAATTTATATATAAATATAAATGTGTGTTGATATTTTTAAAAAAACTAATTGCCAGGATTTATATATACATAAATATGAGGGCATATACATAAAAAAATAAATATAGACATAGCCTACTTACTTATTTATTTTCTCTCCCCCCTCCGGCTTTATTGAGGTATACTTGATAACTAAAAATTATATATATTTGCTTGGCATGGCAGTGCACCCCTGTATTCCCAGCTACTCAGGAGGCTGAGGCAGGAGTACTGCAAGTTTGAGGCCAGCCTCAACAAATTAGGGAGACTCTGTTGCAAAATAAAATTTGAAAAAGGGGTGGGTCTGGAGCTCAGTAGTATAGCACTCTGTTTAGCATGTGTGAACTGGATTCAATTCCCATTAATAGAAAAAATTGTATATGTTTCAAGGTTTACAATGTGATGTTTTGATATGGGTATATATTATGAGATTATTACCACAATCAACCTAATTAACATAGTAATCACTTCACATCATTTTTTTTTTGAGGTGGTGGTAAGAAGAATGTGATATCAACTCTCTCAAGAGTGTTTTGAGTGTATAATACAATATTATTAACTATAGTCACCATGTTGCACAATAGATCTCCAAATCTTATTCATCCTGAGTAACTGAATCTATATTTAATATAAATTCTTTTTTTAAGAGAAAGAGAGAGAGAAAGGGAGAATTTTAATATTTATTTTTTAGTTTTCGGCGAACACAACATCTTTGTTTGTATGTGGTGCTGAGGATCGAACCTGGGCCGCACGCATGCCAGGCGAGCGCACTACCGCTTGAGCCACATCCCCAGCCCTAATATAAATTCTTTAAAAAATATATATCTATTGCCAGGCATGGTAGCACATGCTTTAATCCCAGTGACTTAGAGGCTGAGATAGGAGGATCACAAATCTGAGGCAAGCCTCTGCAACTTAGTTAGGCCCTAAACAACTTAGGGAGACCCTGTCTCAAAATAAAAAATTAAAAGGGTTGGGGATGTGGCTCATGGGTAAAGTGCCCCTTGGTTCAATTCACCAGTCCTAAAAGAAAAAAAAAAAGATATTTCTAAGACAAATATACATTGATTATCTGATCTTGTCAATTACATCATAGTCCTATTATCATACAAGGGGTAGTTCTCTTAGAGTTGTAGCTAATCCCAGTGGCTCTGGAGGCTGAGACATGAGGATCTCGAGTTCAAAGTCAGCCTCAGCAATGGTGAGGCACTGAACAACTCAGTGAGACCCTGTCTTTATAAATAAAATAGAGAATAGTTGTGGGGATGTAGCTCAGTGGTTGAGTGCCCCTGAGTTCAATCCCCCATACCAAAAAAAAAAAAAAAAGATAAGATAGTCAACATCAACTAACAAAAATTCAGCCCTGTGTCTGTGCAACTTTTTAACTTTTTAAGTATTTCAGGATACCCATATTCTACATTTATGATTCTTACAAAAACACTGACGGGCAGAGCTGGTATCATTATCACATTCCCATCATGACTGAAGAAAGGTCTTCTGAGTGTTTAATTTAGTCCTCGGTTCCTATTTCCGGGAAGGGCCCAGGTAAGGTCAGAACTTTGCACTCTGCTTTTCTCATGAAATTAGAGAAACTTATGGTATATGAGATTGGATCTTGGGAAAGAAAAAAAAATGGTGACAGGTGAATACAATCTGTAGTTGAGTTAATAATCACATACCAATGTTGGTTCTGAGTTCTAACAAATGTACTTCTTGGTGATGAATCCGGAAACGGGAATAGTGGGAGAAACCCAAACAGTTGTTATTTTAGGAATACCTACTCTCTAAAAGAGGAATTTTAGGAAGAGATCCTGAATAAGTGGTGAGAGAATTACGAAGAAGAGGCTAGGAAGAAACCACCTAAAACATAACATGAGAAGCCACTTAAGACAAGGCAACACGTCAGACTCATTGTTCCTGAGTCTACAACTAAACCCCTTCCTTTCTCTTCACACCTGTTCTTCCATTGAAGTTCCCTAGCTCTATGAATCTCCCCTCCCCCAAAGGTGCTAGGTTAGGAGCAGGAAACCTCCCCAACCCTGAGCCTGCCGTCCAATCAGCCTGCAGAGCGGTGGACCCCATCCACCCAGGATCTGCTATGTCTATTCCCAAATTAGGGTCCCCAGCATTTCTCACCCTTGTTCCTGCAATAGTCTCTAATCTGGTCTCTCTGGTTGCTATCTTGCCCTCCACCTTTCCTTCTAGGATCATTTTTACCTCTTTCCCTTTTTATTCTTGGAATTTCTAAAAATAGAGAAAACTCTAAGAGGCCAATAATCATCCATATTTTAATCACCCAGAATAACCACTGTTGATATATTATTTATTTGCTGCTATTTGTCTTCTTCTTCTTTTTTTTTTTTTTTGTATTGGGGATTGAACCCAGAGGCACCACTGAGTCATAACCCAGCAGCCCTTTTTATTTTTTATTTTGAGACAGGGTCCCCCGAAGGTGCTGAAGCTGGCCTCCAATTGGTGATCCTCCTGCCTCAGCCTTCTAAATTGCTGGGATTACAGATGTGAGTCACCATACCAGGCTGCCATTTGCCTTTTGAAAGAAAAATCATTTTTCGTTTTCCAAAAATATATTGTCCAGCATTCTATAGGATGTATTTAAGCAAGATCAAAGAATTACAAAGACGAAAGTTTGGAAACCACTTCTAATCTCCTTGTGGAGATTATCACCATGTAATTAATTAAGAACATTCTAGTTCCTTCCCAGTTTATAGAATGATCTTTGTAAATAAACTTTATTAGGGTCATCTTCATATCTCCAACCCTTTAAACATTCCAGTCGAAACATGAGAAAAACATCAGGCAAACCCAGAGACAGTCTACAGAATACATGACCAACACTCCTCAGATCCATCAAGGTCACGAAGAACTAGGAAAGACTGAAAACTTATCTCAGCCAGGAGGTGCAGAAAGAGACAGGATGGATGAAATATGTGCCTCCCTGGGTGACATCCTGGAACAGAGAGAGAATATTAGTTGAAAATCCTGTAAAATCTGAATAAAACCTGGAGTTTAGTGAGTAGGGCTGACCAATGGGGTTTTCTTAGTTTTGACAAATACATTGTGGTCATTTGAAATGTTGACTTTAGGGAAAACTAAATGAAGGGCATATAAGAAATCTTAGGCAATTCATACAGAGAAAGAAAATCTATAGTGGCATCCCTTAGCTTGCAGGAGGAAGTGTATTCTCTTCTTTCTTTATTTTTTGGTACCAGGGATTGAACCCAGGGAGGCCTTAACCACTGAGTCATATTCCCCACCCCTTTACATATTTTATTTAGAGACAGGGTCTCACTGAGTTGCTTGGGACCTCAGCTAAGTTTTTAACACTGGCTTTGAACTCGCGATCCTCCTGCCTCAGCCTCCTAAACTGCTGGGATTATGGGTGAGCGCCACTGTGCCTGGCAGAAGTGTTTTTACCCTTTAGCTTCATACAGAAGTCTCCTTTGGTGGGCCCTGCTTTCCTCTCTGCCTCTCCTCCCTCACTCTGCCCACACTGACGTGCGGCCTCCCTGGGGCACAGGAACCAGGTGATCACAGCACCCTCTCTGTTCACATTGGCTTCTCCTATGCCTCCTTTTTCAGTGTCACTTCCTAATTATTTTACCTCCTATATATTTATATTTTAAATCTATCATCTCCCATGATGAAGGAAGCCACCATTACATCTTATTCCACCACTAAAATAGCTTTCTGACTCTACTCCTTGTGCCCCTCCAGTGTGTTCACCCCTCAATAGCTTCCGTGGTCTCCCATGAGTATGAGTTGAGCTTTGTTGATCTTAAAACTGGGTTCTCTTTGTTATTAGAATAAAGTCCCCAAAGCCCTGCAGCCTCATTGCTAACAGAGGCCAAGGGCATCGTTTCTATAATCAACATGGTGGTGGGTGCCGGCCAGAGCTCTCTCTCCAAAGCTTCACTTCCCTTGGCACACTTCTTCCCATCTTATCTGGTTAAATTCTACTAAATACTCAATACACATTTTATAAAATCTTTCTCTAATCTATCTCCATTCCCACCTCCAACTGCTGGCTTCTGTGTAGCATGAAAGGAGAAGAAACCCTCTTTTCATGGTCAAGAGCCATTCCGCCTGGGTTGGAATTGAACTCTATCCTTTACTAGCTGTGTGACCCCGGTAAGCAACGTGGCCTCTCTGTGTCTGTCCCCTCCTCTGCTGTGAGGAATTATAATGAGTACTTAGAATATCACCTGGCAACAGAGCAGGGTTGAGAAATAGCTGTAGCTATGCTATAATCTGTTCTGGGCTTTCGTAGCCTTGAACGTAAACATAAAGAAGGTGTTATATTGGGTTTTGAGTGTCTAACATAAATATTTGTTGAATAACTGTTCTTTCCTTTGTTTGGAATGCACTTTCACTCTTTCTCCTCCCCTCCCCCACACGGCCAGCAAGGCAGGCTGTTTATTCCAACTTCAGCTCCAGATCTGTTTCACCCCAAGCCTCCTGTGCTCCTGCTATTCTCTCTCTCTCTCTCTCTCTCTCTCTCTCTCTCTCTCTCTCTCTGTACTGGGGATTGAACCCAGGGGTTAACCACTGAGCCATATCCCCAGTTCTTTTTATATTTTATTTAGAGACATGATCGTGTTAAGTTGCTTAGGGCCTCACTAAGTTGCTGAGGCTGGCTTTGAACTCACCATCCTTCTGCCACAGCTTCCTGAGCCACTGGGATGTCAGGCATGTACCACCACGTGGGCTGTGCTGAAGCAGATTCCCCCCGGCTCTAACTCCCACTCCACTAGAACTGCCTTTGTCTCACTAGACTCCAAGCTCTGTGAGCCTGAAGGTTCAGAGGCGCATTCCCAATGGTGTGGGATCCCTCAGCAATCACTGGATCCCGGTGCCTTTGTGAGGATCCACGGGCAAGTTCTCAGTAATTTCCCTACCTAGAAAGTCAATCTGAAGTTTCCCAAGGAAAGTGAAAGAGTTAAGATTTTGTGATATAATACCAGTGGTTTGAATACAAAGTTGACACTCCATAAAGTCAGGGAAATTTAGGAGAGATGTACTTTACTCATTATGTGTATATGTGAATAAAATTGTCCTGGAAACAGGTAGGGTAAGCTGTTTTTTTTTTCCTTAGAAATTTTAAAAATGAAAATGTTCTTATTAGTTCTTATTAGTGCATTATATAGTTGTACATAATAGTGGGGTTCATTTTGACATATTCACTCATGCATGTAATATAAGTTGCTCCATTTCAATCTTCAGTATTTCCACTTAGGCTAAGCTTCTTAAAGTCTTTTCCTTTTAAATATCTGAAGTTTTTTTTTTTTTTTTTTTTTGTACTAGGGATTGAACCCAGGGGCACTTGACCACTGAGCCACATCCCCAACTCCTTTTTGTGTTTTATTCAGAGACAGGTCTCACTGAGTTGTTTAGGGCCTCGTTAAGTCATTGAGGCTGGCTTTGAACTTGTGACCTCCTGCCTCAGTCTCCCAAGTCACTGGGATTAGAGGTGTGCACCACCGTGGCTGGCTCCTCAAGACATCTTGCATCTAGTCATTATACAATAAATGTTGAGCAAACGTGTGGTGGGTGAGCATAAACACACCCTAGCAGACAAGAGCTAGAAAGAACCTTGGGGGCATCTAGTCCAACTCCTTCATGATGAATGCAGGATCCCGAGAAGGTAAGGTCAAAGTTTTCCTGTTTGGGGAGAGTATTTAAAAATTACCTAGGATTGCTATAGACCATGAGAGACTATGTTCAAAGCTCAGTTAAATTTCAATGGCAGAGAGAAAGTCAGTTTCTGGGTTTTCTTTATAAATGGAGGATGGAATCATGTCCAAGGGATCAATTCCTTTGAACTTTTGTGCTGCTCTGGAATGAGCAGACAGTGTTGGATCCCAACAGGCAATTCAGCTCACTCTTTCCCAGCGGGGGGTGGTGGTGGTGGTGGTGGTAAATTCCCAACATCCTATAGGGAAGTTCAAAATCACTGGATGGGTTTGGGCTCTTGGGATGGCTGGGACATGAGCCCTTCTGGTCACAGGGCAGTTTTGAGGTGATTTACTTCCATGGCAGGTAAGGCCAAAATGATTTAGAATCATTTTAATTTGATAGTGACTTCTGGCACAGAATGTACGCATTTAGGAAAAAAAAAGAACAAATAAACCAACAACAACATTTTTGGCTCTGATATAAGGAAAGAAGCATAAGAGAATACAGAGTCCTTACTTATTAGTTATATGAACTGAGTCACTCAGAGAAATTATGTGTTTCTGAGGAAAACTTTTTGAGAAATTAAAAAAAAATTTCAGTATAGAAAATATAGGAACCAACTTTTCGGCATTAAACCTCAGTCTTCATTTTTTTTTTTCTACTGGCTTCATGGAGGAGCCAACAGTTTATTGAATTTTGCTTGACTTCAGCTTTTCAGTGTGAGCCATGTTTGTGTCACCAAGGCCAACAGAGTATCTCTGGCCATTCATCCATTTGTGTGAGGAACACAGTGTTGACGGGTGGCCCGTCTGAAGGGGAAGGAGAATTAGGGACTTGCCATTGTCCTATGGGTCTAGTAGACAACCCCAGACAATGCTGTAGAGAACTTTCTTGAAAGGTGAGGTCAGTCCAATCACAAAAGATTACCCCCAAGATTTCAAAACCACTTTTCATGAAAAGAGACTTCAGAATTTGAAATCTAAGAGTGCTTTCCCAGCAGGACAAACCAGGAGGCCATATTGAGCTTCGTTTTCTTTTGAATACTTCAAATGAGAATTTGGATTTTCCTCAAAGGTTTCAACCTGATTGACCAGCCCTTGAGGTGTTCTCCTAAGCTACAGAACATGAGAAGAGTTAATTGGGCAAGATAATGGAGTCAACTTTGTTAATTCTTTAAGTATCTTTTCTTTTCCAGTCAGTTTGGGGGTTAATTCTAAAAAGAATGAAAAATCAGATTTTTGAGACTAGAGTCTTTCCAAGTGCTTTAAGTTCTCTTGAATAAAGAAGAGCAGGCATCGTATTAACACCAGCAAGACTGAGCTGAGGGTCTTGACTGATTATTTATTTATTTTTCTCAAGACAACATTTTTAAAAATTAAAAACAAAGGGTATTTTATGATGATAAAAGGGTTAGACTGATTATTGAAAATGTATACATTTCTTACAGATTTCTCGTTTTTTTAAAAAGCAGAAAGTCTACAAATTAAGTTTTGCAGGGTATTGAAAAAGTATGTTCTACTTCTGAGCACATGGAGTATGTGACAAATTATCAATTGTCACTGTGGAATTTTGATCACACGATGAAACAGAAAATTGACACACCTATCATTTTCCATAGATAAAGGCAGTCCTACTTGCATGTATTAACAGGAGATATTAGAAGGGAAGGAAAGTCAAATTGTAGAGGGAAAAATCTAGGAAAAATAACAAATCACATTTAAAATTTTTTTTTAGTTGTTCATGGACCTTTATTTTATTTATTTATATGTGGTGTTAAGAATCAAACCCAGTGCCTCACACATGCTAGGCAAGCACTCTACCACTGAACTACAACCCCAGCCCCAACAAATCACATTTTTGATGCTGATACACCAAAGGAAGATTAAAAGAATATCTATGGTGCTTGTTTGTTTTTTTTAAAATATGAATTGAAAGGTTTTTTTTTTGGTTTATTTTTTTAAAGAGAGAGTGAGAGAGAGATAAATTTTTAATATTTATTTTTTAGTTTTCAGCGGACACAACATCTTTATTTGTCTGTGGTGCTGAGGTTTGAACCCGGGCCACACGCATGCCAGGCGAGCGTGCTACCGCTTGAGCCACATCCCCAGCCCAATGGTGCTTGTTTTGCAGTAGGTATCAAACCCCATTTTTTTCTCTGAGCTAAGTCTTCTGTCATGGGGTGACACAGCAAGAAAGCCTTCACCAAAAGTGGCCCCTTGACCTTGGAGAAGTAAATGCATTTCTTTACAAACAATCTAAATCTTTATCTTTATTGACTTTACAGAAATCCTTGCCCAAAGGCCCAATGATAAAAGAACAAAGGTATTTGTTTCCACGTGGTTTATAATGCAAAAAATCACAATATCCAATCACCCATCAATAATTAATAAGATACATAATTTGTACCTATATAATAGGTAGATTCACAGTATACATATTAAACACCATATATTATTAATTAATTCACTCAAAAGGTTTTGGTTGTCAACTGCAAATTAGTAAGAATGCAGGGAATAGAGGATTCTAGGGGTGCTGAGTGTGGTGGCATGTGCCTGAAATTCCAGCTACTCAGGAGGCTGAGGCAAGAGGATCTTTTTAGCCTAGGAATTCAAGGCCAGCCTGGGCAAGGTAGTGAGAGACCCTGTCTCTTTTAAAAAAAAATAGACACTAGAGAACAGGACTTCCAATGTAATGGTTCTCCTGAGACTACAGCGTGGAGAAAAAAAAAGTGAAAATAAGCAAGTGGGATAATCTCAAATAGTTATGTATCGAAAAATTAAACCAGCTAATATAGTAATAGGGAGTGATTTCGTCAAGGAAAACCCAGGCTATAACATATGACCTGGACCTAAATGGTAAGGAGGCCTGGTGAGCTGGGGACTAATGTTCTAGAGCTCATGCAAGGGCTCTTGGGTGTTGAGTTGACTGTGCTCACAGATTGAGAGGGTCCTGCAATCCCAGCAACTCAAGAGGCTGGCGCAGGAGGATCCCCAGTTCAGTTCGAAGCCAGCCTCAGCAATTTAGTGAGGCCCTAAGCAACTTAGAGGGACCCTGTCTCAAAATAAAAAAATAAAAAAGGGCTAGGATGCAGCTCAGTGGTAAAGCGCCCCTGAGATCAATCACTAGTACCAAATAAATAAATTCATTAAATAAAAAAACAATTTTTTTAGAAAAGGAGAGATCTATATGGCTGGTAACAGCTGAAGTTGGCAGTGTTCAGGAGATGGATCATGGAGGACTTTGTGGGCCATAGTGAGGAGTTTAGATAGATTCTGCATGCAGTGAAATGGGGCTGTTAGATCCAAGCATGGCAGCAACATGAGCTGGGAAGTAATAGAAAAGGATCAGGCGGGCAGAGTGTGCTGGGAGGGAGGGAAAGGAGGCAGGGAAAGTGACCATGTCCAAATGTAAAGAGTGATATTGAAAGATGACAGTGACTTGGGCCATGACTCAGGCTGTGGGGACGGCCAACGGTGGACTTCTCTGGATTTTTCCTTCAGAGGATGAATTGTTTAAACCCACATCTGCAAGTCTCCTGACTTGGAACCTGATCTGGGTTCTTACAAACTCTGAAGTCTCATTTTCTTCTGCTTGATATGTCAATGAATGAAGTTTGCTTTATCTCTTTCCAGGGCCATTGTTAAGATTAAATAAGATAAAACCAGTGAAAGTATTTGAGCAACCTGAATACTCTATGCAAATGCAGTTACTCTTCAGTATCCCTCTGAACTCCAGATCCTCCTGCCTCAGCCTCCCGGGCTGCTAGGATTATAAGTGTGTGCCACTATGCCCGGCCTAACTTTCTAAGTTTCTTAATTGAGAAGTGAGAAATAGCAAGACCCTCCAAGGAATGTTAATTCATTCCTTTCACTGTTTGAGAACCACGACATTAGGGAAGGAAGGAGAACTTCTGTCTTAGGCAAAATTGTTGTGACCGAAAATATAAATTATGGAAAATGGGCATTAAACAGAGACATTCCATTAATTCATTTTGCATATTTTTTTATTGCCTTCAAGCAGTAGATATCAAAGGACATTCAGTTCATGTTTTGCAACTAGTATGGAGAAGGATCTGAAATATTCCCCTTCCTTCCCACTTTTTTGATGTGGGACATAATGGAGAAGGATACTTTTATATGAAGGGCCGGATGAAGAGAAGCAGAGGAGAGAACTGAAGGTTCAATAATGATTTATTAATCCAGAGGCCACATACCACAGTACAGCTATTTCTTCTGTAAAAGTCACATTGACGTCAGTGACTTCGAATATTCATACTGATTGCCTTGGAGATCCAGTCTTATCTTGGTTTCATCAGAAGACTCACCACCTCCCTCAAACAATGGCCCCATCAAGCCAGTTCTGAGCATGCCCCAGGCTTACTTTCTTAGGGGAAAACTGAGCATTACCTCACTTCCTGAAAATGTGTCCAACAGAAACAGAACACCTCTGTATGAGAAGTAGGCAGCAAGATGAATATGTACCAAAGTGGCTGGTGATTTGCTCCATTCAAGAAGCACAGAATATCTGCAGTAGGGCTAAATGTGTACCTGGATAGTTTGGGAAAGCTTGTTTGCTTTCCTATGTATTTTTAGCAAGTGAGAAATAGTGATCTTCCATAAAGAACAGATGTGTGGTTTGCACAAAATTAACATGATTTGGTCTTCGCTCGGCAAAATGGAAGTAGTGATGCAATATTTCAACTAAAAATATTTTATAGGACATTAACAAATCAGGCGAGAGGAATGTTCTTTGTGAGCAAAAATATTGATTCATTAAAAAAAAGTTGTTGAAATAGAATTGTTCATAAGTTATTATTGCTGTTCCCATAAAAATATTTTCTGTTTAAATTCATAACAAACATTCTAAGGAGGAGAGATGTCTTTTCTATGTTCCATTTAACAATATAATAACTTTGTTTTCAAAATTTCATTTTTATTCCAGCTGAAAGATATATGATCTTGTTATATAAAACAACCGCTTCATCTCTACAGAGATTTATTATTGGAATATATGATTATAAGATTCTTCAGAGGGTGTAAGGCACAACCTTTGTCTAGTTCATGGTATGCAGCTGAGAGCTCATCTTCAGGGGGATTATGGATAAATTACTTCAATAGTTACAAACACAGTTTGAATGCTAAGCCGTTTGCAGCCTTTGACTGAAACGTGATCATTTGTATTATTCTGTACTGAGCCTGCTAAATACTATGTCTACCCTAATTGCGTATGTTAAAGAAAGGAATGGGGAAAAGTAGACTATTGGCTAAAATTGTGAGTGTGCTTTCAAAAGGGAGAGTGTCACTGAGGTGCAGATGTTTAACTGGAGTGTGTGACTTTTAGAAGGTCACATGACAGGTGATCTTGTGGAGCTATTTTCAAGACTTCACAGTTATCATTTTGTGTAACCGCTCCAACCTAAGATCTGCTGCATTAGGTCTTTGAGATGATCTCTGTTTAGAACTCCTTAACCTGCTTTTCCTCTGCTTTATTTTTTTTTTGTTTTATTTTTTTTTTTTAATTTTTGAGTACTAGGGATTGAACACAGGGGCATTGACCACTGAGCCACATCCCCAGCCCTATTTTATATTTTATTTAGAGACAGGGTCTCACTGAGTTTCTCAGTGCCTCACTTTTACTTAGGCTAGCTTTGAATTCACGATCCTCCTGCCTCAGCCTCCTGAGCTGCTGGGATTACAGACATGTACCCGGTTTCTCTGCTTTATTTTGGGGAAAAAAAAAATCCTAGTGATAGTTTGGATCTTGCCCTTCCTCAGAAAGCATCCCCTGAGCCCTGCTCTCTGGACTCTGCTCCTGACTTTTAACTGTCATTACCACTTGAGCTTCTTCCCTTGCATTATCTAGCAAGGGAAGAAATTTTTATTACCATTAATAATCTCCAGCTCTCACACAGAACCAGAAGCCACTGACAATTGAATAAATTGAATGGACAGATCTTTATTTTGCATAGTCTTAATCATGGCCCCATTGGCTTAGGGCATTAGATATAGTTCAACACTTACTTGTTTCATTGGAAAATAGTTTAAAGAAGAAGAAAATACCTTCTTGGTTTCTTGAGAAATCTGAACTTTTGCTCAGTGGATGTATTTAACAAAGATTCTAGTTGTAAGCCACCACTTTGTTTATTTAACAAAGACTCTAACTTCCCACCTGAAAGTTCAAAGAATGAACTTGGCTTTGGCAATGAATGGCTCCAGGAGTTCATATGCAATTATAAACCCATTCCTTTTGCTCTTTTATCACTGTTTTCTTCTGCCTTGACTTGATTTTCAGGCAAAAATCTCTCCAGAGGGGACAGAGCTACCGGCAGCTTACTTTGTGTGCATAGAGCAATCTCCATGAAAAGAGAGTACTTTTCTTCTGTGAACTCTACCAGCACCTTTGGTAGGCCCTGACAGGCCATGTTTGGTTGCATAGCTCTTCCAGGGTGAGGTTGGTGGCCACGTATGTAGTCACCCTGTGCCAGCAAAGTGAGATTCCCACAAGAAAAGAGTTTGCTACCAGAAAAAATGGGGTAGGAGGCTATGTGGTGGACAGGCAAAAACCTTTGCTCTGTAGTTCTGGCCAAGTAAATTCTGCATTTTCTAGAAGGTTGTAACATTTTGGATCAGGCACCTTGATTTCTCTAGGTTGCTTATGTCTGGCCTAGTATTTTCAGTAATACATGGAAAATGACCAGAGAGAACTTTAAATAACAACTCCTCCTCATCATCCTCTTGATCATTGACCTCCTCCTTGTTCTATTTATTTATTTATTTATTTTGGTTACCAGGGTTTGAACTCATGGGTATTTAGTCACTGAGCCACATCCCCAGACCTTTTTCGTATTTATGTAGAGACAGGGTCTCATTGAGTTGCTTAGGGCCTTGCTAAGTTGCTGAGGCTGGCTTTGAACTCACGATCCTCCTGCCTCAGGCTCCCGAGCTGCTGGGATTACAGGTCTGCACCACCATGCTTGGCTCCTCCTTGTTCTTCTGTATTAGAGACGGAACCCAGGGGTGTTCTCTACCACCGAGTTACATCCTCAGCACTTTTTATTTATTATTGTAAGGCAGACTTGTGATCCTCCTGCCTCAGCCTCCTGAGTCACTAAAATCACAGGTGTGTGACATTATGTGACACTATGTGTGACACCATACCCACCTACCTTTACTTCTTTCATGTACTGACTCATTCTACAAAATATTTGCACCAAGATTTAGAGACACAGGAAAGAACAGGACCCACCGAAGTCCCTGCCCTGATAGAACTTAACATTCTATTATGTGTGGGGTAGGTTAAGGAGGGTAGAAAAAGAACCAAACAAAGAAGCAAATATGTTAATGAAAGATGGGGAAAAAAATGTCAGGAGGGAAAAAACTTGGGGGTAACCATCATCTCTTTCCAGTCTTTGTTCTCCATCTTCTTTAATGAATTTTCCTCTACTCTTCCTATGGAAAATCCCAGACTGCTCCACTCTGCTCCTCTCATTTCCCCTTCTTTCCTTTTTCTCATAGCTCCTCTGACTTTGTGACACTCTATCATTTACTTAGAATTTAAACATTATTTGGCATATTTGTCATTTGTCACTCTTTATCCACTGGAATGTAAACCTCCCAAAGGCGGAGACTTTTTTTAGTTGTTTTATTCACCCTGATATGTTGCAGTATTTTGTGCATGGCAGATGCTTAATAGATAGTTTCAAAATGAATAAATGAGACATAGAATAGTGGGGGTGGCAGGGGTAGACTCCAGACACAGAGGACAGAGCTGGCCCCCTTGAGGAGATTGAGACATGGCCGTGAGGAACGAGCCTTGAGATGCTATGAGAACAAAATGCTTCCCTCAAAGAAAGCAGCAGATAAAAAGGAAAGAACTTGGAGAATTCAAGAAGTGAAACAAAGACGGGTACATTATGGTTTTGTGCGCAGAGGGGTGAATGGCAAAGTCAGAGAGAGATGTTTGGGCTGCATCATCTGAGCCGTGTAGCTTGTGGTGAGGAGTCTGGATTTTTATTCTTTTAAAAAATTTGTTTATTTTTATTTTGTCCTGGGCATTGAAGCCAGGGGTGTTTTGTCACGGAGTTACACACTCAGTCCTTTTTAAAAACATTTTGAGATAGGGTCTTGCTAAATTGCTGAGGCTGGCCTCAAACTTGCGATCCTCTTATTATAGCCTCCCAAATCACTGGGATGACAGGCCTGCACCATTGCACCTGGTTGGAATTTTATTCTGGATGAAAAGCCATTGGATGATTCTGAAGTGAGGAAGCACATGACCTGAGTTAGGTTTTTATTGAGCATTTTCTTGAATGGGTCCAGAGTTATTCCCCTAGTGCAAGTCACCTTCCACCCCTCACCTGCATCACAGTGGGCTTTTCCTTAGCCCCCACTGTCCCTCTCCCGTCCTTTCCCCACACAGCACGGCTGCAGTCAGTTCCAAAGTCATTCTTCTGCTGAAACCTGGAATGGCTTCCCATTATCCCCAGGACAAAGACCCAAGGCCTGCGAGGAAGGCCCTGCCGCCATCCCTGCTTGCTCACTCCTCCAAGCCGCCTGGCCTGGGGGTTGCAGGAGCAGGTGGGCTGCTCCTTCTTGGAGCCTCCTGCAGGACCCCTCCCCTCCACACCCCCTGGGCCTCTTCCTGCTTCTGGCTTGGGAGCCTTCCTCGTCAGTCCTCAAATCAGTCCTCCATTTACCCACGCTCAGGATGCCTTGAACTTCAGTAACTGTGTAGGCACTTGGATATTTATCTTTTAATGTTGTCTCCTTTTATTTTATTTCTATTTTTTTTTTTTTGGAATGCTGGAGATGGCACTGCAAGGCCAATGCTGTCCCACGGAGGCATGTCCCCCCCGACAAGGTCCTATAATTATTCCTGAAGGTCTCCCAACAGTATCATCCCCATCAGGGCCACGCTGGGTCTGTCTGATTCTCCTCCAGCACAGAACCTGATTGTTGATGTTTGGTACATATTGACTGATAAAAAATTAAATAGAATAGCTTAAGCAAAACTCGGATTTGCCTTTTAGTTAATTTATTATTCATAGAACTTTTATGGTCACAGTCATTCAATCGTGTTTTTCCTTCCCCCTTTCCTTTAGCATCTGTGTTTTCCATTTTGCCATGCTCTTACTTCTTTAGTCTAGGGTAGCCGTCTTTCTTCACTTTGTTTTCCCACAAGGAGGAGATGTCTTATGTTAGCACAAAAGGTGACCAAAGGTGACAGTGCTGTCCTTACCTCTTCCTCCCTGCCTCAGGAGCAGCAGTCTTCCTGCAAAGGAGTAGTCAGGTTAAGTCACTCACTGGGGCTACGACTCATGGCTCTTCTCCCAGAATAGATGGTGGCTTTCTCATGGCAAGAGAACTGTCTCCTTCTGGGATTTCAGGTGACCAATAAATTACTTTCAAGTGGCTACAGTCAAGGAGAAAATGGACAGTAGGAAGACACTGTGTGACTGCAGTGCCACCCCTTTGGATGGTTCAGGCAGAGGCTGATGCCTATTAGGGTGAGACCCTCTGCAATGGAAAATCCAGGCAGATGAAAGTTTGGGGCCTTCTACATGGAAGAGTAAGAATTCCTCAGGGACACTTGGAGGGAAGGGGCTGGGCTTTGGCTTTAGTAGCAGTGGTGAACAGGCATTGGGACACTCACTGGCCCTGTGTCCTTTTTTGGAAACTGGACCTAGAAGGAGTTGTTGTCAGTCATCAGTGTCCAGCTGAAGAGAACGAATTGACTCCTCAAAATGGGGCCAAGACTTTGGAGAGGGGAGGCAGGTCCTTCAGCAGGGCCGAGAGGGCTAAGAATGAGGACTCCGAGGGACACACAAGTTGGGAAGCAAGAAGTCAGCCTCACGTGTCTTCAGGAACTCATTCCAAGAGGCTCATCCGTGGGCTGCAGGACTTGGCCTCCCCACCGCCACCCGGCCTGGGAGCCATCAGGCAGGTCACGTGTTTCTCCCTTAACCCCAGAGCGTGGCTGCCCATGAAACCCGTGTGGCCAAAGAGGACCGGCCCTGGCTCCTCACAAAGAGCTTTTTTAACAAAGCCATAAACTGGATGAATCATAGACCTCTCAGCTTCTCTTCTCCTGTGTAATTTTAGTCCTTTGTTAGTCTCAGACCTGATCTCATCATCTTTATCTAATTGTCCAACTCAACCCAAACTCCTTCCAAATATCAAGTTCATCTTGGTTAACAGTTCATATTTCATTTCAGGTTTCTACATCAGATGTACACGGGTTGCCAACCACAGCGATGGGGCCTGAGTATTTGAGCCACGGAAGTATCTTGGGCTCCCTGGAGAGCGCCAGGTGATCCTTCTGTGTTGGTGGCTTCTTCAGTATAAGAGAAGTTTTGTATAGAAACTTTGGCTGTGGGCAAGTGGTCATAGGGAAAATACTCTTAACGTGAATAAATGTTTAAAAAAATTAAAAAAAATTGTTCTTTTTAGTTATACATGACAGGAGAATGTATTTTGACATATCTTACTTACATGGAGCATCACTTCCCATTCTTGTGGAGTGACACTGGTGGTGTATTCATATGTGAACATAGGAGAGTTCTGTCCGATTTGAATATATATTTAACTGAAATGTTTTGACTATAGGATCTGGAAAGCTGAAGAAAAGATGGCTGAGTGGAATTCACTGCTTCAGAGGAAAAAAAAAAAACAGGATAGACCTATTATCCACAAGGCTCTGGTCCACTTAAGTTATTAATCCATTTATTTTGTACTTATTTACTTATAGCCATGTGGTGAGTAGATGATATTTCAAAGCATCTTTAACATAATTGACATCTATTATGGAGCCAGAAGTTTCCCATGCCTTAACTCTGTATTTGAGCACATGTTTACAGCTTGGCCTGTGGAGTGGAACATTTCCCCTGTGTTATTTGATATGGCGAAAGCGAACAAAAAAACGTGAAAATTTATGTTTTATTGCAATAGAGTACTAAGGAGGATGAGTCATGTTCCTTATTTGGAGAACAGGAAGTGGTCTAGGATTGAGATCCAAAAAAAAAAAAAAAAATCAAATTTGTTTGATGTTACCAGTAGTGACCTGCTTGATGTGGCTTCTTCAGAGGCAACCGAACTAAAAATTGTGACATCTGAAAGTGGTAGGAGAGCTTGAGGAACATTAGTCAGAACCTGTTACCTGAAATTTCAGCCTCTGAAGTCACTGTTCCCAGGAAGATTAGTTGGCTTTGCAGAGTCTCTGCAATTAGGATTATGATTTTCTGGAGCAGATGGAGAAAAAGTTCCTTGAAGACCAAGAATTTAATTGACGTGGCACTTTGAGGACCTTTTCTGCGCCATTCGTGTCCTTTTGCTTGGTGGCTTAGCCTCTTCAACTTCTGGGGAGCCGTTTTACTCTTTCTATTGCTTGAGTGGATGAGAAAAATGAAATTTATGGGACTGATGCCTGGATCAGGAGTCTCTGGCTTTTTAAATGATGTTTAAGTCCCTGTCTAAGACTATCTGTTGGTGTTAGAGTGACCTTACTACATCTAATAAAAGCCATCAAGAGTTCTCCCACTTCCCATTCAATAGACAGTGTGCCCAGCAAAACAAAACAAAACCAAAACTCACAAAAAAAATCATCATCTGCAACAAAAAGGAGTGAGCAGGAAACTTCCTCCTTGCCAGTCAGGCCCAAATATTCACGTACACCTTTCCTCTCAGATGGGAACCCCTAAGCCTTCCCCAGTGGAGACTCTTCAATGCGCAGCTCAGAGCCTCTAGTTCAGGGTTAAGGATCTCTGTGTATTACGTAGTTGGCTCCCGCAGATTCTAGTGTCATCTGGAAAAAAAAAAATCTGCCCCTCGCACCCCACATTCAATGGCTCAGTAGCAACACAATGACTGCAATATTTGCTGTTCCCATTTTTCTGCAATATAAGGTCCATGCAGAAAAATGGGAACAGCAAAGATACTAGGTCATGGCAACTTTTGAATCACACTGAGCCAGAACACTGAAGATCCTGGCCAGGTGTGAAAGGGTTCCCAAGGTGGTTGTCCTCAGTGCCCCCTGGCTCTGTCCTCTGGGATGATTTTCCTGTCCCTGTCTTCTATAGTCCTCTCAAGGGGCATCCAAGAGTAAAGTTTTCTTGGGGACTGCTTTCATACCCCTCTTCTTTCTGTCATAAATTTGGGGACTCGGATTGTTTTAGGGATTGGACTGAATGGTGCCAGACCTGAGTTTCCTTGGCAGTATGATTCTCTAAAAACCCGAGGGGCTTCCAGTCTGCTTGCTGCTGGTTTGTCCTGTAACTGAGTAACCAGAGCTGGAAGTCTTGTCTTCCATAGTTTTTGAGCCTGGAGATTCTGATTTATTTATATGGGTCTCTGTGCTTTGCCAACTCCCCATCTCCACCACCAAATCAACTCAGCTGAAAGCTAGTCATGAAGACCTTTGCTAACTCAGTGCACCCATACCTGATGGACACCTCCTGAAGAGGGTACTGCCCTTGAGAAGGGGGAGGGCCCACGGTCTTGTCTCCTATGAAGGCGGCTCATGCGGCTGCCTCTCACCAGGGCTTGCCATAGTTTGACTTTGAAGTAAAGAAGTTGTCAGTTTTCTCAGCCTCAGAAAGCTCCAGTTTGGACTCTGTGCTAACTTGGTCTGGCCAAGCCGTATTTCCTCCCACCCTGCTGGCAGACTGGCTGGCTCTGGCCTGGCTCCATCTCTTGTGTGTAGGGTTTTGTTGAAAGTACCAAGAATCAACCAGCACATACCAGCATTTTGAAAGTGTCCCATGGTTACCACAAATGCCACCGCCTTGGTTGGCACCATCCAAGGTTGTGCTAGCTGCTGTTTAATCGTACCATCAGCTCTCCAAACCCCAATAGTTTTGACCTTTCTGATGGCACTTAGCTACCCCCTTTAAATGATTCCTATTTTTTTTTTTTTTTTTTTTGGTAAACCCTGGGGCACTTGACCACTGAGCCACATCTTTAGCCCTTTTTTAAAAAAAAAAAAAATTCTTTATTTTGAGGCAGGTTCTTGCTAAGTTGCCTAGGGCCTGGCTAAGTTGCTGAGGCTAGCTTTGAACTTGACATCCTCCTTCCTCAGCCTCCTGTGCCGCTGGGATTATAGGCATGCACCATCATGCCCGGCTTGGTATCAAATTCTTTATTAATTAGAATTAAGTTAGGGTGCATGTGTCAGGAAGCGAAGTGTATCAGTGGTTTAAATGATGTTTGAGCTTATTTCTCTCCCTTTTGATTTAAGTTTCATTTCTCTCCCTTATAAGAGAAGTTTGAAGGGAGGCATTCCAGGACTGGTATAAATGCTCTTTAGTGTCATTCATGTTTCAGGATCTTCAAGCTTTGCTCTTCGTGGGTCTAGAGTGAGGATCTTAACCTTGTGGTTTAAGAGTGCTGCTGGAATTCCAGCCATCACATACTTTCCATACAAAAAGATTTAGAAAATAGGAAAGGGTATGCCCTTTCTTTTTCACTAAGATTTTATGGGCATTTCATATTATACTATGTATTAATGGCCACGATTTAGTCAGTCATATCGCTGCATTTAGATTCAAAAGAGGTGAGAAATAAAGCATTTTAGTTAGATAAATGTATCCAGCTGTTTGATCAAGTTTCTAGAATGAGAGGGAAGGTGAATATTAGGGCAGGGAACTAAGAATCTCTGCCACAGGTAAATATATAAGTAACTAGAAAACAAAGTAATAGTGTATGTGCCTCAAGAGTGTTTCAGGTAGATTTCCCTGGGAATTCAGTGGAGGGAGAGGCAGCCTCAGGCTGAAAGGACCTTGGATGGCTTTCACAGGCAGGTGGTAGCATTTGAAGTCAGTTTTTAAAGAATGAGTAGAGAAATCAAGTTGGGAAACCAGCACAATTAAAGGCAAAGATTGAAAAACACGCAAGAATGATGCCCATTTGACTAGATGGGGCTGGGTCTGGCTTGACCTGAATGCCGTGCCTAAGATGCCACAGACTCTCAGTCTCAGGGTCTTGAAAGTGCAGGATGAGCACTTCCACAAATTTTGTGCTGTGGGTTCCTTAGCCACTCTACTCCCTTGATCTGGCTTGGAGTAGAATAAATGATACACTATGGAGATTGATGGGCAAGCAATGTTGGGGTATTGGCCCTTCCCAATTTTAATGAGGGAGAGGGAGAGGGAGAGAAAGAGAGACAGATGTTCCCATGCACAAGAAGAAAGCCTCACATCTTAACGGCAGTTGACAATCTGGAAATCCTTCCATCAAAGGAAGAATTTTGTTGGTAAGTAGCATAGTAATTTTGCATAGACCATACACCAGAAACCATTTACTGTGGTTTATCTTTCCAGGGTTATTCTGAGATTCTGAGTAGTAAGTATTATGGTCTTTCATGCTTACACCCACATCAGATCCTGGTATGAGGGAACATTGAGGACATTTGCTGTGATGTTAATATAGCTGACACCTGCTGCTGAGCCACACAAAGTGAGGATTGTGGGGAGTCCCCTGCATTCTCCAGTGTGGCCCTGCAACGCGCACACTCACAGGAATCAGAGGAGTGGTTTGTGTTCACCTGGGTACTCCTCAGGGGAAGGGGTGCAGCAGGGAGTTATGTACTCAGTTGCTAGAGCTGGAGATTTGGGAGGCTCAGATGGATGATGCATACAGACGAATGCTTACAAAACTTTCAATCAAAAAAAGTAAGTTGGAAAAAGCAAAATTTGGTTACACTGTGTGTTTACAGTATGACAAAAACATGAAGATTTATCAAATCACTTTTTCCTAACCTCTGCAATTTAAAAACTTGAGTTTTAGAGCTGGAGGTGGTGGCACACACACCTCCAATCCCAGCCATTTGGGAGGCTGAGGCAGGAGGATCACAAATTCAAAGGCAGCCTGGGCCATATAGCAAGACTGTGTCTCAAAATAAAAAATAAAAAGGACTGGGAATGTGGCTCAGTGGTAGAATATTCCTGGGTTCAACATCCCAGTACCACAAAATAAATAAATATTATATAAGTAATTAAATAAAATAATAAGAATAGAAATAAAATGAACTAAATACAGCAATCCACCTGTGGGTTTTAAATTCAATACTTATAAGGACTGACTGTCATGTTTCTTATTCTAGATATTATATTTCCATTGATGAAAACTAGAATTTCATGATATTTCTTAGGGTTTCAGGAAGGGCCATCAATATTTTACAGTTGACTTTTATTAGACAAACTGTCAAAATTATTAAATCTTTTATTTTCTTACATTTGCCTTTGCCATGTCTTGTTAACCTCCACCCTCTGTTTCCGTAGTTGAGTTTTTGGAAGCAACACTATTGTTACATTTGTCTCAGTTAAAGAACATTTTATTTAATTCAAACCATTGCTCCAGGTGCTTAAAATCCTTTTGAAGGTGGAGTCTTGCCACCCACTATTCTCACCATTACTTCAAACTTCATTTCATCAGCTAATTTGGAAGTCTGCTCTCTGCATTTTCCAAACAGCACAAGTCACTGATCAACAGGGCAGAAGTTTACCAGTTATTGGCACCCTCTTTCCGGTTGACACTGATTCCCACAAAGAGACCACTCCCCAGCATCTGCCAACCAGGCAATCTATTCTTCTTGTGTTCCTTTTGACATTCAAATTCTCCACCGTGTTTCCCTTGGGAAATGTTCTCAATCTGTATCATTTTTTATCGATTAGTTCAGTAGTTCTCAATGGAGCATGGTTTTGCTCACCTCCTTCTCCCGTTCTAGGGAGCATTTGGTGACAATTTTTTGTTGCCTCAACTGGAGAGGGTGCTACTGGCATCTCTAGTGGATAGACACCCAGGGTTCTGCTGAACATCCTAAAGTGTGCTGGAAAATACCCCAAACCAAACAATGATCCAAAATGTCAATAGTGCTGATGTTTGGTTACCTGTGGACAATTCAACCATGGTTTGATTGGCTTTATGAAAGGGTACGCCATAATTTGTTAATGCAATTTGGTGCAGGTCTTACATCCTCTGACCCTTCCTAGAATGAATGTTCCCTCCGGAGTCACCTCCATAGTTCAGGCCATGGCAGTTACTCTTGAAAACAGATAATTTGGTGAGCTAGCAGGCTCCACATTGGGGCATAATTAAACTGATCCCACAAGTTACAACTAAAAATTAGCTTTATTGGTTTCTGGCTATGCACTGTACTAGAAATCTAGGTTTTTGCTTTAATTTATGTGTATGTTGGAGTGAGATAATAATAATAATAGCTTTCCTCCAGCTAAATATCATAAGGATATTTTGGAGAAAAAAAGGAGATAATGTAGGTGAAGAGTTTTGAACTCTCTGGATGGGAAAATTACTAGGAAAGCATTATCATGATAATTAGTAGTGGCAATCTGGCGTATGTAGGAACAGAGTCCTTTATATACAGTGCTTTATACTCCAAAGAAAAGAACTAATTAAAGCAAACATGTTGTTCTGGTTCTAACTCATATTTCTGTGGCGGGGTTGATCCCTTAAACTATAAATATGCCTTCCCACTAAGACCTTAGGAGACCCTACTGGGAGCTCTCATCCCAACCCATGGCAGGTGGCCAGGCCCAAGATAGTGGATGAGGAACAATAAGAAAATGTTTGCTGACCTTCCTCAGAATGCACCAGTGCTTTCATTATTATTTAAAATAGAATCTTACTGGGAGCAGGAAGCCATGCTTTGATAAGCTGAGCTTGTTTTGCTGTCTTCTCAAGGATTTTTCAACGCGTACAAGAAGCAAAGAGACTTCTGATCAGAGACGGCATGGCCCATTCCAAGCATGGGTCTCTTGGGCATCTCATCTCCAAGCCGCCTGCCCGCCTCACCTACTATTTGTCTGTGTCCCTGTGGCTGTTGTGTGGTTGGCATCCGCCCCCGCAGTGGCGTGCCAAAGGAGTGAATGAACAATGGGACACCCTGGCACTGGCGGGTGTTTTAATAACTGTGGCAAATGAGGAATTTACAGATGCATGATTCAAGCTCCCACTTCAAAGTCCTCAACTGAAATCCTCCTGAAATGAGAAGCAATACTACTGAACACAATGCAACCTTATGCATGGCTGCCCGGCGTGACTATAAATCTGTGTGTGCTGTGTTTGGGAAAGTTACATGATTGGGAGACAGAGGTTTTCATCTGGAATTTATGTGTGGTGTTCAGAAGGTAGGTCCTGCCCCAGAAATAGGAAGCGTGTCCCAGGAAGGAACTGGCGTCTCACTGCAGTCAGGACTCAAGATGCGCCTGGGCTCATTGATCAGGGGCTCAACCAGCAAGTCCAAGCGGTGTGACTTCTGGGCTTGAACTGGAAGGGGGAGAAATGAATCCTCCATGTCCCACTCCTTTCTAAGTATTCCCACTTCCTCAGTTACTTCCGTAGACTCCCGGGGTGGTGCGAGATCTGCCGTGGAGTCCTCTCCTGCAACAGCGTGCTCAGCCTGCCCTCCTCAGCCAGGGCTAGCTCCAGATCTCTTCTTTTCCTTCTTGTTGATACTTACTCCTGCCCATCCCATGCTTGCTGTGTCCCATGCTGAGCAAGTGCCTAGAAAACCTCACCTAACCTTGCAACAGATAGCTTTGCTTCATGTGTACATGAGGGAACAGCCTCCAAAGGCATAAGAAACGGGCTCAAGGTCACACAACCAGACCACAGAGTAGCAATTCTAACCTAGGTCCAAAGTCCAAACTCATACATCTGAGGATGTTTTTTCACTTTTCATCTAAAAAACTCAACTGTGGTATTTCCCATTGTTTCAGAGGAGCAGAAACAAAATATTAGCATGGTTCACAAATAGCATTTATATTTAGCAGGGTCGTTGGAGACACTGCCTGAGAGGCCTGCTGGTTATTGTTAGATTTTCCCACACTGTGGCAAGTGTTGAGGGGAGGTGGAGCCCTTTGTCTGACAGAACACCACCCAGATGGGGAGGCCTGTGGTTCCTTATTCTGAGTCATCCAGCTCATGATAGAGTTTCATAGCTGCTGCTAGTAGGCAAGACAGATCCTGGGCAGTGCTCTGATGGGCACTCTGGATATTTGTCTTGATAATTCTCATGCCCACCCCCTCTGATTTCTAGGCTAACCTATATTTTACCTTATGATCCCCCTCTTTTTTTTTTTTTTTGGTACCAGGGATTGAACTCAGGGGTGCTTTACTGTTGAGCCACTTCCCCAACCCTTTTTGGTCTTTTATTTAGAGACAAGGTCTCACTGAGTTGATTAGGGCCTTGCTAAATTGCTGAGGCTGGCTTTGAACTTGCAGTTCTCATGCCTCAGCCTTCTGAGCCGCTGGGTTTATAAGCATGCACCACCACCCTTGGCTCCTGTGTCCTATTCTGGTATGCTAAAACCTTCGACCCAAGGTGCTGCCCAGTGTTTCCTAAAAACGTCCTTTTCAAGATATCTCTCAGGCAGAGACCAATGTGAAGTAGTAGCCAGGAGCAAGAGCCCCCAGTCCCTGAACTGTACAATTTTTGTCTTCTCTTCCTCATCAGAAAGCAGTTGAGAAAAGTAACACAATTGTACTTTTGAGGCACTTCAGTGAGGAACCTGAGACAATTTAAGTGATTTTTCCATAGCTGCCCTGGGTAGGGAATGTGGACTTTAAATTGATGGTAGAGGCAATATTAGGAGTTTAGCTATGGCCCGGGTGAAATACAATTCATTACAGTTTTACTGGCTCCATTATTATCAACTGGATGGTTATGCGTGGTTGACGGTGGAAGAGATTAATGATAGTTCAGTTAAAGATCAAAGGAAAACCATTTTCCCAGTTCTCTACCCAGGCAGAGTGTTTTTAGAAAAAAACTCATGCTGTTTTCCTTCTTTCCCAGAAAGAAGTGCAAGCTAAGAAACTTTTGGGGTGTGACTCTGAGGCCAGGCTGTGTTCAGTGTCACGTAACTAACAGTGGCACTTCATCAGTGGCTGTTTCTGAGTCTCCTCAGGTGATGGAGTGGTCTTCTGGGCCCCCTGGGGTAGGAGTGAGGATGTGGGACATGGACAGAGCTAACTGCATTCTATCAAGTTAGCAGAGACCTTCTTAAAGCTCATTTAGTTTTCACCTTTCTTCTATGTATTGAAAATATTTTAAAGAGAGGCATTCCTCCTTGAGGTTTTGCTTTGACCAAAAATATTTTCATTCTTTAGTTCTAAGTGTTTTTATAATTTCCAACATGTCTTCTTATGCATTTCATGAGTTATTTGGGAGCATGTGTTTGAATTTCCAATTATATTCATTTATTAATTTTTTTTAATGCTGGGGATAGAACACATGTCTCCACTCTTCACGGGCAAATACTCTACCACTGAGCTACACTCTCCATTCCTTCACTTATATGAATTTTTTTTTTTTTTGTACCGGAGATTGAACCCAGAGGGCTCTGAGATTAACCACTGAGCCATTTCTCCAGATTCTTCTTTAATTTTTTTAAATTTTCAGACAGGTTCTTGCTAAGTTGCTTAGGACCTTTATAAGTTATTGAGGCTGGCCTCAGACTTGTGATCGCCTGCCTCAGCGTCTTGAGCTGCTGGGATTGCAGGTGTGCCCTGGCACATCTGGCATGAATTTTTTTTTTTTTAACATTTGTTTTTATGTTTAATGTCCAACTGGATTACAGTGTTGTTCAAGAACATGGCACATTTATAGCAATTCTCTAAACTGTGAAGAAACTGGTTTTAAGATACGGCTTTTGATCTCTTTTTGTAAACTTGCCATATGTGTCTAGAAAAATATTTATTCTCTAATGGTTTGGTTTAGAGTTCTACATCTATCCATTAATTCAAATTCATTTATTTTGTTGATGAGATCTATTTATTTTTAAATTTTGGTCCTCTCGTCAAGAAATGAGACAGGTATGTTGAAATCTCCTACTGTGAGGGATATGTCAATTTTTCAGTTCATTAATATTTGCTTTTTTAATTTTCAAGTTACTTTACTGGATGTGAGCAAATACGGAATTATTATACCACACTGATTAATTTACTGTGTTTAAAAATTATGCAATAGAGACCATCTTTACTTTCAATAGTGCTTTCTTTTTAAAGTTTGTTCTGCCTTATTAATCTTATGGCCCCATTTTTTTTTAGGGGAGAAAGATTAGCATTGTCTATATAATATTACTTTTGACCATTTTATGCCTGTATATTTAGTGATATATATTTTGTGAAGTATATTTTGTGAAGACTATAAGTCTTTAAAACAAGCAAATGATCAATCTTTGTCTTTTCAATTGGATACCTTATTTACTTTAGTGTGATTTTGAATGTATTTTAATTTGCTTCTGCCATCTTACTTTACATACGGTTCGTCTTATTTTCACACTGTATTTCTATTCTTTTGGTGATAACACTTGAAATTTTTCAAACTTTTCAGAAGATAATGATCTTTATATTGAAGAAAGCATAATATGTCACTGTTCAGGAAGCCAGAAGATGTTTGTAAATCTAATAACAACAAGCTAGGGTCTTGATTTTTTTTTTCAGAAAAGTTTTTATTGATGTGTAATAGGCATGTAAACATGTACATATAGGTGTACATCTCTGTGAGTTTCCGTAAATCGAATATACCCACATATATACCCCTTTTCTCCAAAATCAAATACTGTCAGGACCCAGAATCTAGCTGTACTCCAGAAAAGTCACTACTATCCGACTTCTGACATTAAAGATGCTTTTGTACGTGTATAACTGGAATCAAATGTGATATATCTGAGATCATCCATAGTGCATTGCTGTGTAAGTCCATTGTGTGACTTACCCCACAGTGAACTTTAATAGTATAATGGTGATGGGCATTTGAGAAGTTTCCAGTTTTTTATTATCTACTGAGCTATGAACAAGCTAAAAATTTTCAAAATAAAAGTTTTGTCCATTAGATTTATTCCTAGGTATTAGATATCTTTTTGGTGCTATCATAAATGAAATAATCTTTAAGTTTTATTTGTGGTTGATAGAAAGCAGATCAATATTTTCTGTTGATCTTGAATCAATAGAAACTGATTTTTTAATATTGATCTTGTGCCTGGAGACCTGGCCAAATTTTCTTATTAATTTTAATAGTTTATAAGTTCTTTTGAATTTGCTAGATTCATCATCATGTCATCTAAAAATAATGATAGTTTTATTTCCTTCTTTCTACTTTTTTTTTCAGTATTGAGGATTGAACCCAGTGTCTTATGCATGCTAGCTCTACCACTGAGCTACATCCTAAGATCTTTTTAAAGAAGTTTTAAAAGGGGTTTTACTAAGTTGCCCAAGTTGGCTTGAAACTGGTGATCCTCCTGCCTCAGCCTCTTAAGTGGGTGGGGTTACAGGTGTGTGCTGTCAATCAGGCCTGGTTCCTTTCTTCTGCATCTCTTTTTAAACTTACTGTAGTAGCTAAGTACATTGTTGAATACACTGTTTAATAAAAGTGGTAACGGTGGCTATCTTTCCTTTGTTTCAGATTTCAGGGGGCAGTCCTAGCTGGATGTGATGGTACCCACCTGTAATCCCAGGGACTCAGGAGGCTGAAGCAGGAAGGATCACAAGTTCACCGCCAGCCTGAGCAATAGCAAAACCCTGTCTCAAAATAAAGTAGGAAGGACTGGGAATGTAGTCCAGTGGTAGAGCACCCCTAATTCCAATCCCCAGTACTGCCCAGAACAAAACAAAATTCAACAAAAAAATTCAGGAGAGGAAATTTTTTTTTGGAGATTTTTTTCCATATTTTTATTGGTGCATTATAATTACACATAATGGATTCTGATTCTTAACACAATGGAAGCATAAATCATATGTTGATAATAACTATCTGATGACTGAAAGAAAATTCTAATGTTGCTTTTAGATGGTTTTGGTCTTGTGATGTTCTTATTGAATTGTAAAAACACTGTGACTTTCTTTCATAAATTGATTTAATAGTGGTTTTCCTCTCTCTCTTTTCTTTCTTTACTGCCCCCTCTCCAGGACTGGGGATTGAATTCAAGGGTGCTCTGTGGAGCTGTGCCTCCAGTCCCTTTTATTTTTTATTTTGAGACAGGGTTTTGCTTGGTTATTGTCCTCTCTTTGACTCTGGGTCTCACCATGTTGCGCAGATTAGTGTTAAACTGGTGTTAAACTAAAATAAAGAAACAGTTATTCTTCTACTTTACCTTTACTTAACACACAAGGGAAAATAAGGGATGAAAGTGTAGGGTGATGTGAAGAGATTTTTGAAGTCTGCCAAACTGTCCTTAATCAGAGACGAAGAGCATCACTATAAACTTTTCTTCTTCTATTGCCAAATCTCCTTGTGCTCTTTGGTTCTCTGCTAATTTACCTGTTTTCCACATGCCTTCAGTTATCCCTGGTATAAAAAATTCTATACCATATTACAGTGATGCAGCTGCATCAATATTTATAGCATCTCAATTCACAATAGCTAAGCTATGGAACCAACCTAGATGCCCTTCAAGAGATGAATGGATAAAGAAAATGTGGTACATATACATACAATGTAATATTACTCAGCCATACAGAAAAATGACATTATGTCATTTGCCAGTAAATGGATGGAACTGGAGACTATCATGCTCAGTGAAATAAGTCAATGTTCTCTGTTGTGGTCTCTCTGATATGCAGTTGCTGACATACAATAAGGGGGAAAGAGAATAGAAATTCAGTAGATTAGACAAAGGGGGATGAAGGGAAGAGAGGGGATGAGAATAAGACAGTAGAATGAACTGGACATCACTTTCCTATGTTCATATATGAATACATGATCAGTGTATCTCCACGTCATGTACAACCACAAGAATGGGATCCTAATTAGAATAAGTTATACTCCATGTATGTATAACACATCAAAATACACTCTACTGTCATGTATATCCAAAAAACCAACAACAACAAAAATAATCCTATGCCACAGCTTATGCAAAAGCTGTTCACTGATGTTATGAAATAACTGAAATGTTTCTTGCTCAATGAGAAACACTTTTTTTTTTTTTTGAAGTTACTGTGAGAATTGAAAGTTGAAGTTGTGGCTGGAAAGGAGCCCTGGAAAAAGAGACTCCTTTTTTAGATATTCTTTATATAACTGATAGTATTCAGAGACTAAAGAAGATACGCACTGACTTAAAAGTGCTGTCAAGGGCCTCTTTGCACGTTAGTAATCTCCCTGTGCTATTGGTCTCTATTGATAAACTCTTGTGCCACTATTCCAGGTACACTGTACAAACTTCATCGGTGTATATTCTTGGAGTTGGCTGGTAGATCCTTCAGAAATGCAAACTCACCTGGGTTCAGTCCCTAGTACCACAAAATAATAGGAAAAAAAAAATAGGAACTAGCATGTTTGGAGTAGAGTGAGCCAAGGTGTGTTATTGCTGGTTGCCTGTAATCCCAGTGACTTGGGAAGCTGAGGCAGGAGGATCACAAGTTCAAGGAACTTAGCAAGTCCCTAAGAAACTTAGTGAGACCCTGTCTCAAAATAAAAGAGGCTGGGGATGTGGCTCAGTGGTTAAGTGACCTTGGACTCCATCCCTTGTACTCCTCCCCCCAAAAAAAGGGAGGGGGTGGGGGGACTGGAAATCTGGGAATATAGCGCCTCTGGATTCAATCCCCAGTAATAAAAAACAATCACACACCACCAAGGAAAGAACGAAAGAAAGAAATGTGATCTACTATTTCATATCCATTGAAACAGGTTACTATAAGGCAAATACATTTGCTGGCGGGGAGAGAGCAGCAGTCATAACCACTGGCCTTGCTGCTTAGGTAAATCGTCTAGCAACTTTGGACTGTTTCCTGTCTCCAATTATTCCATCAGTTTTTGCTGCTTTTGGAAATCAAGGCCAAAGGACATAGAAAAAATATTTTTGGAAGATAAGGATCAAAATTAAGTTCTCAGAACAGGTGCTTGTCTACAAATGCCTATATGTACCGGCACAAAGGTATTCAAACGTGCAGTGTGCCAACTTGGTAATTGTGTGTAGAATTTGGCATCAGCTCTAGAAAATGCAACGTGTAGTGTGTTTTTTTCTCATTCAAACAAACCATCCAGGCTTGTGTTTTGTCTTGTCTTTCTTTCTTTTTCTTTCTCTCTCTCTCTCTCTCTCTCTCTCTCTCTCTCTCTCTCTCTCTCTCCCTCTCTCTCTCTCTCTCTTTATTTTATTTTTTTTTCTGTATGAGGGATTGAACCCAGGGGTGCTTAACCAGTGAGCTATGCCCTAACCCTTTTGATTTTTTTAAAATTTTGAGACAGGATCTTGTTAAGTTGCTGAGGGCCTCTTTAAGTTGCTAAAGCTGTCCTAAACTTGTGATCCTCCTGCCTCAGCCTCTCTGTTGCTGGAATTACAGGCATGCCGTACGATGCCTGGCAAGGGCTATATCTTTTCTATTTGAGTGACAATGATCCAGAAATGTGTGCTGAAAAATGTGTTGTTCCATGTGAGATTAATGTGCTCACCCCTAAAGTGCCTCTTTCAAATGTGATTCTTTGTAAAATATAACACATACTTTGCTGCCTCTCTTCATGGAATACACTAGATACAATTTAACCTTATCTAGAAGGGTAGTGTCATTATTAGAATCTCTGATATACTCCAGTGCAAGAACACAAGATGGTCATGTGTTATTGAGCTGCGTAGATTTGTAGGCCTGAATGAAATGCCTTGAGGGCTCTACTTATTGAGTTTTTCTTATCTGCTGCCCATAATTTTTCTATTTCTGTCTTACGGTAAGACCGACATTTCTATTTTTAATTCTCATCTTATTAGCCATCCTTGACATTTATTGTTTGCATTGACAGATTGTTGGTCGTGTTTGAGGCTTGGCCATGTTTTACACAATGCTATTATTCTGTTCTTTCTACTTGGGCTGTTTGAATATTGCCAGGGTGGATTAGATAGGACAGAGAGGCCACTTAACTTCAGGTGAGGGCTTGGGGCAGACGGTCCTTCCCAAAGATGGCTCCCAACAGTCTTCCGCCCCATAGCACCTTCTCAATTGTGACCTTGAGCTCCGTGGACAGACAGGGTTTGCATCCTGTGCCCTCATATCTGACGAATCTGTAACTAAGTATGGCAGAAGTGAGGCTGTGTGTCTTACAAGGCGATGCAGTCTATCTTATTGCTTCTTATTTTTTTGGAGTCCTGGGCCATGAGGAAAGACTATGCTGAGACTATGCTTGACTATGCTGAGACTTCTACGCTTCGAGGGTGCCCAGGCCATGTGGAGAGGACAGTAAAGTCAACATCTCTGGCTGTGGTCCCAGCTGACATGCATGACTAATCTCCTGAGGACACTCCAGAAGATTCCCTCATCTCCTGAATCCCTTCCCAGAACCCCCTTCTTGAATTCCTCTCCATTCAGTGTAGGGTCTTCTTAGATGAGGGCCAGACATCATAGAACAGTGACAAATGGCTTCTGCTGTGTCCTTTTCAAATTCCCGAACCACAGACTCTATAGTGGTCTGTTGAATCCGAGGGTAACTGGAACAAGACCCCAGGGATTCTTCTGGAAATGGAGACCAAGAGTTTTAGTTCATAGTCTTTACAAAATGTGTGCTGTAATGGTTAGGATATGGAGCTCTGGAGTTAGGTCTAGATTCAAATCCTGGATCCATCTGCTGTCACATCCTAGGCAAGTTCTTCAGCTTCCTTGAGCTTCAATTTCTTCATCTATAAAATGGAACACTAGGACTGGGGTTGTGGCTCCGTGGCAGAGCACTTGCCTAGCACGCGTGAGGCACTGGGTTCGATCCTCAGCACCACATAAAAATCATTTAAATAAAGGTCATTATGTCTACTTACAACTAAAACAAATATAAAAAAAATGGGACACTAATAGAGTTCTGTCATGGGGTTTTGTGATGATGGTGCATTGACAGAAAGCATTTAGCAAGTGCATAACACACGATAAATACTTAATGACCCGTAGACGTGTGTGAGTGTGTGTGTGTGTGTGTGTGTGTGTATGTGTGTGTGTGTGTATTTGTCTGAATTCTCAGACTCCTATTACTGCCTTCTTGAGACTCAATATGTTCCAGATAATTGAGCTTTCCAGATAGATAAATTATACTATAATACTATTAAGATTCAGGGATGCTGTTTTCTTTTTAAAAATTTTTAAATATATATATTTTTAGTTTTAGATGGATATGACATCTTTATTTTTATTGATTTATCTTTATGTGGTGCTAAGGATCAAACCCAGTACCTCACATGCTAGGCAAGCACTCTACCACTGAGCTACAACCCCACCCTGGTGACGCTATTTCCACAACTCAAAACTTGGAAAGAAATGGGCACCGTGGTGCTTACCTGTCATCCCAGCTGTGTGGGAGGCTGAGACAGGAGGATCACAAATTCGAGGCCAGCTGAGCAACACACCAGACCCTGTCTCAAAATAAAACTAAAAAGGCAGAGAATGCAGCTTAGTAATAGAGTGCTTACCTAGCACGTGCACAAGGTCCTGGGTTCCATCCCAGTACTGCGTAAACAAACATCAGCAGTGTCTACACTGGAGAGCCAAAGCTACTAGACTGTAAGTTTGAAGAGGGCAGAGACCACATTTCTCTTTTATTGTTCTGTCTTCAGAACCAAGCAAAATTTAACTACCAAGAAAGTGCTCAATAAAAGATTTTTGTATGAATTGCAATAAAATCCTATTTATCTAGTCTTTGGAGTACACAAAAGACAAAGGATCACATCATTATCTGTTTATTTTCAGGAAAATTAGAAGGAAGAATTTTCTGGAAAAAAAAATCCAGAAGCCTAATATTTAAATATTGGCAACAGCAATCTTGAGGTAGCTTAATGAAATGTATAAAGTATTAAGATAACCATTTTTTATATATGTAGGTAAAATATATTTTCTCCACATTCTTAGGGTATCAGGATGGATGTTAATTTGTTAAAGAATTAGCCCAATGCATTTTTTTTTTGCATAAAATGATCACAGTTTTAGTTTTTGTAATCCAGTGGCCAAATTGAAAATATTAAGTTAGTATTTGATTTAAATTCATCATAACCAAAAAGATAAAAAATCCATCATAACCATAAATATGCTTCAAAATTGGAATTGCACTAGGCAATGTTCAATTTTCTTGTCACAACATATAGAATGTTAACTGGAGTGAAGAGTTTGAAGTATGGTGAAAATAACTATATTCTGTTGTATCTTTGATGAAACCAAATATAGCTTCTCTCTGGAATCTGGATAACTTTGAATACTTCAGCCTTTTATGAGTGACCAGGATGGAGGCTACCAAAACAAATTCCACTTTGAAAGGGCCAAAGTTGCTGTATTACCCTGCATAAGTCAGACTATGTCATCCAAGCAACCCCAAATTTCTTTGTCAAGCCATGCCTACTCTCAGTTTGGGTGACTCACCATGTGGTGGCTCTTCTTCCAGGCTCTTTGATCTTGGGACAGCTGAATCCCAGCATTTGTGCCTCTGATCATGGTGTAAGGGACGAGGGCACAAAGAACCCCAGATTGTGGATGCTTCTGTTGAGAAATACATCTGTCACTTCCATTTTATACTTCATTAGCCAAAAAAGTTCAATGCTAAGTTTAATTGGAAAGAGTCATTTCCTCCATGTCCAAAAATGGGAGGAAAAATAAGAACTATGGAGGAGCCCGAGTCACCTTCCAGCCAGGGAGAGAGAGGTTTTAAGAATCTGGCTCATTATATTTTTTTTCTCCCTTTGTTGAAAATGGCATTGGATACAAATGGAATCCTGCTTCCCTAATTCGATAAGTACAACTTAAAATTCTACTACAACTGACTACAGAATGGGAATTAGGAGGCGGTGGTTCTGTCTTGGATTCTTTCCAAGGGGTGGAGATACTTAGGGCTGGAATTGCCAAAGGGGCCTGGTTACGACATTGCTTTGCTGAGAATGCGGTTCTGAGGCAGGGACCTAGAGGATGATACCATGGGGAGTCTCTCATTTGATCATCTCCCCTGGTGTGGGACCTAGAGGTAAGAGATATAGTTTGCAAATTCATCATAGGCAACTACAGCAGAATATTTCTACGTTTCAGATAGTTAGCAAGTGGATGGAAATATCTACCTTTCTTTTCTAACATCCAGCTTGCACCCCCGCCCCACCATAAGTCACTATCTTGTGCTCAATCAAAAGAATACACACACCAAGTGAAGGTCTGATAAGATCCAGTCTGCAAGGCGTGTAAATTCTGCGATTTTTTTTTCCCTCTAAATCTTCTGGGATATATCATGTACCTGCTGTTTTTTAAAGGTTGGATAGGATCTGCATCACGATTTTCTTCTATGCATACTCTTGGGCTATGCCTGGAAAATAATAATTTGAACCCTCTTGTCACTTTCTCTCATGTCACTATGGCCTTTGGCCAATAAATGCTAATACAGTCTTTGATGAGGAGACTTTGGTTCAGTGGGTTGTTGGTACCCTCTTGGACCCAATCTTTTAGCTACAATGCAACATGGTGAAACCTGTCCTTTGTGTTTCTTCCATGCCACAAAAGGATCTCGAAGTGTAACTAACAAATGGACTTTCCTAGTACACTGTTTGTATCACATTAACATGGAATTAACTCGTGAGTGTGTACGGGAGTCGGGCGGGGTTGGCATTGTGTTGAAAGTCTGTGAAATTGCTTATGCAATTGCTTTTCGAAGTAAGCAGCAGGCATTTAAGAAGCAATCTAAATCAGAGAAAGCACTTGAGGTTTGATGTTTGTCCACATTTTCCATTGTTTTATTATTACCACATATGTGATTTTTATTCCTAACAACATGATAGTTTGTTGCCTTTTCCATAAAAACAGGGCTGTGCACTAAAGGATGTTGTCTTGCAACAGGAATAAGAACAATATCCATTTATCAGGTGCCCATTCAGAGCTCTAATGTCAATATTGGAACAGGGAGCATCAGTGCCCTGGCCTGAGAGCACTGAAGCATTTCTAGGAAAGGAAAACAAGAGGAAGGCACACTTCGGGGGAGGGGAAAAGAGAATGATCATTGCAGCTAACGAGAAAGAGTTAATTGGATTTTTTTTCCCAATATATTTTTCCAGTGCCATGTACATGGTTGTTGCATTCATTTCTTCATTCATTTAATAGCCACAGATTGCTTATCTATTAGGGATAATGAAACACCATCTTAGAGCATTTTTCTATCAATGATCAAGAGACAAAGAATGAGAACTGGAGAAACAGGGTAGAGGAATATTAGAACAGTAGAATAGTAGAATAGTAGGTGATGTGGGAGCATACAAAGGGCCTATGTCAGTATCTAGAGGGGGGGGCAAGGGAAAGCGCATCACAGATTTCTGAGGCTGGAAGGGCAGGAATAAATAAATCAAAGGGGGCAACTGCTTCAGGTGGAGGGGAGAGCTTAGCAACATCCATTCTCAGGAGGCCTCAGGGGGTGGCCCTTGGCAGGTGGAGATGGAACATCAGACGAGAAGGATGCTGCAGAGGAGAGGCTTCTGATCAAGACCTCAAAGCTGGCCTCACAAGGCAGGACTTAGTGCCCCAGCAGGAAGCTGGACTTCATCGTGGAGGTGGTGGGATGCACTGAAGAACTGGAAGCCGAGACGGCCATGATCTGATGTCCATGTCAGGAAGATGATCAAAAGGCAAAGTTGAATGTTGACTGGAGGCGGCCGAGTTCCAGGTCAGAGAGGATGGCCAGAATGGCCATGGGCCTGGCAAGAAGAAATCATCACGCTGGGTCAATTCTTGGTCCATATGGATCTTGGAAAGAGTGACCTGAGATGGAGCTAGAGATCGTAATGACACCAATGACCAATTCTCCATTAAACGGTAGAGGTGGAGATAATGTGTATGCTACATGACTAATACATTTTTTATAAAGTTATTTATAACTTTAAAAAAATAAATTAAAAAATCAAATTAAATTTAAAATTAAATTAAATCAAAATAAATGAAAACTGAACATTTTAATTAATGTTTTAAATCAAAACATTGATAATAAGGTTGTTTTGTTTTGTTGGTGCTGGGGATTAAACCCAGGGCCTTGGGCATGCTAGGCAAGTACTCTGCCCCTGAGCCATATCCCCAGCCTTGAACACTGGTAACTATAACCAAATACCTTTTTTTTTTTCTTTTAGGGAATTGAATCCAAGGGCGGTTAACCACTGAACCACACCCTGGCCCTTTCAAAAAATATTTTATTTAGAGACAGGGTCTTGCTGAGTTGCTTAGCCCTCACTAAATTGCTGAGGCTGGCTTTGAATTCGTGATCCTCCTGCCTCAGCCTCCTGAGCCACTGGAAATACTGGCGTGTGCCACTGTGCCTGGCTCAAATATTTTTGCTATATTAAAACTTCTCAAAATATCAGATTACACGTGATTTAGGCAAATTTTCTAAGAGATCCTAAAAATGCAACAGAAACAAGAGTCAGAGATCAGAACTGCTGAAAGAAATATTAGAAGTTTTCAGAGAGGAGGCTGTGGCAGTGGATTTTGGTGAACCATCCACTTCTGATTTCCCCGAGGGACCTTCCTCATGTTTTGTGAAGTGACAAGTGAGAAGTGGCCTATGTCAGTATCTAGAATATTTCACCTCTAAAAGACAGTGTAACTGCATGGAAATCCAGAGAACTCTGCCCTGCAAGTGTGCAGAGTCGAGGGTGTAGGCTTGCATGTTAAATCCATACTATTTGCAGTCCTGGGAATAATTGGATTCCTTACCTGTGGGCAGGTGTGTATTTGGCCACTTGCCTTTGCTTACTAAGCAAGACAGTGTCCCTCAGCCCAGTGACTCACTTCTTTTGGAGGCAATCCTTCTGACTCAATAGTAACAAATCTGTTTTTCAGGCACAGTCTTTTTTTCCTTCCTGTCCCCACCTCCTCCTCTCCTTTCCTTCCTGGGTTCCTAATGGGGGAAGTAGAGGGGTAACTTGCAAATTGTGAAACACTGAAACCCAGTTGATAGAGTTGCAAGAGGGAAGAGGAAGAAAACATTTGGAGCCCAGTCTTCAGTTTGGTTTAATCTTTAATCAGGCCAGGGGATAAGTGGAGAACAGCTTCAAGGAAGTAGGTCTTCACGTCCTTCATAGCAAGATCAGGTGCAGAAAAATAGGGAGAAGTTTTTTTTGAAAGCAAAAGCATAGAATAGTCTGGGGAAGAGAGATGCTTGGGAAACCAGCCTTACAGATGGGGTCAGGGTGCACAACCTCACGAGCAGCTTCAGTTTAACCCAACGGGCTGCACATGCGTGGAAGGGCCTTTGCCCGACTTGTAGAGAATGCACCGACGATTAACAGAAGAGATGAAGGAACCACTTCAGCCAAGAATGGGAATTTTTTTTTAAATTTTTCTTTAATTATACATGGACACAATATCTTTATTTTATTTATTTTTATGTGGTGCTGAGGATCGAACCCTGTGCCTCACACATGCTAGGCAAGAGCTCTACCACTCAGCCACAACCCCAGCCCGGGATGGGTTTTGAAAGAAGAAACATATGCTATGGAGAAGAGTGATTCCAAACTTCTTTTTCCTTTGGTACCAAGATTAAACTCAGGGGCGCTGAACCACTGAGCCACATCCCCAGACTTTTTTTTTTTTTTTGTATTTTATTTAGAGATGGGGTCTCACTGAGTTGCTTAGGGCCTCACTACGTTGCTGAGTCTGGCTTTGAACTTGTGATCCTCTTGCCCCAGCCTCCTGAGCCTCTGGGATTACAGACAGAAGTTTGCTCCACCCAAAATTCTTTTAATTTGTTAGGTTTTGATCCTCGAAATTGATAAAAACAAACTCCCCACCACCTTTCCACATTTTAAAAAAATTGGTGCATTATAACCACTAACTTTTTAATTGGCTGAAGTTACTTAATTTTACTCCAGTTAAATCATTCTCATCCAATGTTTCATAAAATTTAAAAAAATTGGTTATGTGTTTGTATATACATGTTTTCTGCAGTGGAGATGTATGTCTCAGATATCATAGCTATATTTTTACTTTTTAACTTATTTTCTACCATGCTCTCTTCCTTTTGCCTAGTAACCCATATTAAGTAATCAGATTAGCTTGGTGCTAAATGGCCCATGTGAATCTTTTGAAAAGGAAGTGGCTTATGAGTACATTCCAAGATAAGGACAAAACAGTGAAAGTACCAGAACCATCTTGAGAGGATGAGAACAATTTCTTTTCACTAGAGAAGAGTTTGGCAGAGATGAGGCCTGAGATATGGAGGGAAAACAAAAATAATTTTCTGAAAGTGATAAGTTTGTCCTGCCTGGGTGGGTGGACAGGGCTTGAGGCAGACACTTGTCAGAGGGTGTATCAGAAATTGTATTCTAACAGTTGCTGCCAGGCACTATGAAATAGTGTTCTCTACACAATGAAGTTTACATTTATCTCATTTAAGTCCAGAACTAGGCAAGCTAGTCATCAGGGACTAAGTTCTCTTTCCACCCTCAGGTGTACAAAATGGTTGTTGGAGCTCCAGCAATTACATCCATGACTCAGGGAAAAAAGAGGAAGGAAGGAATGGACAGAGGGAATTTCTGGGTTAAGGAAGTCTTTGTTAAAGATGTTTCCCTGATGCCATGCCTCCTAACATGCCTGTCTTTGAAGGCACTAAGAAAAGTAGTTGTCTGAATTAGGTCCTTGCCTCCCTCCCCCAGCAGCTCTGCTATAAGGAAATGGGGAGCATGATCAGTGGGTAAGATCTAGTACTCTTTTTCATAATGGACTGGAAGGAAGAACAATGGATTAATAACACTAAACACAATATTTTATTATTTTAGCTAGGGATCAAAATTTTCAGACATCAAAATACAAGTTTTGCTTTTTTTTCCATTAGCACAGATTAGCTCTGGAACGACGTAATCAGTGAAAAGCATTCCACTTCATCTAGGCCCAGTTGGGTTATGGGGGCCAACAATGACAGAAAATTCAGAGATCCCTGAGGAGCTGAATACAGATAGTGACTGATCTCATTGTTCCATAGGGCTCTCCTTGGGCCAGAAGGCTACTATGATTACTCTTTTGGTGGTGGCGTTTGAAAGTGAGGAGGTGAATGGGGAGCTGGCTCAACTTTTTAAAAGCAATTTTTAAGAGAGCACTTATTGGATCCCATTAGGATCAGGACAAAATGGCCCCAGGGATTCCCGAATATAAGAAGTCTGAAGTGACTACAACTTTCTAATTGATGTCAATGGGGGTAATTTGATGTCTATCTTTCCACCTTCTGTCTACTGACAATCCTTTATCTCTTCTCACAGAACTCCCAGTGGTACACACATGTCGCTTGACCCAACCTGCCATCCACTGATGAGCTGTAAGAGCGAGGTAAAAACATGCAAAAACCAATGATGGTAAACAAACAAACAGACAAACTAAGCACCTTATAATTCCTCACCTCTAAAAGACAGTGTAACTGCATCCAATGAAACTCAGTATTAAGTTGTCAGTGATAGAGTTCCTTCATGTCTGAAATGTTGATTTTTATCCCATAATTGAGGTAACCTTACGGGAACAAAGAGCTGATCTCGAGTTGACAATTACTTTCCATAGTAGCAATGATCTAGAATACATCCTTGAAGATCTGGTTGGATGGGGGATTGCCAGTTAGCTCCAGAGAGCCTGTGTGCTTGGATTAGCTCCACTGGGCATGAAATGAGGCGCAAAATTAACTGTTCTTTTCTTTTGTTGGAGCACTTTATATACATAGCTGCACCCCCATGTGGAAAATAGAAATCATTTTTGTTTTTAAAACCGAACCAACCCCCCAAATATGGAAGGAATAAGTTCAAGTGTGTGCAACCCTAGGAAGGCAAAAGGAAATAATTCTATCGTATTTATTTTTCAACAAGGGCTTACATCTGTTTCTAATTTACACAGATTATTGACACATCTGGATGTTTGGCCTCAGGAATTGTAAGTTGCTGCAGTGGCATTTATTTTTTGAATCAACTCTTTAGACCACCCTGGAACTCATGCAACTAGTTGGGAGAGAAGGTTGTGATATTTTAAATAAAGTTACGACCAGTGCAAATGGGATTCTGTCACCTTGTGTTTTATAAATTGTGGTTTTGCATTTTTTACACCTGCAGGAAAAATAAGACCAAAGCCAAAGACCCGAAAGGCTTGACAATGACAAATTGTAATAGTCAGATAAAGCTATTAGGGGGCCACTGGAGATGGGTATGAGGTTAGCCACTTATATTAACTTAGGGGACCCTGGATTTCAGTAGAAACCAAATACTAAAGGAGCGAGTGATGGATGAAAACATTGTTTTAGTATGATCTGATGGGAATATGCATTTTAATAAGGAAGACAGGATTGTTAAAAAGTAACATTGATTAATACTTTACCTCTTGGACAGATTCCTTCTGCAATCAGGAGCTCACTTTCTCCCTATGTGGTCTGATTGTAGCAGTTTATTCCAAGGGTTGGAACAATGGGAATCCTGCAGTAGACCTTTAAGATTTTAAAAAACAAAAACATGATGAAACACTTACATATTTCATGGTGCATATTTCTTCAATGGAGTAGCCTGATTTTATTAAAAACAACCAAAGACCATACATCAAAATCCTAATGCAAATTTGCAGAACTAAAACGAAACCCTCTTATAGTTCTTTAGTCTAAAAGTACAATAGGGATAATTAAGTGCACAATTTGGTTTGATTCGTTTTGGGAAGAGGCCCCCTTTGGAGTTCTCAGAGTAGCTTTGGTATTTTGTTCTGTCATGGCAAACCCTAAAGTTCTCTCCTGTTGTAGATAAAGTTTTACAAGACTGGGTGATATTGCACAGCAGATTGACATCAGAAGAAATGACATCTGGCCTTAGCATTCCTTGGAGGCAATTACTCCGCTCAGCTCTGAAAGGGAAATGATCACATATAGAGAGCATCTGATCTGTCCCAGAAAGCAACCTCTGTAGTGTGCTGACGTTCTTGTCTCTCGATGTTATTTGCTACATCTTCACAAAGCAAAAACACCAAAAGGGTCTGAGTGCCTGGGATAAATAATAAGATATCCCCATGTATCAACCTTAAGACAATTTAAAATGGGGAATGGAAGTTCATTTCTTGCAGTTTTTTTTTTCAAGAGATAGAAGAGAAGGAATGGGAACGAAGAGGCCCAGATTCAAGGATTCCACACTGCATGAAAGAGTTATATAATCAGCAGTGTTCCTGTGGCTGTTTCAGTACAGTCTTCTATTTTAAGAGGCTATTAGGCCTCCATTGGGATCAATTAATGGCCCTCAGGGAATGGCTTCATTGCAACTAAATAGGGTGTCATCATAGTATCATAGGGTATTGACCCAAACAGTGTGAAAAGCTTTATCACTTCTACTGTCAAATATAATCCTGTCATTTTCTAGCTCCTGTCTCATGGATGTACGAGTCACAAAGCTAACTTGGAACAGCGCTAGTTAAACCTTAGCATCCAGCTCTTGATTAAGCACCCATGGGCCCTTAACTAGATGCTTCAACCACGGAAGATAGGAAGGCACGTGAAAAACTGGCAGATAACACAGTACTGCATTTAAGGGACACTCATCTTTTCTTCTGGCCAGCATTTAAGTCGCAGGCAGTTACTGGAAATGATAATAGTCTGTCAGGAGGAGGATTTTTTTGAGAAGTTTCCAGCGTCTTTAATGACAGACCTTTTAAAAAAGCTATCTGTTGGTAGTTATTGAATGTACACAGGGTGTTCTGAACTGAACTCGAGGTAGCTGTGAAAGGAAGGCGTGAGATGAACACGTTTCACCAACAGACAAATTCGAGGCATGTAAACAAGCCCATGTTCGGCAGAGCTCTAAACAAAGATGAACACGGATGGCCACGCTCCGAAGGTGGTGGAACTATCTCTCTGGCTGTCTCTAGCCTTCTGTGGTTAATAAGTTGGAGAGGAATTCCTATAGGCAAGATGTCAGCCTGGGTGTGGTGGCACATGACTGTAATCCCAGTGGCTTGGGAGGCTGAGGCAGGAGGGTATCAAGTTTGGGGCCAGCTTTAGCCATTTAGTGAGACCCTAAGCAATGGAGTGAGTGCCTGTCTCAAAAAAAAAAAAAAAATTAAAAGGGCAGAAATGTAGTTCAATGGTAACGTGTTCCTTGGTTCAATTCCTAGTACCAAAAAAACAAAAAAAAAAAAAAAAAAAAAAAAAGAAAAAGAAAAAGGAAAAGAAAGAAAAAAGAAAAGCAAAACCAGGCCTCATGTCAAGACTTTGCCCTTGGTGAGCGTTGGGCCCATCACTTACCAATAGAAAGGGAGATCTCTGGAGTTTTGGTTTGCCGAGTTTGAGGAATGTTCTCCCTTCAGCCACTCCAGAGGGCTTGTTGAGCAACACATCTTGGAGGCTTGAGGTGTTTACTAATCTGGCTTGAATCATCAGGAGGAATTCTTCTTATTCTCCTTCCCTTCCCTCTCTTCTGCTTTCTCCTGATCCCCTTTGTGGCTCAGGGCTTTCTAGAAGGCCTGCTCTGATTTCGGAATCCATGGTCCACGACCTTTCACAATGTTTTCTCTTCCGTCTTTACTGGTTGGATCACATTCACCTTTGATATCTCGCTACCCAGAAATTCCTATTCTGATGACTCATTTCTTTCCTTTCTCAGGAAATATTAAAACGAGCCACTATTTTATCAGGTATGATCTTCACACATTTTTCTGTCTTATTTTCATCTAATCTTTACGTTGCTTTCAACTAGGTTTTAGATTGACCATGCTTGTCTTAAACCGATTTCCAATAGACAGTAGTTTATTTATTCATTAGTGAGACTTTTTAATCTATGCCGTAACTTGAATATTTTATTCATTAATATCTTTTTGATTTTCTGGGTTGGGGGCTTAATCTTTCATAGATTAAGAAATTTATTGTTCTTTATGAAGTTTTTTGTGATATAAACTCACATAAACATTTCTTCTTCTTCTTTTTTTTTTATTTAAAATCTGCTCAACAGCCAGGCGTGTGGCGCATACCTGTAATCTCAGGGCTTGGGAGGCTGAGACAGGAGGATGGAGAGTTCAAAGCCAGCCTCAGCAAAAGCAAGTCGCTAAGCAACTCAGTGAGACTCCGTCTCTGAATAAACACAAAAGAGGGCTGAGGATATGGTTCAGTGGTCAAGTGCCCCTGAGTTCAATCCACGGTACCTGCTCCTCCACCCCCCCCCCAAAATAATAATAAAATAAAATGTGCTAACCCATTCCATTTTATTTGGTAACATAAATTTTTCCAAAGCTCTAAAGTACAAATTTTGGGCTTCTAAGTTTGATCTCCACTTCTCCTGCTGAGAGAATATATATTCTTTATCCACAGTGACACTCTGGGTCAACTTGTCCTTTGAGATTTGTCTCAAATCCCTCATTCCATGTGCAGTAAGACTTGATCTTTCTTAATGTCGTAGGGAATTGAGGAAGCAAGGCTCCATTCTCCTCTGGCCCTGGGTTTCTGCCTCTGCTGCTTAGCTCAGCTCATGGTTGGTCCACACATCTCTGTGTGTCCCTTTTACACAGTGTAAACCCCACTAAAGTTTGGGGTCAATGGCATTGTTGGATTGGAAGAACTTAAAATTATAGCCTCAGCCTCCCAAGCCACTGGGATTACAGGCACGGGCCACCATGCGGGCCTGGGACACCCTCTTTATTCCTTACCCTTTCTCCAACTTGTCTCTGATCAGCTCTATTCCCCCAACTTCTGTTATTTCTTACATCAGAGTTGAAGAATCTCAAGCCCTGCCTTAGGCCAGAGCATCTTTGGAATCTCAACTGTCACCTGATTTTTCGTGTAGATACGTCCCCAACCAAGGCACCGTCCCTGAAGAAGAACTTGGCCCTTGTTCTTGATCCTCTGTGCCAACATAGCTCTTACTGCTCCTTCCAAATGACCTGCATTTATTTATTTTGGTACCCAGGATTGAACCCAGGGGAGCTTAACCACTGAGCCACGTCCCCAGCCCTTTTTAAAAAATATTTTATTTAGAGACTGGGTCTCGCTGAGTTGTTCAGCTAAATTGCTGAGGCTGGCTTCGAACTCTCGATCTTCCTGCCTCAGCTTCCACAGCCTCTGGAATTACCACATTGGGGCAAATGACGTGCATTTAAACCAGAGGAAGCAACGCCTTCTTTAGAATAAACTTTTTGGTGTTCTCATTGTTTCAAATGTCTTATCTCACTTAATTTCATTAAAATATTTTTAATATTATAGTTGTCATACATCAAAAATCCCATTAAAATTATGAAATCTAAGTAGGTTGTCAAATTTAATACAATAGGGGCTGGGGATGTGGCTCAAGCGGTAGCGCGCTCGCCTGGCATGCGTGCGGCCCGGGTTCGATCCTCAGCACCACATACAAAGATGTTGTGTCTGCCGAAAACTAGAAAATAAAAATATCAAAAAATTCTCTCTCTAACTCTCTCTTTAAAAAAAAATTTAATACAATAGACTATAAGTGAAAAATACCAGGTCAGCTTTTACAAAAATTGTCATTATTTCCAAAAGCGTTACCATCAAATAGTTTCTTTCCCTCCCCTTCTCATGATTCACATTTCCTCATTCTATTTTTTACAGTAAGGGTCAACTTAATAATATTTAGATATGAAGACATATATGTATATAGGTGAATGGGTTAAATTTCTCTCTGAGAAATTTAATATAACTATTCAATTTCCAGATGTTGCTAATCTGAATTTGAAGTTCCAGATTATGACTATATATATATATATATATTATACACTTTCATTTCAAGAAAGCCCCTTATCTTTTTCAAGTAATATGTCAAGTTTCATGATTTTACCAACAATTCTTTAGACTTCGTGTAAGTTTTGCCAACTCCATTCATCACTACTCTTTCATTTATGGGGTATCTTTACCTTTTCTGGCAATCTTTAATTAACACCCTCCATCTTCTGTCTTTCTCCAGTGCCTAAAGCATGCCAGGCAGCCAGTTCCCCTGGCCTTGACCAGCTCTGCCTTCTCTCCCCAGAAATTACAAATGATGGGCCATGCCAGATTTCCCCTACTCCTCACGAGCTTGACATTGTGAATGTGTTCCACGGATTTCAGGGGCCAGTCCTCATGGGCAGGCCTCATCTGGCCTGGAGTCTTGGTCAGGGTCCGGTGGAAGAAAGATCCAGGTAGGCTCCTTGTCTGTAGGGAGGCTGGTCTGGTTACCCTTGCCATCACCTACCCAGTCTCTTGCTAAACGGTGAATCTCTCTAGTTCTCCGTTGTGTTATTTCAGGAGAGATGGAAAGTAGCCGTCATGTGTCGAAAACATGAAGTAAATAGCAAGTAGCATCCATGTGCCTAGTTCCAGGTCGACGCTTGGAGCTGGTGTTTGTGTTTACCTTCTTAGGTTTCTCTCCCCACCACTTCTCATATCTGATGATTTTGTTCTCTGTATGGGTTAAAACACACACACACACACACACACACACACACACACACACACACAGTCAACGGGAAAGGTAGATGTCCATGAAGACGTCTCCAGGAACTGTCAGAACAGCCAGGAGCTCAAGGACAATTGACAGGACGTGATAGCACACAGGAAACATTCTACAGCAGAAAGAAGAGGGGCTGCGGAAGGGCTGAGCTCAAATCCCCACCCTGTCGAGTTGTGGGAACCTGCCTAAGTCTCTGAACTTCTCAGAGCTGTATTTCTGATTTCTTCTGACAAAGTCGATTTTTAAAATAAGAGCCACATAACTGGCCGCTTGAAGAACGGGAAAAGGTAAGAGACCATTGCTTGCCGGAAAAGTGACACCAGCCCATCAAAGAGTCTAAGAGCCTGGGAGTCTTGTCAATGGCCCTGGGAGTGACAATGGCCACTCCTGTGAGGTCAGAGAAGGATGAGAGAGATCCTCGGAGGAGCTCAAAAAACACACTGCTATTTGTGTTGATATCTGCTCTCGGTTTTAACGTAGCAAGTGGCACACAAAATAAGCCAGAGAGAAAAAGCAAAGTCCTGGGACCAGGGCGGGTGGCCACACTCACCCCACCCCCACCCCCACCCGTGTTTGTGGCCTTGAGTCACTGAGGCTGTGAAGTTCCACCTCATGCGGTGTCTTCCATATGTCTCAAAATATTGACAGCCTTAAGAAACGATGAGAAGAGCAAACAGAAGGTGAGGAAGAGGGAGATTACCAGGACAAACAAGCCCTAGGAGGCCAGCTGTTCCCCATTCTTCCTGAGGACAAAGAGTTCCCTCTTGTGAATGTCTCAGTACATTTTCTTATTCCACTTAGCACTTCCCACCTTGGATTGTGATTCTTTGTGCCGGAGGCTTATCTTCTCTTCTAGCCTGGATCCCAGGGGCTGCCTTCTTGGGTTTGGATTCTGCCAGATAGGCCTTGCTCGTACCAGTGATTTTTGACCCTGGGCTGAAAGCAGAAAAGGACTGGCCACAGCCATGGCCAGGATCTTCATCATACAGCACCAAGGACCATGCTCTCGAGATTGGTTGGATCAGGGAGTAATTTGCTGAGAAAATATTATCTCCTTCTCTAGAGGTCTTAAAAAAAAAAAAGAAAGAAAGAAAGAAAAAGAAAACAATACTCTCATCCATTTGAAATGATTTAAATATGGTCTTGCGTGTGGCCAGAGGAAGTGAGCACTGAGCTCCCAGGATTCCGTCCAGAGCTCAGAGCTCGGATCCCGTGATGAGAAACATCAGCACCGACATCTCTCTCACACTCTCTCTCCCCCCACCTCTCAGACTACCCTGCTGGAACCCACCTGAGAATGACAAATGAACACTAGGATTTCTGCCTTCTGTCTGTTCACAAAAATCTCTTATTACCTGACCCAGAGATTTGGGCTTGGGACTGTTTACTGGAACAACATTCAGTCCTTATCTGAGGTCCTGGCAGGTCGATTTCTACAGAAATCATGACTGTGCAGTTAGGAGGAAATCAGATGGTGGGGCTGCCGCCCTCATCTAGCCTGGCCCAAACGGAGGCCATTCATAATGTGATTTTTTTTTTTTTTTTTTTGTACTCAGGATTTTCTGGAAATCTTTCAAATAGGGAGTAGGAGTTTAATCTTAGAATATGTTTTTTTTTTTTTTTTTTTTTTTTTTTGCACCCAAGATTTCTGATTGTCCTTGGATGCCTGGGGAAGTTTTCTCCTTTCTTACTCCTTACCTGTGGTACCCAGTGAAAATAAAGGGATGTTTACCAAGGGAGTTGCATTCCTCCATTTGAGTGAAATCATGTCTCTCTCCGAGGAACTTTCTTTGGAAGGACTTTGCCTCCCACGTCTAACTTTCACCCAGTTTAGAATGAGATGTGCAAGACCATCGAAGGTACATTCGCATTGTTGATTTCTCATTTACTTTAGGCTGCAGAGATTCCTAGTTTGCTTATGTTTTTGTTTTAAGAATGTGCTTTTGAAAAAACAAATGATGATAAAGGATGAAGACATGTGGGTATTTTGATAAGACCAGATGCTTTGGGAAAGAACAGATGGGTGGTTCAGTATGGAGCCACAACATCTCCAGTCCTCTTTCTGGGTCATTTGGAAGCTGGGCATCTCACCTGCATTCACTGCTTACTCTGAAACTCAACACTGCACCAGAGCAGAAGTGGTAAGCAAGCTGGAGGTGTGCCTCTGGCTAGCAAGAAGCCATTCAGGGACAGTCACACTGGACAAACCCTGTATTTTCTGGGAACTTTAATCGTATAGACCTGTACTCTGATGGCATCACCGGTCACATGTGGCTCTTTTATTTTTATATAAATGTATTATATCAGTTTTATCAGTGAGGAAATCAAGAGTATGTAATAGATACTAATTAGTAATTTTGTCTCACAGATAACACAGCAGTTTTTATTAGCTTCCTTTTTTTAGAGAGAGAGAAATTTTTTAAAGAGAGAGAGAGAGAGAGAGAGAGAGAGAGAAAGAGAGAATTTTTTAATATTTACTTATTTTTTTTTTTTTAGTTCTCGGCGGACACAACATCTTTGTTGGTATGTGGTGCTGAGGATCGAACCCGGGCCGCACGCATGCCAGGCGAGCGCGCTACCGCTTGAGCCACATCCCCAGCCCCATGTGTGGCTCTTGAGAACATGAGATGTATTAGTCTGAATGAGATGCCCTGTGTGTGTAAAATACACACCTCAATTTCAAAGCCTCAGTATGAACCAAGAAGGTAAAGCATATGGATTATGTTATTCATGAATTACACGTTCAAATAATATTTTGCACATATCAGGCTACATATAGCATACTATTAAACTGAATTTCATCTGTTTTCTTAAGGTGGCTATGAGAGCATTTGAAATTATGTATGCAGGGTTGACTTCAGCACCAGGGAATACTTAGGCCGAACTTCATTCACATTTGTCAAATTTCATGTGTGGCTCCCGTGACATTTCTATGGGTTGATCCTGGTGTAGGCAAAGCACTGGATGGGGGACAATTCTCCTCTCCAGGTTTTCTCTATTTCTTAGAAGGTTTAGAGATGTCGATTTGGCAATGATAGTCTATTGCTTTGAAAGGTGCACATGGCCTCTCCATGTGCTCGTTGTTTTTCTAATGAGATTATAAATATCTGAAGTCCTTTAAGTCAGAGAGTCAACAGCCCTTAACGAGTGATGACCGTGGAGTCAAGTCCAGTGCTGGGTTTGGGGATTGCAAAAGTGCTCTAGGGACCTGCAGCCTGGAGATAAGGTGCAGCTGCTGGGATTGAGTGGAGGGTGCTGTGTAGGAGCCAGAGGGGGCCGTGGCCTTGCCCTCGTGGGAAGCAGGATCAGGAAGCGGGTGGTCTCTCACCGAGTCTCTCGTGTCTGTCATCTCCCCTGCTCCATTCAATCATTTTTATAGAGAAGTGGTTTGTTTTTTTTTTCATCACAGAGTAAAATATGGGCATTATTAAAAGTAAAGGAGTTACAGATAAAGCAGAAAACACAAACCTTGAAGTTAGAACTATTAGCGTTTGAATATAATCCCTTCCAGTAATAAGTTTGTCAAATGTCAGAACTGAAAGTCAGATTAAGCCTCGCAGAAAAGGGCATTTGTGGCTTCTTGATGGCCGGATCTAGAGATTCAAACAATTATCCACTGTCTGTCCGTCTGCCCTTTCCCTCCATCTTTCATCTGTCTGGCTTGAATCCCAGACCAACTTTCTGCTCATTTGGAAACACGGACCCTGATAGTGCAGGCTTAAGTGATCCTCTGTGACTGAAATCTTAGGAGGGGAGAGGAGGGGAGAGGGGACTCAGGGAGGGCAGGAAGAGAAGGGGAAGGGAGGGAGGAGAGGAGAGAGAGAGGAGGGGAGGCGGGAGGGAGAGAATGAGCCCACTGGATCAATCATTGTGTTCAAGAAGGATTAATCTCATCAATTAATCTACCCAACAAAATCCACAGATGCAACAAGAGAAAGACTAATTCCCCATAGATAGAGAAGCAGGAAGAAAAAAACCTGTCTATTATTACATACTTACCAACCCACTTATTTATCCAGTATGATAAACTACTGGGAGGAATTGGGGGAGAGAAAGTACCTATGCTTTGATTCAGGTTCTTATCTTAATGATTCAGGTTCATTTTCCTGAAATGGATGAGGCCAAAGCTAGATTAATGGGACACATATATTTGCCTTAGTGTGACATTAGCCCATGCTTTTTCTTTTGGGGTACTAGGGTTTGAATCCAGGGGCATTTTACCATCTAGCCATACCTCTAGTCCTTTCAATATTTTATTTTGAGACAGACAGTCTAACTAAGCTATTGAGGCTGGCCTCAAACTTGTGGTCCTCCTGCCTCAGCCTCCTGAAGTTCATGCTTTTTCCAATAAAAGTATTATGGTTCCCTTAATGAGGAATCCTGACCTCTTCTTAGATGACATGTCTCCAAAGGAAAGGCGTTGCAGCTCTCTGGAGTCTTCACATTCACTCTTGCTCATGATCTGAGAACATGTCTTCTCTCTAACAAGGGTGCTGCTTGACTTTAGCTGGGACTGGAGATGCTGCTTATTTTGTTAGATGCAGGAAGAGCTCAGAAGCAGAAATTGTTTCTGTTGGAGATGGCGCATGGTGCATTTTTCAAGGAAAAGACTGGGGTGGGGAGCATTTGACAGAAAGACTTAATGGAATGGGCTACAACTGGAGTGGGCAATATTTGGAAAAAGACCATCCAGGAGGAAGAGAGAATTTTCAGGTATGAAAATTTCTTGGTGAAAAGGACCAAGCCTAAGGAGGCCTTGTGCTGTGGGGCAGGGAACAATGATGTGGGATAACATCCTTGGTTCTGCCCCTCATGCACTACACTGCAATGTCTAGGTGGACCTGACTCTCCAGCAGTTACCTGGTTTGGCAAGTTCTGGAAAAGAAAGGGCAATATTGGCTTCTATTATCTTTGAGAAAGCTGATAGAGGGGGAAATGTCTGGCTTAATCGGACAAAAATATAGACTCGTGTGGCAGCAATGGCCAAGAAGGCTCCCCAGATATAAGAGATAGCCAGAATGAATTCATGGATCTGCATCTTTTTTCTGTTCAAAGGATGAGCTATATATAGCTTTGAACCAAAAAAGGAGAGGTCCTGACATTTCCATATACCAGCCCCACATTGCTTCATGGCAGAATATGCTTTGAGACACGCGTTGTTAGATGATTTCATTGTTGTGCCAACGTCATAGAGAGTACTTAACACAAGCTAAGAAGACCATAGCATCCCTAGGAGATATAATCCTTTGGGGCCAGTGTTGCATATACGAGCTGTCATTGACCTGTACATAATATATGTCACCTGAAAATGTCAGCATGTTCCTGCACATACTTGCCTAGAACACCTAGTGTCATTTGAGTTTCTTTCATGCTCCATCAATCACTGGCCAGTTTTGCCAGCCACGGTGGTGCACCCCTGTAATCCCAGAGGCTTTGGAGGCTGAGGCAGGAGGATCTAGGGTTCAAAGCCAGCCTCAGCAACTTGGTGAGACACTAAGAAACTCCGTGAGACCCTGTTTCTACATAAAAATACAAAAAAGAGCTGGGGATGTGGCTCAGTGGTTAAGCACCCTCGGGTTCAATCCCTGGTACAAAAACAAACAAACAAACAAACAACAACAAAAAACAACAACAAACAAAACTGGCCAGTTTCCAGCAGAGAGGGGTTGGGTGGTTCATCCTGAAACGTGATCTCAGCTTCTCTTCACAGTACTGCACAAGCTGAATGTCAGGCACTCTGAAAGTTACCTCTCTTAGTCTCTTTGAATTCTTTGGGCTCCTAACAAAATAAAGACAACCTGTTTAGACTGCATAAAGGTTTAAAGGACACAAAAAAATAATGGGCACACATTGAATAGAGAACAACCTTTGCCTCCAAATTTGATATGTCACTTCTTAATCTGATCATGGAGAATGTGGTTCTTAATCTAACATTGGACGAGATAAAAAACTGATATACAGAACAATGTACTTTGTAAAATAGAGGATTGCAAAATACTTTGAATGTATAAAGAATTATATGGTTACTTAATGATCATGATAATTATTTTACAACTTAATTGTGGGAAAATTAGAGGAATAGAGTGGTTTAACGAATTCAAAAATATATCCAACTGTGTACTCTGAGGAAGATAAAAAGGAGAGCTTGTAGCCCAGCGTCACCTTTGGTGAATATTAAACCCGTCATGAGACTTCTCAGCATTTTTAAAATAAGAGACTCAGTGTCATTAGAGTGACAAATGGGTTTTGATTGGGCAGACCATTAGGTCTATGGATTACATTCTACATTCCTTAGGAATAATCTGTTAAAGAGACAATAAATGGAGGCCCAGTGAGGTGGCCCATGCCTGTAATCCCAGGGACTCCGGAGGCTGAGGCAGGAGGATGGCAAGTTTGAGGCCAGCATCAGCAATTTAGCGAGGCCCTAAGCAAAACTCAGCGGGACCCTGTCTCAAAATAAAATATAAAAACGGGCTGGGTATGAGGCTCAGTGGTTAAGTGCCTCTGGGTTCAATCCCTAGTACCAAAAAAAAAAAAAAAAAAAAAAAAAAAAAAAAACCAAACCAAACCAAACCCCAAAGAGAGAAAAACAACAAATGTTAGGGCTGTGCCTCTATCCACATGATTGGGAGTTCCTACAAAGGCAGCCTATGTCCATACTCGGTCCCCGGCACTGCTGAGATTGGGTGGAATTTTTTTTTTTTAATTTGTGTATTGCAGTAATAAAATGATATAACCCTGGGCTTTGGAGGGGATTTACTAAAAGCAATAATGCAGATTGTACATTTTACGTTGAGGATTTCAAAACACTAGTCATTTGTTCCATCCGTAGAATATCTCTGCTGGTCCTGAGAGCTGCTTGACATGGGCTGAGTGCAAGTGGATGTTTAAATTTTATTATATTTACTTACCAAGTCTATTAAAGAAAAAAAGCTTACCATGCCTATTCACTAAAATCGCTCTTGGCCTTGGGAATTTTTACCTTTGGTCCCTGGCTACAATAGTTCGTACATAATAAACTGAGATTAACGTTGCTCTTTGTCATGAGATGAATAATATTTAACATGGCTATTCAATGTACCTAACCTTTGACCAAATCACTGGAATAATTTGATTTTTTTAAAAATCAGATATCATTCTGCTTCGACCCAAATTGATTCACCACCTTGAAGTGAAGGTTTGCAGCGGCCGTGGGTGTTTTTCCTGACCTATGAAGAAGGACAATGCCCAAGGATTCTTTCCTATTTGCAGATCAGATTTTCTCTCCTACAATTATTTTTTGACCCATCTGCAAAGCGTTTCCCTTTTGAAATAGAACCCCAAGTAATTTATCACTTTTTTTTTCTATACACTAAAATTAAATGGCTTAATTCTCAGGGGATTAGTTGAGAAAACATTTGCTGTTTCGGTCAAGCCTCCATAATCTATATTTTTCAGGTCATTAAAACGTCAAATTGAAAGAGTGTTGAGCAAAGCTACAATAAAGTTCAAAAGAGTAAACTATATTCTTTCCTGCTATTATGATTTTTTTTTAAATCAAACTCATTGATCCTGGATAATAAATGGACGTTGCTGGATGTTTCAAAAACTCAAGAAGATTTTCCGAGGATCAATGCAAAGAATAAATATATTACTGCAAAGACTTTTTGTAGACTTAGGTCAAGAGCTGGCTTGTGTAGAAAAAAAATAAAAATAAATACTGGGTTTATGTTTTTGGTATTCACTTATATCTTTGATGATTTCCAAACATTTCAAATAACGTATCTGTTAGAGGTATGTGCGGAAGAAAAGTTAATGTTTGCAGTTGAGTAGCATAATTAATGAATGAATGAGCTCACTATTTACCCTGGAGTTGTAAGTGCTAATTGTTGTTGGTTAAGCTGAGTGACGCCTCTGGCTCTCTGGAAGTGTTAGACTTTGACAGTGTTGCCTGCCTTGAATCTCCTCACACTCAACACTTGTGAAATTCAAACATGCTTGTAACATCTAGACATCTGTTAATGCCCATCAGTAATCTGTAATCAAGGCCTGAATCTATCAGCCAAAAAACATGCAAACTTTGGAGTGAAAGGGTAAATACAAGAAATCATGAATATACTAATTGGTCTTTCCTGTTATAGCTGATAGTTCAAATTTGGTCCCAGCAATAAAGACTGTTGTGTGTGTGTGTGTGTGTGTGTGTGTGTGTGTGTGTGTGTGAGAGAGAGAGAGAGAGAGAGAGAGAGAGAGAGAGAGAGAGAGAGAGAGAGACTAGCTGTAGCTGCAAGCAGGTGTGCACAAACGCACGTATGTACATATTATCTCTATATGCAATTCAACCTTTGAAGTAGTTCTGAAAAAGAGTCATGTGTTAACAGTTTTACTTTCAGGGAAATATTTGCATAGACAACAGTCCTTTCCCACCCTTATTTGAGCAGCCCTTTTCCTTATTCCTTCTTAGTCATTTCCCTTCTTTCTCCCAATGCCCTAAATACACAGGCTTCGCCCCACCTTGCCTGTCTGTGCACATGGGGCCATTTTTCCTCTTAGTATAGCCCTGCAGATCCCCACGTGGGCAGAATCGAGGTAACAGCTGTTGCCAGATGAGCAGTGGTGAGGTCTTCATTAGTTGGGAAGACAGAAATGCCTTAGGGATGTCCCTTTGGGAGCTGAGGACCAATTGCCCCAGATGGCCAGCCAACAGGAGGCTCTGTGTTTCCTTTCTCTTTGACCAAATATTTGTTACCAGCCAACTGCATCTGGAAAGTAGAAGGGCAAAATGCAGCTGTCTCTTCAATCCGGTTATGAAGTTGCAGGACAATGTCTAGCGAGATTTGATTGCTTAAAAATATGTGTGCATTTAGTTTAACACATAAAAAATGAAGCAGATATTGTATGGTGAACTTGACAGAACTCTGGGACACATACAGGGTAGGTGCTCAAGATTAAGATCAATCCCACGTTGACCTGGGACTCTGACCTACAGAGGAAGGCAATCATGAGGCCTCCTATCCAGTCCTTTGCTGGCTTGTGAAGCCTGCTAAGGAGCATCCTCACCTGGTTTAGGGGTCAGAGGTGTGTGGTTTATACAGTAGCACTTCACAAAGTTTCTGTGGCTGGATTGAAGGAGGGACTAGATTTGAGGAAGCAGAATATGGTGTCACAAAGGCCAATCTGGAGAATTCTGTCTCATGATTGATGAGGACCTGGCTTGGGTGAGTTGGGTGTGGAAGAAAGAAAAGGTTTGATATAGTCAGCCCTCTGTATTCACAAGTTTCATATCCAGAAATCCAACCAACTGCGGGCCAAATTTTTTTTTTTTTTTTAAATCATACCTGTACTGAACATGCACACCTTTCCTTGCCTTTACTCCCTAAATGACACAGGGCAACAACTATTTACATAGCATTTATATTGTACTGGGTATTGTAAGTAATCTAGAGATGATTTAAAGCATGCAAGAAGAGGTGTCCGGGCTATACACAAAGACTACACCATTTTACCAGGGAGTTGAGCATCTGTGGGTTTTCTTATCTGCAGGGGAGGGGGGATCCTGGAACTGGTTCCCAGTGGATACTGAGGGACGACTGTATACATTCTACACATACTCATGTGATCTTACAGATTCCTTTGAAGCATAAACCATACAACCCAGAGTGATGTTGTACAGCCTAAAGCTTTTGGGGTCATTCTTTAAGAAAACAAATTAGGGAGCCAGGCGTGATGGCACCTACCTGTAATCCCAGCAACTTGGGAGGCTGAGGCAGGAGGGTCACAAGTTCAAGGCCAGCCTCAGCAATTTAGTGAGGTCCTTAGCAACTTTTGAGACCTTTTTTTTCAATTAAAAATAACAAAAAGGACTGGGGATGTATCTCAGTGGTAAAGTGCCCCTGGGTTCAACTGAAAAACAAACAAAACAAAACAAAAAGAAAATGTGGATGAGAAAAAAAATTTGACCTGACAAACACCACAAAATTTAGAGATTTAACAATATTTTTATTAGCTGCTTGATACTTCTGTAATTGTTTTTTACTATTTTTTTTCTTTTGTGGTACTGGGAATTGAACCCACAGGTGCTCTACACTTGAGCTATATCCCCAGCCCTTTTTATTTTTTGTTTTGAGACAGAGTTTCACTAAGTTTCCCAGGCTGACCTTGAACTTGTGATCTTCCTCCTGAGTCACAGGGTTTATAGGCTCTCAACTTTTTTTTTTTCCACTTCATAATTTTTAACCATCTCTTCACATGCTTTTTTAAAAAAAAATATTTCTTTTTTAGTTGTAGTTGGACACAATATCTTTAATTAATTAATTTATTTTTATGTGGTGCTGAGGATTGGTCCCAGGACTTCACCGGTGCTAGGTGATCACTCTACCACTAAGCCATCACCCTAGCCCCTCTTCACACACTTTTAGAATGTCATTTTCTATAGAAAGCCTGGAAGTAATCCAGTCTTTCCCCTAACACAGTGATCAAAAGGTATTTCTTGGGGCTGGGGTGGTGGCTCAGCGGTAGAGTGCTTGCCTAGCATGTGCGAGGCCCTGGGTTCAATCCCCGGGACCACATAAAAAAATTAAAAATAAAGGTTAAGAAAAAAATTCTTAAATACAACAACAACAACAAAAGTATTTCTTTTTGTTGTTATTCATGGGATGCAGAAAACCCATAGCCTGACTGAGCTGTACCTGACTGAATGTTCATGTCCCTACAAAATGTGTCAGCTAGCCAGGGGCAGCAGCACCTACCTGTAATCTCAGGGTCTCAGCAGGCTGAGGCGGGAGGATTGAAAGTTCAAGGCCAGCCTCAGCAGCTTAGTGAGACAGTGCCTCAAAATGAAATACAAAAAAGGGCTGGGGATGTGGCTCAGTGGCTAGCACCCCTGGGTTCAAATCCCAGTAACAAAATAAATAAATAAATCGGACTGAGGATGGACTCAGTGGTAGGACGGACACCCCTAGGTTCAATCCACTACTAGGGGAAAAAAATTCACATATTAAGTCTCAATGCCCAGTGAGATGACCTTAGGAGGTGAGGATTCTGGGACAAGATTGGGTCATGGGGTGAAGCTCTTGTAAAGGAAGCCCCAGGGAGCTCTCTTGCCCCTTCCACATCATGAGGACACAGAGAGAAGCCGGCTGCTGTGAACCAGGAATGACATTACCAGGGTCATCATTTTTCATTTGACACTAAATCTGCCAGCATCTTGATCTGGGTCTTCTCAGCTTCCAGAAATGTTATAAGAAAATTTCTGTGGATTAAGCCTCTCCATCTATGGTATTCTATTATAGCAGACCCAACTGACCAAGACGCCTGCAAAGACAGGAGTTCTGAGAAGTAATTTTGTGCAGTTACCAACCAAAAAAGATATCCAGACATTGACATAAGTCTCCCTCATGGAGAACGAGTGCTTTGGATGGATTCCCCCCAAATGTCTCTTCCCTTTGGTTCCTTTCTTTATGAACAGTGGTGGTCAAACTTGTATTGAATTCTGAGCCTAAACAGAAAAATAAAAGTCTGCCCATTGACTCACAGGGATAGGCTTCTTTCTTGCTCTGCTTGTGAGAAGAAAAATGCTGTCACTGGTAATGGCTCATAGCACAGAGGTAGGACAAGGCATATCCAACTGAGAATGCGTTCCTCTTACGAAGGAGATTATACATTTTCATTTAATGCCATTTCTTATTCCTGAAAAATATCCCCCACCACATCTGCATTTATATTTCTCATAACCAGGTTCAAAAATCAGGTATGCTGGATCAGGTGTCTCTCTCATGATTGAACTTAGTGGTGCCCAACTACTTCCCTGAGCTCATACAAAATAAGTTAATTCAGCACAATGTATTGAGAATGTGCTATGTACTAGACCAGGGAACATACCTGTGAACCAACCAACCAACTTCCCTACCCTTCTGGGCTCATACTATAACTGGTAGATCCTGTATTTTAGTTTATTATGATTGTAAGTGTTTTGCATTTAGAGCACATAATGTAATTTGCTGTTGTTGTTGTTGTTTGGGGCCATGAACTTTGGTCTACATAACTTCTGAACACAGGATTCACTGAATCAGTCCTAGTAAGCCTAGGTGAGTACTTTCTTCTTTGTTTTAGCTAGCCTCCATCTGAAATAATTATCTTTTTCTTCTTGAGATGGAGCCCATCTTTGCTGAAGAGGCCTTTGTCCTCAAAGATCAGAGCATCACTAAGGAATGTTAAGTGTTCTGCCGGATTCTACTTGGGCAGGCACATTCTCCCTTCCAGAGTGCACCTGTTCCTAGGCTGGCCCACCTCGCCACTCCACTCAGTCTAGGGCACTACCTAAACACAATCCCTCTCTCTTCCTTCTTCAGAATAGCAAAAATAGCTTGTATGTACTGACAACTTTTCAAGAGCCCCCGACCGTCCTGAGCATTTTTATGTGTATTATCTTGTTGCATCCATACAGCGTCTCTATAAAGTAGCCAGAAGAGAAAATTGAGACTTGGAGAGATAAAGGCACTTTCCCCAGGCCAACCAGTTAAGAAACGGTAGATTCAAGGCTCAAGTTCAGCAATCTAACTCCAGGATCGGAATGAGTAACTTTTATAATCCAAACGGTTACTTATATGATTTGTGTGCGAGTTGAGTCCAGATGGATGCAAAGAAAGTTAGGGTGATTGTACTAGAAAGGCCTTTGTTAATTCTTTATTGCCACATTATCAGCATATTGGAATGTCTTCATCCCAAATTATCAATGGCAGTTCCATGATGGAATGTGATAGAGTTTATAAACAGGGAAGAGTCACTTAGGACATCTGCATTGCATGTGTACTTATACGCATTAATGTGTGTGTGTGTGTGTCTATGTGTCTGTGTGCATCTGTGTGTGTGCATTCAGGAATAACAAAGATTCTTAGTTCAGGATTATAGTTGACAAGATGCAAATAGCATTCTTTGAAGGCAACTTCTTCATGATAAGGACCCCTCAAGGATGCTACCGATTTCTCCTGCTGGGAATCCTTTAGAGATTGTGTATGGACGTGTAAGTGTGTGCGCGCATTTCCATAAGTCCAACTCTTTTTCTTTCTACTCGTGGTACCATCCTCACAAACGTATGATTCACAACAGGAATGTAGCTTGGAACTTCTGCTATGTAAGCAGCTGCAGATACTTCAAATACCATTGTACATGTGATCCAGGACTTGCTATAAATTTGCCCCTAAAAATAAAGTAACAAGTGACTGAGCAGCAATAGGAATTAATCACTGCAGTGCGTGAATGGAATGTGCCAGGCTCTACCTCAAAATCCCTTTATAAAAAGATTGATGTAATTAAAACCCCAAAGAAACACCCGAGGATGCTATATCTGAGCAAATAGGCTGCAAAAATGTTGGAAAATGATTTTTCTTAAAAGAAGAGACATGATAAAAAAAGTGTCTCATTGGAAATAGGATTATATTATTCTATTACTGAAGAATTTATCATACAAAGGAATTTAAATTGGATTCAATCTTGGTACACTGGAATTTTTTGAAGGCCAAGGGGATAATCAAGCCTTTCAATTAAGCTGTTTGCCATGAAGGGAAATAACCGCATATCTAAAATTTCTACCACAATTTGCAGCACAGATTACCTTGGTGAATCAGAAATCTGAATAACCAGGTGAAAAAATAGTCAACAAGTCAGGCTTTCAGCATTACAGGCAAACCACTGAATTTGTTAAAAAAAAAAAAAGGAAAAGAAAACCAAAGAAAAAAGAAACCCCAATGAACATGGTTTTTTGATATCTGCCTTCTTCTGTTGATTCTAACACATCCAATATATAAATCCAACAGACTCTGTCCCTCTAATATCTTGACATGTTTTGAGAAAAAAGGAAAACAAGGAGAGAGAGAGAGAGAGAGAGAGAGAGAGAGAGAGAGAGAGAGAAAGAAAGAAGGGAGAGAGGGAAGGAAGGAAAAAAGAAAGGAAGAAAGAAAGTGAAAGAGAGAGGGAGGGAGAAGGAGAGGAAGGGTCAGGCACTGGAGAAGAAGAAAGAAAGAAAAAACAAAAAAAAAAAACAAAAAACAACAACAACAACAACAACAAAACCTCCTTGAAGCAGTACTTGTAGAAAGGTCTCTCAACGGAAGATTCAGAAAGGGACTGTGGATTCTGAGGCACCACAGGTAACAAAGTGCTTGGGCCGTTTAAAAGAAAATTTGAAGATCGATTTTTGGACATAAGGAAAGCAAAAGAGATTTCTTAAACCCACTTGAATTACTGCAGTTGAAAGGTTAAAAGCTTTAAAGACCGAAAACTACATTAGCAACTGAACATTAGACACCATCAACAGAGACACAGAAAAATTAGCAAAACAAATGTTAAATGAAGAGAAAAAAAAAAGAATTCATTTCAGAAGCCAGAAAAAAAAATTCCTTTTCTTTGTATTCCAAAATTGATTCTGCAGTTTTAGACGGAAGTACTAATGGGTAATTTCTATTAATGCTTTCTAAACAAGTGCAGAAAATCACTTTCAGTTCCAAAGGGGGCAGAGATCAAAACAAGTAGATTTCCTTGGATAGCTTTGCCACTTCTCCCCACGGTGTTTGAGTGTTTCTGCAAGGAGAGAGGATGCATTATGATCTGCAGCTGTCTTTGTCTTACGTGAATTAGGTTTAAAACCACACACCATGAGCCTGGTTTCTGTGGCATTCTTCAGTTTCTAGAAGAGCTGTGTTGCAGGGGTGAACCACCGTCCTACCAGAAACCTAAATGGTTATATTTTATTCATCTAACATTAAGAGAACCTTTCCAGGTAGCTGACAACACCTTTTAATATGGAACCTTAAGAAAATTAACCATTATTGTTAGAAGCGATAATGTACTTTCTTGCCTTCTTAAAGAGGAGGCTGAATATAATTTAACCTCTTTAATGATTCAGGGTCATTCTGGTAAATTTAACTTATTCCTGTTATAATAACATGATACTCTCAAGGTCGAAGTGTGTTTTTTCTTACACTGAACACCATTCAATTGCTCCAGACAAAGACACTATAGGAAAACTATAAACCAATATTACCGATGAATACCAATGCAAAACCTTGAAAATACTTACATACTGAATTCAATAGCACATGAAAAGGATTATATACCGTGACCAAGTGAGATTTATCTCTGGGAGGCAGGATGATTCAATGTATCAAAATTACCAATGTAGTGTTAATAGAATGAAGGACACGCATCATGAGATCATCTCAGTTGGTACAGAAAAGCATCTGATAATATTCAACACTTTTTATGAAAAAAATAAAAGCACTCAACAAACAAAGAATAGAAGGAAATTAACTCGGCATAAGAGAGGTGATATATGAAAAGTTCATAACTAACATCATACTCAATGGTGAAAAACAACTTTTCCTCTAAGATCAGGAAAAAGACAAGGATGTCCACTCTTGCCACTTCTAGTCTACAGATCATTGGAAGTCCTAGCCAGAGCAATTGGATAAGAAAACAAAATAAAAGACATTTAAATTCAAAATGAATAAATATAATTTTCTCTGTTTATAGATCTAATATATAGACAAGTCAAAAGATTCCACAACAAATATTATGACTAATAAGCACAGGATAAAAAATCACCACTCAAATGTCAGTTGTCTTTATACACTAACAATGGACAATTCAAAACAAAATTAGAAAAACAATCCTGTTTAAAATAGCATCGAAAAGAATAAAATATTTTAGAATAAACTTAACCAAGAAGGCAAAGGATCTAAACACTGAGAACTATGACATATTGCTGAAAGAAATTAAAACAGAGAGATACAAAGAAATTGAAAGAAATCCTGTGTTTATGGACTGAAAGACTTAATATTCTTAAAATGTCCACGTAATCCAAAGCAATATGTAGGTTCAATTTAGTTTCTGTCAAAATCTCAATAGCATTTGTGCAGAGATAGAAAAGAAAATCCTTATATGCATTTGAAATCATGCAGACCCCAAATAGCACCTCCCTTCCTCACACACACACACAAAAATCTTGAGAAAGAAAAGCAAAGTTCCTTATTTCAAAACATGTAACAGAATCACAATAATCAAAACAGTAAGATGCTGGCATAGGGCTGGGGATGTGGCTCAAGCGGTAGTGTGCTTGCCTGGCATGCGTGCGGCCCGGGTTCGATCCTTAGCACCACATACAAACAAAGATGTTGTGTCTCCCGAGAACTAAAAAATAAATATTAAAATTCTCTCTCTCTCTCTCTCTCTCTCTCTCTCTCTCTCTCTCTCTCTCTCTCTCTCTTAAAAAAAAAAAAGATGCTGGCATAAAGATAGACATATAAACTAATAGCAGGATAGAGAGTCCAAAAGTAAACCTTTGTATTTATGTTCAAATGATCTTCGATGAGGATGCAAATTATACAGTAGGAAAGGATAGACTCTTCAACAAATTATGGTGGGTAAACCAAAACCCACATGCAAAAGAATGAAGATGTACACTTGTCTTAAACCATGCACAAAAAATAATTCAAAATAGATTAAAGAATTAAATGTAAGACCTGAAATGACAAAGAAGAAAACATAGGAGAAAATGTTCAAAACATTGGAATGGACAGTAAGTGTTTTGGACAAGGCATTGCTCATTTTTAAAATAAGATACAGGCAACAAAAGGAAAAATAGACAAATAAAACTATATCAAACTACAAACTTTTGTGCGGCAAAGGAAACAATCAGCAGAGTGAAAAGGCAATCTATGATCTCGGAGAAAATATTTACAAATCATTTATTGGATAAAGGGTTGCTATTTAGAATACATGAAGTGCTACTGTGACTCAAAAATGGCATCAAAATTACTATGTAACCCAATTAAAAAATGGTAAAGGAGTTGAATAGATGTTTCTTCAAAAATGCTTGGAAATGGACAAGTAGCACAAGAAAAGATGCTCACCTTGACTAACTAAAAGAGAAATGCAAATCAAAACTACAGTGATGTATCACCTCATTCCCCTCAGGCTGGTCACTATCAAAGAAAGAAAGTAACAAGTGTTGGTGAGGGTGTAGATAAATTGGAATCCTTGTACACAGATGGTGTGACTGTAAAACTGGGCAAACACTATAGAAAACAGCACGGAGCCTCCCTAAAAGAGAGGGGAAAAAAAAGAACTGCCATATAATCCACTAATTTTTATTTCTGGGTATATATCTAAAAGAACTGAAGTCAGGATCTTGCAAATCCATGTTCACTGCAGCATTATTCACGAAAGCAAAGACATGGAAGCAATCTAATTTTCCGTCACCCCAGATAAATGGATAAAGCAAACATGGTATCAACTTACAATGGAATATTATTCAGCCTTTAAAAAGAAGGAAATCTTGGTGGGTGCTACAATGTGGGTGATCCTTGAAGACCCGAAAAATGAAATAAATCAATCACAAAAAGCTAAACTCTTCCTAAAATATTCAAACTCATAGTAACAGGAAGTAGAATGGTGATATTCAGGAGACAAGGTAAGCAGGAAGTGGGGAATTTTTCAATGGGGATAGGGTTTCAGTTGTGCCAGCTGATAAAGTTCTAGAGATCTGTTGGACAAGAGTGTGCTAATAGTCAACAATATCTTACTGTGCACCTAAACATGTTTATGAGGTAAAATTTATGTAATATGATTTTGGCCACGATAAAAAAAATCAGGAGCAATAACTTTATAATTTTTCTAGCTATAAGTCTAATTTCTGTTTCTTCTTGGTAGTATCAGTTATTACTTCTTACTTTGGGATGCTGTGGGTATATTCATCTTCCAATCCTTTTTTTTTCCTTTGGTATTAGGGATTGAACCCAGTTCCTCTGAACTACACCCCTTAGTCTCTAATTCTCTACTTGATTAACTCATGATGTTTGGGGGTGGATAACTCAATATGACCCTATCCTCTTACAAATTCATGGGATGGTTGCTTTTAAGAAGTCCATTTCCCTACTTATTTCTCATAAAATATGTTCCTGAGGGTTGGGACTGTCAGAAGTTTGGCCTTGACATATTGAGTTGGATCTTACTGAGACTTCTATAAGTTTTCTAAGGAAGGGAAGAATAGCCAAGTCACAAGGTAGTTAAGAAGTAACCACAACCTTGTGTCATAGGAGTTCACATTGTCCTGTTTGAAAAGACATTGATGTTTGGCCTAAACAAATAGGATATCCCCAATTCAAAATGGTCTTGTCACTGTGCAGACACCTCAACCTTTCGTTTCCAAGCTGAAACCATTGGAGATACAGACTTTAAGTGGATGTTGTGATGTCTACCATGTTTGGATGGTTGGCGGTGTCACTTTCTCCTTGGCAGAGGTACATCCTGTAAGCCTACAACTTCAGTTAAAAAGCTGATTGAACTTGAGTTTTAACTGTGTAGTTGTTTTGGGGGTGGGGTGGGGGTTATTATTTTGACTTGTTTTACACGAGAAGAGGTCTTTAAATATTATTTTAGAGGGAGAATATACTTTTATTATACATAGTGAGTTTAAAAAAATATTTAGATAGGAGTAAAGAACTACATAAAATTGTACACAATAAAAAGTAAATTTCCATTTTATCTTTATTCTCCAGTCCTCAAGTCTTCCTCATCAAAGCCAGTCATCCTGGCCAACAAAAGCCAAGATTGTTTTGAAAATCTTAAATATGCTCACAAAGATACAGAACTTAAAAACACACACAAATGACACAAGACTATAAAATTCTTCTGTATTTTGGTTTCTTCACTAAATAACATCTGTTAGAGATATATTTACTATCTCATATTTGGATCTAACTCCTTTTTAGGTTAAGTAATGAAGGTAATTTATTGGCACCCATAATTACATACAATTTGACTTCTAGTAAGTGTTCAGAGCTATCTCATTTTTAATATCACATAATAACACATTTAGTAGACAAACAAAATTAATTCAATTACATCTCTCTTGATAGATAGTAAGGTTGTTTTCATATTTTTTGCTAACATGAACTCTAAGAATATATATATATGTATATTTTAAATGAGATTCCATGTACAATTCCAATGCATAGATTATGGAAATAATATTTAAGCCTATTGTAAATCTGGGTCAGGTAAATTAAAACCATTCAAATGCAGGAGCTAAACCTTTTATATTAAAATGTCTATGTCACCCTTCTCCCCATGACACAGATGAGCCTAGAATGGACAGGATACAACATACAATATGCACAGCACAATTGATCATAAATTAGCTTTTGAAAGTGTGAATTGTGGAAAAATAAAAAGGATAGTGAAATCAATGATAAATGTACATACAGGAAAATACATAGAGGAAAATGTCAGGAAGGAAGCTTTATTTGTAGGTTTGTATAGGACATATTAACAGGATGGAGATATGTAGTATGTATTTAGCATTCTTTCTATGAATTTATTTTTTATTATAGTTAAAATATTTAAAAGAAATGGAATTTAAAAATAAAATCTCATATCTCACTTCTCATATTGGCAAATATAAAAAAATGAAAAAAGTTGATAACTTAGCATTGTCAAAGATGTGGAGAAATAGAACTAGCATGCTATTTTTTAATGGGAATATATACTTATAGAAATTTCATAGAGATATTGACAATTTTAGTAAAAAATTAAAATACATATGTCCTTTGAGCAATCTACTACACTGGTAGGATTTTCCCCATATATGCATGAAAAGTGTGTGAAATTATTTTTATTATAACACTGTATGTATTAACATGAATTAGAAACTATGAAATTAATTAAATAACTCACAGTATGCCCATACTTTAGATTAATACATAACTGATTTGAAGAATGAATACCTTTGTACTAATTATAAAAGTACTATATATATAGTACTTTTATAATTAGTGGGAATATAATAAATTTATATTTATATAAATTCTTTATATATGAGAAGTAGAAAATCATGTCTGTGTGTGTTCATCTGTATGAAAAATTTCATACAAAACATTGGTATGATTTCCTTCTTATAGTGGGTTGGGGAATCTGAAGTGGAAGCAAGACTTTCAAAATTTTTTTACTTGTATGAGTTTTCTTTATATTCATAAATATGTATTTCAAAATAAAAATTTAATAGTGCATTATAGCATTTTTATGAAGTAAAATTTGAAAAATATAGTCCCTCCCCCGCCTTTTTGGTACAGGGAATTGAACACAGGGGCATTTAGCCACTGAGCCACATCTACAGCCCCCCCCCCCCCACCGCCCCCTTTTTAAAATTTTATTTTGAGATAATGTGTCACTGAGTTACTTAGGGACTTGCTAAATTGCTGAGGCTGGCTTTGAATGCACAATCCTCCTGCCTCAGCCTCCAGAGCTGCTGGGATTACAGGCACGTGCCACCCCACACAGTGAAAAACAGTTTCAAAGAATTCATTCTTAGAAGAAAATGGTGAGAATTCAGGGGATGTGAACACTTCCTGCTTATGAAGTTATGGGAACTAGGAAATATTCAGGTTCCTTGCTTTTCAAATCAGAAAGTTTTGAATCTTTGGTGGACTTCCAAAGACTTCTTCTAACACTATGAAGAAAGATGAAGGGAGATGGATTTCATTCCAGAAGAACCAAGATAGCTGAGAATTACGTGGTGAAGGTTCATGAGGACAGTCACCAAAGACTTTGCTCTGGTGGGTAGAGGAGGGAATTTTGTGGGAGCTTTTATAAACCACTCCCACAGAATCACTAGAAGCTCCGTTTTGTCAGGCAGCAAATTGCTAACACAAGGTGTTCTAGTTTCTCCCCAGACTTCTAGCCTTCTAGCACCAATATGTAAAGGGGGTTCATTTTTGTAGTTTAGATGGGAGGAAATTCCTCCAAATTTAAGTTATTATTTTATTTTTAGTTTAAAATATTTTACATAATAAAATCACAATCAATATGGATAACTAAAATATAGAAAAATCTCCACTTCCCACATATCCTTACTGTTCTGGTAGATTACTCTTTGAGGGTTTTTCGTTTGTTTTAAAATTTTGGCTGTTATATGGATATGACCATACCATCTATACAATTTCATTTCCTGTTCAGACAGGCAAAGGAGTACTCATCAGGATTCTGCACTATAATAAAGATGCAAGGGGACCTGGATTATTATTATCATTAGATAGCTACAGCCAGCCAAATGCATCATAAAAGTTCTCAGGAAAATATGTTTACAGATCCTTGAAGATTGGTTTCAAGAGTTGCACTGACTGGATTTATGGATATGGAAATTAAATTTAGGGTCCAGAAGGACATTTGGTTTATAATGTATGCCAACTATTCAACTTGGGAGAAGGAAGAGTGATCATTAGTCCCTTATTGTATGTGTCCTCACCCACATATCTTCCTGATCCGGCAGAACCATCCCAGTGTGGGAAAAAATGAATATCCACCCGTGTGGCATGGTAGAATCAAGATAAAGAGTGTTTTTTTTTGTTGTTGTTTATTTATTTTGAGGTACTAGGCATTGAACCCAGGGGAGCTCTAACACTGAGCTACATCCCCAGTCCTTTTGATTTGGAGACAGGGCTTCACTAAGTTTCTGAGGCTGGCTTCCAACTTGAGATCCTCCTTTCAGCTTCCTGAGTTGCTGGGATTACAGGTGTGCAACATCAGGCCTGGCCCAGTTTAGGGGTTTTTTTTTTACTTCATGTAACAGAGAACCCAAATCATGTTGGATTAAATAAATAGGAGTTCAGTTTTCTCATATGACAAATGAAAATTGAGCTGCTACTGGCTTGGATATGATGGCTGGGTGATACTCCAGTAGTGCTTCGGGTCTTCCTCTCTTGTCTGAGCTGTGTAGTCCCAGAGGGGCCGCTGCACTTCAGACACCACCACTGTGTCTGAGGTAGGAAAATGGGAAAGGCAGTCCCAGACCAAAGAGTTTCTATTTATCAGGAAATAAAAAGCTCTCTCAGATCCCTCTGTGTCTGCTTATTTCTCACTGGTCTGTGCTGTAAGAGAGGCTAGGGGAAAGTACTTGGCTGGTCCCACTGTTACCTCTTTCAAATATTGGGGTTCCCTCGTGAAAGAAGCAAGGAATATGTATCATGCAGACATTTCACCTTGTCTGCCGTAGAGGACAAGGTTTATTATCCACGTCAAATTCCTTGTTTCCTAGGGATATAGAAACCGCTTTAGAAACCTTGGAGGCTTGCTGCCTCAGAGTGGTGCCAAAGGACAACAGGACTTCTGGTTTCTGGGGACCATGATGACATTGAGAAAGATGACATGCCTTTCAGGGACTGAAGCCAAGAGTCACCCAGGAGATGTGACTGACTCTCGAAAGAGACATCACTGTCCAGGGGAATGCTGTCTCTTGTGCACATTGAGCCCAAGCCCCTCCTGTGAGAAGGCCCAGCTGCAGGCTTGACCCCTCACGGAAACCACCGAAGTCTGGTCTTGTGCGTTCATATGAGGGAAGTGATGCTCATTCCCCACCTCCTGCCTTTTAACCAGACAACAGAAGGGAAATGTCTGGGCAAAAGGGAAGGAAGTGAGCATAAGCAGAGTGTGCACCTCACCCCCAGACTGTGGGACTGCAGGACAGACTGTAGCAGGGAGGGAGAAGTGAGCGTTGGATTACTTATGATCACATCAATGGGACGGATTTTACACACCTGAATGAAACTGTACCGATAATATGTGAGCCTGAAAAACTGTCCACTCAGACTGTGGGATCACTTAGGGAACTGCTTCTCTGGGTGTTGAAGTCCTAACCCCTCAGTACCCGTGAATGGGATGTGACTTGGCAGTGAGGTCTTGGCAGATGCCATCAAGTTCAAATGAGGTCATCTGGATCAAGGTAGGCCCAAATCCAGTCTGACTGGGGCCTTCATAAAAGGAGGGAAAACTGGACCTAGAGATACAGCAAGATGGCTGTGTGCTCTCAGAGGTTCAGCTGCAGGCCAAGGAAGGCCAAGGACTGATGGCCACCACCAACAACCAGGAAGAAGTTTCCTGACCACAGTCTTAGAAGGAGTAAAACCTTGTGGACACCTTGATTTTGGACTTTTACCTTTAGAGCGGTTATGGCAGAATTTCTATTGTTTTAAGCCACCAATTTTGTGTCACTTTGTTATATTACTCTAGGAACCTAACGCAGCGCTGATAAAAATGAGACAAAAATTGTTTCGAATACGGATCCCTAAGGGTGGGAAACTCTTCCCAAAGCCAACAAGACACAGACCAACAACTTTGATATGGACTGGCAATTTTGTCATAATCTCCTTGACTTTCTCCCTAAAGTGGCAACTCATCAGGCTGTTCTTGCTCAGAGAATGGACTGTGTTTTTGCTTTGATTGTTGCTTTTGATGAAACATTTTTAATTAGGAGCACAGAACTTACTGGAGAGAAGGCATCCATTGCTTCCTTAAGTCTCCCAATATTATTTGAGGGAGGGTATCTTTAACTCCTCCTCTTCTGTTTCTCTTCTTCCAAGAAAAGGAAAATTTCATTTTCATGGGTGCAAAATCTCTGTATTATTGCAAAGCTCTACTTGAGGAAAATCTGAGGGGAAGCTCAAACCATTCTGGTGGTCTTCCTCTAAGACTCTTGGTTACCATGGCAACTAAGCTTGGCTGTCAGCCCTTCTCCTATCGCATCCAACTGGTAAATATATTTGAATATCTGGACACGGAGGGGGAAATAAACAGGAAGCTAACACTCATAGAGGATTTTGAGCGTTCACAGTGTACCCGTGCTACATGCATGATTTTATTTGGAGTTTCCTGGCTAACCTCCTTCTGTATTTTGTAACGTGCCTCCCACTTCTTACACAACTTTAAAAATTTTCCTAAACATTTTAAATCATATGTTAGCACAACAGAAGTTGGCAATTTTAGCAGTTTGATACGATTTCCTCACTTCGTTTTTACTTTAGTAAATACCAAATCACATTTGAGCAAATCCCATTTGGAGTTCTCCCACAAAGGCTAATATTTTAATGGAAATATGATGATTATGGTATCCCCAATTTTTTGGTTTTAAAACTTTAAAAAAATTGGACACTTAATTTATTGAACAGAAGAATATCCCTATAATTACATTGGCCTATTTCTTCACATTCTGATGTCTGTGCTGAGGAAATACATTTGTCATTTTGAAGATGTTTGAGATATTTATTATTGTTGACATGTTTTTAATGGGCAAGTAGAAGTGCTACCTGTGAAAAGTCCTGATTGTTATAAAGTTAAAGTTAATATTTAACACATGAAACAAAGTAAGAAAGAAGGGAATTCTTATAGCCGAAGTTCCACCATTAAAAAGTGCTTTAAAGTTTTCTGAGCTGAATTTGAACCTTTATTTTCATTTAGGCTCCATTAAAGAATCTGAAAGGGGAGTGACAGAGGCTTTGTTTGAAATTTGTCTCTAAAATGACTTTAACCCTTTGACTGCATATTCCAGGGCAGCATTCATAAGCAGTAAGTCGGAGGGAAAAAGGAGAGAGAATTATTTCTGAAGCCTTGCATTTCTTTTATTCCTGCCACAAAACTGTAGCTTAAGGTGCACAGGTCCTTTGGGGACAACCTGAATGGTGAGGCCAGCCACCACGCTAAGAAACATATCAGAAGAAAAACATAAATTTCCTGTCTTACGGGCGCTGCACTTACCTGCTTCCCAAATCCTGGGCCTGAGAAGGACTTTTACAAAGCATCTCTCTGTGGCCCGGTTCCTATTTTTATCAGCACTCAAGTCCAATGTGACTTCTTTCAATTGTGTTATCTCTGTCTCTTCTGCTTCATTCATTGGAGTCCTTCATAAGGACCCCTACCTTCTCTGACCAGCTTTCATGGTATTGCTATGGAACTCTCTCTAAACCATAAATATGATCATGTTACTTACTTGCTTAAAAAAAAAAGACATCAGTGGGGTTCTCACTGGCTTTAGAATAAACCTTAATTCCTAGAGCTGGTCTTTCACATCTGACCAAACTTACCTTTCATCGTGAACCATGTGAACCTTTACTCATTTCCAGTGGTCACTGGTCACTGGTAGGACCCAAGCGGGTGCTGTTTTCAGGTAGTCTGTCTGACAGATGTTCCCTCTGCCTGAAATGCTTTTCTCTCTCCTGATCTTCTTCTCCTTCTTTTTTAGTTGTAGATGGACACAATACTTTGATTTTGTTTATTTTTATGTGGTGCAGGGATTGAACCCAGTACCTCATGCATGTTAGGCAAGTGCTCTACCACTGAGCCACAACCCCAGCCCTCTCCTGATCTTCTTTTAAGATCCAGTCTTTCTTGAATGTTTCCAGTTATTTCTCTTCCTTGAAAATGGAACCCTTTGTCTGAGTTGACCCTCTATTTTGCCTGTACCTCCTTCATAACACTCTACTACAAAGTCTTCATTTACATGCTTTTTTACACCTTTCTCTTTCCTGCTCCCCTACTGAAGAGCAAACCTCTTAAAAATAGAAGCAATTTTGTTTGTTTTTAGATACCTGGCACTGAACACTTTGCCTGGCACATAGAAATGCTTACTGCTTGATGTAAGAGTATATGACTGAATGAACAAATGCAATACAATTAACTTCTTTGGGCTGTTTAAATTGTTCCTAGGAGGATATGCATACTGCATCCTATACCAGCCTTGGTCGCATCCTGACACCACCTCCCTCTCCTGATTGCTTTCTAGATATTTACCTCTAGCTTCTGTCTCTAGCAGGAAATGGCTTTCTCCTGGAGCAAGTGCTATCTGCCACTCTGCACTATCTGCTCTCAAGTATCGAATTTCCCTTCCTTTGTGGGATGACCAAGGGTTTACCATGGCTGCAGTGCAATTGGCAGCTGTCAGAATCAAAACTCATTAATAAAAAAACGATAATGCTTCAAAGTACATTACATGACTCCTTCAAAGTCCTTTGTGAACATTATCTTATTAATCATCACAATAGCTCAGGGGAAGATAAACATGGTTGGTTATCTTACCTAGATCATATTTTGAAGGAACCTTTTTTTTCCCTTGTTATTGTTTGATTATGCTATGAAATCTAGATAGTGATTTTCATATTGGCTATTTGGATATAATTTGATATGCTGATGTAAAATTTCCCTGGATCAGTAAGGTGGTTTTTATTTTTATTTTAGATGTCTCACCCGGACTCTGGCAGAATTCTTTCCAGAGAGCTGAGCAAAGAATAACAAGCAAAGGACTCAGATATTTCTGCTTAAGCATTGAAGTCTTCTAGATAGCTTGTGGCTCAGGAAACCATTGATTCATGATGTAAGAATCAAGAGGTGAATCACCCATGTGCATAGTAGGTGCCCAAATAATTGCTGAATGACTGAATGATGTGTTAATTTATAATCTGGAAATTTGAAGGAAGTACTTATATAGGAAATTGGTATCTTAGTCAGGGATATGATTAGCAACCCCTATCAAATAACTAACAGAATTCTTCCAGGAAAGGAATTTTACTTAGGATACGGGCTTAAAAAATCCACTTAGCTGTTCTGTCCCCACCTCATCTCTACTGTGTTTACTTTTCTCACAATACTTGTCACACATTTTAAATGTATTTGTTTATGGCTTTAGTTTCTCACTTTAGTAAGAACCTCTTCTCTCTGTGTACTTGATATACAATGGGGGTTTGGTAAATGACGATTGAATGGAAACAAATTAACTAGAGGAAGCTTTCCTATAAACAGATTGAAAGTAGGATAAGTTCAAGTTCAAAATTCTAGGGAGAGATGGTCTAATATAGTCGGGTCCTAGGTTCAAGTTGGGTGTCAGGTCTCCTCAATGTGCCTTCTGTGAAGAGTCTGAAATCCTGTAACTCAGCAACAGACTGTGTGGCCTCTGGAAGTTTCTTTTTCCAGAGAAGAGCAATGACACAGATGACACCGGTGCTTTCTGTGTTCTGAGATGAAGTTGCATTTTGTGGGGGTGTTTAGGGCAGGGGGCTGTGAGAGCAAGTGTACCTTTTGTCTTTGGTGCTTGAGAGTTTGCGGTGAGACTTCATGAGGTTGACTTCAATTTTCTTTCCAGTTCAAGCAAACATTTCTGACTTTGTAGATGTTTGTCCACCCCAGAAGGCCAGGCAGAGTGAGGCTGCAGAGAAATTCTTCTATGTTTTCTCAGTGCCGTAGCTTGTGGGTGGAGTGTGGGCTGAGTGGGAGGCAGGGTATTTCTTCTCTTTTCTTTTTTACTTGTTCTTCTTTTTTTTTTAATTTATTTGGTTTTTTTTCACTTGTTCTTCTTAGTTATAAATGACAGTAGGATGTATTTTGACATATCATACATACATGGAGTATGACTTCCCATCCCTGTGGTGGTACATGATGTGGAGTTTCACTGGTCATGTATTCATGTATGAACATAGGGAAGTTCTTGTCTGATTCTTTCTACAGTCTACTCCTATCCCCATCCCTTCCCTTCATTCCCCTTTATCTAATCCACTGAATTTCTGTTCTTCTCTCCCCCTCCCCTTATTGAGTGTTGAGGCGGGGCATTTCTGGTGTCTGTAGATCCCCCTCCTGATTGAGCACCCACAGGTTCTGTGGGCGCCCCTCCCCCACTCTTCTTACTGTTGTTCTAGCAGTGTGAGCACCTGGCACTCACTTTCTGAACACTACCTTACTAAGAAAACATGCTTGAAACTTTTTGTCAATCCCCAGAAAATGGTGACCTATTATTAAGAAAGGCCTGAGTAGAACACACCTTTTAAGATTTGAAGATAAAGCATCTATCTTTTAAAAACATTCTCCATTCTTGCCTTTTCTCTTTCAATAGGAGGTTGATGCTGACATCCCTTATAGAGGAAGCATAGCCAAGAGAATTAATAGTATACCGAAAGTCCAATTAGCAATATGCACCCTCCCCAGTTCTGTGCTACAGAGAGAAGAATCTTAGCCAACGGCATTCCAGAAAATGACTTCAACAACAGAATCCAAATACTTATCAAGCCAGATTCCTCAGCTTCAGTCCTTAAGCTTTGCATTAGGGCTCGTTTTAGCATCGTTTTTATTCTTTTAGCCAAATAACCCAGTTTTGATGGAGACCTGGGCCTCACTTGTCCATGTTCTGTGCAACAGTTTTAGATTGAGAGTGTGCAGCAATTGTGATTGTGGTTACTATCTTGAGCTGCCTGTTAGGCATGAATATCCAATGTGGAAACTTTCTGTCGTTTCCAGGAGTGGATGAACTTTGTGTGTAACTGATAGTCTAGGTTTTTCTGAAACAGTGGAGCCCTATTTTTAAGACTGGGCCTAGGGCTAGGTCATGGTTTGGGTGAAGCCCAAGAAGTTGATGATGAGCAGGTAGGGCAACCAGCCCAACTCCTCTTTGAAAATGTTTGTTCCCCTGGTGCTGTAGCTTCTCTTGGGGTAGAAACCTGGGATTCAGTAAACTAAATGGTTTTCAGAACTCCCAAAGCTCTTCCCCAGAAACCTCAGCAGCCACAGTTTGAAAGGCAACACGGTGAAGCTCAGGTTTGCTAGGGAGCACTGAGCCATTAGGAGACAGAACAGAATTGCCCAAATGGTGCTCTTTACTTCGGAAAGTTACAGATACTCTTTGATCTAGAGGAATCATTGGATCCACAAAGCTTGGCGACACTGACTTCAGAGCTGGAACGTTTGGTGTTGAACATCCATTATGTTATTCCGAGAAGACAAGCTTGTACCTGGACTGTGATTCTCTTCCCCATCTTTGAAATAAACATCTTTCGATCTCTCAGGTCAATCCTTAGCTTCTGAGTTGTTAAATTAGTTGAAATCGGATTAATTTTTTAAAAGCATCAACTGTAAGACTCAACTTGGAAGTCCACAAATATCTCTTTTGTATCTTGGTTTCCTCCCTTTCTCCCCAGTTCTATTCTTTTCTCCACGAGAGATGTTAAATGTAATTCTATATCTGCTAATAATAGGTTAGTTATCCAACCTCTTAAGATCAATTTTCTCTTTTGCAAAATAATGAGACATCAGACTGAGATGATCCATGAGGTCTCTTTAATTGCTAACAATTGATGATGTTGTGGGATCTGGTCCTGCACAGCTATGCGGCCATGTTGGTGGTGACCTACACGAATCCAGGGGCCACCGCTGTCTTATAGTGACATTGTACCTGACCCTGGAGTTGTGCAACACAGTGACCCCTAAGAGGTGGTTTAAGAGATGTGTCCAAGTTTCACCTCAGCCTCAAAAAAAAAAAATTTTTTTTTTTTCCTTTCCAGATGCTTTGAAATGTTGCCACTAGAGACTCAAGTTTAAATATTATTCTCTCCGGTACGATTCTTGGACAGATAACACATTAAATCATTAACAAGTGATGTGAATTGTTTTTATTTCCTCCACGACAGGAAGACCCTGAAGAAGTGTGAGAACTCTGGATAGATGGGGCTTGAAGAGGTGGGGAGGAAAGGAAGGTCCAGCCAGTGCTTTTGAGCCAGAGATAACTATTCAAATCTTGGATTCATTTGTTAATGTGTAACTGGGGATTAACTATTGAAGCTTTGGGTCCTCAGTTTCTTTGTTGGATTTCAGTGTTGGATTTCACCTTTGTAGGGCTGTTGTAAAGACAGACTTCAATATGGTGTAAGCATCCAATGGACTGTAGGGGATCACTAAACAGAGCTATTATTATCTATTATCTATTGCTTTACGATTTTTGCCCACAGCTAGATTTGCTATTAAATATTCCCATCATCTGTTTGATAACAAAGCCCAAGTAGAAGTTCTGGAATTCAAGGAACAAGCAGGCACACCTTCCCACTGGAGAAGCAACTTTTTATTTTAAAATCATTTAGTGCCTGTGGCACAGTGAGACGAGGGTGCCAAGAAGTGTTTGTTCTCTGATCTTCCTTACACTCCTCCAATACCTCTGGGTTGTTTGGCATGTTTTGAAATGTGAAAATGGGGATGGTTCTTTCTAAACAGTAAAATCATTATGTTAAGAGCTCATTCTATTTTCTTCCATTTGAATATGAACTACAGTGCTGCAATAGCTTTTGTTTTTGTTAGGGAGTGGGTTTTCTCTCTCTCTCTCTTTTTTTATCTGTCTTCCATTAGAAAAGTATTTTTTGATTGCTTGCATAGTTTATTTTGTGGAAATGAGAGTCTATTGTTCCATCAGGGGGAGGGGGAAAAAAACCCACCGCAATAACCATTTAGGAGGAGGAAAAGGAAGGAAAGTATTTTGGAGAAAAATAATTCCTTTCCCATATTTCTCTTAAGTTGTATATCTTGGAACTAGTTTCCCATTATAAGGACCTTCTCTTTTGTTTATGAAAAAAAAATCTCTATGAAGACAAAGCCCATAGGATTTGTCCTTTTTCCTATCTAATTTTCAAGCCCGATGCAAAACTGTCATTAAGAATCTCTGTTCCTTGTTCAGTCCCCTTGGAAAATATTTCTTTAGAGGTTTCAAAAGATTTTAAAAACATGCTAAAGGACTCTTCTTAAAAAGTTGACTCCTCTTGGGAACTTGAAAAGCAGATTTTTAAAAAAGTGCTTCTGAGCTGTCTCTGAAATCTAATCTTGAACACCATAATACTGACTTCCTAGGAAAGGCAATTTGATCTAGTTTTCGAACAGTGTAAGTTGGGAGTTTTATTTACATCTTGTATTGCTGTTCACTATGTATGTTATTTTTTTATGAAGACTATTGCCTTTTCTCTATCTAGAGATATTTGCACTGAGGCATATTTGTTAAGAAATTTTCTGTATATATCTCAGGTGTGTTAATGTTTTCCTTCCATAAAGAAATAATAAATTCCATGAAGCTAGGAGGCTACTTTTTTAAATTTCCTAGGTTGTTTAGTTCAGTTCTGCCCCCATTGTAGCTGCCCCACAAATACTACAATTGTCTGTTCATTGGTTCATTATCTCTTAGCTCAATTAGTCATCCATTAGAAAATTAAAAAGAGGATGAGTTTCTCTCTTTATATTCAACTCTGCTCAGGGCAAAGAAATAGTGAAGCAAAACATCAGCTTATATGAGCCACGTCAAAAGGAAACCAAGATGGCAGAGCTCAGAGCAGACTAATGTCTTGAATGATAAAAAGATTAAAGAGGTTGTCAGATCTTCTTGGATTAGAACTGCCAATGGTAGCTTCATTACACCCACATTGAACTGTGAGGCAGATAGACATGGCTTTTGGATAATTTGCAGTAATATTTTTCTTCTAGCGGAAGAAATAAGCCAGAATTGGCTCCATTCTCTTCTATTGTCATTCTTCAGAATAAGGATGTGATCACACGTACTGATCAAGGTTAACTTGTGACGGTCAGTATCCATCTAATGAAAGTCCCCCATTTTCCACAAGAAGGGGGCTCAAAGAGTTCATGTTGTTTACAAGCCTAAACGGCTGTCCAGGGGCATCATCAGAAGGAGATTCGTCATGGAATTTCCTTTCAGCTTTGTTTCACCGCTTCCCTTTGATAAATAAAGGGGTTCAGAGACCAGATTAATTTTTTTAAAACTATAATTAACTTTCCCCTTTTTATTCTGATCCACATTGCTTCCTTATAAAATGAAGATATAATGGTGACAACAACATTTCCCATTTCCACCTATAACTCTTATGGAATTTAATGTTGAGTGTTAGATAAACACGTGAGGCACATTAGGCTATTTTGCAGAAACTTGACACATAAAGCACATTTTTTTAATGTTAAAAAGGACAATTATAAAAAAAGAGATCAAAGAACGCAGTATCGCAGTATCGACTTTATCTTTTCTCTCCATCACATCATGCTTTTGAGTTTAAATTTGTCTAACGGCACACACACAGTTTGAAGGAGATGTATTAAAAAGAGCTCTGATGAAACCAAAGAACACAGACTTGTTATTGTTCCTATCACCACAGTTTGAAAGGTGTGGCAGGAGAGAGTGAGGAGAGGAGCTCAGATGAAACACAATATTGATCTTTGGCACGGTCAGCTGATTTTCCACCCAAAGATATGAAATCACTTTACCCGTACTCACTATGCCTCCCCACCAGGGCCAGCCCTTGGCACTGCCAAGAGGTTGGCAGAGGTTGACTTTGGCACCTCTACCATCACCCTTTTCCTTTTGATGCAGCTGTCAAGATTCCTCAAAGGTGCTTCGATGACCACCTGCCAAGAGCACTTGCCATTGGCTGGGAAGAAAGCAGATGTCCTGACAACAGACTGATCTACTGAATCAGAATATCTGTGAGTGCTATGCATGATGAACCCTCCAGCTCCACCTGTTTATGATCTGTACACTGAGCTTTGAAAACTACTGAACTAACAATAATAACCACTGCAGACTCCCAGGGGTTTCTGTTCTTCTACCTGAGAAATCTGCTGTACTGCTGGGTGCACGACAGATGCAATTTCATGTAAGTATTCACCAAGGATATCAGAAACGCTTCTCTTTTAGCTTATGACATGACCCTATCATCCTCAAGCTCTCCTCACATTTTGTTCTTCTGCTTACCCTGACATCCTTCATTTATTCTGTGAACAGCAGGAATTGAAACTGTACCTCCCCCCAGCAGCATATATCTACCTTAGCAGATTTCAAAGACATTTGAACTAGAAGAAGGAAGCACTTTCAGGAGTATTTTATTTCATTCTTCCACCAACTCGACAAATATTTGTTAAGCACATACCCTGGCACAGAAACCAGTCCAGGGCACCAAACTGAACAAAACGAACAAACAAACAAACAAAATCTTGCCCACGTGGGGTTTATATTCTAGAGAGCACATTAACCAATTATCAGTCAAATGTGCTGTTGAGACCTGTGTACTAAAAAGTTATCAATTATGAGAAAGTCAGCCGGTTTTCCCAGATGGTCACAAAGCCAGCGGGTGATGGGATGGAGTGGGAGGGTTGGCTCCCAAACTCCAGGTTTAGACTCTCCTGCAGGAGCTCTGTGGATTCATGGTTTTCAGTGATTTCTGGACATTGTGATTTTTTTTAAATCTTCATTTTGTTTTTATGTGGTGCTGAGGATAGAACCCAGTGCCTCCCACGTGCTAGGCAAGCACTCTATCAGTAAGCCACAACCCCAGTCCCTGATGTTTCTTTTGATTTTACTTTGAAGTGTTTTCAGGCAGCTGACTGTTGGCTTGACAATTTATTAAGGGCCTGATTAGGACGAAAAGGCAGTGGGTTGGATTTGCTCTCTGTCTCCCTGACCGCTTGACCTGGGTCACTGGAAGTTTCCTGCCACTGGTTCCTAGGTCTTCAGACTTGGACTGGAATCTCTACCACCAGTGTTGGGTCCTTAGGCCTTCAAACTGCACCACTGGTCTTCCTGGATTTGCAGCTTGCAGAGGACAGATCATTGAACTTCACAGCTTGCATAATTGCTTGAGCCAATACCTTATCATAAATCTCTAAATCTCTAAATATGTATATCTTGGATATATCACCATACCCATGGCATTTAATCCAAGGGTGTTTGCAAATGGTTGGCTGATACTGATTTGCTAGCGATCTATGAGAACATGGACTGTCCCCAGAATTACTTAATAAACTTCATGTTTTGACTCTCACAAAAAGTGTTACATTCATTTATAAATAAAACAAATTAATATTTCAAGTAAGTGATTTCAAGAATCTGGAAGCCCATGCCATGTTTATGGCAATGTGAGACAACTTACAGCCATTTATAGTGATTCATTTATTCATTCAGCAAATATTTGATCCCTCTTTTTTTTTTTTTGCTTTCATATCACAGAGTTTATTTCATTCTCCAGCCTTCTTAAACTCATCTTTCTAGTCTGTCTCTCACAGAATTTTATTCTTATGTTGTAGGTTTTTATTTTTGATTTTCTTTTGCTGATCAACCAACATGCATATCTGAAATGATATTGTATTTATAATATTTTTTACAAATTTAATTTTTAGTTGTTGTAAAAAATAGCATACATTTTATGTAAAATTCATTCCCCTTGTTAGATGTAATCAGAATTTTTAAAAAATTTATTCTACTTAGTTACACATGACAGCAGAATGCATTTCAATTCATTGTACACAAATGGAGCACAATTTCAATTCTCTTGTTCTACACAATGTTAGAGTCACACCACTTGTGCAATCATACATGTACCTAGGGTAATGATGTCTGAATGTTTGACCCCTCTTATGGGCCAAGTACTACCTATAATGAGCATTAAATTACTATGATATTGCTTATAGATACAGAGACAGTTTGATGTAAATATGACTTTTAGATATAGTAACTGGGATGCAGATTATTTAAAGCTAATCTGAATTAATTTTGAAAGCAACTTATTGGGCTTAGATGTTCCCCTAAAGGATGACAATATTAGTGTTGGAATCCCCTCAGACCCCCAGAGTTGGTATAAAGATTATTTTAAAGTGATAGTGTTTGGGTTGCAGAAGATGAAGACAGAAATCTCATCTGAACTTCCCCCAGCTGCCTAAGCAGTCTTCTGAAAATACAGCTGTCACCAACTCCTCTCCAAGGTTCCTGCAAATTTAGCTGCTGTAGAGACAGATTGCTCATTAACAATAGCAACAAAAAGCTCAACAGTACCTTCCACACTCTCTAATGGAGGTCTTAAAAATACCCTTTCCTCAAGTTGTTACACATAAACTGCTCAGTGGTGTTATTTTGTCAGTCACCGTTTGTTTATTGTTTATTTACAGTTTAAGTAAATGGGGCAATAATTCCAAGCTCTACTGAACATTTACAGCTTTCACCAGTGGTGACAGATGAGAAGACATTCCACCCAGTAGTGTTTAATTCCACCTTATTTCAACACTGACTGATCCAATTGCAGCTTAGCAATCCTGAGATAGCAAATTAATCTCTGTGCCTCAGTTTTCTCACCCACAAAATGGGAATAAAATAGTTTTTCTCTCATGGGGTAGTTGTGATGATCAAGTGAGTACATTTGACATTTGACAGGCACTTAGAATACCAGCAGGTGTAAATGGAAAGAGCTCAATTAGGTATCACTCTAGGTTCTGTGCAGGGGTGAGGAGGGGGTTCTTGGCCATATCTCACACGGATGCTCTCTAAATTCAGTTATCCACTGGCTTTAAATCACATTAAGTTGCTTCCTGGCCCAAGGGTACATTTCTGAATTAATGTTAGTGTTGTGACATAGAATGTTCTTTTTTAGAGGATACTGATGTATACTTCTCTAGGAAATTTTAAAAATTATTTTTAAAAGTAGTTAATGGTTTTCAAGTACTTGGGGCTCACTAGGGAAACTTATAAGATTCTGAATACAAATGTAAAGCCACCAGTATTGTAACTAATTATAATAAGACAAGCAATTACACCTGCTAAATGGCACTTGCAGGCCATTCAGTTTTCCAGAACTTGGCACTGATGAATTAGGAAGGCAAAAGGAAAGAAAGACAGAATAATCTATTTCTAAATGCACAGCATTTTACTAATGTTGCTTATCTGAAGTCAGAGTCAACATTTCTACGGTTTTCATAGTGACAATAATGGCTATCATTTATTGATTACTTACCAAATGCCAGGTTCTTGCTAATCTTTTTCTACAGACATTATCTCATATGACCTTTAATGAAATCCAGTAAGATAGGTATTATTTCCGATGAACAAATGAGGAAACAGAGCATTTTAAAGTGTAAACAGCATGTCTAAATTCACATGTCTACTAAGCTTCTATTGGAAACCACTCGGGGGTGTCTAATTCTAACCAGAGTTCTTAACCACCACACCTAACAGCTCCCAGTCCTTAGTATTCTTTCTCCAATGGGACAGCTTCTGTAGATCATTCTCAGATTGACTACCGTTTGAATCATACATTGTGCAAAGAAAATGTTAAAAAAAGAGCAAAAGTGTGTGTCTATATATGAACTATAAATATATATTAACAATACAAAGACCTGGAACATGTCTGTAATCCCAGCTATTTGGGAGGCTGAGGCAGGAGGATTGCAAATTTGAGGGCAGTGTTGGTAATTTAAATAAGATCTTGTCTCAAAATAAAAATAAAAAGGTCTAGGGATGTAGCTCAGTGGTAGAGCACCCCTAGATTCAATCCCCAGTACTGAAAACACACACACACACACACACACACACACACACACACACACACTACAAAGAGCTTCACACCTTTATTTTGATGAATGTAAGGGATATTAATTTTTCCTCTTTGTTTTTATTTTTTTCTTCCCTCTCCTTTCTCTTCCAATTACTAGTACTACTACTATCTTCCTCCTCCTCCTCCTCTTTCTCCTTTTTTAAACAACTTCAACATGCAAACAAAACAAAACAAAACAACCCTTAACAAAACAAAACAAAGAAACAACCAGAGGAGCATGAAGAGAGAGTATTGCCATTTGCACAGGGAAAGGAGAACTTGGGATATCAGAGACCCTCCGCCATGTTCCCATGCTTGACCTTATTAGCATTCATGTTTGCACGTGCTGTCTTTCTTCTAAGATCACTGGGGGCTGTCATACATACTGGACTTTATTAAAGGGAGGGTGATTAATTTGGAGGAGGCCTCGCTGACTAGGTGTTGACTTGTTTCTGTTCCTGTCACGAGTCTGAGTTGTCTGAATCAGAGGGTGCTGCATGCTCACGTTTCCGGCGCTCAGTGGGTACTTGAGGCTCTGTCATGCATGCTTCTTATTCAGGTAACAAGTCCAAGCAAACGTTAGTTCCCAGGGAATGGGTTGGGGGCGGGGGCGACTCAGAGGAAATGGCTTCAGATAAGGAATCATCTGCAGCTAAAGCGTTCTCTTCCCTTTTAAGCTTGTTTCATATTTAAATATTGCTTGTGAGGGAAAAAAGCCAAGGGTTATTTTGAGTTTTGGGTTTTCGCTTTATCTTTTCCCCCTAGTAGAGGTGATTTTAATGATCAGCAGAAACGATGATTCTAATATGATCAGCAGAAATCATGAATGACTAATTTGGAATCTGCTTGTTACAAAAACATCTGTGTGATTTCTTTTTCTGATAAGCACATTTGATTATGAGTATTCCAGAAAATTCTGATTTTTTTTACATTTCAGGGCTCTTGGGAGATATTTATTTGGTGTTTATCGAGTACAAAACTCCAGTAGACACTGGGGAGAGAGGTTATGGGAAGAAAAGAGGAGACATCAAAATGACTAAACACAGAGACTCAGGCCTCAGGAGGGCCTGTTACCTGGAGGAAGAAGTGTCCCCCAGACACGTGGAAGGTGGGGAGCATGCTAAGTCCCCTCCTGTTTCCCATCAGGGGACCTATGGTCAGAGAGCTAGGTGCTGCTACATTTGGTCTTAGCGGTATCTTTTCGGATGTTTTGATTTTGTACATCCACCCAAACATCACACTTCATTAATCAGCCCAAGTCAGATCGATATCATCCAAGTTCACTAGAACTAATAAAAAATATTATAAATCATAGAGGCAAATCATATCCAAACAACTTGAAATTTCTCACTATTCTCTAAGAATAGTGGTAAATTAGGGTGCTTTCTATTCTGAACAATGTCTCCCTATTTCTCTTTCCTCTTTTCGCATAACTCGAGTCATAAAGCTTTAATCTCTTTTTTTAAAAAAATTATTTGTTCTGTTTAGATATATGTGACATAGTCATAAAGCTTTTAAGTAGCTCTTTAAAAGTAACCATTAATCAAGGGTCAAAAAAGTGAAATAATGATGTTCAAGCATTTTTACCAGGTACGAGAAGGGAGGAGGGAAGGATTTTTCTAGAGGAATGCAAAGTCCATTTTCATAGAATCTTAGATTCAGTAGGAAGCTTAAAGATTGAGTTGAATATTTTCTCCATAGAGAGTCCCTTTATCCAATCCCTGATAGTCACTCTAGCAGTTCCAAAGGATTCGAATACTTCAAATGACTTCCAGGTTACTCTTTTTGGATGTCCCACCCCCATCAAAGATTAGTAAGTTTTTCTCAGTTGCAAGTATCAGGATGCTGATTTCACACAGCTTAAACAGAAATAGGAATCTGTTACTTTATATAAGTGGGTAGACATGGCGGAATCCAGGAATTCACACACTGTCATTAAGCGTCTCCTTTTTTCTCTGAGTGGGTTCAATTTCAGGCATCTTCCCCTGCTATGGTGATGTTTGCTACCAGAAGCTACCGGCTTTTACCATCCTTTCAAACAAGATCATAGTGAAAAGCCCAAACACCTTTCTTAAAGATCTTGGGGGGATAAATGCCAAAGAAACTGGCCCAGCTTGTGTCACATGTCCACTCCCGGGTCAGGCATGTGGGTCTGGTCAGTCCCACTTGAACTATACAGACTTAAAATGGACAGAGGAGCTTCCCAAAAGTTGTGTGATATCTAAACATGCCCATGTCTACCATGTACCTCAACATGCCCCACACTGAACTCTTAGTCTTTCCTTCTTAAATCATCTCCTCCATGTTTCATCTTTTCTCAGTGAATGGCTGGCTGCGTGCGCTGTGTATCTACCCAGTTGGCCACCTCAGAACACTTGGAAACATTCTAGACCCTCCCCTTTCATGAACATCCATCAACAATCACCAAGTCGTTTCAAGTGGATTTTAATAATCCTTGTTCAGTTTTATCGTCTTCTCTGGAGTCTCGAAGGCTTCAGAGCTGATCTCTCTGCCTTTGGTTTAAAGGGGTGCTGTGCAATCTAAACAAATCCCTCACTAGCAAACAGAGTGATCTTTTCAAAGTAAAATTGTGATCAGTTCCCAGTCCAGTTTAAATTATTTCAAAAGCTTTTCACTGATCTCAGGATCAAGTGTAAAACTCTGCATTTCTAAAAAGATCCTTTGTGATCTGACAATTGTATGCAGCCAGAGCCATACAATAAAATTTTATTTTGGCTGTCAAATTTTCTTATTGATAATCTAAACTTTATAAGAATGGATTAATATAAAGAAGAATGAAAAACGGAATGATTTTAAGGTAGAATAATTAGGGTAAATATGTGGCATATCTAAACTGATTCTTAGGGACATATGTGACTTCAGCATAAACTATCCTGCCTGAATTTTTCCGCTTCCATTCCATGGAGTTAGTTTTCTCTATTCTGCTGTTAGAAGTACAGGTGAGTTTGAGAAGCACTGCTTTATTGCATCTAGCTTATTGTGATGTGTATATTAGATGTTCAACTAATATTCCTAGAAGAGAATTCATTCTATCTTGAATAATTTAAATGTGGTATTTTTGAAGTTGTAAGGATTTTTTTTTGCTTTTCTATATAATAATCATATAGAATTATGATCTGGGAAATATTTTATTTTTATTTTTTTTCCTTCTCAAAAGGCAAATACTAAAGTGTAAGACGATATTTCTGACATATATCCTAGTGCTATTTACAAGTCATATACCACAGTCCTTTTCCAAGTTTATATTATAAATACCTGAGAAATTTTTAGCACATTTGAATGTGTTTCCTTCCCCTTGGTAGAAATGTGCTGTCGAGAACTCTGTGGGAAATACGCAAAAATGGCTGCTGGCAGGTCAACGCATTACACATATGTGTCCATGTCTGTGTTTGAAGTTAATCTTTTCCAGAATAGGTTTAAGAGAGGCCCAAGTGAAGGCTTGTAAATTTGAGTCAATGTTGGGGAGCAGTAAAAAGTAAGTAAAGAACAAGCTGATTTCTACAAGATAATCTTTCTTTGCTGTAAAATTTCTCTATGCCCACCCCACCCTAAAAGTCATTGCAGTAGGCAAGTATGGGACTCATAAAGAACTAAGAACACATTCAACTCCAACAAAACCCATGATGAACAATTCTGAGACAGGCCATAAAATTTTCCAGGGCTGGTCAAATTTTCTTTCAATCTAAATGTCTAAATGAAGATTCTCTCCTTATTCAGGTTTGCATGTGTTTGTCTCCTGACAGCTGAATTTCCTCTACTGAATTTGCTTGCTGTTTAGTGCTTTATTTCCTTATGAGAAACAAGTTCAAGATCTTGAAGGCAGACACATCCCTAAGTACAAGAATTTCTAATCCAGAAAGTAAAAACTCTGAGATAATAGTGTGTTTCTTCTACATATTTGTTAACTCTGGGCATTTTTATACGCACTCTTTGTAAGAGTGATGTAATGAAAAAGACAAGACAAATTTGTATTGAGATATCTCATGTTTAACCTCCAAATTCTAACTTTATATACCATTTTGATTATGGGTATTTTTATTTTTTTAAAAGTATTTTTATTTTGGGGTACTTGTGTTGGATTTCTTTCCTGACTAGAAATCTGATTCAGGAGCAAAGTACTCATTTTTGTTTATTTGCAGTTTTGTATATGTGCTGCCGAAGCGAGCACTTATTTGCAGTTTTGATTCAGTAGATCAGACTGCTTCTTTCTCCAAGAATCTCCTCTGTTTCATTATATGGCATCCAAATACTAGTGAAGCAGATCAAGTCTGATGCATGTATCCCCATCTTGATTTCTTCTGTATTTTCCACCACCCGTATATATACACCTGACCCAAGTAATGGAAATGGAAATGATGTAAACCTAATTCTATTAGTGGTAAATTATGTATGTACCACTAAGAGATTTTCATACTGGTATCTTTTCAGGAAGCTTCCAGATTTTCTCAAAATTTTAAAGGCTTTATATTTTGTGGTTTAGTAAGCCTCTTTTATAATAAGCATCATCTCTTTCATCATTAAAATGATATTAGAAAACCCCCTCAGGGCCAGCACTACATGATTTTCAACTCTTCAATTTTATAATATCTAATAAAAATTTAAACATTTTCATAAATTTAAAAATTTTTGATAGACTAGAATATTTCACTTTTTTTTCTCATGAAACTTGGTTGGGTGACACATAATTCACTAGTTTTAAAATGAAATTATTACACCATTAGTTCCATATTTTCATTGATATTTCTCACTATATCAGAGAGAACATAAAATGCTGCTCATAGTGTCTATAATTGAATCAAGGTATAACTTTCTTTTTGCAATAGCATGGGAAGGGTGGGCAGATGGAGTGGGTCACCCTGGGTACACTCAGCAAGAGGTTGTGATGTCTGGAGAGAACTTAAAACCAACTAAAAGCCTATGAGCACATACCAGCATTTCTAAGCAACATCAGTAATAAATAACTTCTCAGGGAGTACACTGCTTCCTCTCACCCAGCCTTTGTACACCAGTGTTTTGGGCCATAAATTTTCAAATGAGATTGCTTATTATATTCATAGAGTATTTCAAAGCACGGACATTTTGGAAAAGAGAATTTTGCAAACTCTGGTATGAACTTTGGTTTCAAAGAGTTAAAGCATCTCATCAAAGGGATCAATTTTGTCTTCATTTGGTGATGAAGAATTCACTGTGGACTGGGTCTTTGGGGGTGGCCTTTCTAGGGGTTACTCAGCCCTCAAAATTTCCAGGGGCTTGTCTTTGTCTTCCCTGATCCCTGCACTGATATTCTTTTCTCTATCTGCTTTACTGTAAATGGAGACAACTGTACTTGGCAATTAACGATAAACGAAGGTGGCTGGCTAGAATTGGGAATCTGTCCATAAAGAACACATGCCTGAGTAATTAAGATATCAATACATCACTTTTATAGTTCTCATAATGTGTTTGCCTAGAACATCACCACAAATTATTCACAGTATGTGATTTGACTTCACTGGAAACATTAAGCGATCATAATAATGTTCTTTTTCTCTCAGAATTACTTGATCATTTATTATGCCTTTTAATATTCTAAAAACTATGTATGAAAACTTAAAGCAATGGAGAACAAGGTAATTGGAATACATTTACTCTGCATCTATTTAGAAAGGCAGTGTTTTATAGTGAAAAAAAAAAAGAACTCTAAACCCATCATTTACTACTGTATGATAACCTTGAGCAAGCTAATTAACCCCTTTGAGTCCACATCCCCTGTAGTCTGAAAAAAGAGAATAACAGTGGCTGGTACAACTCTTCTGGGTGGGCCATTGTGAAGAGCAAGGGAGATAATGTATGTGAAATGGTTTTGAAAAACCCTAAAGCAGAGTTGGCAGGCTCAAAAGTCTAGAGGGGCCCACAGACAACACAAATGAATGAATCAGACTCTTTGTTTCAATGAAGGTGGAGGAGCCTATGGTTGGCTGGAGAGTAGGACCATGACTTAAGCCATATTTATTTTGTAAATGCTCCAAAGAGGACACCTTGATTGTTCAAGAAATTATTACATTTCTAAAGGTCTCTTTTAGAAATATGTACTAAGTCCTTTTCCTAAAATAATGGAAAAAGAAGCTAGTATTAAATTTACTCATTTGGCAGCAGAAAGGATTTAGATTGATAATATAGAAAACTTTCCCCTAACTCTAAGTTATATTATCTATTTATCAATTTGAAAAACCAATAGGATCAGAGAGTCCCCATAGGTTATGTTGGCAGAAAGCCCAATATTTTGCTTTTTATTTTTTCCCTTGTACTAGGGATTGAATCCAGGAAGGCTTAATCACTGAGCCACATCCCCAGCCCCTTTTATTTTTTAATTAGAGACAGGGTTTTGCTAAGTTGCTCAGGGCCTTGTTAAGTTGCTGAGTCTGGCTTTGAACTCGTGATCCTCCTGCCTCAGACTCCCAAGCCGCTGGGATGACAGGCATGGACCACTGCTCCTGGCTCTATTTTGCACTTGTGTCCTTGCCTTCTTCCTGAGCTGTCTTAAACTCCTGAGAGTTGCCTTGCATGGGACACGAGGTGGGAGAGTGAACAGGAACTGTGACTCTTCTGACTCTTCACCATACTTTGGCTGCTGCCCTGTGTTATTGTTGAACACAAGTCCTGCAGTGTCTAGTCAGCGTTTAACCTTTGGCTTTTCTGCCATGTGCTGGCTGGGACCAAGCCCTCCAGAGATCACAGAAATAGCCCATTCTTGATGGGCAGGTTACAGCTCCCATGTTTTTCACTAATAAGCTCAACTATTTTCTTCCCCACAAATACAAAGAACTCAAAGAAGAAATGACTGAGGTGAAACAAGACAAAACCAAACACCACCACCAAGGATTAAAGGCACAAAACAAAAAGCCACCAACAATAAAACAAAACAAAGAACCACCAACAATAAAACAAGAGAACAAGAGAACAAGAACAGTGGGTGAGAATGCAAAGGTTATAGGTAAGGTAAGGAAGAAAACAGAACACCTTTGGAGAAGCAAAGGATAGGACAGGTGCTATAGATTGAATGTCAGTGTCCCTGTCCACCCCTGCCCTTACCCCGAAGTCCATATGGTGGAATCTCAACCCTAATGTGACAGTGTGAGGATATGAAGCCTTTGGCAGCTAATTAAGTCAGGAGGGTGGAGCTCTCCTGAGTGAAATGAGTGCCCTGATAAAAGGTCCCAGAGAGCTCTCTTGCTGCTTCTGCCTTGTGAGGACACAGTGAGAAGACAGACATTTTTGAATGAGGACGCTTTCATCTTTTCTTTCATGTTGGAACAATACCAACCATGGTCTCCTCAGCCCCAATGGGTGGCAAAGAGTCTGATTCATTCATTTGTGTTGTCTGCGGGCCCCTATAGACTTTTGAGTTTGCCAACTCTGCTTTAGGGTTTTCAAAACCATTTCACATACATTATTTTCTTGCTGTTTACAACAGCTCCTAAGGGGTTATATATTAGCTCCTATCATGTCTTTTTTTTTTTCAGAATAGGATTTTATCTATTTATTTATTTATAAATTTTTGATAACAGGGATTGAACCCAGGCGCGCTCAACTACACTCCCAGCCCTTTTATTTATTTATTTATCTATCTATCTATTTATTTATTTATTTATTATTTTGAGACAGGTTCTTACTAAGTTAGTAAGACTGGCTTTGAACTTGAGGATCCTCCTGACTCAGCCTCCTGAACTGCTAGGATTACAGGTGACAGTTTGTCACCACACCCAGCTAGAATAGAAATATTTTGATATTTCAAAGCTACGCTCACTTTTTCAACTTTCGAAGTATTTCCTGCATAAAAGAACAAAGTATACATTGAGAATTTTAAAATTTCATCTCATCAACATCCTAGATAGTTATTTTAGATACACTTCTACAATTCCCTTAATACTATCCTTGGGCCATATATGTGAACAAAGTCTAAAAACACAAATTAAGGCTCTTTGTCTAACTTGAATGGTGTGATGATTTTTTTCTTTAGAGGTAGCTACTTTAGTCTCTTTCAAATGTGTGTACTCCGAAACCTAAATTTATTTCGTGAAAAAATGAAGCAGATCCACAATTTATAGATGGCTCAGGTTCTTTCACCTATTTCTACACTGTGAGGTCCCAGTTACCATTTGGTGGCATTAGAGTAATCTCTGCAGCATTTTTCCCATGGCTGAGCTGGGTTTCAAAGATCACACAGTTAGCAAGTCTTGGAAATTGACAAGCGTGTTGGGGTGGGAGGGATGTGTATAAGTATCTGTACCTTTGACTCAGCCCTTTGGTATGATGTTTTCCTTTGAACACAGGGGCCTGATTGAGTTGCTCAACCAGCTCAGAATGCCTGCTGAGGTCGTTTTTTGTTGTTGTTGTTGTTGTTGTTTTCTTTAACAACGAATCTAATGCTGCTGAAAGGTAAATTTTTAAAATTCTGAGTGGATATGTTGGGTGGAGCAGGAGGAAAGGAATAGTATACAATAATTTTTAAAAAATCAAATGTGAAAGATGACTTTGAATATGTAATCAAATATTTCCATATTTAGAACTCATTTATTCAGTAACTATAAAAAAAGAATATCTCCAAGTTTATTATCTCAAACTGTGAACAACAAAATTGCCAGGACAGTTAAACACATATGAATTTAATTGAGCATTAATATGCGACTTTGCGAGCATAAAAGCATTTTTATTCCCAGAAATTTAATGTACTTCATGCCCTAGGAGGTCACTTCTTAACACTTGACTGAGTCATTTATTCTACCTTGCTCAAACTTATCTGTATTTTTCTTGCCATCTGACTCCATTTGAATAGCCTCACTTGATTGTTTTATACTTCTTCATATCACTGAAAGTTAACTAATTCATCCCTTTTGCTTTACAGTCCAATAGTGGGTCCAGAATGTCTCTCAAAGCAGAAAGTGTTTGAACTCTACCCTTTGAGAATATATTTCTACAATGGGAAAGCTGTTGGAATCAACCTCCAGGATCTCTTCAAACCCTACGCTTTTAGGCCTGGGTACTATTTATCTACTAAAATAACTAATCAAGGATAGCAGGAATCTTGCCTCAGTATCTTCCCGATGTTTCACATCCATTATCTCTAATCCTCAAAACAATGTGGTAAGGTTGGTATTATTATCCCCATTCTACAAATGAGGTCACAGAGACTCATGTAGGTTTACTTAACTAGTGAATTGTTTATTGGGGATACAAAACTAGGTCAGTCTGATTCCAGAGTTATTCTCTTCACTATGCTTATATCGGGCACTGGAAGGATTCTGTGAAGTTATATTGTGTTAAAGCATTCGTCTTAAAAGCAAATAGAAAAAATGGCGTATGTCTAAGATTTCCTTTCTTTCACCAGAGACTGCTCCCCTATGTCCTCTCATGGCTTATGTGAGGCTCCTGAATATCACGATGTGAGATATCCTAGTTTCTGGAGTCATCAGCCTTGTAAGCAGCAACAAGGGTCAGGAAATATCCAATGTACAACCAAGTGTCTTCAGGTGTGCAGGTTCCTGGAGATGCAAGACACCCTGGAGCCTTGGAAGAGGACTTCAGGCAGTGCCATTCTTCACCTTTCCTCATGAGCTCAATCCGCCCTCCTTGTCAATTATTTCTAAATATCTCATTGGCTCTGAACGTGTCTTAGATGAAGTTGCTTTGTTTTTGCAAAAATGGACGAAAGTCCGTAGATAGTAGTAACTAATCCACACCCTGATGTTGAGGTGGCGTCAGAATAGTTCTTATCAGGCGTCAGAGAACCATGGTTTCAAGGTTCCAATTCTCTTTCTCCATCTGGCAAAGAAAATGACAGAATTTAATCAAGCAAACAAAAGTAAGCACCAACAACAGAAGAAATCCCATAGCTGATGGGAATAATCTATGGTATCTTTGCAAAGAAAGAAGTGTTTGTCTTTAAACAGCATGGAAAGAACAAGAGGGCCTTTTGAGTTAGGGAGGCCAATCCTATATTGTCATTTCTCCTCTACATTTATTGTTTTATTATTTCAGAAAGTCATTTTATCTCTCTGAATCTTTGCTCTTTACCTGTTAAGTGGGATAACAATTTCGACCTTCTAATATATTGTGGAGAAAACAAGATCTGTATGCAAAGCCCCTAACATACAGCCTGGCAGGAAGCCCTCGGTCAAGGCTGATCTCCCTTTCCTCCACCCTCCCTCATTGAGTTCACCGACTATTTCTAAGAAAAGGTTATTTTGTAAGTGGAAAGGATCCCTTCTTCCCATTAATTTAGGGGCATCAAGTAACCCTGAATTGTTTATTTTGCATGAGTTTTTGAAAGCAGCTTAATTAGCCATTCAGGAAACACAATTAAAAAGATAATCTACCTTGGCTGTAGTGGATAAAAGGAATGGAATAAAAATGTAAAGAAACAAAACTACTAAAGAGAAGGATACCAGGAGCATGCCACATGCACTTTATAAACAGGAACACTTTCTACACACAAACTCCAGACAGCTCTTATTTTGTGAACTGCGTGTTCTTCTCAAGTAGGGGGCAGTTGTGTGACCCATTCCCCCTGACCTCTTATGTTTTCCTCCTACAGTAAAATGAATAGTCAAAAATATGACCTGTTTACTCTGTAGAGAAGAACAGGAAAGGGAAGTGTGTGTTTGTGTGTGTGTGTGTGTGTGTGTGTGTGTGTGTGTATAAATTCTCCCCACGATTTAGGAATTAGTGTGATTTTACCCAGTTCAACCACAGGCTTATTTTTTAAATCTCTTAATGATGTTTAGGAGACAGAGCCTAATGCTAGGACAGCAAATGGCAAGAACACTGCAGACTTATCGTTTGAGGACCAGCCCTGTCCTCTCCTGCTGCAATCCGATTACCTCTGGGGAATGTGCTGTTCCTTGGAACGAATCAGCCCTGAACAAAATAAGAGAGGTTGAAAAGTTTAGGACGTGGAAAATATGTGGAATTTGCTCTTGAATAATGATTTGCATTTTTTCTTTTGCAATAAATATGACCAATGACCCAGATAGGAGGATGGCAATTACTTAATGAATCACGCTTCGGAAACACAAAAACACTTCACAGTAAAAAACGAAAGCAATAATAGTAGGGAGTCAAGTTAAGTAAACAAGTATAATGGTTCTGTATCCCTAGATGTGCATTTACAAATTCCAAAGCTGTGACTGGAGAAGGGATTGCTACTCCAACGATACCCGTGTTATCCATTTTTACTGCTCATTGAATTGGTTCTTCCGGATTTGGGAATGACCATGTTCCACCGCAGACTTTCTGCCCCCAAGTGGGAGTTGGTTAGCAAGGCTCACCTGTGCCACCGCATCCTCATGGCTCTGACAATCATTTACCTTCACACAAGTCACTTTTGCCCTACCGTCTCCTGTGTTTCAAAGTAAATCATTTCCAAGTCAGTTACAGCCAGTGCAGACATTCTTTTTTATTTGGTTATGTATTTGAAATCTGCAGTCCACATAGAAGCTTTCCTTGGCTAGTGACCATTCCCCTAATTTGTGAAATGAGGCAGGTGCTTGTGCTTCTGAGAAGAGGAAGAGAAATTGACTTTAGCTGGAGATTGGGGCAGGGGGAGGCCAATCCCTGTACACACACATGCTAGCGTAGCGCTGCGTCTTCAAACCCACCACACATTCTTCCCTTTTCAGAGAAGAGGAGTTGGTAGCTATTTACCTTAAACTATACAGTGCTACCAGGTAGGTAACTTTAGGAAAGTTAAAGCCTTTCTTTCTCATAAAACAAGGGATTGAGTTATATGCTATTTAAAAGCGCTTTCTACACTAAGAAATTGTTAGAGCAAAAAAAAAAAAAGTTTTCAAAGTTGGGAAAATATTTTAGAATTCCAAGTGCTATTTCATTGTTTAAAACACCATCATCACTCCTCATACCAAACTAACAGTCAGCTTACCTAACTCTTGGGTCTCTTTCTCATTGTAGCAGTTAGGATGTTAACTAAGCAATTCCATGGCTGTATCTACAGCCCGCAGGTCAGTATTAAGATGCATAAGAATCCCCTGAGAAACTTGCTAAGATCACCATGGCAGGGGTCACAAATTGAGAGATTCTGGTTTCATAGGTTGAGGGCTGGACCAGGGAACCTGCCTTTTAAAGACATTCTAGGAGATTCTGGTGAAGGAATGACACTTTGTGAATCACTGAAAGTTATAACATTCTCAAGGTAGTGGGGAAATCTTTCTGGGGGGCATTAGGAGAACATCTAGATAGATTGGAGGTAGGAGAGTGTTTTAAGTCTATCCCTGCTCAGAGAGGGTCTGAGAGTGATGTCACAGGCAAGAAGTCTATAGTATTGCACATGTTGGTTGAAGTTGAATCACCATTATTGGCCAGTTTCAACTAAAAGCAACAAATGAACCTATTGAATAAACCATTATTTGATAGGAAAACAGCTCTAGCATCCAACCAATTAGTAGGAAACAAAGAAATTAACTGGAGGAGCAAAAAGATGAGAAAGAGCTCCTATTAATTTCTAAAATGTGATGATATTCATATAACACATTTTCTCTTTTAATTCTTACAGCAATCTGCGAGCAAAGAATTAGTCTTTTGCAAAGAAACTGAGGCTGATAGACCCAGTAGTTCTCAGCCTGACCATACATTAGACTCACTTGGAAGGTGGTAGGGAGACTGAAAAATTACCTATGCCTGGTCCACATCTCCAGAGATTGCAATACTATTGGTTGGACATTTAAACCTCTAAAAGTGCCCTGGAGATACTAAAGTGCTTGAGGGTGAGCACCAATATTGTGGTCAAAGTTTATAGAATTGAAATGATTCTCAATCTCATTGTACTTCTGGTCAATCACAATACACTACCTTGGACTTTTCTGGAAACGACTTATGGTTTAGCAGAACTTCTGAATCAAGATTATTGTCTGGAGCTTTATTTGATTTTGTTAAAAATATGCTCAGTTCAGAGAAACAAAATCTTAAAAGGAAATTTCCAATAATAAAACTTACATTATTTGGTGATTCCTAAGATCTGAGAGGTCTAACCTAAGAAGTCAATGTTCTTGTTATGGTCTCAGTGACAAAAGTTGGAATTAAACTCAGGATGGGAGAGACTTCAAAGTATATTAAATTCTTGGAATATCCCACTCCTCTTACCTCAGAAGTTATTAGGTAATTAGCTTACCAAATTTTCAGCTTATTTTAAAATTAGGAATATGAAATAATAACATTAGCCTGGCACAGTGGTGCACACCTGTAATCCCAGCTACTCAGGAGGCTGAGGCAGAAGGATCGCAAGTTTGAGGCCAGCCTGGGTAACATTGCCAGACCTTGTCTCAAAATAAAAAAAAATAAAAAGGGCTGAGAATTTAACTTGGTGGCAGAGCATCCCTGGGTTCAATTCCCAGTAACCCAAACAAACAAGTAATATAATAGCACTAGAGTTGTTCCTTTTCTTTTCTTTAGGTACTGGGAATTAAACCCAGGTATTCTCTATCACTGAGCTCTATCCCCAACCCTTTTTATTTTTTTTAAATTTTGAGACAGAGTTTCACTCAATTGCCTATGCTGGCCTTGAACTTGCCATCTTTCTGCCTCAGTCTCCTGAGTATATAGCTGGGATTATAGGTGTGTGCTAACACACCTGGCAGCAATAGCTTTCATTTTGTAACATTATGCAATTTTCTAGAAAAGTTTCTAATGTCTTGATGCATATCTTCAGTTTAGGGAAAGGGTGAGTAAAGTTTTCAGGTCGAGAATATGTGAGATAAGAGCATTTCAAATAGATGGAAAAATATAGTCCAGGAATGGAACTGGTACAGTGTGAATAAAATATCAAAGGTGGTGGATGAGAGGGAGGACATGAAGTTAGAGAAGTCAGCGGGTGCCGATCACGAAGGGTATCACATGTCAAAGAAACTTTCCCTTCTAGATCTGCAATGTCCAAAACAGCAGCTACTTGTAGCACATGGCTATTGAGAACTGGAAATATGGTAAATAAAAATTAAAATATGCTGTAAAGGTAAGACGGATGTTGATTTTCAAGAAATATATGAAAAAAACAGTAATTTTCATATTGAATATATGTCAAAAGCAATAGTATAGAAATATTTGATTAAATAAAACATATCATTAAAATATCTTTACCTATTTCTTTAACATCTTTTAATGTAGCTACCTGAAAATGTAAAATTATACATATAGCTTGGTGTGGTGCTGCATGCTTGCAATCAAAATACTCAGGAGGCTGAAGCAAGAGGATTAAAAGTTTGAGGCCAGCCTGAGTAACTTTGTAAGACCCAGTCTCAAAACAAATAAATTTTTTTTAAAGTCTGGGGAATGTGGCTCCAGTCATAGGGTGCTTGCCTTGAATGTGTGAGGTCCTGGATTCAGTCCCTAGAACGATTAAACAAATAAAAATTGAAAGATTAGAATGAAAACATTATACATATATCTTGCATTATAGTTCTGGTGGCCAGGACTGTTCAAGATCAGGTGTCAGTAGACTATAATTTACATTTCAGTGCCTTGGCTCTTACAAAAGAGTCTGCTGACCTCTGCTCTAGATTCTTGCTACTCAAACCATTTTCCATGGACCAGCAGCATTGACATCATTTGGGAGCTTATTATATATGCAAAACTTGAAACTCTAACCTCAACAGACTGAATTAGAAATTAGAAAACAAGATCACCAGGTGATTCACCTACATATTAAAATATAAGAGGTACTAGTCTAGATGATAGAGATTCATCAAAAGATAAGGAGAAGAGTGGTGGGCTTATTCTGGAAGAAAACTGTAAGTCACATTATCGAAGTATTCTGTGTAATTTTTGCGAAGAGGATAGAAAAATATTAGAATTTTAAGAGATATTAATCTTCAAAAACCATCATCTGAGTTGAAATTCCATCTGAGATGAATTCAGTCCAATATTAAAAGAAATTGAGGCAAGCATTATGATCTGGTTCAATGACTTTCAAACGACTTTTGACGACGAACCAAAGAAAGAAATGCACCTTACTTCAATACCTACCACACCTATGAGTATATTTAATTAAGGTAAATGTTTCACAAAACAATATTCACTTTTGCTGGAGACCTGCTGCCATACATTCCAATCTGTCCTCTCTTATTTTCTTTTGTCCCATCCCATTATATTCAATGCTAGTTTCACTATTAAAAAATAAACCATAAATAAATAGAAGGAAGACGAGTAGTGCAGGTGAAAGGGAACAATGGGAGGGAGGAGAGGGAAAGGGGAAGTACTAGGGACTGAATTGGAGCAAATTATATGTCATGCTTGTATAACTATGTCAAAATGAACCCAAATATTACATATATCTGTAATGCATTAATAAAAAAAAGAAAAGCTAAAAAATTTCAATGCTATTTATAGCTATGACAGAGTATTTGGTACTGACCTTGACTTCTCATTACAAGTGACCATAGAATTGACTGAAATGTATGAGGCGATTGTTTTCAGGCAGCTAGATCTTAGAGAAGAAAACTAATGAGATGCATCCTACAATTACCCAACTTTGTGCTTAGGGATAATTTCCTAACTGTGGTGCAGAGAGTTGGAGCCTGAGCTGAGCATGGTGATTCCACTGAACTGAGGAAGCAGACATCAGATTTTGAGATGGTTGAATGGATGGAATCTGTGAGTCAGGGCACAGAAATGAGAAAGCTTTCCAGCAAGAAGATCAGGAGTCCATGTTGGGTTTGTTCATGAGGACTGAACTATTTGTGTGCAGGTTGAGATCTCCTGAAACTTATTAGAGAGTAGTAACCATAGTATGGAGAGCAGAATAGCGAAGGCTAAGCATCCTAAGAAAAGGGCATGCAGAACAGCGCTGAAGTTCCAGCCCTGCCAGAGAAGAAAGATCACAACACTTTGTCGACAACCTGGGAAACCAGAAAAGACAGCACTGAGAGTAAGACCAACTCTAGATTTACCCTAACAAAGCCGAAAGCAATACCCTCAGATCTTCAGGAGAGACAAAGATTGTAGGACACTGGTCTGGTTAGTTTTGGCCACAAATTGCATCCCTCTCCCACCTGGTTAATTTGATATGTGTGACCTTGACCCAAGAGTCCAGATGGGAGTGAATAAATTGGCTTTTATAACTGAGGTTGAAAGGGAATGTCAAAGGAATGTATTCTATGACTACCCACAGCATTATCACAAAGGATATGACTTTAGTTGATGCCTCAATAATTCATCCATTTATTACTTTTTCTCATTCAATGGTATTTGAAGGGGTAGTAGGTGTCTGATATTTAGGTGATACTAGAGATATAAAGATTCTAAAGAAGATAATTCCAGCTTTCCTGATACACCTAGTTATTGGGACAAAGCATGTTCATTCTCTGAAACTATTCCAGTTGATAAATACCTTGATGATTTGTAATTCCCTTATATATTTTTGGCATGCATTTTTTTTAATTTCATAAAGACAGAATTTAGCAGTGTTCATAAATTTATAGTAAAACTTTAACTTTTTTAGTGTGGATTTTTATCAAACTTAGAAAGCTTTTGCCACACTAAAATCTTTAAAAAATTTCCATGACTTCTTCCACCCTTATGTTTTAAACAATATTTTCAGAGTCACATTCTTGGTGTTATAAACAAAGGTGATTTTTTCCCTTTATAAGTTTAAGTTTCACTGACATAATAATTATGAAATAGCAGAGAATCTTTCCTACTGCTCAAATTTTATGTATTTATTATTTTGATAATATCCTAAGATGATTATTCAAGTTGGTTTCAAAAATATCCTTATTAATGGAGTAGAGAAATAGAAACAAATCCACATGCTTGCAGTCAACTGATCTTCAACAGAAGTACCAAGAACACACAATGGTCAAAGGATAGGTCCTTTAATAAACTGTACTGGGAAAACTGGACATCCACTTGCAAAAGAACTAGGCTAGACCTTCCTCTTTCACCATCAACAAAAGTCAATCCTAAATGGATTAGAGACTTAAATGTAAAATCGGAAATAGTAAAACTACCGGAAGAAAACATAGGGAAAATGCTCTGAGACATTGTCATAAGCAAAGATCTTTTGGATAAGACTCAAAAAGCACAGGCAACAATAGCAAAAGTAAATAATTGGGATTACATCAAACTAAAAAGCTTCTGCCCAGCAAAGGAAGCAATCAGCTACAGAATCTCCCAACAGAAATGGGAGAAAATATTTATAAATTACACAACTTACATGTGGTTAATATCCAGAATAGATACGGAACTCAAGTCAATAGCAAAAAAAAAACCAAATGGATAAAGGACCCAAATAGACATTTCTTAAAACAAAATATCCTTGTTTTTATTTCTGCTTTATTACATATTAGTTTACATTTGAAATTTAAAAAATACTTTTAGTTGTAGGTGGACACAATAACTTTATTTAATTATTTATTTTTATGTGGTGCTGAGGATCGAACCCAGTGCCTCACACATGCTAGGCAAGAACTTTACCACTGAGCTACAACCCCAGCCCACATTAGAAATTTAATTGGGGTGTAATTTTAACTTTTTATTACTACACGGTTATTAAGAGAGTTCACGTTACTGTTGGTTTTGTGATGGTGGAGATTTTTGATTAAGAATTTTTTATGGCCATTCAGTGAAAGAGAGATTCATTTTATATTCTGTATAAGAGTGGTAATTTCTTTAAGTCCAAAAGAAACTCAGAATATTAGAGCTTTATTGATGTGCTGCTCTGGTGAAATATAGTTGCAGATTCCATGGTAAGAAAGCCCCAGTTCATTATTATTAACTAAAGCTCTGCTTCATACAAAGTGTATTAGGAATTGTACTCCATGTTTTTAAAAAAACATAGATACAGGATCTGCTGTCTGTGATATCTCATCATAGGGTGTGCACAGAACAGATAAGGGTTAAGCTAGAAGCAACATTGGGAAACAACTCCAGGAACAGCACTGCTTCTATTCATTCTGTGTCTTTCAGACAGACTCAGTTTAATCATACAATTACATATCTTAATATACTCAAACAGTGTGAAAGTGGATAAATCACCTTTTGTAAGGAGGATGAGTATGAAGCTAAAAAGTATATGAGCCAGGTGTGGTGGCGAACACCTGTAATCCTGCAATTTGAGACAGGAGGATCCCAAGTTTGAGGCCAGCCTCAGCAACTTGGTGAGACCTGGTCTTAAAATAAAAAATTAAAAGGGCTGGGGATGTAGCTCAGTGGTAGAGCACCCCTGGGTTCAATTCCCCAGGACTGCAAAAATAAATAAAAATGAAGAACAAACAGAATATGATTTCTTAAAAAAATATAAGGACCTCTTCTGTGGCGTCTTTGAATTATTGTACATTCTGATTTTTCTCCTACTATGTTCTTAATTTTGGCTTAGAATAAATGTTTAAAATAAGATTATCATCGTTACTTAAAAACTCAGTAGAGTTGGTTTCTGCCTCCATATGCAGGGGACTGCTTGCCACAGATTTTTATGACTCTGGAAATAGCATGATGCCCTCAGGTCCCACCACTTTGGTGCTAAGAATTCAAAGCAAATATAAATTACCTAGATGTTGAATCTCAATCTATTTTGCAGCTTTCATGCTTTTGAAAAGGCTGAGGATTTGTAGCATATAAGAGAGAAGATGATTTTACTTTGTTGGAATAATTTAAACATCTGCTCCTTACTTTGAATAGATTCTGATTTATGTGCCTGTACAAACTTGATATCTATAAAACCGGCTAGCACTGTAATATTTTGAAATTCTATTCTCTCTTTGCTGTAGGGAGCTCCAGAACCTAGGAAGTGACTAATGATATTGCACGAGATAGATTAACTTAATTCTTTCATCATCAATTTTGTTTGTGACTACATGGTAACAACCATAAAAATAGAGACTAAGTGTTCATTGCTTGGAGCAGTTCTATTTTCCTGTCATATAGCAGCAAATGTAGCTGTGTTCCATAATTTAGAGAATGCCTATATCATCTATGAGCATCACGATGACTCAGCAATTTAGCCTTATGCAATGAAAGCAAAAAGAAGAAAAGTAGAATATTTAGATTCTTAGTAGGGTGTGTGTGTGTGTGTGTGTGTGTGTGTGTGTGTCTTAGTAAGGTGTGTGTGTGTGTGTGTGTGTCTTAGTAAGGTGTGTGTGTGTGTGTGTGTGTGTCTTAGTAAGGTGTGTGTGTGTGTGTGTGTGTGTGTGTGTCTTAGTAAGGTGTGTGTGTGTGTGTGTCTGTCTGTCTGTCAGGGGAGGGGGACTATTTAACCTACTTAACCAGGTAAATTAAAGTTTACACTCAATGGAGCACCTTTAGAAAGAGTTATACATAAGTTATACAATATTTGAAGAATGTGTTTCGGCATGATCAGTATTGTTTTATCTTGACAGTACTAACTCTTCAAAGAGAAATCCTTCTCTCTTTCTTCGTGCCTAATAGCCTTTATACTCTTTTCACTTGGAAAGAGATGTCACTTATTTTTCCCAACATTGGTGACTCCAATGACCTTGTTGAAGCTTTGCATAATTTTATTCCCACTTTAGCTCTATTTCTCTTACTATTTTCCCGAATCTTGTGTTTTGTAATGACTAAAAGAAGTAGTCATTATTTCTTTTCTCATCAAAGTGTTTACCATTTCTCCTATTCTCTGTCTGGGTACAATTCTTTCTTCCATTTTTTGCTTTCTCAATCTGAGGAGGTACATGTGGCCCTTCTTTAGTTAGGCTATAATTTAAGTGTGATTTCATAAGCTGATTACCGTGGGGCCAGATGACAGAAGAACCTCTCAAAAAGGCACACTTAATACAGGAAATGAGGCTAATGATTCAGAGGGCGAAACTCTTACTTCTGACTCACCATACCACCTAATAAAATGCTCTGTTCACAATGGAGATTTAGTAAATGTTTGTGGACTGATTACTACACCACTGATAAATCCTGAGTATAAGGAAAATATCATGTAGAAATCATCTATTCAAGTTCTAAAGATTAGGAAATAGAAGCACCAAGAAGTTAAATGACACATCTGATACAGTGAGGGAAGGATCTTGTACTGGAAACATTCCCATTAGTGGCTTTATTTTATGTCCTTACGTGACACCTTTGGCCTCCATCTTGCTTACCTTTTAAAAATGTACATCATGTTACTATGTACACTTACCTTAGCAAGGTTTTTGGAACAAGGCAGTAAAAATATTAAATACTAAGCAGACACTGAAACTTCAGATTTGAAAATGTGTCTTTGCAATTGACCAAACTGGAAGGTAACAGGTCTGGGAGGCCAGGTTTCATGCAGTTGCTCAGAAATGATGTGGTCATCTGTGGCAGCCAGTTCAAACTGTCAAAGACACAGAACCAAATCTACTAATCATGCCATGCTTTTCAATTATGCTGACAGCCTCAGAGAAATAGTTGTTCTAAAAACACACTCTCTGTATGACTTTGTGTGGTTTTACAGCTGATCTTAAATTCTTAAATGTTTAGATCAAGGAAATCATGAGACTGCGTATATATGTGACATTTTTCATACAATTGCAGCAAGTTTATAATGCCCCTGAAGCAATTTGTTGAATCTCCATGGCATCAAGACCTATAGAACAATAATCTCTGGTTTAGAACACCAATGTATGTACCCTGGTTTGTTCATTTACCTTTTTTTTTTTTTTTTTTTGCTGGGGCGGAGGGGGCATGTTGTCAAATCTTTAAATTTATTTTATGAAATATTAATGGAAAAGTATTTACTTTTAAAGTAGACAGCATTTTTAAATTTTTGAATATAGTTCTAAGGTTTTTCTTTTCCTGCTAGAATTTAGAGATTTTGTTCTATCTTGGTTATGATTCTTAAAGCTAGATTCCTATTCCTGAAGAGTTATGATGATCATTGGAATCCTTTTCAATTCCAAAACCAAAAATTAGAGGATTCTCTAAGAAGAGAAATGACATATATTAGGACATAGCAAACCAAGGCAGGAGGGCCAATCAAGTCCTGCCACCTGACTTTTTAAATAAAACTTTATTGGAAATGGGCTTCACCTATCTGGTATTGCTTTTCATGCTACAAAGGCAGAGTTGAGCACTTGTGACAGACCAAATTATTTATTATCTGATCTTTTACAGAAAATTTTGTCTACCTCTGCCCAACATCATTCTAATTCAAAATTTTTCAACCGCAGTGCTATTGCCATTAGGGTTGGACACTCTTGCTGGATGCCCATCACCCAGTGGCTCCTCCCAGCATTTCAAAGAAGAAAATATTTTCTGCAATGATGTTGATTCATTTCTCTTTCAGCTTTTAAAAAAGGCAGAACAGTGGTGATCTCCGCTGCTTGAATGAACATACTTTCAGAAACTTTGCCCCTGTTAAGAAGTCTTCCTTTCTCTCCTTATTAAGTGCCACTGCAAGCCCAGATAAATGAAACAATTTGGATTATCTACTATAGCAAAAGTAGCAGTTGTGAAAATGCAAGCCGTTCTCACTATTGTGGTTCCTCCTCTGATTTAACTTGAGGCAAGTATGTAGAACTATCTCCCCTAAGAAAGTTAGCGAAGAAGCCTACAGACCTGTGCAATCCCAGTGGCTCAGAGGGCTGAGACAGGAGGACCACTGGTTCAAAGCCAGCCTCAGCAACTTAGCGAGGCCCTAGCAACTCGGTGAGACCCTGTCTCTAAATAAAATATAAAAAAGGATTCGGTTGTGGTTAAGTGCCCCTAGGTTAAGTCCCCAGTACCAAAAAAAAAGGAGTGAGAAAGATTTGTCTGCAGATCCCACTCAGAGGAGCATCTCTTTTGGAGAGTTGAGTGCTTCCCTTCCTAAATTCTTCTGCTGCTTTGTTCCTTTGAGTATTGCCCTAGCAATATAATTATATTGCAATTACTTTTTTCACATTTAATCTTCATTTCATTACAAAACCATATATATATATATATATATATATATATATATATATATATATATATTCCTGAATGTCTCTTTCATGTGCTTTTTTAAAAAATATATTTTTTAGTTGTAGATGGACACAATACCTTTATTTTGTTTATTTTTTTTTTATGTGGTGCTGAGGATCAAACCCAGCACCTTGCACGTGCTAGGCAAGTGCTCCACTGCTGAGCCACAACTCTAGTCCTATCTTCCATGTGCTTTTAAAACATACAAAGAAGTGGCTTAGAAGAAAAACAAAATTTAAGTTAAAAATTTTCTTAAAAGCTGATATCTAAAAAAAAAGATCTATTTTAGATAGGTTAACAATTATAATTTTAGCCATCTAGATAATATTGTTGAACTCGATTGTATGTACACTTTCTGATAAGTAGATGTTATCTTTTAATATTTATCTTCAGCAGATATGGGTGAATGGACTTCAAGTATCTTGTCAAAATCAGGCAAGAAACTTCACCAGCATAGAGTCCAATCTAAGGTGGATAATGATTATACAGAGAAAATGAATGTGTTTTCATCGTTTCAAAATAACTGATGTCATCTATCACTGCCACTACATTAAAATGAAAAACCACACACAGGTTCTTGAGAAAATGTAATTTAGAGGTCAGGGCTCACTTTATTATGTAGAAGAGTGAGAAATGAGTTTAAAATAAATTCATTAACTACCTGACTATGAGGCTCTGCAGTTATACTTCCCGAATTTTACCTGATGAGGTAAACATGACCTAATGTTCTAGAGACTTGTTCTATACGTGTGACGACTGTGACATTGCCATGGATCCCAGCAAAATATTGTTTCTTTGGCACAGCTTGTGTTATCATTGCCATTATGCAATCATAATTTTCAGAGAGTTTGAATTAAAGAACCAACAGAGTTTAGTCAAGTCACTGTAACGCAATCTCATGAATCATTTACCTTCTATTAAAATGGATGTCAGGGAAGGTATGTTCTTTTCTTATCTGGATATAAGAAATAACTTTCAACATGTCAGGAAAGTAAATATTCACATAATGTTTTCTCCAAGGCTAATGCCAAAGTGATCAAACTCCCTTATGACATAAAAGTTGGAAACTTGTAATGTTTTTTGTTTTTTGTTTTAGGTTCTGTCCTCAGTGATACAAGGTGGTCTCTTTATTGTCCTTTGTTAAACAATCAAATTTCCTGTGCCGGAAACTATTACTATTTCATACTTGGGTTGATAGTCATTAGGACCTTTTGACACAAAGAGTAAAAAAAAAAAAAAAAACATCAATTCAAGCCCACAAACCAGTGTTTTTATTCGGAATAAAAAAAACCAACTTCTTTGTTTTCATGAAGGGGGTGGTGGTGGGGAAGAAACCATAGCACAAATGTTTTGTGATTCACAATTGCAAGCTATTTGCAGTTATTGTGGTGATTATCCAAGTATATGTGGTTTCCCCTGTATCTTCTTGTCTGTCTGTTTTACTGGTGTCCTTTTGTTTATTTTTGCTCTGACTATTTTAGAATTAGTACAACATAAAGTAGATCTAAGTGTATCAGTGAATTTCAGATCCGATTCTGTAAATCTCCACCTTCATTTTTGCATAAAAGTTTACACAAATTAGATAAAATCGTGTTAAATATGGGTGTCTGAAGAAAATTCTAACATTCTTCTTTCCCTCTTTTCTCCCAGTTGCTTCTTTATCTTTATTTATTTGTTCATGTCTTCAAAAATATTTGGATCCTCAGGGTGATACTTGCACGTTATTTTATTATATGGTACTTCTGTGGTCTCATCATATTTATTCCCACTTTACAGATTAGGAAACTGAGTTTCTAGGGAGAAGGATTGATCCAAAATTACATAGCTAGTAAATATGACTCTATGGTTCGATAATTTTCTGCAAAATATATTTATTTTTTGATTTAGGTGGCTGTGTTTGTTGAATATAAATTAGTTTAATGGATTGATTGTAGTATTAACTGAATCCCCATGAGGGAAAACCATAAGGATGAAGGAATTGGCTGTGTCTCAGAGTTAAGAGCATAAATGTTTCCATTCTTAGACTATGTATTTAAGACAATAAAAAAGTGAAATATTTAGTCAATCAAAATAATTTTTTTTCATGGGACAATATTGTGGTTTTGTCTAATCTTTCGAGGGATTGTTTTGACCTTTCCAAGTCCACAGGCCTTGGCTAGCCTCTCTGTAGCAGTGAGGTGATACCATTTCCTTCTCATTCCTTTCTTCATGCACCAGATAAAGAGATTAGTTGTGTACAAAACACTTAAAAAATTTTTTAAGACTACAACTATCTTATATTTGATAAAGGGGCTAAAAGCATGCAATGGAGGAAGGATAGCATCTTCAACAAATGGTGCTGGGAAAACTGGAAATCCATTTGCATCAAAATGAATCTGAATCCCTATCTCTCGCCATGCACAAAAGTTAACTCAAAATGGATCAAGGAGCTTGATATTAAATCAGAGACACGGCATCTGATAGAAGAAAAAGTTGGTTATGATCTACATACTGTGGGATCAGGCTCCAAATTCCTCAATAGGACACCCATAGCGCAAGAGTTAACAACTAGAATCAACAAATGGGACTTACTCAAACTAAAAAGTTTTTTCTCAGCAAAAGAAACAATAAGAGAGATAAACAGGGAGCCTACATCCTGGGAACAAATCTTTACTCCACACACTTCAGATAGAGCCCTAATAACCAGAATATACAAAGAACTCAAAAAATTAGACAATAAGATAACAAATAACCCAATCAATAAATGGGCCAAGGACCTGAACAGACACTTCTCAGAGGAGGACATACAATCAATCAATAAGTACATGAAAAAATGCTCACCATCGCTAGCAGTCAGAGAAATGCAAATCAAAACCACCCTAAGATACCATCTCACTCCAGTAAGATTGGCAGCCATAAGTGCTGGAGAGGATGCGGGGAAAAGGGCACTCTTGTTCATTGCTGGTGGGACTGCAAATTGGTGCAGCCAATTTGGAAAGCAGTATGGAGATTTCTTGGAAAGCTGGGAATGGAACCACCATTTGACCCAGCTATTCCCCTTCTCGGTCTATTCCCTAAAGACCTAATAAGAGCATGCTGCAGGGACACTGCTACATCGATGTTCATAGCAGCACAATTCACGATAGCAAGATTGTGGAATCAGCCTAGATGCCCTTCAATAGATGAATGGATAAAAAAAATGTGGCATTTATACACAATGGAGTATTACTCTGCATTAAAAAATGACAAAATCATAGAATTTGGAGGGAAATGGATGGCATTAGAGCAGATTATGCTAAGTGAAGCCAGTCAATCTTTAAAAAACAAATACCAAATGACTCCTTTGATATAAGGGGAGTAAACAAGGACAGGGTAGGGACGAAGAGCTTGAGAAGAAGATTTACATTAACAGGGAATGAGAGGTGGGAGGGAAAGGAAGTGAGAAGGGAAATCGCATGGAAATGGAAGCTGATCCTCAGGGTTATACAAAATGACATATAAGAGGAAAGGAGGGGTAAGACAAGATAATACAAATGGAAGAAATGATTTACAGTAGAAGGGGTAGAGAGAGAAAAGGGGAGGGGAGGGGAGGGGAGGGGGGATAGTAGAGAATAGTACAGACAGCAGAATACATCAGACACGAGAAAGGCAATATGTCAATCAATGGAAGGGTAACTGATGTGATACAGCAATCTGTATACGGGGTAAAATTGGGAGTTCATAACCCACTTGAATCAAACAGTGAAATATGATGTATTAAGAACTATGTAATGTTTTGAACGACCAACAATAAAAAAAAAAAACCAAAAAAAAAAACTTTTTTTTTTTTTGGTACTAAGGATTGAACCCAGGGGTGCCTAACCACTGAACAACATCCCCAGGCCTTTTTAATATTTTATTTAGAGACAGGGTCTTGCTGAATTGCTTAGGGCCTTGCTAAGTTTCTGAGGCTGGCTTTGAACTTGCAATCCTCCTGCCTCAGCCTCCCGAGCCACTGGGATTACAAGTGTGTGTCACCACGCCTGGCTCTAGCATTTTATTTTGAAAAAAGTTGCATTGGATGTCTTTTGATTTTTGAAGGGCATTTAAATTTTATTTTTCATTTGTGGCAAAATATATATAATATTAAATTTACCATTTTAAATGTGTAATTCAGTGTTATGATATATTCACAATGTTGTACAACTATCACCACTATCCTATAAATTCTTCATTGTCAAAAGCAGAAATTTTATACTCACTATACAGTAGCTCCTCATTCTTCTTTACCTCCAGCATCTGATCACCTCTACTCTATTTTTTGTCTCTATCCATGACTATTCTAGGTACATTATATAGTTGGGATCATATAATATTTGTCCTTACTGTGTTTGGTTATTTCACTTAGCACAGTGTTTTCAAGGCTCATCTGTGTTGTCACATGTGTTAGAATTCCATTTCTTTCTAAGGTTGAATAATATTCCTGTCTTACGTAGATCACACAGTTTGCTCATTTATCCATCTGTTGCTAGGCATTTGAGCTGTTTCCATCTTTTGGCTATCATTAATAATGCTGCAATAAATATTGGTGTAAAAATACCTAGTTGAATCCGCACTTTCAATTCTTTGGTATATATATCTAGAAGTGGAGATATTTGGATTATATGGTACTTCTATGTCATTTTCAGAGGAACCACTAAATTATTTTCTACAGCAGCTGCATCATCTTACATTCCCATGAATAATGAACAGAGGTTCCAATTTCTCCATGTCCTTGCCAAAACTTACTTTCTGTTTCTTTTTCCCTATAAATAATAGTCATCTTAATGGGTATGTCTATACATTTTTCATAAAATACTTTCTATGAATTAGAATTCAAATGTACCCAGATATTTCTAGGCCCATTTATTTTAAATAATGCAATCTTTCATTTGAATCTTTTGTTTCTGAGGATAGTTCTAAGGGCATATCATTGCTGGAATTTTCTGAGTTTTGAAACACTGAATCTATCCAATAGTACTCCTTACCTTCAGATACAACCCTCAGCCCCTGAAGTTAATTTATATAGTATATGACAATCTAATCTTCGTCTGGCTCGGGTGTTAGGTGTGGAGTATGCTCACTGTTAGAATGCAATCTGAGAACCAGAAATAGCAATGGCACTTGCAGGGTAAAATTCCAGGGTGAATCAGACACAGTCTGCCGATTTTATTTTTTCCAGGTGAATCACACCTTCTTTTCTTTCTGCTTAAAATACAAACCAGATATGGAAGATCCTAAAAACAATTAGCAACAGCCATCATCATTCATACACAGACTTAAGGAAGAATGTCACACATCCTCACCCTGCTAGAAGGGGCAGGCGTTAGATGGCAGGCATGCAAGAGATGCCAATAGAACGTTGGTACTTGGCTCCTCCTCCATCCCTTCCAGCTGCTGGAATTTGCTAATGGGGAAAATAAATCTACGTTTTCAGTAAAAATGTCCAAATTATATCAAACTTAATAAAGATTTTTTTTCTCATTATACCTGGGCTTTAAGAGATTGTGTTAAGAAAAATGTTCTGGCACCTAACCACATCAATGGTATTTTCACCATATTGTATGTTCTGAGAAAATGGAGTATTTAGCTGAAAAATATTTATAGTCCTTTACCTTTTTTTAATAAAAAGCTAATTGCATTGAAAATACTTCCTTCAAAGTATTAAGAGGTTGGAGTGAAAATACATTATTATCTGACTTACCTGCAAGAAGATATTAAAACAGAAACTTGGAGTTTGCTCAATTGCTTAAGTGGATGGTCACATGTTAAGATATTGGGCTGAGGTTGGTTATATTAGAGAATATTTAATATTTTTGTGATTTAGGTTTTTGATATTTCTGAAATAAAATTTCTCTTGTCTTAGCAAGTGATCTGCAATAAAGACAAAACTTTAAACGGTAAGGTGTATAAGCTTGTTTCCTCCAATAATTAAAGTATTGATGCTTTTGACTTATAATGAAGTTATAGCTTGAAAAAAAAAACCATCATAAGTTTAAAGTACTGTAAGTTGAAAATGCTTGTAATGCACCTAACCTACTGAATATCAGAGCTTAGCCCACCCTACCTTAAACATCCTCATATTACTACTACTATATTACTACTACTACTACTACTACTACTACTACTACTACTATTGTGGTACAGGGACTCACACATGCTAGGTAAGCAATCTTCCACTGAGCTCCATCCCCAGATCTTTTTATTTTTTATTTTGAGACAGTGTATCACTAAGTTGCCTGGGATGACCTGGAACTTGTGATCCTCCTGTCTTAGCCTCCCAAGTAGCTGGGAATACAAGCATGCACCTCTGTACCTAGCCATGCTTGTGTTCTTAATATAAAAATGCCTACTTATAAAAGGTTAGCCTATAGATGAGCAAAATCCTCTAAAACAAAAATTATTTTATGATGACGCATTGACTATCTCAAGTAATTTATTGAATACAGACATTGTACAATACGGGTTGTTGACCTTCAGGATCCCATGGTTGACAGGGAGCTGCATCTTGCGGAGGCTGCCCAACATCCGGAGAAAGTATCATATTGATATCATTAATCTGGGGGAAAAATTAAAAAATCAAAATTTAAAATCCAAAGTACGATTTCTACTGAATAAGTGTCACTTTTGTACCATTCTAAAATTTTGCAGTCAGAACCGTCATACACTGGTCAGTGTTCTATGGATATACATCAAGTAAACCTTTAATAGGATTGTGTCCTCCTTCTGTCTAACATGGAGCATGGCAGATGGCAGTAGTGCATATGGGAGGAAGAAACTTCTTCATTTAGATCTAGAAGTGTAGGGAGGAAAAATGATGTTTTTCACACTGTGGTGTCAGAGGACAATATTTAAGGAAGGTTCTGGAATTGGGCTGATTCCTTAAAATTGGAGAGAAGGGGGAGGTTAATAGGAGCATTATTCAGGGTCAAGGTTGGGCCTCAATAGGCTGTTTCTCGTCTTGGTCAATGTCTCCAGGCCGACCCCAATCCTCCAATCTCCTCTTCTGGTCTGACCTCTTGCTCCCCCACCTGGCTTCTCTCTCCTACCTGCACCTTCTCTCATGGTATCTAGACTACTGCTCTCTAGGAAGGGCCAGGCAGGGCTCAGGTACCCCCTAGAGTAGCAGGGTCTCTATTGCAAGGTTTCCCAATCCTGTGGCCCAGTGGCTAAAGCAACTGAGTTTGAGGAGGGTGGACATGTTGTGGTCAGTCACTGTGGCCTGAGACGTCCAAGGTTGTCACTAGCCCAGGCCCACGGAAACCCCATGGCTGCAATGGCAGACTTTCATCTGAAGGAAAGAAAGTCCAATATTTGCCACATCAGGATGAATGAATATAAAGTAAAATAAGTGTGTCATGGGAAAGGCTCTATGAAAATCCACTGACTTTTTTTTTTCTTTCTTTTTTTTTTTAAATAGTTCTGGGGATTGAACCAGGGCCTTGTGCATTTGAGGAAAGCACTACTGTCAACGGAGCTGTATCCCTAGCCCTGAAAATCCATTGACTTTTTCCCCTTCAATTTTCAATATTTAAAGTTATTAGAATTTTTACAAAAGAACTTAGCTATGTATTTTTTTTAAACAAGATAATGTGATTTTCACCTAATAAAAGTTAATCAAGCAACTTTACAATACATTGTTTGGAAGGAAATAAATAATAGTTTCAACTGTGACCTATTTTTTTTTTTTCAGCAAAGAGTAGACGTTAAAACTGATCTGTAATTTTAACAATTTCCATTATATATTTCTAATTATACATTTATTTTGATTTAAGAGTACATTTGATTAGGGGGGAAAATGGAGAAAAAACAAGAACTGGCAGAAAGAAAGAATCTCAGTACTTGTCAATCTCCATTTCTTCTCTATGTCTGTGTCTATGAGCAGGGTGGTGACCACCACTGTGACTTTACTACCGTGTCACTCCATCTGAACACTCTCAGGAGAAGGGAATGATGGCTTTTATTGATTCATTTTTGAGTTATGACATTGATAAGATCAGGAAGGGTGGAGATGCCCTTCAGAACAGTTACTAACCGTGGGAAGCCACACTTCGACCATATCGTGCCCAGAAGGAATTCCACTGCACTTGCTCTGTAGGAAAAGACTGGATATCTGATTGTTGGTTCTCAGGTTAGATGAGCACCTATGTGCCACCTTCTCATAGGCTTTGGAAGGGAGAAATATATCTCAAACCCCTCTGCTCCGCAGTAGGATTTTGGATCCTTTAGAATTAAACTGGTAATCGATTTTTTTTCCTAATCTATTCAAGAAATTTCTATTCATCTTTAGTAATAGTCCTCTTCCAGGGTCTTTATGCCCCTCTCTCTTTTATCCAAGGTCAAACTCTGACATTGGCAATTCTTAACATTTTGTTTAAGAAATCAAGTTTGGGTTTATTGATTTTTAGTTATTTTAAATGTATTATTACCATTACATTTTGATTAACTCCTAAATTTTATTACTTTTGGTGTATCTTATTGATGTTTCAAACATTTCTTATGTTGGATTTTTAGCTCTTCAATCGTTTCATTTCTATTTTCTTTTTAATTGACACATGATGATTATATACAATTGTGGGGTGCAGTGTGATTTTTGATAAATGTATTTGTTGTATAATGATCAAATCAAGGTATTTGACATATTCATTACCTCAAATATTTATCATTTCTTTGTGTGGAGGGCACTGAAAATTCTCTTTGTTGTTTTGAATTAGTCAACATAGTGTTCTGAACTACAGTCAACCTACTGAGGAGCAGAACACCAGGATTTATTCATGCAATCTAACTAACTTTGTACCCATTGATCAATCTCTCCCTCACACCCTTCTCTTCCAAGCTTCAGGTAACTGCGATTTCTACTCTGCCCTTGTATGAGATAAGCTTTTTTAGATCCCGATGGTGTTTGTCTTTCTGTATCTGGCGTATTTCACTTAATGCCTTCTAGGCTTATCCGTGTTGCCACAAATTACAGACTCTCATCATTTTTTATGGCTGAATAGTATTCCATTGTACATATGTACTGCGTTTTCTTTGCCAGTTCTTCAACTCATAGACTCTCAAGTTGTTTCCATCTCTTGGCTATTGTGAAAGGTGCAGTAATGAACCTGGGAATGCGGATGTCTCTGTGACAACTGTTTTCATTTCTTTTAGATAAATGTCCAGTAGGAGAATTGCTGGATTATAGGGCAGTGCTATTTTTAATTTTTTGAGGAACCTCCATACTGTTTCCATTGTGGACATACTAAAATCAGGTCTCCACCAATATAAGAGCTTCCATTTCTCCACATCCTTGCCAGCTTTGGATATTTTTGTCTTTTTGATCCTTCTAATTGATGTGAGGTGATATTTCACTGTGGTTTTCATTGGCATTTTTTAAATGATTAATGATGTTGAGCAATTTGTCATATACCTGCTTGCCATCAGTATGTTTTCTTTTGAAAAAAAGTCTATTTATATCTTTTTTATATTTCAAAGTCACATTATTATTGTTTTTTTACATTTAATTATCAAGTTGTTTGAATTTCTTGTGTATTCTGGGTATTAATCCATCATAAGATGCTTAGTGTGCAAATACTTTTTCCCATTATGTGTTTTTTTTTCTCTTCACATCATCAGTTATTTCCCTTGCTCTTTAGAAGCAGTTTAGTTTGATGTGATTCTATTTATCTTTTTATTTGGGGGAGAGGGTTGAGGGGCGGTGCTGGGGATCAAACCTGGGGCCTCACACATGCCAAGCTAGTGCTCTACCACTGAGCCACAGCCCTGGAACCCTCTCTTGGCCTAATTTTTGCTTTTGTTGCCTGTGGAGTTGAGTTCTCCCCCCTCCCCCCAATTATTGCCTATATCAACGTCTATATCTTGTGTTTTTCTTAGTCGTTTATCCCGTGTTTTCTTAACCATGTCCCATAGTACTCCAAAAGTTTTTAACCCATTTTGAGTTGATTCTTGTGAGTAGTGAAGGATAGAGGTGGAGTTTTCGTTCCTGTGCATTTAGATCTCATTTTTCCAGCACTGTTTTTGAAAGAGACCGTCCTTTCTCTGGTGTGTATTCTTGGCATCTTGTTGAAAATCAGCCGGCAGTCGGTGTGGCTTTCTTTCTGTGTTCCCATTCGGTCCCATTGGTCTATTTTCATGCTAACTCCATACTGTTTAGGTTACTACAGCTTTGCAGGCTATTTTGAAGTCAGGTAGGACAATGCCTGCAGTTTGGTTCTTTTTGCTGAAGATTGCTTTTTCACCTTTTATGTTTTAGTTCTCTCTTTTCTCATATACTTAATATTATAGATCACCTTATTGTATCTGATGCATTTCATATACAGTTACTTTTCTAACCAGTCAGCTTTAAGCAGTTTCTAATTTTCATTGTCTTCTCCCCTTGGGCTTATGTTTCTAAACACTATTTCAAAATTTTTAAATTTATTTGTTTATTTATTTAATTCTTTTAATTCCTTGAAATCCAATGAGATTTGCTTTATGAAATTCAGGTTACATTGTCATTTTTTTTTTTTTTTTGTATTTGAAGGTAATGCATACTCCAGTTGATGGACACTGTTTTCTGTTTAAGTTCATTCGATCAAACTTAATTATGTTCAAATCTATATGTCTAGGAGTTATTTTGTGTTTTTGATGTGTTGATTACTGAAAATTATGTTAATTCTCCTAAGGCAATGCATATTTGCCTTTTGTCTTTTCCCCCCCTTTTTCTCTTTCTTTCTTCCTTTCCTTCCCCCGACTTTGGTTCTAGGGATTGAACCCAGGGGCACTCTACCACTGAGCCACAAACTTCCGCCTTTTTTATTTTTAATTTTGAGACAGGGTCTCACTAAGTTGCTGAGTGTCTTACTAAGAGGCTGAGGCAGGTCTCCAACTTGAGATCCTCTTGATTCACTCTCCCAAGTTGCGGATTATAGGCCTGTGGTCACCACACCTGGCTCTTCATGTATTTCGAAGAGAATGTTTATCAGTTTAAAATGCTTTATTTTGGTGAACTGAACCTTCCATCATGTTTATCTTTAGTAATGTTTCTTTTTCTTTTTTTTCCATAGAGTCATCTTTCTTGACATATGTGTTTTCTTTCAGTCAATATTTGACATCCCTTTATCAGTGTTGTAGTCATGTGTTTTAGATATTTCTCTTGTAAATGGCATAGAACAGGACTTTTTGAAGAACTGAGTCTGCTCGTATTTGTTTTGGATTTCAGTTTACTGTGTTCCCTGTGATAACTGATGTGTTTTAAATTCCTCTCTTAACTCATATCAATTTTTCCATTATTTTCTATTTTTCTTTTTACTTTCTGCTGACTTCTCAATTTCCTTTATGTTGTCTAAAGTTTCTTTTTTTCTTTCTTAAGATATCACTCTCTCTTTTTCTTTTCTTTTTTTTTACCATTTATGAACTGATTCCTTTTATTTTACTTGCTAACAAGATACTCAACAATATCTGCAGTCAGTCAATAACTGTACCATCCTCAAAAGAACATGAAGATTTTGGAAAGATGGACCCTACTCACCCCTCTTCGGGATCAATATTCTTATCCTCTTCATAAAACAGGCATTGTTACTGCTATGTATATCCGCAAAAGTTGTTCAAAATTTCAGGCATATTTGATATTATCTTTGTTTACTACTATCTCTTCTTATATCTCACACTTCCTTTTGGGATCATTATTTCTATTCTTAAAAAAAATCTTTAAGATTTCTACTACAGTAGGTTTATCATAAGTAATGTTTTTCTTTTTTTCCTATGTCTTAAACTGTCTTAAATACCTCACTGGGAATTACAGTGTAACAGTTATTACCCAGTTTTCTTGCTTCCATTATTGCTTTGATAAGTCAGCAGTTAATATAATTGCTATTCTTTTGTAGATAATATGTCTTCTAGTTTTTTATGGTTTTTATGTTTCCTTTTTTGTTCATTTTAAAATTTGTTCATTGTCCTTGGTATTTTGTAGTTTAGTTTTGCTGAGTCAAGGTATGGATTTCTTTTTACCACCTATGGGATTCTTTTACCCCAGAACTGGACTTCTTTTACCTGAGGGTTTGCATCTTTTGTCAATTCTAGAAAATCTTAGCCACTATTTCTTTAAATATTGGCTTATCCTCATTTTACCCCATTATAAGTACATTGAGAATATTTTATCTTCAAAATATGAGAGGATTATCTTTATTGATTTATTTATTTTATTTATTTTTATTTGGTGCTAAGGATTGAACCCTGGGCCTTGCACCTGCTAATCGAGCCCTCTATGGCTGAGCCACAATCCCAGCCCCAGGCCTATCTCTATTTTCTTTAGAACACAAAGGTTGTTGTGTCAGTTTAGTATGTAAAGATATTCATTGATTTGCTGGTGTTTATTCATTTATTCAATATTATGATTTAGCACCATTGCATACTAATATGTTAGACCCACTGGTAGTTGCTGAACATACATTGTTGAATAAGAAAGAAAAAAGTTGCTATTCTTGTGATTTTAGTGCACTAAAAAATGGAAGAGCAGTAAAAACAAAACAAAACAAAAACAAACAAACAAAACAAGTCAAAGCAAACAAACAAACAACAACAACAACAAAAACATTGCCAGGGATTGTATGGCATGGCATAGTCTCTATTCATTTAAAACTAATAGGTGCCAGTCACCATTTCAATCACCTAAATACATTACTATCCCATATATGATTACAAGACAAAACTCCAAATGCCTTAATTAGGCACACAATTTTGACATTGTAGACTCAGTCTTCTTTTCCAAGTAATTATCCACATTCTAATCCACACCTCTACTCAGCCTTCTAAGCTACTCAACTTTCCTGGGAACAACCATATTCTTCCATGATTACACTTTGGAAAGTCCTGCTGATCCATAAATCATCCAGTTTTATTTCATTTTCCAAGTATTACCCAGTTTTCCAGGTTGTAAGTTTTCCCCATTTCTGTGATCATAACAGTTTATTCAAATCTATATACAGTCAGTCTTCCATGTCTGTGGATTTCACATTTATGGGTTTGACCAATTGTGGATCAAAAGTACTTCTGTCCTGAACATAAATGGACTATTTTCTTGTCATTATTCCCTAAATAATATAATAACTTTATTGCATTATATATTGTAAGTAATTAAGAGATGATTTAAAGAATGTGGGAGGATTGCATAGATTGTATGCAAATACTCATCATTTAATATAAGGGCCTTGAGCATTCCTAGTCCTTTGGTGATCACTAGGGGTCTTGGAACCAATCCCCCCATGAGTACTGAGAGATAACTGTAATAGGAATTCATGCTTGTAGTCTAGGTGAAATAACCTCTATTTTGATCTACTGTCATCCATATCAGATTTAGTTGCCTACACAACACAACCAAAAAATGGACAAAAGACACAAAACAACAATTTTCAGGAAACTGGGCATTGGGCAACAAACAATGATTCCTGAGATACATTCAATAAATTGCATAAGTCCTATGATTGTCCCACCTTACTGCCTAAAGAATATCTCCAAGCTGTTGATGAAAAAGGAAGAACAAAGGTGTAGCCCAGGGAATTCCATGAATGGAGGATACACAGCTGAGAATGAGGGTCTCCAAGGTGGCTGAAGTTCTCAGGATCAGAAACCAGGAAGCTATACACTGGGAGAATTTTAGAGATCTGCAAAAGAACTCCCTTGAGGATCCCGCTGAGTATTGGCCAGTAAACTGTCTTGATCTGGAGGAAAGAACCATCTGAAAGGTTCAGAGGTAATCATGTCTGACTCCAACCTGCTTAAACCATGGAGGGTCGAGGTCATTAGTAGTGCTGCCTGGGTCAAGTCGTAGTTTTCAACTGAATTTAATTACAAGGCATGGTAATACTGCAAGATGTCCTAAGGTTCTCCTGTTCCAAGCATACTTTTCCTTACCTACATTGTGGATAATAGCTCAATTTCCCTTTGAGAGTCAGGATAAATCATCACAGTCCATAGAGTAACTCTCTTCTTGACCTGCTGATTTGGTGGCATGAGGATCCCAAAGTGGTTGGGTGGCAATCTTTAGTTCAATGGAATCATTGTTGTTTCTCCTGGTGGAAGCATTCCTCCCTTTGGAATCAGGATTCCCAGGCTGACATAGCATGAGTGTGTGAGAATTTTTGCTAGTGGGTAATTGGGAGTGTCTCAGTCCATTTTCTGTTGCTATAACAAATTACCCAAGACTGGGTAATTTATAGAGCATAGAGATTTATGTTAGGTCATGATTCTGGAGGCTAGAAGCAGAGTATCACACCAAGGAGGATCTGGTGCTACTTCAACTCATTATGGAAGGTGGGAAGGCAAGTGGGCACATGCAGTAGAGACAAAATAGAAGGGGAAGTCTTGCTTCATAAAAAAGCTCTCCCATGGTAACTAATCTACTCCCGTGAGAAAAGTATAATCCCTCTTAATGACCTAATGGTTTCTTAAAGGTCCCACCTTCCAACACCACCACAATAACAATTAAATGTAGCATGAGTTTGGGCAGGAACAAACTACCTCCACATCACAGCCAGGAGTAATTGTAAGTGGTAGCATTCCTATTTCCAAACCTTGATTCCTGGACCTATGAAATCTGAGAGAAAGAGCCCCATAGGTTAGACATTCATTAATTCAGCATATACAGCCTTCTGGAGAACTTGGCCCCAGCCCTGTAAGATATTGCCACCTACCTAGCACGGTAATTGAGTCTTCCAAAGGCCATTTCGCTATTCTAGCAAACCATCTGCTTCAGAATGGTTGGGAACCTGGTTAATCTAGTGGATTCCATGAGCATGGCTTTATGGCCACACTTGTTTTGCTGTGAAGTGAGTTTCTAAATTGGAAATGGTTGCCCATAGAGTATCAAGATGGGAACATCCAAGGATAATTTTAGTATAGAACCATTATGGGCAAGGAAGATAAGTTAGTAGCCAGAGTGACTTTTCTATTAAGAACAAAACACTGTCCATCTAGGATGAAAGCAGACCCGTGTAGCTGACCTGTCTCGAGGTAGCCAGTTCCTGGGCTGGCAACCTGGGATAGAGTGCTGTCTTTGGGAGTCAGTGTCCTTCTCTACTGCTAGCAGATTGGACACTTAGAAGTGGCCTTAGCCAGACAGCCAGGGTCAGTGGAAGTGCATGTGGCTACCTGTGTCTACAGCCTCCATTCCCGACACCGTGGCCACCTTCTCAACGAGCCCATCGGGTGCAGACAAGATTGTCTGGAGGAAAGAGGCTGATTGGACTCCATTGGAAATGGCATCCTGTCCACTCGATTATTAAAATCTTCCTCTACAAGGCCATCCTTTGGTGAGCATTCACATGGAACACACACATCTCCCTAATTTTTTTTTTTCCCACTCAGAGAGATCCATCACAAACCTTTTCCCTGTTTTTTCTTGGTCACCCATTTTCCAATCATGTTTCTTTCAAGACCCTGACCATCCAGCCAAACACTGTCTAGAGCCCGTAGATTGGCATACCATGTACATGGCCATTTCTTATCCGAAGCACAGTGAACAACCAGGTTCACTGCCTGAAGGGGTGCCCATGAGAGGACTTCACTGCTGTATGTCAGGAATGTCCTGGAAGGAGCTCCAGTCCCCCCACTGGGCACTCAGGGGAGGTGCCTGGGTATTGGGCAGAACTGTGTGTAAATCGGGCGTGGATCTTCTCTTCCTCTGTCAACTGACCACAGGGAGCTCTTCTTGAGGCCACAGGCACAGTCTTGTTGAGAGAAGGCAGTATAGATGGAGTGGGGACAGGGGGCATTCTGACCACTGCATGTAACCTACTTGTGCCTTCAGGGCCACTTTAGACTGTTCTGAATAATGGAGAGAAAACAGTATCTCCCCGCTTCCCCCGCTTAAGTCTTCTTCTTTTTTTAATCCATGTCTTCAACTTCAACTATTGTCACACATCCAGGAAAAAAAAAAATCTATAGTATTTCCAAGAACACTTGGTTTTTCCCCTCCATTTGAATTCTTCCAAACAACACCAACATATTCAAAAATCAAAAAGACCCAATATAATTATGATGCTGGCTAAAAGACTAACTAAAAAGAATAAGGATGTTTTGCCAAAAAATATAATAGAATGGGATACAGGGGCGTACCCATGGAATTCTGTCTGTGATTCCTGGATTCTTCCTTCTTTTTCTTGTGAAAAGGCAGCTGAGAAGCATCATGTTGTGGTCCTTGAACCAAGGTAGGCTTTGCTTTGGAGATGAAATATTTGTTCTGGATAATCTTACCTAACAGTGTTGAGATTTACATGTGTGTTTACTTTTTATTAGGCATGTGCTGATCTGACTTGTTTGAGTTTTATTGGCACTTTCAACCATGAGAAGATTACTAATCACGACAGCAGAATTTTAGGTGATTCATTGGATTCATTAATCAAAATGATTAGTTCAGCCAAGATTTAAATTGGAGAATCAGCAAATAACTTATTTTTTTTTTTAAATTTAAAGATACCTGGATTACTTTGGTATCAAGCTTCTGAAATGAGATATTTATTGAAATACGATTTTTATAAAGTAGAGGGCCTATATCTTAGGTGTTTCAGTGCCATGAGTTCTGACAGTTGTGTAAATCTGTGTAATGGTCACCCAGGACAGCACTTAAAGCCCCTTGATAGCAACCTCTTTCCCCCTTCCAAAGCAACTACTTTCTGATTTCTGACCATGTCTTCATGGCCCATTCTTGAACTTTATATCAATGGGATCATCCATTATTTGTGTGTGTGTGTGTGTGTCTAGCCATTGGTATTTCAATATTCTCTATTTTAGAAATATTTTTCCTTTATTTATATTTGATATCATTAAAACTCTTTCAGAAAATAACCCCAAGCACTTTGCTTTCAGCGTGGTGTTTGCCTTACGTGGTGGTGGTATATAGATAAAGTTTGGAATATGAAGATAAAGGCACAGTTTTCACTGATAAATCCCATTAGGTCACACTTACCACCCCAAAATCAGGACACATGTTGGTCTTCTCTGTTTATGTTGAGTGACTGCAATGTGTAGTTGGGCCAGTTAACTCATGAACTCATAAACTTAGACCTGGAAGGGCTTTCCGGAGTCACCTAACTAACCAACAAATAGTCACTGAGCTTCTTCCCTCAACCAACCATTATGCCAGATAGACCTTGAAGATAGAGTGGGGAACCAGGCAGAGGAGCTCTCTGCCAGCAGGGAATCTGTATTAGAGCAAGAGAGATAGAATGCAGATGGTAATGAGAATGAGATGTGCTGAGTGGTATGGAGGTCGTGGGAGCTATGTTAGTCTGCCTTGGTCAGAGGATCACAGAAGGTACCCTTAAAGAACTGATATTCAGGGAACAGCAAGGATAAGCAGGAGTACGTCAGACAGAGAGAAGAGGTAAAGACGGAGCAGAAGGAGTGGACTGATTCAGAGTAAGCTATGGTAGGGATGTGACAGCATGGTGCCCGTGAGGTACCTGTGAGAAACCAACAGAAGCTCAGTAATGACTGAAAGTGGTCAAGGAGGAAAATGGTAAAAGTAGCAACAGCCTCTGAGCAGGTTAGGAATTTCGAAAGCCTTACAGAATCAAAGGAGGCCATGGAAGGGTTTCCAGTGGATTATTATGAATTGCAGAAATCCATGGAGAAAATGTCATGGAGAAGGGACTGGAAGGAAGCAAGACAGGAGACATTTTAGAGGCCATTGATTGATCCAGGGTGGTACGGCTAGTGAGAGGGATATTAAACTGAGTATTTCACAGATAAATTGCATCCGGTTTTGGTGAATGGGTATGCTTGACGAGGAAGAAAAATAACTCAAAAGATTTTATGCAGATTTTTTACCTAAGCAATTTGCTATTTGGTAGTACTATTTCCTGAGTCAGAGAATACGTACGGAGAATGCCATGTGAAAGTGTCCATGTGGCTGTATGCAGAGAGAAGGGAAATATTTAGTTCAATTTTTGACAAGCAGATTTTGTTTTTTTCAAGTGCAAGACTTTCAGTTATAGTGTCCCAAAGATACATGTTGGGAGCTCAAGAGAGAAAGAACTTGACTAGTGACACAAATTTGGTTTTCATCAGCAAATAACTGGAAATAACAATGGGTGAGAATGCCTCTAAAAAGGTGTGTAATTCTTAGAGATAATGAATATATTGTTTCTTAAATTGGGTTCCATGTGGACTAGTTCTATGAGATGCTTTGAATGAAATTACTTTGTAGTCAAGTAGTTTAGGAAATGCATCAAATAATGCCCTCCTGTTGAATTCATGATCTGGATGGCCAGATGTATCAAAATGTATTTCATTTTTTCACAGCAATGTTTCCCAAACACTGGCAGTTGTTGTCACATTGGGGGAGAGGAAAACCAAATCCTACTAGTCTTCTTTCACACAGTTTCAATTTATGGATTACCCACACCCAACTAACTTGGCCCTGGGCTACTGAAGTTCTAGTTCACTTTCCAAAGTACTAAGAAGCAACAAGTCTGTGCATAGGGTTGCAATACAATCAAGTGTTTTTGTTTGCTGAATTCTTAATCTCATATTTAAAGCAAATTCTAGGTGCAATGCCTTAGGTGTTGCACTTTTTTTAAGTTTCTAAACTCAGTTGAGAAGTTGAGGTTGCTATTGTTGGATGCTAAGATAACTATACTTTTGCTTTACTGTAGTATTCTGTAAGAAGACCCCCAAATCATTTAGTGATGCTTTGGAAATAGTTTATATCCTCCTTTCTTTCCCTCTTACCTAATATATAGGTAAATATATATATATATATATATATATATATATATATATATATATATTAAAAGACTGAAGCAGAGGCTGGGGTTGTAGCTCAATGGTAGAGCACTTGCCTAGCATAAGTGAGACACTAGGTTCGATCCTCAGCACCACATTTAAAAAATTAAATAAAAGGTATTCTGCCCATTTGCAGCTAAAAAATGTTTAAAAGGAGAAGTACTTGGCCTGTAATGTGTGCTCAATAAATATTCATTTAAAAAGAAAAAGGCTGTGGCAGCAGGGTGATTGCTAAATCTTTCAAGCAGAACGATGAACTTACACTGGGAAGATATGTAATATCTGTTCAATTAAACAAGATCATTTTGCAGTTAAACAAGAGAAAAGGCATCCAGATGCAGTATTAATATAAATCAACTATAATATTCTCTTCAGTCCCACTTATTTCTCTTGTGCCTCTATGCTGTTGATCTTTAATGTCATTAGGGTCCCTCAGCTAAGTGTTGGGCCCATGTTTTAAACTGTTTTTATTCTACCTTGTATCTGTAGGCACTCCAAACCTGACATCCAAAATAGAGCTTGTTTTCCTATCCCCACTGCAGAGCCATATGGGAAAGAACCAATCATTTCTATCCAAACTACGTCCTTTGGTTTCTCGTGCTTCTCTCTTTTTAAAAATCCAGTCTGTTACCAATTCAGTTAGTCACAATTCCATTTGTACCTGCTCAACCCCTCCCCACTCCTCCGGAGACGACTATCCTCCCTCAGATCACTGTCTCTACCTCGAGCTGTTACAATGCACGGTACCTGGTTTCTCTGCCTTTACGTCTCTCCTCGTGACAGTCCTTCTCTTGCTCCCACCCTCCTCCTAGACTCATCTTTTTAAGGCACAAATCCGATCAAGTGCTTTTCCTTTCAAACCTGTAATGATCATTGATTAAGGAGATACATGATCTTTGAATGGATTTGAACTCCTAATCTGATTTCATGCGTTTTTCTAATCTCATTTTCCACTTCTTTCTCCCCTCCTTATGGAATGTCCCCTGGACACACTTAGGTACCTGTCCTTCTCTGTCCCTGTGCCATGCTCCCACTTGCCATGTTCTGGCTTAAAATCATTTTCATCACCTTCATTGTCATTCAAAACCCTTATTAAATTCAGACTTCTCCAGGTAGAAGGCCTAGCTTTTCCTGCTGTTACTGTATCTCTATTTCAGCACTAACTGTATATGATTATGAAATCTAAGTATATGTGTATACCTTTATCCCACTATGGATTATCAGCTTCTAAAGCAAGGGTTGTCAACCTTTTTCTGTAAAGGATTTTGCAGGCTAAATGGCCTCTCTGTCACCTTCTCAACCAGCCTTCACTGTGTAAAGGCATTCACAGATGCCTTATTGGTTTGTGTGGTGTGTTCCCCCAAAACTGCATTTACGAGCATAGAAAACGGAATTTCACATACTTTTTTTGTGTCCCGAAATAGTTTTCTTCTTTTGCTTTTCATCCAACCATTTTAAAAACATGGAAAACTATTCTTAGTCATGCAAACACTGACTTGCCCTATGTTCTGTCATCTGATCACCCTGTTCCTTATGGTAGGGCTATTTCATATTTATTTTCATATACCAGTGACAACCAACAATATACTTATCGTTTTATGTATCTCCCATCACAAACTGCAGTGGTGTGTTATAGTATAAAATTTTTAATTAACTGAAGATTAAACAGAAAGCCTTTTAAAAATTTCAATCCTTGCTTTAAAAACTTTCTGCAGTATGTTATTCCAATTTTCTGCCCTAGTAAGTACAGTTTAGTGAATATATTTAATGATTATCTTGCAGTGCCCCCAGGACATAATTAAAGATAAGAATTCTCATTGTGTAGCCAAGTAAATGTAGGTATAGAAGGCGTAGCTAATCAAACCCCGAATGCATATAGATTGGGGCTACTCTAGAAAGAGCATTTTTGGCGCAGAGATTAAATCTATGATATACATTTGCTTTTCACTGTATTCTCTGTAAAATGGTGAATAGGAACCCAAAATAAGAGAAAATAAAACTAATTAAGGAAAGGTTTTTAGTAGTTGGATTCCAGTTCTATTGCTTCCAATATAGGAATACTAAAAAAATACTGTTTTTTATTTTTTTAGTTTTTCTTTCCATCTCCTCACATAAGGAAGTTAAAGTTGCAACACTGGTCAAGGAGAAAACATTGAAATAAGCAAGTATTGTCACATGGGCCTAAGGATAAAAATCGCAAGTATCTACATAAATATCTAGTTGAAGATCATTAAATTCAAGTGACAAAATGGATATTCAGAAGAGTATAATACTGGAACCATCCAGAAGTCCCTTTATGTGGCCAAAGCATGGAGCCTTGCTATTTTTTTTCCCATCCAAAGTTCACCAGAGTGCTTTTCTCTCTTCTATTTATAGTAGATTCTCTATCTTATTTCTCAGCATGATACAATGGAAAAAATACTCATCTGGATCAAAAGGCCTTGGGTATCTATGTTTGTTCTATGAATTCTTAAACATACACTGATATTAATACTTCATATAATAGCAGTGAGGTTTAATACCATACACATTGAATAGGTCCTGCACAGATAGAATGCAGGTTTAGGGTCTGTAGGCATGTGCTCCTTCTCTACCTGGTACTTAGCCATCTAATTTAGGACCGTAAACATAATACCGATTTATATTTCTCATCAATTTGTTGTCTGTTAAGAAAGGGCCTCAGGAGATGATCTTGTTCCACCATTGCACCATACTAGAAGAGGTCTCAACTCTATGTCTATAGATACAACTACATAGGGAAAAAAGATAAAACTGTGGAAGGTCAACCATGTCCTTTTCTCCTAAGGGGTCAGCAGATGAATGCTAATCCTGAGTACTCTTATTAATGGGAGAGATGGATTTGGCCACAAATTCTTGAAGAAATGCAGTGAGAGGAAGTTTCAGGCAAAGGCAGGCCAACTCTGGCAGCTCCTCTCCATTAAGATATAGTGTGAATATTGACACCATGATGGTCATCCAGGTAGAATGCTTTGAGAGGCATTGAAGGATCACCCTTTGTCAAAATCTGTCTTTTGTCTTAAGTGCCAATGTGTTTGGAAGTCAATCTTTTGGGTTAAGCAATGCCTTTATTATTTTTTCTTCTTTCATTTCATTCAAAATTATTTATTGAACATTAATGATTCACAAATGTAGCAGCAGAAAACAAAACCCAAACTGTCTCAGCTATTAAGATGTTCACAAGACTCCATGTCACTTCAGTCAGAATGGCAGTTATCAAGAATACAGACAACAATAAATATTGGCGAGGATGTAGGGGAAAAGGCACACCCATACATTGCTGGTGGGACTGCAAATTGGTGCAAACAATCTGGAAAGCAGTATGGAGATTCCTAAGAAAACTTGGAATGGGACCACCATTTGACCTAGCTATCCCACTCCTGGGTCTATACCCAAAGCACTTAAAATTAGTATATTATAGTAACACAGCCACATTAATGTTTATAGGAGTTCAATTCACAATAGCTAAGCTGTGGAACCAACCTAGATGCCCTTCAACAGATGAATGGATAAAGAAACTGTGGCACATATACACAATGAAATATTACTCAGCATTAAAAGAAAATAAAATTATGGCATTTGCAGGTAAATGGATGGAGTTGGAGAATTTCATGCTAAGTGAAGTAAGCCAATTCCAAAAAAACAAAAGCCAAATATTCTCTCTGATAAGTGGATGCTGATCCATAATGGGGGGGGCATGGGAAAAATGGAAGAACTTTGATGGAGCAAAGGAGAGAGGCAGAGTAGGAAGGAGGTATGGGGGCAAGAAAGATGGTGAAATGAAATGGACATTATTACCCTAGGTACATGTATGACTGCACATATGGTGTGACACTGCATCGTGTACAATCAGAGAAATGAAAGTTGTGCTGTAATTGTGTAGAATGAGTCAAAATGTATTCTCCTCTCATGTATACCTAATTAAAATAAATTAATTAATTTAAAAAAGATGTTCACAATCTACTAGAGACAGAAAACTAACAGTGACAATAATAGCTGACATTTACTGCATGCTGCACCCTATGCAAAGCAATGTATAGGTCTTGTCTCCCTTAATTATTCATAACAAACTTATAATTTAGAAGCAAATTTAAACCCTATTTTCAATCTAGAAACTGAATCCCAAAGGGATGGAACAGTATTTTCAGGAAATTGATATACATTTGGCCATGACTGAGTAAAGATGGAGAGGATAAGATTAAAACATCAGTTAAGAGGGTTTCCTGCTACCTTATTGGATGCTATTTTTAAATATTGTTTGCTATATCCCATGCAACTTTCTGATGTTGGAATGTCTCAGGGCCCAGTTCTTACTTGTCACTTCTCTATTTTTATTTTCTCCTTTGGTAAACTCATTTAACTTTACAATTATATAAAAACCAATTGTGCTAACAATTCCTAAATTTATTTCTCTTGCTAGACCTCTCTGCTGAACCCCAAACTTGTATATCCCATTGCCTACTTGAAACCTCCCTTTGGATATCTCACACATACCTCAACCTCCATCTTAATATGTTCAAAACTGAACACTGATTTTCCCCTAAACCTTTTCTACCTATCCTGGGTGATAACTCTATCATTCCAATTTTTCAACAAAGACTTTGGAATCATTCTGAATTCCTCTTATTCCATATATTTTATTTGGTCAAGAAATTGTTAAATTGGAATTTAACACTATCAGTCAATAAAACACATTGAACATATTCTGATAAGATGTATCTAAAACACAAATTATATAGATAAGTAAGTAGATAGATATAGACATATATAATTATATATAACTTATTAATATGATTATAAGAATATCTATATTCTTGCCTAAAACATAATCCAATCATGAGAAAACATCAGACAAGTCCAAACTGTGGACTTATCTGGTCAAAACAAATGACCATTAGTCTTAAAAAGTATCCAGGTCTTAATATTTAAGCTAATATTATATAGATTGGAAGAAACTAAGGAGATAGAACTACTAAAATCAATGTACAATTTTTCTATGAGCTTAAAACTATCTCAATACAAAAAGAAAACACAAGAAGGAAAAAGAGCCAGGTTAGTGGTACATGTTTGTGATCCAGCAACTGGAGAGGCTGAGGCAGGAGGATTATAAGTTTGAGATGAGCCTCAGTAACTTAGGGAGATCCTGTCTCAAAATAAAACATAGAAAGGACTGGGAATGTAGCTCAGTGGTAAAGCACCCCTGGGTTCAATTCCCAGTGCCAAGAGGGGAGAAAAAAAAAAGGAAAAAGAAATCTTGTTGGAATTTCTTCAAATTTCATGTGTCATTTGACTACACTTGGATGTATGGTGTTCTTATCTTTTAAAACTGCATTATTATAATAACATCCTAATTAGTCTTTTTGTTTTTATCCTTGCTCCTTTAATGTAAGTTTTCAATGTCACATCCAGGATGATTTTTTATGAGACAAATATTAAATCCTATAACACCCATCTCCCTTACATTTAGTCTTAGGGTGGCCAGGTACAGTGGCACATGCCTGAAATCCCAGAGGTTTTGGAGGTTAAGGCAGGAAAATTACAGGTGTGAGACCAGCCTCAGCAATTTACTGAGGCCCTAAGCAACTTAGCAAGACCCTCTTTGAAAATAAAAAGAGCTGGGGATATGGCTCAGTGGTTGAGTACCCCACAGTACCAAAAAGTGAAAACCAAACAACAACAATAAAAATTAAAACAAAACAAAACAAAACAAACGAACAAAAATAGAAAACAAAAAACCTACAATAAGACTTGGGGTAAGGGCCAGGTTCTTAACATTTTGCACAGGACCTGGCACCTTCCAGGTGGTTCCTCTCTAGTTTCCTCTTGTGCCTCTCTCTTAATTAATTATTCACTGCCCTGCCACCCTGGCTTCCGTGCTCCTCCCAGAATCAATCAGTAACATCTCCACTGCAGATCCTGGGCACAGGCCTTCCCTCCACCAGGAACAGTCTTCCCCAGACACCATTGTGCTGATGCCCTTGCCCTTGACTATCACGTCTCTATGAGGTGTACTTCTTATCTCTTTGTTTAAAATTTCACCAACCACTGCTCATTCTCACTGGCATTCCCAATCCTCTGACTTCTGTTCTATTTAAATTTTATTTCCATTGCATTTCTCATTTTCTAGGACATTGTTTACAACACTTGTTCATCATCATTGCCATCCTCACTCTCATTATGAATGGTCTTCTAAAACTCATTCCTTGCTGATACACTCCAAGAGCCCCAAAACATTCCTGGCACAGAGTTGGTACTCCATAAATGCTTGTGAATGGGTTGAATGAGAGGTAGAATAGACCGGAATTGAAAATTATCTTGGCAGTGAAAGAGAAAGGTGTAGCTCAGCTCTGAGGTGATGGCGTTGTGCCTTGTGAGGGAGACTCATCTCTCCTCAATACAGAAGGGACTCGCTCTAGGGAAGCTGTGCGTTGGACATTCCTGTGAGGATTTCTAGCAAACTGTCCAGCCCACAGCTCTGCAACTCGGGGTAAAGATCTGGGCTGGAAGGAGAAATCTGGAAGTCTTCTCTTGTAATTGTCAGCCCAAGAAGAAGGGCAAAAGGAAGGTCTCCTGTGACTGAGACATCCATGTCTGTAACAGGAGAAAGCCTGGGTGGTATGACATGCTGGAAGGCTGGTGGTGGGTGGGGATGGAGAGCAACTCAGAAATGATGGTGACTGGGAGCCAGAGACACACGTGATCTACTGCATGGTAGAAGGTTGACCCATTTATGTTTGAGGGAGGGGAAGGCCTAGAGAATGCAGACCGGACAATTCCTTGTCAGTTAAAATAAAGCAGAATCGAAAATCCTGTCATTTGGGACAATATGGACGAACTTAGGGGACATATGTTAAGTAAAATAAGTCAGGGACAGAAAAACAAACACTGCATGCTCTCACTTATATGTGGAAGCTAAATAACCAAACAGAAGCAGAAAGAGTGGAGATTACAGAGGCTTGTTTGGGCAAAAAGGGAAGAAGATGTTGCTCACAGGGTACAAAAATCTCAGGCAGGAGAAATACATTGTTGTTGTTGTTATTATTGTTATTTTAGATCTACTACACAGCATGATCAATATAGTTTCAAATAGTGTATTGTATATTTCAAAGTTACCAAGAGTGGATTCCAAATGCTCTCATCACACACACACACACACACAAAAACCCAATTTGTTAGTATTGGTAGTGATGGATATGTAAATTGGATTGATCTAATTATCCCATGTTGGATTCATAAATCAGAACATCATGTTGTATCCTGTAAATAGATATAATTATTAATTATCTATTTACAACAAAATGAAAATAAAAGCAAAATCTAACAATAAACAGGAAATAAAACAAAGCAGAACCAAAGAGTGGTGGGGTGTAACTTCTGATGGCATCTCCCAAACAAATCAAGTAACCAAGCCAGTCGAAGCCTCGGTGCCAGTTTTGATCATAGCTGGGCAGAGTGGGGGAGGGTGGGGATCAGGAGTAAGGTGTGGAGGGAGGATCATGATCTAGGTGTTAATTTTGTAAACTCTAACACTTGAGAGGATACAGTGGTGTTTCTGCTGGCCTTCTGGACCGTCCCCTTCTCCCTTCCTTGGAGCATAATTTTGTCATTAAAGCTTTCACTTGGCACAAATCCGACTCATCAGGGAAGATAGAACTCTGTGTTTGCATGCTTGGAGGCAGAGTTGAAGTCTACTTTGGCAAGCCTTACAAGGAAAGAGAGAAAAGAAAATAACAGCCATAAATCATCTGGAGGCCAGAATACAGGATTAAAGATACTCGATCCATTTTCCAAAGGACTTGTAGCATGTGTTTACCTGACAACCGACCCGCTCTCTCTCCTTTCAGCCTCAGGCCCCGCCCCCTCGGTTTGAGCTAAGTGACAGCTCACAGGAGAGAGAGGCTGCTGTGGGGGAGGTCAAGGCTGCACCCAGACGCCTGAGGCTTACTGCTCAGTGACCTTCTGGGGTCCTCATTCTGAGGCCGTCTCCAATTTGAGAAGTTCCCGTTCACGTGGATAGGAGAGCACCTCTTCAGAAATAATGAACCCTGAAACTCAACCCCTGCTGGTCTGTAGTAAACCAAGAATGGCGGGATTCCCATCTTATAACTCATCTGCTCTCTGCCCATGACTAACAGTCTCATTTCCCAGTCTCGGGGACAATCATTTTAGGGCAACGTATTCTTCATGAAACTGAGCCATTTCTAAAAACCTAAGCTTTCAGATCTGTGTTCTGGACAACTGAATTTTAATGAACTTTTCTTCCTTTTCAGATAGCCCCCCAATGGCCCTACACCTCATCATGAATCACCTAGGTAATTATTACCTGTTGATTTTGTAATAAAATGCCAGTAATAAACTGATCAAATCTTTTGTGTCCCTATGTACACTGCAAAAAGAAAACAATTTCTAGGCTCCAATTACTCTTGAAGACTGAAGAGAAAAAAAAACATTTATTATACTTTTTTATAATACGCTGTGTCCGGAAGTGCTATAAGGAAAATGTTCAGCCGTGTAATGAGTTTCCCTTCTCAGGTGCAGGAGGGTATCCTAACCTGAATTCAGTGTCCATTGGAAGGTAGCTCCAAAAAGGAATTCATGTTTTGGATCCTCCCAGAACCATTTGTGTTATAATTTGGCATTAGACTATCTTCAAATGATTGTTTGTCAGGTAGTTTTTTTTTTTTTTTGTGCTTAGAATGTATTTACTCAGAGAGAAGAAAGAGGAAACAATCACTTATATAGCTAGGGTTTCCTGTTCTAGTGTGTTTCTGGTATAATGATATATATACCCAAGAACATAGTATATTGCAAATAAATATTTGTTGAATGAATAAATGAGCATGGCAAAGTGTTTTCTTTGATTCCAGGGGCAAGGGAGCCTTTTAAGCACACTTACTTATTGTTCCCTGAAGTTGAGGTCATAAAAGCCAAGGAAGTACAAACTGACTCCTGGAGGCTTCTCTGCCTCAACACTTGCACTAGAAAAGTGCCCTTATATTTTTCGGTGCACTATCGGGAACTAAGCTGTCTAGCTGGGAAGGAAAGTCTAAGGGCTATAACTGGATAATCTTACTGGGCTACTCAGCTTCCTGTCCTGGACCATTGGCCTCACCCAGGAACTTAGTAACTTCACAGAAGAGTTTCCAGTTCCAAAATATTCCTCCCCCCCAAACTTTCACTAATGAAGACAGGCAAAAATTTGATTTCCGATTAGGTCTTCAGAATATCTGGCTAAATATATGAAATATATGTGCTAAAATATATGTAGCAAAAGTATTTCATATCCTTTTTTTTTTTTTTTTAACAGTTTATGTGATCAGAATGGCCTAAAGTCAGAACCAGTAACTAACCAGGTTACTTAGGAACTCAGGATTTTAGCCACCTTCTTTATGTGGATAAGCCCCAAAGACAGAAGTGAATCCTGCTGTATGGCCATGGTTCAATCCATCCATGATAGGCCCTGAGAGATTTGCCTGGGATTCTGCTATGTCCAATCAGCCTTGGTGATTTGAGTAGTGGTGGTTTTTATCGTGGATCTTTTGAGTAAGCAGTAGACTTGTTTCTAAGGTGCGTTTGGTTGCTTCAGGTCAGAGATTTGCATGAGAAATTTTTGCACCTGGAAATATAAATTGCATGCTTAATAATTGCAAATGAAGTAAAAGAAATTGTGAAGTCCTCTGGGAAGATTGGATTTAGAAGCCTCTATACTGCTAGCATCGGAAAGGGGCTAGCTGGGGGCCAGCTGGGAGAGATGACAGTCTTTGTTGAGGTCAGGTGGAGACTCAGCTTCTGAAAAGTCCTTTTTAATGGTTGGGACCAGGTATGAGGGCTGGGAAATGCCTCTGAGCTAAATGAGCAGAAGCAAAAATCTGGTACTTTTCTCTTTTATAATCAAGATTTGTGAGGGGAAGGCTAAGCCTGAGAAGTCTAAGAACAGTTTGAATAGTTACATTCTGGAAACCTGGAAGATGAAAGGTGGGTGATTTAAGGCGGTTTCGGTCTAAACCACAGTGAGTGTTCAGCCCTCCTTTTGGCACAGCTCAATTTGCCAAGAATTGTTCTGCCCTTTTCAGGAGAAGCGTGGGGCTGGAAGATCAAGGACGGCAGAGGTCAAAGGTTAGCCATGTTAATGTATTTATTTGGGAAAGTATACAAGAGCCCTTGTTAACCTTGGCTTTGGAAGGCTGAGCTGTCAGTCCCCTCACGTTCATGATCACATTTTCATCTAAAAATGTTTTTAAGCAGTTTAGTATCAAAACAGAATCTATGTACTTCAGGTAGAAACATGTTGAACCGCACAGCGCCTATAATACTGTGTACACTGGCAGCGTCACTCGGAGATACCTATCATGTGAGCTATTCTTTTGTTCTTATAAATTTAGTTACTATTTTTAGGAAAGAAGGTAATTTATTTTTACAAAAATGGGGTCGTGAAAAACTTCTATTAAAAAATTCCTTTTTATAAATTTAAGCTTTCAGCTCCCTAATCTTTTAGGGAAATACTACTCAGGAAAAAAAAAAAAGGCATGGTATCTTATAGTCTTTGGGGGGTTTAACAACAAACCATTATTGTTTGCAGAATGATTCTTCAGCGAGCTGGTTAGCTGCTTTAATGACATCTTATGCAATAACAATTCATGATATAGGACTTACCTGGATGTAGCAACAACTGCTCTCTAAGCCAAGAAGAAGGAGGAAAAAAAAAATTCAGTATCTTGTGCGTGAGAAGCTTGTAGATACCCTGAGGTGACTTCATATAATTCTAAAATAGCAGGTAGCTTCTTGCATAGCTAATCAAGGCATCAGCGCCTGGAGCGAGAGGAGGTGGCTGACAGTGTACTTTGGTTTCAGATGCATTCAGCTCTTTTTGAGTGATATGAGCTTAATTCATGTTCTAGTTTCTATACTAAGAGTTCATGCATTCTGATTTGGCAAATATCCTCCCCCTATAACCTGACAGCTCTGCGCTTTGATAAAGCTGTTGACCTTAACGTCTTACTTGTATTTGTTCGTTATACGTGGTGAGAATGTTAGTATAGATGAATAAAGGAACTGTTGTTTTTTTGGTGTGTGTGTGTCTTTTATTTTTAAAGCATTTGAGGTCTGCCCCCACCCTCCACTTCCATTCATCGCTTAGCAGAGGACCCAGGTGGCTTACCTGAAAAACTTGAAATACACACTGGAGGTAAGTGGAAAGGGTTTGAAGAGAAAGGAGTCATTCTGACTTTGTAAAGTGGGTGGGTCATTGCAGGAGAAAGCAGTCCCTGGGTCAGAGCGAAGGTCATGGAGTGACAGCCTTAAATAGTTTTAATTGCCAGAGTCTTGGAGGTTTTATAAAGAAAAGTCTACCATTTGCAGATGACTTTGGTTTGTCATTTTGTCTATCCAAAATTGGGGCTGCCTTTCTGTTTCTATTGAGTCCTCCTGGTTTGGTGCATCGAAAGAAGTTTCTTTTAGGGACCAGTGACCACTGGCTGGGAAAATGTTAGCCTGGAGTGGACCTGCCTCGTAAAACAGAAGCTTCTGCATCGCATTTATTGCTTTGGTGCTCAGGAAGCTCCAAGTGGAAACTCTGTGTGCAAAGAGCCCATAATTTTACTGTACTAGATATTTAGCAGCTTACATGAAATAACAAGGAGAACATTCACCCAGGCGCCATCCAGGAGGATTTGGTGGGTATTTTACATTCCATTCTACGAAAGGAAAAACATAATTTCTGATACTTTCCCAAGATATATGGATATTTGGGTAGGCAAAGTGATAATACAGAGCATACCTTTAAAGTAGAACCAAATGCTATTTGGCCAAAAGGATTTATTGCTGTCAGGCCAGTCAATCAAGTTGAATTTTTCTTCTAAATCGGTTGATTGGAGCTAGTACAGGCAGCTTCTTGCTTTCCTGCCTTGGTAGTTTACATGCTGCTGTTTCCTTGTGCTTAACTGAAAGGTATGGCACCAGCAAACGGGATCACCGTACTTGCCACTGTGTGTATTTCTTCTTAAGCCCTGGACTGCAGGTCTCCCAGGGATGGTTTGCAATTCCTGTAGTTTTCTTTTCCAGTCACTCCAAACTCAGTGGATCTAAGCATAGTTTATGATTCTTTTTCCCTCCTCTAATTTCAAACTCCTTCAAGTCATTGTCCTTCAAGTCTTGTTTTGATCCCCAACTGGTACATCTATTCAGTGCCTCTGTCTCTCTCTAATGAACTACTGCTATGTCAAAGGATTACACAGCAGTGGTACCCTGACAAAGCACTTGTGCTCTGTTAGAACAAATCAGGGTCAACTCCTACCTTTGGCTTTAGTATATGACGTCTGTCATTACCCATCTGTAATGTGGAGGTGGTAATAAGACTTTCTTCCTAAATAAGAACATGCAAGTAAAGGACTTATGGTGCTTGACTAGTTAGTACCTGGTAACTGATCATCCTGCCTCCTCCACCTTTTTTTTTTTTTTTTTTTTTTGGTATTGGGGATTGAACTTAACCACTGAACCATATCCCTAGCCCTATATTTTTAAAAATTATTTATTTGTTCTAATTAGTTATACATGACAGCAGAATGCTTTTCTATTTGTTGTACACAAATAGAGCATAATGTTTGACTTCTCTAGTTGTACCCAAAGTAGGGTCACGCCATTCGTGCAATCATACATGCACCTATGGTAATGATGACCTTCTCATTCCACCCTCTTTCCTACCCCCATGCGGCCTTCCCTCTTCCCCTTTGCTCCATCCAAAGTTCCTCCACTCATCCCTTGCCTTCCCCTTCTTATAGATTAGCATCCACTTATCAGAGAAAACATTTGGCCTTTGATTTTTAGGATTGCCCAGTCCTATTTTTGTATTTTATTGAGAGCAGGGTCGCACTGAGCTGCTCAGCACTTCACCATTGCTGAGGCTCACTTTGAAATCTCCATCCTCCTGTCTCAGCCTCCCAAGCTGCTGGGATTACAGGCATGGGCCACCGTGCTGGGCTCTGCCTCCCCTTTTAGCTTCCTACCATTAGAAGAATTGTTTTCTTTCTATAGGAATTGATTGAGACCCTGCAGTCTTCAGGTAACCCTAGTCCTCACTATTTTTTTTTTAAGAGAGAGTGAGAGAATTTTTTTTTAATATTTATTTTTTAGTTTTCGGCGGACACAACATCTTTGTTGGTATGTGGTGCTGAGGATTGAACCCCAGGCCGCACACATGCCAGGTGAGCGCGCTACCGCTTGAGCCACATCCCCAGCCCAGTCCTCACTATTTACAACAGTTGAGAACTTTCCTCACATTCAAAGTCCTTCCTGCTGCATCTGCTTCATGCTCAAGTCTGTGTCTGCATCCATCCCACCACACATCCTGTGCTGTCTGATCCATGCCTGCACTTCTGCACCTTGGATTTCTTTCTTTGCCATTTGTTAAAATTCTGCTCATCCTCTGAAATCCTGTTCAAATGCCACCTTTACCAGGAAGCATTTTTATCTAAATATGTTTGGAAGTCTTCCCTGACCTGCTATTTAGAATTGATTCCTCTTCTGGCCACAGGCTCACAGCACTCTGCCTTAGGTTGGACTTGCCCAGGTGTGTTTTGCAGTAGAGTTAGTTGCTCATATTTGTCTGCTTCCTGGCCTTCTAAAGTTTAGGGCAAGAATTGTGGCATTTTAAAAATCTCAGTATCCACATAGTACCTTTATAGTGCACAATCTGTAAGTGTTTTACAAGTGAATCAAAGTTGAGTAATAGATCGGTTGCCTTTGAATACGGGTGACTGATCTGGGACCATTGGTCTGGACATGTCTAGTACAGACACTAGTGCACCAGGGTGGCTCTGGTGACATAATAATTCAGGAAAGCAAAAGGCACAGGACTTTCCATTATCTCTGATACACAGCAGCAGCTGTGGTCCTCACTTGTTCCAAATCACAGAATGTGAATTGGTGGCAGGAATCATCTGTCACTTGGGCTAATGAGGAAAGGTTAGGGATAGGGGTTTCTTTCTCTTCCAAGGGATGGAGAGAGGGACTACTAATTTTATTGGTTTCATCTCCTTAAAATGTGGTTCATGGCCACTCTGAAGTGAGATCTGGGCAGGGAGAGCTGAGATTCATCCCTAGATTAGAAGAGGCTTCCAGATTGCTTGAAACCACTTTTTCCCTTTTTTCTCAGTAACAGAGTCACAGCTGGGATGTGTTTGCCTAACTCTGAACTTTGGTTCCCAGGCTCCCTTGCCGCTAGGCCTCAGATAAGAAAATGTGCTCAAGACGGATGTGAGTACCTTCCCACTTATCCCAAAGAAAAGTCTCTGGCGCAGGAACTCATTCTTCCCTCTTCTGATTGGCTGGGAGGGAAGTCTTTAAAATGACCATGGAAGCCACTTGTTGAGGGTGGCAGAGCCATGTCAGCCTGGCTCCCTGCACACATGTGTGAAAGGGCCTTCTGTTGAAACTGAGGTGGTCAGCCATTGCTTTGCATTTGTTTTAGCAGCTGCCATCTCCCTAATACAGTGTCTTTTCTTGTTCAATCTATATATAAAGCCATCAGCAAACGTTTATTGGGCACTGATTACATGTTAAGCCCGAGGGAGAAAAAAAACAAACATGAATGAATATTTCTTATTCCCTTTCCTTAAGGAATATATAGTCTGATTGGACAGATAAAACACATTACCATAAAATGATCCCCACAGGGCTGGCTATCACTCAGAGCATAGAGAATACACACTGGGATGAAAAGTTTCCTTGAGGCTAGAGTGAGCTAGGAAGTCTCAGGAAGGAGGAGGGGCTTGAGAAATTTCTCAAGGATCAAGCAGATTGGGAAAGATGGAGACACGCAAGGATAGTGTTTCAGATGGGCAGGTGCCGTAGGTGTTGGAGATTGAACCCACTAGCTTGGATGGATGAAGCAATTAGTTTGCATCAGGAAGTAGCGGGGAGTTATCTTGGGAGAGGTGATTGGGGTGTGATGGATAGAAGTCTTGAATACCAGGCTGCCTAGGGAATTGGCTTCTCCTTTGCAGCCAATGGGGAGCTGTCTGAGACAACATCTTTGCACACCCATGTGAGAGAATTACCGAGTGATCATAGTCACAACTTGTTTTCCTGGCCTCTCGTAGGAAAGCTGTGAGAAGTCTGGTTCGATCTGCAGAGTTTGGTTTTTCTACAAATAACTGATTTATGTACCAAGGCCTTAGGGCCATTCCGCAGAACAAACTGCCGAGGAACAAATACGTGGATGGTTGTGTCACAGTTTCAACTCTTCCAACTCCACCTTTAAAGCAAACTTCCTCTCATCTTCCTGGTCTCCCATTTTCTACACCAGCGACTTCTCACTGGGCCCGTCATTGTGTAATTACTTCTTAAAAAAAAAAAATACAAGTAAACTTTGCATGTTTAATCTCATTCTTCTTACCTCACTAACTGGCATTTTATTGATTTCCCTGTCCAAGAAGGTCATGTTCAGACTCGGTTCCTCTGCAGCGAATCTTGTTTGTTTTTATTTATTAACCACCTAGCAACACAGTCTGTGAGAGAGTGAGAGAGAGCCCTTCTTAACAATTGGTATCCTGCATGCATTTCTACCATATTGCATCGATTTTTCCAAACTCTCTTCCTTTTAAGCCAATGGCAACTTTTCTCCAAATTTGAGAAAGAGGGTCACCTTGTCTTTCTCCCCAGGGAAAATCAGGCTCATGGAAAAGTTACTGCTAGGTGTTTTTCCTTGTCTTATCTCCAAAAGAGTTAGACTTCTGTTGTCCTGGAAGGTGCAAAAGTTTAGATGAAGGAGACTTTCATTGCAGCTGGCAACGTTTGAGTCAGAGCTTCAACTTGGGCGGGCTCACATTAACTACAGCGTGTTTCTTCAACCTGTGAGGTTGGAAGGCCAAGATGCCGGAACAGTTTTCTGTGACCCTTTGTCCCAAAGTGACCTTTCTTGAATTATCAAATCTGATGAGGGGAAAATAATAGTGTAAAAATAAGAAATCTTCCCAGGTGAAAAGGTTTGAATTGTACCAAATATGACTCCTGGACAGTATCATGGGAAAGTACTGTGTGATTCTTTTGAATATTTTAGAAAATCAGGACTGGAGACTCCTTTGGGTTGTAGAAAAAAAAAATTCTCAACTTAAGTTTGGACATCTCAGGAATACTCTTTGTGTGTGTGTGTGTGGGGGGGGGGGGTTGAAAATTGAACCCAAGCATGCTTTGCCTTTGAGCTACATCCTCAGTCATTTTTATTTTTTATTTTGAGACAAAGTCTTTCCAAATTATTAAGGTTGGCCTTAAACTTGCAATCCTCCTGCCTCAGCCTCCTGTGTAGCCGGGTTATAAATGTATGCCATTGCACCAGGCTCAATAACTTCTTAACTAATGAAATATTCTAGGCTTTAATAAACAGAATTGTGGCCAACAGTCTGGTGATTTAACTTAATTTGTATCATTTTCTGGCAAGTGACGTTAAATAGCTCAGGGGACTTATATTATTTAAATATTGTCTCTGCATTTTCCCCTCCTTTTAAGAATAGGACTATCAGTTTGGGACATGAGCCCATATTGGCTCACCAAGACACTTGCTGAAACATGGATTTGGAGTGAACAACCTTGCTATTTATTTCTCTCCATCCCTGTGGATTTGCTGGTGTTTTCCTATCCTTACCTATTGGTTGTTGGGTCTTCCATTAGCTTCTCTCTTTTTCTTTCTCCCCTGTTCTTTTTCATTGTTCCCACACACCTTTGTGTTTCTCTTTAAAGTTTATCATTAGGTTTAGATTGAGAATGGGAAGTGAAGGTTAATGGGCACAAAGTTTCCTTGGGGCATGATGAAAATATTTTTCAGTTGATTATGGTGATTCTGCATAATTCTGTGAAGACGTTAGATCTCCTTTATCCATAGTTTTGCTTTCTGTGGTTTCACATACCTGCAGTAAAACCTGGCCCAAAAATATTAAATGGAAAATTCCAGAAATAAACAATTTATAAATTTTAAATTGTATGCTATTCTGTAGCATGATCAAATCAAAACTGGTGCCATCCCACTTATTCCTGCCTGGGTGCTGTACATGTTGCCCACCTGGTAATCTCTCAGTGGCCGTCACAGTGATCAGATTGACTGACTGGTATCACAGTGCTTGTGTTCATATCACCCTTATTTTATTGAATAATGGTCCCAAAGTGCAAGAGTCATGATGCTGGCAATTTGGGTATGCCAAAGAGAAGCTGTAGAGTGTTTCCTTTAAGTGAAAGTTGTAGGCTTAATAAGAAAAAAAAATAGTATGCTGAGGTTGCTAAGATCTATAGAAAGTCTTTGTGTTTTGACTGTTACTATACTTAATGAATAAATTAAACTTTAATGAGTATGAATTGGAGAAAACGTAGTAAATGCAGTCTTTGGTACTATCCTCAGTTCCAGGTATCTATCAGGGGTTTTAGAATATACCACCCATGGGTAAGAAGTCTACTATATATAAAACACACACACATACACAAAAAAAGCACAGATTTTTTTTTTTACTTTAAATATGTGGATTGTATGGTATGTGAGTTATATCTCAATAGCATTACAATTTTTAGAAATTTTATGATTGTTCAGATCTTTCAACTTAAGACATTTTCTGGAAGTCAGTGCCTCTTTTTGTATACCCACCTCAGATTCTCCTCTCTGCTATGTTCAGAAGAAGTTCCTGGTGAGATCAGGTTGGTTCCAACCCCTTCCAAGCTGGGCATGTTCTGTTTTGTCTTGGGTGAGGCCGGCCGGTGACTAGTTGAAGTCAATGACTTGAGGAATATTACCCACCAGGCAGAAAGCTATGGTTTACCTTAGCATTTGGCAACAATTTTGCCTTATTTAGATTTGATTTCACCCATTGATTTAATAACTTCTTTCATCAAAATCTGAAAAATTGATTTTATAAATATAATATTGAAAATCTTGGGCATTTTTTTCTTTGTACACATATACTACTTCTTTTTTATTTTTAAAGATAGAGAGAGAGGAGAGAGAGAGAGAGAGAGGTTTTTAATATTTATTTTTCAGTTTTCGGTGGACACAACATCTTTATTTTTATTTTTATGTGGTGCTGAGAATCGAACCCAGCGCCCTGCGCATGCCAGGCAAGCGCATTACCGCTTGAGCCACATCCCCAGCCCCACATATACTACTTCTGTTAAAAAGTAACTGATTCTGTTGTGCATATTCATATTCCCATGAATCTGATGAAATAACTGCCTTGCTCAGGTTACTTCATCTGCAACTCTTCAAATACAGCATCTTTTTAATGCCTAGCCTAAGTTTAACCATCTCCTAGAATCATCTCCCATTTGATGTATTTTTCCAGTCCATTTCTTCCCAAATTATAAAAAAAAAATTATAGCTTTTATAGGCAGAGCTTCAGCATAGAAAAAAGTATTTAACTTCAATGTTTTGACTTTGCTAGCAGATAATTAGAATATCATGTGACTTAAACATTTTTAAATTTAATGTTTATTTATTTATGCATTTTTGGTACTGGGGATTGAATCCATGTGTGCTTTACCACTGAGCCACACCCCCAGCCTTTTTTTTTTTTTAAGTTTTTTATTTTGAGACAGAGTCGTGCTAAGTTGCTGAGGCTGGCCTTCAATTTTTGATCCTTCTTCCTCAGTCTCCTGAATCACTGGGATTACAGGTGTGCGCCATTGTGTTCAGCAAACCTTTTTTAAAGTTCTCATTTGTGTACGTAAGATAATTATCCCTTCATCATCTGAAGCAAATTTGTTCCTGAGTTAAGATGATAAAAGGCCAGATTCAATCAATACAACAGTATTTAAAATTACACATCAAAATAACAGTGCTTAAAACAACACATTAAAATAACAGTTCTGCTTCACACCCTCTCCACTGCTGTCCTCTCATTCCTTCTCGGAAGTAACCACCATTAGCAATTCAGTGAATCATCTCCTGGATCTTTTACTATATACAAATGAGTGAATATACAGGTGTATGTTATTTTGCTTTGATCATCCTACGGGAAAAATTGGGTCACTGCCTTTTTGTTTGGTTTTGTTGTTTAGTTATTTGATGGAAAAGATATCTTGAAATTGTGTAGGAGATAATCTTTAACTTTTGCATTACATTTCATGGTACGGAAAATATCATCATTTCTTGTATTTTTCTTTCTTTTCTTTTTTTTTCTTTCTTTGCAGTGCTGGGAATTGAATCCAGGGCTTTGTGCAAGCAAGGCAAGTGCTCTACCTCTGAGCTACACCTCCAGTCCCCTGTTATTTCTTCCCACCATTCCCCTCTAAAGGGCATTGAGGTTTTGCAGCTTGTTGCTATAACAAACAATGCTACCACAAAGAACCCTGTGGTTCCTCCTTTGTGAACATGTAGAAGCATATCTTTGGTATGGAGACCTAAAAGTGGAATTGTTGGAATACATAATATTTACATAAAGGTTTTGATAAAAGCATTTAAATTGATGCCTTAGTTTCTTCTTTCTCTCCTATAATAACATTATGACATCCTCTTCAGTCTTCAAAATTTATTATTTTTGGTCTCTCTCTCTCTCTTTTTCTTTTGGTGCCAGGGATTGAACACAGGGGTGCTTTACCTCTGACCCACATCCCTTTTTATTTTTATTGTGATACAGGGTCTCACTAAGTTGCTTAGGGCCTTGCTAAGTTGCTGAGGCTGGCTTTGAACTCGCTGTGCTCCTGGCTTAGTCTCCTGAGTTGCTGGGATTACAGGTGTGCACTGGTGCACCTAGCTTATCCTTTGTCTCTTACTTGAATCATAATAAAAATATTTTGTGGTATAAATTCTATTGATGCTTTCTGGTTTTATTACCCTTTCATGTGTTGATGCTTTCATGTGTTTAGTTCTATACTGCTTTGATTCATTCAGCAGATATTTATGGAGCAACCAGACCCTGCCTTGGCTGTGGCATCAGTGATAAACAAAACCAATAAATTCCCTGTCTTCGAAGCAGTGACATTGTAATGAGCAAAACAAATGAAATAATTTTTCTCTAGAAATTCTCTTTGCATTCTCTAAAAGAACATTAAAGAGGAAAACTATCATAGAGTTCAACATGGAATCATTAAACTGAATGATGAGGGAAAACTGAGATGTGAAGATTCAGGACAAGCGTTCTACAGGCAGAGGGAACATCTAGGATGAAGTCCCAATATCTCTGGAGCAGAGGGCAGGGGAGCAGGGGTTGGACCACGCAGGTATTATAGAGCAAGGTCATGCCCTTGATTTTTGTTGTAATTGCCATGGGCAGTCATTGGAAGGTCTGAAGTAGAGGCATGCTGTAGTTTTATTACCGGTTTCAAAAGACATCAGAGATGATTACCGTGTTCTAGATGGGAGATCAGGTGTGTTTATATTATGTTGAGAACGGTAGAGATGTACACGTGATGAAATCTGAAGGTAAAGCCCAGTGTGTCCATCTTTTTTGTTCCCTACTATAGTGTGACATATGCAATGGACTCCTTGTGACATTAATGAATGTTTTCAGAGGGCCATTTGGAGTGAGATCTTCAAACAACAACAAAAGACCCCTGACCTATTGGCCTTTGGTGCCAAGAGATATTAGCTTTTTAATTTACCGGTAGTTGGTAAATGAGTAGTTGGAGAAGGCCACGTGGATTGTCATCTGAACTTGTGGTATGGGTAGAGATAACCCAAGGGTAATTCCTTTGAATTTACTGCTCATCACAATGCAATGCTGGAAGAAAGGGTTTCATTTGAAGTTAGAGATATGGTACAATGAGGGACCATTGGGACCAGGGGAGCTTTGACTTTGCTTCTTTGATCCTTCATATTAATGCCTGTCCTTGCCCTGTTAAGGTCTATTTTCTAGAGTATCATTGCAATAACACTCATAGGGGAACAGAAATGGAAAACATGAGATGTGGACCCTGTTCTTTGCATAACCCACTTCATTCCTCAAGGTGTAAGGATACCATAAGACCCAAAGAGAACCAGTTTCCCTATTTATATGTGGTATTCCCTAGAAATTAATTACATCACAACAGGCCCATGCTTTTTTTTTTTCTGGGAAGCAGCTGGCATGGAAGGGAAAGAGCCTGTTCTTTGAAAGTCAGTTTATATCCTGGTTCCGCCACATACTCTATGAGCTTGAGTAGAATGCTCACGGCAGGGCTCAGTGTTCTCAGCTGCAATATGGTAGTAGTAAGGTACTGCTTTCAACAATAACTACTTTTAAGTGGTATTTATATGTGAGATGCTTCATATAAAGTAACTCAAAGCGTGATCTCTTTGTTTCCTTCCCTGTTTCTCTCCTAAGGAAGTACGCAGTTCTCAGGTATACTTCTATTGCTCATCAATATGGCCATGTGGCAAGAACATGGCGGGGCGGGGGGAGGGTATGAATTCTGAAGCAGAGCCTCATCGTGGTGCTAAACTGGGTACGGAGTCCTGGTTCCCCTATAGGGCTTGTAGGGCTAGCTAAAGTAGCCAAGGATGAAGTGAGTTGGTGGGTTTCCATGATTAAGTCAGAATCTCAACCAATGGTAAAGATATCTGGCCTGGGGAAATGAACAGTCAAAGCTGGCTGTGTTGCCAGTAAGTACCTTGGGATAGAGGCTGCTGAGAAGTGGGAAGGACTGACCCTCCATTCAGCATTTGACTGGGTTACATTTTGTTTCCTCTCCAGAATGGTACTTTATTTTCAGCTCTCAAATAAAGAGCAACCATTTGATTTTGTAATGTAAAAGCTATTATTGCCCTTAGGAAAAGGATTACTGAACTTTCTGTACCTAGTGTTTAGGACTTTAATAAGCACAGTGTTTCCAAGAGAATTGAATGCCTTTTTGTACTACGATGTTTTTCTATCACTACATCGGAGTTTTGTACCTTAATGTCTGGGAAACTTGTTTATATAAGTTCACAGAAACCTGACAAACAGTAGGAATTTGTTCTCTGTACCATAGAGATGGGAAAATCCCTAAAGAGCTTGTTGATTTCATGTTAACCACTTTGCTGCGAGCCAGGCGCCTTTCCTTTCTAAGGAAAAGATTTATAGAGTGGGGGAAAGGTTCATGGGAAATATCAGGCTTAGATAACCAAGGCTTCAGCAAGCAGCCCCACGCATTGGAAGTTCATCCACTGGCATATGGAAACTCTTGCATGCTTTTGCATTCGATTGATATTTAAGGTTTGCATATATTTTTGCATTTCAATTCCAACTAGGGCATCTTACAGGGTGATAGCATAAAAAGGAGTTGGTATTCTTCTAAACGTGAGAGGCCCAGGTACGAGGAGAAGTGCAAAGAGGGGGCTGGAGAGAAAGGCAAAAGTCAGGTGGCAAAGGGTTTTTTTGTGCCAGCTCAAGGGTTGGAACTTCATCCTGAAGAAATTTCAGGAGGATAAGTGAAAACTATAGCAGGTTGGTTTGATAGGAGTGAGAATTTTAAACTTGCAATTTAGAAGGTCTTTTCTTGGGGCTCTGAGGAGGTTTGATTTGAAAGCTAAAGCCTAAAGTTAGGGAGACTAGGTAGATGTTTGTAGAGAGATCTAAGGGAAGAAAGAGGTCTCAAGGTAAGGCCACGGCAATAAAGAAGAAAGACTGGGACAAATTTGGGTGAATGAATGAAGGAATAGTGGCAAGGAAATAGTGGCAATTAGATGACATGATAAATTCACTCTTTGGGCCAATTTTCTAACACATCAATATATTATAATGTGTTGAAAGAATATTTTCGTGTAATATTTCTTAGGGGTGTTTAGCTTATGTACACCTTGGATGAAGCAACATTTCCCTCACCTTCCAAACACTGCTTTATCATCAATCAGAGATTCTCCTACTGAAATACCAAATTTTACTAAAACCAATCAAAGGAAAATTAAAAGAGAGGTCAAATAGTCTATATTTATTTTACCTCTACTTCTGGATTCTTTGAATGTCTGCTGTGGTTTCTGTTCAGTAAGTTTTTCATGCCAGTAAAATAGTCATCTCATTGGTTACTTTCATGTTAGGAAATAAAGGAGGGGATTTAAACTGAGAAATATAATAGTAGTCATTCATTTTGAAATCATAGAATTTTAAAACAAATGTATCCTTAGCATGTAATTAGTCATTATCTAGATTTTTTTTTTAATCCTGCAACCTTTTTAGGAAGTATTTACAGCTCTTGATTTCCATCCTCTTGAGGCAGCTAGATCACGATTGCAGGATTCATATTATCTATGAGAACACACATTGCTGTTCATATGGTAGGCAGTAAACACACTCATGTTACCATCATGGAATAAGTATGTGCTTATTAATAAGCATGTACTGAGTTGGGGTGGTAGAAGATGAGACACTGGTCCAAAGACATAAAAAAGAAAGTTTCTTTTTTTTTGCAATTTAGTTAATGAGGTGATGGACACAAAAGTGCACTGTTTTATTGCCTTGGGTGGAATGGCAATACAGGACAACATTACAAGACACATTCACAAAAAACGCTTGCTTGAGAACCAAATGAGAGGTACAGATAATAAAGGCCCAAGAGGGGGGATAAGGCATATGGGCTCTGTTGGTTTAGAATGGATTCCCAGAGATTTTGTATAGGTGAAAATAAAGAAGTGGCAAATACAAAGATAGGGACATGCCAGGTATCTTTTTGTGGAAAGGGAACAATAAAGAGTCATCATATGAAAAGTAGATGAATATCAAATGGATACTTGGGTAAGAAAGTGACTCTCTGGGAATTTTGGTACATGCCTGTTCCCAGCTACTCTGGAGTTTGAGGCAGGAAAATTACAAGTACAAGGCTAGGTAGGGTCACTCAGTTAAGACCTTGTCTCTAAAAAAAAAAAAAAAAAAAAAAAGAATGGGGGATGGGTGCTAGGCATATAGTGCAGTTCAGTGGTAGAGCTCTTAGCAAGCATGTGCAAGGCCCAGGTTCAATCTCCAGTACTGAAAAATAAGCGTATCTTTCTAATCCTCCATTTCTTCCTCTATAAAATGTGGCTAATTACAATTATTCCTTGAAGTTGTGAGTTTGTGAAGATTAACTGGTCAAATATGTGAATATTGTTCAGTGTTGTTTAGTAAATGGCAAATTAGGGACTTTCAGTGAATGACATGTATCCATGTATCTGTAGGTTTTCAGGAATGGTTTTCTTTTATTTTCTTTCTTTCTTCTTCTTCTTCTTTTTTTTTTTTTTTTTTTTTTGGTACCACATGTTGAACTCAGGGGCGCTTAACCACTGAGCCACATCTCCAGCCCTTTTTAAAATTCTTTATTTTGAGACAGGGTCTTGTTAAGTTGCTGAGGGTCTCACTAAATTGAGAAGCTGACTTTAAACTTGCGATCCTCCTGCCTCAGCCTCCCGAGCCACTGGGATTACAAGCGTGCGTCACTGTTCCTGCTCAGGGATAGTTTTTGATGTGAATAGTGATATAATGAAAAGAATCTAAAAAAGAATGAAAGTAAAATAATGTGTAAAATGTATTGGGAGAAGATAGAGTTATAGGAAAGAACAGTATTTCGAAAGATGTCACATTAAATCTCACAGGAGCAGCTAAAGGCCCAAATTATAATTGTGATAATAGAGATAAAAAAAAAAAAACATCAGGGGCTAGAGCTAAGAGATTTTGTACAGCAGAAAAATAGAGCTCCATGACTGAACCCAAGGAAGGGAGTAAAGGTAAGATTCTGAGATTTTGAGATTCTCTATTTAGGAAGTGGTGACCCCCATTAATAGAGGTGTCCAGGACAGGCAGGTTTTTTTTTTTAAGCATTATATATACTGATGTGCAGTGAGAATGTAAATGAAATAGCCCAGGTATATTTACAGAGGTTCTGAGGCAGAAGTTGTACCAGGGGAATCTCATAGTTGGCATGAGAAGGCACAGAGCAGAGCCCACCCCACAAAGAAGGCAGGTAAAGAATAGGCAAGAGTAGAAGAGAAGCCCTGGGTCCAATACACTACAGCTTCCAGCATGGGGTGCAGTGCCCAGGAGCTGCAGGAATGTGCCCAAGTCACTGCTTTGTCTATAGGGAGTCACAGCTAACCTTTGAAAGGCTGTTTCCCTGTTTTAGAAACATGGTGAGGTAGGGGAGAGAAAGCAGCAGGGAGAGTTTGACAATTGGAAGAAGAGCAAATTGCAGGCAGGAGAAAAATAGGTGGGCTTTCAAGGTGAGATGCCAGAGCCTTTTGGCCATCAGAAGGGACAGGACATTCTGCCGGGAAACCTGGACTTGCAGCAGAGGCAGTGACTAACAAGAGCAGGAAGAGGACAGAATGGAAAGAAGACAAGGAACTGGCACAGAGATGTCCAGGGCAGGCAAGTTTTTTTTTTTTTTTTTTTAGATAAGAAGGAAGAAAAAAACAATGGATGTAAAAATAGGTTATTTTCAACGGGAACTTGCATTGACCTTGGAGAAGTAAAATTTGAAATTATCTCCAAATCAAGAACTGAGCAGTCAAGAACCAATAAAAGGAAAATGAGGGGGGTTCTAGAAAGAATCGTGGTGTTTTGGCTATTTTTTTTTTTTTTTTTTGCAAAAGAACAAGCCTCATGTCCAGCACAGTGAAGCCTCATGTCCAGTGTAGTGCAATGGGCCAAATCATGGTCAATTAAATTTTAAAATCAATTAAAAAGGATAATGACAAATTCAAGGTAAAGTGGTGCTAAAGAAAAGGGCTGCTTTCAGTAATGAACAATCCCACGTTATGAAGACAGATAAACTGGGTATTTCCTGATCAGGTGGAACTATGAGAAATTTGGAAGAAAGAAAGAAAGAAACAAAAAACAGTAGGATACATCAGCTTGGAGTGTTTTGACATCAGTCAACAACCAGTGGGATTGCCCAGAAAGAACTTGACACAGACAATATAAGTGATCCAGAGAATAATAAACTCTTATTTTCAAGTCACCTACTTAGAAAGTGACATGGCAACATATAAATAGGTGATATATCAGTATTTCATCACCAAACATCCTCAGTTGATGAACTTATCCAACTGAACAAAATGTTACAGAGCAGGATAGGCTGTTGTGAAGGGAAATTGCTCGAATGCCAAAGTAAATACTGGTCCAGGTGACATTTCAGAATGATGAGGCTTCAAAAGAATAGCAGAGGAAGAAACCCTCAGTAATAATGAATGAGGAGCGAAATACCTTGGGACATTGAAGAAAGAAAAATAAAAGAGAAGGCAGAACTTGGATCAATAGTGGTTTAAGAGCATGAACTGTGTTTCAAGAAACCTGTCATACCCTCAGTCTTCTCTGCAAGAACGTCTCAATCCGTAACTAGCAGCTGGGAATATTTCCTCTGCTTTGAGTGTCAGGGCAATCTAGACACTTTCCTCTTTTACCAAAGGATTGGGCTGAACTAATGATGCTTACAGTTATGTCTAGTTTGAAGTCTTGGGGATACATGATGTTCAGGCAGATGTTTTTATGCAGGAATGCAGACACCAAAGGATATCAGAAAAAGAATTGCTTTAAAATCCACTAGAACCATTGGGTTCTAGTGTCAACTCTGTCAATAACTCAGTGGCTTATGACAAGTCATTTGACTTCTCAGTATCTCATGTTCCTTATGTGCAATAACAAAGAGAGGCTAAGTACTCCCTAAGATCTTTCATTATGTTTAAAAATCTATGTTTCTACAAGGGTGGGGCATTGCACTATTGACTGCCTAAATAATCAGGTTGGTTTTTGGCCAAATAACATTAGCTACAGAAACAACTGTGCTCTGGATGACAGAGCCTGTATTACCTGCTAGAATAATAATACAAAGGGAGGGAACCAAACATCTAGTGCTGAAGCATGGCAGCTGGTGGTGGCAGTGAGAGGACCTTGCCACTCCCAAGGAGGGCCCGTTGTTGGCTTTGTTGGGCTGGCTGCCAGACTGTTTCCTCAGGGTTTCTTGAATTAGGTCACAGGGGATCTTGCTGCTGAGAGTCTGAGGAGACTCCATGGGCTCTGGGACTAACATCGTGGCCACCTATAAGAGAACTACCTACAGCTGGTCAGGGTTATTAAGCAAACCAGGGAGACATCATGGTAACATGGCACACTTCTCAGAAAGGACACCATATACCATCTAGGCCTTGGTTGTGATATGCTAGGGTTGCTTGTGAAGCTATGGAAGAAGCATATCACATCTTCCTGGTGTATCAATGATTCCTCAAAGATTATTTTTTAAATATTTATTTTTTTTAGTTGTAGTTAGACACAATACCTTTATTTTACCTATTTATTTTTATGTCATGCTGAGGATCAAACCCAGGACCTCGCATGTGCCAGGCAAGCACTCTACCACTGAGCCACCACCCTAGCCCCTCCTCAAAGATTTTAAGAATGAATGAAATAGTTATATTATTAAGGTAAAGGTGGCTGCTATAACAAACCCCACTATATTTAATGACTCAGTCATGCCCTCCCTGCTACTAATATAATGGAAGGATTGGCATCTAGCTTTCCTTGATGGTTCCATTCAGGGACCCAGGCCCCTTCCATGTCATGGCTCTGTCATCTTCAAAATGTGGCATCCAAGGTCCATGTTGCGGCTCTGTCATCTTCAAAACGTGCCTTCCAAGGTCTATGGGCTTTTTGGAATAACGCCAGCCAAAGGTGAAAAAATCTAGAAGACTGGGCATAAAAAATATCTAGAAAAGGCTCATATGCCATTGACTATCACTCAATCCAATTGTCACGTATAACTGAAATGAAGATTGGGAAAGGGACTCTGTACACAAATAGAAGAAAATAAGTTTGGAGAGAAGCAATGTAGCTTCCTAATGATAACTGATAACTAAAATATCACACAGATATCATTCTACTGAAAGAAATATACATATACTATATGATACAAATTCACGTAAACTCTGAGGCTAATGTAACTAACATTCAAAGAAGCTTTCAGCTAGGTTCGGCTATTTTTATGCTTGCTAAACTCTAGATCCTTGGAGTTTTGTATTTAAGCTCCTCTACTTAATTATCATGAAAGAGAACAGTTTCAGTCTATCTCACTCCATATATTTTGATGAAATAAAATCGGTAGATGAATGAAATACTAGAATACTAGTCAGTACTTGTCTGATTCATAGGAAGTGGGAGTGTTAGAATGGCTTAGCTCCCTCCTGAAAGTAACACCCCCTGGACAGCTTACAAGTGATCATCATGGATAATTTGGGATACCCAGAATTCTACTTTAAGACACTCATTCTGGTTAAATACACTTATTTTTAGGAGGTCTATTAAAGGAGTAATGTACTAGCAATCATTAATAGCTAATCAGGACTTAAGTTTGAAGTTCAAGGATGAGGATAGGCCAAATCAAGCTCTTGAAATGGGAAAAGGAGAGGGAAACATGTCTGGCAGCAGCAGGTCTTATGTGGCCTGCTTGGGCATAAGATGTCAATTTTAAACTTATCTGGAGAGTGTCAACAATATCAATTTCAAGCTCAAATGTCAGGGATCCCGATTTGGTCATTCTGTAACGCAGCTAGCAGTTTGTATTTTAGCTTGTTTACTACATGATTCCAGAGCACATGGTCCAGATGACACAATTACATAAGGAGGATTCGGATATTATCTTCTTAAAATTCTTAATGGTTTTTGAAAAAGGTGTCTTGAATTTTTTATTTTGCACTGGAGCCTGCAGATAATGTAAGTAGGCCCACAACTCTGTGAGGGAAGCCATCTTGGTCCTCTAGATCTGCCTATCCACAAGTAAAGACCCATAAGTGTCCTACTTGGCCATGAGGAGCAGAAGGATCACCCAGCTCAGCCAAATCGGTGACATATAATAGTACAGTTGTTTTATAAGTCATTATGTTTTTGGTAGCTTGTTACACAGCAGTAGGTAAAAATTTTAGAAATCTTAAGGTTGAGTTGACCCTGTGACAGTTAAGTGGAGACATCCAGGAGTTCCATCTCTGACTTGAAAATAAATATTTGAGAATCATCAGTGTAGAGATGATTCTAAAGCCACAGGACTGAATAACTGACTTACTAAGGGAGTGAGCTTAGGTTAAGGAGAAGACCAAAGACTAACTTCTTGACTATAAGATGGTGAGAGTCAACGATGGAAATCAAGAACAGCCAAGAGGTCATAGGAGAACCAAGAGAAAATAGAGTCCAGGTGGCCAAGGAAAGTCAACATGCTATGGAGACTCACTCAATGTTCTCAAATACTATAGCTCAAAAGCAAGTGAGGGCTAAGAATCATCCACTGAATGTTGTACTATGGGTTTATTAGTGACATTGATGAAGAGCAGTTTCATGAAGAGGAGACCAAGGGACCTGTTATGGTTTGGATCTCAAGTATCCCCCAAACGCTCATGTGTGGAAGGCTTGGTTCCCAACTGAGGGCACTGTTGGGAGATAGCAGACCTAGTGGAAAGACGTTAGGTCATTGACGGTGATATTAAGACCCCAGACCCTCTCTCTCTCTGTTTTGCTCTCTGGCTGCCATGAGGTAAGCAGCTTTGCTCCACCACATGGTCCTCACCACATGCTGCCTCTCCACAGATTGAAAAGCAGTGGAGTCAACTGATCATGAATGGAAACCTCTCAAACAGTGAATCAAAATAAGTCTTTCTTGTTTAAAGTTATTTGTCTCAGGTACTTTGTCACCAAAACAGAAAGCTGACTAACACAGGGCCTGACTGGAATTCAAGAGAGAATGGAGAGCAGAAAACAGAGCTCGCAGACACAAACACCTTTTCAATGACGTTGGCAGTAAACAGAAACTACATCTGAAGAGAAATTTAGGCAGTCTCCAGAAGTTTCTGTTTTGTTGCTCCATAGGAGGGAGAATATTGCAGTAAAAAGAAAAGTGATGATGCAGAGAAACGGATGACTAAGCAAAGTGATTTCAGATGGCACACAGTAAATGCTGTGAAGAAACCAAATATTATGTGAGATCTAGAGAAATCTTGAGCTCTTACTTTAGGTAAAGTGGTTAGAGAAGCCCTCTCTGGGATATATGAGTGGAGATCGGAAGAGTTTTTCTACAAGTCAGGGGAAAGAAGACGGGAGACTGGGGAGGGCCACAGCAGTGGGGAGGAGGTTAGGTTACCTTGGTACTTTTGGGGTGTATGTCAGGAAGCCAATGCTGCTGAAGAGAAGTGAGCAAGACAAGAGAAGCTGAAGTCGAAGCAGGTCCCAGAGGTGGTCATTGTTTGTAGATCACGATAAATTTAGATTTTATTGGAAGTTCAAAGGAAGTGCCTGGAGGGATTTAAACAGGAGAATGTTTTAATAGGATCGTTAATAATGTTGCTAATAACAATTTTATCATCTTATATTTTCAAAGTACTTTATGGTTTATGAGTACTAATCTCCTAAGTGGAGGCTTGCGTTGTTCGAATCATTTGCCTGAGTCTTAGCACAGACTCAGGCGTTGAGCTCAGTGGTTAGTTCGGAGAATGGCCTCAAAACCCAGTTTTACCATTCGCACGGTCGGTGACCATTTCCCAGCACCCTGGTCTGCTATTCTTACCACTTATCCAAATCCTACTCCGATCTCTGCTGCACCTCAGCAGAGACACTCCAAGGCTGTTGTTCAGAAGGTCTTTTCTTTGATTTTTGAACACATCGGGATTAGCCCCAACCATTTTGCAAATTTTTTTGGCCTTCTGTCCCCCACCCAAAGGGTCAGATGACCTGCTTCCTGCTGTCCAGCTTCTCCATTACTCCTCATCCTGAACTCTTACAGTTATTGTTGGCTGCTGTCTTCATTTTATATGGTTATAATTATTTCTTGGAGGCCAAGGACCTTGCTTGTTTTGTATTCCTTTTGATCAATCTTGTTAGGCACAGAATACAGAATAACATACACTTCAGGGAAATGAAGCAATGTGTTCCAAAGGCAAAGCTTGTTTTCATTTGGAGCTATGGAATCCCTCACCTATCTATGTATTCTTAACAAGGTTGTGAAGTAGTTGTGATGAACACTATTTAAGAACTTCTGGTAGAAGTAGCTCTGGACCTATTAGAAGGTACTGTGTGTGATGAAAGCAGTGTTCTATAAGATGCTGGAAACATTGACTTGAACCAAAAAGAGAAGCTTTTTAAATTTATAGATTGTTTGAGAAAACAAATTTTTCTACAGTCTACAATTGAAAACATTCATCTTAAGTGAGAAACTTAACTTTTATTGGAAATGAAAAATTTGACATTTTAACCAGATTGGATTAAGAATTATGTCAGCTATATAAGACTCGGTTACTAGAGACCCATATATTTGATTAAAATCAATGAGATTTGTGATTGAATCATACTAATTTTGTTTTAAAAGCCTATAACACAGTTCTTCACTTGAGTCTATTCCATTTTCATGTTAATTTGTTAGCGATTTTGACCATTAGTTTTGGGCATAATTCAACAAGCAAGAGAACCCTCTTAAATCTCTGAGACAGAGAAAGTACTTCCCTACTAAAGCACATATTTTAATCAATGGACAGTTATTGAAGACTTGCATATTAATTATTTAGGTTTCTGTTTGGAATTAGTTGCATATGGTTTTGTTCTTAAATCTAAAATATATACTTTGGCTTGTACAATCAGCTGTGAAGATGAATGTCAACATCACAGAGGCACAGGGCTGATCTAAGTGAAATTGTGATCTAAGTGGTATAGAAACAACACAGAATTAACCATAAAGCTGATGTCAGAGAGTTAGTGACTGAAAATGCTCCAAAGACCTAAGTGGTCTCAACTTATTGAAAAGCCCCCTAATTAGAGGGTTGGAAAGACCCAGTCTCTATCATCTTCATTGTGGAAATGGGCCAAAGTAAATACAAATTCCCTAAAATATCATTTATTTTTGACCAGCTGCTGCCTCAGAGAAATAACATTGTTATGATACTATTATTAATTGCAGAAAAGTTTAAAGTTATTAACAATTTAGTATAAGATAAAACCATCTGTATCAAATCATTCAGCTGATACACAGATATTATGGAAAATTGAGTTTAGTATGAGACATATAATGCAGAACAAAATTTTTTCAGCTAGAGTGTAATTTTTTCTGCCTTATGTGGGAATAAAATAATTCATTTTTGAGTTTAAAGATATCAAGAGGAGGGGCTGGGGATGTGGCTCAAGCGGTAACTCGCTCGCCTGGCATGCATGGGACACTGGGTTCGATCCTCAGCACCACATAAAAATAAAGATGTTGTGTCCACCAAAAATTGAAAAATAAATATTAAAAAATTCTCTCTCTCTCTCTCTCTCAAAAAAAAAAAAATATCAAGAGGAAAAAGGAAAAATCTCAGCCTAATAATGCAATTACCTTACTAATAGAAGAATAATGCGTAGCTATAGCCTTTCCTGTACACAGATTACAAAAATAAGGAACTACTTTTACAGTAAGCCAAATCACTAGATCATATTTTTACACCACTAAATCCCAGTAATATGGAAAATAATCTGTCAGGAAATCTACAAATGATTCAACAGCAAGTTGAGACTTGGGAACAAAAAGAATTGCAGAGTATCCACCTGTATCAGCTTAGCTATAATTATGTAGATAAAATTATGTGTAATTTTTTTCACTCAGTTACCATTTATTCAGGTCATTCAATAGGTACTAATGAAGAACCTACTACAAACAAAGGGCAGGGTTAGACAGTACTAGAGAAGCACAGCTAAGCAGGATGCCATCTGTCTTATAGTCTGGTCCGGGAGGGAGACGAGAACACAACCAAGTCTAGCCTAGGCTCAGATGAGACAGGTATCAGGTTCAATGGTATAAAAGAAAGTGCCATTTATTTTAACCTATCTTAAAATAAAAAATAAAAAGGAGTGGGGATGTAGCTCAGTGGTAAAAAGCCCCTGGGTTCAATCGTTAGTACAAAAAAAAAAAATTCAGCTCCAATAAACATCTGCAGGTGAAGCCTCCCCCCCACCCGCAGGTGGCATCTGCCCCTCCACTCTTGGTGTCTGTATAGCATTTGGAGCCACCATGCTTAGAACTCTCCAGGCTGCAGTCCCTGTGAACAGCAGGTGTAGAAGAGAATCATTTTGGATTCTCTGTTTGCAGGGTGGGTAATATAGATGGAGGTGGGCAGCAGGCAACTATCATCCCATCTGTGACTCAGGAAGAACATTGGCTTTAAGGTAAAGACTTGTGAAAAATCTGCATAGATGTGGCTATGGGATTACATAAAACTTAAGGAAAAAAGTAATGACTCAGGTTCAGTACAGACTGAGTTTCAAAAGTTTCTAAGAAAATCATATTTTATTGTTTAAATGCAGAATTAGCTATTGATGTCTTTGCTAAACTTGTAATCTAGAAGTGCATGGCCAAAAGTAAAGTAGAGCATTTGGTGCTCAGCTCAACATCTTTTTTAATTGAAGAAATTTATAATAAAGTAATAAAAAACTCCTATCAAAATAAAGTGTAGAAAAACCCTGTCGGAGCCATTCTAAGAGTCAGTATCTTCATGAGAAAATTGAATGCTTACCTGGGGAATGTAGTGTTCGAGGAACTACCGCATACAGCCATGAGCACAAGAGGGCTGCTTGTGCGAGGGTCAACGATTAGCTCCCAAATGTCAGTCAATTCATGACCGAATAAACCCTGTTGTAAGAACAAACCCAGATGTGAGCTGAACACCGTGATTGGCAGATCTGTAAAATGATGCTCCGGAGACAGGCATCATGGATGAGTCCAAGAAAAAAAAAATTGTGAGGTCTCAGAACTTACTCAAAGTGATCATTCTAAGAAAAAATAGGGGATTCTTTTATGGCTGACTATATTGAGAAAGGCTGTTTAGAGAGGATTTTTGTTCTAAGGGGAAAAAGAAGGTAGGTCTTCACTTTCAGCACCTGCTGTCCCCAGCGCTGACAGATGTGTAGTTGATTGGCTTTTTCCACGTTAGGAGAGAGGAAGAAAGTGCTTGGGATCCCACAGCTTGGGAAGGGAGGATGGCAGAGTGAAGAAAGAGATGTAGGAACCACTCTTGTCAAAGCCCGAGGAGGTGGGAATGGAGAGCAGCTTTAGTAATAGGTCTGTGGAGCCTGCCTCGGCCAGAGCTCTCCAAGTTTTTCCACTGTCCACAGATGAAGGAAAAAAAAAAAAAAGACCTTCGAATGTTCTGTGTTATCATGGGAGCACATAATTTCTGGCAAATTATCTGTAATTTCTCCCTCATTCAAAAATAAAGCCTGTGGAGGTGCAAATCAGAAAGACTGACACTGAATCCCCTCTCCTTTACACACATCAGTCTCACACGTGAGCCGGAAAACAAGAGCAAGAGAAGCTCTGGAGCTATGGATTAATACAAGTTTAATGTGCTCTCAGGGGAGCAGACAGAGGGGCTTTTGTGTCTCAGCCATTTCAAGTTCAGAGAAGAAGTGCCCGTGAAACCTCGGGCTCATCCGCATGTCTGATGAGAAGTTGTTCACATAAATGAGTCTTTAGAAATAGAAAAAAAAATAGTGCTTAAAAAAAAACTGGGGTGGGGGATAGAAACTGGGGGACTGAGAAGTTGCAGGGGATAGGAGCAAGGACAGGGGGAAGCTGGGAAGGATCTAGGAGCAGACGTGTTCTGTTGTTGTTTCACGTGAACAGGAGGCCAGGACAGGTGACAGGGTGAGCAGCCCCGCAGCAGGCCACAAAAGCAATCTTTTGTTCTCCAGGAGGCAACACACCCACACGATGGGTCAGATGTATGCATCTTTCTTCCCTTTTGTCCCCTTCAACTTTTGAAAGCTTCATGGGCAATGTGTATTTTTAAGTCTTTAAGTACCCGCTCAATCACAGGGGATTTTCCACAAGCACTTACAAAAATGCAGATTACACTGTAAAAATGCTTTTCAGTCCATAAAAGTCCATTTTTACTGAGTAAATTTCTTTATGATGTTTAACTTTGGTTCAGGTTCTGATTCTGAGAAGGGAAATCTGGTGGACTGAGAAGGCAAAACAACGTGGAAAGAAGAAAGGCCCCGGATAGTCATTTAAAACACAATCAGACCTTGTTTATGTGATATGGACTCCGAGCTTTCCTCTTCAAAAATGCATGCGATTAAGAAAATGCGAACCTAATAATAGTCCCTGAAACCTGAGATCCACCTCTCGTCTTTCTGACTCTGGGGAATGCACTTAATAAGAACGTATGTTTTTAATACCCTGATTCTTAGCAACAAAGTAGTTCTTTAATTAGTACAAAACTTGAATAATGCATTGCCATTATTGTGCCTAGCACGTAGCATTCAGTGACTTGTACTGGCAGATTCGTTTACATATGTCACCGCTGTACCTGTAATTTAGTTTAATACCAAGTCAATGTGCTGTGGGTGTCTGTGTGTGTGTGTGTGTGTGTGTGTGTGTGTGTGTGTGTGTGTGAATATTTCCCACAGTTGTTTCATGGGACTTCTCAGTGGTAACTGAACTGGTGTTCATTTCAGGGACTCTGAATCAGTCAAAGTGACTGTTCCTTGCAGGTATCCACAATATTCTTTTCTCACACTTGGGCATCCAGTGTCTCCCTAAGAGCTCCCGTTTTGAAGGCATTACTTAATATTATCTTTTAAAAAGGAAAATTAGCTGTGTATAGTTTTGCCAAGAAAGATAGTGTCTTCTGAGTAAGTGAAATCAAAACGAAAACACGGGACTTGGAAGAGGCCTGTGAGACCCAGTCAGATGGCTAATTCGTGAGAAAGACCAGATGCAGATGATCTGACACATCCCTTTTCAGTTTTAATTTTTCTGATCTCTCACGTCGAGACATACAGTTTTCTGATCCAGGGAATCAGTTTTTGGCACAGAAACCAAAAAAAAAAAAAATTTTTATTCCACATGACCGACTTGCCCAAAAGGAGGATGTCCGAAAAAGCATGCGTGCCAGACCCAGATCAATCTCCATCAAAATCATCTTGTCTCTACAGGTGCTGTGGTGAGAAGCCTCAGATGAAAAAGGACTCCAAAAAAAAAATGAGGCAATCTCACCTCACAACTATTTAAAACTGCTGTCCTTTCTCTCGAGAAACCCTTTGTAAGAAATGTGTAGTTCATTCCCTCACTTCACGCTGGATTTAAATGGGCAGATTGCAGCAGGATTCAAAAAAACTTTTTCGTCATGACTTAAGTCCCTCAGATTTAGTGTATTTTGTTTTTCTGAATGTCTAACCAGTACAAACCGTAGCCACCGATATTAAGATGGAGAATTCCTTCCTTTGGTATTCACAAGCATAACATACATAATCCTTTATCTCTGGCAGACCTATTAGCTTCTTGGCCTTTGGCTGGTCGATGTATACAGTATCTATAGTTATTGCATGCAAGTACTCTCATCTGACTTGCAAACTCTTTGATCAAACCAGCTAAACTTGATTTTCCAGATTATTCGAGAGACAAGGCACACAACTATCAGCTTTACAAGTCCTGGCAAGCCATCAAGACCCTATGCTCCCCACTCGGTTTTATCAGAATCTGAGGTAAACAGGGAGCCAGTTCTCATTTAAATATGTAGCATCGGGATCTTGCCTTGACTTTCACAGTTGTAGCAGCCGAAGAAAAACAACAGTCAAAGTAAGAAAAAGGTTTCCTTGGCATGGGTGCCAAGCTAAATAATGACACCCAAAGCAAAAACATGCTTCACTGAAACTAAACTTCAGTCAATTCAGCCTCCTTAAAACAAAGCTTTTTTTGTGATTTCAAAAGTGAACATTGTACTATGCTCTGGCAGCCATTTGTATGTTTTTGAATGATCCGATTATGCATAAATCCCTGGCCTACAGACCTTTCAGCACCTCAAACCCATGAGTGATTTGAAAACATGACTGAACATTTCTCTATAGGTGCCTGCTCTCTTCTTCCTCTTAACCTTTTAAAACATACCTTTTGGATGACAATGCTTTGACACACGTCGTCGGGTTCTCTCTCATTACCATGGAAATATTTATGGGGGATCAAGGGCTTGATTTCCTTTTCCCTGGGAACCCACATTCTTCTTCACCCCCTCATCTATTTCTCGCTTTGTTGATGTGGCCTTTCTATTGGGTTCCTGGAAGGAGAATTATTTGAAGATGCCAACCGTGGCCACCTTTGTAACTATGCCATCTGTAATAGAAGGGAACAAATGAAAATCAGAGATTTCTTTTTCTGTTTTGTTTTTTTAAAAATTCAAGCTGTGATGTCTACGTCTTTGAACAGCAATGAGTCTGCTTGGAAGGTGTCTATCAGACTAGGAGAGTATAAACGGCTTGAGAACACGTGGTGGAGACGGAGGAGGTTAGCACAGCAAGGGACACTTTCTCAGTGCTGCTCTTCTTGGTGAGCAGTTCAGTTCAAGGTCGACTTAGACTCTGGGAAGGTGCCCTTTTCGAGGCAAGAGTTCTTGGTACATCCTGAACCAGGTCCTGAGCACTTTCCAGTAGACTTAATTTTTCTTCCCAAACTGGCTAAATTCCTAAATGGCCATTTCATTCTCCATCTTGGAAGTTTCCGCAGATGTCAACAAGGAAACTTTCCTTACATCTCTGTAGGGCAGCAGCCAGTTGTTATCATTAAGCACTGAAGAATCAGTTCACTGGGGGTTGCCTCTTGCACTAAGAGTGAGTGACAAGCATGGTGAATCTAGAAATGACACTTTCTAATTCAGTAGATGCTCCCCTACTAGACTGCAAAACTTGTAAGCCAGATTCTCCAAGGGCCACCCCAATGCCCTGGGTTAGCCATAAACTGATCTCTTAAAGCCAATTCTGGGAGAACAAAGCCCTCAAGCTGTCACAGGACTTACCTGAAAAGCCAAGTGTTACAATCAATCTTTAAGAAGAATAGGTAATATAATAAGGGAGAAGAAAATTCTTATAGATCTCAGCAGGTATTGACCCTTTCTGTATCTATGTTTACCTGTACATGTGTGTAGGTGGAAAACTGCACGGTCTTGTTTTTCTTCTCCTACCTCTGACAACATCTTAATTTGTTTTGCTCTTAAGTCTCTCTCTAGCTAGAAAACATTGCTTACTGGTGGAGTTTCAATTGCCAGCTCTATGGTAAGGATTCCCAGGACTAAGTCTTTTTTTTAAGTTTTTTTTTTTTTTTAAGCTGCAAAGTTTTGGCATAATTTTTTTAAAAATTCTTATTGGTGCATTATAATTATACATAATAGTGGAATTCGTTATTAACATATTCCTACATGCACACAATAGAACAATAAAATTTGGTCAGTTTTGTTCCTCATCAAGTCTAAACCTTGAGTCAACACTGTTCTTAAGACTTCAATGTTGTTTATCCAACGAACCATTACATATCTGCACTCAGATGTCTCCCAGATACCTCAAACTCAGCTGTCCAACACTGTCCTCAGATGCCTGCCTCATTCTGCTCTGTGAGCTGTGATCTATGACCTGCTTCTCAGAGAAGATTACTTCCTTGCCACATGGTTCAAGGCAAGGAAGCCTTGATTCTTCCCCTTTCCTTACTCCCTATGTCTAAGCAAACCAGGTCCTACTGATTCTAATCCTTCCAAAATCTCTCAGATCTCCCCATTTTGCTCCATCCTCTTTGGCACATGGATAATTAGCTGGGCTCCTTGTCCTGCGTGTTCTTGGACTCGGTTTACCCGTACCTTTTACCTCTTTACCCTGAATTTCTTGATGGCCTCCTTCAGTGACTGTCTTTCGGTTCTTTCAAACTCTTTTCCTTCAGGACCCTCCCTCTTGAGTTGTTGGTTGTTTTTGGCTTGGTGACATTTGCTCCTCCTAACACCTGGATGCGGCCACTCAGCTTTTAAGTCTCCCTTAGTTCTTGGCTCTGATTTTAGGAACCCTAAACAGAATCCCTCTGTTGTTTCCCCTCTGAGTTAGGATGCCCTCCATTTATCTCTGTGGATAGGATGGTCTCTTTACAAGTTTTTATTTTTCATTCTCCCATCAGTCCTTTGGGGAAAGTGATTTGCCAGACATCTACCATATAGTACATGGCTAATAAATATTTGGGAGAAAAACAATAAAGAACCAATGAATACCTCAAAGCAGGGCCCATCAATATGAGCAGGGCCCCTCTTGCTGGGTGAAAAAAATTCTGTGTCTCCTTTATTCTTTATTTCTGAGTCCAGTGCTGGTAGAATCATATTTAATCCAACAGAAAGAGGAGGTCAAGAAACTGCTAGGATTTGCAGGACCTCTAAAGATCATCTTCAATTTACAGATAAAATTACAAAAGCCCAGGGAGTCTCCCTTACTTCCCTATCCTTTTATAGAGGACTCCTGCAATTCCTTTCTTAGGATCTTTTTTTCCAGGCCTTTAAAATTTTGCCATTTTGGTATAGACAAAATATGTGATTTGTTTGTTTGCTTTCATTTGATTTCCCATAGATCACTACCGAGTCGAATATATTTCTAACACTTAACAGCCAACTGAGGTTTCTTTTGATTCAATTGCCTGTATACAGTCTTCGCTCATTTCTGATTGGATCATTCGTTTTTTTTCTTACATGTTTTTGGGAACTCCTTCTATACTCTGTCTACTAATTCTTAGTCATTTACAGGAATTGTAAACATCCACTAAATCTGAAAATACATCTCACCTGTGACCCACTGACTCTGTGCTTAGGCAGATACCATTGAGACAAACTCTCACACATGCCCAGGGAAGTATTTGAGAGATGTTTACTTTTTGTAAAAGCACAAAATTGAAAATACCTACATGTACATTTACCTCCCTGTGTGTTTCACCTACCCTGAATACATCATTAAATTATGATATGTTCATATAATGGAAATAAGGGGTTTAAATGGATGAACTGGATTTACATGTTAGCAACAGAGATGGTGGTAGAAAATATCAATACACACAGTATTTCATAGGCCCAAGTTTGAAAATCCCAAGAAACATTCTAAATAATGTTCATAAGCAAATACATGTAGGATAAAAGCAAAGGACACACACTGCAGAACCCTGCTTTGATCTGGGCAGAAGGCAGGATTAAGATAGGGCAGTCGACGGGGCCTGTGATGTGTCTTCTTTAAAAGAGATTTGTGGGAAAGAGAAAAATATTAACATGTGTTAAATATGAGCTTTGGGTAAGTATATGACCATCATGCTATTTTCTATTCTTTGTGAGGGCTTGGAATACTTTCTAAAAAAAAAAGCAATGACAGGATGTGTGCATCTCTGAAGTCTGGGAAAACAGGGTGCACTTAAAGAACTGACTTACAGATGGAGAGAGGGTTCCAGTGTCTGTCAGGAAAAGTTTCTAGTCGGGGGTAAAAAAAAAAAGAGAGAGAGAAAAGGAAAAGAAAGTAAAAAAAAAAAAAAAAAAAAAAAAAAAAAAGGCTGATCATGAGATACCTTGCTAGCTGATCAGGGTTGGGAGGAGTTAGAAGCCTACAAACATTAAAATTCCTAGAAGGAGAAATACATCAATAGGAGCAATACTTTTAGATTAAATTTTTCTAATTCATAAACAACAATAGATTATAGCCCAAGAAATAACTCAAAGTTCATTTCATATTAATCATTTTATTTATTTATTTATTTATTTTATTTATTTTTTTTTATTGGTTGTTCACAACATTACAAAGCTCATGACATATCATATTTCATACATTAGATTGAAGTGGGTTATGAACTCCCAATTTTACCCCAAATGCAGTATTAATCATTTTTTAAAAAAAAAATCCCAGAAAAATTGAAATGTAAAGAAGGAGAGAGGGATTTTGTATGTGGATATTAGGACAAGCATAATCAAGTCGTTCTCTATATTTCTATTAGCTGACTACTTAGGTGACATATGAACTGTACTGTAGAGACAGGTTTTTGAGAATGTTACAGGGGATAGGTGAATTTTGATTAGGAGGTAAGAATATTGTGACTAATGCAGACTTTGGGGCATCCAAAAGGTAACACCAAATGTGCTGTTGCTTGTGACAAGGGGTATTCAGAATGGAGGCATTCATGGAGGACATTGGAGTCAAACTGCTGCTACCCCACCATAATGCCTGCTGGGTCCAGCTTGCTGGCTGATCAATATCACTCCGGATTCCCCCAGCTTTTATGGCTCCTCCAATAAAGTCTATCTAGTTAGGTGACCCAAGGCTAAGAGATAACTGTGAGGACCTTCTATGAAGATATACAAAAGGTGACCTATGGTCATCACCACTAAGGTCAGTCATTGTGACTTTTCTCAGGGACTTTTCTGGTTATGGGCAAGTTGTGAGACCTGGTATGCACCACTAGCATCCATCTTTGCTTCGTTTACATAAGTCTGAGGATCACTATCAGATATGACACTGGTAAAGATAAAGTAGGCAGCTGACTGCAGCACGAACCACTGTCTAAATCAGCTCATCCACAGCTTTCCCACCACAAATGACCTCACACTCCCCCCCAGTTAGAGATACAGACGCCAGAGGGGCTTGACACCTCCTCAGACATGGATCCAGGGGGACTGTTCAGAGAAGAGGGTCTTCTGAAAGTATCATTGGGAGCTTTGCTTCCACAGCATATCAATACTACAGTGAATTTACTGCATTAGCTAATTGCATCTTTTAAAGGAATAGGGAGCTTTGTCTTAAAAAATGAGATATAAGATTGGCAGACTTCAGTATGTTGATGAGAGGCTAGACTAAACTAAAAAAAAAAAAAAAGAAAGAAAAATCAGAGACTTGAACTTCTCTTGGTCACCTCTCATTCAGACCCCATCAGGCTAGTTCCCTCTATTTTGCATGTATTTAGGACCTTAAGTTGTCCTTTGTAATGCTTATAAATATTTTAATTAACTACAAATTTGTGTGATTTTTTATTTTATATTTTTCCAGGGCCGAGGACCAAACTCAGGGCCTTGCGTGTGCTAGGCAAGCACTCTGCCAGGGAGCTAAATCCCCAACCCCTTTGTTGTTTATTCTTCTAGATAGACTATAGACTCCAAGAGTCTAGGAACTACATCTCCTTTATGGTTTGCAATATCCTGGAGCCTAGCCTGGTGCCGAGTTTATAGTAGGCGCTCAGCATGTCCTCGTTGAATGTATGTGATTAAATGAATGAATAAGAACAAAATGAGTGAATGAAGAATGAGTAAATCAATGGGTGGTGTATGTGGAGGCCCAGGAAGGACAATGAGGAGGGTAGATCCATGAGGGTCTGTTCTTCAGCTCATCAACATGAGACCGGGATAGGAGTGGCAAAGGTTTTAGGGTCAGGAAGGGAACCAAGAAATTTTCTGAGAATAAAGAAAATGTTATCCCTGGACGTTGTACAAAGTCAAATTTGTTATATTTCTTAATTTTTCCTGGGTTAGCCACATGAGAATGATCTGAGTGATACTACTGCATGTCACCCCACCACCTCAAACGACAATAGTATCTAGAGAAGGACCATGAAGATATTGCTTTAAATTTAAGTGCACTCATTGTAGAGTTTATAAGTTTTGGATGCTGTTAATCCTTAAAATTTTCACACAAGGGTTTACCATCGCTGGCATTATCTTTTATAACATAATTGAACTACCTATTCTTGCAATGACTGAGGAATAAAGGCATTGGGTAAATATGAAATGGTATTACTATACCATAACCATTTGATTCTAGATGACTTACCTTAAGGAACAGAGTCTTGCTACCACTTTCCCATAATATTTAAAGCTTGGGTTATGAGATTCCCAGAATAGGAAGTATAAAAATTCAGAACACAGAATTCAGTCATCTGTTTGATCTAACTCTCTTCCCTGTTTACCTTATAACTATATCTACATTGCCCCAAACATAGAAATTTTATATGATTTTAAATATTTTACCTTTTGTTCTGAGGTTAATATAGAGGTATAAATTACATGGCGATCATCACTGATATTTAATGTTAAAAACTGGCACTTCAAGTCATTTTTTTGGTTTAGAATATACTAAGAGCTTGGTGATACTATTGCTTCTTTTGAAGATGTTGCAAGTATGAATGGGTCAAAGGTATAGTTTGACCAGTGTGTCGAGAAGGTGGCACATTGTTTCTATAATAAGGAGGTACTATTATTATTATTATTATTATTATTATTTTGAGAGAGAGAGAGAGAATTTTTTTAATATTTATTTTTTAGTTTTCAGTGGACACAACATCTTTATTTTATGTGATGCTGAGGATCAAACCCAGTGCCCTGCGCATGCCAGGTGAGTGTGCTACTGCTTGAGCCATATCCCCAGCCCACTAGTATTATTTTTAAAATTACAAACTCCTTAGCTTCCTTTGTTCAAATTGTGTATGTATGTAGAAACATGAAATTTTCCCCAACTTTTTGAGAATGGATAATATTTCAAATTTTTAAAATAGTCTTCAAGAGCAGTTTTATCAGAAAAACCAAGCAGAAAGAGTTTCTATTACCTCCTCTCTCCCCAAGCTGCACAGTTTCTCCTATTAACATCTTGCTTTATTGTGGCACATTTTTACAATTGGTGAACCAATATGGTTATATTATTATTAACTAAAGTTCACAGTAGACATCAGATTTCACTCTTTGTACTCTCCAGTTCTGTGGGTTTTGATAAATGCACAATGTCAAGTATCCATCATTACAGTAACATAAAGAACAGTTTCACTGTCATAAACATTTCTTGTGCTCCATTTATTCATCCTCTTTTTTCCTCACAAAACCCGCAGTCAAATAATTTTACAGAAAGTTGAATCTTATTATTTCAATAGTGAATTGAACAATGCCAGAAACACAATTAAAAACTAATGGGCCATGTATAATATTTAATTCTCATTCTATTATTATTTTCATCTTCTTATTACTTCAAGCTCTACTTTTGAACAGTATACTTTATAAACATGAATTTGTGTAATTACTTGGAAAGCTTATCAATTAATTCTTTTCATCATCTATTTTTATCTCTAGTATTGGGAGTCCCCCCCCCCAAAAAAAAAGATACGTCTGGAATAAGAATGGAAATTTTGTTTCCAATTTTTCTTCTTTATTATTGGAGGTAAGGGACATGCAACTGTCAACTGCAGTTCATTTGCGAGTGTATTCGCCCCTGGTTTCCAAGTCATCAGCATATCTCTGTCAGGCACACCATCCGGCACATTAAGAATTCTTACCAAGTACCTAAACGTGCACAGCACTGTTAGGTGTGACCCATGGGAACTGCTTGACAGTCATTCTCTCGATCCCTGAGACCTGCCCAGAGCTTTCCTTGCCTCCCAGACAGGGTGCTGGGATTAAGATCAACTTCTACTTGGCATTATCAAGCAAGCAGGGAGATCTTTGGAGTGGATGCCCTTCCCACTGATGTTGCCTTAGTGTGTCACGCTTAACCAAAGGGACAAAAAAATCTCCCAGCTCTACAGCAACTGAACTCCCTAAAGAATAGCTTGCCTAATTCATATATTACCCTCCCTAGCCTTCACAGAATCCAATACTTCCTCTGGAGCATGGTACTCAATTGTTTTTCATATTGGTTAAAAAATAAAGCCTGTTGAATACATTACCATGGCTACTCCTCTAATTAATGAAAAGATGGTGCTGAGTTTAAAAACAACTCACTCTTTCCAGATCCAAGTTACTTTTAGGAGCTATTATAAACCATTACCTTTCTCTACATCAGAGGTGTCTCATGACTAAAGGTTGAGACAGCCCCCATGATGCTCTTTAACAATGACTCTTGTGTTTCTTTTGGTAAACTCATAATGTTAATTACACTCTGCAGCAGATGGCGCGCCTTCCATCAAGGACCTCAATGCACCTAACAAATGCTCTGAGTCATCAAAGCTCTCCTATAATGGAGGTAAGTATCTATGGTCACAATTTTTGTAGTTACAGAAGCACAAAGAAAGTTAAGTGTTTTGTTTTTTTAAAGTGGAATATATTTTCGTCAAACGTTTTAGTCATCATTTCTGAAAGCAGAAAAAGCTCAATGAGCATGTACAGAATGAATATGAATGAAATGTCTCATCAGCAAGATTTGGTTTTCCTGGCAAAGAATACCTGCATAATATTAATTATTTTGAAGAACTACAGGTGACCCTATCAGAAATTGTCTCTTGCTCATGTGTCCATTTTTTTTTAATATTTATTTTTTAGTTATCGGTGGACACAACATCTTTGTTGGTATGTGGTACTGAGGATCGAACCCGGGCCACACGCATGCCAGGCGAGAGCGCTACCGCTTGAGCCACCTCCCCAGCCCTCATGAGTCCATTTTTACAGTGATTAGTGTAGAAAATCACTATTTGATCATCATAGTGATAAGGTAAATCTTGAAAACAGAAATGGTCATTATTTTTTTGTAACATGATGTAGAAACATTGAAACTTAGAGCTCAAAGATTCCAGAGATTATTTAGTCAAGCACTTTTGTATTTTAGATGAGAAAATTGAGATCTGGAAAGGTTAATAAGTGGCTTGCATGAAATCACTCAGCTTTTAAAATATTTATTTAATTTCTTTGTATTCTCCCGTATTTCAGAAAGGGTTTAATTTGACTTGGCCACTCAGTTGGTTAGTGACATGGGTCACTATAGTCCAACCTCCTGACCCTAATTGGTTCATCTTTACACTAAATTACATTTCTAAAAATTTTCACAAGTATCTTTACCACTCTAAGTATCATTAAAAAATAAAAAAAGTATGTGAGAGTTGTAAGGAGGTCACTTCTGTTATCCTTTTCTTTAATTGATGAAGAATCTAATATTCAGGAAGTTAAAGGGAGGCCCTCAAGGCCACTTGGCTGGTTACTGGCATGCACAGACCTTGAACACTCATTCTCTTTCCTTTCCAAGAATCTGGAACTTTCATCTATGAATCAGAATCTCAGAAACCAAAACCACCAGTCCAATTTTATCCTGGCTTTTCTGAAATTTGCTTTTACTAAAGACAAAGGGAAAATAAGCAAGGAATATTAAGGGAAAAAAATGATTTTTAGAAAGAGTCCAGGGCAGGTAATCAGGACAGTAGTAATTATTTGATCTTCTAAACCTGATACTCCAGACAATGATGACTCTGATTTATTATAACGAACTGAGGTATTATAAGATTCCTAAGTGTTTATTGAATTTTCAGAGACTGAACAAACTCCATCAAGGTTTTACGGCTGTGAGTTTTTATTTATAATGAAAATTGGCAGCTGGGTGCAGTAGCATGCTCCTGTTGTTCCAGTTGCTCAGGATGCTGAGGCAGGGGGATTGCTTGAATCTGGGAGGTTAAGGGCATTCTAGGCAAACTAGAGGGCTCATGCCTCAAGGAAAAAAGAAAATAAAAGGAGAAAAAAAGAGGAAGGAAATTGGCAATCACAAGTAAAATATACAGTGACCCTCATTGAACAATAACATCTAACTAAAATAACAAACTGATTTTTTTAACTGTCACTGATAACCTGGGATTGCTAGAATTTTTGTCTATTTTGAATTTGCATCATCCTACTCTCCAATCCCCAAATTAAGCAGAATGCTTGAATCAGTTTTCAAGATAGTTTTCCCTCATATCTTTCCTTCCTGAAGAAGTTAGCACACACAAATGTACACTTTTGATCATCTAGCCAACTTTTTAAAAATTATAAAATAAAAGCATCCATATCAAATTAATCTTGCCGTATAATAGGGCTTGCCATTTGTACAGTTTTTAACTGAAGCTGGTAATGAAAAATGGGTGGTTCTTTGGATATCACTATGAGCCAGTAAAACAGACTCCTGCTATTATAGAAATGGAGAAGGTGAAGGCTGGCGGTGGGGTTGGGAGTGGGGAGGGGACTGGTTAAAGACTTTCCATGAGTCATAGTTATCAGGTTGTCAAACATTCCTGTTATATCCTCAACTTTAATGGCAAACTAGATCTGGGGAGTTTGTATTGGGCTCCGATTCTAAAATGTACTTACCTCTAGACTTGCTGTTGCTAATATTTGCCCTGGTAACTTTACATCCTGCATCCTTAACACACATAAGCTCACCATCTGAAAATGACTCTGCTACCATTTGTAAGGAAATTAACCATGGAGGGTCCCATTACCCTGTTTTTCTCTCTCTCTGTGCGTACTAGGGTCTTCGAAAGTTTGTACTGTGGAATTTGTACTGTGAGTTGAATATTAATAAGATAAGGAGAAGAAACAAGTTTCTCTGTTCCTTTAAAGCCCCAAATTGGCACCATGAGGAGGAAAAATCAGGTGTGCCAGCCCTGCACACAGTTTCCTGTTAATACCTTATGATAACTGAAGGAATCACATTAGTTTAGATTTTTTTAGATCACAGCTTAAATTTTTTAAGTAAAACATTCAAGAAGTTAGCATCCTTTACATTAGTTACCTGCTTTGTTTTACTAGAACCATGAAATTTTAGTTTGTTACTCCTTTCTATACATTCTTTTTGAGGTGGAGTTAGGATTAGCAATGGCGTTTAACACAAGACAAAAAAATAAACATTTAGAACTCCTTCAAGAGATACATTAATACGCTGTTTTGTTCCTGTATTTTCTAGGTACAGATGCTTATTTCTGTGGACTTTTCCTCTGGCAGACTCTTACTTTCCTCTCCTTATCTAGGTTCTTAACTTCAATATAAAATAGGCAAAAGATCTATAGAAGGGTATTTTAGGTTTGTACGTAAATGAGACTTAAAAAGAGAAAGTTGAAAAAAAATGTTAAAAAAGAGAGTTGAGAAGAAAAAGTTGAGATTGTGCAATTTCTTTTTATCCTTTCCTACAGCTGATTGATGGGTAAACCCAGAGGCAGCATTTTAATCTGTGGTTGTTACACATGCCCTTACATCTTCTATCATCCAGGATACCAAAATGCTTAACAGCATTGGAATAGAATCCTCATAACATCTTTTCAAATTAAATAGATGACCTGAATTATCAGCCTCATTTGTTAGGGAAAAAAATGCAGAAGTCAATGTGAATTACAAGAACCCCCCAATACTAGTAGTCTTAAAGAGCAATTGAAAGCCTACGTCCAAATTCTTTCCCTAAGAGTTTGAATTCGAGTCCATTCAACACAAAGAAGCCAGGTGCAATGAGGCACACCTGTAATCCCAGCAGCTCAGGAGGCCTAGGCAGGAGGATCTTGAGCTCAAAGCCAGTCTCAGCAAAAGTGAGGCACTAAGCAACTCAGTGATACCCTGTCTCTAACTAAAATAAAAACAGGGCTGGGGATGTGGCTTGGTGGCCAAGTGCCCCTGAGTCCAATCCCAGGTACCCACCCCTCCCCCCCAAAAAAGAAGACCCACCACCACCAACAAAACCAAACAACAGGAAGCAATTTCTACCACATAAGGAGCATAAAGTTGCCAAAAAAATCATAATGTCAGTGAGAAAAGAGAACAGGGATTAAATCAAGTTTAATTTTCAGGTCACTGACTTCATTGCTTAAAGTGACAACTATTTAGAATAACGTAGTTTTCTATATGTCACGTTCTGTTTTTAGAAGAAAAGTATGGATGGCAATGTGGTGCTTAATAAATGCTCAGATATGGGAATGGAATGGATAATTGATAACTATTATAAATGGAAGGGGATTCAAATTGACTTCAACATAATAAATAAATTTAAAAATTTACTTGCCAAAACTCCTTAAGATTATTAAAACTCTAGGAACCATTCTAACAATGAAACTAACTGAATCTTTATCATATGCAAAACATAGTCCCAGGTGCTGAAGGGATCCAGGAATAAGAATGCAAAGTGCTTACCTGGGCAAAGTTTAGCTAACATGGAATATGTGTTTACACAGGGCAGTGATCTCTTTTTTTTAACCAATATTGAAGGTCATTTTTCTGCATTATCTACTCTATTGCTTTAGTTATACAGCCTCCTGCTTTCAGAAGAATTTATAATTCAGCAGTCCTATTTATTATTTCAGTATATCTTTTTAGCATTCCTGAGGTTTTAGCAATAGTTATTATGATCCCCATCTTATAGACAACAAACTGAGGTTAAATGAATTGTTCAAGTTCAAGCAAGTGTAAGGATGAGACCTCTGTCTCCTATCTGCACCATTTTTTCCCCCACTAAATTGCCCCATCTAAAGATAGGCTATTTGAGCTTTCTAGCAGGAAATTGGAAGGTACTTAATATTTTTTTTTCTTCAGTAAGATATCTTTGATTAAAATATTATAATAAAATTGCTAAGGAAAGATGAAAATCAAGATATGTGAATACATATTATTCCACTCACAGTTTCTTTCTCTTTCTCTCTTTCTTTTGTTTTTTCCAATACTGGAATTGGACCCAGGGGTGCTCTATCTCTGCCCTTTTCACTTTTTATTTTGAGAGAGGGTCTTGCTAAGTTGCTGAGGCTGGCCTCAAACTTGTGATCCTCCTGCCTCAGCCTTCTGAGTCATTGGGATTGCAGGCATGCACCACTACACCTGAATAGTTTCTTTCTTGATAATTTTCTATATACTGACACAACGTTTTCAAAATGTGAGCCTATTACATCCATAACTCTGTATTCAATAAATGTTGAGATTGCCATATTAACAGTGTGAATGTACTATAAAAGAATTTCACCCCTTCCTTATGATGCATATTTTCTGTGTCTGTCATTTACTTGTTACATTTCTTATTTTCTGAATTAGATTTTGGTTGTCAGAGAGTGCAATCCATATCTGACTCACTTTTATTTTTAATTCCCTAGCATTTAACACTATGCACTGAACAGAATGCGTGCTTGATAAGCACTTGCTGAATGAATGAATGGTTTCTTCCCCCGGGGAAAAGAGAACACAAATGCATCGGTGACAGTGGACTCTGCTCACCTGTTCTCCTTCCTCCTTTCTGTTGAGTTCCCTGAAGCTGTGGCTGGATCTTTTCTGTTTCTAGTAGCATAACTGGAAATGAAAGCCAAACTTTAAATCTTGGCTTCGTGTTTCTAATGTCTCCCTCAGTGACTTCCTTGTTCCACATGAGTGCTGCATAAATGTTTGTGGGATGAAGGGAGCAAGAAAGGAAGAACAGGGAGAAAAAAAGTAGCTAATAACTTTTCACAATTGTATTCTGTGTAAGGGCTGGGAATAGGTCCAAATACTCTATTTGGATCAAGTCATTTATGTCCCTCCGTTATACTATTAAGCAGGTCCAATCAGTATTCCCAATAAACAAAACCAAAGCACAGTCAGAGTAAATGAGACTGTTATTTATCAGCTCACATAGCTGATAAAAAACAAAGACAGAGTTTGAATCCAGTGTTCTTATCTCCGCATGACACTGCCTCTTCTTGACACAGCCACACAGATTTTCAGTACAGCACAGAAGAAAAAAAGAAAGCAATGGTCACTGGTGGAGGATCAGTGATTGCCAGCATATGATAACGAAGAAAGCACTAGAGAAAGATCTAAAATTCCTATATCCCAACAATGATCATTCATTTAACTTCATCTGATTCTCCAGCCTCACTCTTCTAATCTGATAGGTGTGTCTGATTTTTCTAGACCTGCTTTCCTCAGGCAAGGAATCGAGTATGAATTGTTATAACCATATAAGCTAAACGTTTTAATAGCCCTTACATGTGTGGCACAGCATAGATCTTTTATTTTCAACAGATATTCACATAACACACATATTTAACTTTATTCAACTGAAAAGAAGCACAAAGTAAGCATTATTAGACTATTGATTCTGTCTAGATGCTGTGTGATAAAACACAATTACTTCCAATGTTGTTATAGACCTTTTATGCAGTTTTATGATGGAGGCGGATGGAGTTTTAGTTTAATATTTGACATATGGAGCATTATCCCTCTACCTCACAATGCAGTGGTGGGGCGGTGGTGGTTGGTGGTGGGGGGTAAATACATAATTAGAGGAAAGAGCTCCACCTACTGATGAGCAATGTCACTTCCTACACCCCCTTGGAAATCCACACATACTTCACCTTGGAAAATGACATTAGGGTCATACTTACCAACACACACACACACACAAGCTCCTCTGTGTGTTGAGTATTTAGTGTTTTCCAGGCAACTTAAGTTATTTCTGCTCTTCCCAATGACAACCCCAGCAATGGCAGTTGAAAGCAGAGCCTGAATCCAGGCCACGCTGTGCCCAGAGCCTGAATCTTCCTTTTTCCAGGTGTGTGACCTTGGCCAATGTACTTACTATCCCTGAATCTTCATTAACCAGAGGCTTTTAATAACTTCTGCCTCACTAGGTTGTTATGAGGAGTTGATGAAGCAATATTTGTGAAGAATTTACATAAATGCTCAATATATATATTAAGTATATATGATAGAGATTTTTTTTAAAGAGAGAGAGAGAATTTTTTAATATTTATTTTTCAGTTTTTGGTGGACACAACATCTTTATTTTATTTTTATGTGGTGCTGAGGATGGAACCCAGTGACCTGCACATGCCTTATCGCTTGAGCCACATCCCCAGCCCCATATGATAGAGATCTTAAAAGAAAAAAAGAAAGGACCCAGATATTAGAAAAGTTTATCACAGAACTCAAAGCGGTAAAGTCAGGAGTTGAACAGAACCTGACCCCAGTGCCTGTCCTCCTCTGCCCCAAGCTGTGCAGATCTAAGTACGTGACTAAAGAATGAAATACAAGCTACAGGAATGAAGGACATGTGGTTGAGTTCTTACTTAGAGGAATGATGGTTTAAATGAATGAAGTTTAGCCTTTTCCTCATTGTAGTTCTTATCTCAAATTCCTAATCACTACTTCTCCAATCCTTAGCTTCATTCTATTAGCCCTACAGGAATTTCGTGAAAAATAACAATAATGACCCCAGATGACGGATATCATAAAACATGTCTCCTTTTATTTTCCTTGTTATTTGGGGGGAGGGGGTCCTTCCTCAGCATCTTTTTGCTCTTTACACTTATAAGTTTTCACGTAGAGGTTCTGTCTCAACTGAATTGTTAAAATCACTTACTTCACTCCTGGTATGAAGCCACACAGGAGTAAGGAGAACCTCTTCTGTAAGTTTAAGCTGCTCACGGGAGTGTTCAACCTCCAGAGAGACCATAGAAAAAAAAAAAAGACCTGGTGTTTGGCATAGTATTGAATTGGTCCCAAGGGCTGAAGCAATGACTTTAGACTCTTTGGAAGAATTTTGAATTTGGATTGAAGGTGGAACACCCTGCTTTAGTTGGCCTGATGATTTCTACTTCAGAAAAGCTAAGAGCCTAAATGTAAAGGGAAATATTAGATGTAGGTTCTGAGTGTCAGCAATCCCAAACTAAAATTAAACAGGAGACAGGAGACCCATTAGGGAGGTCCAGGGCATACTGTTTCTTTATCCTCCTAATGTGAATATATTAGATGTAGTCACAATTTAATAATATAGGATAAATTATAGGATAGGATAGGATAAAATATTTGGAGACATGACTGGAGAATTAAGATATTTTAAGTGTGGTTGGACCTATCTATATTTTACATGGGAGTTACCAAATTTATTAAGCACCCAGAAAGAAATTAAGATAATTCAAACGTTGGGAAATAGAATAGATGAAAAAAAAAAGTTAAAGGACTTTGGGGAATTTAATTTGGAAAAAAAGCAATTAGCGATAACTTAAGTGTTTTCAAGTCTATGGAATGTTATTTATTAAAGAACTAAGTATTTGTTCTCTATTTCCATAGAGATTGGAAATAGAAATGGGCTTAAATTGCCGCAAGAAAGCTTATATTCACACACCAGAAAGATCTTCTTGATTAAACTCTAGAACTTACGAGGGAGGGAAATTGTGGGTCTTTGCTCCAGGAAATCTTTAAGAATTGAGGAGGTAAAGCCTAGGTAAGCTGATGTGGTGTTGGGTTGAAGCAGAAGGCTTAACTGGAATTTCTTTGGGTCTCATCTAGTACTTAAATGTCATGATTACATAAATAAGAATTTGTCCACAAAGCAGGAAAAGGAGCAGACAACACAATCAGGTAGGGCCCATTTAGCAATGCAGTTGTTATACCTGAGGCAGATTTTGTAAATCTGTCCTTTGAAGCAGAGTTAGAGTGTCATAGCCAGAGACTCGTAAACACCTTGGAAAGTCCAAGATTAGGCATTTTAATTTTTTTAAAGCCTTACTGTTAGGGTCAACTTAAATAGCAAAGGACATAAAAATCACCACTTTCCATTTGTGGGTAAATTTGTGGCTATTGTGTGTGTGTGTGTGTGTGTGTGTGTCTAAAATAATAACGCATCGTATAGTAAATATATTAGATGGCCTTGTATGAAATGAATACAATCTAGTCAATTGCTTTTTTGTAGTTTGCGAATGTGGATCTTAAAAGGTTGAAATTGAAAGCTAATGTCGGTTTTATTTTGAAAATAAAATGTTTGATTTAAAAAAATTAATTTTCCTTAATGTTCAATTGGAAAATTCTTACACAATGGATATGATGAACCATCTATGATGACTAGAGAATTTGGGAACAACCAACACTCCAGTGAATGTACTCTGACGACTGGCGTGTGATTGTGTCTTTGCAACTCAGTATATCGAATCTCAAATAGTGTTTCCTTTCTTCTTTTGGAGGAAGCTGCTTTGATGACAAGGTTCATCAACCCCAGACTCAGAAAAGGCCGCGTCATAAAAGCCACAGCGATGAGAGGAGAGTTGACAAGACTCTCCTCTATTGGCTGAGTGTCTCCTGCTATTGAAGATCAGCTTAGACCTGAGTTCTGGTTTCATCCACGCTCCTCGTAAAGCAAACTATAGATGACTTCCTCCCCACAGGACTCAATGATGGAAGAAAGATTGTTGATCTGCCAACCTTCCCGATGGTTGGCTTTCTTATTGTAAATGACTGATAGATCAGTCTCTATAAGATGACTTAGTGTAAGACAATTCACGAGAGATGGCTCATCCAATGGAGCATTGCCATTAGGGACCTGAACCTATAGGTTTCATATCCTGGGACAGTCATTATGAATGTGAATGCAAACAAGTAGGGGCTTATCTATGTTGGCTTCTCTCTTATCTTCCTCCAGCTACAAAAATACAATTTTAAAATATATTCATTCAAGTAAATTTTCTTCCTCAGCTCATACAGATGAGAGCCGTTTCTCTAGTCAAAAGGGTAGAAGCAAGAAGACTTGGTTAAACTTTGGGGGAAGAGGTGCCAAAAGGATTTTTGGCTGTCTAGCAAACAGGATAATTGTCATACGAGATCAGTGGTGGGATTGATGACTCACAAGTTCAATAACCACATTTATCAGACACTTTGTACGTCAATACTCTTGAAATGTAATAAACCCAGTACTCACTTAGATATAGATGAGTAGTTTCCTGTATTGCTCTCCAGTGCCCTGTGACAGGGGCTTTGGGAGTTATATCATAAAACTGTATGCATATATGTGCATCCCTTCTAGATAGGAATGGATTTCCCGACCCTTGTACAAGGACCTTGGTGAATCTCACTACCTTGCTACCTCTAGTTTTGACCTTATCAGATACCACAAGCTAAACGGGCTTTGGCTGGGGCAGTTTGTGAATGGCAGTCAGCCAAGAAAAACCAGGTGCTGCAGGAAGTGGAATTGGTGATTCAGTCAGGTGCATTCTTCCTTATGATTCAGGCTGACCCACTAACTAATCACTGTGAGTGGGCACTCCGTTCTCAGGGGTGCTTGTGAATAAGATGGGTTGTCAAGGTCTTAATCACGTTTGCTGACTGAAGAGCTTTCACAGAAATTGTGCTATCTAATGCCTTCAGAATTTCAAAATAGGGGAATCAATTCTAGGCTATTAGTAATACCATTTTAGGTATTCCATATGCTCTGCTTCCTATCTTTACTCAATACTGCAATGTGGGATATGTTACTAAGTGCCCAATGCATTTTACTTCAGAGCTAAGTTTGCATTTGTCTTAACAATGTATATGGGCACATTATAATTATGGGTAATAGTAGGATTCATTATGCCATATATATACATGTACAAAACATAACTTGATCAATATCATCTCCCAGTGGTTTGCTTTGTTTTTTTCTTTGTTAAATATTTAAAGTCATATGTATATAAGACAACTTGATGATTTTATTTATTCATCTTCACCCTACAGGCTTTAAAAAGGACTACCAAATAGATATAATAAATTACTAAATAAGAAAACTTTGGCAAGAAGAAAATACGATGAAGAGAGTAAGGCAGGATAGGAGTGAGAAAGCTGTAGATGTTGAAGTATTTGTAGCATGTTGTAGGTAACCTGCAAATCACAATCATAGCAAAACTCTTTTGCCTAACTCACAGGAGAAAGCATAATAATTAAACTCTGCTGTTTGCTATCAGATAGAACTGGATTTGCCTCTCAGGTCTATCATTTACTATTTATGTCTTCTTGGGAACATTAATTTGTGCATGCGTGCGTGTGTGCGTGTGTGTGTGTGTGTGTGTGTGTGTGTGTGTACTGTAAAATGGAGATAAGAATCCACCCCCCCCCCAAAAGTTATTGGTATTAAAGGAGGTAGCCCATATGAAATGATTAACATGAAGTCTAGGACATAGTAAAGGCTTATCAAGTAGTAACTATTTTTATTATGTGAATTTGTATTATTAGACAATTTTGTGGTGCTGGGGATTGAACCCAGGGCTTTGCACATGTTGAGCACATGTTCTAGCACATCCCAGCCCTATTATGAGAATTATTGTTATATTAATTCTCAAAAATTTATTTTTCTTTTTTTAATGATATTCTAATAAATTTATGATCCAATAGGATTTTAAAAACAGTTTTATTGAGCCTCAGTTACCTTTTAAAGACACATGTCCCTTTGACCTATAGAAGAGGCCCGAGTCCAGCAGGCCTTGAAGCATCTGACATCATTTATGTCTATTTTCTTCCTAAGCCTCAGAGCAGGATCCCTCAGGACTTGTTGATCTGCTTTCAGGGCCATCTCCAGGGTCCTGCGAGACCTCAGGCTCCTTTGCTTTCACCACATTCCATTTTTCAAGGGTGCTGTGTGTGTCTTCAAAAGGCTTTGATGGCCAACACAGGAGTGTGGCAATAGTACATGCATGCATTGCTTAAGCAATAAAGTTTCCTGGCTCATTTTCCCTCTGGGTGATCTGTAGATCTAGCTGTCTTGGCTGCCCCTCACTGCCCAGGGCCTGGAGAAAATGTGATCTTCCCAAGGCTGTGTGACAAAGCCCTTGTCTACCCAGCAGGGTTCCTCACTTAATTCCTCAGTCTGTTCTTCTGTGAGGAGCTGCTCCTGATTCACTGCCATAGGCACTACCACCTACTTACTGGAGCAAAACTTTGATCCTACAGTGCCAGCCCCATCTTAATGAAGCTACAGCTGCCCTGGGCAGGCTTACAGCTCACTACAGATTCTGGAAAATAAAAACATGCCAAGGAAGGTGCAACCAGGGAGGTTCAGGGGCTGGTTGTAGGAAAGGAGGTAGGGCACCTTGCTGTTCTTTCTAAAAATATTTTGGGACATTAAGGGGAAAAAAATTAAAGTCTAATTCTAAGCATGATTTATTTCTGGGAAGCATCTACTATCAGGAAATTATCCTTCAAAATCATCATTTTAGGCACTCTTTTTTTTTTCTTTTTCTTCCATCACTTCTTAAAGTATAGGAATTAAAGTTTACATATAATTCAGGTCAATACAAAGCTAGTAGGACTTTCCTTATTTGGAGTAGCGACTCAGTTTCCATTCTAGAAATGAGGTTGTCAAGTGGCCCCCTGTCAAATCTCCCCAGCATCTTTTGTGAACCTTCACTCCCCATAGATATTCGATCAGGTAGAGTAGTGGAATGGCTTAAATCCCATTGCTGAACAGGGTGTATTTGTCCTAGTAAATTCTTTACCTGAGTAAACTCAGATCTTATGTTTCAAACTTTTCTAAGGTCTCTGAACTGGTCTTCTCAGCTGGCTATGATTTCTTTGAGTGGGCTTTGGAGTCAGGTTGTGTTCAGATCTTGGCACAATACTGCCTAGATGTATAACTTGAAGCAGATCATCTCAATTTTTAATCCCAAATTTTCTCATCTGTATACTGAGTGTTAATAATAAGGCTGTGAAGATTAATATATGTCAATTGCTTAGTGCAATTCTTTGCATATAAAACTCATATTAGCGACTATTATTATAGCCATCATTATTTCAGTGTTAGCTTTGAAAAAGTGTTTAATTCCAAGGATATGAGTGTCTCATTTATGAAAAAAAAATCCAAAGGACATGTGAACTTATAAAGAGAAGTTTAAATTCCCCCAAAAAATAGAGTGCTGCAAATTAAACACTGATAGATCATTTTAACCTATATAATTAGAAAAAGCTATTGAAAATTATAATCTTCTGTGTTGGAAAAAATACAGTCAAACAGATGGGTACTCTCAGAATCTAAAAGTGAATGGATCTTTTGGGAGTGCAACTCAATATGTTTCAAGAGTTTTAAAAGATTTCACACTATTTGACCCTAAAATAGGATGTGTCCCTTAAGGAAATAATCATTGAAGCTGTCAAAGATTTTTATTGAGGCATTATATAATAATAATAAATGTGAAACTAATGCATGAAAGTAGATGAATATTAAAATATACCAAGGGAATATTATAAAGTTTTTAAATAGTGTTCTCAAAGTACATTTAAAATTAGGGGAAAATCATTCTATGATATTAAAAAACTGAGTATATCATCCACTTTGTTAACATGCATGCACACACATGATTTATATGTATGATATACACCTATCAGTGATGTTTTCTAGTCATCTCCAGGTAGATGGCCAACAGTCACCTCCATTTTGACCTGTCTGAATCTGAATGTTTTTATTCCCAGCCGCCAATCTCTAACTCTTCCTCCTGTAGTCTTCCTTGTCTTAATAAAGGGAAATGCTATTCTTCCATTTGTTCAGGTCAAATAAATATCTGGGGGTCTTTCTTGGCTTCTCTCTTTTTTCTATATCCACAATCAATCCAATGGTGAATCCATTCCGTTCTCCTGTTGCACCATCTAGCACCTGTCCACTTCCCACCATCTCTAACTGCTGCTTCTGGTTCAGCCTCCATCATTCTTGACGGCAGTGATCTCTTAACTGGGGTCCTTGCTTCAGCTCTCCCACCTGCCCCACAATCTTCTTAGTACAATGACCAGAGTCAGAGGGAGCCTTTAAAATCTGTCAGGCCACAACACTCCTCTAATCAAAAGCCTCCAGAATCAAATAGAGATCTGTGTATAGGCTGCAAAGATTGGCAAAGGTCTCCCTGATGGGCATTTCTGCTCTCTCTGAACTCTACTCAAGCTTTTGGGTTCAGCCCTACCTAGCCCCTGTGTTCCTAATTCCCAGCCAGCACCCTCCCTTTCCTCTGGACCAACTCTTCCCTCCACCTGGAATGATCACTGTGCTGGTAACTTTCACATCTGAAGGGCTTTGTGAGTGCCATCTCCCCATGGCATACCTCCATGAAGACACACCCCAGTCTTACTCCAATTCCATTTCCCTTGCACGGCCATGTCTTTTTAAATAGCACTTATGCCCAGGAGACTTATTTATATTGTTCTTATTCACACTCTCTCCCTAGTAGAATGCAAGCTTCCTGAGAACTGGAACTTTTCTTTTTTGTTCACTGTTGGATCTCCATGACTTAGAACAGTGCCTGGCTTATTCATTGGATAAGTTCCTGGTATTAAAGGGTCAACTGAATTGGTCCAATTTTGGTATTTCGGTTTGGATAGCACCAATGAAGTTACAAATCAACCTGATAAAGAACAAAGTTCTTTGCTTTTCCCTAATTCTCATTTCTCTTCTCATAATATTATTGAAAATGTGGGGTTTTCCCCAGTTTCTAAATCTGCATCAGTATTAGGCTGATGGGTTAGCTACTCTCCTAGCCTTTTGTCTTCTACTGCTGGTACCACCACCAGCACCACCACAACTGCTACTACTGCTTCAATTATTTTACTGTGGGTGAGCTTCACATTTCTATCTTCCTCTCTGTTTCTTCCAATTCAGCAAATCTTATTCTGAGGACATTTTATTTTCACATTAGAAGAAAACAAACATCTCTCAGTCAGCCTAGGTCCTGGGAACCTGGCCAAGTCATCTTACATATACCATAAGTTTTCATCCTCAGAATAACGCTCTCTGCAGGAATTATTAATCAATATGACAATGAAGAAACTGAGGCTGAGTGTCTCCGAAACTCGATAGAAAGTGCTTCAGCTAGTAAGTAAGTGGCTGAGAGCCGACCTGACTCCAAAGCCCACACTCTTGGTACTTCTCATGGCTCTACAGTTTTCTTCCAGTTCTGCAACTTGTTTGTTTACCTCTACATTTAGACACTCCCTCTTTTCAGAAAGGATTTGGAGGAGATGACACTGTTGTTGTTACTAAGCTGTCTTCTGCCTCCATCCTCCTGAAGCCTAGAGGTGGGGGAGGATGGCGTGGGCTGGAGTAGACTATGGGAGAATAGGAGAAGCTCATCCTGTTGCAACTCCTCTTCTCAGTGTCAACTACCAAGAGGGTGAGTTTGCAACAGAATTGAGCATGGCCCAGCTCAGGGCAGAGTTGGAGATATTCACTATAGGATAATCCCTGGCTTAGGCTGATGAGTATAGTTTGGTAACTTTCTATAGCAATCTTCGAAACTTTTGTTAGTCCTTTGGTGGGTTTTTTTTTTTTTTGCCAATTAAAATTTTTTTTGAAAAAATGTTAAGTATGCCCTTATTCAATCTACTTTGTGGGTGAAAATTTATTAATTTTAAGAAGGGATGAGGAGGGTAACTAACATGTAGAGTGGCACTTTAACTGTATTTAAAAAAATCTTCACAAACCTCTGAAGATAGATCTCATTATCTTTTTTTTCCTTAGTAGATACAGAAATTTAGGTAGAGGAAAATAAATTATTTATATGCTAGGGTTCATACATAATTCTTTTTTTTCCTTTTTTTTTAGTTGTAGATGGACACACAATATCTATTAATTTATAATTAATTGTGCTGAGGATTGAACCAGTGCCTTACACATGCTAGGCAGGTGCTCTGCCACTGATAATTCTGTTGGACTTTATAGCCTGTCACACATAATTCTATTGGACTTTAAAGTCATTTTCTTTCTGTGACTCTAAGTCCTCACTTCTACATCTGCATATATTTCGCTATGTGGACCATGGTTCGGACACCCATGATCTTTAGAAATAAGAAGCGTACATAGTATAGTTTTAGAATTTGAGGCTACTGAGGAAAATGACAATATTTCAACCCATAAGAGAAATACAGGTCAATATATGGGCTTCCCAGAAGGCTTTGGACACTGGTATTCTATCCATGGGTCTCTTTCTGAACTTCCTCTGTGATTTGGTATGTCTCTCCATAGTTATGGAGGCATATCAAGAGGTTGGTGTTCCTTACTGAAATTAACATCACCAACCCACGTCCATGTATAAACATGAGAAAGTTCAAATATTGACTTGTCTGAGGTAACACAGTGGTTCACGAAAAGGCTTTCTCTGCTTCATTTCTGGTTTCGACTCATCCAGTTCCATTGTTAGTCATACTGAGGTTAAGGATATCTCCCATATCTAGGATGCAGTCTTCTACAAGTCCTTGTACCTGGGAAGAGTCAAGTTTGTCTCTGATGGGACTTCAGGGGCTGTAGAAAGAAGTGAACTTGTTCCACCACTGTCGGGAACCTGTGAGTCATCTCTGCGCTCATGCTTTCTGACTCTGAATGAAGAGGGCAATGTTCACATAGAAACCGTATAATTTGTCACGTTGAGAACAGACTGATCTTGTTCTAACGCTCTCGCAGGGCTCCAGATATCCTTATATGAGGAGACATTTTCAGAAATTAATAAAATGAGGTTCAGCCTTAAGGAATGTGACTAATACATCTGAAATGACTGACTCAAAACACTAGAAGGGGGACAGACACTTGCAGCTTTAGCATGGAGCAGTTCTGAGTTGTTTTCTAATAAGAATAATTTAAAATAAAACATAGTAGCATTGTGTTCACATTTGAAATGTGGGGAAATTTCTTTACTTCATAGATTTAAAAGAAAATCGACCATGGGACAGAAATAGATCAATATTTAGTCCCTAAAGGGGTAATATCTTAGTATTTTTTTCACATTAATTAAGGGCAAATACTTGATGTAATTGTTTGTATGTTGACCTTAACGTGTGATTTTAATCCATGATAATTTTCCCAGGTCATTTTCTAATGTCCACCTTTCCCTGAGCGCTTAGCGCCACTCCCAGTCTTATGTGTGTGTGACGAGGTCTGCAGGCCTGTGGGGACAAGTGTATGCACAAGTACATGCACAGGTCAGCTCTTCAGGGAGGTCAGTCATTCTGAAAGCTGGAAATGGGTGATGATCCACGTTTGATGACCTCTGCTAAATTGCAAAGTGAGTTTTGTCACTCAGAAGCAGAGTTTTGGAGATGGAAGAGATATGTAACTGTCTAGTCAAATCCCTCATTAAACAAAGGAGTGAGCCCAGCGTTTTCTTACAAAACAAATGTATTCTTTCATAGTTACACACTAAAGAGATTGTCTACCCCACCATGGCGTGGGTTCCCCAGTCTTCTCAGAACTTGTTGCCCAGCTCATAGCTCCTAATTAAATATTTGCTAAGTGACTGAATAGATGAATGGATGAATGGATGAGGAAATGATAGAATGAGTCTCAGAGAGATTGTGCAAGCCCACACCAGGAAAAAGAATCCCAGGTGTTTCTTCCTTTTCTTTGTATATTCTAGTCCCTCTTTTCAGATGAGTTAATCAAGTCCTCTTCCTCTTTCAGTCCTTAAGCCCTATTCCTGGAAGCGCAACCTCTTCTTAGCTGGACTAGGCCCCTTCCACCCCCCCATATTCACCTCTTCCCCAAAGCTTTACTGAGTAACTGGAAAAATGGTGATTTCTTCCTCAGCTCCACTTTGTCTGAACATGTAGCAACGCATGAGTCATTGTTCACTCCAAAGACACAAAGAGTGTTCCATGGCTTGTATTTGCTATAAATATTTACTGCCCTGATCTTTTATTTATTTAATATTAACACAATTGCCTTAGACCTTTGGTATACATACTAGTATTACTCTTTGTCTAAGCTCTCAAACTACTTTATGTTCTAAATTTGGTAAATATGGATCCATTCCAATTAAGGTTACTGACAAAGTTGAAAACACTGTTTCTTTATTTTTTTTTTTCTGGAATACTAAATATTGTTCTAGACAATGGCCATCCATCTGTCAATCTATTTATCTTCTTATCCTCAAATATTTCTGATGGTTTTATGGGGTAGATGATTTTTCTTTCCAGATGATGAAACTGATTTACTTCAAGAAATGGAGTAACTTTTAGAAAGTACCAGAGCCATAATTCCAATTGAGATTTTAAGACTTTAAGACTAAAGTTATTTGCATCTTGTGATATATCCCCCTCTTCTCCCACATAGTAAATAGAGGCCGTGAAAGGCACCAGGAGAGTAAGCTCTCCAATACCACACAGGAAATGAGGTCAGATTGATGAACAAAAAAGAATAAAGAACTTGAAAGACACACTCTAGTATATTAGCAGTGACTGTCTCTGAAGTTATGGGGTGATTAAGTTTTCCTTTTAAACATTCTACTTTCTCAGTTTTCAATAATGAACGTCTATTTTATTATGGTCAAGAAAATAACTAAATGAAAAATTGCAAGGCATTATGGTATACAGAGATAAATAAGACATGGTTCTTGCTCTCAAGGAACATTTAACTGACTAGGATCATGTTAGATCCACTAAATAGTATATGATAAGTATCAGCAGAGAAAAATCTGTGCTAATCATAGGGGTATAGGGGGAGGGATCACTAGTTATATTTAGAATGATGAAGAAAGATTCTTGGAAGAGGTAGCATTTTGTTCAAATTCTAAGGGGTAGGTAGATTGTAAAAGGCAAACAGGGAGCACAAAATGCCTTCAAAGTCTTCATGAGGATTTTTTATTGGGAGTTTTCATTTTGTTTAAAATTTTAAAATTATTTTCATTTTGGTTTCATCACTTTATAAGAACAGGAATAAATTAGATCTGTTTTAATGCTTACACAAATAAAAGAATAAAAAGAAAAGAAATCTAAGTCAACCAAAAGAAAAAAGACACCAGGACCATCAGGAACTGACTTCTGAGCTAGGCATGGTGGTGCACGCTTGTAATCCCAGCAGCTCAGGCTGAAGCAGGAGGCTTGTGAGTGCAAAGCCAGCCTCAGCAACTTAGTGAGGCCCTGAGCAACTTAGAGAAACCCTGTCTCAAAAAACATAAAAAGGCTGGGGATGTGGCTCAGTGGTACAGTGCCCCTGGGTGAAATTCCCAGCACCAAAAAGCAAACAAACAAAAACCAAAACTGACTTCTGCATGGCCGCTAACTGTGCCAATAAGAAGGCAAGCAGTTTCCACCCTGTTGCCCTGTCAGGACTTTAGGCCTTAGTCATAGAGAACAAGTGAGAAAATGGTGGTGAAAGAAGTTCTCTTGCTGTGTCTCTCACCAATTTACAGTGTCACCAAATGGGGAGTGAAGAGATGACCTTCTCATACTTCTCAGAATGGAGGATTATCACTCTCCCCTCACAGCCACAGGGGCACTTCATTTTTTCTTAATATAGTTCAGAATCTTAGGTTGAGGTGAACAGTTCAGGACAATGGGTCTGTTACAGTCTATAACCATCTACCTATCCTTTAACATTGCTGCTGTAATATATTCTCATACCTCTCCCTTTTCTTAGTAATAATTTCCTTTATTTCATTTAGAATACTGCTTCCTTTATTTTGAATTTTAGGAGACATTTTCTGAGTGCCTATTGTGTAAGAAATAAATGCTGGGAGACTATAAATTGGCAGATTGACACCTCTATTCCCTTTCTAGTGGAGGAGAAGAACACTAACTCTTGCAAGTTAAACTCTGATCAATGCTATACTTTTTTTTTTCTTTCACTTCGTCAACAAACATTTATTAAGCTCTACAATGAGGAAGACATAAAATATTAGAATGAAGACAGATGGATAATTAATTTAAAGGACATGCACATAAGGGGGTTTAGAAGACATAGAAATTACAATTTCTCTCTTCAGGAGAAGAGACCCTGATCGTTTCCTGAAGGGTTTGGTGTCTGCACTGGCTCCTAAAACCCAGGACAGCTTCCTAAGTAGAAGAGTCCACTCAAAATGTCAAGCGAGGGGAGCAGGTGACAAGAAAGGAAAGGCAAACTGGACATTGCAAATGGAGGAAATTGGAAGAAAAATGTGGGGAATGAGGCTAGAAAGGGCTAAGCTCCTTCCAGAACAGAGACCAAGGTCTGCTTTGTGAGCACTCAGTCTGCGCCTGGGATGACGGTCACACCTCACAACCCACAGAGCAGATCAAAATGCCAGAAAAATATGCACGGAGGACTTGGTGGTATAGTGCTGGCAGTGGTGATGATGATGGTGATGGTGGTGATGGTCATTGTGACAGAGGTGGTGACAGAGGAGAAAGAGGCCTCTCAGCAGGAAAGGCAGATTACTGGGAAGGGAACTGAAAACCCACATTTTTCTCGTGTCACATAATTGGTGGAAATGTATCCTGACTCTACTGGAGTCATGCAGCATCCAAGATGGAATGAAGCACTGGGGAGATCATGGAATTGATAATTCGATAGATTTAACGGTTAACTCAACTAATTAAAGGAGCCAATGAATTTAATGAGGGTGATTAGGCCTCTTTCAAACAAAAGAAGACCCAATTAAAGACAAGTAAAACTGGTAATAAGGAAATAACCATGCTATATAATTAACCTGTAGAATACAGTGTCATAAGGTAGGATTAATGGACAGTATTAAGTAGAAATGTAGCATTTAGCATTTATATGAATAAGCAATGTTATTAGTTTCTAATACCCCCAGAGATAAGTATCATTATCATTTGTTAATTTCATTTAAGATGCTGAAATACATGTTCTATTGCTTGCCTGAATGAAGCTCAGTGAACATGTGAGTCTTATATTTTATAACCTTGAGTTAATTGGGAGTCACATGAATTCTGTATATATATATTTCTCTATCCATCAAATTAATCTTCCTGGCAGTACACATCTTCAAAAAAATGCAAAATTCTCTCCTGACTTATTACATTAATTCTTCTTTCTAATGGTGGCATCTTAGATTTGAGCATCTTTTTTTTTTCCTATACCTTCTCATAGTTATTCATTACTTGACAAACATTGTTTTTGCAATTTACCATGTTATCACTTTTTAAAAATGTAACATACTAGCAAGTAGTTTCCAAAGGTGCAGAGGAAAATGGCTTTGGAATATAATGGGTTGAGGTTCAGATACTGGTTCTGGTATGTAACAGCTAGAGACCTTAGACAAGTTGTTTAACAAGCCTAAGCCTCAGCCCTCATTTGTAAAAATGGATGGAAGGATGAAAGTATTCCTCTAGCAGGGTTCTTTCTTTCTTTCTTTCTTTTAAAAATTTTGTTCTAATTAGTTATACATCACAGTAGAATGCATTTTGATACATTGGATACAAATGAAGCCAACTTCTCCTTCCTCTGGCTGAACATGGTGCAGAGTCACACTGGTAGTGTAATCATACATGTATACAGGGTAATAATCTCCATCTCATTCCACCATCCTTCCCATTCCCACACTCCCTCCCCTCCCCCTCATTCCCCTCTGCACAATCCAAAGTTCCTTCATTCTACCCTACCACCCCACCCCAACCCCACCACACACACACACACCATGGGTCAGCATCTGCCTATCAGAGAAAACATTCCGCCTTTGTTTTTTTGGGCTTGGCTTATTTTGCTTAGCATGATGTTCTCCAGCTCCATCCATTTACCTGCAAATGCCATAACTGTATTCTACTTTAAGGCTGAATAATATTCCATTGTGTATATGTACCCCATTTTCTCTATCCATTTCATCTGTTGAAGGGCATCTAGTTTGGCCCATAGTTTAGCTATTGTGAATTGAGCTGCTATAAATATTGATGTGCCTAGTAGGGTTCTTTTGAGGATGTGAGAATGTCTGGTGCCTGGAACTGGCAGGCACTCATCCGTTGCAAATGCACTGGGGTACATTCATTTTGCCCAGTGTATCCCAGGAGAGAACTCAGAGCCCAGTGTCTTTTAGCTCTTTTTGATTTTACTATCCTTCCTGGGTTTTATCTGTTTCATTCTGGAGACATTTTCTTTCTTGAGACTGGACATACAAAAGGCCCATCAGGATTTGCTGTGCTGCTTGGCTGAGCAAAGTCTGATTTATAAAATTTTTCCTTAGGAACATCCTAAGATCTAAATTAGGAGAAAGCTTCATTGTGGCTGAAGCCTCATGCCGTGTTCTTCAACCCTGTCTTTCAAAGAAGTGGTATTTTCATATTTATCTGACTTTTTTCTTAATTTCTCAAAGGCTACTCTGTGGGCACAAAAGGTGAGTTTATCCCTTCAGTGAGACTCCTACACTGTGGAATATATTTTAGCAGAGCTTAAGGCATTGATATCATGGTGGAAGATATAAAATATGAAAAAAATACCTGTATAGTTTGACTAGGAAATTGTTAAGTAAGAATTAGGAAAATGGATGGAATGAATGTCTTTTCTAAATTTGTTGAGTTCATTGGGGTTTGAGGTACGGCTTATAACTCTGTTTTTTTTTCTTTTAATAACTTTGGAAAACCTGGACACATTCCTATCCCTATTAATGTCACAAGTCACATTTTTAGTAAGAATTTTAGAGTGTTTAGATGCTGCTTACAGAGTGACAATTTTTGCAAGGCATAGTGACGAACTCTATAAGAAAAAGAAAATGCATGATAAAAGACATGCCTTCTTATCAACACGTTAAAGCAATTTATCTATTAAAAACCTAGGCTATTTATAAAATATATTGAAGTTAATGTTTCAAAAGAGTTATCTGGATAAAGAGGCCAAACAAACAATATTATTATGTGCTCACTGTGCTAGGCATTGTTCTATATGGTGAGTGAATTAGCTCATTTAATCCTCATAATTATCCTGAAAATTAAGTATCAGAGCTATTAGTGCTTGACAGATGAGCAGAATAAGGCCAAGGAGGGTTTAAGTAAGGCGCCATCTTCACATGCCTGCTAAGTGGCTGAATCAGGAACCCAGGCAGTTGGCTGCAGAAGAGTAGTTCTGAAAGATCTGGTAGCCTTTGTTTTCCCAGAGATGAGTCTCTAGTCATACAACACCCCTCAAAAATAACATGAGCGAGTTACTTCTTAAGATTTGAGATTTCTCCAAGTAATTTTGTAATTCTACTTCTGGGTTATACTCACCTAAAAAGACTTGTCCATAAAAACTGAATTTAGAGTTAAGCATGCCATTATAATGAAAAACTCAGATGTAAAAGCACTGCAAAGGCACATATAGTTGTATATCCCCCAAATAAATGTATACGTGTATATTTACATATTGTATGTACACATTTAATACACAGATACATACATGTGCACACACATTCATACTTTCCACCCTGGAAAATTACAAAAGAATAAAATAATTACACAGTGTCTTTTTATTGCAGATGTAATAGATTACCATAAATTTGGTGACCTCAACCAACACAAATTTATCTTGCAGTTCTGGAGGTTGGAAGTTTGAAGTAGCTTTCACTGGGCTAAAATCAAAGTGTAGTCAGGGCTGGATTTCCTTCTTAAGGCCTGAAGGGAGACTCCAATTTCCAGCCCTTCTAGCTTCTTCATTCTTTGTTTGGCTCATGGTCCACCTCCATCTTTCAAACCAGCAATTGATGGCTGAGTCTCACAGTACCTTCTCCTGAAATCTGACTCCTTTCTGTTAGTGAAGGACACTTGTGATTCCTTGGGACCCACTCAGATAATCCAGGGTAATCTCCTCATTTTAAGGTCAGTCAACTGGTAACTTTAACTCCCCCTCCAACTAGCCATGTCATAGGACATCTTCACAGGTTCTGGGGATTCGGTCACGAACGTCTTTCAGTGGCCATTATTCTGCCACCACAAACAGGAGCTTTTCCTCCCTCTAAAATGTACTCAGTTTTGGACTAGCTATGATGATCTTTAATTTTGCACACTGAAAGTATCAATTGGACAGTTTAGGCCAGAACCTGAACAGTAACTCACCCAATGCAAACTCAAGAGGCAAACAGGGAGCAGGTTTCCTGGTAGCAGTTTACCAACTCCTTTGAGCTTTGATAAAAACAGATACGTTTCTGCCATCTTAAGTTAAATGCAGAAAGCATCCTTTCAAATCATTTGGTCCTAAAAATCTCAATATAAATGTTTCGGTTGATTACAAACAAATATATGTTTATGCAACCTTGTGCGACTGCACACAGTCTTGCTTTATTTCATGCAGTCAGTGTCATTTTTCTCAGTACTGAAGAGAATCTTAGCAGTAATACTCTAGCCAATTAAAATGACCACACACACATACACACACACACACACACACACACACACACACACACACACACACCCCTCTATTGTCAATGATCTAGATGCCAGAGTCAAAATGGAAGATTTGGTTGTAAAGATACTAACACACTAATCTTCATAGAAAATTGCTTCAAAGAGATACATCAAAAGTTAAAATAAGATGCATTTTGGGGGAAAATTAATATGTAATCTTCTGAAAGTCGGCCTCTTTCCTTGGCCCTTCTAATAGGCTCATGGTTTCATTTCCTTTGTTTTGTTCAAGTCAGTAATGCAAATGTTAAGCTCCCTCTATTAGTGCCGTTTAAAAGTAAGTTGATACTTTGGAGCTTTTAAATGGACCTAAATGGTTTTCAGGCATTTTCATTTCTGTTTTCCACTAGCCAGGGAGACCCTAAGGGTGGGGAGCCATGCCTTTTTTGTAACCCTGTACAACTTCTATATAGTCCATTATGGGCTTAGTAGGATTTTTGTTGTTAACTAGGGAATCCAGTAGTTGGACAGCAGTTATCTATAGAAATGAATGGAAAATAAACATTGTTTACATGGGAAAATGGTGCAAATTCTATACTATTTAGAGTTCAGTAAAGTGCACTTTTGAGGCCTAGTTTTGACTTGAAACTTAGTGTAGAAAAGTGGGAGTCCTATCGGATATCATTTTACACAGCCACTTTATTGAAAATGAATAAAAATGTCTCCTTGACTCCAAAGCTTGAAGAATCAATTAAAACAAATTAGAGTTGAGCTTGAAACTAGTCCTTCCCCACCAACCACTCTCCAAGTTTCCAATTGTTTGGGATGCCTGACTTAGAGACAGCCAATAAAATATTATGATTTTCTAAGCTGTAAATTAATGGGCAACTCAGAAAACACTTGTGGGTCATCTTCCATCTCTAAACCTGGTAGAGCAAATTGAAACGATGACTCATTTCTGGAGGATCCAGCATGTTAAATCAATGAGCATGTTTTCTTGAATCTCATCTCCTAATGAGCTGAAACAGATAGAACATTTCTCATGCATCCAGATGGGATTATTTTGGAAAGTAAACTAATGCACATGCCCACACAAAATTCCTCTGCTATCTCTAGCCAGATTGTTAGCTGCTCACCAAGAGCATTTACCAGCAACATTATTGGCTCCATAGGAATTCTTCCAAAAGACACATTTTTCTATTTTGCTTTGTTCCATTTAATAATGCCGTGTACAATATTTTCTAGATACTGTGAGTTTGTGTGTATCTGTAGCTGTGGTGGGGGGGGGGGGTTTAAGTGCAGCCAGCAATTATACTCCAAGATTATATACTAAGGGATTAATTAATAATGACCATGTATCAGATTTTATAAGAAATTTCATTGCGATGCAATTTACTTACAAACCAAAAAACCCTAAACAAACCTAAATGTCCAAAATAGGAAATTGGTTTGTGTTTGCCAGATTATCCAGAAAAACAAAAACCAAGATTAGTAATGAAAGAAATATCTTGGAATAAATATAAGTGAGAGAAAATGGGAAGGGAGAACCATCAGACCACAATGCAGGTCTCACCTTGATAAATGAGGGAGGGAAGGAATGGAGTTGGGGGGGAGAAGTCTTAGACAGGAGCAATTTTGGCAAGATTGATAGAGTCCTCTAGCCAAAGCTGTCTCTCAAAGGAATCCTCTGTCTCTCAGGAATGCCCCTGGGAAGTGTGGCCTTCGCTCCAACTCGGGGCTGGACCCAGAGAGCAGCAGTTGAAGCCATCAGTCAAATGTGCTCCGTGTAGTAGGGGACTGAGAGGCGCATTTTCATAGACACACGTAATAAGTAAGTTACAGCACAACCTTGAACAGAGATTGTACCACTAAAGGGAAGCAGATGAATAATTGTTGACAAGGAAACATGGTTATATTTACGTTTGCTTATAATTAAAAGATCAATCTATTTAAAAAAATCTAACTTTGTTCTCTTTATTATATATATATATAAAGTTACCACAGATCAATCTTTTGCAATTTGAGAAAAGACGAAGATTGAGAAAACAAATTACTATTAGGAAGACAGTTCAGTTACTTCATATTCACCATTATTTTTGCTTTTCTATACTGTAATGTTTACATTATAAAAAAAAACTTAGAAACATATGAAATCCTGTTTGATCATAGATTGGTCACCCATGAATGTGGAAACTGTTCTAATTAAAATAGAAAGTTCTAAATGGAGCTACTTTTTGGGGTTGCTGGGGATTGAACCCAGGGATGCTTTACCACTGAGCCACTTCCCCAGCCCTTTTTGTTTGTTATTTTCAGACAGATCTCCCTTGGGTGCTGAGGATTCTGCTAAGTTGCTGAGGCTGGTCTAGAACTTCCAATTCTCCTGCCTTGGCTTCCAAGTTGCTGGGATTACAAGTGTGCACCACCATACCCAGCTGCTCCTTGAAAATCTGTAAAAAATAAAATATATTTTTATTTTCTGTAAAATAGATGATAAATTTATTTGTGGTGAATAAATGCTGAGAAGAAAACACCTTGTCAATCATTTAGAACTGCAGAGGGAAGGCAAGGAGGCCAACAGGGTGTAATGGGTAATGCCGGTTTATGTAATGATAAGCCTGGAACCTTATCCTTCCAACCGAGGCATGTATGCATAGGAGATCTGCACCCACCCACCCCCCACGCCCGAGAAACAGGAGAATAGGTGGAAGATGGAGAGCAGGAAACCCTTCCTACTGAGGTGGGATTTTAATATGCCAGCTCTGTCCCATGTTCCTGCAATCCATTTATGAAGTACATTATTCAGTGATAATTAATGATTGCTATGATGATGACATTTGTATATGCAGAAATTTGTAATTAACTGCCTAAGATGATGATGATGATGATGATGATGATGATGATGATGATGATTTTGAGGCAGTTTCTTACTTTGTTGCCCAGGCTGGTATTGAATTCCTGAACTCAAGAGATCATCCTACCTGAGCTTTCTGAGTCCTGAGGATATGGGCATGTGCCACCATGCCTGGCGTTACTTCAGATTGAGAGATAATTTTAGAGCTAGAAGCTCCTTAGATTATTTGTTACTGTAGTGTTCTATAAAAAGAGTCCCATGGTCAAAGAAATTCAGATATAGCTTCCTATTGTAACTCCCCACATACAATGATCATTAGTATATTAAAATATTTGAGAAATCCTGTTTTAACTCTCCATTTAGCTTTGTTTGGGTCAGCATTTCTGAAACATAAAAAAAGCATAAACAGTTTTCTTCACATAATACCTATTGACCTAGTATGTTTGTAAAATGCACTGTGGGAAACCAGAATCTTATTCTGTCTTTTCACTTCATCTAAGAACTCCAAGGGCTTAAATGACCTGTCCAAGCCCACACCGATGGACACTGGAAGGCTAGGTAGGCTCCAAGAGCCAGGGTGCCCAGCTCAGTTTTGGTCCTTAGTATACCTACATCTTGCTGTCTTTCCCATTGAAGCTGATATGGCCACTTTATGCTATTCTATAGATAAAGGTAGTTAAATTTAGTAGACCTTTGGAAACTTGAATAAACCACTCAAAATAGCTCCTTTGGAAAGTCTCCAAATTATTTTGAAGTGCACCAAAATTCAAGTGGAAAATAGGATCTGTTATCTTTTTCCTTCCTCCTCAGCTCCCGTTTTTAGAGATGTGTTTTAGAGTATTGGGCTAAAGACCAAGCTTCCTTGAGGAATTGCTTGAGTAGCCATATATTAATCGCTTCTGAAACAATTTGGAGTTATATTTCCTTTATTAGACTCCATAGTGGGATGCTGGGAGAGTTGTATAGCTTTTCGTTTGAGGCTTTTAGAATTATTATGGAGGCGTCCGCTTGGCCAAGTGGAAAGTAGTTAAAAAGCAAGCATCTAAATGTGTGCTTTGGGGTGATTGCAGATTCTTCATCTCCTCAGGGGAACTGAGCAGCTGTACCCCCAGGTTGCCCCTTCTCCTGCCTTGAAGGGTGAACTAATTTCCCAGAAGATTAGAAAGAGATTGATGTAAGGGTGTGCAGGCTGGGGGTCAAACCATAGGCTCACTGGCTCTTCCAGTTGTTGATGTTTTTGTTCAAGTTTCCAGTGATCTTGATGCCTCATGTTGAGTAAGAGATTTAAGAATGTAGCCAGGTCGCTGGACCGAAACCAACTATACAAATTCTGAAGCTCTGCTGGGCTCGAACCAAGAAACACAGGTGGTCTTACGGAGTCACTTCAATCTTAGCCTGGCCTTAGAATAGCAGCAAATACCTGGGTGTGTTTATTATTCTCCAACAAATATTTTTCCATTTATTTTATTTTTTAAAACAACCAAAGACAAAGCTTATTCAGCTGTAAAAATGATTTTATGTCTTGATTCCATTGACTTTTCTTTTGTATTTTTCTCAGTTCAAGGGACAAGGGAAAGTGCTGGGGGAAAAGCAGTAATTATGACAAGTGCATCCATTACAGAGTCCTTCAGTGGAACCTGACATTTTTTTTTTTTTCGTGGTAGGGAATCTCCTGACTTCATTATTTCTGGACTTTTCTACAAAGACCCTCGGAGTGTTTGTTTCCACAGAGATCTCGACAAACACTAGAGCCCTGTCCACCGGAGTGAATTCCCTTAGTGAAACCGCTGTCCTTAGCCAAGAATCAAAGGTCATCCCAGTGGAGCGCCGTCTTCGTGCTCAGCCACTACGGAGTGTCTGGAACAGAGTGAGAACAAAAATTATCCCAGTTCGGTGCCCCCTGACTCTTTCGGGAAGAATCCCAACAAAACTGCCACTGGGAATTCGGAAAGCACATTTGGAGACTGGGAGAGGGCCAGGCTAAACAAAAGAGAATGGCAATTTAGAGTCAATAAGATAAAGGAAATAAATGACTCAAAGAAGAGTTCGAAGCCAATATTTACACCCATATTGCTGTATTTACAGCTTAAACACTATGCCCTGAGCATGCAGGAAGTAGGTTTTTATGAGTCTCTTAATGAATGTTAAGTCAATAATATCACAAACAATGGGCCCCAGTGAACTTTCTTAAGAAGGCCATATGGCGAGTTACTCAAGTGGACTCCGTCAAACTCAGTCTTACAGCTTTAGGAAAAGCAGTTTTCAAAGTATAGTAGTTTCTAATACCACCCAAAGCCTTTTAAATGTGCGTATTATTAGAACGGAACCGTGACATTGAACTTGAAGACGGCTATGCTCCCCGACTAGAATTCTCTATGTGGCAGATTTTATCACACACAGAAGCAGTGGTCAGAGAACAAGTGCCACCCATCACCATCATCATGACAGAAGACTTATCCATGCAGACAAAGTTAATGAAAGGGCTAATTAACAAGCTGATATATGCAATGAAGTCCATGATAGCCAGGCATATGAGTAGTAAAATGGCTTTTGCCAATGGGTTCATCCCACAGTTAGTAAATGCCTTTTTAAAGCCAGTTTTTTCTTTTTCCCCTTTTCTAAAGAAGAGAGCAGGAGGTGGAGGCTGGGGAATCTTACAGACATCTGACCAGAAGAGTCCTATTGGCAGGTCCAGACGAATGATCAATAAAGCAGAAACACTATGATATGCAAAACACAAACCCTGCAAAAATACCACGGAGCTCTTTGATCTTCATGAGATGCTCAGATGTGCTTTTGAAAGTTCTATTTATTTTTCGGGTGCCCCATTGTTCAGTGTCCTCTGGTTGCATTTACAAGTGTAATAGAAAAGGACAGTCCTGTCATTCTTTCTTAAGATGTCAAAGACCACATTAAACAAACCTCATTCAGAAACACACCCTTCTGTTGCACATCATGCCAGGTAACCAGCACAGCAGACTGAACCTCATAATTTGAGAGCCTTCACTCTTGGAGATCATGACTTGGTTTAAAAAAATATGTAGTATTCTCATTGAAGGATCATACACAAATTAGTAGGCAACTGTTTCATCTACTGACGCTCAAACAAAGCATCAATCCAAGTCTCCACCTGTAAATCAAAACTTGTTATCATACAATTTAGATTGAAAGAATGGGTAAAAAGAAAAAAAATTTATATAACAATGATATATATATATATATATATATAAAAAATATCATTATATATATATATATGAAGGCCAAAGATGAATAAATTCACTTCTTTAAACTTCAGTTCACTCATTAACGAAACTGATGTAGTATCTGCCTCACAGGGTTTTAGCAATGACAAGTACTTGTATATAGTTATCCCTCTATATTCAGGTGGAATTGATTTTAGGACTCCCACCCCCACCAGCTGATACCAAAATCTGATGCTCAAATACCTTATATTCAATGGTGGAGAATTTGCATGTAACCCACACTCATCCTTCTGTATATTTTTGATCATCTGTAGATTACTTATAACCCTTAAAAGAACAGCGGTGCTCTGTAAACCGTCATACTGTATGTTTAGGGACTAATGACGAGAGAAAAGCCTGTGCATGTTTAGTACACACACAAAAATTTTTTCTGAATATTTTAGATTCCTGGTTGGCTGACTGTACAGATGCAGAAACTGTGGGTACTGAAGGCTAATTGTTTGTGTGATTACGGAGCACATTGTCTGGCAACTGGCGTTAATTAAATCTGGAGAAGTGTTTCATACTATCTTAGAGATTTATATTCATAGAGACCTGTGGTGAGCTTCCAAACATACACCCTCCTGAGAGAATGGGAGTAAAAAAAGCAAATAATAATGAACATCCCAATACTAGTATGAAGACAGTTTTGACCTTGTGGACTCCCCGAAAGAATCTCAACTTCCCCATCCCAGAGTTCCTCAGATCACTCTTTGAAAACCACTGGATTAAGTATTCCAACCTGTTGGCCCGGGACAAGCCCTAATGGAAGTAGAAAAATAAAAAAGAAAGAGGAAATTGAGCTGAGTCCTCTTTCATTGAATATTTTTTACCAAACTCTTCAGGTAAAATGTGTCATTTAGGCAGTTGACAAATGAGAAGCAGTTGCTAAGGGAAGAAAAATTAAAATACATGGCGATGATTTTCAGAAAGACTGAACAAGTTCACATATTAGAATAATATACTTCCTCCCTGAGTTCCAGCTCTTTATTTTTTTTTCCTTTTGAGATTTTTTTTTATTACCTGTTCAAAATCGACTTCCTTTGAAAATCCATTCCTGTTCATATTACTAATTTGCTTATGAACTTGGGATTCTGGATGACCTAATTTAGTGGATGCTTTCACTGTCCACATGGTAGGGGCAGGACTTGGATCAAGAGGCCAGCTCTGGCCTGTGGGGGACGGAGGCAACCAGGGTTCCTGTGAGCTGTGCTGAGAGGAGGCCGGAGCCAGGGGTGCATCTGTAAGAGGGAATGGGATGGAAGAGGAGCCCCAGGCCAGGACAAGGAGCTAGAACAGCAGAATAGGATGGAAACCAGCTGTCCCTCCTGTCTGTGCATAAGACCAGGAATGATGTGTACAGGTTAGAAGGGCTCATCTTGGGAAAGCAAAAATGTCCTTCCTAGGGATAAAGGTGAACATGGATCCAACATTTGCTATAGTGATGATCCCGTGAAAATTTCACACTCCATTTGTGTTCAATATGCTAATTCCATTTTTTAAAGGGAAGCTAGTACTATCATATTATTATTCCAGTAAATGGGTACCTGACAGAAATAGAGTATGTGAACATATATTTATATAACCATTTTTACTTAAAACTATAGCCTTGCTTAATTTCAGGGATTCACTGCTATTGCAGCGTGTAAAGTTTTTGTTTTCAATATGAAATGTTGAAGTATTAGTGAATATTTGTGCTTTCATTTACATTTTTCTTTTACATATGGATAATAATTTTCCCACTTCTTTGAATTTTTTTAAGACGGCAGTATATTCCAACAAAAATAAATGTTGTTGACATTAGTTCTACAGGTGTTTATAGATATTCCTCTAAAAGATTTTATTATTAAAGAAATTAGGAAAACCATGGGTTCAACAAAGAAATTTCTGTACGAGGACACCTTTGTGAGTTTTTGACATGATGATGTTCACCAAGAAATTCCAAAGTTATCCCAAAGGAAATACACCCAAACTTAATTGGCTTGAAAATTTTAATTTTACAGTGAATCCATTCACACCTTGTAGAACTACTTCTCGGCAAAAGAGCTTAAGAAATGCAGCTTTGCACTAATGGGCAAAATGACTGGATCTGTCCGAGACATCTTTGCAAAGCTATTGAGTCTAAAATTCTGGAGCTTGACAAAAGAGCTCAGGTTAGAATAACTGAGGTGGGAGGGTGTCATAGTAGAAACTACATTTTTCCTGTTATCTCACACCCAGAGTGAAAAAGAACGGACAAGAGGGAGCTTTCATTTCCAAAAAGAGAATGCTCTTGTGTGGTGTGTATGTGTGTTTGTATACGTAGTTTTGTTAGTGACTGCCCATGTCCATGTTCTCATTTGGTTTTTTCTCACGCTAAGGCACATGCAGTGTCAACTGGCAACATTGTCAGTTTCTTGGACAGAGTAAGGGGCATGGAAGATGGCTGATCCTCCTCCATTGTCTTCAGAATTGGGTTTTGCTGAAAATGTAGTACATATACACAAGGGAATATTACTCAGCTATAAAGAAGAATGAAATTATACCATTTGCCAGTAAATAGGTGGAATTGGAGACTATCATGCTAAGTGAAATATGCTAATCCTAAAAAAACTAAAGGCCAAATGTCCTCTCTGATATGTGGATGCTAACCCACAACAAGGGAAGGTAGGGAGGAGAAGAATAGAAGTCCTTTGGATTAGACAAAAAGGAATGGAGAGAAGGGAGGGAAGATGGAAATGAGAAAGACAGCAGAATGAATTGGACATAACTTTCCTATGTTCATATATGAATACATGACCAGTGTAACTCCACATCATGTACAACCACAAGAATGGGAAGTTATGCTCCATGTAAGTATGTCAAAATATATTCTACTGTCATGTACATCTAAAAAGAACAAATTTAAAAATTTTTAAAGAATTGGGCTTTGCTATTTTGCTTGAAATACTTAAAATCACCAGAATTCAGGCATATCAATAGTTAGATATGAATCCAGAAAACACTCTACAAAGAGAATTATGCAAGATTTTTTCGTTACCTTCATTTTGAATCCTGTGTTTTCATTCTCTTATGTTGATACATATACTCAACAATTGGTAGTATTTGATTTGTGCATATGTTCAAACCTTAAATCAACAATTTGTTAACATCAATCTTTCCAAAATTAAACTGTTCCTAATTCTGAATGGGCTTACCTAGAAAGAACCATATTAAATATTAAAGCACTAGAGAGACTTTATAATTTAGTTGAATTTTTGTACCTGATTCTAGATTCTCTGTTGTCACACAAGCCCAGAACTGTCTGTATTCCTTCAGCTGGAAGGACATTAATTCCTTATCACACTTCAACAGCTAGCTAGATGAACACATTTGGTCAAAAGTACACTGGTCTACTCTTTTCTACAGTTCTGTTTTTAAAGACTTCGGTTAAAATATTAAATGAAAAATTCCAGAAATAAACAACTTACATGTTTTAAATTCTGTGCTATGCTGAGTAGTGTGATGAGATCTCACATCATGCCATTCCATGCTTGCTGGTGCCCCTGGATTACCAGATCATGGAACATGGTGGTATCACAGTGAGTGTGTGTGTGTGTGTGTGTGTGTGTGTGTGTGGCGGGGTTGGGGGAGGGTGCTCAAGTAACTCTATTTTACTTAACAATGGCCCCGAAGAGCAAGAGTAGTAACATTGGCAATTTTATTATAGTATATTGTTATAATTGCCTTTTTCATTGTTTTTGTTATTAGTCTCTTACTGTGCCTAATTTATGGCTAAAAGTATGGTATGTATGTGTGGGAAAATGCATAGCATATAGGGTTTGGTACTCTTTGAGGTTTCCAGTTGCCCAATTCAGAAAGTTGCCAGGACAGAAGGATCCACAATTTTCTTTCCACAGCAATAATGTTTAGTTTTCCATATTTATTCCTATGCACTTGTGCATACAATGGACGCTTTGTTATGCTGTGTCTGGCCAGTGTTTGCATCCCTTTACAACAGGCAGTAATTGCAGCTGGTACGTCATGTCCCTGGGAGTGAGGAATTGCTGGTTGTCGGAGTCTCTCTTTGGATCGTATTCTAGCTGGCACCACCATGGCATATTCTACCTCCCGATCCCTCCAAAGTTCCCTAGTTTAATGACAGACTTAAGTTTTATTTGTTTCCTCTGATCCAACATGTTTATGTGAGAGCAGGTCTCGAAATACATGAAAGTCAGTTGCAGGGTGGTAATTATTGACCACGGTTCTCCACAGCACCTCCTGTGGTCAGAACATACACGAGTCATCACCCAGGACCGTGAAATCCTCCGACTGAAGGGCCAGAGGCTTTGCCATTTCACTCCACCCTCTGTGAGTCAGTGAAATGGATTGAATTATAAACCAGAAACCAGCACTTCAATTGGATGAAACTCATCCTAAAGAGGAAAGTGTCACTACATGTTGGCAGTTTATAAAATGTGATGATCTGCCTTAATCCATTGGAACCAACATGTCCTTAATAATAGCAACATTCTTTGTAAATTAAATAGCTATTTAAAAAAAAAACCTGTCAGGATATGTTTATGCAGTGAGAACATGTGATCCTTGGCATTTTCATTGTATCTAAAATATAGAAAAGCATTACCCATTTGGGGATTTGTAAAACGGTGCCAGCACCTCAGTCTCTAAAGGTATAAACCAAAACAGCCAGAAACCTGGAGTGATTTTCCATAACTTAAAGACCTAAGTCCCTGGGTGATGGTGTATGTTACAAGGTCATTATATACTGGACCTCCCCCCCCGCCACATATGCAATCACTCAGCAAACATTGATTGTGTTCCAGGCACAGTGTTAGGCTGCAGCATAGAAAAGACTGTTACTAATCTACTTCCCCTTCTCTGCTTAACCCTTTCTACTTAGTGACAAGACACCCTGGGTGCTGCTACTTCTCCTTCTCCTTCTTTCTCCTGTGAGAAGACCCCCTCTTTTGAGGGAGAGAATCTTTTCTGGATCTTGTGGCTTCAAGGATGCCCTTGCAAAGGACACTTCTATCACAGAGAAATGAGTGAGAAGTAGGCTATGTTGTTGGATTAGCTGAAGAGGAACATAATTCCAGTACAGTGCTAAATTAAATATATAAACATATTTTCATATAATTCCCATAGAACTCAGGAGAAATTCCCTATGATCATGTTACAGTGGGTTAACAATTCTTTCACAAGGTTATTTAAGGACCTGATGTCTATAATAGGTAGGGATTATAACATGCAGTCACCCAAGACAGGCTTAAAATAATGTGGTACAATGGAGAAATTATCTGACATGTCTTACAGATAAACCACTACAAGAGTCATCTTAAAGTCAGGCTTTATCTTGAACACATCTGCTTATAACCTTGGCAATGACGCGTCAGAAACAGACAGGATATGGCAAACTGGGAAGCCAAAAGTGTAATCAGGGGGCTTATTATAAGCAGATCTCACTTAATGGAATGTTATCAAGGGACTGTTGAAAACTGCAAATATTAAGCTCAGAATACTCTATGGTTGCTCTTTCATATTTGGAGGAAAGCAAATGAACAATGTAAGTCAGAGGTAGCCTAAGTGTAGGCTGTGCCTGCACCTGTGGGTAGGAAGTTTGGTGAAAGCGAAACCCAGTTATACTCTGCTCATCCAGCAGCCATGCGCCCTAAGGGGAGGCTGCATCTGCCCAGAAGGGTGCATTTCATATTTGCCCAAAGGTTCTGTAAAGGGCGGTTCTGACAACAGCGCCCTCATCTTCCCAAGACAGGTTTTTGGAACTGCTTTCAGGCCAGTGGAAATAGGGATTGGACCGATCCACTAAGATTTGGGAAGGGCTGTCTGACAGAGAGGATGCCAGCTGGGTTGGACCTTGTTTCCCCATGTAAACTGGGCGCTCTCCAGTGATTACAAGTTTCTAGGCAGTTCTGGGGGCCGAAGAGCATTGTTGCTCCGCCCACCTCCCTTTCCTGGAGAACCGTCAAGATCCAGGACGTCCCCAGAGCTAGAATAATTACTGAGTAACTTTCCCCTCAAGGTCATGTCTCCTGCATCTTGCCACCTGGGTCAGGGCTGTAATGGAAAAGCCCAGTTCAAGAGCCCAGACCTACAGCTGCTGTCTGCACAATGTGAACACAGTGGCTTGTAAGAAATCCTAGGTTTTCAGTGTGAAATATCCAATACTGCTTCCATGAAATGAAGTTGGTTCTCCTTAATTTGTGACAGGTCCCATGTCTTAGCGAAACCCTCTTTTGTTTGATTGCGATATGAGAATGTAATAACATGAGAATGACCACATTGCTCTACTATGTGTTTCCTAGCTCAAACACACATGCGCACATGCATACACATGGCTACTGTCAGTAGCAGTAAAATTAAAAGGGAGAAGCTATCTGGAAGTAGATAAAGAGGTGCACAATAGAGGTTTTTGTTTTTTTTTTTGAGAGAAAGAGGCCTGGCAATGGATTTTAAAATTCTGCTTCTATGACTACACTCCATTTATAAGCTGAAGGCATCAATAGTTGACATTGCTCGTAGCATACCAAGGGAAAATTCTGCAAAGGAAGTATCTATTCACTCATTACCCAAATGTAAATTATATGTGCTCTTGAAGTATGCCCTTTATTTAATTTTAATGCATTTTAAATTTTAATATGGATTACTCTACATGAATCACCCTCTTTGTTTTCAATGCCATTAGCACACAAAAATTGAGGAAGGGATTATATTTTTCTGGTAATTCCAAGTATTTTATGAGAGAGAGCACACGATATTGTATCTTCCATAGAGGAGGGGCTCAGTTTTGAGTGAAGCAATTTCAGTGTGATGTTAGCTAGGATCGACCAGGAGTAGGTAACGACTTTTATTTCCAGCTTGAAAGAATTCTTCTATTGCCATTCATATTAAAAAACAAAACAGGGGCTTGGGCTGTAGCTCAGTGGCAGAGCACTTGCCTAGCATGTGTGAGGCACTGAGTTCGATCTTTAGCACCACATAAAAAGAAACAAAGGCATTCAGTCCATCTACAACTACAAAATAATAATAATAATAATAATAATAATAATAATAAAATTAAAAAACAAAACAAACAAAAAACCCAAAACCTTGGTTCTCCAACAAAAAACCCAAAGCATAGTTTCATTTCATTTCGTTTCTTTTTTTAAAGAATATTTTGGCGCCTCTCTCAAAGACTTGTGCAATCAAAAAATTCAAAGTCAGTTGTTTTAATTCAAAGCATTTTGATGTCTTAAACACTCTATAAGATCTGAATTTTTTCCATTTGAATAAACCCAGCTATTTGAAAAAAAAATGTGTATTTGATACATGAACTATTTAAGTTAGGGGACAGAAAAAGTAGTATTAAAAGAAAAAAGTTGTATTAAAAGAAAAAGTTGTATTAAAAGAATAAGAGAGGGTCTGGGATGCAGCGCAGTGGTAAAATGCTTGCCTAGAATGCCTATGGCCCTGGGTTCTATTTCCAGCACCACAGAAAACAACAAACCAAGCAGAAAAATTGGGGGTCATGATTCGATGTGTGACTTTATGGATGAGAAGAGATAGGTACACAAGTAACTGTGATACAAGCAGGAACGTGAAAAATATCACACAAGAGACCTCCCCAAATTGAACTGGAAGATTATCAGGCAAGGCTGAGGCTGGAGGGGATATCGTATGGAAAGAAGTGAGAGACAGGACATGAATGAAGGCAGAGTGGTAGGATGGCTGACAGCCACTGAGTAGAGAGGAAGCCACATAAAGAGAGAAGTTGGAAAATAGGCTGCAGGATAAGTTGGATCCAGGCTGTGGAAAGACCTGAATGCTGGATATGGGCAATGGCATCCTGCTAAATGGTGAGTGATCAAATGGGGATGAGGGAAAGGGGAGCTGTTAACTGATCTTCTGCTCCCACAGTTAGGCCATTGAATGTGGAATTGGGAAGAGATGCTGTCAGTCAGCTCTCAGGAGCTGGTACAAGTCAGCTCCGGAACACCAGTGGAGGGTGGTCCATTGAAAGGTTGGAAAGGGATGAAATTGCAAAGAGAAAGAACAAAAAAACCGAAGGCTAACACACAGGCCCAGACGGAACCCGTGTATTATCTGCCCTGAAGACTAGTGAGGGCCGCATGGTGACAGACAGGGGAGGAGCTAGAAGGTAGAGAAACAGGAGCTCAAGATGAACAGAAGCCAAAGAAGGGAATATGCCAAAACTGAAGAAAGGCGGCTCAATAGGGACATTAAAAGAAATTCGAGGATTTTAGGAGAATAGCCTTTGGAACATGGTAGGGTCAAAGTTAAAACATGGGGGAGGAAGAACTGAGTCAGGCATCTATGAGTTCATCAGCATCCATCATTGGGTCGTAGTCCAACAATTCCACCCTCTAAAGGAAACACTGAAGAGGGAATTAATATAAGCATACGAATTCGTCCAAAAAGACCAAGATAAAAATTCCACCACAAAGATTTTGGCAAACTCTCCACAACTCAGCTGGTTTGTGATGCGTCAATCACTTTGCATTCATTCACCTCCATTTCTTGAATTTGTCCATTCAAAGAAAGCCTAAGGCTTATCTCTGAGCCATTACGTGCAAAATATGAAGTAAGGAAGGGAGTTCTCGTCCCACATTGGAAAGATTTTTCATAATTATTGAAAAATAAAGAGGTCCACTTAACTCTCACAAGGCCTTGTTGGCACTGCCCGTGTGAAACCGCCCAGGGGCTCCCCACCCACCCCCTCCTCAGCCTTTCATCATGGCTTCTCTCTAAAAAGCAGAACGCAGAACCTTCACCTTCCACAAGGTCTCCAGGTGTTTTTAGGTCCTTCACCTAAAGACCCTGAGGTTTAGTTCATACACTAAGGTGCTTTGGAGACTGAAAGAGCATGTCTTAGTAATTAGGCCGAGACTGATGGCTTTTTCCACCTTTAAACCAAGAGAAAGCTTCCTAGATACAGGACACCTGATTATAGTTGAATTCAAAATTTAAAATACAGGTTATATTTTAATATAAGTATATCCCGCACAGTATTGGGGATATACTTAAAAGCCTTCCCATGTAATATTTGGAACTGCACATTTGTATGCTAAAATCTGGCAACCCCACCCACGAACGTTTCACCTACTTACATAAGCAACACACCCTTAGAGCGATAAAAATGTTTCAGACTCCAAACTTGCTACATAATTTGCAGAGACCAGTGCAAAAATGAAAATGTGGGTCACCTTGTTCAAAAATTAAAACAGATTTTTAAGATGATGGCAGCAAAGCATTAAATCAAGCAAGAGGTCCTTCTTTTTGCAATTAAAGGAACTTTTAAATTTGTTCTTTTTAGTTGCACATGACAGTAGAGTTTATTTTTACATATTTATACAAACATGGAGTACATCTTGTTCTAATTGGGATCCCAGTACTGTGGTTGGACATGATACACAGATTCACTGTGGTGCATTCATGTCTGTACACAGGAAAGTCAAGTCAGATTCCTTCCACGATCTTCCGTTTTCCTGTCGCCCATCGTTTCCCTTCATTCCCCTTTGTCTAATTCCCTGAACTTCCATTCTTCCCTCCCCAACCCTTGTTTTGTGTTAGCATCCACGCACCAGAGAGAATATTCAACCTTTGGTTTTTTGTGGGGATTGGCTTATTTCACTTGGCAAGATAGTCTCTAGAGTCATCCATTTATCGGCAAATGTCAAAAAGTCATTCTTTTTATGGCTGAGTAATATTATATTGTGTAGATATACCACATTTTATTTTCTAAAACATTTATTTATTAATTTATTTGTTCTAATTTGTTATACATGACAGCAGAATGCATTTCAGTTCATAGCACACAAATGGAGCACAATTTTTCATTTCTCTGGTTGTATACAAAGTAGAGTCACACCATTCATGTCTTCATACATGTACCTAGGATAATGATGTCCATCTCATTCCACCATCTTTCCTACCCCCATCTCGCCTCCCTTCCCCTCTCTACTCTTTGCCCAAACCAAGTTCCTCCATTCCTCCCATGCTCCCCCCACCCCCATTATGAATCATTATCCACTTATCAGAGAAAACATTCAGCATTTGTTTTTTTCTGGATTGGCTTACTTCACTTAGCATGATATTCTCCAGCTCCATCCATTCACTTGCAAATGCCATGATTTTATTCTCTTTTAATGCTGAGTAATATTCCATTGTGTATATATACCACAGTTTCTTTATACATTCATCTACTGAAGAGCATCTAGGTGGGGCACAATTTAGCTATTGTGAATTGTACTGCTATAAACATTGATGTACCACATTTTATGTATCCATTCATCTGTTGAAGAACAACTCAGTTGGTTTCGTACCTTAGCTATTATGAACTGAGCTGCTATAAACATTGATGTGACTGTGTCACTATAGTATGCTGATTTTAAATCTTTTGGGTATATACTGAGGAGTGGGATAACTGGGTCTGTTGGTGGTTCCATTTCTAGTCTTTTTTAGGACTCACCAAACTGCTTTCCAGAGTGGTTGCATTAATTTGCAGTCCCACCAGCAACGTATGAGTGTGCTCTTCCCCACATCCTCACCAACATTTAGTGTTCCTTGTATTCATGATTGTTGCCATTCTGACTGCAGTGAGATGAAATTTCAGTATAGCTTTAATTTGCATTTCTCTCTCTTTTTTCTATTTACTTTTTAAATTGATTTTTTTAAAAAAATAAATGACAGTGGAATGCATTACAATTCTTATTACACATATACAGCACAATTTTTCATTTCTCTGGTTGTATATAAAGTATGTTGACACCCAATTCATGTCTTCATACATGTACTTTGAATAATGATGTCTATCACATTCCACCATCCTTGCTAATCCCCTGCCCCCTCCCTTTCCCTCCCACCCCTCTTCCCTATCTAGAATTCATCTATTCCTCCCATGCTCCTATTCCCTACCCCACTATGAGTCAGCCTCCTTATATCAGAGAAAACATTCTGTATTTGTTTTTTGGGGATTGGCTAACTTCACTTAGCATTAGATGTTGAAATATTTTTTCATATATTTATTGACCATTCATATTTCTTCTTCTGTGAAGTGTCTGTTCAGTTCCTTTTCCCATTTATTGATTGGGTTATTTGTGGGGTTTTTTTTTGTGTTAAAGTTTTTGAGTTCTTTATATATCCTGAAGATTAATGCTTTATCTGAGGTGCGGAGACAAAAGATTTTTCTCCCATTCTGTAGTGTCCCTCTTCATGTTCTTGATTGTTTCCTTTTCTGTAAAGAAGCTTTTTAGTTTGATACCATCCATCTATTGATCCTTGATTTTACTTCTTATGTTTTTGGAGTCGTGTTGAGGAAGTTGGTTCATAAGCTGAGGTGATAGAAAGTTGGACCTACATTTTCTTCTAGTAGGCACAGAGTTTCTGGTCTAATGTCTAAGGCTTTGATCCACTTTGAGTTGAGCTTTGTGCAGAGTGAGATATAGGGTTTAAATTTTATTCTGCTACATAAGGATTCTCAGTTCTCCCAGCACCATTGAAGAGGCTGTATTTTCTCCAGTGTATGTTTATGGTGCCTTTGTCTAGTATGAGATAACTGTATTTATGTGGGTTTGTCTCTGAGTCTTCTATTCTGCTCCATTGGTCCTCATGTCTGTTTTGGTGCCAATACCAAGCATGAGGTCCTTCTAAGCATGGGCCATTGGTGACTGTACAGGTCATATACTCAAGAAACTGATTCTGTTTTTATCATTTGTTCTGGTATGGTATGTTTTGCTGTAGTAAAATTTAGAAATAGCTCCTCTTACATATTTAAAATAAATAGAAGGTTAATGTACTTCACACTGGGGATTTCAATGAACCATTCTGAGTGAAAACTAAATTTGAAGGGGATCTTGATTATAAGGTAAACAAGGGTAGGGATTGTGTCTGACTTACACAGTGCTTTGTATAGTGCCCAACAGGTGGAAGCCAGTTGAAACTATGTTGAAAAACTGTCTTATGGGTACACATGTAGAATGAATTAAGTTAAATAAAGGAAAAATCTTTTCTCGCTGACTTGTGAATACAGGAATATTAGTGATCTCTTTGGATCTTTATTCTTCTGTAAACTCAAATAGTACAAAGATTAAAGGAGCTCATGCGGATCACGAGGTTCTAAGAGCAAGAAATACTTGCTGTTAACTGAATAATCAACATTTCCTCAAATTTGTTTATAAATACTTCTTTCCTGTAAGTGTTACTCCACCATTCCTCATTGGCTGTCAATTATTCCATCTGAACCAACCCATAAACCTTTGGGTCCAGCACAGGAACAAAAATGGAGGCCCATACACCATATGTCTAGGTATTTACAAGTTATAAATCAAACTGACACATGAGTAAATTAAATACATGCTGTCTTCCAATTTTGCAAGTATACATTCACAATGGCCTGGAAGGACAGTTTGGATTCAGAATTCTCACATTCTTTGTGCAATATGCTGGGGAAGGGGTGCTGGTCCCAGCCTCTGGCCCTTGGTGTATCAATTTTTTCTCCCACCCCCACCATGAAGATTCTCAAGCATATCTGTGGGGAGATCCTAGTTCAGCCTTCCTAGTTTCTTCCATACTTCTTTTAAATTGTCACATCTTGACTACCACTTAGGCTTACCAATGGTGACACCAGAGTGTAGGTACACTTTGTCCTCAGGAGAACAGACCAGGCAAAGTGATACACAGACTCTGAAGATTTAGGGACATCACATTTAAGGACATCACAGCAGCCAATTCTAGAACCCCAGATACCTAGAGCATGATACAGATACGAGGGTGGTGTGGACCAGGCTCCTTATGCATATGACCTCCTTGATACTCAAACTTTTCATTCTGTGGGAAAGGGAATAATTCGAGGAGAGTTCTCAAAGAGATACCCAATGCTGGGGCCTCTTCTGCAGATCTAAAGGCAGTGTTTTTTGGTCCTCATCTAAACGATTAAGTATCATTTTTTAAAAAATGAGCTCCAAAGAAGTTACTAGTCGTAAGTATATGGTAAGGTAGGTTGGGAGTCTCTTAGACTTCTGACCATGGATGCGTGCGTGTGTTCACACATGTGTGTATGGGTGTTGAACAGCTCCACAGGTCAGGATTTAGCAAAAGATGTTCTAATCTCTAACCAAGTAGCGTTTATTCCTCCTCCTCCAGCTCTCTGTTCAATGCAGGGAATTCTGCCTTCACCTGCTTTTGTTTTTTGTTCTATATTCTTGTTAGATGAATTTGTCCATATCTAAGGCTTTAATATTGTCTCTATTCCAATGATTTCAAAATCTACATCTCTCACCTCTCTCCTGAGCTCTATATTCACTAATAGGCTTCTCCACCTGGGTAGACATATGGCCCAGGAAATTTTGCATATTCAAAAATCAACCCATCATCTTGCTCCAGACTTTGCTATGCCCTGATCTGCTCCTTTAATGAGTTCCTTCTCTTAGTAAATGCTTCATCATCTAATTCTGTCTCACCAACTGCCCATAACCCCAAAGTTATCTTTGATTCTTTTCTTGACCTTGTCTCTTTTCCAATATATTTTTTTCTCTCTCTTTTGTTTACTCTGTCTCGTTGGTATACCTCCTCTGTCTTGGATTTTTTTTACTTTTTAAGGCTCTTATTTCTTGCCTAGATTTCTGCATCCTTTTTCCCCAATCTTTTTTTTTTTCATTGCAAGGAGACTATGTATCTATCTATTTAGGTGTGAAAGATTGAACCCAACCTGTACTCTACCACTGAGCTACACCCCCAACCCTAAGATATTTTATTTATAAATGCTAGACAGTATAAAAAGACTGAGGAAGGTCTCTATGTATTTATACAGAAAGATCTTTTAAGATATATTATTAAGAAAAAAAAAGTAATGTGCATAACTGGGAATAGTTATATTTTATATAAGAAAAAAAGGAAAAATAAGTTACTTTATTTATATGTTTAGGAAACTAAAGAGGCTATCTGTTTAAACAGAGGTGTTTACAATGAGTGTTTTGGGGTAAAGATGGATTTGAGATAATTTATTGTACTCCCTTTGATTACTTTGCTTTTTAAAAAAATATGATTGTATAAGGTTCAAAAGTCAAAATTCAAAGCATTGAACATTTTAAACAATCATTATTGTATACTACTATATAATTATTACATATTATAGTATGTAATAAATAAAAATAAAAAGTTAAAGAGTGAAAAACTAAAAAAGTTTTACATACCTAATCATGCTATTTCTTTGTTCAAACTATTTCTTGTGTCCATCATTACCTTTGGTACTAAGCAAAGACCATTTACAGTGACAGAAATCCCTTAAGGATGTGGACTTTTTCCACTTCTGCAGTCACATCTCTTCACACCTTATGCCCCATACTATGCCTATATTAAATGTCATGATCATCCATGTCACATACCACAGTCTCTCATGTCCACATATTTCTACGATTTGGAATTCCCATCCTGCCCAAGTTGGTCTGCCTGTTCACCTCAACTGAGTCTTCAAGACTTGTTTCAAAGACTTTTTTCTCCTAAATCGAATCAAGTGATCCTCTTCATTCCTTCGTAATCATTCTGCATCTTTCTATATTACTGTACTTCACTTTACTCTAATTATCAGTTTATTCCTGATCTAGGCTGTGGGCTTATTAAAGATGCAAACTATCTCATGTTCATCTCTGAATCTCAAGTATACAGCAAAGGGCCTGGCACAAGACTGGTTAAATAAATCTATATATGGAAAATGAATAAAAGAATAAATGGATGGAGCTGGGTCTGGTGGCATACATTTGTAATCCCAGCAACTTGGGAGGCTGAGGCAAGAGGACTGCAAATTGGAGGCCAGTCCCAGCCACTTAGCAAGGCCCTCAGAAATGTAGTGAGCTTCTTTCTTAAAGTAAAAAAAATAAAATAGATTGGGGATGTAGCTCATTGATAAAGTGCCCCTGAGTTAAATCCCCAGTACCAAAAAAATTTTCAAAAATATAGAATAAATGGATGAGTGAGTGAGCGAGTGAGTGAAGAATAAAGATATCTGCAATGCATTCATCTCCCCTGCAGGACCCTGTTGTGGTTGCAGATCAAGCACATGAGAGAGGGGTGTTGCTTTGCACTTGTCTGACTACCTGACTTGCACAGTCTTGCCTCAAGTGCATCTACACCTAATCCAGGATGTTGTCGATTCCTCCTATCTAAATCAGAATCACCCTTTAAAATTGGTTCCAAGTATCTTCTGCCTTGACCTCCATAGTTCAGCTTTATATTTTTATTTTACTTCAGCTTTCTGAGAAAGAGTCAATTTCCCCAATGCTCCTTCCAAATATTCCCCCGAGCAATTTCTGTTGAGAGGAATTATAAAACTCCCACCTTGGTCTCAGAGATCAGTCCTGGAATGAGAAGACAGAAGAAGGAAAAAAATATTGTGGGTTTTCTTCATAAATAATGCTCATGTGTAATGATCAAACACAGTACTTCATCCTCTAGCTAAAGCTGCCAAAGAGAAGAGGAGGGTAGTTCATCATTCTGGGAATTGAGATTTAAATCATTCCATAGTTCACAGAACATTGAGCTACACCCCCAACCTGAACCATCTAAAAAGAGCAATTTTAAAAGTTATTTTTTTTTCTCTCCTTGTGATCCTGGGGAATTTTTTTTAATTTAAAAAATGTACTTTAATCATATTGGAATAAACATCCCTGGGAAGACATGATCTCTTTAAGTAAGGCCAAAAATTAATTTTGATTAGCAAAAGCTAAAGTAAAAGAGATCAGAGTTAATTCCCAGGTTTCAACACTTTAATAATAAATTAACGAATGAGAAAAGATTGGTAACTAACTTTTTCAGCCAGCTTCTACGTAACCTGGATGCACCTGGGAGCAGCAGGTTAACCTGGAATTGAGCAGAACCCATCCCAGTCATCTGCTTCCCAGGCAGCTGCAGCCGTAGCCCCGGTGGCTGCCCTGGGGCCCTGCCAAGTGGTTGCTGCTCTGACCTCCTGCTGGAAAAAGCCCCAAGGACTAAACCCTGGGACACTGGCTTCCTTTTCCTACAATCTGATTTTAGGGGAAAAATTTTCTCTTTTAATGTATTCTACTTATTTGGACCCTGGGCCCATTCATATGACAAGTTCATAAAAAGAATCTGATATTAAAAGGGAGTTCTGTTCATAACATCATTGATAAAATTATCCTCTTGTATCCAACTGCTTGGCTTCAGCGTTTTAGGTAAGGTTTCATACTTTGCTTACTATTGCTTTGTAGAGAAGTAACAGAATTTGATTAGGATGCTTTTTAGAAACTTTAAAACAGAATTGAAAGATATGCACTCTGAAAGATGTGTTAAGGATTAGGATTTCCAACTTGCGGTGGAGGCACCCCAAATTAAATAACTTGCCCAAGGTCACCAGGTGTTATAGTTTTGTACTGAGATTTCTGTACTCCTTAATGTTGCATACAAACTCAAATACCCCCCCTCCCTCCTTCCCTCTCTTCCTCTCTCTCTTCCACCTCCCCTCCCTTCCCCTCTCCTCCTCTTCTCTTCTCTCTCCCTCCCTCCCTCTTCCTCTCCCTCTCCCCCTCTTCCTCTCCCTCTCCCTCCCTCCCTCCCTCTTCCTCTCCCTCCCTCCCTCCCTCTTCCTCTCCCTCCCCCTCCCTCTTCCTCTCCCTCCCTCTTCCTCTCCCTCCCCCTCCCTCTTCCTCTCCCTCCCTCTTCCTCTCCCTCCCTCTTCCTCTCCCTCCCTCCCTCTTCCTCTCCCTCCCTCTTCCTCTCCCTCCCTCTTCCTCTCCCTCCCTCCCTCTTCCTCTCCCTCCCTCCCTCCCTCCCTCTTCCTCTCCCTCCCCCTCCCTCTTCCTCTCCCTCCCTCTTCCTCTCCCTCCCTCTTCCTCTCCCTCCCTCTTCCTCTCCCTCCCTCCCTCTTCCTCTCCCTCCCTCTTCCTCTCCCTCCCTCTTCCTCTCCCTCCCTCCCTCTTCCTCTCCCTCCCTCCCTCCCTCCCTCTTCCTCTCGCTCTCCCTCCCTCCCTCCCTCTTCCTCTCCCTCCCTCCCTCCCTCTTCCTCTCCCTCTCCCTCCCTCCCTCTTCCTCTCCCTCTCCCTCCCTCCCTCTTTCTCTCCCTCTCCCTCCCTCCCTCTTCCTCTCCCTCTCCCTCCCTCCCTCCCTCTTCCTCTCCCTCTCCCTCCCTCCCTCCCTCTTCCTCTCCCTCTCCCTCCCTCCCTCTTCCTCTCCCTCTCCCTCCCTCCCTCTTCCTCTCCCTCCCTCCCTCTTCCTCTCCCTCCCTCTTCCTCTCCCTCCCTTTTCCTCTTCCTCTCCCTCTCCCTCCCTCCCTCTTCCTCTTCCTCTCCCTCTCCCTCCCTCCCTCCCTCTCCCTCTCCCTCCCTCCCTCTCCCTCTCCCTCTCCCTCCCTCCCTCCTTCCCTCCCTCTCCCTCTCCCTCTCCCTCCCTCCCTCCCTCCCTCTCCCTCTCCCTCTCCCTCTCCCTCTCCCTCCCTCCCTCTTCCTCTCCCTCTCCCTCTCCCTCTTTCCTTCTCTCTCTCCCTCTCCCTCTCCCCCAAAAAACTTTCTATTGCACAGTAGTCCCCCACCCCTTATTCATGGGGAATATGTTCCAAGATTCTCAATGGATGCCTGAAAGTGAATACTAATAAATCCTATATTTAGCATATTTTTTTCCTATATAAGCAAACCTATGCCAAAGTTTCATTTATAAATTAAATACAGGAGATTAAAATAACAACAATCAAGTAGTATAATTATTACAATATTCTTTAATAAAATTTAGGTAAACATGGTTTCTCTTTCTCAAAACATCTTCTTGTATTGTATTCTTGTGATGACATGAGATAATACTTAAAACAAACACTTTGTGTCTTTTCTTTGTCCTAACCAAAATCACCAGCATCATTACATTTGCGCTTGGTGTCATTATTCAGCAAAATAAAGGTTACTTGAACACAGAACTGAAATAGTGACAGTTGGTGAGATAAGTGGATGGCTATGAAGTGACTAGTAGGCAGGCAGCATACACAGTGTGGTGACGCTGGACAAAGGGATGAGTCACATTCCAAGCAGGGCCAGCACAAGATTCATCCTGCTGCTCAGAACAACAGACAATTTAAAACTTCTGAATTGTTTATTTCTCTAGTTTTCCATATCATATTTTCAGACTATGGGATCCCCAACCATGGATAATGGGGGACAGCTATATGCAATAGGGACGTATTTTGTTACCTATTATAAACTTAGCCCCCCCCCAAAAAAATGTTTTTTTTTCTGTTTTTAAATGTCATAGTTACAGGAATGTGAATCCCACGAACATTTAAGTGTCTGTTTTTCTAAAGACTAAAGAATAGTTTTAATATAGATGTCAGCAAGCTTGAAAATCATCAGATAAACAAATGCAATGCCCCATTTCTTTTATTTATGCACAGAACAGCCATTTAGTTTCTCATAGCACATCTTTCTGATAAATTTGAGGGCAAACTGACAGGTTTTGGTACTCTCTGGGGATGATTTGTGTTTCAAAAAGGTGCTACCTACTGAGGAGATTTGCATTAAGAAATTAATTCATTTTCGGTAGAATTTCTAGCCAGGTTTTCCTGAAGCACGGAAGCCATAACGACTGATGCAAGGATATTTTCGTGTATGACGAGGCTGATGGTTGCATAACCTTTATACTTTGCCGAAGAGCAACCTCACCTCACCTCTCTCATCTCAGATCCCTGGCAGGCACTGGGGTATGTTTTTCTGTGTGACTTGGCCATATGAACCCTCTTCCCTATTTCAATCAAGTTGGCCTATTATGACCATAGATCACAATCAGTGACTTTACTGATAGTTCTTTCAGTGGCCCATTATAAACCTTACCTGCGACATGATTTGGGGCTGTTTCTAGAGTGGATTCCATCAGAAAATATTTGTTAGGTACTCTGGCAACTTCTGTCAGGCTTGAGCTCCCTGTCCTTGGCTGTGATATTGCTACTATAGGCCAAGGCAGCATGGATTGGAAGAGGTGTAAATCTGACAGCCAGAAGTCAAGAGAAGAAAGGAAATGAGCATCCATAATAGGTTTGTTTTGAGGGAAGACAGGAATAGTCATAATGAGTCCCCAAAAGGACATTTACTTAGAAGCAGATTTGAAACCTGGCATGCAAGGAGAGTTCTAGACTTAAATATAACTTCATTGCATTATCCAAGTGTGGATTTATGAGTTAGTTTTGAGAGTTAAACGAAAAGCTTTTCATTAAACAGTGGTTAGAATATAGAATCATTAGTTTTATCTATGCATTCCATTGAATTATTTAGTTTGCATGCTGTGGTTCAGCAGCATTCTCATACATAAATACAGAATAAATGTCCATCTAAGTACATTAAGAGGGCATTATCGATGCTTTAACATAGAAATTTGCAAGTTTTGCTAATATCCAAAACCTTGCTTTTCCAACTTTTGATTATGGGGGGAGTTCTGCTTAAGGTAAAATTGCATCTGTGATGTTAAAGATATTTCAAAATATATGATGCTGCTCAGTGATGTGAAAAGATTTGGTTTAGGGCTGACAAGAAACAAGCCTGAATTATTTTTTTTAGAAAGAAATCAAGCAGTGAAAAAATGCAAGATAACTTTTCTGAGTGGTTTCCACTAAGTGTATTGGTCAACCCAATTCTTGAACGTTCTTTGGAATGGAGAGAAAGGTTGGTCATGCTCTGTAAATGGGAACCTAGCAGAGAAAAGAGTTGGATTCAGAACTGTGAACACCAACCAGCTCTTGGTGGGCAGCCAGTAACCTTCTTGTTGGAAATGCCCACATCTTTCCCAAACCATTTGGCTCACCTCCTGACGTAATTGCATCTGAAAGAGAAATATTTAAATGGGCTGGAGTAAGGGTAATGGAAGGATTTCAATTACCAAAGCGCACACTGGATTACTTTAAGTGGCATAAATCGGCCTTAAGGCAGACTCTCAGATCAACCCCAGCATAGCTTTCCAATGCAATATGCATCTGCCCTCTCTGAAGGTAGCTCTATGTGCTCTTAGGTAATGTAAAACAAAGGTTAGGAGTTGAGATGTAATTTGAGCAGAAATCTATTGGGAAATACGAATCATAGTTTTAAATGTGGAATAAGGCCAAAATGGTTGAGCATGCTAAAATAATGGTGAAGGGGCTCTAGCTAAGTTTGAAATGATATAAATGATTTTAAAAATTCATGAAAATGTATACTGAGAATTATTTGGAGGCACCAATAAAAAGCAGTTGCAAAGTTTGAGAGCAAAACGTGATATCTTGTCTATCTAGCCGATAAAATCAGTAACATTGCATTTAAAAAGATAGCAAAATAGAATAGTAATTGTAATAGAATAGTAAATGCAGAGCTGCATGTTTTGCTTTCTCGCTCTCTCATCAGTGGCCATGTGAGAGCAAAGCCTACTTATTTGAGTGCTGAGGGATTTAGCTGGATCTATTTCCAGTCACAGAGAGAGCAGGAGCTGCGTGGGTTGAATTATGCTGGGCTCTTTCCTATGACTTATTGTTCTCTCCTTTGCATCTTGCTTTTCTGCTCTCTTCTCATGTGGATACTCACCTCTTAAGAGGTATTTCACCCTTTTTCCTCTTCCTCCCAGCCAAAGTCCTACCTCTGTTCCCACCATTATGAAATGGTTCATTTTGACCACCTGCTGAGGCTCCTGACTAGACAGGATCCCAAATTCTCCTATTTCCTCCAGCAAGTAGCCTTATGTTCTGCTTTCTAAGCTCCTTGGCTACTTGGTCAAGTCAAGGAAGAATACGTATGCATTTTATGTATATTTTTTGGAGAAGAAGGTGGTGGGATAAGACCACTTCCAAACAGCCTATATCTGGAAAAGAACAGTGAAAAAAATATGATCATGGTCCCCAAATAGGTGTCTGTATTGATGGTAAAACAGACCAGAAAGGGAATCTAATGAATCTTGAAATGAAATATAGCTGGCACTTACCAATCACTTTCTGTTCTGTCAGACCTTGAATCCACTCCCTTTTCCTCTGTGACTGGATGAGACGTCATTAGACAGGGGTTGAAATGCCTTTCCCATGCCTGCTTCATCAGCCTGACATCAAAGCCAGGCCACTGGGCTCCAGAGCCACATCTTAACCTTTACCCTCTTCCCTCTGAAAAAGGAGGTTTCATAAAGCAGTTGGGAAAGTAATTATTAACTAATATGTATTTGGGATATAATTAACCTTATGTTATTTTATACCACAAACCAAACGGAACCAGGAAAAGTGTTACATATTTTTAAGCAATGGAAAAACACTAGAAACCACAACACAGAGTTCATTTCAGCTCTGTAGGCATGATAATTTTCTAGTTGCTGAGCAATAGGAAATATTATAGAAAGTCACATATTTGCCTCCAATGGATTGACATTGTTACACTGCTGACTTTTATAGTTGAACACCATTAAGAACCATTTTTTAAAAACTTTAAAAACCAGTAGCACAAGAAAATATTTGTAATAAGTCTGAACAGCAGAATTCATACCTCCAATATATAGCTTTAATATTTATAAAAAAAATACCAAGATCCTGAACGGCTAAATTAGCAAAGGAGATTCACATAAGAGGAAATACAAATAATACACTCATATCAGTTAAGCCACATAGAGAATGTGACATATATTTTATTTGAACTAAGTTAACTATTAAAGGGATATAGAAAAATTAATTTTACCTCAAAGACCAGTTAGACTAAAGAAGAGATTTCAAGTAATTTAAAATGAGCAATGGTGAGCAGTGAGGTTACTGGAGGAAGGGGAGTTAGGGGCTTTGGAAAGCAGCAGAAGACAATGCTAAACAAGGTGCCCACATCTGTTCATTGGAATGCCAGACTTGGAGCTTAGAAGATGGCTCAGAAAGTAGGATCAGATGGTTTATTGCAATGGATTTCAAGCTTTAAGGTGTCTATCAAAATCACTTGAGAGCTTATTAACATAGATTGCTGTGTAGATTTGAACTGAAGCCCATTGACCACCTTTCTAAGAGGTTTTCAAGTGATGCTGATGCTTCTTATCTGGATCCCGCCCTTGAGAACAACTGGTTCGTGGGATCATCTGCAGATTCAACAGCTGAAAGCAAGAGATACAATCAATCAAGGTTAAGGGGCTCTAGCTAAGTTTGAAATGATATAAATGATTTTAAAAATTCATGAAAATGTATACTGAGAATTATTTGGAGGAGCAAAGGAGGGTAAAGGGAGAGAAGAGAGGAAGGGATGGAGGGAGATGGAGAGGAACAACAAGGAGTTAAGGAAGCTATAACAAAAAGGGAAATTTTTCTTCTCACTAGAGAACATGTAGCCAGGGCAGCTGAGAGACACTAGAGATATTACGGAATAAGGCAGACTGTATTACCCTAAATTTATGGTCATCATTCTCTCACCCTGCCCCTGCCCTCTTTCCTTCCCTTCACTGTCAATCATTCTGATTGACTAATAGTCTACTCCAGCTTGCCTTCTCCCTCTGCGTTCACCTCTAACTAGTTTACATTCCTTAACTCACTAAAGTCTATATCCTCCCTTCATGGCCCCATTGGAATGATTTCCTTAGATCACCAAATCTATTGATTTGTTCCCAGTCCTGTATCTTTGGCACATGAGGTGTGTTTAATTGTTCTGTTCCGTCCTCCCTTGGTTTTCATGACACATATTGACCTGGTTATTTTTCCAAATAGGGGATTTCTGAACTGCATTTCCAGCTTTCTTTTTGTTTGCAATAGGCAAAGAACTTGACTATAGTAAGTGGAATGCAGTGACTGATTTTAATTACCAAGGGACAAATAAGGCCATGTCTATACAATAGGTACAAAAATGAGTGTATTTGGAACCCAGGGTATTCTCAGAGGCAACTTCTTAGCACTATAAGGATCAAAGTTAATCGGAGGAGAAGCAGTCCAGTATAAGCTGGAGCACTAATCGTTCAGTCCTTTGGGGAAAGAAGGTATAGATCATCCTGCTAAGTAATGCCCTAATCAACCAAGCAGAGCCAAGGTGCTGAGGTCAAAGGGAACCTGAAATAAATTGCCAAAGAGGCAACTGCATGACTTTGCAACAAGTTGCAGAAACGAGGTCTGAAGGTGCCCTGCCTGGGCTCTTTTGTGCTTTATCAAGTGCACATCTGCCTGGATTTGCTCATTCTTCCCACCACCCCAAACCCACTATATTTTAGAAGAGGTGCTGGTGGTGGAACTTGCAGCTTTTCTTTCAGTTACAAGAAGTCGGAGGCACATGTGACTAGACTAGAAAAAAACAAAAGAATATCTCCCAGAAATGGAGTTAATGACAGGTGATATTCTTTTCCTCCTCTTTATGGGCATTGTCTTAGTCATCTTTTGCATCACTGTGACCAAAATATTTAACAAGAATAACAAAGAGGAGGAAAAATTTATTTGGGAACCATAGTTTCAGAGGACTCAGTCCATGGACAGCAGACTCCATTATTCTGGGCCCAAGGGAAGCAGCACATATAGGGGAAGGGCCCAGCAAGGAAAGCTGCTCCCTTCTTAGCAGTAAGAAAGCATAGAGAAAGAGGGCCGGGAAAGGGCCAAGGAAAGATGCACCTTCCAGAACTTGCCCCCAGTGACCCACTTTCTCCAACCACACCCCAGTCGCCTACAGTTATCACTCAGTGCATTCAAACTAGGATGAACTGATTAGATTACAGCTCTCAGAAACCAATAATTTCACCTTGGAATATTCCCACGTTAAAAGGAGCTTTGGAGGGACACTTCATTTCCAAACCAAAACAGGAATAAAGTTTAACGTCTTTTGTAAGATAGATTGACTAATCTATCCAAAGTAGATCCCTACCTGTAACTATCTATTTCTGCTACTTGTTTTTGTCTTTCCTGAGACTTGACAAAATTTTTGATGATTTTTTTTCATTGATTGCTTCTTTTTTCTTTTTTTTTTCTGCCTATCCCACCAAAAGGGAAGCTTCAGGAGTGGCATCTGTGTCAAATGCACTTATTCACATCTAGCCCAGTGCCTGACACATGGAAGGAGGTCATAGGTACTTGTGGATTAAATGAATAAATTGACAGTTGAGGGAGTGGTGGCCAAGTGTGGTAGTTGAGAAGGGCTTTAGGTTCCCCCAGGTTTCTATGCAGTGAACTCTTAAACCTGAATATCTTGTCTTTTAGAGTAAAGCTTTAAGAATAAATTTTTCTAAGGTTCTCCAAAATTTGTTTGTCATAGGTTGTTCAGAGAAGACAGTACCACCAATATTTATTATAAAATACATACTTACTGAGTATCTGGGTTGTGCCATGAATTGGGGACATTTCAGTAAGCAAGTTGACAATGCCTTTGAACTTAATGATGCTGAAATTCTAGTGTAAAAGATGTAGGCAATAAGCTGGTCAACCAGGAAATAAGTAAGACAACTATAGCTAGTGAAAAAAAAAAAGATGTCCTAAAAACATTAAAATAAATTGGGGTAGCAGACAGTACCTGAAAAGGTGCTTCTTTGTGTTGGGGAAGTCAGAAAGTTTCTCTGAGGAGGTGATATTTAAACTTAGATATGAATTTTATAAAAGAAATAATCAATGTGAAGACTTGAAGACAAAATCTTTCAGCAACAAGGATGTTGAAGGGTAATAACTGAAGTGGACAGAAAGATGTTACCTCAAGAGATAGGACTAGGTCACATGAAGTTTGGAGGCTATGGAAATACATTTGGGTGTTAAACTTAATGTGATGGAAATTCATTAGGGAAATTTAAATAGTAAGTGATGTGGTCTAGTTTCCTTTTTAAAGTAATCATTCTTGTTAACGATATTAAGAATGGCTGGTTTGCACATGCATTTTTATCCTCTTATAGGGATGATGTTTAAATAATTATCCATAAATGAAAAAATTCATCAACATTTAAGAGCAACAAGAAAAGATGAAGAAACAGCAGAAGCTGAATTACCACATAGTTTTGTAAAATTCAAACTGGTGGATAGAGAAATGATACCGATTCAAATAGTAGCTGGTACCCAGCTTGAAGGCATGAGGAGCCATGCAGAGTAGGTTGGGACAAGGGTCTGAAAACAGAGGGGTTGAACAATTAAAGTTTGTATAAGAAACTGCTAGTTTCCAGATATCCTGCTCAGTTATGCATGAAGATGATGTCCTTTAAGGTAAGAAAAGGAGCATTTGTTCTATGCAGACTTTGGCATTGAGTGGCTAATGAAATTGTGCACAGGTCAGAGTCAAGAATGGACATGTGCAATTAGACAAAAGGGAACAAAGGGAAGGGAGGGGAGATGGGAATAGGAAATATAGTAGAATATATCAGACATAACTTTCCTATGTTCATATATGAATACATGACCAGTGTAACTCCATGTCATGTTCAACCCCAAGAATAGGCTCCTAATTAGAATAAGTTATATCTTGTGTGTGTGTGTGTGTAGATATATCTACACTCTCTCTCTCTCTCTCTCTCTCTCTCTCTCTCTCTCTCTCTCTCTCTACTGTCATATGTACCTAAAAAGAATAAATTTTTTTAAAAAGAGAATGAGTATATGCAGTTGAGGATGAAAACAAAGGTTGTAATGAAAACCTTGCACACTGAGTCAGAGACTTCTCAGTCTACATTCCTGTTGCATGTATTTTAGTTTATAATCAACTGAGGGGAAATTCTCCTCAGAAGAAATTGATAGGCCAGCCCCAAAGAAGGTGCTTTCACATAATTCCCTGGCTGTCTCGCATACCATGAAGCCTACCACACGACCAGTCCTTAGAGTGAATTAGATCTAGTTTCCTGGCATTGTTGAATGAACAGGTAGACAAGAACAATCAGACATTTTAGGAAAACCTCCAGTACAAAAAAAAAAAAAAAAAAAAAAAAAAGATAGCTCAGAGCCAACAGAAAATATATCCTGGAAGAAGCAGAGATAAATTAAAGAATACCATAATAATTTAAAAAAATCTTTAATGTCATTAGAAAGGTAAGACAATATCTAATACAAGATAAGGAAACTATATGAAAGGAACAAATGAAGAAAGAAAATATTGGTAAAATGAAAAGCATAAGAAAAGTAATGAAAAATAAATTTGAAAATTTCCAGAAAGTAGAACAAAAAGGAAATAATAGAAGGAGAAAAGGCAAGACTTGAGGAATCAAGGTATTAAATATCTAACTCAGAAGATTCCAGACAGCTGAAACAAGAGAAGAGAAGAAATTATAAAAAAAACCCAAAACAAAAACAACAAGAAAACAAACTACATGAAGCTGGGCGCTATGGTACAATGCAGGAGACTGAGGCAGGAGAATCTCAAATTCAAGGCCAGTCCTCAGCAATTTATCGAGACCCAAGCAGCTTAGCAAGAACCTGACTCAAAATAAAAAATTATAAAAGGAATGGGTGTGTACCTCAGTGATTAAGTGTTCCTGGGTTCAATCCCTGGAACCAAATTTTAAAAAGTACAAAAACTTTTCCTCCAGTTTTTATATTGAAAAAGACATAACAACATGAAATTTAAAAAGCATCATGATAGAGGCTTGTATAAGCTTTCTAAAAGGCTACATAATAACAAGATTTAAAAATATCATTAAAATGTTCAACAGTAATGATGCCATTGAAGAAAGGCAATACCACAGAAAGTTATTTTCCACATTAATTTTAAGCTCAGCCAAATTATCATCAAGTTTATGGTGAAGTGAAATTATTTTCAGACCTTTGAGTTGTGCAATATATGTTGATATTATTCACATCCATAAGCAAAACAAACAAAAAATATATACAAGAAGAAAATTATTTGGCTCTAGAGTGAAAAATAAACAAATGAATAAAATAATGAAACACTGATCACCTATTGAGTTAAATAAAAAGTAATATTATTTTGAGATAAATGGGTGAGAAGAAGTAGTGAATCATGACATAGAACTAAGTCTTCACCAATTATAAAAAAGGCCAATAGATAATATCTAAAATTCATTAATTAAGAAATAGTGGCTTAATCACATAACTTAGCAATGAAGAATACCAAGAAGTAAGGAAAGAAAGGGTAAGGAGGAGTGGGAGGAAGGGAATTTTTACTTAAGTTTTTCAACACTATCCTATATATAAAAATGATGCATAGATATCGTTTTGACCAAAAATAAACAAAATTTAAGGCAAAAGTTTCTGGTGAAATAATGGAGAGTAGGTTGTAGACAGGCTAGAAAAGAAACAGGCTGCTATTTTTTAATGGTCCAGGTAAGAGATGATAGTAGCTTGGATCAAAGTGGGAGGTAGTGTGGGGAGAAAGAAAGTGAACCAATTCAGAGTGTGTAAAGGAGATGGGGAAGTTTACTGGGTTGGAAGGAAAGGGAATCATCAAGGATGATACCAAAGATATTAGGGGATAGCACCTCATGGTAAAAGAAAAAAAAACAGCCTAAAGAAACATGCAGATGCGGAAAGCATTCATCAAGATTTCTGTTCTGTACATGTTAAATTTGCTACTGCCATTCAAGAGGGTGTCAGGGAAGCAGTTTGATGGTATAATGAACTGAATTGTGCCTCCTTCTTCCCCTACTCCAAAAGATGTTGAAGTCCTAACTCCTTGTTATTGCAAATGTGATCTAATTTGGAAATTAGGGTCTTTGCAGATAGTCAAGTTCAGATGAGGCTATTGCAATAAGCCCTAATTTAATGTGATTTTTATCCATAGAAAATGGACACAGAGACAGACACCCAAAGAAAGAAGAGGATGGGGAGACACAGGAGAGTCATCTACAAGCCAAGGAATGCAGGAGATAAAGTTAGGCGAAGGAATGGAACAGATTCTCCTGCACAACCCTCAGAAGGACTCTCCCTTGCCAGTTCCTTAATTTCAGCCAAAGTGCTGGCCACAGGGAGGCATGGATCAAAGGAGCAGTTTTCGAAGATGGAGGATGATAGTGTTGGGTGGATCATCCTCGTGGGTGTTGATGGACAGAAGGAGGCAAAGAGCAGTCATTAAGTGAGCCAGAGATCTCAATGAAAGAAGGTAGTTGGGCAAGGGAGGGTTAGTACAAGTAGGCTGAGGGGTTGGGAGACGTATGAGGATAAAGCAGCCTTCTCCTGAGAAGGATGCCAGTACACTGTGACCTGAGGACAGAACCCTTCATTTGCACTGGCCCCTCCTGGGGTGGCTGGGGGCATTGCCCTAGGCATATTGAATTTTGTTATTTATTTTCTTTAAAAAAATCCCTTCAAATTGTATATGTCTCAGGACCCCCCTCCCCAATAAAAAAATAAATACCCACCTCCATTGTTTTTTTTTGGGGGGGGGTGGCTGGGAAGGGTGGGAGTGGAGAGGGTTTCAGTTACTTTAAGAGAGTCAAGTGAGCATTCAGAGAAAAGTAGGGGAATTTGCTAATGATGCATGGTGAGATTCAAAGAGCCTCCTAGAAAGATACAAGGAATCAGTTTCCCAGGGCACATACAGTTACCATCTGCAGAGAAAAAGTGGAACAGAGATCTTTAAGACTTCTCTATGGCTTCCTCCCAGAAAGTTCCAATTTCAAGCAAAGCATGGCACTTCTGACATTTTCTCTCTAGGACAATAGTTCCCTTGGATCAAAAAAAGAAAATGTAAAAATGAACCATTGCTAGTAGGCAAAATTTCTTAAGCAGGTCAGAAAAAGTGCTGATTTAAAGGGGAAAAAATCATTGACTTATATTAAATAACTTCATCAAAAGACATTTAGTAAAAATCTCAAGCCACAGACTGGAAGAAGATACCACTAGCAATACTGTACCAACAGAGGACCAGTGTGAAGAACCTAAACAACAGCAACCTGTATGATTTTTTGTCGCACTTTTGGTTCCAATCTTTGCCTTGGGCATTTGTTTCTATTTTTTTACAATGTTTAGTTTTTAGGCTACTTTGTTTTTTAAAAGATGGGAACATACTATACATGTTGATTTGTACCCTTTCCCTCCCTATCTCTGTTTAGTTAAATATTTAAAATAATCAATCTGGGCACAATGGCTCATGCCTGTAATCACAGAGGCTCAGGGGGCCAAGGGAGGAGGATCGTGAGTTCAAAGCCAGCCTCAGCAACTTAGCCAGGCCCTAAGCAACTCTGTGAGACCCTGTCTCTAAATAAAATGCAAAATGGGGCTGGATATTGGCTCAGTGGTCAAATGCCCCTGAATTCAAACCCCAGTAATCACCTTCCCCTAAAGAAAACTCCAAATCTTAGGACTCTAAGGCACATGTGAGATCAATTGTTTGACACTTTCCTTCTAGTGTCCTGAGCACCAGGATTGCATAACTGGGTGGCACAGGGGGACACCATGTCCTGACCCCATCCACTTTGCTCTTCCTGAAATGGAAGGGCTCACAGGGGGCCTCACATTATTCTTGTGCTCTGTTCCCAGACTGAAGCCAGATGGGTGCCTGCCTCTTTTCAGAAAATATTTGTGAAAGTAGGTTTCATAATTTCTTTTCACTAGCTCATGTTTTGGGGGTGTCCAGATTCCTGTAGGGATGAAATTTTGATGAATTATAATATCCCTTTATCCCCAGGATAAAAAAAGAAAAACCCTTCAGGAGCAAGAAGGAAGAGAAACATTCACTGCTAAGAAAGGTTCAGGTTGCAAACTTCTCTTGCTTATTTATTGAGGTTAAAAGTTAAACTGGATTAGGACAATCATATTTTTCTGACACATTGACTTGCTTCTTAAGAAAACACATTTAGCTTTTTTTTTCATGAATCATTTCAGTAGAAGAGCCAGGAGTTATGTTCTTAGGCTGGGTAGAAACACTGAAGGCCCCTTTGTGAGGGATCTAGCTAGCTGCATGTATTTATTTGGCTCATTTTTTTCCCTCCCCTCTGGGTTAAATTTTGACTTAAATATTTGTGCGTGGACCAGGAGGAAGCATTTGGGCTCCTCTTTAGGATTTTCCACAGATAAAATTAGCACCAAATTTATAGGCCTGGTGGTATTGTTCTCCAAGCTGTGGCCTGGAAGATATTCTGTGGTTGTCAACCATTCCCTTCTCTCCCTGTTCCCTCCAATTACTCTTTCTCCTGTCTTTCTAGAACTGGCTCACTATGTGCTTTTGATTAAGAAGAAACAGGCTGAGAAAGAGCTCAAGATATACCAACCTTCAGGACAGCAGCAACGTCAGGTTAACAGATCTGTCCTCCAAGTGGATTGCCAGTCCATGAAGTTGTTTCACACCATGACATGTGCGATCCCCTCATTCTGAGTAACCCTTCTCTTCACAGAGACGACCCACAGAACCTCCACAGGTAATCACCCATTGTCCTTGTCCAAAAGCTTCAGGGACAATGCACACTCTCCATGTAGGTTTTCATTAGAATATGTAAATATGGCTATTTTCTGCACAGAGAATTAAATTTCATATCCACCTAACTGAAAATTTCAAAATTGTCTACCATGGTATCTCCCCACATAAAGGAGAAATTAAAAACTGCCAATAATCCCATCACTGAAAGATGACTGAATATACATTTGGTGTATCATTGTGACTATAATTTTGGTGTATATCCTTTTAGAAACAGGAACACTAATATAAGCTTTTTTTTGGTAATTAGGCTTTTCCCAATTAAATATATACTGGCCTTATTATATGTCACTACATATAATTTGCATTTTTTTCTTAATTTTTAGATTTGTTCAAATTAGATATACATGAGAGTAGAATGCATTTTGACATGTCATACATAGATGGAGTATAACTTCTCATTCTTCTGATTGTGACATGATGTAGAGTTACAGCAATAATGTCAGATTTATTCTACTGTCATTCCTATCCCCAGACCCTCCCCTCCCTTCACCCCCCTCTGTCTAATTCAAAATACCGCTATTCTTCTCTAGCCCCCCAACCCTTATTGTGAATTAGCATCTGCATATCATTTGGCCTTTCGTTCTTTGGGATTGGCTTATTTTGCTTAGCATGATATCCTCCAGCTCCATCCATTTACCAGCAAATGCCATAATTTCATTCTTATTTAAGGCTGAGTAATATTCCATTGTGTGTGTGTATGTACATGTATATATATGTATATGTGTCTCTGTGTGTGTGTGTGTATACACACACAAACAATTTCTTTATCCATTCATCTGTTGAACGGTACCTCAGTTGGTTGCATAGTTTAGCTATTGTGAATAATTGAGCTGCTATAAACATTGATATGGCTGCATCACATTCGTATGCTGATTTTAAGTCCTTTGAGTATAAGCCAAGGAGTGGGATAACTGAGTCAAATGGTAGTTCCATTTCAAGTTTTATAAATTTGCATTTTTAATGAATGAATAGCATTCCATGTATTACTGTACCGTATTTATTTAATTAATTTGATGAGCTCTTTCCATTTTTCATAAAGCAGATAGTTCCTGTGATAAATATCTTTAACGCACCCCATGCCCATCTCCAGTTCATTCCCAAAGAGCAATCCAGTGCTAAGGCCTTTTGTATACATTGAAGTATTCCTGTCCAGTAACCCTACTGACTTACACTCACTAACAACACATGAAAGGGACTCGTTCCTTTCATCCTCCTGGCATGGGTATAATCACTCTAAAAACACTACCTCATCCTGCTGGCTGAAAGCTCCCTTCCATTTTTGCATTTTGTTTTAAATTTCTTTGATTATTCATGACATTGAATATCTTTTCTTATTTGCTTTTTGTATATCTAATGATGTAAATTCTCATTTTAAATCTGCCCATTTTTCTATGGGAGACAATTTTTTAACTGACTTGTTAGAATTTATCTAAAATATTAAACATAGCAATTCTTTGTAATATATTTTATATATTATCTTTCCAGATTTTGCTCACAGTGGGTTCACCCTTCAGAAGATTTCATTCTTATGAAGTAAGATCTATAAATCTTTTCTATCACCATTTCTGCCTTGGGCAATATGCTCAGAAAGACCTTCTAATTTTTTAAAATAAATACAAATGAGCATAAGTCTCCTTTGACACCCAGTAATGGAAAATGTGTAGATTAGTGAAAAATGGGTCTCTGGATTATTAGAGGACTTCAGACCAAAGACTTTAAACAGAAGTTTTTACTTATGAGAATTTATTTATAAAAGTCTATGTAAGACAAAAATATCTATGACTCACAATTATTTGTGATGACAGTTTTCTAGGACTCATTAGACTTAAAATTATCTTCAATCTAGCATTTGGCACTGAGAACCACCTATTCTTGTCTGATCCATGCCAAGATATCCAATTTTTTCTTGGTTGTACTAAATTCAATAGAGGTAAATCTGAGTCAATAAATAATATTAAAAAACACAATGCTTATAGCTTTAATTAGCATGATATACTGGCACCATAACTATACTCATACTTAACAAAATAATAAATCTAATTGAATAAACTAATGTTTAAATTAAATTAATTATAGTTTCCATATGTAGTTACTACTTTTTAATACAGAAAGTAATATTTTGAATTTCTTCACAAACAAGAATTAATTCAGAAAAAATCTCAGATTTTAACTACCAGAAGCCATAACCTCAGTTTCTCTCTCTCTTAGAAATATTATAAATTGTGTAGGTACTCTGGACAGAAGAGCAGGAGAGGAGGTATATGATGGGAAGGAAAAGAAAGAACAGTCTAGACCCTGAAAGTTTTCCATGTCACATCATTCTTTAATTCTGTGCAATGAACTCATCTCCCAAATACAGGACATTAGAATTCAAAATATTTAAAGTGAGCTGTGGAACTCTGATAGCAATTCTGGGGGAGATAAATCATATTATTTATATTTTTTAAAAATCACTTCCTAGTTGACTAATGTAAGTTCCTCCCATCATTTTTTTTTTTTAATTTTAAAATCTATTTTGGAAGATGCTTCCAAAATTTACTGGGTTTCTAATCCAGTAAATCTCTAACTAGAGTCCTACCAATATTTCCCATTCTTAAGGCATAGCATAAGCCATTTGGTATCATCAAAGTTACCCGTACTGCCTTGGCCACTAAAGACGTCCACCGTGACCCTGTGTACCAGAGATTGCTCATCTGTGATCTGGCACAGGTTTCCATTTGCTTCTGTCATCTCTTGGTCCTACAAACTTTCTTTCTTGTTTTATGTCTTTTTCCATCTATGACCCATTAATAAAATGTTAATTTGAAATTTTCCTATGAAAAAATTTCACAGTCTAGGTGCCAATTTGTATAATATATTCAGGTTGCAGGTAAAATATTCAATACTTTCTTGTGCATTGCATCTAACCTGGATTCTCAGGAAAATGTAAGTATAAAATACTTAGGTAGTATGGCTGTATTTTTTGACCAAACTAGGATGCCTTTGAAGGTGAAGGATGGTAAAGACTATTATTAGTTATGCCAGAGCAACAAGAATAAACAGTAACCAGAAACACCAAGAATAGGATCACCCTATTTAAAGAGATATTTTAAGATCTTAGGTAGAAATATATAATAATTGAATATAAACTCTTCTTGAGATTGTTTATTTAGATAGATCCCTTTTAAGTGTTCTGATAGTTCAAAGAAGTAGGAAATCATTGGTAGCACACCTAACTCTTTGATCCGCCTTTCATTCAATTTCTAAGATGTAGTTGCTTTTCTGTTCTCCATAGGTTGAGGAATGAGCAGCTAAGGAAAACCATAGAAGAGTAATAGAAATATACTTCCATTTGGAAAGGCTTTCAAAGTCTGAGTTTATGCTTTTCTTAATCTGCACATTTTCTTGGTTTTGATAATTGGGAAATGTTTGTAAGATTCTCACTGGAGATTTACTGGATGAGAATGTAGTTTTTATACAGTAAATATATGGAGTAGTAATAACTAATGAGCAGCTATACCAATGTATATGAGTAAGCAAGAATAATAACAGTCCTTCCATATGTATTGCCTTTAATCCTTGTAAAAACCCTGCCATGGACCATTGGCCCCGTTTTACATATGAAGATGGTGAGGCTCACTGTCCTGATGAAGGGTCACAGAGCAAGGAGGAAGCAGGGCCATGCTCTGAAGCCCAAGCCCTGATGCTCATGGCACATATTATCTCTCGTTTAAGAAAGTCTTGGGGGTTGTATTCTTGTCTAATCACCACCATCATCTCATATTTTCTCTAGGATGATTAAAGACCTATAATTAAAATATAATATTTTGTATCTTTTTTTTTTTAGCAAAAACAAATCTGTTATTCATGTTGTCTGTAGAGTGGGCTTCCTCACCTATCTGTCATTTTTGTTTTACCAACATGTTTTACCACACAGAATTATGAGAGCTTTCTATGTCAGAGACAGGAATGATGATATTTACTTCATTACAAAGTTTTGGATGTTATAATGGACTTAAAAAAAAAAAAAAAAGACTGCAGCCCTGTTTGTTTAATCTCCCAAGAGGACTGTCTGCCTCGGTACCCAGTTTCAGAGACTTGGTACATGATCCCATTTATCTTATCCCACAGCTGCCATGGCTCATCTCCCTGAGTCTTATGTGGATAAGTAGGCCCCTGATTGCTATGAAAACCATGCACACGAACAGAGTTCTGTCGAGTGGAAAGGACACACTGATGAGCATACACACAAGGCCTTTGATTATACATGGCAGTGATAGTAGCAGTGGAGGGCCAGGAACATCTAGAACCATGATACTGAAAATTGGAGCAACTGGTATGTCCGTTCTCATCAGCACTGACCTACAGTCACCTGCTCTCACATGGTGGAGGCGCTTGTGCTCTTAGGTATTTGCGATCCATATTCTTGAAGGCAAAAGTAGAGTCTATTGGTCTATTTGCTAATCACTTTCTTTCCACCATCCCACAACATTTTGCATGCTGGATCGAAGCATTTATTAGAACAGATTCTAGTTGTGTTTCTCTAATTTGGTATTTTCCCCTGAGTATCATATCAAACATATCAATATTCTCCTGATTTGTAAAGGAAAAAACCATGCAACCCAAGGGGAAAAAAAAATCTCTATTTCTTTAACAATGCTTCTTATTCAAATTCTTGCCCTGGCTGGATGTGGTACTTGTAGTACAATCTACTTAGGAGGCTGAGGCAGGAAGATCACTTTGGCCTAGGAGTTTGGGGCCAGCCTGGGCAACAGAGCAAGACAGGTACATCCACAAGACACAATAAAAAACAAAAAACAAACAAAACTATAAGTAAATAGCACAAAAACCAGTAGAGTAGAAGGAAAGAAACAGGATGAGGGAGAAAGGTAAGAGAAGGAGAATTAGAGGGGACTGTGTTTAGAACTGAATTTAGACTGTATATTTATTACAGAATTAGAACAAATTATATTTCACGATTTTATAATTATGTCAAAATGAATCCTATTGTCATATATAGCCAAAATGAACCAATAAAAAGATAACACAGACCATGGGCTGGGGTTGTAGCTCAGTGGCAGAGCGCTTGCCTAGCATGTGTGAGGCACTGGGTTCAATTCACAGCACCACATATAAATGAATAAAATAAAGTCCATCGACAATTAAAAAATATTTTTTTAAAAATTACACAGACCAAGTGAAACTGGACCATTCATGTTGAAAGCATAGAGGATTTCCCAGCTGCTGAAAATTCTTGTGTCTTCAGAGTTGTGAACACAACCTAGCACAGAAACAAAAACAATCTCTGAAGAAATGTTAAAATAAGAATAAAAGGAAGTGAAACATAGGCATTCAGACAGAGAACTACTAAGTCAAAGCTGAGCTGTGCAACAGACTGACTGCTTTTGTAGACTCAAGCAGCAGGTAGAACAGTGAAGCTGGTGACTTCTCTTAGGATTTATCCTTCAGCTAGCTCCATTGGTAGGAGCTACCAGAACACTCCATTAGACAAGTTCTTCAAAATTGTAGTAATTTCATGAACTTTGTTCAATAATAGTACCGTATTAAAGATATTTGTTGGGGCTGGGGCTGGGGCTGAGTGGTAGAGTGCTCGCCTGGCGCATGCAAGACCCTGGGTTCGATCCTCAGCACCATAAAAGAATTAATAAGAGAAATAAAGGTATTGTTTCCAACTACAACTAAAAATAAATATTAAAAAAGATATTTGTCTACATATGGCATTAAAATTACTTTGAAATACAAAAACCAAAAACGTTTCTTAAAAAAAAATTCAACCAAATTTTTTACCTATCTTCAGTTTTTTATTGATGCTTTCATAGTTATAAACAAAAGCTTCCTTTTTTAATTTAAAAGCACTCTTAATTATTTAATTATTCATTTTGAAACCATCCCAGCCTTTCAGCAAATGTGCAAAAGTATAAAGTACTTTTTCCCTAGAACTAATGGAGAGTAAATTGCCAATATGATCCCCTGTCACCCCTAAATGTTTGTTATTGGAACCAGAGTCCTCAATAATGTCTCATTCTATCTTCCCCACAGTCAAAAACTCACCACCAAATCCATAGTTGTATCACTGGAATCGTTGAGCCTCTCCAAGTTACTAGAAAATGCTGAAGAATTCTCTAAAGTGATAGGCTTTCTGAAATCATCCTGGGACCTCCATTTTCTTCATCATCAAATTTTGCTTTAATCCCAATTAGCACCTCTATTCCTGCCCGTCTACAGGAAAGGTCCCTGTGAAGATCACATCAGACGTTTTATGATCAAATGTTCTTAATCCCTATCTTCATCCATCATGATTTCTCTACAGCAGTAGACACTTCTCTTTTTAACCTCTGTACTTTTAGAAACTCCTCCTAATTGGCTTCATATATCTGTCTTTGTTTATTGAACAAATATTTGTTGAGTGCCTGGTATGGTCTGGGCACTCTAGCAGGTTTATGCACCCAATGGTATACAAGACAGAGAAGCTCTCTGCCCTTGTGGAGCTAACAGCAAACTGATTTTATTTTTCTAAGCCGTATTTTGGATCACACCATTATGTGCTCAAATACTTTTAATGCCTCCTTCTCAATTAAGAAAAAATATTTATAATCCTTTACTGAATGTGTTCTTATAATGGTAATATCCTAACAGCCTTGCTTCCCAATTACTGTCATACCTCAAAGACCTCTGCCCTGGGGAAACAAATTATGACCCCAATACTTCCAAGAATCCAGGTACATCTCAACATTAGACTAAATAAATAATATGCTTTGTTAATAGTGTTCAAATTCTCATAGATGTTGTCATAAATTCCAAAGTGATGTAGAGTAACGTGGTCCTCATGTATTATTTTTTTGAAAGACTAGTAAGTCTAATCACTATAATGTTGGGCAGGGTAAAAAGATTTTGTTTATCTGGGCGAGGTGGCACACACCTTTAATCCCAGTGGCTCAGGAAGCTGAGGCAGGAGGATCGAGAGTTCAAAGCCAGCCTCAGCAAAAGCGAGATGCCAAGCAATTCAGTGAGATCCTGTCTCCAAATAAAATACAAAATAGGGAGCTGGGGATGTGGCTCAGTGGTTGAGTGCCCTTGAGTTCAATCCCTGGTACTCCCTCCACCCCCCCAAAACTCTTAATTCTAACTGGACACTTCCCCACTTCCTCCAAGACTGCTAAAGCTCAGTATTCTGTGCCTTTACCATCACGGCAGAAATCTTGTCCAAGGTTCAGTTTTTACTTTAAACTCTCTTCCTCTAACATATAATTTCTTTCAGTGCAGTCTTTTCCTGTGGTTGTCTCAGTCCTAGTGGTAAAAGACCATGTTTTACTTGTCTTTCTAGCCCCCGAAGTACCTACCAGAGTGCTGGCACATTATACAAGCAGGAAAACTAATATCAATTTGACATAATGCTTGTCTGACGAATAATCATCATCAACAAATGTATAATAAAATCACAGACATCTACATCAGAGTCACTAGAAATAAAATGATACATTTCAACTAATATTTACTTCACTAGAAAAAATAATTTCATGAATCCATCATTATGCTACTTTAATGCATTCAGAACTCTTGAATTTCCTTTGCTTTTAAACTATTTTTAGCCCTTACACTTATACATGAGATGCTGAATTAGCTTGTGTTTATTTCATGCAAAATTAATTTCCTCTTCTGGATGATTAATATAATAATAATACTCCATCTCTAAAAAATATTGCCTGATTAATGTGTTTATTTCTAGAAAGGATTAGCTTTTGAAAGTTGAAGCAGGAATACAGACTTTGTCCTGTGTTAGGATGGAAATCGTTAATCATTATTTATTGTATAACTTTGATACAAAATTTTGCAGTTATTACTGGAATAGGGATCTTTGTGTTCCTTATTCTAGAGAAGTCACACAGTTATACACAGTGTTCAAAGCGTCTGCTAAATGAATATACACAGCTCCACCACAGGAAAGCCTCTGTGCTGACCTAGATGTTGAGCCTAGTTAAGTAAAAGAGGCCCCTGTGTGATAATGACTTACTACCAAGGCCCAGTGGATAAGACAGGCCTTCATCTCTACTTATATAAGAGAGAAATACTTAACCCTTTTCTTCCACTTTTTTTTCCTTACTATATACTTATATACTTATAATAAATATTTTTCAAAAAGAAATGCATGTTGTTTCTAACTTTCTTATATTCGTATATGAATACACGGACCTGTGAAACTCCAAATCATGTACAATCAAAAGAATGGGATCCTCATTAGAATAAATAGTACTCCATATATGTATAATATGTCAAAATACACTCCATTGTCATGTATATCTAAAAAGAACAAATTAAAAATAAAGAGAGATGCATGCTGTCCTCATTAAAGAACATTCATTGAAATTACTGCTTTCAAGTCTGCAACAATTATAAAGGCATACATCTGAGAATAGGAAACTGCAAAGGAATCCCTGGAGACTGCTATGATCTGAACATTTGTGTCCCCTCCAGAATTTGTGTGTGGAGACCTAATCATCAATGTGACAGTATGGGTGATTAGGAGGAGGTGATGAGGTCATGCAGCCGGTGACCTCCCCAGTGGGATTACTTACAAGGAGTTTAAGAGATCAGAGTTTCTTGTGTTTCCTCCAGGTGAAGAAACAGAGGGAAGGTGCCATCTGTGAACCAGGAAATGTGCCCTTACCAGAGCTTAAATTTGTCTACTGATGCCTTGACCTTGGACTTCTCAGCCTCTAGAACTCTGAGAAATATGTTTCTGTTAAGAAGGACTCAGTCTGCGGTATTTGGACAGAGCAGCCCAAACAGACTAGAATTTCAGAATAGAGTTTGAATCTATCAACCAAGGGAAACTGCTAAAGGAAAGTTCAGAAATCCATTTTCTCCTGTCCTATGTCTGTGCTGTACGTAGGTTAGAAGATGGGTTATTTCTAGTTGAGATTTAGGATATCACCTCTCTGCCAATTTAGAGAACAGTAAACTCTGCCTTTAACTGGAGCATCGTCTCAAAAATTATAAATGAGGCTTCTTCAGAAAGAACAATCTCTCCTTGTGGTAGTACTGAAGGGAAATCATGAAACCCAAATAAGAGAGACTTTTCTAGACTGTTTGAGGGTGTAGAAAGGCAAGAACTGGCGCCCTTTACATAACTGGTGCTGATTCAAAGTGCCTTGTGTGGAAAGCTTGGAAAACTCTCCTCTCTCCCACAGCAGAGCTGAGAGCAGGATCTGGGAAATCCTTGAAGAGAGAAATGGGATGACTGTCAGAATGATGGCCATATAAATTCGGAAACTCACACCTCATGGCAGTAAGATTAGGAAATATTCCTTAAGGTCAATTGATTCTATCATCAAACAAGCTATTTTTAAAAGTGGTTTTTAAAACCTCCATATAGTCTTACTGGGGTGCGGTGCTTAACTTCCTCCTTCCTTTATCTTGGCAGAACATCCCCTTAATAAGTTTCCCACAAGGAAACGCCAAATCCTAACATCAGACAGTTATACTCAGAGCAAATAAAAATTATTTCATATTTTCCCTTGCAGACAAATCATTATGACTGTTCTCCATTGTATTTGTAAGGCTGTACCCAATTGCTCCACATACGTATAGGCGCTCGAACGTACAGTTTTAAAGATCTTAGCTTTAGTGAAAATGCAACTAAAGGAGAGAGTAAAGCTTGATAATAAAAGTGACGACTGATGAGATGTACTCTCAGAATGGGTGTATTTCAGAGCTGGCAGGGGTGGGTTTATCAGGGGTCACAAGAATGAACAGGGTCCATGAGTCACAATGGTTGAGAAGATGTATGGAGAAACATGATCTTTCAAGCCATAAGAATTTACAGTTAAACTTACTACTTCTACTATCCAGAAACAATCAAGAAACATGGTCAGTCCTCCACCACAGGTGTGAGCCATAGGCGGCCTGAACTTGCCATGATCTGTCCAATGATTTTTAAACCAGTTAAATTGTTACCTAGCATTTAACTCTAATCCTAGGAAGTTGCTTGATATTTCTTTATTAGTTGAAAGAGGAAAAAAATAAATAAATAAACAAGGAGGATCCAATCTTCCTGGGTGTGACCCTAAAGTAGACTCCTTACTGAATGATCCAGAGGTATAAATGACAATGTCTTATTTCCTAGTTCTCTCCACAGCAAGATGAACTAAGTAGAACATTCAGCCCTGTGCATACTATCAATGCTTTTTGGCCCTTTTGGAAGGGACAAATATACTACCAAGACATTGCTTTCTCTTCTCATTCTTCCTTTAAAAAAAAATGCATTCAGGGCTGGGATTATAGTTCAGTGACACAGCACTTGGCTAGCTATGCACAAGGCCCCTGGGTTTGATCCCCAGCACAACACACACACACACACACACACACACACACAAATTCAGAATGTCCATGGCATTTATGATAATGATTATTACTGTTATTATGTGAAAAATAGATTGTACTCACTAAGGAGAGATCCAACAACATGCTGAAGAGGTAAAACGATTTTCTTTAGATTTTATTCTACATTAGTAAAGTCTTCCAATTCCAAAGCAAAAAGCTTGACATCATTAGTGGTTTCAAAGTGTTGGCAAGTTTAAACAGATTGGTGTAAGAGTCATGGGTCTTTTTTATGACAGATCATCATTTATTTAAATCCAAGTAAATATCATCTGCAAAACTGTGTCAAAACAAGGCGTTCATACCTTCCTTGATTCTTTAAGCAAATCACATTAAACCTAAACTACCTCTCCCAGGGACTGTGCTAAACATGTTTTCTTAAGCAGCATGTCCTCTGTGAGAAACAAATTTAAAGTAAATAAAAAGGACACGAGACCATTTTATAATTTGTGCCTGAGGTAAAACCAGAAATTACCTCCTAAGTTAAGCCAAACAAAAACAGAAATATGTGACAGGTTTGTCTACTAATGGCCCTATGTCGTTAATTCTTGTTATCTCTATTTATCTAAAGTTGTTTGATTTACTCAAATAAAGCGTACGTTCCTGAGATGATGCCAAAATCTACCTCATGGTGTACTCCACTTTTTTTTTCAATATTGGAAGAAATTCAGACAGAAACTATATTTTAAACATATCAATGTTATTTTTATTTTTGGCTTATTTATTTATAGAATGTTGTAGCAGATTAATATGGACCCAGAAAAACTAAATTTTAAGTCTGGCATGATTAATACCTAATGTAATGTTCTTTTACTTTCAAAACAGTACCCGTTTGTTCTCCTTAAGGATCTTAGTGTGTTTAGATTGTGTGTTTCCTAACCATTTTTTTTTAACAAAGATCTAATTAACCCCTCTCACCCTTTAACACTCATTTCATTGTTAAGCCATTCCAGAATTCTCTATCCTATTTCCTTTTGCCCAACTCTTTACACCACATCAGATGTCACACTGAGTACATATGGTTTCTTGGAAACTTCTGACATCTCCTGGTTACCGTCTCAGGTTGCCTATTCTCTTGCATGTGCCCCATAATGCCTTGCATATGGCCTGGCATATGAAAGAGGCTTAAATTTTTCAGTGAACTAATTACTGCCTTTATTATTTAAAGGCCTCGAACTTAAGTGAATTTTCAAATTCCCCAAAATAGCACAGCAGACACAAAATTTTGTAGCCTCTACTAAAATTCAATAGCACATATTTTAATTTAGTAAGAGTAGATACACATTTTCTACTAGAGAAATGCATTTCATAGACAGGAAGCTCCTTCGCTGCTCCTGACCCTTTCAAAAAGCCAAAGGAAAGGAAAATACTAGCAAAAAAATCGTAACAGGGATTTTATTGAGTTATCAGATGGATTGATTTGGGTTTAAAAAATTTTTTCAAACACAATGTAACTAGCTGGAACAAGAAAAGTACTTCTTCCACTCACAATTTTAAATGTTTGCTATCACTGTTCAGGTTCTGAGATGCATGTCTTTGGTGATGGCTTGTTTGTTTTTGTTGAGAGGGAAAATGTGCTGCTGTAACAAAACCATCAAAGGCTGGGTGAGATGGAATCTGGAGTATCTAAAGGTATTTAAAATAAATATTTCCACCCTCGAGTTTAGCAATTTTCAAGACAGATGTGTTCTATCAAATAAAGTCACAATTTTTGTTTTCTTCTTCAACTTGGCAGAGACATTTGCATTCTCTATGCTTTCAGGAGGAGTTTGATTTTGTTTTTGCTTTTTCTCTTGTGCTTTTCGGGATTTAGAGTTTCCCCCCAGGAGACACAGAGGGTATGGAGCACAGAAGGTATGTTGGTTTGTGTGAGACCAGAGAGGACTGAGTTCCAATCCTAGATCATGCAGTAACAACGGCAAAGGTGTGTGGAGATTTTATTAGGTGTACAGCTCAGGATAATTTTCTTTACATGAATTATTTCTTTTGACTTTCACAATTTAGGATATGTTACGCATCATTTTTAGACAAGGAAACTCATGTTTAAAGCATTAATAAATTTACCAAGAACATTTAGCTGGTAAGTGGAAAGTCAATTTTTAATAAACTGTGACCTTAAAATAGTTCTTATTTTTGCTATAAACACTCAATTGTTAGACAATTCAAAAAGAAGGAAAATAATATATTTTTTATTTATCCATGTTATTTATATTCCATTAATCCTTCATTCTATTTTTACACCCTTTCTGAAAAAAAAAATAAATTTACCACCTAAGCATTCTAAATATTTCAGCTTAATTCTGCTGCATTTTGGATTTGCATAAAAAAATACAGTATTACGTGTGTGTATATGTGTGTATGTGTTTTCCTTTGCTCACAATTACCCTTATAAGATTCATCTATGCTATTCTGTATAGGCATAGTTTACTCATTTCATTCCTGTATAGGACTCTATTGTATAATGACACCACAAATAATTAATCCATAATTCTGTAGTTCTAAATTTCCGTTGGTAGAATTTCCCTTCGGCCTGAAGAACTCCTTTAACTTTTCTTATGGGATTAATTTGCTGGCAGCAAATTAGCTTTACTTTTGCTAACCTGAATTTTCTTCATTTTGTCTTCATTTTTGAAAGACAGTTTTACTCGATGTAGAATTCTAAGCTTACAAGATTTTTTTAAAAAAATTTTTGGTGCTTGAAAAATGTCATTCTATTCCTTTCCAGTCTCCTTTGATTCTGAAAATGAGTCTAATGTTTCTTTTCATTGTTCTTCTCTGTGTATATGCCTTTCCCCAACTTTGGTTGCTTTTAAGACTTTATCCTTGTTTTCTAGTGAATGCACCTTTGTATATAATCTGTTCTATTTAGGGTTTGGTGTGCCCTTTGATCTCTGTGTTGCTATTTTTCATCAAATTTGGAAAAATTCCTTCAGATATTTTTTTCTTTCCTCATCTCTCTCTTTTCTTCTAATGGGACTTTTGAAAAGTGCATATATTTTTGAATATTTGATACTGTCATATAATAAAGTTTTGCTTAGATTTTTTGGAATCATTTTGCTCTTTTCAGTTTTAATAATTTCTATTGGCCTGTCTTCAAGCATACTGACCCTCAGTTTGCATTGTTTGATCTGATCTCAAAATGCTTTTATCTTTATATATTTATTTTTTTGTAGTGTTAGGAATCCAAGATGCCTTTTTAACTTCAGATACTGTATTTATTTTATTATTCTAGATGTACCTTTTTTATTTTTCCTTTTTAGCATTTCCATGTCTCTCCTGAAATTACCCATCTCTTCCTCCATTTTTGTGGGGATTTTTCAATGTATTGGTCATAGTTATTTTAAAGTCCTTGGCTACCAATTTCAACATCTGAGAGATCTGTGACTCTGTTTCTATTTTCCTTTTTTTTTCATGTTTAATAATTTTTATAGGGCTAGGGGCATATCTCAGGGCTAGAGCACTTGCCTTGCATGTGTGAGGCCCTGGGATTTGATCCTCAACATCATGCAGAAAAAAAAATTATAAACAAAATTTACAACGGGATTGTATATGATGATGCATTATCAAGATTCTGTATTTTGCAATTTCCTCTGAAGAGTTTTAAAGAGATCATTTATTTATTCATTTTTAAGCGAGCAGTTAAATTACTGGCGGATTACCTTGAGCCCATCCATATTTGGCTTTGGTTTTGGGCTTTGTTGGGATGAATTTATTTCAGTTTTGATCTTCATTCTGGGATGTGATTCTTACTTCTAAGGTGTGGCCCTCTGGGGTTTTCATGGAAAGTCCAAGATGTTCACTCAATCCTGTTCAAGAAGTAGTACTTCAATGCCAAATTCTGCCTCCCCAGGTCTGGGCAGATGTTGAAATCTCCGCATGGTCTTTCGGCCTTTATAGATTTGATTTCCAATGACAATATTGCAGCCTTTCATCCCAATTGTGTAGCTCAGAACATGGCTGAGTCTGAGGGCAGTTTATGTTCACATGTGAAGATCTCCTCATATCGAAGACTGCTTCCTTTGCAGGATTTCTTCCGTCCGTTTTCAGGTACTCTGTAGCCCTTCACTCTGACTTTCTCAGCACAAGAATTCCTTCTCTGACTGTGCTCTAGACCTCATAGGATGCCTAGACTGGGGATTACCCTGAAAAGGAAGACAGGAAAAATGTTTCTCTCGCCAATTGTTCCCCTCATTTCAAGGATCATGTCACCCCCCCCCCCTTTTTTTTTTTTTTGCCTGCCTTTGGTTTGTCTTCAGTAACTCAGACAGTTGTATTTTCAATTTTGCCCAGAGTTCATAATTGCTAATGGTAGGAAGATTATTCTGGTGTCTGCTACTCTGCTATAACCCAAAGCCAGAAATGCACATATTCAATAAATTATGCTCTCAATATTAATCATCTTTTTATCAATGAGGTGCTGTGCATGTTAAATTGTTGGCGTGGGACCACATCTGGCATAGAAAGTGCTTTTTAATTACAAATCATCATCATTAGAGGAAGTTCTTAGAGTTTACCAAAAGGACAGTAGCAGAAGAGGAGAAAATTATAGGGAAAAACAAATCACAGTACAGAGCCCTACAGCAGTTTGAACTCATGATAACCCACTGTCACTCACACAGCGGCCACTGCAGCTGTCTCTGAAGTCCTTCTTATAGCCAGATGTTGCTTCTGAAAAAGACATTGCAAAGTTCATAAACTCAGAGCAAAGACTTTCAGTCCTGACCTGGTCTGACTATCCAACTAATGCTTCGGCAGAAAGAGAAATCAAAGAAAAACACAAGACTTGAGGAATTTAGAAATAATTTTCTTCATTGGAATCAACAAAACTCATTGGCTACGGATCATGCTCATATGCTCCTACTTCACGAGTTTGGAGAAAATTATGTCGCATAATGTGCTTATGTAAAATGTGTGACATTACCCACTCTTGGCATTGTATGTAGTGGTTGAGACTGTAGTTGCCTTAAAATACAACTAGGAAATAAATACAGACTTATAAAACCACAACTGGAAAGTAAAAGCCCAATCAATCCATATTTATCAAATGCCAACCCTGAAAGAAGCTATGTACAACACCTTGAAACACTGGCTTTGGTTTAAAAATGATAACTTAGTGGAAACTGTGAAGAATGGTTAGACAAACAAAAGATTTAGGAAACCCTGCCACTTTAACTAGAATGTGAAAAATAAAAATACCAATAAGAAAGGGGACTGCTATACCAGATATGGAGATAAGTGTAACCAAATCTAGGAAATTAAATGGTGCATGGTGGAGACAAAAGACAGGTCAGGCTAATTGGGGTGGTACATACATGGAAGGACATGAGACTGAATTAATAGGCTTGGATCAGATAAGGTAGAGAGATTCAACAAGAAGGAGGTTAATCTTGCCAATGGGCATTTTCAAGTCTTGAAAATAGTAAGTGGAAAATAGAATGCTTCAAGAAGTATGTTTAATGGGGAAGACGTACTTGTTATTCTGATAACATTATACATTTTACTTTGTATTTCTGAATTTTTTCTTCTTGATAAAGAAAACAATACATTTAAGCAGCAGAGAAAAAAATGTTGGAGACAGATTCTGCATTTAATGGGAGCTCAGTTATTACAATAATAATGGAGATAATTATTATGATGAAATCTGAAGAGAGAGTTCTTTTGCACAGTATAGCTTCTCCTTCATGCATTTACCCCTTTTTGAAACATATTTCCACTGTGTGTAGCTAGACCTTTATTTATTTATTCATTTTTATTTAATTTTTATTTTTTTTAGTCAGAGACTTTTAAAAGCCATTTTATGCAGCACATACTGAAGTCAACCTAAAAGGGACCTCTATTTTGTGCACTGAATTGTACAGATTCATGTTTCATTCACTCTCTCATTCAACCAATCATTTATCATTCAGCAAATATTAATTGAGTACCTACAATGTGTCAGGTATTCTTGTAGTTACTGGGACTACAGTGTTCAAGGTCTGTGGAGCCTATTCTCTAAAGCTCGTTCCATGCATTAGTGTGGGCTTCCTTCTGCCTGTAATTACTTCAGTTTTTCTACCTAACCATCAAAATCCAGGCCAAAACTCAGATATTCCAGGAAACCATTAAAATTTAACCCAACCCATTCTGGTTTCTTCTTAATTCTGTTTTAGCATTTTTTCACAGTCCTGAAACCATATTATATTATTTTGCATGTGTTTAGGTGTAGCTTAATAATCATTTTTAAATTGTTTTATTTGCTTAGTTTTCTTCTCCAAAGAGACAATGAATTATTTGACACACGGGATGTAATATTTTACTCCATACTTTACTGTAAGTGGCCCCAGTACTATGTATTGCATAAGACCCCATAAATACATGTTAAATATCTCTTGCATATCCTGTGCAAGTCATGAAAATCCCAATTTTATAATGCTAGAAGTAAAGATTTGAAAAGTGGTGACTTAAAATAAGAAAGTGATGACATCTGGACAGGCCAAAATGTTAACCATCTTAAGTTTACCTATGATGCATTACTTCACTCATAGATTTCCATTTCTGAAAGAGAAGTGGTGTCAGAGTTCTAAGCAAATTCTTTTATGCATAATGTATCTGGATGGCTAACCACAGAGGTCCTTTCTTCTAAATGAAGCAAAGCAAAGTGCAGCTTTCCTAAAAGTCCAGTGCTTTGGATTAGATTTCCCTGGCCTCACTCATCAATAGATACAGAGGATGCTAAACTTTGTTGAAAGAGCACACACTGGCAGAGAAAACACCAAAGGTATTAAGAGAATGACTTACCATAACCTTTGAAGAACTATTTGTAAAAAGTACAGGGGGTAAATTTTTAAATTCCACTTTAAAATCTACAATAGGCCATTAAAAAAAAGAAGCATCCCCTTCTAACGAGATTTTCATGGCAGATGTGTCCTAAGACATTTTAAAATTCATTGACAATTGAGAAACAAGGCAAAACATATTTACCGGAATTCTTAACATTTTCGAAAGACTAGGAGGACACTGTGGTAGAAAACCAAAATAAATTGAAATTTTCTCTAATGAGTCTCAGTTTGTATATGTGACATACCCTGAAGCAACTGGGAAAAGAACATTTTTGCAAATCTAAAATAAATAACTGGAGTAGATTCGTTACTCACAAAAGAACGCTGCGTGTTTACATGAATACCTCTTCTACTTGATTTCTTTGACCTGAGGATTTGAGTGAAACTGAAAAAGCTGCCAAGTTCCCAAGCTGGGAACAGACCCAGCTAGCATGACTTTTTTTCTTTCCCTCTAACCACCTGGAAACATTATCTCAAGTAGACAGGGGTTAAAAATGGAGAATTCCATTTTTACCAATCTATCAATACTTGTGAGACTTTTGAGAATGCTATATACTAGGAATGACAAGTTACTTTCTTCTTATCATTGGTTAAGTGTGAGCAGATTCAACTAAACTCATGTTCTCACTTTTTCTTCCTGTTTTCTCATCTCTGCCTTCTCAAATCAGTTACTCCTTGGATTTTTATCTTCGGTTTCTCTTTGCCCCAATATATTTTGCTTTGGCAACTCTGCTTCTGCTCAAACTTCCAGGTCACTGGTCTATCCCCATCTTTGACGCAGATGGGATGACATCTCTGGACATTTTCCAGGTCATATGGCTGAAGGAACTTCAGAAAGCTGATCAGATGAGAAAAGCCAGTAGGGAGCAGAAGGAGATATCACCCAAGAAAGGAGAATGGAAGGGCAACAGAGGAGCCATACTCTGGGTAGTTTCTCTGTCGAGGTCACAGCCACACCTTGTCCTTCATTGTTGCTGCCCTGAGGCCCTCCAGGCCTTTCTTCTCTTTCCTGGATTCTGCTTTGAGCCTTTGTCCACTCATGTTTCACTGGATCCTCTTCCAGCCTTAACTCAATACATTTGGTTTCATGGCCATAGACAGAATACATACTTGCTGTCTGACTCAGATGGTACGTGGCCATTTTTTTTTTAAATAGAAATTCATTACTCTTGCCAAATTATAGACCTCTTGGCTAACTGGACATGCATCAAAAGGCTTGCCTGGTTATTGCTGGATCAACCATAAATTGGGATTTCTCCAGAGTTTTGTATAAGCAACCATTGAACTTAATGCAAAACTATTCTACTATAGCCTATTTATTAGTCAACTTGTGGAAGAATCTCAAAGATAATCCCTCCTGTCAGGAATAAATCTCTAAAAATCACAGCTCAACTCCTTCTTCTCTTCTTTCCTATTTTAACCCATCTCATGAAATTGTCTTGTGAAAATTAGACATTTTTTATTGGTTCTTTTTAGTTATATATGACAGTAGAATACATTATGATATAATTATACAAGCATGAAATATATCTTATTCTAATTAGGACCCCCTTCTTGAGGGTGTACATGATTCACTTAGGTATTTTCATATATGTACATAGGAAAATTATGTTACAGTCATTTCACTGTCATTCTAATTTCTAGTCCCCTTCCCTTCCCTTCATTCCCTTTGTCTAATCTACTGAACTTCTATTCTTCCCCTCCCCCACTTTATTGTGGTTTAGCTTCCATATATAAGTGAAAACATTCGACCTTTGGTTTTTTAGGATTGGCTTATTTCACTTAGCATGACAGTCTCCAGATTCATCCATTTACTGGCAAATGTGACATTTCTTAAAATATACTCTTGACTTAGGGTCACAGTAAGATATAACAACGCACACACAAAATCATACCTTAAAATAACCTAAACGGGCAAAATATAATGAGGGGAAGGGAGGGGAATGGAGGGGGCTTGGGGGTAGGAAAAGCAGTGGAAGGAAACCAACATCATTACCCTAAGTTCATGTATGAAAACATGAATGGTGTGACTCTACTTTGTGTACAACCAGAGACATAAAAAATTTTTGCTTTATTTGTGCAAAATATACATAAACAATATTTTCCCTTTTCTTTTTTGATTCCTCCTTAGAATTGTCCATATATACAATACCATTTCTGTTGAAATATTTTTTTCCTCATTGCTTTTATAGTTTCCACATTTTGTGAATGATTTGCCATTTATTTTGGTGTATGTTGGAATCCAATTTTTTTAAGAAAGAAAAATTATCAAAAAAATTTCTCCTAATACATTTTTGACCTTATCATGCCTGTAATAATTTTTCTCCCACATGGGCCATTATACCTTTTATAACAGAAAGAAATAACTTTCAGATGTAGGGAGCTCTTGGAATGTAAGTTTGAATCTTTTAGAAATTCAAATAATCCCAACTTTTGAATGCAAACAAAATACAGAGACTTTCAAATGTTTGTGCCTAGTAATAGAAATGTAACCTTTCATCCAAGAAATTTTTCAGAGTTTGAAAAATGCTGGTGAGAAAGCAAAATGGTACAGTTGCTTTGGAAGACATATTGGCAGTTTCTTAGAAAACTAAACATACTTCTATCATACCACCCAACAATTTTACTCTTAAACATTGACCCAAGTGAATTGAAAACTATGTACACTCAAAAACCTGGACACCAATCTTGATAGCTGATTTATTAATTGTTGTCAAAATTCAGAAGCAAGTAAGATGTTCTTCAATAGATGGGTAAATAAACAATCTGTGGTATATCTACAATGAAATATTATTTAATAAGAAGAAGTGATTTTTCAAGCCCCCCAAAGTACATGAAGAAAGTAAATGCATACTGTTAAGTGAAAGAAGTCAATTTGAAAAGGCTACCTACTGTATGATTCCCTCCATATTACATTCTGGAAAAGGCAAAACGATGGAGATTATAAATACTGGTGGCTGCAACATCAATGATTATAGCAGCACAATTCACAATAGCTAAATTGTGGAACCCACTTAGATGCCCTTCAGTAGATGAATGGATTAAGAAACTGTGGCATATATACACAATGGAATATTACTCAGCATTAAAAGAGAATAAAATCATGGCATTTGCAGGTAAATGGATGATGGAGTTGGAGAATATAATGCTAAGTTAGGTTAGTCAATCCCCAAAAACCAAATGCCGAATGTTTTCTCTGATATAAGGAGGCTGATTCATAATGGGGATGAAGGGGAAACATGGGAGGAATCGATAAACTTTAGATAGGGCAAAAGGGAGGGAGGGGAAGGTCAGGGGCATGGGGATAGGAAAAGCAGTGGAACGAGATGGACATCATTACCCTAAGTTCATGTATGAAAACATGAATGGTGTGACTCTACTTTGGGTACAACCAGAGACATGAAAAATTGTGCTTTATTTGTGGAATATGAATAGAATCACATTCTGCTGTCATATATAACAAATTAGAATAAATAAAAGAAAATTTAAAAAAGAGTGGTGGCTGCAAAGGATTAAAGGATTGAGGTGGGGAGGGAAGGGAAATGAAAAGGAGAAGTACGGGGGATTTTTACTGCAGTGAAACTATTCTGTATGATACTGCAGTATAGGATACATGTCCTTCATTAGTCCAAATCAATAGAAAGTACAACTAAGAGAGTGAACCCTAGTATAAACTTTTAATATTAGTTAAGAATAGCGTATCAATATTGACTCATCAATTGTCACAAATGTACCTCACTAATGCCAAACATTACAAATATTAGCAGTAGGTGAGACTTGGGGGGAAGGTTGAGGAAGGGCAGGGGATATGTGGGATCCATCTGTGCCTTCAGCTCATTTGTGAGTAAACCTGAGATCACTCTTAAAAAAAAAAAGTAATTTGATTTAAAACAAAGCAAAACAAGACAAAAATGAGCTTTTTTTCTTCTCAACTATAATAAGAAAGTCTAAAGGGCTTTCAAGGGCACTTTGGGTAATTTCCTGACCCTTGGTAGGATGGGGCAGAATGAGCATGCGTCAGTGGGTGCGTCTGGTGCCAGTATCTTTGCTAGGTGCTTTCCATGCATTAGCTCAGTGGAGCCCTATAAGATAGGTATTATAGGAGGCAATGAAGCTTAGAAAGATTAAGCAATTTTCCCAGAGCCACAGTGCCGGGAAACAGAACAGCCAAATTTCAAATCAGGTCTTTCTGGTGAAAGGAAGAAAGAATGCAGTTTCCCTGTCCATTCCTGAGGGCAAGGGCTAGGGTGCAACAAAGGAATAAAGAGGAGCTTTTCATTATCCTTCAAAGATCTCACTCTAGTTATAACTCTATGGGTTCCAAAATTGGTGCCACGGCAAGGCCACTGATTCTCCTGTGTCCAACCCAAGATTCATTTGCTGGCCAGAGTGCAGCTGGGATTTGGGGTCTCTTCTTCTGAGTTCCTGAGTCAGAGAGAAAACACAGTCAGGGAAAAGTACTTGTGTGGAAAGCCTGTGTAGAAGATCTGGCATTAATATTATATAATACAGAAAACACTTGCAACGCTTGCAGCATTCGTTATGATCCTCCCAAGATATTTTTACTGCAATTATGAGCAACAGTCCTTGAAAGATATGCCTGAGGTGCTCAATTTACTTGAGCAACTACCATATTCTTGTCTTGTCTTCTGCTCTTACATAAAAAAAAAAAAGGTTCAGGGCTCACATATTACCTTTGCTAATTTTGAAAGAGAAGGAAAACCTGCAGAATTGAAAGCTCAAATAGCTCACTTTAAAAGCACTTGAGAACAGAGAAAGTTTTATGTGATTACATTAATAGCAGTGACAAATGCATGTAAAACACTTAACCATGGTCTGTGATGCAAAGAAAACCCATTTGGGTGTCATTCATCTTTTTCACATTAGTACAATGAGTACTCTCTGCTTTATCTTCTCCGACAACACTTGAATTAGAAGGCTGCATTTTCCAGAAGAAAGCCTCCTAACTTTTCTTGCTAGCACCCTTTTATAGAAAAAAAAGTCTGAAACCCAAAATATAACACAAAATCTATTCCCCCCAATTCTACCTCTCTGAAAAAAAAATTGTTTTTGAAAACACTCCTCTTCAAAGGGACATGATTTTTATTTACCAATTGATTATCTCTAGTGCTTTTCTTCCAAAGGAAATAAACTATGCAAAATAAGCTATAACCCCTGATGAGATATTTCCAAGATCAGAATCATGAAGAATAGAAGGAAAATAAGCGATTTTAAAGAAAATAGTGATAGGAGATGGAGAAATGGGAGAAGGGAGAAGAGACAAATAAAGAAGAAACAGAAGTATTGGAAATTACTGCCCTGGACATGCTTCAACCCAGATTTCCATAGCTATGGATTCACAGAGCATTAAAAGTTCAAGAGACTTCAGCAATAATCCTCCTAACTTCTTTCCTCATCCTTAACCAAGTTTTACAGGTGAGAGAAAATATATGATGTGGTTAAAAAAAAAAAAACAGATTTTATTGCGAGTCAGTCACTCTGCCTCCAACTAACCAGCATGACCTTGGTAGGTCATTAGACTGTTGCAGCTTCCCATTTTCATACTAGAAAAAGCAGGAGTTGGACTTGAAGATTCCATTGTCCCTTTCAGCTCTGACTTATCTGAAAATCTGTCCTAAAAAGTTACTTGTGCAAAGTCACATAGCTAGTTAGAGGCAGGGCCAGGCTACATGGAGGGTCTCCTGAAAAATTATAAAGGTATTTTTTTAATAGCTCCTTGGGTGCAATGGTGTTTGAAAACGTTTATTCTATGACCTAATTAATGCAGGAACCCATCTTTCTGATCTGCTTTGTTTGCACAAACCTCTTTACAAGTTTATCCTTTGTTTTCTAGTTTTCCTGAGAAAGTCAAGTCAGCCTGTATGAAGATATCCTAACAGGAGCAGCTGGCTCTTTTTACTGTTAAAATGCAGAATCTAGAAAAGAGCAGTGTGTTTACTAATGGGAGCAATGAGGTAGTGCCTCACTACAGCAAAATGAGGAAATGAGGCAGGTAACAGTTTTGGAGGGTAGGCATAAAGAATCAGACCCTGTCTTTTCACTCCAATCTTGCCCTTCCCCCCAGCCGCACAGAGGGATTCAGTGGACAGGAGGCCCAATGTTGACTGTCTCTCCTCTGTGCCCTCCAAATACACATTTAAAGACTCCCAAAGGGATTTCTTGCAAACTCGAGTCTCCAATGTGGAAGGAAATACTTCCAGATATTAAAAAAAATAAACAAACAAAAAACACAACAAGCTTTAACATCACACAACCGAAAAGAAATACTTAGATTTGAAACTGAAAGAATATTAAATAAGGGACTGAATTTTGGTTATGCCAGATATGAATGCCAGTACTATAGGAAAGAACCTCATAAAACATATCAATCCCAGGCAAAAATAAAACAAGCAAAAATAGAATATCATTTGAACTATAGCAGGCCCATAAATTCAGCTCCAAAATTACAAGCCAAACACACATACCATATTGTACAACTGAGACTGAAAGGGGGGAAATTAGCAATAAACTAAAAGCTTTTAAAAGTAGCATATTGAAGTAGGAAAAAGAATGCAAAGCTACAAAAGTCAGAATAAGTAACTATTTGGGAAGGAACACCAACAAAATATGTGATTTTCCTTTTTAAAGATTCTGGATTGCAGAGCATCTGAGACAGTGGATGAGTCAATATGGGTGGGTAGGTTCAGTGTATTTGACAAATAAGTTTTGCTTCTCACCAGGACATTTGGATGCTACATAAATAGAAACCTTCTTTTCATCTTGAGAAGCATAAGGAAGTGCTTTCTCAGAGAGAATATTTTCCTCAAATCACTTGGAAAAGAGAAAGAACATTTATTTCCATGTTTCTCATATCTAGCAAACTCTATTGACCTTAGATTGAACTTGAAAACATCGTTCTAGTACAGGCTCTTTATAAATTCCAAACTTGCCTTTCTTTACCATCTGTCCATGGTCTTACAGAAATACCACCTTCTATAGTACCTCCCACTTTTTAAAAAAATACATTTTTGTTTTATTGGGGGACGGGGGGGGGGGGGAGGTGAGATAGAAACTTCTGGGGCATAAACGCCAGGGTATGAAGTGGGGCATATGCAAGTAAAGCAGGCTCTGTGGATGCAGAGGATTCCCGATGGCTGTCTAGGCGCGTGCTGATGGTGTCAAATGAAAAATCATGACAAAGCTAGTTTTTCAGGTCTTAACTGACTTTATTCGTAATCCTACCAAAACAGGATTCTGAATGCTCTGCCCCACTACAGGCGCAGGTGTGCCCCATTATATAAGCCAGGGGAAAGGAAGTGACGTTTAGGAAACGGAAGTGAGGCAATCAGCCTGATTGGTTGCCGCTCCCCAAGTAGGAACAGTTGCCACTTGTGATTGGCCAGCTACTCTTTCCAAGAGCGGGTTCCAGTCTGTTTACACGTCAGGGTGGGTTGCAGTTCACGAGGTACTGAGAAAACTTTTAGGCCAAAGTTAAACTATGCAGGGAGGCAGCTTTAGACCAAGCGATTCCATTTAACACTGGGTTAGACAAACCCAAGGCCACCGTGGCAGCCACTTTTTATATCAAGGTATTGTTTTACTTGATTGATCCTACAGTTCACGCCTTCTGGGATCTGGAGAACACAGAGAATCTTCTGGGCATTTGGGTGAGGAGGACTCAGTGCAGGGTTCACTGGGCCGGGCATCCAGGACTGCTGAGCTACACTCATGTCCATTTCCGCCCTGTCTAGAAAGCTGCAGTACAGGCAGCTCCAGGGAGGCCACATCGCTGCCTCTGTTGGCAAGACCTAAAGTTTGCAGTGCAAGAGGGGGTTCTGTTTTCAGAAGGTGATACTCTGCTCTCCAGTTGCTGCCTGCTTCTTACCTTCAGTGTACAGAGCTCCTTCAAAATTTGAAATTCAAATTTGCCTTTCACATCTGGTGTTATCAGACTTGTTTATTTCAAAAGTGGGGCATGGAGGAGGAGGGCAGTGTGTGTGTGTGTGTGTCTGTGTGTGTATTTCTGAAGAGTAAAAGAAATTGTGGAAAGGAAGCAGATCAGGAGCTTGTGTAGTTCAATTTATTTGTTCCTTGGCTGCTATTCTTTGAATTTCTCTTATTTAGTCGCTGACCCACAGTTGGAGCTAGATACAGATCACTATCCTTAGAAGGAAACTGAATAATTAAAGGTCATTCAATATACCGTCATTCTTTTATATAACCTCCAAGGGAAAGGCACTTAGAGCTAACAATGCTATACGGTTCAATTTTGTAAAAGTGGAATTATAATTGTAATCCTAGAATGCCATGCTTTCTACTCAGCCTAGGTCCTAATGCTCATTCTTAAATAGTTGCCTTTATGTTTATTTGCCAGGGTATGTAATAGGGTGAACATTCTATGGCCTTGTATCTTCAAAAAATTGATGTTTAAAAATCCCTAATATTTGTATTTACTTAATTGCCAAGTACTTATTTAATTGTCAAATATGCATATACTTTTAGTAAACCTGTGTATATTTTATGGCCAAACATATATATTTAGTTGCCACATACATGTCTCTCTGAAACACATTCTGCTTTCAAAAAATGCAGATTTTTCTCATGTTTTCTTTTGGATCAAGCTCAAATATAAACATGATAGCATATCATGGTTATTCACTTAGTGAGTACAATTCTGTGAATATTGAATATTCCATGAGTAGGGTGCCAAACATAGGAATTCCATGGATTTTGCTTAGCAGCCCTTTCCTGCCTACCTATACATAAATGTATTGGGAAAAGGCAAGGCAATGACATATATGTTCATATTTTACCAATTGGGGAATGTTTAGTTGAAAGAGTGGGAGAATTTCTCCACTTTGGGGCAGGGAGCATGAACTGACCAAGGGGAACCGAAGACTTGAGTTCTGCTAACCAAAAGAGATACTTTAACTCTGGGTTAGGCTATCAGAACTAGAAATATTTGATTTATATTACTTGTTGCTTTGTGTCTATAGGGTTCCCAACATATTCCATGTGATGTTACTCAGAAAATAAAAATATATCACTGATGTGGGGTAAACTTAAAAGTATTTGGAGTGTCACACAGTGGTAGAGGCCCTGGGTTCAATCCCCAACATGGAGGGGGAGAAAAAGGTATTTGGAATAGAGTTGAGGATTCTTTGGGCTGCAAGTGACTACATCAAGGGCTTGTGTCATCTCTGACCCCATCTTCTAAGACCCAGAACATCCTTATCTCACAGCATACCAGCTAGAATATAAAACCTAGTGTAGCAGCCCTAGCTCTGGGAGGCTCAAGGCAGGTAAGTTTCCTCTTTTCTCCATATCTCGATCAATTTCATTAAACGATTTCAGTATTTAACTCTAAAACGCACAGTTACTGAGCTTTAAAATGCCCTGCATGTAGTGATCAGAGCTGTTGAAGACATGAAGTATGAATCTGGCAGTTGCATATCTGACTTCATTGTTATTTTAAATGTACATCAAAGAAAAAAATGGATTTTTCGTCATCTTTATCTCCAATTACTTTATTGTGTTCTGGCTGTCCATATATCTTACTCAGGAATGCCACCATTCTGAAATCGTCCCTTTATTGTCCCCAGTTAAAACTTCCATTTTCAGATAATTAAAGTAATTCAGGTTAAGAGGAGAATAATGTTTAACTCTATCCATTTAAAACAGTTTGTGACTATAAATCAATCTTTAATTATTGGAGTTACAGTGAAGCAGCAAGCATTCTTAATTTTCATACAAACTGTCTGTTTTTATTTATCTCATTTTTCTGAGAGTAGATATAGGGAAGCAAATTTTCTCTACCAGAGAATCCTATGAGCTATCTTCCCCCTTCCTCTATGGAATTCTTTTCTCTCTTCCCAAGTTTGGGAAGAAAAGAGTCACCAGTATGAGAGAGTGGTGTGTATTGTCAAAGGTAGCTTCATTATGAAAATTAAATTTAAGTTTGATAAGAAGTGGCTCTTTTATACTTTATTGTCTTGGGAAGTTTAATTTTTAAGCTAAAAACACCAAATACCTGAAACTTCAGCTCTATGTTCAAGGATAGATACAATGATTTTAATATCATGAAGACAGTCTTAGTTCCCTTTTATAGCTGATGCTTGCTTCATTGATAGAGAGGTCTAGAAATGTCAATGTGGGAATAGATGTTATCATCTAACAGAATCTGAAAAACGTACATTTGAATCCTGACTTTTGGCCACTTCCCAGATGGGTGATTTTGTCTTGATTACTGAAGTTCTCTGAATTGTCTCTGTTTCCTCATCTGTAAAATGGACTATTAAACCTACTCGAAGATGCTGATGTGCCAAATAGACACAAAAGTGTTTGAGCACATAGAATTGCATCTGTAAGTAGTAGTATGAAACTAAATGGATGGTACTAGGTTTTAATTTCTCTAAGACATTTCTTAGGCCTCTACCTTGCCATAAGATGTCAGACATAAAAATATCTTTCTACTCTTGGAGGTAGAAGAGAGAAAAAGTACGACTGTTCTGTAAATTTAGACTCATCTCAAAGTTGTAGTATCAAGCTAGGCTCCCCTGGGGAGCCAGGAATCCCTACAGGGCACATTCTACCATTCTGACACCTACTATTTCAGAAGCAAAGCCTGGGTCAAGACTAGTCTTGGGATGCCTCTGTTTCCTTATTAGAACCCAATCTGTACTCCCACTGTATGTTAGGATTTCATAAGGACATATTCCTCCCAACCCCCACAAATCCAGCAGTGCTAGAGATTAACACCAGGGCCTCATATATACATACTGGGCTAAGTGCTCCAATACTGAGCTACATCCTGGCCCTTTTTAAAAGAAATTTTATTTTGAGACAGGTCTTACTATGTTGCCCAGGCTGGCCTTGAACTTGTGATCCTCCTGCCTTAGCCTCCCAAATAACTGAGGTTATAGGTGTGTACTAACACACCCAGCTCATATCGAACTTTGAAAAAATACTGATAGCGAGGCTCTCACCCTAAAGATTCTGATTTAAATGGTGCGGGTTAGGGACTGGTCAACACTGATCTTTTAAACACTTCAGTTGATCTCAATGTGGAGCCAGAGCTGAGATCCACTGTTCTAGACATTGCAGATATGTCACCTGGAGATGTTAAAAGTCCAGGTTGTAGTTTGAGGTATCTGATGAATTGATCTTGAAGAACCCTCCCTCTCTCAGATGTGTCAGTCACTGAGACAAGAGCAGAGAGAATGGATTGAGGTGATGACCTCTTCCAAAAAGAATAAATTAGCTCCAGGGTTGATAAAGCACCCTTTCTTGCCCACCTACCCATGGGTTCCAGTATTCTAAGTAGCTGTTGAATAACAGAATAGTGCAGATCTTTTTTACAACATAACTCCAGAAGCCTCATTTAAGCTGGTATCATTATGGACTTTTAAATCTTCTGCCTACATTTAGTTCCCTGATTTCTGAATTAAGAAGTACTTAGAATGTAATGACTTACTTAGATCGCTTGTTCTCTAATGGTGGTTACAAAGCTGTGCTCTTAAACCACTGCACAAGGAGGATATTTTGATCAAGTTGCAGTCAATTGTCTTAAAAAGCCCAAGTCAGAAAGAGCAGTGTGAAAGCATTCAAATGATGGGAAGAGAACTAGGCTATCTTGATTTCCAGTCCTTTCTATTAATTAAAACACCAATAAAACAGAGAAGGCTACTCCGCTCCTGGAAATGGTGAAATATATGTTTTTCTTCTTTGTTTTACTGATAAAGATCTCTGACCAGTTGTAATGACATTAATTCTTTGGCTTCCTCTGATAAAATCCTTCTCACCTAATAAAATATAATTTCTACTTTCATTCTTGTCTGTTTACACCCCCAAATAAACTGAAAGTCCTTTTGTTAAATACTGTGGGAATGGTCCCCACTCTCCTTCCTGGTGAACAAAGCCTCAGACTGGGAAAATGGTAATGTTAAGCTTCATAACAGAGCAGAACAATGTCTCTCCTGAAATCGTTAAAGATGAAATACCTTAGGAAGTACCTAAAAATGGAAATTTTATGCAAACTCCATAAAGAAGATTCTTTTAATCAACTAATGCCAAGCCAAAGTCATAGGGCTTCACTGCCTTTATATTACCCTCCCCAAAGATGTTAATATTCATCATCAGGGAGAACTTCAATACCCCATGGAGGTCCAATAGGACCAAAATGGGCTGGATTTCCTCCAGTTAATTTGCGTAGAAAGGCATAAGAATAGTTAGTAAAATAAACTCCTACTAACTCAGAACCTGGCTAGTGACAGGGGGATGAAGAAGGAAGACGTTTTTAACATCTAACTTTCAGATGGAAGCTGTAGTGTAGTGGGCACGGTGGTGGTTATACCCATAAAGGAGCACACGTCAGAAAGTGAGCTTGCAAAGTTAATTACTGGTTCCCTCTGCATAGTGGATTCCTTCATTCCACAAATATTTATTGGGTGCCAGGCACTTATTTGACCCAGCACAGGGATTATTGGAGGTGCAATATCTCATTAGGCAAGCCTGGTGACTGGTAAGTGGATCAGCTGGACTCAGTGTACCCTGAATTTAAAAGACTTCTGCATCCCCAATTCTCTGGCAACCTTACAAATTATTTGAAAGTTTCTTGGAAAATCATCCACTTATTTTAGCATTCAACTTTTTTTTTAACATTTAAAAAATTTTTTTTCTTATTTGTTTGTTTTTATGTGGTGCTGGGGATCAAACCTAGTGCCTCATGCATGCTAGGCAAGCACTCTACCACTGAGCCACAGCCCCTCAACTTTATTTTTATAAGGTAGGTTGCCCTATATTGCAATTCTTTATATTTTCTTTCTATCTCTAGTTACTACTTACTTCAGTGATCTATTTCTTTGATTTTGTGTTAACTCTCCTTATAATTTTATTTGCTGTAAATTTTATATACTATGGTGTTTGTCAACATAAAAATTATATACACAGATTATTATTGTATATCATAGAAATAAAACATGTTATTAAGTGAAAAAAGCAAAATGTAAGACTGTATTACATTATTTGGATTAAAAATTATATATTTATGGGAATGGGATAAGTAGAGGGACTACAGAAGAAAGTTAATATTCATTCCCTCCTTTTTTAGCATTAACATTTTTATAATAATTAGCTTCAATAATAATAAAAGAAGCTTTAACTGAATTAAAGGCAATCCAGACTGGTAGCTAGACTGGGTTCACGAACTGGGGGCCTGTTTTCAAGGCCGAGCTGTCTCAGCCCTGCAGACTTGGGCTTCAGTCTTACAGAACTTGATTGTGCTTCTGATAACTGGCAGTGTGTCATCAGGGTGGATTGCCAGAACACTTAGGGGAAGTCACTTGATCAACTTGTCCTTGGCACAATGGTCATTCTGAAAATAGACATACTCAAGTGAAATGAGTTATACTAAAAACTTATTCCAATGTTCAGTTAACTGAGTATATGCTGTGTTTGAAAAATGTTTTTTGCATTTTAAGTGTGGAACTGGTGGATGTTGAAGTGAAAAGTTCTGCCTGACTGACAGCACTTAGTTTTCAGTCCTGGTCTTCCTGTGATCTAGAGTGTCCTTCTGGTCCTGACTCTCTGTGCTTCTAGTTGGTAATTTCCAAGGACTCGGAGCATATGCCAAAGCAGGATGATCACTATGTCTGGAGGAGAAAAGATAACCAGGGAACATGTAGGCAAATTCCCTAGCACAAATGCACATCCATTAAAAAACTAGGAAAAATCATTTTGTAGCAAATGTGACATATGTAGAATTACTTTTTAAAATTATAAAACAAGTTTTTGCAAATGCATTCAATACAAAGATAAATAAACAATCCTCAAATGGGGAAATAAGATTCTTCATTGCCCAATGTAATACAATTTTGACTGAGTAATTGAGACAAGAGCATCACATATTTGTCACAAAGTATCTAAGTGAGATTAGCCAATTTTGGAAACCAGCAGGAGAGGACCCCCACCTCCTGCACATTAGAAGCTTCCATCATTATTCCTAGTTTTGTGATCATTGAGAGCATCACTTTGACCTAAATAAGTAGATTTGCTAGAAGCACTGGTGATACCTCCTCACTGCCTTGAAATATCATGTGCTATGCTTGCTTAGTAGCTTTTAGCCTCTTCTAGACTCAATACAACTGCTCATGCCTGGTACCATACTTTAACCTCGGGACTTGACCTCCAACATGCACCATTTCCATGTACCTCATTCTTTCTTATCACCCCACCTCTTCTACTGACCAGGCACTACTCAGTAACTTGAGACATAGAGAGTGAGGCTGAGAGTAAGGTAGAAGCACAGGGACACAGGGAGAGGATGAATTCATGAACTGCTTCAGAGAGAAACTGTGGGTGAAAAAAGGGAGGAGTAAAGAATGACTCCCAGATTTTTGATGTGATCACCTGGGGGATCATAGTGCCAGTAGCCAAAACAAAAACAAAAACAAAAACAAAAAAAAAAAAACAGAGGAATAGTATGAGAAGGAGAGAGATTCAGTTCTGAACATGTTGAGTTTGAGAGATACCAAAGAGAGATCTCATGAGGTGTTTAGTTATATTCATCTGAAGTTATGCAAAGAGATTGGGGTAGCAGATACATATTCAGTTGTCATCAACATAAAGATGGGAATCCAGCCATTCATGGGTGTGGATGGGATTGCTTAAGACTTGTTTGTAGTATGAGATAAGTAGGCCCCAGCTAGAGTCCTGAGTAACCCGATTTTTTTCAGGGTTGGGTTGAAGAGGAAGAGCTAATAAAATAGCCACAGAGGGCGAAGGAAAATTGGGACAGTGCCTTTGTTCAGAATGATCCCTTTCCTGGAGTAACCTCCCTCTCTTCTTCACACAGTAAAATACAACTAATCCTTCAAGACATCTCAAATGTCTCTTTGGAGAGGCAAACTTCCTTGACTCATTCTCTATTTCCCTAAGTGCCATAAAAATTTCATTGCTCTCCATTATGTTAAGCAAAATAAGCCAGGCTCAGAAAGTCAAGGGTTGTACATTTTCTCTCATGTGTGGAAGCTGGAGAAAAAAAAGGGGGGGGTATAGGAGTGGGGGGGCTTGTGGAAAGAAAAGAGAGACTGGTAGAGTAGAGGAAGGCGGAGGGGAGAGAGAAGGGATATGGAAAGTACTGGAGAAGAAATTGACTGAATTACATGCATGTACAAATATGTCATAATGAAGCCCACTATTATATATAATTGTAACACACCAATAAAAATTAACTAAAATTGTATTCCTTTCTATCCTCTGTTTCTACAGTACTTCAAACGTAAGCAGAAAAATGTAATTTGGGGGTTGGGAGTGTAGCTCAGTGGTGGAGCCATTGCCTAGCTTGCATGAGGCCCTGAGTTCCATCCTCAGCATATCAATCAATCAATCAATCAATAATGAACATGGAAACATCTCATCACCCCCCTTCCCATTTTCTGAGCTCATAGAACAGGGAGATGGAAGGTGATTTGAATTTACCCTTGTCTCCTAGCATCAAGCAGCACCTTCGAAATGGCCAATAAACTTTAATTAATTTTGTTCACTTGACATTGAACACCTTGTTCCTCATTCTAACAAGAATTTAGTAGTATACATGATTCAGAAAAAAAAATCTGTAAGTTTTTAAGAATCCTTGGTTTACAAAGAACTCTATTTTTTTGTACAGTATTGCAAGATAATTAGTTTATTATTCGTGCCACACCTACTTCCCAAAAGAATCTGAGATAGTTTGCAATGAGTCACATGAATAATTACATCTTTAAAAGGAGCATCATGCTTTGGAGAAAGGTGATAACGTTATCTGATAAGTTGAACCAAGGAAAGTTGCTGCAACTGAGATTAAGATACAATTTTGCACTTCTTAGCAGACGAGGTGTTATGATTTTTATTTTTTTGAACAGCCCTTGGGGTTTTGTGGGACTTTGTGTAGGTGGATGACAGCACATAGACCTGCTCAAATTCATTCAGTCTATTCGTTTGCAACACTATCTGTAGTATGTTTTAAAGTGATCTGTGAGTTAGAACAAAAGCCAAAATATAACTCTCTCAAAGAAAGAACTAAAGAAGACTTTTCCCCTGAAATGAGGACTCTTTTGAGTCAACATGTTTCATACCATCTCATACTTGTACTTTTAGAAAAAGTTGCTGAAGAACACATGACCAAAAGAGCTACCGAGACTTCAAGAAGGGTTATATTTTCTATTTGTTAAAACAAAAAAAAATAGATTAATATATTTTTAAGAGAAGGCACTAAGATCTTCATAAACTCACTTGTTTGGTACAGAAGCAGTGCTTTGTACACACGTGTTTGAAATGTTTTTCAGTTGCTGACAGAACATTGGGAACCTCCAGCCTAGGTTAGTGGGTTTTCAAAGTTATTATTTGTAATTAGTTTGTTTGCTTAGCCGTAACTGGTTGTAGCTCTTTGTTCCAAGAACACATGATCTCAAGATCAGCAAAGCAGAGCTCTGATGAATTTTGTTACTGAAGTCAACCTTCCAGAGATTAGGAGAAAACTTAATCATAAATTTTGTTATCTTTCCACCAAAATTACACTGAAGAGAAAATATTTATTAAATATCACCAGTTTTTCTGCATGATGATAAGGAGCTTAGTATTTGATATTAGCCTTGGTATAGTCATTTCAATATCCAGATATATATATTTTTAATTTTTAGTTGTAGGTAAATGCAATACCTTTATTTCATTTATTTTATTTTTATGTAGTGCTGAGGATTGAACCCAATGCCTCATACTTGTGAGGCAAATGCTGTACCGCTGAGCTACAACCTCAGCACTAGAATTTTTATTAATAATTTCTTTAGCGCTCCTTCATTTCTTAATGTTGGTAGAATGCAGAGAGTTCAACTCTCTGTATTGTAGGCATACACACGTGCTCAACATATCACAGGTAAAATCGTGTATGTGAAAGAATGAGATTATACCTCCTTCGCAAGCCAGCATTTCTGAATCAGTGCCAGTATCGCTATGGGACATCTCCCAGATCATGGGTTATCTGCTTGGAGATGTGATCCTGGATGCTGAGAATTGCTAGTGATTTGAGCTCCTTGAAGGCAGAGACAACTTCCTGCCAATCCTTAGTTTCTGACAGAAAGCATAGTCTGAGTAGGTCCTTCTCCAAGAATAAAAGAGGAATGACTTCTTGCTGTCCTTTCCACCCTCTGTCCTGCCCCCACTCCCACATCCTCCCAGGGCCAACTCTACCCCTGTCTCTATGAACTCTCTCTCCTTAATCCCCCCATTTCCCCCCCCACCCCCGCCCGTCTCCTCCTGGACTTACCTGAGGCCTTTTGCAAAAGTTATTCCCTTTGCCTACAATGTTTTCCCCCACCTTTTGCCTTACTAGGACATGCTCATTTTTCAAGTCTATGCTTTTTTTTGCCTATTTTCTGGGACTACTTTTTAACTCTCCAAGCTTGCATTAAGTATTCTTCAAAATGGCATCACAGCTCTCATCAAGTACTATCGTCATTGAACTATCCCCACCAAATTGAAAACTTGACGTGGCAGGCAGGGTATGTGGTTTTATTCACTTGTGTATCCTCAGGATCTGAGAGTTGGTAGATGCTCACTACATACTTGGATGAATTAACAGATGCATGAATGAATAAGCACCATTACCAGGAGTCCTTTCTCAAAAACCCTTTCTGTCTACATTTCCTCAGCAATTTCAACTTCTTTCTTGGCACAGATGCATTGTTTTAGGTAAATCCCTGACACTGTGTTTATAAGAAAAACTGCTGAACTTGCTCACAAATCTGGAAGTGCCCAGGATCAAATCTTGCAGCTGTACTTTCAGCACCCTGTTCTGTGTAGACAAAGGTGGAACTCGGACTCCTGCCTTTGGCTGAAACCCACCTGGCCCTCCTTCTGCAGTGTTCACCTCCTCCACTGTTGGTTGGCATGCCTTGACTATGGAGATGTAGCCTCAGTATTTTCATGCATCCAACAAGTATTGATTAAGAGTCTCTTACAATAATAATCTTAAAAAAAAAAAAAGTGGTAGACTTGCCATTTAGCCAGTCCAAAGTCAGAATTCTACTGAAGAAGGTCATCAACTCAATAATCATGCCCCAAAAAATGCCAGGCAGAGAACGGATAAAGGGAAAACCCTTATAAATCATTCCCAGAGCACACTTTAAGTTATAAATATGTATTGGCAAAATCCTTTGATCAAATCTCAATATGTGTCTTTCCTCCTGGTAAGGAACCATCCCCACCCTCTCTCAAAAACAGATTGAGGCTCACTTAGAGCCATCTGGAAGAAGACGCTGGCTGATTAGGGTTCAGTCTTTCCTTAGAGAACAGCTTACACAAAATTACACTGAATAGAGTTTCAGAATCAAGCTGCTTTTTCCTTTTCCTTTTACAATATGTACTTTACGGGATGCAGAGTGATCTCTCCTAAGACATTTCTTTCCTTTATTTCCTAGTCCCTTTCTGACAGCAGTTCTTTTCTTTGCAAAGAAATGAAGCTTTTCTTTCATTGCCTCTATTCCCTTGATGACATGAAGTGTTCAATCACAACCAATTTACAGATAATGTTGTGCTAGTTTCTTTCGTGTGTTTGTCAGTTTCGTCACCTGGGCCAGATTGTCAAATGCATGCCCTAGATAACGTTGCCACCTTAGTCAACAAGTTTCATCTTGCTTCTAAATGGAAATGTTCTGGAAATTTTTCTCTTGGCTCCTTATTTTCTTGCCTGCAATGTTTTGGATGACTCGGAATTGGATTTTCTTTGCCTGGCCAGTGCCTCATGCTCTGTAGACACTCTAGTTACAGAGTTAACCCTATTTGTTCAATCAGCTTGTAGGCAGGGTGTCAAATGGATTTCTCAAGTCACTATATATATAGGTCATCAGCTGGGAAATGCAGAAGAGATAAGAACAAAGGAAATTTGCATGAGCAGGTCAGAAAAGTGTGTGGAGACCCTTCACTCAGGAGATTGCTTTAGACCTTAGCAGTGGTAGTCAGCAGAGCAGAAGCTCATAAGACAGTTTCTGCTTTCCCTCCAAAGGCAAGAGTCAATCATTCAGTTTTTCACCATGATGTTTGATTAAAAGACCTTAAAAACTTTTACTTAAAAGTGTGATGCACAGCTGTGGCTGGACTAATTTGGTTTTGTTGAGGGGAGGGATTGACACAGGGGAAGAGTTTAGTGCTAACTTTGTGGATCTCATCAATATTAGTGACCTAAATTACCTTGCTAAAAATAAAGTGAAAGATAAGAGGCAAGGTAGCTACCAACGAAAGACTTCTAATCTCCCGATCTCTGCCCGAGTATTTATGCAGCCAGACTCTGGTTTTCTCTCTTAGTCAACAACAGGAGCTGTGTGGGTGTGCTTGTTGCCTTCCTCCACCTCTTAAGTTGACAGCCCTAACAAAAAAGCTAGCACGTCCCTAGACTGGTGGCAGGAAGGTGGCATCTGATTCTATAGTTGGCTGGGAATCAGTCAGGGGGAAGCAGCAGTTAACAGGAGTTAGAGGCAAAAGTTCTGGTTCCTGATCTTCAGGAAGGCCGACTTCCTAAGCCCGTGACCCTGGGTACTCTCAGATGGGTTTTCTTTGGACAGGGCCCTACATTTAAAGCCCTGTGCTTGGCTTAATACTCTGAGGTTGTCCTCTTGAAATTCTTAAGTTTTGGGGCAAACAAACTCACGTTTTTGTTCTGCACAGAAAAATTATGTAGCCAGTCTTGAATCTAAGATATATTATTATTATTTTATTATTTTTAAAATTTTTTTGCTGTAGATGGACACAGTACTTTTATTTTATTTATTTATTTTCATGTGGTGCTGAGGATCAAACCCAGGGCCTCACATGTGCTAGGCAGGCCCTGCATCACTGAGCCATGACCCCAGCCCCCAAGATGTATTATTGATCATGAACAAGCAATGCAGAATACTGAATATAGTATATATTTAAAAACAGAGCTCTATACTTTAACTACCCCCTTCTGTACTCCAACACACACACACACACACACACACACACACACACCAAAACAAAGCAACTACTAGAATTTATAAACAAGTTCAGCAAGGTTGCAGGATACAAGATCAAGGAAAAAAAATCAACCATATAGGAAAATATTATCAATAAGCAAACAGCAAATAAAATTCAAATGAATAGGGCTGGGGATGTGGCTCAAGTGGTAGTGGGCTCGCCTGGCATGCGTACGGCCCAGGTTCGATCCTCAGCACCATATACAAACAAAGATATTGTGTCCGCCAAAAACTAAAAAATAAATATTAAAAATTCTCTCTCTCAAAAAAATTCAAATTCAAATGAATAACTCACAATAGCATTAAAAAGAATAAAATACTTGTAAAATAAATTTTACAAAATAAGCACAATCATAACAGAACTTTCTGAGTTGATGGAAAGACTTTAGAACATAAACTTACTGAAGATCATGAAACTGCCTACTTCTAAATGATAAATTTTGTGGCATATTAATAATCTCTTTATAAAATGGATTATCTCTCTATTCTCACAGTAGAATACATTGTCATAAAATTATTGTCCCACCATGAGGCAATCCAAGATTATGCAACAAAAAATGTTTGGAAAAGTGTTTCAGAGTCTATTGGTCAATTAATGAAAAGATAATATTTTATATTTTCTGAGCTGTTTGTAGTATTTGTGAATACTAAAATGTTTTACTTATAAATAAATGCTTGCTTTATTTTTTACTTGTATTATTTTTCTTAAAAGAGTTCCTAAAATTGTGTAAATTTGTATCTCACAAAATCCACTTCTATTCCAACCACTGTTTCCTAGTCCCTTTTCCCAGAGTGAACCATTTTTACTAGTTTATTATATAGTTTTCCTGAGATAATCTAATTAAATAATAATAATATAATGTGAGTTAGTAACACATAATAGGTAGCATTGCTTTCCTAAGAACAAAAAAGTGCTCTAAGTATTTTTCCATTTCATAAATCAGTTAATTCTTACAGAGAACCTATGAGGTAGGTACTATTTTTACTCCATTTCACAGATAAGAACACTGAGGCCACTGAAAGGTATAATAACTTTCCTGTGATAGGTTTCAAATCCAGGCAATCTAGATGTAGTCTGTGCTCTTATTTAATGTTTGTAAAAACTATTTATTGATACAGATAAGGGTGTGTGTGTGTGTGTGTTTATGTATTTCTTACAATTTTCTATATTAGGATCAGGTTGTCAGCCAACAAGGATAATTTTAGTTTCTCCTTTGCAATTTGCACACTTTTAATTTTTCATGTGTGCTTTATTGCACTGGCTAGAAACTCCTATATAATGATGAATAGAAGGGTGAGAATGGAAATTCAATATGTTCTTTATCTTAGGGGGGAAGCAGTCAGTATTTCATCAGTGTCTATGATGTTAGTGCTGTGGCTTTTTTTTTTTTTTTTTTTTTGGTACCTGGGATTGAACTCAGGGACACCTAAGCACTGAGCCACATCCCCAGCCCTATATTGTATTTTGTTTAGAGACAGGGTCTCACTGAGTTGCTTAGTGCCTCACCATTGTTGAGGCTGGCTTTGAAGTTGTGATCCTCTTGCCTCAGCTTTCTGAGCCCCTGGGATTACAGGTGTGTGCTACCTTACCTGGCAGTGCTGCTTTTTGTTGTTGCTGTTGTTTGTTTTAATATCCATTAATTAAGTAAGCCCCTGGGATTACAGGTGTGTGCTACCTTACCTGGCAGTGCTGCAGCTTTTTGTTGTTGCTGTTGTTTGTTTTAATATCCATTAATTAAGAAGTTCCCTTCTCTTCTTAGTTTATTGAGAGCTTTTATCATAAAGGAACATTGGATCTTGTCAAATGTTTTTGTTGCATCTGCTGATATGATCATGTAGGTTTGTTCATTATTCAATTCATATGATTTTTCACATTAATCGAATTTCAGACATTAAACCAACCTTGAATTCCTTGGGAAAAGTATATATTCCTGTGTGTGTGTGTGTGTGTGTGTGTGTGAGAGAGAGAGAGAGAGAGAGAGAGAGAGAGAGAGAGAGAGAAAGAGAGAGAGATACTAGATTTGGTGTTTTATTATTTTGTTAAAGATTTTTTGCATCTATATTCATAAGGAATATTGTCCTATAATTTTTATTTTATGATGTCTTTGGGTAATTATGACCTCTCAGAAAATTTTTCATCTGCCTCTATTTTCTGAATGACTTTGAGTAGGAGTGATATTATTTCTCCATCAAATATTTGAGAAAATTCACCAGTGAAACCATTTAGATTTGGACTTTTCTTTGAGGAAAGCCATTTAATTACTAATTCAGTTTTGAATTTTTTAAAATAAATATGCATTAGTCAGTTTTACATCACTATAATGAAATACTGGATATAATTACCTTATAAAGATAAAAGATTTATTTGGCTCACAGTTTTGAAGGTTCCAGTCCATGGTTGGTTACCCCATTGCTTTGAACCTGTAGCAAAGTCATACATCATGGGAGGAGCACATTGGTAAGAAGGCAAAGCAGAGAAAAACTGCTCACCTCATGGTCAGGAATCCAAGAAAAGAAAAGAAAAGAAAAGAAAAGAAAGAAAGAAAGAAAGAAAGAAAGAAAGAAAGAAAGAAAGAAGGAAAAGAAAAGAAAAGAAAAAAGGAGAAATGGGCTGGGCTGGGGTCTTACAATCCTCTTTTGGGAGGATACTTCCAATGACCTAAGCACTAGGCCCCACCTCTCAAAGGTTCTACTACCTCCAAATGGCACCATGCTGGGAATCAATCCTTTAATATATGGGCTTTTGTGAGACATTAAGCATTCAAAGTTTAACAAAGCCTATTTAGATATTCCATTCTAGGTAGGATACAAAGCATGTGACTCACACATAATCCTTACTCACTTGTTTCAATACTCTCATATTTTTTTGTGACTTATAAATTGAGAAATCTTCATAAATTCTATTTTGTGCAATTCTCATCAAAAAAAAGAAAAGAAAACATGGAACATTTTTAATTGTACACACCTGTAGACACTATAGGACTATGTTTCTGACAAGAAATAACTCTTATTTTGCACTCATAAAATTTCTGTTTATGCTTTTACTTGTTTGTTGCTGGTAAGAATTTTCCCGAGAGTAGCTTCTGGTTTCATGTAATTTACAACTAGTTCATTCCGTTGTCTCTACAGCTCCAGTGCTGTGCACTCTGGCACACCATCACATGAAACGAACTCTAGTCTGCATACCTTTATGTCTTGATGCCATGTGACATAGGAAAATGGTCTGGAGGGTTATTCCTGGAGCCAATTCTACTTTAAGATTGCTAGTCAAAATATAACTATACCCAGTACTGATTGTAAGCCATACTTAAAATATCATATTAAATCCAAGCCAAAAGTATCTCTAACTCAATTTCCCCTGGGTTAGTACCCTAAAATGCTATGGCTACTCCAATATCAATAAAAAAAAGAGAACACCTCACAGAGTAGGACTGGAAAGATAGTTTTCTAAACCACTTGCAATTAAATTGTCTTAACTTTCTGCAAATATAATAAAAATTCTTACTATGTGGGCATAATTGCTGGGTCCACCTAAGAGATTTGGAAAGGGTTCATGCAAATAAGGAACTCTGAAGTTTAAGCTTCTTGTGCTCCATGATAAACCAATTCCTGAGTAGAACAAAGACTCATGACAGAAAATACTGGGGCCTAAACCCTACTCTCATCATGTTTCAAGGTTTATAACTTATCTATTGAATAAAGCATATGGGTTTTAATTTTCTCATCTAAAATTAATAATTTTGATGTTTATTATTTATTTCCTGCATGTTATATACTTTAAGTGCATAATCAATGAATTCTCACAAACTTTGGATAAAGGCCTTATTCAAATCTTCATTTCACAATTAAAGAAAAATGAGTAACTTTCCTGAAACACTAATAATTACCTCAAAGCCCTGCTCTGTGCAGTTAATGTGAAAATAAATGTAAACATGCCTTGTATGCTGAAATATTACACAAAGACCAGTCCCCATCAGAGAGGGATGTGAGAAATTCACCAGCTCACTGAAAACTCAGGGGACCATTAACCACCAATCAGACTAAGCAAAGTGAGATCCTGGAACCTGGCCAACCTACTATCACTGCTCATCAAAATATCAACTTTTTTTTACTTCCCAGGACTGATAGTTCCAAAATGAGTGAGCAGAGCAATGGACATTTGCACAGAGTATACATAGTGCAAAGGTTTCCAAACTTCACTCAACATGAGGAGGAGAGCTTGTTGGTTGAGGAATGAGGGGGTTCAAACATTCAGACCAGCGCACTGGCACTCCTCTGACTTTGAGCCTGCTTCTGCTCAAGTATTTCAGCTTATTAGTCATTTTATCATCCCATGAACATCTCCTTGTTCCATTATTTGTAAGGCTAGAAATGGAGTAAGGCAGCAGGCTTGGAAGCTTATTTAAGCTGAGATCCAATCAGACACACATGTCTAACCATGAGCCGTGTCTCTTGTTGGTAACTTGCTTGGCAAACTCCAAGCTGTTATATAATTCTCAGCTGATTCACCCTTTGCAACGTGGAAAACAGGTTGTACTGCATGGTGCTGAAGGCGGCAGGAATAGAACTGAGGCTGTTCAGTGAATCCTTGGGGGGGGGCGGGGGGGTGTTGGGAGAGAGAGATTGGTTTCTGTACAGCATTCTGCAAACCAACAGGTGTTCTAGCTGGTGCTACGGGTTAGGCGGATTTGCTATTAAATTGTATTCTCTAGCTGAAAAAAAAAAGTATGGGTTATTTCACAACACGTGGAATGCAAGAAATGTCACATTTCCTCATTTTGATAAGTTAAATTAACATAGTATAGCTTTTTATTTTCCAGGACTGATAATTCCAAACTAAGTAATTTGTAGGGTTCCCCTGCTCAATCTTAGGGCTTATAAAGATCCCAAGATGTGTGGGGTACAGGATGACAAAGGATAGCACCGTTTCTCAGTCTTTGCTTCTTTGTGACTGCTATAGTCATGTTTTGATGACTTCTTTAAATATGAGCAGCTCTCAGGCAGTTCCAATTTTTCCAACTACAAATGGCTTGGGAACTTTCTCCAAAGCTTCCTAGTCACAGGACATAAATCTTAGTCCTTCCAGCAGGAATAGGTTATGGATCTATGTCATTTGTACCAATGAATCTTCTTTTTCTTCTCAGTTCTAAGAATCAAACCAATTTCTCAAGAACCTGGTTATTCTCCTTATCAAATTTTAAATTATCAGGACTCCAAACCCTTTCTTTGCAAGGTGACCCAGGTTAATTAATATTTTTCTTGGACCTGGAATGTCAAAGGTACACATCATTTGTCTCGTACACTGATTTATTGTGTTTTAATTGAAGTTCAATACCTTTGGACTCGGCAGGCAATCTCTAGCATATAATCCCTATCACTCTCTAGTATCTTTTTCCAACCAGCTTTATTCATATCCATTGCTATCTGGTCTTGGAGGAGAGGTGAAATAATTATTTTTGTTTCTTCCTGAAGTGTTTTTACTATTAGAAAGTGAGAGAATTTGATTTGGCCATATTTTATATTACCACATGAAATTTTAAACTACTCTTGTGAAGAGTCTCTTTATTGAAGCCCAGTGACTCTACATATGGTGCTTGGACCAGAAATATCAGTATGTTTTTGGAACTAGTTAAACATGCAAATTTGCATGCCCACCCCAAACCTACTAAAATAGAGCTCTGGTAAAGAACTTCATAACCTGCATTTCAAAAAAAAAAATCTTCCAGAGGTGTTAGAGGACCACTGTTCTAGATTTTATCATGCTTTCAGTGTGATAATCCACTAGAGAAAGATCTGCATTTAGAATCCTTAACTACTCAGATTAGTCTTCTAATTTTAGTCTTCTGTATTTTCTTTATATATACTTTTCCAAAACTTCCTCTCAAAATGCATATTATCTTAAATTTTTAATCGATGCCCTCTTGTGGCTATAAGAATTCCCAAATGTTTAAGTATATACTTGACCTGTTATTTTTCTCCCAGATTTTTATCACTTAGATCTTTCCAGGAAAACTCAATAATCTAACATTTTTGGAAGCTATATTGTCAAGTTATCCCTTAAACACAAGTTTTCCTTCTTTATTCTCAATGATGTTGTAGCAGCACTGGGCCCAAGATAAGCTGGATAAGCCACTTACCTCATGGGCAGGGTTTAAGGGGGACAACAAAGTCTCAATAATCAAGATAAATAATACATTAATTAGATTTTTAAGTTAAAGTTAGTGCTAGAAAAATCTGTGATTAACAAAACAATTTTTTAAAAAAATACTATGGTTACCTTGCTATGCCAAGTAATATTGGATATTAAGGCAAAAAGGGACAATCAATAATACTGATCTTGTCTTTATTTAAAATTTTGAGGGCTGGAAGTATAGTTAAGTAATAGAATGTTTGTCAAGAATGTATAAGACACTGGGTTTTATCCCCAGCACTGGAAAAACAAAGTTTTTTGAATATTTTTTCATAAGGATATTTTGCATGCAATTTTGTTTTCAAAAGCATTGCTTTAAAATATTATTTACCTTGATTCTTGTGGATTTGGATACAATTTTGTGTTGGAGGCAAGTTGTCATTCTCTAAACCAAATCTTCAGATTAGAGCATAAAATTTTCTCCTATGACTCACACACCAACAGTTCTTTGAAAGGTGCCACTTATTCCTCTCTGTTCTCAGAAGTCTTGTTGGTCACAGATGGATCCAGCAGGAAGGAAAGAAACTTGATGGTATATAATGATCTGAGGGGCACCAAGAAAGGCCACCTGATCTATCAAATACTTCTTCTTCCTCAGCTTTGGGTTATGCTTTAGGTAGAGTGGATTCTTTGACAAAGAGGAAATAAAATGTGTTCAAGTTTCAAAGGAGATTCAGAGAAAAGGCTTGGATCCACAGATCTGTCTTGTATTGATTTAATAAGAGATAGCCCTCCAGGAGCACAAGTTCCCAGGCAAGAGGAGTGTGGGAATGAAGGGAGGAACCTAGAGAAGGCAAGAGGGACCACCATTTGCCCAAGGCTGGTGGTTATCTGCTCATTTTATCTTTAGCAACTGCACAGTCAGTGTATACTAAACAGTCTTCTGCTTGCTCACATACTGCTTTGTAATGAGTCTCTGGATGAATCACTTGTGCCTATGTGTCTTCTCCAACTAGACTGCACTTTTTGATTTCAGAAATCATCTCTCTCTCTCTCTCTCTCTCTCTCTCTCTCTCTCTTCATTGAAGAGGATGAATTAGGTAACTATTACAAAAAACATCATATATACTACATTTGACTTCATTCAGTGTTTTCTTTATTCAGTTTATAACACACTTGAGATGGAATAGAGTTGAGAAAACACCACTGAATTAAGCAGCTCAGAATTTTAAAGGGTTAAAAGCTTAGGTGCCTTGGTATTGTTAGACAGATGGCTCCAGTGTATATTATATATATATATATATATATATATATATATATATATATATATATATAACATACAAAATAACTTAAAACATTAAGTCTATGTATCAAAAACTTGACAGTTAAATCATGTTCTTTATGGTAGAGCAGTGTTTCTTTCATACATTTCCAAACCAAATGCTGCATGTACCTACAGCCAAACTCAGGGGTCTTTGAAGATGTGAGCATTTTGAGCACAAATTCACCTTTCATGCAAAATTCCCAAACCCAGTTCACAAACATGCCCTTCATAAATTACAAATAGTCTCTACTGTGTGAATTTAAATTGTCAAAACTCTTTTACTTTTACAACATTTGATTCATTATCTTCTAAAGTCTTCCAAGCTGTCAGATTTCTATGGTTTGAATTCCAATAAATAAACTTATGATTTTCTTTGTATTTATTACAACATAGAATTCCAAGCTCTGATCTGTTTAGAAAGTAATCTAGGTAAGTTGAGATTTTATTACTATAGTAACGTAACAAGATAGAGGTTCTTAAGTATAATTTTCCCTAAGACTTTCAGGAGATTTTGCCATTTATGAATTGCAAAAACGGTCTTACATAAAATAAATTATATATTGGGAGATTATATTTCGTTGGAGTGTTTTTACATATTTTTTTATATTTTAGAATGAATTTACAAGTGCATTAACAGAGTGAATATCTTCTGGAATATTTTTGCACTGGTGAAACGTTTTGTTTTTGCAGAGCTTTGCCCCATTGAGTCATGGAATATGCCAATCTACTCTGCTTGGGTCACCATGTGTCAAAGCGGAATCTGCATCAACTATGTGGTAACTTTTTTTTATATTGAGCTGATGAGTGGCCATGTGAGATGTCAACAACTGAGAGGAGAACTTAATTCCCACATTAACACACATCCTGAACATTCACCTAGAAAGTCGTTTGTATAAACATCTTTCAGATATTGTTTTATTTCCCAGTTCTTTGGGACATGTGATACAGCTAATTGCAGTGGGTCTCCAGATCTGTGAGGCACATAGGACAAGTGGGCAGATTAAGGACAGAATACCTATTTTATATATCATTTCTATAGAAGACTCAGCAAAGCTAGGCACAATGATGTAATCCCAGTACTTGGGAGGCTCAGGCAGGAGAATCTCAAGTTCAAAGCCAGCCTCAGCAATTCAGCAAGGCCCTAAGCAACTTAGCGAGACCCTGTTTCAAAATAAAACTTAAAAAGGGCTGGGGATGTGACTCAGTGATTAAGTGCCCCTGGGTTCAATCCCTGATACCAAAAAATAAAAATAAAAAATACTCAGCAACAGGCACTTGGATGTCTTATTCAAAGAACTCACAAGGGTTTTATACAGCCACTTTGCACTACTGTGAAGCCCATGACCAATTGGAGGGAAAGTCCTCTTTAACTGCATTACTATCCTGGGGAACATAAGTCACAAGAAGACGATTCCAAAGCCTTCAGAGTCATTTTGCATCACAGTATATATAAATAAATCATCATGCAACTTATAGTAATATAAAATTAATATGAAGGAGCTTTTAACTTTTTCTTATGTTTTTATTAGTACATTCTAATTATGCATAATAGCAGGATTCATTGTGAGATATTCATATATGCCCATAACATAATTTGCTTCATTTCATTCCAGAGTACTTCCCCTTTTCTTCCATTACTCCCTCCCCAAACCCTTTCCTCTACTCCATCTGTTTATTTATTTATTTATTTCTAATTGGTGCATTATAATTATACATAAAAGTAAAACTCACTGTGATATATTCATACAAGCACATAGCATAATTTATTCAATTTCATTCCACAGTTCCTCCTGATTCTCTTCCTCTGGGGATCTCCTTCCTCTACTCTATTGTTCTCTTTCCTATTTTCATGAGATCCCCCCTTTATAAGTCCCTTATTTCTCTCTAGCTTTCACGTATGAGAGAAAACATTTGACCTCTGGCTTATTTCACTTAGCATGATGTTTTCTATTTCTATACTAGGAAATGAAGCCACCATATGATCAGCTATTCCACTCCTTGGTATTATCCAAATAAACCAAAATCAGCATATTATACTGATACAGGCACATGATATTTATAGCAGTGAAATTCACAACAACCAAGTTATGGAACCAGCCTAGATGTCTGTCAACAGATGGATAGACAAAGAAAATGTGGTGTATATATACATAATGGAGCTCTACTCAGCTATAAGGAAGAATGAAATTATATAATTTATTAGTAAATGAAAGAAACTTCTTAGTTTAAATATTTTAAAATGAGTTCCAGGCATCATCATACCAGAAATGGGAAAGAAAAATCAATGTGTACATGTTTGCACGTCTGTATGTGTTTTGCCTGTTCTCGGCCATTCCTCTGAAGGCTCTTCTTCCAGACTTTGTCTGCGCCCACAATTCCTGCTGTGTGGGTGAGTCAATTCTCTTTCAGTGGGACATAATTTGCAGCCACATTATCCAGTCTAATACGAACAAAAAGCAACCAGAAAGGTTTCCTGAGGAGGAGCTGCGCATACAAATGTGAAGCTGCTCGTTTTAATGTTGGTTGTCATGGCATTTCCTCAATCACCTCATTGACCTGAATCCCACTTCTTCACACTGTTTTCAGCTCTACTGTCTGGAAGGCACAGACTTGTTTTCTCATTTAGAGCCTAAGAAAAACCATGAGCAAGTCTGAGTACATGGCTCTCTTAAATGTTGGATGTATGCAGAATCTATCATTTGAAGCTTAACCTACCAAGTGTATAACTGAATGGTCCTGCCAGGCAAACATTCGCTGGGTTTATTTCTTTGCCAAACAGCTATTCCTGGATGATATCTTCATGTTACAAATTTAGAAGGTTGCCCATAAATGATAAATGTGGAGGGTATAATTCATATATATAGCTAAGAAAAATAACAAAATATATTCTTATGAAATATATTGGAAAGCACAGACAAATACACACACACACACCCACACACAAACACACACATACATATACACACAACATTTTATCAAGTGGTCTACCCTTGTTTCTCCAGGCAAGTGGTTAAGAAATGCTATTTTTCACCTTCTCTATATCTGGGATAATAAGATTTGTAATAACTATTGGTTGTGTTGCAAAACATAAAGCAGAAAAAGTCTAGTCCAATCTTTGCCATCACTGGAATTCATCCTTAGGAAGGCATTTGGTACATTCTTGCTCTTTTTTGATGGTAAATGTCAAAGTTTCAGTATATAAATATCAAAGTTTCATATTGAACACATGGCACATATGTATGTAAGAAACAATAAAAATATAAAACTTGTTTACACAACAAGAAATAAAATATGGCTTTCAATAATAAGGAAAATATAATTAGCCCTGACTGATCTCTACATAATCAAAAAAATTAGCCTTTTGTGGGGGAGGTACTACTGGCAAAATAAATGAAATCATTATTATAATAATAATTATCAGCTTACATTAATAATGCATAGGAAAACAGCTTTGGATTCTTTTTTCATTAACTGGTGCTTACCATGATTTGGTAATGAATAGAGTTTACTAAACAATTTGATGGTGAAAATGTAGACAAATACAAATGAAACCTCTGTTCATTTTCATTACGTCCAAACAGTTAAAAAAAAAAAATCAGGCTGGTCTTTCCCAGAAGTGGTAAGGGTACATTGTATATTCGAGATCAGATGGTCAGGTGTGCAGCTTTTGAGAATCGGTCTATTCTGTTAATATTTACAAAAGACCACAAGTTCCTGTAGCTGGAAGATCTAGGAGCTAGCCTATTGTTTGAGCAAACTAAGGCTTTCTTTGGAAACTCTTGGCAATGGGAAGTGCATTTGCATATTTATTTATAACAACTGTCATACATTTTTCTCTCTAAAGAAAATAAGTCTTTAATTTCCTATTGAACTTGTTCAGTTGACAGAAAATTTTTTATGCAGAAGCCTCATGTTTAAAACATGAAGCAGGAACAAACTACCAGTACTATATGGAAATCTGAAAGAAAGATCTTTTTGGTTTGAGTCATTTACTTTGGAAACACAAAAATGATCTTATTGAAAGCAGCGCTGTATGAAGTGGATGGCTGAAATAATTTTCAGGTTTCACCTCTAAGAGTCCAGAGAATGTGGTAGTAAATTGAAACAGGCGCATGGTGATAATTCTAGGAATGAGTTTGCAACCCAATTATAGCAACATTTTTTTTTCATAACATCCCCTATTGTGATATTTTCCATATATTGGAGAATACTGGAAAACTCATCATAGAGATAGACAACCTGCATTATCTGCATGACTTTTAGTAGCTCATATGGAGCTACCAGTATATATAATTTCCTAAACTGTCTTGCTTCTTCAGCAGTGCCTTAAAGTACATCCCTGTTCACATGGAGATGCCATCTGAAGAAGGCATCTATTCTATTAGATCCTTTTTGCATATACATTTACTGGCCAGGTCACACCCTGGTCACTGGACTCTACAATTACCCTGTAAAGCTCTAGGACCCAATTAAGTCAAAAAGTGCACAGTAACCCCAGCAAATCCCCTTAGCTTCATGTATTATTTCAGAAACTCAGAACATTTATGTGCCCTGCCCCCATCTTTGAAGTTGCTTTGAGCTAGAAAAGAAGCTCAGTAATTTTGAATCTGCCTAAAAAAATACATTTCAAGAGTGATCTGGGGATCTTCAATTAAAACTATCCTCCAAAATGAACCTAAGGTTTTTGTGCAGGTCTTGGCTAGCTTAAGTAGCAGTACGAGAACTCTTCCAGAAACAACAACATATATGTATGTGTGTGTGTGTTTGTGTGTGTGTGTATAATAAATAATATATAAAAACATATTGCACAAATTTTTAATACCATGGTGAAAAGGGAAACTATGCTTCTTATTAATTATCCAAAATAAACCACTTTAAAAGTACTATAAGTTTACCAGGAATCTAAAAATGCAGGAAGACAGTTATGCCTACTTCAAGCCTAGTCCATCATGTATCCACCTGACTGTGTGTTAACCCATCGTAGGTGTGGCAAAGCCACAGCTACCTTCCATTGGCCAGAATTATTCTTTTGCACTGGTGATAAGTTAGGTGCCTTCCTCATATGGCATGTCTTTATGATTGAAGATGTACTATAAGACACTACTGAAGTAACAAGACAGTCTAGGAAATTACATATACCAGTTGCTCCATCTGAGCTACTAAAAATCACAAAGATAATATAGATTGATTAAAATTCAGATTTTAAAAAACTCTTCATGATACAGATGTGGGGAAAGTATTATGTAAAAGTTTTAAACCACATTCTCTGTGTAGTGATTGAAGCTCAAGTTTACATAGAAAACGGAATAAAACTCCATAATAGGCATGTTTGCTATGTAAAAAACAACATAGAAGTTCATCTTAGTTCTTAAGGGGAAACTTAAAAATAGGAAAGAAATTAGAATCAGATGTTTCAAGCTAAAAAAGCAATATTCTTTGTTAATATAAATTTAGTACTTTAGCAGTTTGCTACCTTGGGGACAATATTTTTTCTTTCTGCTGAATTAGGCTCTTCTAGCAGGTTTATCACTGAGTGGCTTGAAGAATGATATTTTGTCTGAGGTTCTTTCTCACCTTCCTTCATGAGAGGTGGAGCCACCTCACCATATCCTGGAGGACACAAAAAATTTGTTGGTGTTCACACTGGATTCAGAGATTGCTGTCTATATAAGGCTGAATTAGATTTAGAGACATCTATTAAAGCTGATCAGGTTGGGGCCATTGGACCAGACCATATCTCTAAACGTGGCAGCTGTGGTTCCTCCTAAAAGTGGTGGATAACCCACTGTCCATCCTCCTGCGAAGAGCTGAACCTTGGGATTGCAAAGGAGAATTTAGGATTGTGGTCTTTAAATATTAGATCTGGGAGAAGGGGAGGGGGATCTTTTTTTCTCTCTCTGAAACTTCATAGGGTCTAAATAAAGCAGACATGCTAGAGGACACACCTGTTGAAGGTAATTGTCTGTCCTTTTCCATATGCTGCCATACTGGGAAGAAGACAGGGAAATATTATTTGGGGACTCCCTAAAGAATGCTGTCCTGGCCTTAGGGCTGAGGGTTCCCTAGGATAGCTTGTAATTTATTCTGTATGTAGAAAGTCCCTTATTTCCCATAAGCAGTTAATAAAGCTAGATGAGAAGCTATCACTGGTCTCTGCTTGAGGGAAAGAACATTGTATCCTCTCAGAGGTTTCAAGGCTGTTGGTGTTAGAGGTCATCAGTGGAGAATAGATGTGTCTACTCCAGAGAGCATCTGAAGGTCACTAGCACAAAGGCAGCAACATGCTAGCAATATGGGTCAAAGTGTGAAGAAGGAAAAGGTGGGACGGAAGCAAATATGTGAGAGAACCATGATCTCCTCTCAGAAATAGCCCAAAGACACTTTGAATTTGACTAGTTTATGGAAAACAAGTAAGGTAGGACTCATGCTATCTTCGGAACTTTAAAGACAATGTGACTTTATTTTATATCCACATGTATTGGAGACTTGAGCATTTAATTCTACATATTTATGCAACAAGTACCAGAGATTGCTCCTTTTTTCCCCACAAAATAGTAGACCATCATGCAACAGACCATTTCCCAGAACCTCAAGAATGATTTCCTTAGATAAATACATATATAGTATAAACTGGGTGGCATCTGTCTGGGGAAAGAGTATAATGGGAATCTTCTGTGGCCCGACCAATACTACCTTCTCACCTTATCTCTTAATCAGCATGATTGATCATTATAGAGGAGTCTGATGAATTTGCAAAAGGAACCTAAAAGCTTTTGAGAAAAAAGATTCTAGTTCCTGATCACCTCTTTGGGTAAACCAAGATGAAAATACCAAATTCTGTAGAAAAGATATCAAGAGCTCCTAAGAGAAATATACCAACAAGAATGGGGTGTGTGAAGTGATGATCCTTGGTCTATAGCACAGAAGGCTGTTTTCAGTGGGAAAATGGCTGAGATTGGAATTCTCTTTGGTTCTGGCTCTCCTTGCACATGGTGGTTGGGGAGCAAAGGCTGAGCATTTGAACGCGGAGCGGTCTTTGATTTAGGTATGAGTTAGTCATTGAAGGATGTTTTTATGGTACAGTGCACTGTTAGCTTTAACAACAACATTCATTGGTACAAAGAGCAGAACAGCCTTGTAAGATCAAATTCCTTCCCCTAAGAAACCGAATATGCTTTGAGCTTCTTGGACTTAAACTGTATGTGTGTGGGAGGGGAGCACTTTCCTGAGGAGGTCTCAAGAGTGAGATGCTAGACTTCCCACTAACAAGTTATAAGTATACTCAGTAGAAATCTGAAAGAATATGACCTCTTTGTACCACTGTGTTAATAAATCAGGCATGCTTATTACATTTGTAAAATTAAAGAGAAATCACAATATTACATTGCTCAGAGTAATCCCAAATCACAATACATATTGTGATTTCTCCCTTATCTTTATTAATTTGAATGAGAGAGAGTTCCAGGGAACTTAAGATTTGCAGAAATTGTGGAATCTTCAAAATAGACTTGGTCTCTTCTGGGAGTGAATCATAGCATAGAAAATTATCTTGCGTGGTTGACCATAGATAATTTCCTAGATCTCCTTTTTAAGTGATTTCAATGGAAGTAAAACACACACACACACACACACACACACACACACACACACACATATATATAAATGCTGGGTAATCAGTCAACTTGTGGTTTCTCATTTTATGTTTGACTCAATATGAAATACATTTGGTATGTAACTTCACGAATCACCAGACATCTTTACACATACTATGTTATTTGTGCTTTACAACACGGAGACAACATATGAGGACACTAGGGTTTGTGGCGACTGAATGACATAATTATAATTGACTACAAAAGGACTAAATTTAAAGAGTAGATACTTATGAATTATAAGTAGTAGCTTTAATATGGTGGAGAAACTTACAGACATCACTTTAACCAGTTGATCAAGATGAGCATCACCAAAAGGAAACATATCAACCTCATGTACCTCCTGATAGGATGCACTAAGAAGGACACACATCACTTCTGCAGGATGGAATCATGAGAGAACATTAGACAAACCCTAATTGAAGTATTGTCTATTAAATAATTGACTGGCACAATTCAAAAGTGTCAAGAGTATAAAGGACAAGAAGACTGAAGAACTATCCCATATGGTAGGCGACTAAGGAATCCTGATGATCAAATGCAGTTTGGAATTCTGAATTCTGCCTTTGGAAAAGAACATTAGTGGGACAACTAGTGAAATTTGAGTAGTATCTGGAGATTGATTCTCAATGTTGATTCGTGATTTTTTTTTTATTGTGCCACAGTTATGTACGACGCTGACATCTGGGAAAGCTAGGAGGACGAACTTGTGGATTTAAAAAAAGAAATTGGTAAGACAAATAATTTCAAAATGAAAGTTAAAATAAATAATAAATGTTTTATCTTGTGGAAGAGATCATTATCATGCTTAATGACAATTTATGTAAGCTTCAAAATTCAACTACTAATTTTAATCAATAAACCTTTAAAAAAAATTTTAGGTAAGATTCCATTAATCTAAATAATAGACCCATCAAAGCTCTAACCAGGATCTTCAATGTTCTAACTTGGAATTCAGAAGAGGTAAATACTACAGGCCTTGGATAGGTTCGATTTTAAATTTCAGCCCTTTCATTTTCTACCTATCTGAACCTCAGTTTCCCTGCCAGAAAATGATGATAATTAATGGTGTCTTAGCATCATTGTGGGTTGAAGGCATCATGCATACTGAGCCCTTAACACCATGCTAGGTACAGATTGCAGTTTTTGAACCCTTTTAAATAAAAGGGTGAGAAAATGTAGTTTTGTGGACTAGTTACTTTTTTTTGGGGGGGGGTCAAATGATTACTTGGGTTGATACTTCAATTGACATATTTATTCAAATACTGCTTAAATTTAGCAGGCTCACTGCTAACACAGAAGAGAAAAGATGTCATTTTCACAAATTCCCCAGTGATGTTTTGAAGATGATATGTGAATTATAGCCAAAAGTTTGCCATGGAAAACATCTCTGTTGTTACCACCATATCTGGAGTAGGTTGGGTACAGTCCCTAGAAAAGAGAGTAGAAAAAAGAGGCTCTTCCCAAAGCCTCAGCAATCCCTAACAGGGAGCAGGAAAGAAACCATGATCACTCCCAGGGTCCAGCAAATCCTGCCCTGAGTGGGTGGAGAAGGCTTTAAATACTTGGAAAGGCTCTTCAAAGAACAATTAAAAACAACCTCCCATGGTGGGAGGTGAATCTGGCTGGGAAGCTCCTGCTTTCTTTCCCCAGGGTGGAATTCCCAGGCTTCTGGATCCTGGTGAAGCGCCCTTGGCAGTGAACACTGAAGCATGTTCCCTTCTCACTTCCCTGGGGCTCAAAGTGGTGGTTTGGAGCACACCGGGTGAAGAACATCTGGCTCTCCTGCAGCCGAAAGAGATCTGAAGTCAGCAGGTGGGGGTTGGAGGTTTATGAAAATAGCAGGGTGAAGTTCATTCCGTGGACAACTCTTGGCTATGGGTGTTATTTAGTTCAAATTTTATACTGCTGAGCTCCTGTGGGCTTATTACAGATCAATTCACAAACAAACACATGCTAAACTGTGTCCTGGGGATAAATGATGAGGTTATGTGACTTTGGGGTTGCATGTTAGAGGTAAGAGGGGAACCACAGCTGAGCACTCAGAGTAATAAGCTGAAATTCCAAGCTACTCCCTCATTTGGCCAAAAGACTGAAGAAAAAAGTCCATGAACTATACTCAAAGTTTTAAAACACTGAATTAATATCTTGAACATTTCTAAAATGAATTACTGAGAACTAAAGGCAACAAATTATCCCACAGAGCATCCAGTTTTAAGATTATATTAAAAGATGTAGTAAATATTTCGGAGAACTGATGTGCTCTATAAAATAACTTTAATATGTTTTTAGTATTTCTAATAATAACGATCCAAAACAATCATTTATTCAATCATCTCATAAATATCTTTTGAGTGCCTATATATGCCAGAACTATATGTAAGCCAAGATTTAAATGGTTATGATAAATATTTTTTTGATGATTTGATAGTTTCTCCTTCATAAAAAAAACTTCTTATTGTGTAATAAGCATCAAGAGACCTCCTTTCCAACTCCAAATAAATCCCTGTATGGCCAGTCTGTGTGCACATACACTGTTATCTTTGTGTGTTTGAAGTGGTAGAAACTCATCCTGTAGAAGAATGAGTATATAGTGAGAGGACCATGAGAGGGTTATGTATAGCAGCCCTGTCTGAGCAGAGCAGTAAAAAAGGGAAGCTTCACACTCCCAAATTATACATGAAACCAAAAGATGTTCACTTTTTACTATGAGGTCAACCTCAATGAGATCCTGGGAAGAAAAATCTATCATCGAAGAGAATCGTAGTGATTCCATGAGATCATTTAGCATACAAGTACACATTTGGCGACACAAAATGTCACACTCAGGTAGGCAAAGAACATTGAGAGAGAAGAATAGAGGGGAATGAAGGGCAGACTATATTGGAGATGATCAGAACAGGTCAGAAGAAGATGAGATTAAATAGGAGAGGAGAAAGAAAAGTGAACATCCAATGGAAGGACAGACAGCTCCCCCAGTTCCCCTACCCACTCCACCCAAGTGTGACTCCACAGTGTTTATGGCACGACACACCCTTCCCGTTTCACTTCATCCTTCACCCTCAAGAGAGGGTCCTGCCTGGATCCAATGGTCAGAAACTCTAGATAGGGCACAACCCCAAAGGCTAATGCCAAGCTCTAAGAAGATCACTCCATGAAAGTGACTCTAGATAAACAATTGGGTGGTTTTCTCCATGTGGAGCTGCCCTCAGTGGGCTGCCCTCAGTGGGCAGTCTCTGATGGGATTTGTTTCTCAGCATAATAGAAACCATTGGATTTTGACATGTTCACCATGTGATAAGCATGACTTTGGTTAAGAGGAAAACAGTGACAGGACAATTCAGAATTTGTAAGCATAGTTAGTGTTTATTCAGCCTAGCTGGTGGGAAAAGAAGGACCCTAACTGACAAAACCTTTTATCCCAAACATTACAGAAGTGAAATTGGTACCTAGGACTATCTATCATTTATCTACCTATCATCATCATGATCTATCATCTATTTATCACCTACCTACCATCAGCTATCTACATCTTCACATCCTGATGGTCAGTTGTATTCAGTTTTCTCTTGTCACTACACATTTGGGCTGGTCAACATCTGCTCAGTGTTCCCTAGCAGTCTTTCTCCTTGCTCTTTCTAGTTCATCCCAAAAGCTCAGTACTCTCACCAGCGTCATTGAGTTTATTTCTCTCACTCCCTCTGATTTGGAGCCACCCATTCTCTGGGTTAGAGAACACACCCTCTAGTTTCTCAGCCAAGCATAAAAGGCCTCAGTCTTTAGTACATAATTTGCTTGACTTCCTTAAAGATGTAATATGACTGTTCCTGAAACTCTCTCATCATTTGGTTTCTAGACTACCATGTCATTTCCCTTACCTGTCTGAATCCTCCGTTTCCCAGTGGACTGCATTCCCTCGCCTTCCCCTCAGTGTTTGTCAGGGTCCTGTCCTGGCCCTCTTCCCTCCACACACTGTCACAGGGAAAATCTTGTCTCTCCCACCATGTAACCCACTTCTGAGCTCAGCACTCTCAAATACATGTCTCCAGATCAGGTTCTCCTCCATCTCTGCAGACCAAAGTAAGTAAAACTTAACATGTCTGCGAATAAGCCCTTGCTCTTCCTCCCAAGCAGGCTCCTCCCATATTTTTTAGAGTAACATATCTATTCACTGAGCAACCCAGAGCCAAACTTGGATTTCTTAGACTCATTTCTCTCTTTTGCCGATTATTTTCAAACATTCGCCTCCATAAATCTCTCTTTTCAATTCCATGCTCATTTCTGTGACTTAATTCAAATCCTCCTCATCTTTTTATTTTGGACAATTTTAATAGTTTCCCAACTGATTACCCTTCTAGTATTCTGGTACACCACTAATTGATTATCTATCTACACTTTGCCCAGAGTAATTTTTTTTTTTTTTTTTTTGGTACCAAGGATTGAATCCAGGGGCACTCAACCATTGAACCACATCCTCAGCCCTTTTTTGTATTTTTTATTTAGAAACAGGATCTTGCTGAGTTGCTTAGGGCCTTATTAATTTGCTGAGGCTGGCCGTGAACTCACAATCCTCCTATCTCAGTCTCCTGAGCTTCTGGGATTACAGGCCTTTGCCACCACGCCTGGCCAGAGTAATTGTTTTAAAATTCAAATCTAGTGGAATTACATCTCTACTTAAAACCTGTCAGTGGCTTCTCATTGCTTAAGGGCTCTTCAATATACACAGCATGCTGTAGCAGCCCAATGTAGCTAATCCCCTGCCTGACTCTCAACCTTTCTTCCTTTTCTTGCCACAGTCTATGGTTCAGTGGGGGCCAAGGAAAGAGGTCATGAAGTGAACAATTCAAGTAAAAGATCCTGTGGGCTTTTATCATGTCTCCAAAGATGTTCTCTGATAGCTAAGAGTAATTAAGCTTGATATTTAAATTGCCACCATCGGCATACACTATGATTTTTATATTGATATATCTATATATTGATACATTGAATTTTATCTTATTGGATGTTTTTTGGATAGGGTTCTATTTTATTTATACCAGCTGTTGAAGGCCCATGTGTTGATCTTGCATCATATCTGATACTTGCTCCCCTGAGTAAAGAAATCTGCTTCATGTTCCAACAAAAAATGGAAACATTGAACATCATATTGCCAGGATCTGAGGATCGCTAGCAATAGCATATGTCATTAATTTAAGCCTTTGATAATGTAAAAAGGATGGAAAATTCCCACCCCCCTACTCTTTTCCAGGATTCCTAACTCTGCCAAATTTGAAGCTCATCAGTGTATTTACGAGCTAAATTTTGAGCCGAGAAAAAAAGAAATCCTCACATCTTTAGTTAGAAGCTTTACAAAAAGCATCCAAATAAGGCAGTGGGGGTGAGGGAGGAAAACACTGGATCCCACTGAATACTTTTCCAGAAATAAGGGAGACTGATCAGGGACAAATTCCTATATCTTTCTGGGACTCGGTTTCCTCATCTGTTAAGCAAAAGACATGGCTGATCTCTGAAATCACTTCCAGTCTTAAAATAAAAAACACAAGCAATAACTATCCAACTGGCTGGCTGTATTCCTTCCTGGGGAGGAGAAATGAAAATAGGCTTGTCTATTTTTCAAAGCTAAGAGGCTTTGGGGCTTTCATCCCTTCACCAAGTATAAATCAAGTTTTGTCCATTTTAAAGTAGGTACTGAAAAATTGGGGGTACTTTGTATTTGTCACCCACTGACCCTATTGTAATACCGTTTCTCACACATTCACAATCTGATGTCAGATCTGAAGAGAAAGTATTCTGCTTGTTTAGAAAGGGAAAGCACCTTTCACTTGAGTAAGAAAAATCCAAGAAGTTAGTGTGTAAAGATAAATGTTAATTTATAATTTGTAATTGTTGTAATTGCTGACCCTAATGAGCAAGGAGTTAGGACCAGCATGAGAAGGGAAAGAGGGGGGTTTTCATGGAAGGTTTCTTAAAGGAGTGATTTTCCTGCAGGAGGTGTTATCAGGACACTTCATTGTTCTCCATTTTTTTTTTATACTTCCCAGAAGAATGCACGATCCTTTTATTTCCTTTCAGAAATATAACAGATGTATAAAGTGTGCATTAGAATCAAACTAGCTAGCATTTCAGCTTCACCCAAATTAGAATCCATGACATGTTCTGGATAACTATGTTTTCTGATTACAACACAAATTATAAATTGGGAATGGAGACATACCTGAATAAAAAAAAAACATACATTTGGAAATTACTATGTAGAATATATATATTACAAAATACTCTGGATAGAAATTTATTTTAAAAATATCACACATTAAAATTTGTGGGAAGCAACCAAAATCATAATGAAAGTTTTAGGTTTAAGGATTATATTAAAATGAACTAATTATGGGAATTAATGAGTAATGTGGCCAATTCTAGAAGCTATAAAAAGACAACCAAAAAAATTGAAAGAAGCAAAGGAGCAGAAATTATTCAAAAAAATATTTAATGTCTTAGAAAAAAACACCAAGTTAATAGCATATTTTAAAGGCTAATAAAATAGATAAATCTTTGGTGACTTTCCTTAAAAAAAATAGAGGAGAAAAAATTAACAATATTAGAAGTTTAAAAGAGAGACACATCTACAGATGAAGAGCAGATAGAAAATAATAAGAAAGTACTATCAATAATGTTGCTACTAAATATGCATAACTGAGTGAGTGGCAATTTCCGGGAAGAAAATAACTTATGAAAACTGACTCATGGAAAATATAATACACCTGAATAGTATACCTCTTCACACACACACACACACACACACACACACACACACACATACACACATGGCACTACCCAGAACATTTGTTTCTACCAAATGTTCATGAATTGGATAATCTCTTTCATATCCAACTGCTCCAGGAAACACTAAGAAAGAAAGCCCCCCCCAACTCTCAGTTATAGGTTCATGTAAAACTTGACCCCTAAATCAGAAAAGTACAATATATGAAAGAAAAATTATCCTTCAATCTCCCTCATTTTCATAAATAGAAACTTTGTTTTAAACAGAGTAAGCCAAATCTAGCAATGCATTTATTTAAACATATTTTCCACAATTCAAATTTAAATATATTTTCCACATTATAGAAGAAAAATCATGATTATCTTAATGAATTCAGGGAAAATGGATCAAATTTAAGAATTTCTGATTTGATAAATATTATTGGAAAAGTTGGAGAGTGATTTCCTCATCCCGACAGTGTCCTTCAGATAACCCATAACAAACATCAGATATTACAGGAAAAATTTAAAGCATTCCATTAAAACATGGAAATACAGAGCAAGAAAATATAAACTACTTAAACTGGAATCTTATCCAGCACAGTAAGGAAAGACAAAGAAAGAAAGAAAAAAAATCTGTCATTATAATGGATAATATGATTCAAAGTACACAAATTGCAAGAAATCTGCAGAAACCCAAAACAAGTAAGGGGATTCAGAGAGGCTATAGGAGACTCATCATTATTCAAAAAGCAAAAATTTGTCTTCACATTCTCCCAAACCAGAAAAGTGTTTTATAAATGAAATACTAGCAACAAAAATATAAGGTACTTAGGAATATATCTTTAAAAAGTATACAGGACCTTTCAGAAGTTCTCACAAGGAGAGATGTATGAATGTCTCAGTGGTGGGAAAATTTAATATTAAGAATGATGTCAATTCTCTTATAATTCAGCAACACTATTATGCAAAGCTTAGCCCATGATTTGATTAATTATATTAAAAACAACCAATGTGCCAAACACTTACTTTGTTCTATTTTATATTTCAAATATATTAATAAAAGTCAAGTCTTTTAAGCAGAAACAAAATTGGGGGTAATTTTTTGCCATATCCTACTCAACCCTATAGGTAACATTGTTTCCCCAACACTGACAGTCTAATGTACAGTCTGAAGACGCTATGCAACACCTTTTAGGCAATATTTCTTGGGGGATTTTTCTGAGTCAGAGAAGAGATCAGTGGCTAAATGGGATGATAAAGTTCCCTTTGCTTGTGTTCAATCTCTTACTCTGATTTCCTGAGTACCCACTCTACCTCTGTTCTCAAAGGAAGAGGCAGAGGATGATTTGTTTCTGTAATGGGTCGTCAGAGAAGCTGAATGTTATTCATTTCTCTATGTGGGGCTGGATTTCTACCTGGTAAGGTGCAGAGGAGCATCTAGCAAGGCATGGTCCACCTTAGCTTCAACCCCAGCAGCCTAGAAAACCAGTTCTTGTTGCTTCAATTTCTGAAGTGAAGCCATGAGTCAAGGCTAAGATGGCGGCAGGGCAGAGATAGGCTTTCTAGAAAGCTAATGAAATTAAGCTGTTTGGCTTGGCTCACAGACATAACTGAGAGGCAGTGCCCTTGCTCAGAATTGGTATTTTATTAATAGACCCTTTATTAACAGGCCCATGTCTCTGTTGTCAGTTGGCTATGGCAGCAATAGATATTGATCCCAGAAACCAGCAATGGAGAGAGTATTGTAAGCATTTGATTCTCTCGTTGAAGCCTCTCTTATACTTTTTCTTTTTTCCTCTGCCTACTTCCCTTTTCCCTCTCATTCTTATCTGTAAAACATGGTCTTTGTCATCATCACTCTATTTATTTTTCTTCCCTTCTCTCTCCTTATCTCCATTGGCTCATTTTCTATCGTCTACTACCTCTCCTTCCCCCAATTTCTCATTTCTAGGACTCCACTAATTTTCCTAGATTTCCGTCTTCCCTCACCCCATTCCCTAGCCCTTCTAGTGTTCACTGTTCTAAAACTGTTCTACTTATCACCTCATGGCAACATGTAAGTCATCATTTCTAAGTTGAGGAAATAGCAAGGCTCCCAGGGCATCAGATGGAGATGAACAGAGCAAAGCATCATCCAGATGAGAGGTCTGTGCTCCATTTATCTTCAAGCTTCCTCCTCCCTTGGCAAATGATTCTTTATTTTCTTTTTCTGTGTAGGCAGATAACATTTCAAAAAAATACCCCAGAGATTAATTATCATGAATTAACCCAGTTCACTTTTTACTGCTATGTTTTTGATTATTTTATAGTTAAATATTGGCTTAGCTATGAATTCAGAAACCATCACCAGAGCTCTATATCTAAGTTATTGTATCAATAAGACTACTGCACAAACAAGCAGATAGTCGTGTGTACTTGTGAAAATTATGATTGATTATGTGTGCCTCAAGGAATTAAAGGTCCATCATTTGTTGATTTTGTAGAGAAACAAATAGTGTCCTGGCTGATCATTTTGGAAAACAGTTTTCATTTGTATCTTTAGTGCCTAACATGGTTTCTAGTGTATAAGAGAATCTCAGTAAGTGCTTATTGAAACAAATATTAGTTTCTGTCCAGTGTATCTTCTTGAGATCCCTAAATACTTAAATAAAAGGGTTCATATGACTATGTATTGCCTTTCCTACAACAAAGTTCATAAATCGCACATGAAAATTAACATGATTGAATTATTTCTTTGACAAGTCATTTAGTATGAACCAATGTCTATTTGTCATAAAAACTCTACGGGATATTGTTGGTAGGACTACAAATTAATACAAGTATTCTTGAAAGCAGTATGGAGATTCCTGAAAAAACTAGGAATGGAATCACCATATGACCCAGCTATCCCACTCATTGCTATTTATCCAAAAGAACTAACATTATCACAGTATAATGATACAGCCACTTAAGTGTATATAGAAGCATGATTTATAACAGCCAAATTATGGAATCAGCCCAGTTGCTATGAATAGATGAACAGAGCAAGAAAATATGTTATATATGCACAGTGGAGTTTTACTCAGCCATAAAGAATGAAATAACAGCATTTGCCATATAAATGGATGGAAATGGAAAAAATCCTGTTAAGGGAAATAAGCCAGACTCAGTAAATCAAGGGTCAAATGTTTTCTTTCATCTATGGAAGATAGAGTAAATCAAGGGAAAGAAGGTGGTAATAGGGGATTTTAGCCATCATAAATATATAGGGGAAATGAGTGGAGTAGAAGGTAGAGAATGAGAGGACAGGAAAGGGGAGGACGTATGGCAGGAATTTAACACAATCATGTTATATGCATACATAAATGTGCCAAGGGAAAGCCACCTTTATGTAGAAAGTGCCAATCAAAAAAATAAGTAAATAAAGGTGCAAAAGGAAGATGGGAAGAGTACAGGAAGAATAGGGGGCAGGAGGAGGAAAATAAAGGGAGGATGGGTAGTGAAATTAAATTTCTTGCATGTATGATTTTGTCAAAATGAATCCAACTATTATGCATAGCTATAATAAAAAAATGAACTCTATGGCAAAAAGGATCTTTCTGAATATAATGGAAAACCCAAGGACAAAAACATAGCTCCTCACAAGGGGCAGTTTTCCCAAGGGTTTAACACAAATACTAAACAGAATAAGGGAAAATGATGTATTGTGGCCTGTAACACAAACCTAGCTTTTCTAAGAAAGAGCTGGTATGCATAGGAAAAATAGGGAAGGAAGCAGCTCCAAGCGAGCTCACGAGGTCTCTGGGTTGGCTTGACTGATCAGCTTTCTCCCAGCTTCCTTCTAGGTATCTAAAGACACAGGAACTTAAGAGCCAAGCTCACCACTGCTGTTAACACATGCAGGGAGCACCAGCAAGGCAGGGGTCCAGAAATTATTTTTCAAAACTGGTATTTCAGCCAGGCACAGTGGGCATACCTATAATCCCAGTAGCTTGGGGGGCTGAGGCAGGAGGATCGAGAGTTCAAAGCCAGCAATTTAATAAGGCCCTAAGCAACTTGGCGAGACCCTGTCTGTAAACAAAAAATACAAAAAAGGGCTGGGGGTGTGGCTCAGTGGTTGAGTGCTCCTGAATTCAATACCTGATATGTTAAAATAAAAGAAATTTCAGAAGGAATTTCAAAGTAGGTATCCCAGGAACCCCCAGATTTGGGTTATATTTTCTGTTAGAGTTAGGCTTTAAAAAATCTGAATTGTATTTAACCAGAGTTGAGGTGGCTGGGGCAGGTGACAATGCATGATCTCTAAAAGGCCAACCCAGGCACGGTTATTCCAACAATCATGCACATGAGCAAAAATGAATATCCATAAAGAGACTAATCCAAACAGACAAAACCCTTCCTCTTGCTCTTTTTGTATACTACTCATTGTTGCTTCATGGTTAAGGTATTAACTTAGAGAGCATGACGTGGTGTATTCCACAACCACCCTTGTCTATAATTATGCCGTGGACTATTCCTGGCCTTTAGCTTTCTCCTCTCCATTCCACCATTATAGTCTTGAGACTATGGGTTTGTTACCTCGAGCAAATCCTGGTTTCTCTTTGGACCAAGAAGATTATAAGGAAGAGTAGAATGTAAGGAACCATGGGCTTAGGTGTGAGATACATCTCACTTTGAATTCTTCCTCTCTTCCTTGAGTTTTGTAAGGATAGGCAAGTTTCTAAAAGTTTCCGGTCTTAATATAGAGTCAACAATACCAACCTTATCAATTGTTAGGAAGCTGAAAGAGATAAATCAGGAGACCTAGAAAATGTGTGATAACTGAGTAGAGTGAGTAGGGGCTCAATAAATGGTAGCTGCTGCTACCAAGTAATCACAGCCCAGCCACCCAAGCAATAAATCTTTCATTTATTCAACAGTCCTTGTGCACCTGCACACACCATAAGCCAAGTCCAGTGTTAGGTGCTGAAACGGGCTATAGACAGCTTCTGATGTGCTGGTGGGTGGAAGTGGTCTGGAAAATGGAATTGGGGAAAAGATAAGGTATTGAGAGCCACAGCCAAGTCCGGATGGCGCATGGCATTTTGCCAGAAGGAGTGGTTGAGAGGTGACGCCAGTGAGCCATTAAGATGATGATAATTAAATTAAGCTGTGTATAATTGCTGTGACTGGATGATGCTGGATTGGAACAGGCTGTGTATTCAGACCCTTGCTGTCCTGCAATAGGGTGGCTCCAGCAATAGGGCAGCTCCTGCTGCCTCTGGCGCCCGCTACTTTTGAGTTCTCTCGGAGCCGGGTGGAGTTCCTGTTGAGTTCGCCCGGAGCCCAGTGGGGAGCTGGGAGAGTTCCCTGGAGTGCATGTGGAGTGCCAGAGGAGTTTGGGAAATAAAGGAGTTCCTGTTTGAACCTACAATGCCTCATAGCAGCTCGGTTATTTTGTGCCCAGCCAGACTGCGGCAATAAGGAATTGATATTGCTTTGAATTTCTTAACAGAGAGAGCCAGATGTTCTTGCTTCTATATGGTGAATTATTAAAAATCAGAGCGTTTGTAATGTTAAGAAACCTACCATCAGGCAATGTCAAAATGGGTATTTTCATTTCATTCATAGTTTCTCTTTAAGAGAGAATAGACTTTAAGACTTTATTTAGATGTTAAGGCAAGAGCCCCACAAAAGTGGCTTTCATCTCAGCTCCAAAACAAAATGGACTGGCTAAGGGAGGCAAAGCAATGTCCTGTAGGCTCCCTGCTCCACCCCTCTTCCCTGTAGCAGAAGACTCTAAATTCTATCTTCTCTCTCCTCCATGCCATTATGAAATTACTCAAAAGATAACAGCCTGATTGAAATCAAGAAGTAAATACTAGGTCGGGCATGGTGGTACATGCCTGTAACCCCAGTGGCTAAGGAGGCTGAGACAGGAGGATTGCTAATTCCAAGCCAGCCTCAGCAAATGTGAAGCACTAAGCAACTCAGTAAGACCCTGCCTCTAAATAAAATACAAAAAAAAAAAAAAGGCTGGGGATGTGGTTCAGTGGTTGAGTACCCCTGAGTTCAATCCCCGGTACCAAAAAGAAAGAAGGAGGAGGAGGAGGAGGAGGAGGAGGAGGAGAAGGAGGAGGAGGAGGAGGAGGAGGAGGAGGAGGAGGAGGAGAAGAAATGAATACAGTCAGAAATCCAAGTTATTAAAGTTTTCTTTTTGGTTAAATTTTATAATCTAAGACCAGAAGAGATTCTAGACTGTGTCAGCCATTACAACTTTACTGAGAATTAATTCCTTTCACTACTTTCTCCAAAGTTCCTCCAGTGAACAGCTGAGGGAATGAAAGTTTGTCAGGCATGATAAGGCTTTAATTCTTCCATGAGGAACCCCAAAGCTTTCATGACGTCTATGTGCAGGCAGAAAAGTGGCCCTTAAAGATGGTCATGTCCTAATCCCCAGTAACTATGTTACCTTGCATGCAAAAGTGATTTTGCAGACGTGATTTTGAGATGGGGAGAGTATCCCCAGATTATGCAACTGTATCCAATCTAATCATTAACTTAAAAATGAAGAAATTTTCTCAGCTGTGATCAGAAAAAGAGATACAATTAGTAAGTAGAGTCAAGGAGGCGCTACCTCACTGTTCTTGAAGATGGAGAAAGGGAGCCAGGATCCAGAGAAGGTGCATCTCTGGAAGCTGGAACAGGAAAGGAAATGAATTCTTCCCAAGAGCCTCAGAAAGGGTATAGCTAAGGTGGCACTTTGAATTTATCCCAGTGAGACCTATATTTGAATTCTGCAAGAGTAAAGTGATAAATTCATATTGTTGTAAGCTCATTAATCTGCAGTGATTTGTTACAGCAGGAATAGAAAACTAAAGTGGGTACTTCAGGTAAGATGGGAAGAAGAGGGGTCAAGGCAGAGCCATGGGAAGGTGGCTAGATTCGATCCCTCTCCTCCACGCAGACACTGAGCACCCTACTGGTGACTACAGATAAAAGCAGAAGCTGGCAAAGACAGCTAATAAATCATGTCCTCATTTGCTCATTACATAGACCTTGGTTCTCCATTCTGACACATTTCTTTTCTCTCTTTGGGTCTCGCTGCTGCTGTTTATTACCTTCCTATAGCTTTTCATGGGGTGTCACCATCTTGTTTCATTTGGGGATCATTTTTAAGACTTAATTTCAGATTAAAATATAAGCTTATTTATCCCTCATTATACCATAAGCTCTAAGAACAAAAGGACTGTGAGTGTCTGTTTGTCACTGTATTTCAAATGCTCCCTTACTGCAGAATGAATGGTGCCTTTCTCATCTATCTGCCTGAGCCTGTCACCTGCTTTAGGTCTCTCCAGTCCCCTCAGCCCACATGGACTTCCCAAAGGTGGAAATTTGCCACTTCTGTATTTCATAGTCCAGAGATTGATTTATTTACAGTAGCTAATTGATTTAATAAGGTTCATTTTGTGTTGGTTTTTTTTTGGATTGTCCTTAGTTTGCAGATACAAGCACCATTGAGTGTTAATTTTTAAAAAATGATGGTGGAACATGGGGCTGGGGTTGTGGATCAGAGGTAGAGCGCTCGCCTAGCACTGGGCTCTATCCTCAGCACCACATAAAAATAAAAGAAAGATATGTGTCCACCTATAACTAAAAAATAAATATTAAAAAAAGATCATGGAACAATTTCAAAAAATTAAAACACTAACATCATCACCATACAAGAATAAGAAAATATCTGGTTTCACTCAATGAATCAGCTTGATATACAAAGTCCTTGAAAATTACAAGGAAATTGATCCTAAGGGGAAACAAAGGCCAGTAGATTGGACCAACCAAAGGTCATATATAAAAAGACTGGGTGGAACTGGAAAACAATCTAGGGCTCATGATTTTCATTTTAGAGGATTTTGGGTTTCCTTTTTTTCCTTAAGCACCTTCTTTTCCCAGCAGGCCCATCTAAAAGTGGGTGGGACCTAGACAAATCCTGTTTGGTTTCATGTTTTTCAATACTTCTCTTTCACTCCTCCAAAGAAATACATTTATACTGGTGAAATCAGGTGAAAAGATTTCTGACCCTCAGTTCTTATAAGCACCAACCCATCAAGGGAGAAGTGGGAAGGGTTCCTCCCTCATCTGCTGCTCCTTCAGCCAACCTGGGGTGTAAGCCATAGGCTCTTGGCAGCATGGCCCACGAGGCTCATGACAGGTCCTTTAAAAGATGCCCTGACAATGAGACCCACCCTAAGGACTTAAGTTTATTGCCCTTCACTTTATCTCTTTTCTCCTTTTCTTCCTGTCTTCTTGTTGGTGTCTTATGTTTGCCCTGAGAATGTGGTTCTGGTATCTCCCCTAATTCAGTTCTTGTCCTTTCTCTAATATCCAGACACTGACTCTGGCCTTGCCGCACTACTCCACCTCTTGCTTCCTAGATGGGCTTGATATTCATCCCTGGCTTTCCAGCCAAGAGTCAAGTTTCTCCAAGTTTCGGTCTCATTAACTCAGCATGTGACCAGCTGCCTTTGCTAGGGACATCTCTCCTTCCCCCACCACTTCCTATCATAATTAATGGATGAAGTAGTCATAATAGAATGCTCCTCTTTTGTTTCCTTTAAAAAATGTTTTCTTCTTAGGAACAGAAAACAGAATGGTGGTAGCCAAGTGCTGGGGGGAATGAAGAAGGGAATTGTGGTTTAATGGGTATATGGTTTCGGATTTGCAAGACGTAGAGAATGGTAGAACTACATTCACAACAATGTGAATATACAGAACAATACTGGACTCTACACTTGCAAACGGGTATTATGGTAAATTTTATGTGTCCTCTTTTTGTTTACCTATTTATTTATGTTTTAAGTCCCCTGAGGGTGTGCATCATTTCTGAAGGTCTCGCAACACCAATCCTATGCTTAGTGAGAATGGACTAGTTCCTATTCTATCTCCCTGCTCCAAAAGTCCATTTAATAGATTGTCTTCAAATAGAGGCTGTATCAGATATTAAATGGTTAAGAACAGATACTACAGTTGATCTTAGCCAAAAGGTCAAGAAGCAAAGTGTGTGTTTGTGTGTGTGTGTGTGTGTGTGTGTGTGTGTTTAAATCACATTTTTTTAAAAAGGAGAATTTTTTTTAAAATGTTTTTTCCTTTGCTTTACTATGCATATTTTTATTTTTGTTGTTGTTGAAGTGGGTGCCAAATTTATAAGTGTTTATTCATTCAGAAATAAAACCTACAACATGGCCCCTATGATTTCTTCACAAGCCTGGTCCCAGCAATATGGAAGTATACAGTTCACAAATAATAGTTGAGGATCAACTGAACACTGGTAGACATTCCTAAATACTGGCAGAAATTCAAAGGAGAATGGTAAACAAGCCATTTCTTAGTGAAGTTTATGCTCTTAAACAATAACAATAATAGATCTACCATTTGGTAGGGTTATTCTGGGCCAGGAACTCTGCTGCATGTCCTGTATACCTATTTCTTCTATTGTTTTAACATTGAACAAAGTAAGTCATTTTTCTTCAATATTTGGAGGTGGCATGTACCTCCTTGGAAAGCAAATCTAGAATTAAATTCTGTTGAAAATGGGATTCATATGTATTAGTGTCTGTGTGCCAAGCAGAGTGTTGAAGAATCTTATATAAAAGTTTCTCTCCATTTTAAAGATAAGAAAATCAAGGCTCATCCAGATTAAAAAGAAGTGCCAAAGACCCCTTAGCTAATAAGACACTGAGGTCATATATAAAATTGGTGTCTGACTGATCCCCAAAACACTACAGTGGTTCCTGCCATGCTATGCAGCCTTCCCTTAGAGCAGTTACACAAGGTGGAAAATGGCTAAATGTGTCAAGAATGCTACATGAAATAATATAGGAGAGAAGAGGAGATTTACTCCATGTGGAGTTGGTCGAAATGAAAAGGAATCTAGGAAAAAGGAATAACATAAGCAAAGGAGCAGAATGAGGAACAGGGATTTGGTGTGGTAAACAAGCAGTAGAGTTGGCTGGAATCTTCTAAGCAAGATGTACAGCAATAGATGGGATGGAAAAGCTTCACAGGGCCTGGACCTGCAGGACACTGATGTCCAGTAGTGGAGAAAAATTCAGATTTTTCAATCAGAGGATGAAGAGCTATGCTTTAGGTACGTTCATCTAGCAAAGGAATGTGAGGCATATAAAATGAACTGCATGGAGACTGGGAGAATGTTGAAAGAAACAAAAGCTAGCTCAACTACTTCACTCCCCTTCATCCTATCTCTTTTTAGGTTAACATTGACCTTAACATTGGAAATATATCCTCAACACTATCTAGGACTCAATAGGATATTTTTCTAACACTACTTGTTTTTAAATGATTTAAATAGGATTTTTTTTACCTCTCCCCTTAAAAGTCTGTAGGTTTTAAAACATAATTTGAAGTTCATTTTCCAGGGAGGAATCCAATTTGGCTTTTGTTGTTTCTGGTGGGATATTATATGATTTTATTTTTTTTTTTATTGCAAGCCTTTAGAATGGTTCACAGATGTTGCAGCTAAAATAGATCCTCCTGGAACTATTTGGTTTGAAAAAAAATCTCTGTTGCCATGGATTAAATTAATAGGAGACCTCTTGTTTAAAATTTAAGATTTATTCACTTTTAAGAAATAATGGTATTTCATCAAATTTATGTAAGGCAGTCATGGGGACAAGTGACATTTGGAACACTAACCATGGGTCTACCTCTAAGATCAGGTTATGCCACATTCATATGAAAGACCATTTCTCCCCAAATCAACCAGGCATTTTTATGAACTAAGAAATTCATACTTCTACTTGGTCAGCTGTACTGGAGAAATATAGCTATTTGAAGAATATCTATGATTTAAATTTTACATATGGATAGGCTGAAATTTAGCCAATCTCCATTAGAAACATTTAACAAAATATTATCAAATTTGAACACTAACTAAACACCAGCTGAATCCTGTACAAACTGACACTGCATATAAGCAACATCCAAAATGTGCTCCTTGGTCGTCCTCTTTTCCTCTTCCCCATAGCAAGCTCAACCATGGACACTAGGTCAAGTTTTCATTGTCTCAAACAGGAGGAACATGTACATCTGCACCTCCAATTCTGACCCATCTCTCAAGACTCAAATGTACATCTTTGTATTATGCATTTTCTTGTCAGGCACTTGACATACAAGATGCCCAGTCCAAATTTACCAATTTAACCACATCATGGCCCAAAGTGGGATGTCTACAAGAGAAGTTTCCAGATTATGTTCTAGGAACACTGACCCCCAGCCAAAAAAGACTAAATTATTAAAGAGACTTATGGTCAACTGAGTCTGCGCAATTTAACATACTCTATAACACTTTCTTGGGAGATTTGTGTTGAAAATTAAACTTCTAAAGGCTTTTAGGCTTCCTGCAAACAAAAACTTGTTTATTTTGTTTATCCCAGTATTTTATTTGGTATTAGAATGATTTCTTGCATAACATCTGTTAATATTCTGAAAAATAAGTGTTCAGAAAAGAGACTTTTTTAGAACTGTGCCTATAGATTGTATTTTATTCCTCTGATCTCCCAACTGCTATATAAAACCCATCGTCTCTTTGTGCAGTTATACCTGAGAGTATGTCTCAGCAGGCTGCCTGAATTTATCTACACACTTTACCACTCATCAGTTGTGAGAGCTGAATAAGCTACATCATGTCTCTGCTCAGTTTCTAGATCTTTAAAAATGGTTTATCTTCCTTAAAGGACTGTAAGGATTAAGTAAAGTACTATGTTCAATGTAGTTAGAACAATGCCCAGAACATAACAGTCACTCAACAAATGTTTGATTTTATTACTATCCTTGTTACCTCCAAAATATCTTTTGAATATTTTCTGTTTCTTAATACTCTTCTTAATGCATCATTTTTTCCCCCCTGGACTGTAACAATTATAGCAATTTGTGCTTCCTTGTTTGTTTATAAATATACTCGGTGTTTTCTTGTACATTATCCAATTAACCTAATAAACACTTCATTTACTCTGTTCACAAACTTTCTACTTTGTAATTCATTCACCACACTACCATTTAATTTTTTTTAAACACAAACATAATGACACTCCATTATTTATGTAAAAGAGGGAAGTAGCAACACCTCATCAAGATGGGCACACCCCCAACTTCCACAAGACAGCCTTACAATCCAGCAACATTCCTCCAGTGTAGAACACATGGTAGACTTGCAGGCCTTCTGACTTGGCTGGTACAGTTTCTTGCTTTGCCTTGGAAACCCTTACTTCTTCTTCCACTGGTTAAAAACCCTACTCATTCCTTAAGGTCCACCTTAGATTTCACCTGCTTTGTGAAATATTCTTCAATTTTATGCAATTAGACTTCTTTTCCTGATTATATGTATATAATATATATAAATATATAAATATATATATATATATGCGTACTTAGAACAGTATACTTACATATGTATACACATATGTGTGTGTGTATATATATATATATATATATACATATATACATATGCACATATATATTTGGGGGGTCTGAGGGTTGAACCCAGGGGTACTTTACCACTGAGCCACATCTCCCCTCATTTTTACTTTTTGAGACAGGGTTTTCTTAAGTTGCTAAGGGTCTCTCTAAGTTTCTGAGGCTCAACTCAAACTTGCAATTCTCCTGCCTCAGCCTCCTGAGTCACTGGGGTTAGAGGCACATACCACCATGCCCAATATGCCATGTGTCATACAATTCATTATACAAAGACTGTCTTCCATATTAAATCGTGAGCTCAATGAGAAGTGATGTTCTATCTGTATTTTTATATTTCACAAACAAACACAATGCCTTACATATAGTAGGAGCCCATGTAAGTATTTATTGACTACCTTTGTTCATATAGAGAGCTTCTTACTACCAGTAGCATATATCACACCTTAAGCAAATACTATACCTAAAAGTGTCAATTGATTGGTAATTCTCTCCTTGCCAAAAGAATTCAAACAGTATTCCTTTAATGAGGAAGAGAGCCAGTATCTTAAAATAAAAACATAATCACATGGAAATTTTATAAAACACACCTACAACACACACCTGTATCTACCAACCTTCCCAGGATTCTGGCTTGGAATATGATCATGTTTTTGTTGGGATTCTCTTAAAATAAATATAAAAGCCAATTAATATACTGTCCCTATAAGAATATGATATCTTCATTTTTCCGATGGAGACTTCCTGGTTGGCTCTCAGTGAGGTGATCTAATCTATAGTGTCACTCCCTAATCTAGGTTCACTCGCAGGTCAGATGTCCCCAGTTTGTTTCTGATTTAATGACCTCATCTCCTGCAAGGGAGCTACCCTTCTTTCAAAGGGCTGCTACTGGAAAATTATGTGGCCGACCTACCTAGTACAGAGGCGAATTTTCCAGATCTAAAGTATAGTATCCCCACTGTGTATTGTTCTCAACGCCTCCTCCCTGGCTGTGGATAGGTCTTGGAAATACTGGCTAGAAGTAGGAAGAATAATTTTTCTTAAACCTTCCCTTTCCCACAAGTACATTCAATGAATTTATTTCCCAAAGAAGTTTAAGTGCTTGTACATGAAAGACACATTTTCAATTTTTTTTTCTTTTTTTACTTTGTGACTGCCACTGGACTCATGAATCAGATTTAATTAGGAGCCATCTCAAGGTCAGTGTTGTTTGGGACAGTTCCTTCGCTTATCCTAATTTTCACTGATCCACACCTTTATGCTCCATGTTAACGCTCTGGACATCTTAGCCATTACCGTTTGCCATGACTGGGATGGTTGGGTTCCATTTTGTAAGTTAATAATAAACTATTATCTATCCCTGCTCCACCTCTACCAAGACCTTTTTTTTTCCAGAAATGACTTTATAGTTATTATCTAATCTTTATAAAACCATGGAGGAAGTTTTCTCATCTAACAGACGGTAAATGATTAAGGAGCAGTTAAAGAACCAACCTACTCAAGGTGACAGGGCAATTTCATGATGAGATAATACTGAGGATTGTTCATTTCCAATAGTTCAGTCTGCAAACCTCATAATATTGTCCAAATTTTATAGTTGATTTACTTTTCTTACAAACCATCGAGTGGCTGGATAAAATAAGAACATGCATTGGAATGCAGGAACTAGAGTTAAAGTGTCCTATAGAGAGTTTATATGGTGATTCTATTACTGTTTTTTTTTTTTTTTTTTAAACCAGGTCTGGCTATTATTCACGTATTTATGAAACCATTGCTTGATTCTGAAAGCAGTTACAACCCTAGGTATAATTATGTACATAATGTTGTTACTACTTTCCCAGAAATTATGTAAATTCCCAAAATAATTTTGGACATATTTTAACTTTTTTAATTTAAAAAAAGATGGAAAAGATCTTCTCCTAGAATGTTTACATTCATTTCAGTGTTACGCTCTACCTTTTAGTAACAAGTATAACAAGTGTAATTTTTTTTACTAAGTAGCAACTAGATGGAATAAGGGAGAAAAATGCCCAATCTGGGGCATTTTTACATTTCTGATAACTATTGAGCATATTAATATTTTATGCATAAGTAAAAAGTATATAATTAGTTCTAATTTTATTTTTGCCTTTTAAGTAAATTTTATTTTATAGATTAAATACACTCCTTTTTTTTAGAAGCTTAAAGAGCCTAAAATCACCTTGCATCTTAGAATTTATAATAATCCAATACTTTCCTAATCTGTAAGTACTTATAAAGTTTGATCACTCAGTTAGATATTAGAGCCTAAACACATATAAATTTCATAATAGAATGTAGCCTCCATCAATAAATGGATTAGGTTATTATTGATGAATCCCTGATATTGAAATAAGTGCCTAGAATATAGTGATACTGAATAAATATTTGCTGTGGGGAGGGAGAGAGGGATACAAAGGTTGACACAATGCTTTTTCTAGAGTCCAGGGTATCTGAAGAGCATTTGGAAATGGATCTATTAGTGATATTCAAGAGCAAAAAATATTAAAACAATATTAAAAAATATTTTGTTCCACTTTTTTCTTTTCAGCACTGGAAACAGAACCTAGACCTTCATTTGCTAGGCCAATTCTCTATCCCTGACCTGCATTTCCAGCCCTTTTTTATTTTTATTTTGAGATAAGGTCTTACTACATTGCCCAGGCTGGCCTCAAACTTGTAATCCTCCAGCCTCAGCCTCCCAAGTTCCTGGGATTACAGGCGAGGCCCATTGTGGCCCACAAGACTAACATAATTCTTTAAAATCAAATGAGAATTACCATTCTGAAAAACATATGTGCCAGTTATACAACTTTATGGGAAAAATGTAGGTGATATGACTTTCTCTTAAATATTCAATTTCAAAAACATATGTGAATATTCCACATGATGAATGAATCAGTTTCCACAGCAGAGAAGCAATTATTTGAAGCCAGAATTCTAGGAATAAGCGATAGCAGTAGTGATGGTTAAGGCCTGGAATGTCAGAAGTTAGAGGAAAGAATAAATATCTTTTTTCTTTGTACCAAGGAAAGAAACCAGGGGTGCTTTATCACTATGCTACATTCCCAGCTCTTTGAGACAGGTTCTCACTAGGTTGCCCAGGCTAGACTTGATCCTCCTGCATCAGCCTCCCAAGTCACCAGGAATACAGGCATATACCACTATGCCCAGATTCAGTCTACATTTTTTAAACCAAAAAAAGAAAAGAAAAGTTGCTTTAAACAGTTGTCTAATAATAAATACACAATTGATTTCATTATGTAAAACATGCATGATGAAGATAGGCAAACGTCAAGTCTTTTCAGATGCGTTTCTGTACCTTGTAGGCCAGTTGCTATAGATTGCCACACTCATGTTACAGGTCATTGCAATATAGCAAGGTTACTGCTTGGCTTTGAGGGCACAAGTACATTAAACAAATAAACAAATAAAACACCATTGCGAGCATGTACAGATATGTAACAACAAATCCCATCGGTAGGTATAGCTATAATGCACCAATAAAAAAATGAGAGAAAAAAATCCATCATTCCCAAGAAAGACAGACTTTTCTAAACCTTCTTAATTCTTACATATCAAGAGCTAGGTATGGCAGACTGATTACACAATGTGTGGTGCCCCAGCTTATCAACAAGTCCATTCTCTCTCTCTCTCCCACTATCTCGCCCTCTTACTCTCTCTCTCTTTTCTGGTCCACAGATCCACTACTGTGGATGACTGGTTCCACTGCAACTATCCCTCAGATGTAACCATGTGACTAAATTCTATTCAATGGAAAATAAGTTGAAATGCTGACAGGTCAAATTTTAAAATGTCCCACATATGTTCCCTCCTTCCAGATGTCTGGGATGAAGGAAATCCTCAGGTTGACCTTGGAAGCTACATGTTAAACCTAGCAAAGCAACTGCCAGACTGTATTCCTGAATGACTGCATGGAGCATATCGTAGTTTATTTTCCAAGATGGCTGTCATCCATTCCTTTCACCTATAGCACATGTCATTCCCCATCAAGAGGTAGAGTCCACCCCGATTGTTCTACAGAATGAAGCACCATTCTGAGACTGAAGCTCCCAGAGAGGCTTCTTGTAACCCCAACACTACTCTATTAGGAAGCCTAAGGAAACCTATTGTGTACAAGGCCCCAACAAAACCATATGGACTTACCAGGCATATGTGTGAATTATCCTGGAAGGTTCTTCTCCAGCCCTTTTCAAGCTGCCTCAGCTGATATCATGTAGCACAGAAAACTTCCCAGTGGGGACATTTCCAAATTCTGAGTCCTCAAAGTCCTGAAACATGATGAAAATAGGTATTTTTTTAAGCTGCTGAATTTGGGGATAATTTATTACATATCAACCTAACATCCATCCCAACACCACCCTGAAATATACCTGCACCAGAAGCAAGCTTCTATTATTTTGAGCCTGTTTATGTTTAGTCATCATTTCAGGAAGAAGGAGAGGTGTATCTTCCTCTTCTAGCACAAATATTACGAGAAAATTGGAGAAACCAAGAAGAGGCACAGAGAGGTAAACGATCCTGGTCTCCCCTCTGTGTGTTACAGTACGAAAGTTGAGGAAAAGCTCTCAAAACACACACCAGAACGCACCTGGGAAAGAAGGGCTCCTGCCACACTTTACATTATTATCTGAGAGGAAGTCCCCTTGCAGAATGACATGCAGCCTTGGGGCAGAGGATATAGAACAGTGTGCAGGAAGAGAGCCTTTATGCACAAGAGAGAGCCTCAAGTCACCAGTGGACTATGCAGAGCCCTTAAGTTGCCACATGTCCTTGGAATGGCATTGAGTAGAGTTAGTTAAGAATCAGAATGGAGAAATTTGACTAGTGTGGCCCTGGTACGAAAAATATGGACTAAAGTCAACAGTGGGAGAGTTAATAGGTGCAAACTTGGAGTCATAACCATATCCATAAAAAAAAAAAAAAAGAAAAGTCAAGAGGAGTCAGTGCTTTGGAGAGTATGGTTAGGCCCTGTCATACCGAGAGCCAGACCGTAAATTGCACAAGCAGCAGACCTCTGCAGTGACCCAGGGTCAGGACCTCTCAGGCAATGACTGTCTCTTACATAGCTTAGAGCAAATGAGGACCCAGGGTTTACTCTGCCACCATGAAGTCACTTGTAATCATACTTCCCTGGGTCCCAACACTGGCCTAGAGAGAAACAAAGGAGAAAAGATCAAAAAAAGAGTTTATACATTTATCCAGATGAGAATGAGAAATTTTTAAAAGAGATTTTAAATTATTTGGTCAGAAAACATTAAGTGGATTTATAATATCATGTTACTAGTATTGTCCACTTAGGAAGACTATCAGGTCGGTTAAAGACAAAAACGAGAGCACATTTTTCTACATATTGGAGTATTGTTTAAGAGCATTTACTACACCATTAGGTATGCATAGTCATTTTATTCTCTAGATAAGAAAACCAAGTCACCAAACTCAGAATTATATCCACAACACAGCAGCCACCAAACTTCTTTTCAGGCTCAGGCCAGTGAATTTGTTCTGTACCCTCTGCTGTCTCCTGTCCCCATAGTCCATATTTATCATCCTGCTTGTGACTCAGACCTCAGATGTCAACTAAACTTAGTTTTGAGAGCGACACATAATGAGTTGGAGAGGGAGAGAAAGAGAAAATGGTATTTCCAAAAGTTTACTACAGTACACACATACACACAGTCACAAAACCTGAACATTAAATACTTTCTTGGTGTTTACACACGTAGGCAAACATTGCCCAGTATTTATGTGTGTGCAAAGTTCTGTCACAAGAATTCATTTTGAATACCTGTCCATGGACACCTGATGACTTTTGTTAGGCTCAGAGTACTTGTAGTTCCTGTGCCCTAGAGAGGAATGTCTGAAGAGAACTGTGGTTTGTTTGACAAAAGCTCAAGTCACGTGAGGTCCACCACTTGCAGGAGGAAGTGAAGGACTGGGCAATGCCTCGCCCTTGCTGGGACACCTTGGAGAACCTAAAAGCTGGCTCCACACCAAAAGAGTTAGAGAACCTATGATCTACTTCTGGAGATAGTAAATAAATGTCAGATAGCGGTTAAAAATGTGATACCTTGCAGCACCATGTCCATCAGCTGCTCCCATTTACTGTAAGCCCATGGACCTTCTTATAAGAATTATATGGTCCTGGTGGATTCCACAGAGTGAAGGTGGCTTTGTTTATGTGGTGCTGTCATACCCTGAGATGGTTCCAGCAGTTCTTGGCTGAAAGAGGACGTGATAAACAGTGTGATCATACAGAGATTTATCTGTAGGGAAGTGGCTCTTAATGGCACAGAAGAGAGCAGCAGCTACAGGACCTGCCAGGGGGCGCCAGAGGAAGAGACTATGGAGCATCAGAGAAAGGGGTTCCTAGAGAGGAATTCTTCCCCACAGCTTTCTTTCAGAAGGGGCTGTTCATAATCAAAAAGGAAGTTAATCTATTTCTATTTATTGTCTGTATGGGAGGGATGAAGTTTCTTATTTAACAATTAGTAAACTGGGTTGCTCAGAAACTCCAAATTAGAGTTTATGTCAACAGGGGCTGCCCACAGCCTCTTAGCCTGGAGAGCTGACTGAGGGATAGGTTGCTGCAGCAGAACAAGGTGGTGAGTGGTAGGGAGCAAATGATTGCTGCTGTTCTTTTCACTGAAACCCACAGAGCTTCACTCGGCAGTCTCTTTCTTCGTCGTTTCAGATACATACTGAAAACTTCTGAGTTTACTTTGAACTGCTATTTTGAACAAATTGCTGGCACCTGTGCCCTTCAACAGATGAACGATTTTTTTAATGTGGTATAAATACACAACGGAGTATTACTTAGCCATAAAGAAGAATAACTTTATGACATTTGCCAGTAAGTGAATGGATCTGGAGATTATCATGCTAAGTTAAATAAGCCAGTCCCCAAAAAAGCCAAAGGTCGAATGGTTTCTTTGATATGTGGAAGCTAATCCACATTAAGAGGGTAAGGGAGAGAAAGAAGAGAAGTTCAGTAGATGAGACAATGGGGAATGGAGAGTAGGAAGGCAGGATAGATAAAGGAAAGGGAGAGAAGACAGAAAAAGGAGGACAGTGGAATCTGACATAATTTTCCTACGTACATATATAAAAACATCACAATGAAATTACACCATCATCTACATCCATGAGAATGGGGTCTAATTAGAATATGATATATTTCATGCTGGTATAATTATATCAAAATGGATTCTACTGTCATGTATAACATGTATTTAAAAAGAACCAATAAATAGAATATATATATCCTGAAACAAAGCTAAAGAGCAGCAGCCACCTCAATCATTTTAGATACCCCAGTGTGAAAAGAATAAAATAAAATATTTTAAAAATAGTATGTACCTTAATTGGTTGGGTCATACCTGATTTCTGAGGTTTAAGTAGGTATGAAACTCATCTATTGTAAATACTTGTGTGTCACTGATCTTTGTTCTTAGGTATAGTGAGAACTCTTCAGTTATACTGAATTTCTGTTCTCTAATTGAACCATTTTGCTTTTTTTTTCCCTAAACTTTGCACACTAAATGTTGTTAATTATGCCCCCAAATTTATTTTTTCAGGTACACATATTTCCAGGGCTAATTTTACTTATAAGTAGAAAAGGAGATGACCTGTTCATGGTAAGTACAGTTATATTTTTGCTTCACTTGGCAAGTCTCCCTCTTTTTTTCTTTTTATTGTAGTAACTGTCTTTCAACTTAACAGATTGGTTTTAGAATGAAACTTGACTTAAGAATAAATCTAGAAAAAGAGCAATCCCTTTTCCAAGTGCCTTAATCACAGAGTAAGCAAAAACCCATAATCAAATATGGAGGATTTCTTTATTTCTATTTCAGAGCTCATTAGCCTAATAAATCCATATATGTAGTATGGAGGGAAAGGTGTTGGAGGATTGAACCCAGAACTCACACAAGCTAAGCAAGGACTCTATCACTGAGCTATATCCCCAGCGCGCCACTCCCCCACCACTTTTTAAAGATATTTTTTATTCTGAGATGGGATCTTGCTGAGTTGCCCAGGCTGGCCTCAAACTTGTAATCCTCCTGCCTCAGCCTCTTGAGTAGCTGGAATTACAGACATGTGCCACCAAGCCCAGCAACTCTTTTTTTTTTTAAATATCTTGTTTTTAGTTGTAGTTGGACACAATACCTTTTATTTATTTATTTGTCTGTTTATTTGTTTATATGTGTGTTGAGGATTGAACCCAGTACCTTGCACATGCTAAGCAAGTGCTCTACCACTGAGCCACAACCCCAGCCTCAGCCCAGCAACTCTTATGCATTTTTTATGAAAAATAAAGAAACTTGAAATAAAAGCTCTTTTAAGTTTTGATACCTAGAAATCGTTGAGTTGTTGAACTCTATGATTGTATTATCTCTTAAGCCCCATAGACACTGATCTTTTTTTAATTTTTTTTTAGTTGTCAATGGATCTTTTGTTCTATTTATTTATATGTGGTGTTGACGATCCATCCCAGGGCCTCACACATTCCATGCAAGTGCTGTACCACTGAACCACAACTCCAGTCCTAGACACTGATTTTTATAACTTATTGCTAAAGGCAAATATTTTCTTTTTTTAATATTTTTAAGTTGTTGATATTTATTTATTTATTTATTTATTTATTTATTTATTTATTTATTTATGATGCTCAAACCCAGAGCCTCACACCCCTGATCCCCAGCCCCAGCCCATGGGCAAATATTTTCTAGAGATGCCATTTTAAACCTGTTCCCTTTCTATTTGCATACCCATTTATGAATTGTATGTAGAATGGGAGTGTGCTTAGTACAACCAAACAACATCTTTTGATGTTTGGCACCTAAATGTTCAAGGGAAAAATTAAGAAAATTTATTCATCTATTTTTACAACATGTGGTAACATGGCTGCATAATACAGATGATTGTGAGACACAGAGAGTGGGTGTTAGAGCTAAATAGAAAGATACTTTTAGGATCCATTGAAAACAGAGGCACTCTATCCCAGACAGGAAATGTAGATGGAAAAACGAAGAAAATGTGGAGAACGATTGGGATGGAATTTACATTTCCCTTCACCCTGGCAACTTAAAAACTTCAGTCTCTGATGGAAGGTATACTAATAAACAACAGCCACTGTGTAATCCATGCCTTCCTAAAAGACAGGAAACAAAGCTATCCCAGGACTAGAATGAAAAGGAAAGAAAACAGCATCCATGAGGAAAGTTGACAAGGGAGTGGAAAGATCCCTGGCCATTCCTAAGATGCAGTGGATACAGTTTGGTCTTGGGAAACTGAAAGACAGAACACAGAAGTAAATGTATCCAGAGTCTTGTGCTTGTTTGAAAAAACGAATGTCTCTGAGAATGGCAGATACCTCTTGCAGACTGAGATTTCTTGGGAATGCTCAACATCTGTATGCAACCTCCCCATTTAATGAGTATATGAGAATAGAAAAGAGAAGAAACATTCGATGAGGCAAAATTTAAAATAAATTTGCTTATTTATAAATAAATGATTGATTGTCTACTACTTGTCTCTTATAAATCTTTGGGATTCAGAAAAGTCTTGTTCCTTCATGTGGTTTATATTCTTATAGGAAAATACAAATAAGTAACCAAAATAAATACAATATATAAGTTGATGATAAGAAAACCAAAGCAGTCAGAAAAGTTCTCACTGATAAAGTCATATTTAAATTCATATTTGAATAAGGTAAGGGGGCAAGGCATAGGGAAAATCTTCTAAGCACATTCAAACAAAAGTCCAGAGTAACATAGAAAAGAGAAAATGCAGAATGAGGTTTAAAAAGATAACTGGGAATTATACTCATGAAGGATCTTCTAAATCATGCATAGCAATTGTTTATTACTATATAACAACCTGTCCCCAAATCTAGTCATTTATTTTGCTTACAGATCTGCAGTTTATTCAGGGGATTATGGCAATGGCTCATGTTCATACCCCATGGCTTCAAATGGAGCAGTTTGATTAGGGGCTGGAGCATCCATTCCAATGATGACTTAGTCACATGCTTGGCAGTTGGTACTATCTGTCATCTGGTATCTCAGATAAAACTGGGCTATGGACCTCCAGTGATCTCTATAGGTGTCTTAAGGTTTCTTACAGAATGATACCTGATTTCCAAGTATGAGGTTCCCATGAGAGTAAGGAAGGAATGAGGGGCACCTAAGTGACCTAGATTAGAAGTCAGAGAGTATTACTTCTGATATACTCTACTGATTGTCAGCCTGAAGTTCACTGGGAAGACATCTTTGAGAATCAAGAATAACTCCTTGACTGTCCTTCAGAGAGGATATCCCTTGCCTGCTGCAAATGACTAGCTTTTTTACCAGACAAGCCCTGCTCCAAAAAATAATTTGAAAATTGAATAACATACAAAAATAAAAACTGTTAGAAGGAATCAGAAAGTTCCAAGTACAGACTTAACTTGAGAATTCAGGATATCAAAGGAAGGGAAATACATGAAGGTAAGTCCAACATTTCATGCTATCTTTTCCTCTGAGATGTTTGCTGTTTTCTAAGTGAGGTGTGTCTGACAGCTGAGAACCTGATCAGAAATATGAGGCTAAGTCTCAGAGAAGGTGGACAGAGATTGCAGTAAATTTAAGGGGTTAAAAAGAAAAAAAAATGGAGTTCCAGGCTATGAAGGTGGCAGAAGGGACAAGATTCCAGATAGCAGAAAAGTGCAAAAAAGGAACAACAACAAAAAGAAAAGAAAAGAAAAGAAAAGAAAAGAAAAATTTGGTGCTACTTTTCCTTTGGGAGGAGGTCTTCCAAAAGGCCTATATTCTGGGAAAATTAAAATAACTAATTAGCAAAGAATTTAAACAGAGTTTTGGATAGTCTCTCAGTATGGGTAGGCAAAATCTGAGATCCAGAGATTGTCAAGGGTGAAAGACCTTTGTAAACGTCCCCGACTTACAGTAAGGACCTGGAAAAAGAAAGAGAAAAACTGAAATATATTATTCTTCACAAAGAAGGCTTCACTCAGCATAAAATCATCTTCATACTAGACCAAATTAGTGTGATCTGCTCTTAATCTAATTGCCTGCCAGAAGGGAAAATATACTTTTCAGATATCATGAAGCCTTTCTATAATTTCTCATAAACAATGTCTACAATTCAATCAAAAGTTGTCAGATATACTAAAAAAGAGGACCAAGAAAAAACATACAATATAAATAGAACTGCAGGTTGATTAAGAATTATTTCTCAGAAGCAGACTTTTAAAAATCAGTTTTAATATATTCATGATCACTGATGAGAGACAGGAAATTCCAGCAGAGAAATTAAGTCCATTAAAAAAAGAAATTCTGGATTTCAAAATGTAACAGACAAACTTAATAAAGAACTTAAAGGATAGATTTAATATTATATCAAATACAGATAAAGAGAGACTAAAGTCCTGGGAGAAAGAGAAACAGAGACAGAGAGACAGAGAGAGAGAATGGAGGAAAGAATGTAAAGCACATAGTGTACATGGTCAAAATAACTAGCCTGTATATAACTGGACTCCTAAAATGAGAAGAATGCAAGAAAAGGAGATTGAGGCAAAAACAGAGGTGTTGAATTTTCTAACATTGACAAAACCCTCAAGCCATTGATTCAAGAAACACTATAACCTCAAAAATAATATACATAAAACTATACTGAGTCACAACAAAATAAAACCAACAAAATTCTCCAAATATTGAAAAATCATCCAGAGGAAAAGGAAACATTAGTCATCAAAAAACAACATTAAAACAATAAGATGACATCTAACTTTTCAGTAGAATTGGATGCCAGATGGATGCCAGAGAACAGTGGAATAGCATCTTTGTTGAAACCAATTGACTGCCAGCCTAGAATTCTACATCTAAGGAAAATATTCTTTTAAAATTGCAAAAGTTAAATAAAAAGATAGTTTCAGACAAATTAAATTAATACCCTATTAACAGTTAAACCCACATTGCCCAAAGTCAAAAGTCCTAGGTGCTATCATAGTAATTCTACCCCACTGCAAAGTACCTGTCAAAATACTTGTAGGAAGATGAAAAATAGATGATTTATATTTGGAATGTGTCTTCTTTCCATTATTTTGTTCCATAAAGTACAGTACCATTCAGGCCTTTAATTCCAGTACCAAATCTTCTAATGTATAAGATTCCATGCAAAAATGAGGGAAATGGTAATAGACCAATATTTGTTCTTTATTTTGTCACCAGGGACTTTAAATAATATTATACAGTCCCATTGGTTTCTCTTTAATAAGGCTCCATTAAGATCTAACTTTACCCCTTTCTTCACTGGGACTCAAAATTAGTCTAAGAGACTAATAACACTTATAACACTATAACCTCAAAAGTAATATACATAAAACTATACTGAGTCACAACACAGCAAAACCAACTTTCCTTTCCTTTCCTTTCAGGAAAGGGCCAAATGTCATTTTTTCAATTCCTTTTACTTCTCACCTTCAGGTACCTGTGCAATTTTAGTTCCTATCCATCCAGTTCCAAGTTCTCAAAGATACCAATAAAGACCAATATACAAGGAGGAGGGAGAGAGAATTGGTCACCAATCCCTTCTGGGTTCAAGATGTGTTTGTATATGTATGTGTACATATCTTTCCAAGTCACCAACGAGTTTTCTATGGCACACATTTAGATGACTGAATAGTAATATATTCACTGCCATTTATGTTACCAAATATTTTTACTAATTACCATTAATTATTAATTATATATCTTCAGATCTTTTCTTATTATTTATTTCTTTTCCTTCTTCTTTTTTTTTGGGGGGGGGGGAGTACCAGGGATTGAACAGCAGTGCTAAACCACTGAGCCACATCCCTAGCCCCCTTTTTATTTTTTATTTAGAAACAGGGTTGCTAAGGGCTTTGCTAAGTTTTGAGGCTGGCTTTGAACTCATGATCCTCTGGCCTCAGCCTCCCAAATCATTGGTATTACAGACATGTGCCACCATGACCAGCATTAGTTATTTCTTTAGGATGGGTTTCTAGAAGGATATTTCTATGTAAATATATGCCTATTATATGGATTTTTGAAATAAATTTCAGAATACCTTTAGTAAAGTTGTAACATTTGCATTCCAATAATGATATGTGAGTACGTTCTTTGTTGCATTGACTAGTACAGGTAATTACCATATTCTGATCTTTGCTAATTTAGATATATTGTCATCTCAATTTATAGTTCTTTGATTACTAATCTATGTTAGTATTTTCCCAATACTACATTGGGCTAATCCTCTCAAGTTTCCCTACATCTAAGAAATCTTAGGTGTTCATAATGTTATTTTTGCTATGCACTGATGATTATTAACATGAAGAATAGCTTTTCATAGGATAACTGTCTTTACTTTATAGGTGAGTTCTTTTCTGAGCTCAGTTCTTAGTCTGGTTTTCAGTTGATTCTCTCATGAATCTAATCCATAAAAAATATAATTTGAAGTAACTAAGAAAGATACTTTTTATTTATTTCATTTGCCTTCCCTCCCCCTTCCCCACTAAGTTGTCTTCCAGATTAATATTTGAAAATAGTACACATAAATATACCGCAACCTTCTTTAATTTTTGCTAATCATACAATAAGGTTGGCTTTGATTGGTAATAAATATAATTCTTTGTTAAATTATGTAAGCATCTTTCTATTTCTAGTTTATTGAAAATTTTTAATTAAAAGTGTTTAATTTTATCAAAACCATTTTTAACACTTATTATCATAACTATTTTTGTTTCTTTTGTCTTATCAAAGCAATTAATTGCATCAATAGATTTCCTAATGTTGAGTTGTTACTCCAATTCTAAAATAAGTTCTCTTGGAACCCTGAATACTTTTGAATGCTCTGGTGAATTTGTGTGAATTTTTCCTTATGGTTTTATATCCTACTTCTGCTCTTGCTACCTTTGTCAAGTTTTAGTAGCAGATTATGATGGCCACATGTAGTGAAGGAACTAAATATCCCTCATTTTATGTGCTTTATAATAGCTTCATTAACATAAGCTTAGTTTATTCTAAAACGATTTTCTAAAAATTTACTCTAAGATCTGTGGTAGGTATGGGAAAGGGAGCAATTCTTTGACAACTTTGTTATTTCTTTTGTGGTTATTTATTCCTTTGTTGTAGTTCTTTTAGCTTTTCCCTATTTCTGTTTTTAAAACTTATATATTTCCTGGAAAAATCGCATATTTAATCAAGTTTTTCAAATAGATTAGCAAAGAATTATGAATGGTGTTCTCTTTTTTTTTTTTTTTTTGCTGGTGTGTAGTTATATCAGCTTTCTTAATTACAATCTTGTGTATTTTAATTTTTTCTGCTTTTCTTGATTTAAACAGACTTTGTAATTATTACTAAGGCTGATTTTAGATTATTCAATAATGCTATTTATTTCCACTTTTTTTTTCTTTGTGGTGCTAGGGATTGATTCCAGGGCCTTGTGCATGTGAGGCAAGCACTCTACCAACTGAGCTATATCCCCAGCCCTATTCCCACTTTTTAATTTATTACTTTCTGCTTTTACATCTATGAATTCCTCCCTCCTACTTCTTTTAGATTTATTTTGTTGCAACTTTTCTAGTTTCTTGAGTGTAAATTTATTGAATTTTATGTTTTCTCATTTACTAAGAAGGTGTTTAAATTTCTGAATATGTATATTTTATCTGTGCTCCATAAGCATTTATCTTTTATATATGAATTTATACACAAATAAGAACAAGTTCAAATGCCAGGTTTTGATATATGTATATAAAAGCCCATATCCAAAGAATGTGAACAGGCAAGAAATTATGAGTAATTTGAGATATATGGTAAAATTTCAATTAGCTATAACCAACAAACTGGAACCACCCCATAGGATTTATATGCTGTTTTCTGCATTTAATGCTAAATTATATGGAGAAAATCTCCTACCTAAGATACACATCACAATTAAAAAGACCTCCAAGGGGATTACCTGGGTTGAAACATATTGATTTTTAATCCCCATACCTTTTATAGTGCTTTGTAACTATTGGTTGTGTTGTGTCTGTCCTAAAGCTTTGCAAGATTATCATCAGAAGTTACATTTTTATTATACTACTAGTAGGAAATGTTGTGAGTATATTTATTTTAAAAAGTATTATAGTCATGCTTACAAAGCTTTTTTAACAAATAGAAATTTTCACTTACGTCTTAATCATTTATAAAATACTTCATTCTCTGAACATTCAAATTAAATGTGATTATCTAGTTATTATCATCTACCAATACTAATAATGCCTACCTTTACTGAACATACACAATGTGCCAGCAATTCTACTTCTTCTGGTATATCCTCTTATTTTTCAAAACAACATGATGAGAAAAACAGTGATGGTGACCCAGAGATCCAGGGTGGTCGAGTCACACAGCCAGTGAGTGGATAGTCAGGACGAAAATCCAAGCCTCCCCCAGAGCCCAGCTTCTTAATTCACCCCACACTGCCCACTGATGGGTTGCACATGAAAGGCCACAAAACCACAAGAGAAACCCCCTCTTAAATTTACCATTGACAGAGATAAGGCAGGAAGACATGACCCAGAAATATTGCGGCCTAACTCTTCACTCCCTCACCATTGTGCATACCAAAGCGGCTCCCCCTGCAGAGAAAAAATCCCTTAAAGAAGGTCTGTGGCCCTTCCCCTGCCAGCCCAGGGAGGAATGATGTCCATTACAGCAGTAACATTAACACTTGGACCATTTCTGAATTATCCTACAAGTCCTGCAAAAGTTTTGCAACTCAACGGAATCCAATTTCAAGAAGCCCTTGCCTCCGTAGGATGCCACACCCCAAAGAAGTGTGTGGTTTTACCAGTGTGCAGAACCAGGTGCAATGTCCCCAGCAGATCACAATATGTGTCCTCCACACAGGCCACCCTCAAAGAATGTTTTCTTTCCCTTCCATATGTTCTTTCCAACTTGGCGTAGGATGGGAACTTTGAGTTTGCTGCTGGAGCATCTTTTGTTTTTAAAAAGCAAAATTCATTTCCTCATTTTCCTTGGCAAAAAAATAAAACAATAGTAATGACACTTGGCACTAACAATGAGAACCCAGGGAAAGATTAAAAGTGGCAACCAATTAAGCTACTCGACTGGATAGCTACATTCAAGGGAACACTTAAAAACAACAGTCTGGACACAACCTCAAACTTTTCCCCTTTTCATATATTTTTTCACAGGTTCGCCATACTTTCATAACCATTTGACAAACGGTGATTGTCCAACTGCCGTTCTGGATGGCCTGTTTGGTGTTTTTCTTGCAGGGACCAATGTCTGTCCCTTGTATGGTGCCTTCTCCCCTCCCTGCCAAGGGCTTAGGAGTTTCTCTTAGTTCTTATACTTGCACAGTCACGCAATGTCTTCTTTAAAAGGGAAAAATAAAAGGGTTTGAATAAAACAAACAGTTGATATTGATCTAAGCTCACTACAAAGGAAAGTAATTAAAAGGATGGATCATTATTTCTCTGATGCAATTTTTAATCACCCCCACGATAAATTCTCCACCCTGATTATGCCGCTACATTCAGAGGTTTGGGCTATTGTGTTCAAGGTTTCATGCGGAATAGTTCAATTGAATTACCTCATGAATGTGATCAGGGCAGGTTTATTTGGTTCTTGTTTTAGTAAGAACTGTCTTAGTCATGATCTGTGTGTATGTGTGTGTTTTTCTAAAGATCCTGGACAAATAACTCCAATAACAACAAAGAGGAGAAAGAAACGTAGCTGTGTCAACAAGAAATGAGTTTCCATCGACTGTTAGTCCAATTGTGTCTCATAGTTACTCCATTGAATTCAAATGAAAGGGAACAAAGTCTTCAGAATCAAGCTGCACCTTTAGGAGTCTTTCTGCCTTCTATAGATACATAAACTGCCAGGTACACCACATACGCCATCGAAGAATAAAATGGATAGCTTGAGCTCCTGTTGAAAGAAAGTTAATTTTGTTCCACAATGACAAGCCTTCAGAGCATGTTCCTCATTTAAAAACAAAAAAACAGGATAAGACATATGTACAAATTGTTCTTTTTGTTGTATTGATTTGGTATTTGTTGTGTTCTCTACATACTGAACTACTTGTAATTTTGGAATAAGTCACTGGACATTGCAATACACCATTCTGTATGTAGCATGGCTTCATCTCTTATTTTTTCCTGCAAAAGTGTTTTCTTTCTATTTTTTGTCACTATATTATTTCATTCCTTTTCCTAAGCACAGCCATGTTTTGCTGTTGATACTTTTTTGGATATTTTGTCTCTCCAATTAGATTATAATCTTCCTGCAGAAAGGAGAGTATAACTTTCTCTCTTCACACTTTTATCACCTAGCTCAGTCCTGGAAACTCAGTAGATGAGGAAGAAATGTTTATGATTATGATTTGGAACTTGTTCAATGAAAAGTATTTTTAAGTAAGAAAATGGTAATGTAATACCAATGTATTAGAACAAAGAGGATGTTTTCAAAGATGATTTCAATGTTTTTTAAAGTTGTGATATACCAGACACCATATATACCTTGTGTAATGTCACCTTGATGGTGTTTTTTTTTTTATCAGTGTCACTTTTCAATTGTGAAAATAGAGACTCGGGGGTGAGGCTCAGGAATGAACGTAGTGCCAAACAGTTTCAGAGCCGCAGTCAGGCATAGACCTGGGTGACTCCAAAGTGCTACCTCTTTCCATTATGTCATGATGCCATCATGGAAACATTTAAACATCACCTTCAGTGGGTCAGATATGTCAACAGAAATCATATATTGGAACCTTAATTCTTTAATGCAGCTGTGTTGGGAGGTAGGGCCTAGCAAAAGGAGATTGCATCAGGGGGTGGAGCCTTCATTAACCAATTAATGCCTTTCTTACCTGAATGAATTAGCTATTATGTGTCCCCTTTTCTCTCTTCAACTTGCTTGCCCCCTGCTTGCCTTTATCAGTTGGAGCAGCACAAAGGTTTCACCAGAAGCCAAGAAGATACTAGCACCATGCTTGTATACTTCCTGGCCTCTAGAGTCAAAATAACCCTCTTTTCTTTATAAATTATCCAGTCTCGAGTGTTCTCTTATAGCAACAGCAAATGAAATAAGGCATTACCTCTATGAGGAACTACATCTTACATTTGGTCTGTAAGAACCAATGTTTCTTCTTGTCAAAGGTGGTGGTTTCTCCTTCCATTGAAGGTTGGAAAGAAAAGCAACTTGTCACCAAAATGTATGAATTTATGTGTACAATATAGACTATTAAAAGGACAGATGTTAAAAACTGAGAGGAAAGAAATCCCTGAATCCAAATCAGAGAATTTAAATGGGAGCTGACTCCATGAGGACAGGAAATCCCCAGGAGAGACATTGTGGCAGTGCAAGAAAGAGAGTGAGGAGAAGAAATTCCCAGCAAACAAACTGTGGTCCTATGAGAAAGAGAGAATAGTATAAAAAGGAACTGATTTTCTGTTATCATTTGGGTAAAAAATAAAAATAAAAAGAAGGCGAGAAGACAAAGGTTATATATGGACACTCACAGAATATTTCTGGAAGCCTCCATAAGGAATATTGGCTGCTCCCAAAGAGAGTTCTGGGAGTCTGAGAAATAGGGAGGAGACTTTCCACTACATACTTTGTTTTATGCTTCAACTTTGTAATGTATGAGCCTCTGTAAGGAATAAAAAGTGAAAAATAAATGAAGACAGATTTATGTATTCTTGAACTCAGAACTAAAACAAGAGTGTCAATAATAACAGTAACAGCAACGGTAAGGCTTTATTTGTCGGAAATACATGATTAACAAAGCATTTTGCATATGTTAATTCTGTAACTGTTTCCCTTATGAGATGGGTCTTTTTTTTAGTCCTGTTTCACAAATAAAGAAACTTGGATTGATCAACTTCACCCAGGTCACACAGTTAATCAATGGCACACTAATGCTTTGACTCCACGTTTAATGTTTCCACATCACAAAAGACAGCAGAAGGGCTGGGTGTAGCTCAGGGGTAGGGCACTTGCATGAGCTCTAAAATTGAGTTCTAGAACTGCAAAATACCAAGTTTAAAAAAAAAACAACAGAAGAAACAGTTCAGAAAAATAAAAAATGCCTTTGACTCCTTACAATGAGGTAGACCAAGTAAAACCCAGATCAAGATAAACTTTTTAAAAAAATTCAAAAAACTGCAAATGTGAATGTATTTGGAATAAGTAAAAACATTTCATAAACCCACTGTTTGTGAAAGACTGAGCAGGGAGAAGATGGACTTGGTCATATTCTAATTTGCTTTTATCGTCTTTGTCACCATGATTGGCTGGAAAGAAAGAACAAGCTTAAGAAGAGGCAACTGAAGCCTGAGATTAGTGAAGGGATGAAAAGAAAGTATGTAATTACTCTAATGAGCTTGAATCCCATTACCCACACAGATTACATCCAGGATACCAAAAGAGCTTGTGTTAGTGATCTGTGAAGGAGAGAAGGAGAGAAGTGCCATGAGGCTGGTTCTATGTAGGTATCTAATCTTTAAAGGGATGGATAAAAGACATCTTGCCAACCACATGCAATAAAAGGAGCTTACTGTTGATTCTAGACACAATTCTAGATAAGATTAAGAAAGAAATCACTTAGAACCCCTTAAAAATGCTCTTGTCACAAACTGGAATCAATGGTACCATTAAATTTTGTACTAGTTAGCAATGGCTGCTATAACAAAAATGCCACAAAATAGCAAGCTTAAACAACAGCAATGTCTTTTCTCATAATTCTGGAGAAGTCTTCAATGAGGTGGTAGCAGGGTTCGTTTCTTCTGAGGCCTTTCTCCTGGGTTTATAAATGGCTGTCTCTACCTGTGTCTATGTATGGTCTTCCCTTTGTACATGTGTTCAAATTTCCTCTTCTAGAAAGATACCAGTTATATTGCATTAGCCCACCTCAAGAAGCTCATTCAAACTGAATTGCCTCTTCAAAGACTATCAGCAAATGCAGTGCATTTTGAGGTCATGGGGGGTTAGAACTTCAATATAGGAATTTGGGGAGGATACAATTCAGCCCATAACAGGTCAAGGCTGATTTTATTTCTAATGATGATACAGGTGAAAAGAGAAAGCTCAATGTCACTGGTTCTCAACCATAATGGAGGATTGGTGTGTTACAATCATTTGGAGCAATCTGGCAAATTATAGCCTCTGTCTCTTCTCTGCAACACATGGAGGTTTTGATTATTCCATATTCTTCCTCAAATTCTTAAAACATGAACATTTGAAAAGAGCCAGAAAAGGATAGTAAGGATCTAGTTTCTTGCTGCTCAAGCTCCAGGGCAGGGGCAACAGAAAAATGCCAAGGTTTGGAGTGACTCGTGACAGAGAGTAATATCTGACATGTGTCTGCCAGCAAGAGAGGAAGGTGGGAGAACTATCCAGAACTGGGAAAAGGCCAAAGAGCATAAAGCCAGAAGGTCTTGATGGGGCTCCTAATTACCAAAGTGATGCAGTAAATGGACAGGAGTTCCCTGTATTTGATGGATAGAATTAGGGGATTTGAGAACAGGGGTTGATCTACATTCTATTATAAATCTATTGATTCTATTATTCATGCTTCCATTATCATCGAGATATGGAAATTACATATAGTATAGACGGATTACCTCAAAGGGTAGGCCTAGGTCTAGAGGCTGTGTCTGAGATTATACCTGCATAAAACAATGTTGGGTGTTTGTGTAGCTCTTTACATGATGCAAAGTCTCTCACAGACTTTACATTCAATATTGACATCATTATCTTCTTATCAGATGACTCCAGACTAGCTTCTATTTCTAACACTTTAATGACTTGTTTTTAATAAGTGAACTCCTATTTTCCACAATAAAGTTAATATTTTTTTCCCTCCTTATCATACTGGACTCAAACTGTTTCAACGCGTGCCTTCTGTGGATGCCACACATTTCTAATTCTTTTCCTGTCCCTCTCATTTGCTCTCTCCATCTCCTATTGCTATTTGCAGGCTCTTTTTCTTGCATGCTAAAAAGTCAGTTTCTTGGGTTTTTTATCCTTGCTCCTATTTCCTTCTCAAGCTTCATATTCTCCCTGGAGTCACATCAAAATCCATGGGCTCAACAAATAACTATTTACCAATATTTCAAAAAATCTTCATCCAAGTCACTGCTTCTGACCTTCAAACCAGTTGTTCCAATTGCATATTTAATGTCTTCAATTAGACATCCCCGAGGATTTTCAGATCCGGCGTGTCTAAAATGGAATGAATCATTTGGCTCCCTAATTTCCTCCTTGCTCTTCTCCCACTGTTAAGAGTGTCGTTTGATGACAACATTGTTTCCCAACTTCCAGGCCATTAACCTGAAGATTATTCTGGATTTTCTCTCTTTCACACTCATAATCAGTTACCAGGTCCTGTCATTTCCTAATCATCTCTTGAACGTGTTCCCATCTGCCATCCCCCTGTCATAGCCATAGCTCTGATATTTATTATGTTTTGCTGGACTGCTCTTAATGATCTGCTGCAAAGATTTCATCAGTCCAACCTCCACATCACAGCCCAAGAGATATTTCAAAAGCACCATCCTTGTGATGTCACTACCCTGCCACTGTGGCTCACTACTGCCTTCAGGATAAATAAACAAACTCTTAGCCTTGGCTTGGAGTGCATTCTGGCACGTTTCGCCTTGTAAAGCTTGACACTCACCCCTCCTTCCTAAATTCCACATTCTGTCTACCAAGTCACATTATGCTCTGGAGAGTTCTGATCTTGCATCACACTGTACCATTTCTCTGGGCACACATTATTCCCCCACCCCATCTCTTGACCACTTTTATTCTACTTTGCTCAGATGTCACTTTCTTTCTGACATCTTACCTAGTTATCTCCTCTCCCCTAAAGAACTGGGATTTCCTTTCTTGCTCCTGTGACACCGTCTGCAAAACTTTATATCTGTACTCATCATTCTGTATAGTCTAATTGTCCACATATAATTTATCTCCTTAAAAGATGTAAGCTCCTTAATGAGGTTCCATGTACAAATTATCTTTATACTTTGACAGCTTACATATGTCAGACCTACAGTGCATTGCAAATAAACATGAATAAAACGTGTCTTGCATGGGGTTGGGGAGGAATCAGTAAAAAACAAACAAACAACAAAAAAAAATAAAGAAATCCTTAGGAGAGGCTTATAAAAGTGATTGATTAATTTTTTTGTTGCATAGTATTGGAGATATAATTCATATATCTTGTCTACCTTATTAGTTGGTTTTTCATTGCTGTAATAAAATATCCTAGAAAATCAACTTGCAGGAGGAAAAATTTAGTTTGGCTCATAGTTGAAGAGGTTTCAGTCTGTAGTTAACGGGCCCCGTCACTGTAGGTTTGTGTAGGGCAGAACATCTTGGTGGAGAGAATGTGGTAGAGCAAAACTGCTCACCTCAGGGCTCTTAGGAAGCAGAATAAGAAAGGATGGGCCCAGGGACAAGATAGATTCTTCAAGGACATGCCTAGGGTTACCCACCTTTTCCAACCAGGCCCAACATCCGAAAGTTTCTACCACTTCCTAATAGCACCACAGACTGGCCACCAGGCCTTAGCACATGTCCCTTTGGGGAACATTCTAGATCGGAACCATAACACCCACATCACCTGAGGTTGGTGACCTCTTCTCACCTTAGCTCTGCTGGGACCCCAGAATGAGCCCTCAGGAGCCTCCCCAGCCTGTTATCATCACCTACATCATATTCAGTGTCTTTGACTGACATCCTAGGTGTCCCAGCCTCCAGCCCCTTGGCTTTAACAGGATAGAGTGAAGAAAATAAAAGCAGGGGAGGGGACAAGTTGACAGAAGGAAGTAGAAAGGGCTGTGTGAGAAGCCCAAGATCAACAGGGCAGCAGAGGCCCCACTTTCTAGAGAAAGGGAGCATCATGCCCACAGCTCCCAAGTGCCAGGTAACGTCAAAGCATTGCACAAAGCAAGTCAGAAATCCAGAAATACCAGGAGCAAGAGATTGCAAGTCACCACGGCAGAGCCAGAAATTCAGAGACAGAATGTGGCACACCTCACCTGAAAGGGGACAATTTGTGACTTTGTAAGAAAATTACCAAACAGGTCCCAAGGCAGGTTGGGTGTCTACAGGAAAGCTGCGGGAACCAGTTTATACTCCAGCACCGTCAGCAATGTGGTCACCGTGGATGTCACGTCTGGAAAACTGGGGCCTGTGAGATAAAGCCAGCCCTCCGAGGGTTTTTAAATAGTCTGTGAGTGAAAATTATTTTTTTACATTTTAAAATATGGTGAAACGACAACAGCCACATCAAAAAAGACAAACATGGAGGAGGGTTGTGAAATCGAAAACATTATTATCTGGCCCTTCACAGAAAAACAGACCCTCTCTGTACAGCTAAGCCTTACAGCTCACCGGCATCCAGAGCAGCTGGAAAAAACAAATGCACTTGGTAGGATGAAAATGTTTTTGAAAATTATGTCCTTATTACAGGATTAGGGCCAACTTGGATTGCTTCACGTTAAAGAGTTAAAGGTAGACTTGGCTCTCTGGCTTCTAAGGATGATCCCTGGAGGATCTCCACGTTCTAGTCAGGGAAAGAACTGTACGAGGAGTTGGGAGCCCTGGTCTCCAGCGACAATCCCAGGACTGGCCTAAGAATTCAGGCTGCTCCCTTCACATTCTAACTTCCTAATCTGCCAAGCAGGGATGAGGCCTGCTTTACCATGCTCTCGAGGTGGTTGTGAGGACACGGTAGAGGACAGTAGTAGACTTCATGAGATGAAAGGGAGATACACACGGAAGGATTATTATACGCAGTGACGTCATCAACCCTTAATTATGGCTACTGGGGGGAAGATGAAAGACGTGGCTAAATTAAGTGGTTAGCTATTAGAGGAACTTTCTACGCATTTTAAAAATCTCTTTCCTCATTAAATCTTTAATAAAACTAACAACTGTCAGGACAGATTGAGTTTATCCCTAAACTCAATAAGTTTATGTGCTTGTTGATTGTGCAGTGTGGGCTCAGCAGGAACAGGGAGGAGGAAGATGAGCCATGAAAGGCCAAAGGACAGAGCTAGAGGAGGAGGGAAGCAAGAAGTCCAGAAAATTTAAGACAACAAAACGAAACAAAACCTTTCTTTACTACCAACCCTACTACTAAAACCTATTTCTTTCAAGCTAGTTCAAATAGTTTTCATTCAGGACCCAATCAAGATTAACCTCCCCGTCAGGGCCATAAACTCAAATACAGCCTGACTTATTCTTTTCTCTATCAGAGGGAACATTACATTTTTATAAATCCCCCCCCCACCTTTTTTTCCCATTTTCTTTGCCTGACTACACAAAAAAAAGATTGTGTTTCTCATCTCCCTTGCAGTTAGCTTGAAACATGTGACTAGTTCTGTCCAATGAGCTAGAGCATAAGTGACTGAGTGGCTTCCAGCCACAGGATGGAGGGATAGGTGAGTTTTCTCTCTTTTTCTTGCTCTGCTCATCATAGAAGCTCCATGTCAAGATGGCAGAGTTAGGAGATAAAGACAGCCTGAATCCCAGAACTGTATTTGAAGGGAGCCCTCCTGGGGAGACGAAGCTGCTTCTCCATAGGAAGAAGAAATACTGAGTGTTTTGTTGTGTCTTTACCATTAGCTATCGATATTTTTAAGATTTATTTGTTAATGTGGGCTTATCTAGCCTATTCTAAGAAATTGTGATAGTTTTTTTTGTGGCCGTGTCCAAAATACCCAACAAGAACAACTCAGAGGAGTTGTTTATTATTTTATTAATGATTTCAGAGGTTAAGTCCATGGATGCCCAGTTACATCACTCTGGATGTGAGGTGAGGCAGAGCATCATGGCCAAAGGGCATGGCCAAGGAAAGCAGCTCTGCTCATGGTGGCCAGGAAGCAAAGAGATAGATAGAAGGAAGAATCAGAAGGACAAGACATAATCCCCAGGGCATATCCCAAGTGACCCCACCTCCTGATCTTCCTCATGCCCTTCAACTCCATCCACTCCTTCTCCAGGCCGTTCTGGCCACATGGGGAGACATCCTTGGCAACAGAGGACAGAAGTCTAGAACCTGTCCATGTAAGTGTTGGACCACCATTAGAAACTCTGGCTTAGCTGGCACTGAGTCAGGCCTTCCTGATTGCTGGGTGACCTGTTGGAACCAACTTCTGAAGTCTTCAGAGGAGAAATTTGAGGTCTATTCACTTCTGATCAAGGTCTGGTCTCTTACACTTGTGGCCACACTTTGGCCCTAACTGGTTGGACTATCTCTATGAGTTTCACTCAGATTTTCCATATGGCCTCTAGATGGTCTGTCATTCCCACAGCCCCACAGGTTCCTCATGGAAGGCCTTTGGCAGGGCTGCTTGCAATGGAGAAATTCTAGATCTATGCCAATTGCTTATTTTCTCTCTGATATATATGTATATGTGTCATATATGCATACATATATCTATATATCATATGATAAGTATGTATGTGAGCTTTGAGGGGACACCTCTATCTAAAACTCAGCAAGGACCAAGACAAACACATGAGCTTGTGGGGACATTCCAGATCCAAACTATAACAGAGATCTTGAATAGAGAACCCAGCTAAGGAATGCCCAGATACACAGCCCACAGAAATAAAAGCTAGGTTTTGTGTTGTTTTTTTTTTTAACGTCACTAAATTTAGATAACTAATAGACCCCTCAAGATTTTGTGCCTGGAGGGAAGAAATGGAAACTGACTTTTTATGTCTTCACCTCTGTCCTCGTTTTTGTCACTGACTCCTGGATAGAGAGTGCAGGGTGTCCATTTCCCGAGCATCCAGAGCTGTGGAGATCAAAAACCTCCACAGGAAGGAAAGCCTGTTCATGTTGTGGTGGAAACTGGTTATTGATCTAGGGGCAAAACGCTAGGAACCAGGGAGCAGTGACTAGGATGATGAATAGTGTTAAACAGCCCTAAGGTATTGTCTTCGTTGTGACAGGAAAGGTGAGTTGACATCAGTGTCAAAAGTTTGTTTATGAGCTTCTTCTAAAGTGGCAATGCAATTCTGCCCAGAGACGAAATAGGAGCCAAATTTTCTGACTCTGAAAAAATCATTTGTTAAATCTTTGTAACTATTTATTAATCACTTATTAATTCTTTCAACATTCCAAGCAATAGATTGGGAATCAAATGAAGGGAAACACCCAGTTTGGTTCATTCCCTCAAATAACTTTTAACCTAGTTGTTTACGTCATCTTTTTTGTCACTCTGATCAAAATACCCAACAAGAACAGCTTAGAGAAGGAAACGTTTATCTTGTCTCACAGTTTCAGAGGTCTCAGTCTATGGTGAGCCAATGCCACAGCTCTGGGCCCAAGGTGAGGCAGCACATCATGGCGAAAGAGTATGGAGGAGAAAAGCAGCTCAGAACATGGCAACGAGGATGCAGAGAGAAAGAGAGAGCTCTGTTCACCAGGGACAAAATGAAAACCCCAAAGTCACTCCCCTACTGACCTACTTCATCCAGCCACACCCTCCCTGTCTATAATTACTGCCCAGTTAATCCATAGCAGTGGATTAACCCACTGATTAAAGTTTTCCTGATCTCATGGTTCCACCTCTGAGAATTCTCTGAATCCCCACAGGAGTTTTAGAGGTTTGCTCATATCTAAACCATTACACTCGTCGGGGAAACAGAGAAATGGCCAGGCAGCTCCACTGTAAGAGCTTTAAATGACCAAGATGGTTAGCACCCAGAAGGGTGGCTTCCAGTCCTGGATCCCAAGAATACATCCTTGAGTTCAGGTGTCTTGCCTCCAGAACTGTGAAACAATAAATTTATGTTATATTAAGAGATTTACTTTGCGGTACTTCATTATGGGAGGCCTAGAAAAATGAATACAAAAAACAGGTCCTACTTAGGTCCCTAGTAATGGCCATGAACTGGTGTAACCCGAGTTACTGGAATAAAAACTACAGTGGAGTTATCTCTTTATCCTGAAATTGGGGAATGTCTTGTTCATTTCAGGGGCTGCTATCACAAATTATGATAGAATAGGTGGCTTAAACCACAGACATTTGTTTCTCACAGTTCTAGATGCTAGGAGGAGTCTGAGATCAAGGTGCCAGCATGGTTGGGTTCTGGCAAGGGCTCTTTTGCAGATCTCAAACTGCTAATTCTTTTTATATTTCATATTTTGAAAAGAGGGCAACTAGCTCTCTGGCCTTTTCTTACAAGGGCACTAATCCTATTCTTGAGGGTTCCACCCTTTTGATCTAACTACCTTCCAAAGACCTCATCTCCAAATACCATCACACTTGGTATCAGATTTCAGCATATGAAATTGGGAAGGTGGGCGTGGTACCAATTTAGCAAAGGACAGTCTTGACAGCCATTTGAGAAGCCAACCTCATGCCATCTAGGACCTGTTCTGGGTAGCTTTGGTTTTTACTAGGCTACAGTTTGATCTATGCCACCTCTGTGGTTGTACAAGGACAACTATCATCGAAGGGAGCACCTCCTTCTGTATCTAGACACAGCCTTAATCAGAACTTAATCAGGATATGGATAGAGAAAGTATTTAGACAACTTTGTGTCCATCACCCTGATAAGATGAGAGGTTCTTGGTCCCTATCAATCAATGACTTTTTTTCTTTCTTTTTTTTTTAAAACTTATTGGTTCTTTTTAGTTATTCATGACAGCAAAATCATTTTTGATATTATTATATAAGCATGAAATATATTTTAGTTAGAGTCCCATTCTTATGGATATACATAAGAATTCACTGTGTTGTTTTCATATAGTATGTGGGAAAATTGCCACGTCCAATATGGTCATTAATTCTGAAAACTGGCAAGGGGCAATGGGAGATTGAGAAAAGACAGACAAACACACACAGAGAGAAATGTAGGGCCAAGTGGGACACTGACTTCTGATGGGGGAGCAGCTCTGCATGTTTATTATATAGGTTTTATTATCAAAAGGTTATTTGTAGGAAAGCTTCTGCAAAGCAGGCAATCTGAAGGACACAGCAAGACATTAGGGTTATCTTGTTATGCTTACAATTCTTCATCCCCCTGGAGCTGGTGCCTGAGCTCAAGGTCCAGACTGATACAGCTCTGTGCCCTTGCACAGAGCCACCTCAATCCAGGTGTCACCATAGCAACTGGGCCATCTTGACCTGCACCTTTGCACAGGAAGTTCCCAGCGCAAATATAGTCATGAAGCAGTCAGAGATCATGATCCAAGCCACTGCTCTCCACAGAAAATTATGTCAGATTCCTTCCACTGTCTTTCCTTTTCCTGTTCCTCCTCCTTTCCCTCCATTACCCACTGAATGACCTTTATTCCTGAGAATGGATATTTTCAATTGTGATAAGAAACAAAAACACTGAACTTGCTCTCAAACCTCAGTCAACATTTGCACTTGAAGAAAAGCAAGCAAGCAAGTCACATTATACCCTTAGAGCTGACTCCTTTATAGAACCAGCAGACACAGATGGCCCTGTCTTGATGGTCTGAGCATGTCTTTAGTTAGTACTAATCAGAAGGAGGAAGCAAAGGTTCCTGTGGAGCAGCAGGATCTCAGCCATCCCAGAAAGAGTCCTATTCTCAGGAACAGTGGTTTCCAATTTAGATGCTCAGAAAATCTCCCTGGTGGTTTGTTCAACTGTTGATCCCTCAGGCTCATTTCCCATCCCAACCCCCAGAAATTCTTACTCAGGAGCTAAGTTGGCATTGGGGCCCCAAATGTATGCACATTTTAAATAAATAATGATTTTTAAAACCTTCAAATGATTCTAACATAGGTTCTCTAGCGATTGTTTGAGAATTATTTTTCTAGCAATTCTTATGGCATCTCGTTCAAATGCAGATCTGATTCTCTGTGGTCTGGGGGTGGGAGACTTGAGATTCAGCATTTCAAACAGCTTCCCAGGCAAAGTGGACACAGCTGCTTCACTGACAATACTTGAGGTGGAGATATGTTGAAATTCAGGTGCCCCAGGAGCCTCACAGACCTGTACATCCAGAATCTCCAGGTGGCACCGGCATCAGTAAGTTGTTAACGCTCCCTGGGTTATTGGAACCTACAGCAAGGTATTCAGCACCACTTCTGGGTGGCATCCAGATCTTCTAACTCTGAACTCGCTCCTGGCACAGGTTAACAGTAATTAATAGCTCACAAAAAGAGTTGTCTGACTTTCAAGACATGAAATTTGAGAAATAAATAAAACCTCAATAGAACCATGATATTTTCCATCCAACAAATCATTATTTTGTGATTGTTTGCTTTTATCTGCCTCGAAGGACACTTTAATTATTCTTTATTATTCCCAGCTAGTTAAAAACTGATGTTGTGGGTTGGCCTTATGTATTTTAGTGAGCTTTGTCACCACTGTGACCAAAAGACATGACAAGAACAAGTATAGAGGAGGGAAAATTTATTTGGTTCTCATGGTTTCAGAAGTCTCAGCCCATAGATGGCTGAATCCATTCTCTGGGTCCCAGTTAAGGCAGAATATCATGGTGGAAAGATGTGGAGGAGAAAAGCAGCTCAGGACATGGTACCAGGAAACAGAGAGAACTCTGTTCACCAGGGACAAAATATAAATTTAAAGGCATGCCCCCAGGGACCAATCTTCTCTAGCCACACCCCACCTGTCAATAGTTACCTCCCACTTGATCATTTAAGTGGATTAAATCACTGATGAGATTATGGTTCTCATAACCCAATCATTTCACCTCTAAACTTAATTGCATTGTCTCACACCTGAGCTTTGGGAGGATATCTAATATTTAGTCCATAACTTACGTTTTTGTTATTTGAGAATCAGTTTATTTTGGAATTTTCCTCCATCGTGACTGGATTTGTTCCTGATTCATCAACTGCTGGTTGATAGAGGTTCAGAGACGTAGCCAGGCAGTTCTCAGGATGCTCCTGGAGGTTAACAGTGACTAGAATACAGAACACATGGGGGCAATCACATTCCCACCACAATTACCTGTCAATTTCCTTTAAAATTCCCCCAAACAAGTACTCACCTGTGATCTGAAACTACCTTCTGGCTTCAGGTACTCAGTATTTGTTCTGCCCAAGCCCAAATTTTTGTATCAAATCTTTTTTTTTTTCTTCTTCCCACCTCTATTCGTTTTTTCTTTCACCAAATGATTAACAAGGAAGTGATTTATGTAACCCCCCACCTGCTTTTGTGGCAGCTTCCAAAGGTTTTTTTCTAAAAGGACATTTGCTGACAGGAACCCACCTTCTTTCCTTCAGTTCCTGGTTACTGAAGGGGAGGACTGTGTGAACCCTGTTGTACTAGGCCAATGTTAGGCGTGGCCTCAGAGAAGGCTTCCAGTGAGCTTCATTTGAGAGGACTGGAGTAGCATTTGGTCAGAGAATCAAGACAGGTACCTAAAATGGCAAATCACTCACAAATGATATGCACTATCAAAATGAGGCATTTGGGCCTAAAACATTGGTAGACAGAATTGACAGTCAGCCAGGACCCACTAGCATGGCTGTGCAGTTGTTTACATTTCACATCCTGCTCAACAAGAACACTCGCTCTCCTTGGTCAGTGTTCCAACCAAACCAGTTATTAAAGTCTTTGGCTACATCTGTTATATTCATCAAGCTTTTGACCTCTCATCAAGGTTATTTCTTTCAGTATGGGTCATCTGGTATAAATTCCAGCTCTTTCTTATATAATTCACACCCATAGTATAGCCTCTTTAATATCCAGTTTCAGTTTCTTTATTGTGCTGTGAAAATTAGAAATCTCTTAAAATAGAGTACAGAAGTCCACAGTCTTAAGATTTGCCCCAAATCTTCTAAAATATTCCACCCATACCTTACTTTATGGCAGTTTTTACATGTCACCATAATGAATCTTGACAACCATTCCCTCCAGTCCTCACGGCATCAACAACTTGCTTTTCATACTCATTTTTATGTTCTATGGGTTCGTACCATGTAAAATGAAATTGTATAATTATAAAAACTAGCACGACTGTCTTAAAATGTTTGGAAACAAACATAACTCATCCTAATAAATACAATTCAAGTGGTGGGAATGGAAGTTTGCAGCCATTTAAACCAGAATTTACTTGGTAGCCCCAAGGGTTTAAGCTACCAGGGACATTGGAATTAAGTAGAAATATGTGAAGATGTTGGAATTCCACCATTTTTGAATCCACAAAACCAGCAATTTAACATGGTTCAACTTTCATAATGAAAGAAAGCTGGCCTGGTGAGTTGGTGAAGTGAGGGTCAACCAAGGCAGCGTCCATTAAAACCTCCAAAGAACAGAGAGGCTTTCAACACTGCTTCCTCTTTAAGGGTTGTGAACTGCACTTGTTAATGCCACTTATTCTTCAGCCAATGCTTCACAGAAAGTTTCCTTCTAACCCCAAAAGAAGAAACCCCAACCCGCAAATGCCATGTGAATAAGTTTGGGAAACACCAGACACCATACCTATCTGGGAGATTCATAATGGTCATTAGCATATTAAAGGCTCTGAGAAGTCCCGTAGCAAAGGCCTTTGTTCAATTCTGTTTGCCTTAGGGTTTTATAAATTCATTTGACAAAAATAGGCCGTTTTATGTAACATCTAATCCTGAAGAGCTAATGTTTAATAAAACAAGCATACTTTGGTAAACACTAACTCAACCAGCATTGAGGAAAGTATTATTCTGACTTTGCAGTAGATTAAACAAATACAGTCTTAATATCTGTTTGAAACAGCACAATCTGTGCAGGTGTCCCAGAGCACCATACAAATTTCATTTAGTGGTGATGTCCTGCCTCCCCTTGTACAAATAAAGAAATAAAGGTACAAAGAAGCATTAGGTTGCTTGCCAGAATACACACAAGATTGAGACAAACTGGAACCAAAGCCCACAAGTCCTAACAATGATTTCCAAGCTGTGTTTACAAACAGAACCAAATTGCAAACTGCCGTCACCAGCCTTTCCTAATGGGGTATGCATTTAAGAACTAAGGGGAAACGTATACTCCTTGATAGAAACACAGGGGCAGACTTTGGAACTCCTAAAGAAGGGGACATCGACCTATCTTGAATTGTGTGACTTTCATTAATAATTGAGAGGAGACTATACAATCTCCAACAGTCACGGCCATTTAAGGATCTACCGACTTAGTTCATTGGGAAAGAAAAAAAAGACATGAATATATAGCTTTCTGTTGGCAAGAGTCCGACCTTGAGAAAATGGATCTCAGTCATTTCTAAGGTTAAATAGATTTATGTGTTCTGAAACTTGTCAGAGTAATGGGAGTTTCCCAGCAATTTGGAATTACTTGCTACGTGACATGCTAATACCTGCCCACCCCCTCTGCTGGGGGAAGGGGGTGCTGGACAGCGGTGATATGAGACTCTAAGAATCAGATTTACTGACTTCCTTGCTCTATGAACAATCTTTGAATATACTCACACACCGCAGGGCCTCGGTGCCTCCGTCACAAACAATATCTGTTATTTTAGAACACTGTAATGCTCTACCTCAAGGCCAAGCGAGAGTTGTCAAATAAAGATGAAGAGCCTTTTGGCAAAAAAAAAGTGCTCTTAAAATGTTTACCTTCTCATACCTAATGGTTTTAGATCATATCTTATTAGCCTAGGAGACCATTATATAAAGTACAATTAAGATCTCCTTGACATTTCTAGGAGTTCCAATTCAGCTTTGCTAATAGCTATAACTTCATTGCTTACTGCTTGCTTTTCTTTCTTTCTTTTTAATTTAATGCCACACAGTGTTGGAAATGCAGCTCACAATAATGGGGACTTCCCAGGGTGCACTTGGAGTAATTATGCAGAATGTCAACCGCCTCTCAAGCTGAGTCCTGTGTTGATTGCTTTTTTGTGACATTCTCATTTGGGCAGCTTGTTGGAATTATACCTTTACCTGTAGGCTCCTGCCTCTCTAGGATTGTCCAAGAAGTGTTCTCCAAACTTTCAGTTTGATCTCTATTAATTTTACTGTTCCCCAGACTATAGAAAAAAAAATAGAGCTAGGTGAAAGATTAGGATAATTGTTCCAGGCACCCCACTGTACCGTTAGCAACTTTTTCTCAAGAAATATATATTGAGTGTGCATGTTTGAATATATAACAAAAAATTCCACTGTTGTACATAATTATTATGCACCAAGAAAAGGGGGGAAAATGTAAATATCCATCCCTGTCCTAAGCACAAATGGAACAAAGTTGAATAAGACCTCTTCTTATCACTTTTATGAGTCAAAGCAGGAGAATTCAAAAACATCTTTCCACCCACAGAAGAATTTCTACACAGTAAGAAGTCCCACAGGAGTTAAAACTTGAGCCATAGGGTTTCATCCCACACCCTTTTCCTGTCTTTCCCTTTCTATTTTTCCCCTTTGGGATCATGCTACACAGCCCTTGCCATTAACTGGCTTTATTTTATGTGCTTCAGTTTGGTAAATAAATAATATCTAATGTTAACCTAGTGCCTGTTGTGTCCCAGGCTCTGGTATAACTCCTATCCGTGTCAACTCATGTAATCCTCACAATAAATATTATTATCTCCATTTTTATAGAAGGAAACTAAGGCACAGAGCGATTGCCACACAGTGTGTGGAGAATCTGAAGTCCAAGCCTTGGTTATTCACAGTCAAAAAGCTTGACAAGAAGCTTATTAGTTTGAATCCATCCCATTTATTAATTCTTGATTTTATTTCTTGCATTTTAAGAGTCTATAGGAAGTCAGAACCTAATCTGACATGATGAAGATTTGGGCCTACATTCTCTTCTTTTAGGCACAGGGTCTCATCTAATTCCTAGGTCCTTGATCCACTTTGAGTTGAGTTTTGTGCATGGTAAGAGATATTGGTTTAATTTCAATTTGCTTCAAATGGATTTCCATTTTTCCCAGCACCATTTGTTAAAGAGGCAATCTTTTCTCCAATGAACATTTTTGGTACCTTTGTCTTATATAAGATAACTGTAGTTATGTGGGTTTGTCTCTGTGTCCTCTATGTTGTACCACTGGTCTACTTGCCTATTTTGGTGCCAATAACCATGCTGTTTTTGTTACTATTGCTCTGTAGTATAGTCTAAGGTCTGGTATAGTGATGCCACCTGCCTCACTCTTCTTGCTAAGGATTGCTTTGGCGATTTGGGGTCTCTTATTTTTCTAAATGAATTTCAAGATGGCTCTAGGTACATGTATGACGGCACATATGGTGCAACTCTACATCGTAAATTACCAGAGAAATGAAAAACTTTGCTCCGTTTGTGAATAATGAACTGAAATGCATTCTGCTGTCAGGTATAACTAGTTAGAAGAAAAATTAAAAAAAAAAAAAGAATAATGTAATACTGTGTAAGTCATAAGAGAGAGAGGACACTTGACAATGCTCGGCCTTTAGGAAAGAAATCCTGAAGGAGACTAAAATATAAATTAAACAATATAGTCCCCAGAAGATGATTAATGTATATCATAAAACCAGGATAGCTGAAAATAAAGAGGGTCTGGACAGGATTAGAACAAAGATTTTTCTCTTAGCTGAGCCTGGGTTAAGTGTCTCTGACACTAATTCCTTTGTAAAGAAGTGCAGGGGTTAAAACAAGAACAGCCCTGCATGTGACTTGGACTTTGAAATATACAGTACTAATGCTTATGTTAACTGCGTAGTGTACCTGTGTTGACACCATGGGAGAGGTACACCCAGAGGGACTAAACTACTCTGTTCTATTTATAAAGTGCTTCCATTGTTACTAAAGAAGAAACCTCAGCAGGTACGGTGCCTCCACCCAATGGCTGTCGACAGGGCTCTGGCTCATGCAGTGAATGGACCAGAAAATCTGCACTTCTGAGAGAATCGGATCAGATCAGCCTCCTTCATGTCATGTGTGCAGCATATCATTTTGATAATAAATTAAAAGTAGGAAACCAAAGCAGGCCCAAATCACACTATGCTCCCAGTAGATTCAGGAGAGGGCACACCTCTGGAAGTGGCTGCCAGCAGTGACTTTGAGATACTCATGCTTTTTCAGACCATTAGGAATCTGGAAAGGAGTGAATAGGCAAACAAATTAATGGTTCATGTTGACACTAGCTCTCAGAAAGTGCCCAACAAAGCATGGGGAAGTGTTAAATCATTGATCACAGAGACGTCCTTCCTGTTGTCCAAGAGGCACAGTCATTCTCAAGGGCAAGACGGCTGGGTTAGGTTTGCTCTTTACAGTATCGATCATAATTTTTACTTGCTTGACTGGTTAAAGAACAGGTTTAGTCCTGACTCTAGATTTCATCAAGGTGAAAATGTGAAAGAACTGAACACAACTGTGCTTATTTGAATGGGTTCCTATTTCATTCTCATTGTCTCTAAATAAAATGTATTACATGACATTTATGTTCTGCTTAAGCTACTTAATTACCTTTTTTTGCCCCCTGACTATAAATCCATTTGAGATTCACTAAAATAAGCTCCAACTTTTATTTCTGATTCTCTTGCCCACTGGATTAGATTTTTTGGTCATGCTTTAAGTATCATCAGGCTACAAGTAATTGGTTTTAAAAGTTTTGTATATATCTATGATTGTGTTGGCTAAAATCTTTCATAATGCTCTATCAATATATTTGGAGCACCATAGATATCTATAGAGAAGGTGAAATATGTTTGGGATGTTTATTTTTGTCACATACTTATTTCGGAGGCTTTTTTAATGTTTCATTTATTTAACTACACTGGCTTTATAGTCTCTTGTCTGAACACTGAGTTTATAAAGTTTTTATGCAACCTTGTAAAGATGTTGTAAGTTAATACAACACAGATATACTTATGGTATTAAAAATTAAATGTGGAGTCTTACCATGGATGAAACAAAATAAAATAAAATAATGAATTGAAGTATTCATTCAGGTAAGAAGAATTATACTAAATTACTGCCTTTTACTTCCAAGTGTACTGTAGAGTATATGGGATAAATAAACATATTAAATATTTTTTTAAAATATGTGATTATAGCACCAATGAGATGGGCTGTTATAGAATTCATGATGAAAACATGAAAATAGACATGGTTGTCTATAAAAAAAAAAGAAAAAGATCTAGAACCATATGCCAAAAGTTATGCATCTATTAGGTTTGTCAAAAGTGTTGACCTGAGGCTGGGTTTGTAGCCCAGTGGTAGAGCACTTGTCTAACTTGTATGAAACACTGGGTTCACGTTTTAATTGGCAAGTGATAATTGTAAATATCTGGGGGTACAATTTGACCTTTTAATTCAATTATATATTATACACTAATAGCATGCCCAACAGCTTAAATATTTGTTTTAGTTCTGGGAGGAACTACCCCCACCCTGTGAGAAGAATTCTGTCATTTTCAACAAGGATAATCCTGGGGGATATCAGATTAACTGAAATAGTTCAGGCACAGAAGAACAAATACTGCATAATCTCACTGTTAGGTGGAAGCTAAAAAATTGATCTCATAGAAGTTGAGAGTAGATGGGACATCATTACCCTAAGTACACAAATGGTGTGAATGTACTTTGTATACAACAAGAGATATGAAAAATCATGCTCTGTATGTGTAATATGAATTGTAATGCATCCTGCTGTCATATATAACAAATTAGAATAAATTTTTAAAAAAGAAAAAAAAAGAAACACTGGGTTCAATCCTCAGCACCACATGAAAATAAATAAATAAAATAAAGGTATTGCGTCCATCTATAGCTTAAAAAAGTATTTTTAAAAATGTGTTAGCCTATGCAATTAAGAGCTGTACATTGTACTGTCTGTTGATTATTCCTCAAAAAATTATAATTGTTTAGAAACTTATGGGACAGCTAGTAGAAGCATATTGGTGAGCATTTTACTGAAAATTTTACAATTTATTTTTAAAAATATATAGCAATTATATAGCCCTTAACATGTGGACAGGTTTATCACCCTCCAAACTCCCTCATCTCTCCATCTATAATCACTTTCCCTACACGGTTAGCCCTTGTCAATCACTAAGCTGTTCTCTTATTTATTTAGTTTGTCCTTTGGAAAACATCATATAAATGGAGTCATACTATATTTAACGTTTTGAGACTTACTTCTTTCACTCAGCATAATGCCTGTGAGATTCATGAAGGTTTTCCATGTCAATATAGTTCATTCTTCTATATTGTCAAGTAATATTCCATTCTATGAATGTATCATGTTTTGTTTAACTATTCAGTTATTGGTGGGTATTCAGGTTTTTTAGAGTTTGAAGTAATCAAAAGCAATATAAAGGCTATTATCACTGTTTTTTTACATATTTTTGTGTGGCCCTGTGACTTTCTCTCTTTACATACGTAAGTATCACCTTGTAGAATCTTATGTAAGTATATGTTTAGCTTTGTAAGAAATTGCAAACTATTTTCAGGGTGTCTATTCCATTCCTCATTCCCACCTACTCTGTATCCTTACTGGTGTTTGCTATTGTCAGATTTTTTTTTAATTTAGTCATTCTAACAGATTTGTGGTAGTAACCCTGTTTTTTCCTAACTGTTATGATACTGAATATTATCAAGGATCATGAAGGGTTGGCATACTTACATGCTAACAAATTAGCCCACTACAGTTTTGTGAATGCTAACAAAAGACATGAGATTCCTGGGTCAGAGATAAAGGACAGTTGCTTACAGAAGTAGAAATGGCTTGAATAGTAGTATATGCATGGGTTCCCTACGCTCCATTTCCACAGGGTTATGTGAAGAGATACCCGAATATGCAATTGATTGAGTTACAGGAAAAGAACCCTGAACATGGAGAATCTAACCTTTTGTAAGTGGCAACAAACCTACCTACTTTTAGTAGAAAGAAAAGCTCCATCTCTGTCTTCCCAGGCTGTTTGCTACACAAATACCTTGAAAAGATAGTTTGAAACAAAGGCAGCCAGAGCCTCTAATCTAATACTTGGGGATAGCAGGGTACAATATTCTTGTTCTTTTTTACATTACACTATAAAAGAAGAATTGGGAAGGAGAAGTCTTGGAGGAAGTTTGGCCAATAGGATGTTGTTAATATAGCCAAGCATGATGAATATCGGTGGGGCTAAGTCCCTCAGGATGGGGAACACCAGATGGGTGTGACAAAGGGGCATTTAAACAGAGACCAACTGAGGAAGAAAGAAAAGACCCCTCCCAAGCTTCCATTTTTCTTACAAAAAAAAGTTTCATTTATAAATTTTTATTTTTTAAAAATTAAGTTTTTATTTTAAGTTAGCATTACTTTAACAAAATTAAAATTTTCCGGCACATTATACCTACAGTGATAATAACTGTAAAACTTTTTAATCAAAAGATATTTAACATTTTCTTTTTTTTTTCTTTTTTTTATTATTATTTTTTTTATTGTTGGTCGTTCAAAACATTACATAGTTCTTAATACATCATATTTCACAATTTGATTCAAGTGGGTTATGAACTCCCAATTATACCCCATATACAGATTGCTGAATCACATCAGTTACCCTTCCATTGATTGACAAATTGCCTTTCTAGTGTCTGATGTATTCTGCTGTCTGTCCTATTCTCTACTATTCCCCCTCCCCTCCCCTCCCCTTTTCTCTCTCTACCCCTTCTACTGTAAATCATTTCTTCCATTTGTATTATCTTGTCTTACCCCTCCTTTCCTCTTATATGTCCTTATGTATAACCCTGAGGATCACCTTCCATTTCCATGCGATTTCCCTTCTCACTCCCTTTCCCTCCCACCTCTCATCCCTGTTTAATGTACATCTTCTTCTCAAGCTCTTCGTCCCTACCCTGTCCTTGTTTACTCCCCTTATATCAAAGGGGTCATTTGGTATTTGTTTTTTAAAGATTGACTAGCTTCACTTAGCATAATCTTCTCTAATGCCATACATTTCCCTCCAAATTCTATGATTTTGTCATTTTTTAATGCAGAGTAATACTCCATTGTGTATAAATGCCACATTTTTTTTATCCATTCATCTATTGAAGGGCATCTAGGCTGATTCCACAATCTTGCTATCATGAATTGTGCTGCTATGAACATCGATGTAGCAGTGTCCCTGTAGCATGCTCTTATTAGGTCTTTAGGGAATAGACTGAGAAGGGGAATAGCTGGGTCAAATGGTGGTTCCATTCCCAGCTTTCCAAGAAATCTCCATACTGCTTTCCAAATTGGCTGCACCAATTTGCAGTCCCACCAGCAATGAACAAGAGTGCCCTTTTCCCCGCATCCTCTCCAGCACTTATTGTTGTTTGACTTCCTAATGGCTGCCAATCTTACTGGAGTAAGATGGTATCTTAGGGTAGTTTTGATTTGCATTTCTCTGACTGCTAGAGATGGTGAGCATTTTTACATGTACTTATTGATTGATTGCATGTCCTCCTCTGAGAAGTGTCTGTTCAGGTCCTTGGCCCATTTATTGATTGGGTTATTTGTAATCTTATTGTCTAATTTTTTCAGTTCTTTGTATATTCTGGTTATTAGGGCTCTATCTGAAGTGTGTGGAGTAAAGATTTGTTCCCAGGATGTAGGCTCCCTGTTTATCTCTCTTATTGTTTCTTTTGCTGAGAAAAAACTTTTTAGTTTGAGTAAGTCCCATTTGTTGATTCTAGTTGTTAACTCTTGCGCTATGGGTGTCCTATTGAGGAATTTGGGGCCCGATCCCACAGTATGTAGATCATAACCAACTTTTTTTCTATCAGATGCCGTGTCTCTGATTTAATATCAAGCTCCTTGATCCATTTTGAGTTAACTTTTGTGCATGGCGAGAGATAGGGATTCAGCTTCTTTTTGATGCAAATGGATTTCCAGTTTTCCCAGCACCATTTGTTGAAGATGCTATCCTTCCTCCATTGCATGCTTTTAGCCCCTTTATCAAATATAAGATAGTTGTAGTTTTGTGGATTGGTTACTGTGTCCTCTATTCTGTACCATTGGTCCACCCGCCTGTTTTGGTACCAGTACCATGCTGTTTTTGTAACTATTGCTCTGTAGTATAGTTTGAAGTCTGGTATCGCTATACCGCCTGATTCACACTTCCTGCTTAGCATTGTTTTTGCTATTCTGGGTCTTTTATTATTCCATATGAATTTCATGATTCTTTTATCTATTTCTACAAGAAATGCTGTTGGGATTTTGATTGGCATTGCATTGAACTTATAGAGAACTTTTGGTAATATCGCCATTTTGATGATGTTGGTTCTGCCTATCCATGAGCAGGGTATATTTTTCCATCTTCTAAGGTCTTCTTCTATATCTTTCTTTAGTGTTCTGTAATTTTCATTGTATAAATCTTTCACCTCTTTTGTTAGGTTGATTCCCAAGTATTTTATTTTTTGGGGGGATATTGTGAACGGAGTAGTTTTCCTCATTTCCGTTTCAGAGGATTTGTCGCTGATATACAGGAATGCCTTTGATTTATGCGTGTTGATCTTATATCCGGCCACTTTGCTGAATTCATTTATTAGCTCTAATAGCTTCTTTGTAGACCCTTTTGGGTCTGCTAGGTATAGAATCATATCATCTGCAAATAGTGATAATTTAAGTTCTTCTTTTCCTATTTTTATGCCTTTAATTTCTTTTGACTGTCTAATTGCTCTGGCCAGTGTTTCGAGGACTATGTTGAACAGAAGTGGTGAGAGAGGGCATCCCTGTCTTGTACCAGATCTTAGAGGGAATGCCTTCAATTTTTCTCCATTCAGAATGATGCTGGCCTGTGGCTTATCATAGATTGCTTTTACAATGTTGAGGTATGATCCTGTTATCCCTAATTTTTCTAGAGTTTTGAACATAAAGGGATGCTGTACTTTGTCGAATGCTTTTTCTGCATCTATTGAGATGATCATATGGTTTTTATTTTTAAGTCTATTGATGTGGTGAATAACATTTATTGATTTCCGTATATTGAACCAGCGTTGCATCCCAGGGATGAATCCTACTTGATCATGGTGTATAATTTTTTTGATATGTATTTGAATCCGATTCGCCAGAATTTTATTGAGGATTTTTGCGTCAAGGTTCATTAGAGATATTGGTCTGTAGTTTTCTTTCTTTGAAGTGTCTTTGTCTGGTTTCGGAATCAGGGTGATGTTGGCCTCGTAGAATGAATTTGGAAGTTCTCCCTCTTTTTCTATTTCCTGAAATAGCTTGAAAAGTATTGGTGTTAGTTCCTCTTTAAAGGTTTTGTAAAACTCTGCTGTATACCCATCCGGTCCTGGGCTTTTCTTAGTTGGTAGTCTTTTGATGGTTTCTTCTATTTCCTCTATTGTTATTGGTCTGTTTAGGTTGTCAATATCCTCCTGACTCAATCTGGGCAGATCATAAGACTTAAGGAATTTATCTATGCCTTCACTATATTCTATTTTATTGGAGTATAAGGATTCAAAATAATTTCTGATTATCTTCTGTATTTCTGAAGTGTCTGTTGTGATATTGCCTTTTTCATCCCGTATGCTAGTAATTTGGGTTCTCTCTCTTCTTCTCTTCGTTAGCACGGCTAAGGGTCTGTCAATTTTATTTATTTTTTCCAAGAACCAGCTTTTAGTTTTGTCAATTTTTTCAATTGTTTCTTTTGTTTCAATTTCATTAATTTCAGCTCTGATTTTAATTATTTCTTGCCTTCTACTTCTTTTGCTGTTGTTTTGCTCTTCTTTTTCTAGGATTTTGAGATGAAGTATGAGATCATTTATTTGTTGTTTTTTTCTTTTTTTGAGGAATGAACTCTAAGCAATGAATTTTCCTCTTAGAACTGCTTTCAATGTGTCCCATAGATTCCGATATGTTGTGTCTGTGTTTTCATTTAACTCCAGGAAGTTTTTAATTTCCTCCTTAATGTCTTCTAAAACCCATTGATCACTCAGCAACCTATTGTTCATTCTCCAAGTGATGCTTGATTTTTCCTTCCTTCTTTTATCATTGATTTTCAGTTTCATTCCATTATGATCAGATAAGATGCATGGTATTATCTCTACCCCTTTATATTGTCTAAGAGTTGCCCTGTGACATAATATATGGTGTATTTTTGAGAAGGTTCCATGTGCTGCTGAGAAAAAAGTGTAACTACTTGATGTTGGGTGGTATAGTCTATATATGTCAATTAAGTCTAGGTTGTTAATTGTGTTATTGAGTTCTATAGTTTCCTTATTTAACTTTTGTTTGGAAGATCTGTCCAGTGGTGAGAGAGGTGTGTTGAAGTCTCCCATGATTATTGTATGGTGGTCTATTAGACTCTTGAACTTGAGAAGAGTTTGCTTGATGAACACAGCTGCACCATTATTTGGGGCATATATATTTATGATTGTTATGTCTTGTTGGTGTATGGTTCCCTTGAGCAGTATGAAGTGTCCTTCTTTGTCCCTTTTGATTAACTTTGGCTTGAAATCTATTTTATTAGATATGAGTATGGACACTCCTGCTTGTTTCCGCAGTCCATATGAGTGGTATGATTTTTCCCAGCCTTTCACCTTCAGTCTATGAATATCTTTTCCTATCAGATGCGTCTCCTGTAGACAGCATATTGTTGGGTCTTGTTTTGTGATCCATTCTACTAGCCTGTGTCTCTTAATTGGTGAGTTTAAGCCATTAACATTTAGGGTTATTATTGAGATATGGTTTGTTCTTCTATCCATATTTGTTTATTGATGTTACTAACCCTGATTTGTTATCCTCTTTGACTACTTTCCCCCCTTTACTGTCCTATCTCCCATTGTTGGTTTTCAATGTTATTTTCCATTTCCTCTTCCTGTAATGTTTTCCAAGGATTTTTTGAAGAGATGGTTTTCTAGCTGCGAATTCTTTTAACTTTTGTTTATCGTGGAAGGTTTTAATTTCATCTTCTAATCTGAAGCTTAATATCACCGGATACACGATTCTTGGTTGGAACCCATTTTCTTTCAGTGTTTGAAATATGTTATTCCAGGATCTTCTAGCTTTCAGAGTCTGTGTTGAGAGATCAGCTGTTATCCTGATTGGTTTACCCCTAAATGTAATCTGCTTTCTTTCTCTTGCAGCTTTTAAAATTCTCTCCTTATTCTGTATGTTGGACATTTTCATTATAATGTGTCTAGGTGTGGATCTCTTATGATTTTGCACATTCGGCGTCCTGTAGGCTTCTAGGATTTGGGAATCTGTCTCATTCTTCAAGTCTGGGAAGTTTTCTCGTATTATTTCACTGAATAGACTTTTTATTCCTTTGGTTTGGAGCTCTGTGCCTTCCTGTATCCCAATGACTCTTAAATTTGGTCTTTTGATATTATCCCATAATTCTTGGATGTTCTGCTCATGGTTTCTTAGCAGACTTGCTGAGCTGTCTATGTTCTTTTCCAGTTGAAATACTTTGTCTTCATTGTCTGATGTTCTCTCTTCTAAGTGATCTACTCTGCTGGTAGTATTCTCAATTGAGTTTTTAAGTTGGTTTATTGTTTCCTGCATTTCTAGAATTTCTATTTGTTTGTTTTTTATTACCTCTATCTCCCTGTGAAATTGATCTTTTACTTCCTGGATTTGTTTGTCAATGTGATCTTTCATTGTCTGATTTTGCTGTCTCATGTCTTCCTTGAGACTCCAGATCATCTGAAGCATATAAATCCTGATCTCTTTATCTGACATTCCATCTGTTGCAGCTATTACCTCTTCTAAAGTTGAGTTGACCTGCATTGCTTGTGGTCCTTTCTTTCCTTGTCTTTTCATACTGCTCGTGTTTCTTTCTGCTTGGTGCAACTGTTGTGTTTTTGAAATTTACCCCCTATTTATTTATGTTGCTCTTGTATAGTTGGGAAGTCTCCCTTGCAGGGCGGGTATTGGCTGTGCTCCTCCTCTAATTATGGTGGTCTGTCTACCCCGCTGATCGGTTGCAGGTCAGCCCCCGCTGCGGGCACGGGTGGTGGCTTTGCTCTGCCCCCACTCCAATTGTGGTAACATAACTACCACGCCCTGGGGTCGTTGGTCCTGATCTGGATGTGGGTGGCGGCTCTGCTGGGCCCCCACTCCAATTGGTGTGACGAATCTACCACGCTGGCAGACCTCTAGGCTGGTGGGTCGCAGTTCTGCACAGCCCCCACTCCCAATGGGGGTACCTGACTACCTCTCCAACGGGTCGCTGAGCCCCCTCCAGACCCGGGCGGCGACTCTGCTCCACCCCCACTCCAACCAGTGTGACGCGACTACCTCGGTGTTACGTGTCCACCACGCTGGCAAGCTACCTGGCCTGTCTTGCCAGTTGGCGGCAGGTCTGCCTGCCCTGCTTGCTCGGATGTCAGCTCTGCACAGCCTCTACTCCAAATGAGGTTACTTGGCTACCGCGCCGCGGAATCGCTGGTCCTATTCTAGGCGTGGGCGGCTGCTCTCATCAGCCCCAGCTGCGTTTGGGGTGTCATGGTACCACGTCGGCGGGTCACTTGGCCTGCTCTGGGCGCAGGTGAAAGCTCCACTCTGCCCCTACAGCACCCCGCCGGACCCTGATTGAGAAGCAGTCACCGCCGGTTCCCTAGCCTTGGGCCAAAGCAGCTTAGGTAGCCGGAACCCCACCTCTCCGATCCCGATACACTCTCCGCTGGGAGCTGGCTCCAGGGAGTGACCCCACGGGTTCCCCAGCCCCAGGCCAAAACTGTTCCAGGAGTCAGAACCCAGTTGCCCCAAGCTCAGCGCACGCTCCACTTGGAGCTGGCCTCCACCGGCAGTCTCCGCAGTTTCCTCAGACCTGGGCCAGGTTAGCCCCAGGAACCAGAATCCAGCTGCTCAGTGCCCGGCGCATGCCTTGCCCAGCAAGCGCCTCTAGGAGTATTCTCCACAAGAACCCCCGCCCCGAGCCTGAGCAAGAAATCTGTCTGCTAGACGCAGGCAAATACCAGCCTGATATCACCTGTTCCGTAGTTGAATGGGCTGAGATCAGTAGAACACGGGGATGATTACATCATCTCTCTGAAATGGCGGCTGCTGTCCTCCACTGTGGTCCGACCGGTGTCTGGAACCAAACTGGGCCGCTTCTCTCCTCTGTTTCAAAGCCGGAACTCAGCACTAAGGGCTCCGATGTACCACTGGCGGGAGCCCCCCCGGATCCGTATCGCTGTTCCCCCGCTCCGGCACCCTGCCGCTCCCCGGCACGCGCCACAGACTCCAGCCTCCGGGCGATTGCCTGTCAGGCTATGCGACCCTCCGTGCGGGGAAATGGAGCTCTCAGAGCCGAACTTCTCATGATGGAAATCTGTCCACTAGATTCTGGAGCACCTCAATTTCACTGGAACTTCCCAAAGATATCCTTCAGCCGTTTTGCATCGTCTTTCTCCCATTTAGTGACGCGGCGCCCTGGGGTGATGCACTCCCTTCGCCGCCATCTTCCTATTCTCCTTGAGTTATCTGTGCTCCACAGGAAGGAGGATCACTTTGATTTTTTCTGCTTGCCCCTCCCCCAGCGCTGGCTAGCCAGGTTTCGTTTTGGCTGCTACTGGGAGGAGGTGTTGGAGGTCAGGTGTCTCTAGTTTCCCCCTAGTCTTTATGGAGGCTCAGCTTGATACTCCCTCTCCAGGCAAGCCTAGGAGAGATTTTATGCGAATTCCCGCTGTCTGGGGGGTGAGCTGAATGACACCAACCTGTTTTGATGCTGCACTCTGTGGGAGAGTGGCGGTGTATCCTTCAGCTTTACCGGATGGTGGCCGCTGACTGCCTCGGTGGAGTGTCCGCTGTGGGGGATGGGACTGTACCGCTTCCTTCCCCTTCTGAGATCCCGTACTCGGCCCAAGGATCAGTGTGGGCTTGGCTGGCGGGATTCCACCTAATGGCAGTCTCTAATCTCCCTGCTTGCTAATTAATCACTTCTCTGCGGCGCCATGCCTTCTGTAGCCTCGGGGCAGGCCGCACGAGTCAGTCGGCCTGGATCTCCAGGGTCCTGCTGCTGGCTGCTGGGATCCCCGGCACTCTATCACTTTGATTTTTTCTGCTTGCCCCTCCCCCAGCGCTGGCTAGCCAGGTTTCCTTTTGGCTGCTACTGGGAGGAGGGGTTGGAGGTCAGGTGTCTCTAGTTTCCCCCTAGTCTTTATGGAGGCTCAGCTTGATACTCCCTCTCCCGGCAAGCCTAGGAGAGATTTTATGCGAATTCCCGATGTCTGGGGGGTGAGCTGATTGACACAAACCTGTTTTGATGCTGCACTCTATGGGAGAGTGGCGGTGTATCCTTCAGCTTTACCGGATGGTGGCCGCTGACTGCCTCGGTGGAGTGTCCGCTGTGGGGGATGGGCGATATTTAACATTTTCATCTCAGAAGTTAGACAATTCAATTTGTGACTTTGGATAATGTGTTTGTTTTGTTTTATTTTTGTAGTTGTTTTTCCATTTTCAAAATCAAGGCAGAAATACATGCTTATATTTCTTCCACAGGAAGACTGGGGCTCAATCAGTTAAAGTCTACAAACGTATAGCTTCCTGTGAAAGTTTCTATTACAACATTATGAGAATCTTTAAAATTAGAAGCATTTTCCTGGAGTTGGTTCTCAAAAGTACAGCACATGTTGGGGGATGGGCTCCAATAATCTGGTGGAGACAGGAGTGAGTTCATTAAGGAAGGGACAGAACCTATTTTTCTTTTTAAACAAAGATGATATTTTGTTCCTCAAAAAGCAATCACTATTTCATGCAACTCCTCAAAACAATCTTCTGCTTAAATGGGGGCTTTTGTTTAGGAAACTGAGACTCAGGAGGCTAAGGACTGTCCAAGGTTACACTGGTGGGTAACTGTAGAAATAGATCTTGAACTGCATTCTCCTTTCAAAAGGTTTTGCACCCTCCAAAAATGCCTCGCTTGCTATAAAAGGGACTATGCTCTCTCTTGTAGGCCTAATTAGAAGAAAGGAAAAGGATCTTGCAACCATGCTAAAACTGAATCTGATTTTCACTGGAGGATGCTCTGGGTTTCCAGGGCTGGTCCCATCTCTGATGGAGTACCTCTTCTATAGCTCACTGCAGCACTCAGTACAGAGAATTCTTCATCCCCAGGGTGGGTTTATCTGTATTCAATCAATTGATCCTCTCTTTTTGCCACAGAAGAGCCATTATTTCCTTCTCCCCTGCTCTGGGTCTCTGTAGAGAAATCCTTTGATGCAGCTTCCATCCCCCATGCCAGCTCTATTGCTGGTGTCCCCAGAGGCGTCCCTCAGCAGTGCCCACTGATCCTGCCCACACTGCAGCAGTGGCCACCCAAAGGATGTGTTCAAAGCTAATTCTTCTGGAAGACTAGTACATCCTCTAAAGCTCTAGACAAAGTCATTCATCATTGCCAGATGCCACTCTGTGGTCTTCATATACAGTTCAATGTCAGTGAGCCCCTGCCTTTTCTCCTTCCTTCTTTCTCTTTTCTTCCTTTTCCTTCCTTTCCCTTTTCCCCTTCCTTCCTTTCTTCCTCCCTCTCTCTCTTTCTTTTTTCTTCTATTATTTTTGTTGACACACCAGATCTTTAGCCAAAGACTCTTAGATTCTTAGAAACTAGGTCAAATATCTGAGTGGAAGACATGGTGTGGTCCTCACAACCTCTTCTCCCTCTCCAAGGTCAGTCCCAGGTCTCAAGTCCTTTTTTATGATCAGTGGGCACTGCTGAGGGATGCCTCTGGGGACACCAGCAATGAGTCTTTTCATAGGGTTTATCTTGATCTTCATCAACCATAAAGGACGCACCTGTATTATCCTGCAGAGTTATGTACAGATTTGATGAATCCAAAGGCAGACACCATCACTGGAGATATATCTCTATTGAGATATATCTTTAATTAAGTTTTTATTTTTAATTAACATTACTTTAATAGAGTAAAATTTTCAGACATGTTATACTAATAGTGCCATTAACTGTAAAATTTTTAAACAAAAAATATTTAGCAGTTTCATCTCAGATGTCCATTCAATTTATGACGTTGAACACATTGTTTTATTATACATATATTATATATAAATATATTATTTTATATATAGAATATATATTATATTGTATCTACAAATATGTATTATTTTATTTATACATATATTCTCACAAGATTAGCTACATTTCATATTTCTGTTAGGGCAGGCAGTGACACTGATGATAGACTTCTTTCCTACACTGTTGAATAATCATAGTAGCTAGGATTGTTTATTTAACCCCTCCTATGCACTAATACACCCGGCACTGTGGTCAGTGCTTTGTAGACATCATCTCATTTAATACTCTCAATAACTCCAGCTGGGAGGTGGCCTTATTGTTCCCATTTTAAGGATGAAGGAAACTGATATCCCAAGAGATGAATACCCACCTGGGATCACACACTGAGTGTACCTGAGCTGAGTTTCTAAGTATAGTTGTCTGCCTCCCAAACTTGTGGTGTCAAGCATCTCCCTCTTTCATGCCAATGAAGGATGTATATTATTATAACTATATATGAAATCTTCAAGGAAATCCTTCAGAGGGTTTAATTTCATTTTAAATATTGTATTTAAGTTGGCCTCGTGTATCTAATTACCTTTTTCTAATCTCACATTGTTTCTCAACTTACGTTCTTTTGTAGGACAAAATTTTGTTAAAATATTTCATGAGGCAGCTCACACAGTAAAATTATATAAGATATAGTCATTCTAGACTTTAATATACAACTTGTCCCCATTTTCATTAAATATGCTGGAAAATGCTCTTAGCTGGAATGAAATTGCCAGAAAAAAAAAGTCCAGGCTAATAGTAAAGCATTATTTCTGAGTTACTAGGAAAAACCCCAGGACGCCCTGAGTTCCCATGCTCTGGAGTTCCATGGGGGGAGTTATACACTGTGGGACCAAAGAGGCCTGCTGCCCTCTTTAGCCAGAGCCAGAAGAAAAACGCCACACACAACTCCACGGCTCAGGTCTGCAAACCTTCTGGCTTGTTTGGCTTTCTGTGTGTGTTAATCATTCACCTCAAAGATTTCTTAAAGAGTATTTATTCCCAAAATAGAGATGTGGAAGTCTCCTACACTATGGGGCAATAATTCCACCTCCTGTAACTTTCCCATAGGAGTAAATCTGATCAATGTCGCTGTTGTTGAAATTATACAAGTGAACCAACTATAGAGTGGAATTTCCCCCGGCTCCCTCCCTCTTGTTTTCATGTACTTTGTAACCTGAGGAGAAGTTTCCATGAGGAAGCAAGGTTTTATGTTGAAGTTACTGAGTGATGTATGGAAGAACTCAAACACAGAAGCTGCCTTTAGACTTTCATAAAAGAATAAAACTCTGTTGTGTCCATGATTGACCTGTGCAAGTAATATGTTCAACAACTTCTTCCTCCTCCTACTCCTTTTCTCCTCCTCCTCCTCTCTTCTCCCTCTCCTCCTCCTCCTCTCTTCTCCCTCTCCTCCTCCCCCTCCTCCTCTTCCTTCTCCTCCTCCCTCTCCTCCTCCTCCTCCTCCTCCTCTTCCTCCTCCTCCTTCTCTTCTTTTATTTTTGGCAAGGATGTCAGTAAGTTTCCTTCCTCACATGAAGAAGGATCTTACAAGATGCCCAGTGCCCTCCATTCCATCCCCATGGCAGAGAGTTTCCCAGAGAGCATTGCCCGCGGGGGATTTCCATCCCTTGGCAAAGATACCCATTCATGACTGTGTGGGTAGCAGACTTTGCTTTACTTAGGAAATAATTTCCTCTTGTACTGATGCTTTCCTAAATATAAGCTGTCCTTACATACATAAAACTATATTAAAAATTAAGTTCATTACCTAATCATTCTGGTACATATTTCCACTTTGAAAACAAAAGTGAGTAGGCTTTAAACAATTTTTTTCAAGAATAATTTATTCAAAGCCATGTAACAGCATCCTAAGTTACACCTGAGATGGAAGTTGGCAAAGCTTCTTTTATCTTTATTCAAAATCGCTTACCTTTTATCTTTCCCATTTTAATTTTATTATGGAAATTAGTATAATCATGTGAACATTCTGAACCACACCGTTTAATGGAATTGAATCAAGGAGAGAACTATTTCACCCAGCAGCTTTTGATTCTTGGCAAATGAAATGTTTACATTTATTTTTCTAAGAGACTTACCTGAACTCTAACTCCAGGTATAAATGTAACGTGGAAGGTCTTGCTTTGGGTACTGACACACAGATTCACAGGATGCAGTGAATTTCATTGAATCTTCATTTCTGTAGCCAACTTGGTTCCAAACCAAGGAGGAACTTCCTTCATAAACACAGTCTACTTCAGAAAAATTAGGAAAAAAATTCCTTGTTCCTCAAATCTGTTAAGCCAGAGACATTTTCCTTCTCTACAAGACACTTTTGCATAAAGTGCGAATGTGGGCTGCTCAGGTGGGATATTGGTTCCCTTGTTTATGTTGAATTGGCATTATACTCTGGGTTCAGTCTCTGACGCAAGAAAAGAAAGGGATGGCTTAAACCCCTCTAGAGCAATAATCGTTAATTTGTTACCTTTCACTGTTGGCATTTTTATTCTCAGATGGATAGTTGTGTTGTTAAGCAATGGTGGTTGTTCCCTTTGGGAGCTAATAACTCTGTAGCAATTGGCTAAAATAGCACAGTGCTGGCTCTAGTATCTGGGTACTCCAGCATGTCCAGCCCAGTGCTACATGATTTTCATGTTCCACTCTTCACATCCTTCCAACCATTATACAAAGAGTTCTATTATGATCGCCATTTATAGATGAGGAGTTTGAGTCACAGAACTCCTCATCCATGAATGTTTGGTGTGCTTGTTGAATTCAGTCAGTGAAGAAAATGGAACTGAAAGGAAACATAACAAGGTGTCTCTAGGTCCTGTGCTTGGCACATTGCACACACTGATTGATTTACACCAAAAGAGGGCGTTAGAGGAAGGAATGATGATTCTGCTTTAGACAGGAAGACTAGTTCCCAAGAAATACTTTCCTAAATATACTTAGAAAATGAAAGTAACAAGGAAGAAATCCAGGAGTCTTCAGAATCTGCCCATTCAAGATTAATGAGAGGTCCAGTTAGTAACCCCACCCCAGGTGCCCGGTATATAATTTCACCCACCCGTAAAGAGAAAGGAAAGAAAGCATCTCTGGTGTCATGGACATGGGAACCCATGAGTCATTCCTGATTCCTGTGGAAAAGATCATGTTTATGATTATGAATTTCTCCTCTGTTTGGAACCAAATTGAGCATGGAGAGAAAGCTTGAATGGAATTTGTATTTGTTTCCTAGGATTGTTCTAACAAAGTGTCACAAACTGAGTAGTACCAGAACACCACACAGATTCGTTTTCTCACAGTTGTGGAGTTCACATGTTCAAAATGAAATGGTTAGTTCCATCTGAGGGCTGTGAGGAAAAGATCTCTTAGAGACCTCTCTGCTCAGCTTGTAGATAGTCATCCTCTGCCTATGACTCTTCAAACTGGCTTCCTTGCATGTGTGTATATTTTGGGGTCCAGATTTCCACTTTTGGGTAAGGACAACCATCACATTGGATTGGAGTCAGTCTTCATAGCCTCCTTTTAACTTGATTATTTAGAAATAAGGTCACTTTCCAATATATTAGGTGTTAGGACACCACCACCTCTCTTTTTAGGAAAGAGAACACAGTCCAACAAACAACAGAATTTAATCTTGGACTCTTCAGGAAATGAGATATATTAGGCTTCTAGTGGGGAAGCATCTCCCTTGGCATTCAATGCTAATGTTCAGGCTTGGTTGAGAATCAGCTGCTAGTGGATAAACAGTGACAAGAGCAAAAAACCCAGAAGGTGGCTGACTCTAGGAGCTTCAGCTTGTAATAGTGACCAGCTTTGAGTGCCCTTGACACAGCAGTCAACATCCTTCCCTACTCTAGCACAGTACCCTAGCTCCGGATACTGGAGCTCTGGCCTTCTTAAAAAACAAATAAAAAATTCATTTATTAACTCTAGAAGTTTTCTGGTGGAATTTTTTGGATCCTCCAAGTATAGAATCATGTTGATGGCAAAAAATGATAGTGTGAGTTCTTCTTGTCTATTTGTATCCCTTTAATTTCTTTATTTGCCTCATTGCTCTGGCTAGGTTTCAAGGACTATGTTGAATAGAAGTGGTGAAAGAGAGAATCCCTGTGTCATTCTGTTTTTAGAGGGAATGCTTCCAATTTTTCTCCATTTGGGATGTTTGCCTTGGGTTTAGAATAGGTTGCTTTTACAATGTTGAAATATGTTCCTACTATCCCTAGTTTTTCTAGTCTTTTGAACATGCATCAATTGATATAATCATATGATTCTTATCTTTAAGTCTATTGATGTGATAGATTATGCTTATTGATTTTTGTAGGTTGAACCAAACTTGTATTCCTGGAATGAACCCCACTTGATCATGGTGCACTATTTTTTAAAATATGCTTTTCTATGAGATTTGCCTAAATTTTATTGAGAATTTTTGCACCTATGTTCATCAGGGGTATTGGTCTGAAATTTTCTTTATTTGATGTGTCTCTGTCTGGTTTGGGTATCAGGGTGATACTAGCTTTGTAGAATGAGTTTGGAAGGGTTCCCTCCTTTTCTATTTCATGGAATAACTTGAGGAGTATTAGTATTAATTCTTCTTTGTAGATCCTGTAGAACTCAGCTGTGGATCTGCTGGTCCCAGGCAAAAAAAATAATAATAATACCAAAAAAAAAAACCCAATCAATAAATGGGCTAAGAAGGGGAACAGACATTTTTCAGAAGAAATACAATTGATAAATAAATATATGAAAAAATGTTCGACATCTCTAGTAATTAGAGAAATGTAAATCAAAACTACTCTAAGATTTCGTCTCACTCCAGTCAAAATAGCAGTTATCAAGAATACAAGTAACAAGGGAGCTGGAGTTGTGGCTTATTGGTAGAGCACTCACTTAGTACTTGTGAGGCCCTGGGTTTGATCCTCAGCACCATATAAAAATAAATAAAAAAATAAAAAGTATTGTGTCCAACTACAACTAAAAAATAAATTTAAAAAAAGAATACAAGCAGCAATAAGTGTTGGTGAGGATGTGGGGGGAAAGCTACACTTATATATTGCTGGTGGTACTGCAAATTGGTGCAACCAATCTGGAAAGCAATATGGAGATTCCTTGGAAAACTTGGAATGGGACCTTGACCCATCTATCCCACTCCTCGGTCTATATCTTAAAGACTTAAAAACAGCATACTACAGTAAGTAGCCACATCAATGTTTATATCAGCACAATTCACAATAGCTAAACTGTGGAACCAACTTAGATGCCCTTTGATAGATGAATGGATAAAGAAACTGTGGTATATATACACAGTGGAATATTACTCAGCATTAAAAGAGAATAAAATTATGGTGTTTGCAGGTAAATGGATGGAGTTGGAGAATATCATGCTAAGTGAAAGTAAGCCAATCTCTAAAAACCAAAGGCTGAATGTTCTCTCTGATAAGTGGATGCTGACCCATAATGGGGGTTGTGGTAATGGAGGAACTTTGACTGGGCAAACGGGAGGGAGGGAAGGGAAGGGGGCATGGGGCCAGGAAAGATGGTGGAATGAGATGAACATCATTACCTCAGGTACATATATGACTGCACATGTGGTGTGACTCTACATTGTGTACTACCAGAGAAATGAAAAGTTGTGCTCCATTTGTGTACAACGAATGGAAATGCATTCTGCTATTAGTTATACATATATAACTAATAAAAATTAAATTCAAAACAAAGCAAATCAATGGGTTGATCTGAACTGATTTCTCTCCTTATTTTCTTCACATATATCTCTCACTCTAAAAGTAGTTTTCATATTGACGCATGCATATCTTTTGAGCAAGGATAAACTGCACTCTCCATTTTTGATAGTGTTTGTTTTCACATTTTACCTAGTTAGCTCATAAGAGAAATGCAATTTTAGTACAAAGACTTTTGGGTACAGATGTATCTGGAATTATATTCAATGTTCAAGTTAATGTGTTCTATTTAGTAAGATCTGAAAAATCACAAGAAAAGAGATAAGAAAAATCTCTGAGATCAAATTGGTGATAAATGTCATTTTGCTATCTCAGTTAATAACACACTCTGTGCTTGTTGCAGGATGTATGCTAAAATGGCAAGGATGTGAGTGATAAAGATCAGAAAATGATGAAGTTGGTGACAGGTTATTTTTTACAAAACACACAGGTCCACGTGTGCATGCCAGGGTGAGGGGTAGAAGAGTGAAAGAAGAGAGACCCTTTGGAAGTATTACTGAGACATTTTATGGCCTGTTTTTTTAATACTTGCTTTATTTTTATTCTTTGTTTTTTAATTAATTAATTTATTTATATATGACAGAAGAATGCATTATAATTCTTATTACACATATAGAGCACAATTTTTCATGTCTCTGGTTGTATACAAAGTATATTCACACCAAATCATGTCTTTATACATGTTCTTTGGATAATAATGATCATCACGTTTCACCATCATTTCTAACCCCATGCCCTCTCCCTTCCTCTCCAACCCCTCTGCCCTATCTAGAGTTCGTCTATATCTTCCACACTCCCCCTCCTTATCCCACTATGAATCAGCCTCCTTATATCAGAGAAAACATTCTGTTCTTAACACACAAAGGTAAAATTAAGTCAAAAAATTTCCCAAGAGTATGCAACCTGGGAGGATCTCTTTTTATTTTTATTTTTACTCTAAAGAACCACAATTATTAACGACAGTGGACTTCATGGCAGTGAAGACACAGACACAGATTTCTAAATTCTGAAGTCTCTCATTAACTGATCACTTTCTTGGACTAGGGTCCTATCTGGAGATCCATCTCTTCCTAGTGATGAACAGGAAGAATAGTCTTGTCTTTGATGTGAGATCCACTCCTGGAGAGTGGTGAAGTTTTGTCCTTGTGTGTCCCCAATGAAAAAACATGTCAGAACATAGCACAGTAACCTCCACAGGAGGAATATGTACTAACAGCCATGGGTATAGTGATACTCCACTGTCTTGATGTTATTTTATCCATCCATAGTGTTGTTGCCAACATAGATTGTGCCTGTTTGAGTTTTTTCCTCCATGAATCTTAGGGTACAAGGCCTGCTAACTTCCTTAAGAGGTAGAGCAATATATTGAGATTTGGATGAGAAAGCTCATGGACCAGAGATACTGATGACGAACAGGACTCAATGGACCAGGGGTTAGTGCCTGTATTACCTGCATTCTGTATTACCATCTCCTAACCATCCATGGCTGTCAGCTATTTCCAGAAGCTACAATACAGCAAACTTTTATTTGCCAAGAACCAACCCAAACTCTTTTCACACTCCAGGCCTCTCCACTAGTAAAACAGCTCACTTTCAAGTCTAATTTTTTTATGATTCCATAAGAAAGCGCAAGATGTGGATCCTCCATTCAATTGTGTAATACAATTAGTTAAAATAAGAAAATAAATATTTCTTCTTTTTAGACAAACATATTAACACATAATTTTCTCCTTAAACATTTATTCCTCTTCCTATAACTTATGGCTTTCTGATAATAATTTAAACATATTCTGTTTTAAAATATTTGAAAGCACTCCCAAAGTATGAATTGATTCAGAAACAGATATGTTATCCAATTTTCTTATCAACAGGGTAAAAGTATTTTGCTGTTTAACCAGTTCTTCAGGTCTGAGTGGCTTTTTCTATCTAATATAATTTTCCCCAGGATTTCTGATAAGGCATGAGAGTGTAAGAAAGCTATGAGGTATAGAACAAGTATAGCCATGAGAAATAGTGATATATAACTAGTAATATGTTAAATTGTGTTTCATGGGGGTTTTATGACATGTTTCTGTAGCCATGATATGTTTATCTGTCTTGTCCTCTTACATGGGTTCTGGAAAGGTTAGGGACTGTGATTTATTACACATTAAGGAAAGTAGCCCATTAAGGGTGTAAAAAGAATGCACAGGTATCTTTTTATGTATATTTTATCTGTCCAACCTAGTAATGAAAAGGATCATATTATTTATAAAACCTATATATTAGATTTCCCAAAGGGTATTTTTGACAACAAATCCCACTCCAGATTGGGCCCACGGCCCTGAAGATGGATAAAAGAAACTCAGTCTTGGCATAAGTTGTGATGAACTGTAAATATTGGACAAAGGTAAAATTTCCAAGTAGTAACTTTTCAACAATATACAAAATGTAGGAAAAGTTTCACTAACTTCCCAGAAGACAAATGTAAAGATTTGGGGGAAAAATGATATGCTCTTTTAAATGAGAAATTTCTAATTGAAGTAGTATGTATATCATCCAAATTTACAAAGGCAGAAAAATTTTGATTCATAGATTTCCTTATATTTGGAATCAAATAACGCCCTCCTTATTATATAATGATAGCCACAACATGTTGGTACTCCAAAGATTAACACAAAAAATTAAAGAAGTCACAATAATTTTTAATTTTTTTAAAAAATTGCAAGATCTAATAAAATCATCTCCTAACCATCAGTGCCACACAAAAAGTGAGAATAAATCCCAGTTTCTGTTTGTTTATATTGTATCACAATCCACACTTCAGGGATATCTGAGAGCAAGAACAACAAGATGGTGAAAGAATCTTGAGGATGCAGGTGTTTTCCATTACACATGATTTCCAAGCCAGGTACTATGGTTTGGATGTGGTTGGCACGTCCACCAAGAGTCCTGTTGTTTAAAGACTTGGTTCTCAGAGTGGTACTGTTAGCATACAGTGGGACATTTCAGAGGGAGAACCAAGTAGGAACTCCTTAGTCACAGGAGGTAAAAGAGAGTTTGTATTAGTTTACACACAACCCCTGGTAGTTCAGGTGCAACCCCTTGAGCTCTTACAAGAGGATTGTTTTTAACAGTAGCAAGCCTGGTCCCACTTGTCCTTCTTTCTTTCTGCTCCTGTTTGAGATATAACCATTTGCTCCTACATACTTCCACCATGATGTGCCATCACCTTCCACCCCCCACCCAAGGCCAATCCAGAGGGGCCTGCCAAACTTGGACTTTGAACCACCAAAACTGTGAGCTCAATAAACCTTTTCTCTTTAAAAGTTAGTTGCCTTGGGCTGGGGATGTGACTCAAGCAGTAGGGTGCTTGCCTGGCATGCGCAGGGCCCTGGGTTCGATCCTCAGCACCACACACACAAAAAATAAAGATGTGTGTCCATTGAAAAGTATAAAATAAATATTTTTTAAAAATTCTCTCTCTCTTAGTTGCCTCAGGTATTTTAATATAGTAATACAAAGCTAATTAATGCATTGGCTTACAATAAAATTAGAGGACTATTAGTGACTATTCCCCCACTGGGGGTCACTAATAGCAAGCCCGGCATCTCAGTGTTATCTTTAGAGAAATATGCCCACTGGCACCCTATAGGACAAGAAACTACAAGAAGGAAATTTAAGGCTAAAAAAATTAAAAGGATGCTCAGGAACTAGTCCTAGGAAACACTAAATTTATTTTTAAAATTATTAATTTAAAAAATAGAATACAAATTCTGCTTGGAAAACACACCTTGAAGCAACAGGACATTTTTTTTTAAGTCTATTAAGACAAGGCATGGTGGTGCATGCCTGTAATTCCAGTGGCTAAAGAGGCTGAAGCAGGAGGATTGCAAGTTCATAGCCAGCCTGAGCAAAAGCAAGGTGCTAAGCAACTCAGTGAGACCCTGTCCCTAAATAAAATACTAAATAAAGCTGGGGATGTGGCTCAGTGGCTAAGTGCCCCTGGGTTCAATCCCCAGTACCACCCACAAAAGACTCCATGTTTGCATAAATACATCAAAATACACTCTAATGTATAACTAAAACGAATAAATAAAAATTTATAAATAAATAGATTTTTAAAAACACATGAAGGTTCCAGAGAACACCACCTGCAATCCCCAGTGTTAATGCCTACACTTGCTAAACCTGAGCAGCTCCTCACTAATGAGAGCCCGCTCTACATGAAGCTGTACACATTTCTGTAATGAAATTAGTTCCCATGTCTAAGCACACAGCCACTAAAATGAATGAGAAACATGTTGCATACAAAAGTAGGAGGTCTGTATTTTTAAATTTTGAGATTTAAAAAATTGACTTGTCACACACACACACACACACACACACAGGCAGAACCATGGAGATCAAAAACTCAAGGAAATATTGAAAAACTGATGTGCTGATTGATTTACTATCCCTTGCAGTTTATTTTAAATTAATTCCTACCAAAATGCACAGAGAACATATAAATTCCATAGATGAGACCCGAGTCACAACGGGCCCTAAGATGAGTAAGAGATCTAAATGGAAATGCTTGTATTTCTTAAGAAATAGAGTACACCTGGAAGAGAAGGCATCCACTCGCTACATATGTCATTATTCAGAACCCTGACAAAACACTGTGCCCACTTTGAGATCGCATAAATGAGGTGTATCTTAGGACACTGTATAGACAATTAATTAGGGAAAAAAATTTCAGGGGCCAGGCACTGTGACACATGCTTATAAACCCAGCTGCTCAGGAGACTGAGGCAGGAGGATCACAAGTTAGAGGCCAGCCTGGGTAACTTAGTGAGACACTATCTCAAAATCAAAAATTTAAAGCAAGATTGGAGATGAGCACTAGAGAGCTCCTGGGTTCAATCCCCAGTACCACAAATAATAATAATAGTTACTATAATTATAATCACCAAGGAAAAATATCCCAGGAAACAAAACTTAACTTACAGCTATCATCTGTGAGAGAATCCTGAAGAAGAGTGATGAATATAAATTATTTTTAGTGTTCATCTCTGTTCAATGGGATATGAGACGACAATTAGCCAAAGCAATTTAAATAGTAATGGAAAGAATGAATAATCTTCAGAAAGAGCATATTGGTTTTAATACTTGTAAAACTTTGGGCCTTTAGTCAAGGACCGGTATCTTTTGGACACTATTTAAGAAATATCTATTCAGCTGATTTTATGAATGGTTTTATGAATATATAAAAACTATATATTTCTAAAAGAGAATAAACAAGATAACCTCTTGAGTTATTTCCAACCCTGTATGTCAAGTAAGATTTAAATAGAGGTAAAATTTATAACTCACACTGTAGAAGACATAAACATATGCAAATATCCAGATGGCACTGATAACTCTCATTAGTATATTAAAGATAAAACAAAATTATGCTTTAATACTGCTGATTTATTTTAATAAGAAAACTAATGGGAGATACATTTCTATAGGTGGTTAAACTGGCTTGCTTTACAGGCACAATTTAACACCTCTTCTAGGGGAAATCTAACCACAGTCCATCTCAACTGGTATAGATGTTAACATTATCATTTGAGTGGCTATGCTGCAAATGCACATTTGAAATCAAGAGTTTGCCAGAAGAGTTAGGGAGAGAGTTCAATTGGTTGAGTCCTTGCCTAGCATGTATAAAGCCAGAAGTTCAATCCCCAGCACCACCAAAAAAAAAAAAAAAAAAAAGGAAAAAATCAGTATGAAGAGTTTGCCAGAAGAATCAGTGAAGAACTAAACATGCTTTGAATCTGAAGATCAAAAGTATGTTGAACTGTGACCTTGCTTCTTTTTCTGAAGACCTACATATTCAGGCCAAATCTTGTCATCATCATTCATCCACTAAGTATTTACTGACATTTACTGTGTACCTAACATTATTTGCAGTGCTGGAGATTCAATGGTGAACAAATCAGACAAAAGCACTATTTCAGACTTGCACCTTGATTGAGAATTTACACACTTGTGAAGGAAGACAGCCAATGAGGAAATAAACTAACAACATTATTCTAGGATTTCATGTATTCAATGAAGAAAACAAAGGCTCTGATAAAGAGCAATTGGGTGAGATTGAGGGAGATAGATTTGGGGAACATCAGATCATCATCGTGAATGGTCTAGATCAGAAATCAGGAAGGCTGGATTTTCACCCAACTTCTGACATCAAACAGTCGATTGAGTTTAGACAAAGGACATCTGAGCACATTGGTTAGACTAGACAATTACAAAAATCTTTTTAGTCAATAGCAGGCAGAATGCCCTCCTAAAGATGTCTGTGCCCTTACCCTTAAAACCTGTGAATATATTGTGTTATATGGCATAAGGAACTTTCCATATGTGATATTAAGATTAAGAACCTTGAGATGGGAAGGTTATCCTGGATTAGAGGGTAGGTCCTACCAAAACGCATGAGTCCTTAAAAGCAGAATATGTTCTCTTTTAATTATAGAAGAGAAAGGCTGAAGAGAAGTGAAGCAGAAAGATCCAACAGAAAAGAGACTCAACGTGTGAGAGGATTCACCCACCCCTTGTTGGAAGGGACCCACATAGAAAGAATGAACAGAAATGTGTGCTGCCTCTAAGAACAAAGACTTGCCCCTGGCTAACAATTAGGAAGGAAATGGGATCTTAGAACTGCAACCTCAAGGAACTGACTTTCACCCACAACCTGAATGAGCTTGGAAGCAAATTCATTCTCAGATTTTCCAGAAGGGGATGGAACCCTGCCAACACCTTGAGTTCAACTTCGTGAGGCTCTAAGCAGGGGATCCAACTGAGATGAGCTGTGAGAAACAAACTGATGTTGTTTTAAGCAACTAAACTTGTGGTAATTTCTTACAACAACAATAGAAAACTAAAAAACAGCCACTGAACCAAAATATGGGCATTGTCTTCTGATCCTTCCTGTCTTCCATTCTGTACAATTTCTTACCCTCATCTCTAAATGATCAGTAATTCCTAGCTTTACCAGCAGAACAGGTATGGATTCCATCCTCTCATCTCCACAGCTCTCAACTTCATCTCTTACTGAATTATTTCCAAACTCTTTCCTCTACCCCTATTTTTATCTTGACTTTTGACCATCAATCTGTCTTCCAAACGATAGTCAATAAGTTATGTTTTAAATGGAATCTATCATGACCTTCTTGATGTTTACTCGTTTCCCTGAACTAGGGTGGTGAGTCAGATCAGACATATTAAAGGAATGAGAAATTTAAGAAACAAAGACAAGACACAGAAATATGTGAAAGGACGGGGGCACAGTGGAATGATCCAGCTCTGATGGAGATAGGATCTAACAACAAAATGGAGCCCCAGTGCTTTATTTAAATGGGTAGGAACACCAATGGGATTCAGAGTGAAGGACTGCCTGAGGAAAACAGGAAGAAGATGGCGAAGACAACTTGGTGGGGGCTTGGCAAGTTAAGCCCATCTCCTCTACTTCTGAGCTGTTGCATTTGAACCTAGGGCTGTCCGAACCAATGGGTAGGGTGTCATCATTATCTGAACAGGCTGGAATCTGCCATCAAACAGTTGATTGAGCTTAGACAAGGACATCTGTGGACTGAGCAAGTTGGTTAGACTTGACAATGCAGAAACTTTTTTGTCTATGGTAGGCTCACTGAGAGTTTTCAGAAAAGCAGCCCCTCTGCCTTGAGATGTCTCAAACAAACTCATAATTCATAATTTATTCATGGCCCCCAACAGGAATCATGACATCTTTTTGCATACAAGCTTTTAAGAGTTCAGTTATCCAACATATTAAAGCACAGCTCCCCTTAATGCAAAAATGTTCATAAGGGGTCTCCCATCTATCCTTCCAGCCTTTTATTTCATTCTCTCTACCTTATTGTTTATGCTTTCGTGATGGAGAAGTATAGCTTTCCTTCATTACCATTCTTAGGTCCAGAAATGCAGGGTATCTGTTCAAAGAGTTGCTCCTTAAAGGGTACAGTTCTGGTGCTTTTTGGTCTTCATCACAGATGAGGGATTTATGTAGATAAGCAGAACTCACTCACACTCAAGTTTCCTTCCTATGGTTTATGCTATAAATGTGTGGCATTCCAACTTCCCTAGGACTAATGGCCCAAAATTATACACAGAGTTTGTATGTATCTCTTCCCTGAGGTTTTTTTCCTCTGAAAGATAATACCATACTTCTGCATAGGTCTGAGGTGGGGTGACTGAGAGACAAATTTTTAACATCAGTTCCAAAGAAATGGAGGTAAGCTGTGAATCCAGTGGTTAAAAAAAGAAAGGTAGTTGAGGTGCTATAACAAAATACCACAGAGTGGGTGACTGAAACATCCTTTCTCACAGTTCTGGAGGCTGAGAAGTTCAAAACTAAGGCTTTAGAAATCTGTCGTCTCCTGAGGGCTCTTTTCCTGATTTCCTCACATGGGTAGGGCGGAAAACTAAGATAAGGGGATCAACTTCAGCATGAGAGTTCCACCTTCATGACCTAATTATTTCTCAGAGGTCCTCTCTCCTTCACATTAGGGATGAGAGTTTCATTGTATGGGTTTTGGAGGCTCACAAACATGTAGCTGAGAACAGTGGCCAGGAGCTAAAGGCTGGCTCTCTACTCCCACTACTTTTCTAGCATGGAATTCCAATAATTTTGAGAATTCCAAATTATAATCCAGGCTGCCAAGATATTATGAAGGTATATTTATCAAGAGAAGAAGTTAAAACTAGTTTTATATAGCAGTTTGTTAACTTGGTTATAACTTCTATTTAGATATAAGGTATGGGCACCCTCTGTGTGCATTCTTGCCTTGATCTTCACAAATGTGTGTGTGTGTGGGGGGTTCCCCCACAAACCACATCTTTCTGTTGTTTTTTCCTGAGTTCCAGTTTCTTCCTCTGTCTGGAAGGGTCCAGCACCTTCTTCACTGATGGACTCTCCCGTGTGGTTCAGGACTCACTGTGTGGTTACCTCCTCCAGGAAGCCTCAATAACTATCTTTCAACAGGTGACAATGTAATATTATAGATTAATTCTCTCCTACACTGTACCATGAAGAACAGAGACTACATTCTAATCATTCTGTTGACTCACTACCATGGTGTCTGGCACATGGTATGGATTTAATTAAAAGTTTATAGAACCCCAAACTGAAAGCAAATGGTAAATGCTTCATTCAGCACTTTTTAATAAACATTTACAGAATAATGGTGCAAAAGGGGAAAAGAAGAAAATTATTGATGGGAAAGAGGAGATGTGGCAATATCTTCCTCCAGGTCAAATAGTAATAGTTGACATCTCTTGACTACTATTTGCCAGAAACTGCAATAACAATTTTACATGGGTTTATATTTTAATTTTCCCAACTATAAGAGGTAAGAACTATAAGTATCTTCATTTTGTAAATGAGGGAGTCCCAAACCAGTAGGTAACAAAAACTGCAAGGATTACCAAATATCTGATCATCAATGCTTCCTGGAGGAGGTAACCACACAGTGAGTCCTGAACCACATTGGAGAGTTACTTCCTGATATCTCTGAAACATAAAAAGAAAACTAGACCCATCATCTATTTTTTTTAAAAAAGAGAAGATACAAATGGTAACTCTCAAAGGCATGAATATTTATTAGCCAAAAGTGAATTTCATACATTCAGAAATAAATACAGGGACATCTGAGATGTGTAAATAATAAGATTGAAAAGTGGGATGGATAATTTGGATTACAATAAAAAAATTATAAGCTACTCTGCTGACTGTCAGCAGGGAATGTGTCCCAAAGGAAGCTGGGAGGTCTTCTCTGGAGGCCCTCACTGAAGTGGAGTTTCTGGAAACTTCCTAACAGGATGTGAGGGGAATGTATGGGGGCTGAGTTGGTCTTCAAATCCAAAGTGTAATACCAACACAAGTTTTACATTAAAATTTTTTAAGATATAAATTGTTCTTCACAACAGTTTTTCATTTAAAAGAAGAGACCATGTTTCCTAAAATGTTGTTTAAGGCCACTTTACATGCCAACTAATTAGACTAAATTATGATTTTTTTAAGTTGAATTCAGAAAAGCAACTATCTTGCCATTTGGGAAAACTACATTCATGCCAAATAAGCAGTAATATGTGTAACAGGAAAAAAAATTCCCTATTTTGCTATAACTGAAATTAACATTTATCTTTATTCAACATTTGGCCAAATGGTTGGAAATTTGATCTTAGTTCATACAGTGTGGTCTCCTACCCCATTTTCAATTACTCCTTTTATTCCTCAGGATTAGCTCTAAATTTGGGGAGGCCTTCAAAGTGTTGAGGTCTGGGGAAAGGCTGGAGAGAGGGAGGACTCCACATTAGCCTATGCTTGTAGGTCATTGCTGCTTTCTCCCCATGTGCAACCTCAGGCCCCTTTTGGGTCCTCCACTCGTTGTCATGGCATTCACCTTGGGTGCACAGGATCCTTTTGGAGGAATAGGAGAGAGAACTCAGTGATGCTGTCTGGGGCCCATCTGCCCAGCATTACTTCTGCTCCCTGTCATCAAGTCTGGGAATGCTGGAGACTCGCTCTTACTCCGAGGGTAGGGTCCCAGATCCACTTTGCTTTTGAACTTTCTAAGCACATCCCTTAGGCCTGTGAGAAGCAGCAGGTGACGGGCCACCTTCCCAGAAACCAACAATGTCTAAAACCTGCCTCTGCATTTTGAACTCCTTCCTCATCCTAGATCATCTTTATGGAGCCTAGGGCAGGAAGTCTTGCTCTAACATTATTATGCATTGTTCCCAATATTTCTTCTCATTCCAGGATCTAGGCTTATGAAGCATCAAGCCAGGAATAAACTTTTTTGACTTTGTAATTTCTGTTCTCCTTTCATACCACATACAAGAAATTCCCAACTTCCCTGGCTTCAAGGAGCATCTATGAAACAGAAGGTAAGGGATACAATAAAATCTACAAAACACCAGAACACTGTCATAGTTCAGAGAAAAGCATCAGAAGAATGGAGTTTGACCCTGTGATGGTAGACAGGTCATTTTCTCTCAGTGGCTTGGTTTCTTCAACAGTACAATGAGCGGTAAGAGTGAACAACTTTCCATGTCCTCTTTGGCTATGGAAATGCTATTCTATCTGATTTTTAATTTTTCATCTAGGTCTGGTGCCTTTGAAACTCTGTGATCATATATTAATGGTAAGTAATGTGGGCCACCATGATTAACATCCCGACTCTGACCTGTTTTCATTACAGAAGCATAACGTCCCTTGTCACTGGGTTCAGAATTATTTAATTGAGGGTAATTCCTTTTTCTTTCTTTCTTTCTTTCTTTTTTTTTTTTTTTTGGTACTGAGGTTGAACTCAGGGACACTTGGCCATTGAGCCACATCCCAGCCCTATTTTGTATTTTATTTAGAGACGGGGTCTTACTGAGTTGCTTAGCACCTCGCTTTTGCTGAGGCTGGCTTTGAACTCTCCATCCTCCTGTCTCAGCCTCCTGAGCCACTGGGGTTATAGGGGTACACCACCATGCCTGGATAATTGAGGCTTATTTCTAATTTTCATAGTTAATGAAAATCAAGTAATGGATTTGTCCAATGTAATTTTAAAGTTTAGTTTACTAAAACTCATGGCCTTAAATTTATACGGGCTTCTCATCACTCTCTTTTAATATTTTCTAAATAGTAGTATTAGTTCTTATTTATTTCCTATAAACTTTTTAGTTTCCTTATAATTAGAACTAGAAAAATTTTTGACAAGGTCAATATGTCCCTGATTAAGAAATATTTTATAAAAGAATGAAAATTATATTCTCATAAAAATTTAAAAAATAAGTTGTTTCCACAAATTATGGACTCTTCAAAATAAAATTTCTGATTATAAAAAAAAATTGTAGTAAAACTCAATCAAACAGAGTCATGTGTCCTTTTGATAATGTATCCCAAGATTCAGAGAGAAAAACACTCACCAAGTAATATAATAAGAAAGAATAATGGCAGACTTCCAGGCCACCAAGAGAAATAGAAATTAAGTTATATTATAAATATCATCCAATGCTCTAAATCAGTGTGGCAGTAAGTCTATTTATATTGCCTGCCAGCTCTCTTGTTATTACTTTTTTCTTACTAACATAATTGGCATGTTATATATAGCATGTATGTTATAAAACACGAAGGCCATATTTTTAGCTTTCAGACAGTATAAAAAGAAAATTCAAGTCAGACTCTACTTTCAGCTTGGATGCCAGTTATTCCTGTGACCTTGAAGAATTTCTTTAACTCTATTTGTATTGAATTAGGAAGAAATTTCTAAAAATTCTCCCAGCCTTACAAGCTTAACTCTAAGAGGGATAATAATATTTGTACTATTTCACAGAGTTGATATGAGCATCAAAGTTCCTTTACTCAATAGAATCTTTGATTTTTCACTTACATAATTATTTTGGCTAATGCCAATTACTCCAATAAATCATTAGCTCTAGGAGGCAAAGAGAATGTCTGTCTAACACACTGCTATATTTTATTGACCTAATAGAGCTCCTAGCACTACAGAACTCAGGGACTCTCAACCACTGAGCCACATCCCCAGCCCTATTTTGTATTTTATTTTGAGACAGGATTTCACTGAGTTGCTTAAATGCCTTGCTTTTGCTGAGGCTGGCTTTGAACTCATGATCCTCCTGCCTCAGCCTCCCCAACCACTGGGATACAGGTCTGTGCTACCGCACCTGGCCTCAACTCCTTTTCTAGAAGCGAAATAATACATATGGAGCAAGACCAGCTACAGCAGCTGCAGCTGGGGTCTGGTTAGAAATGCAAATTTTCTTTCCTTACCCAAGACTTACTGACAGAAGCTCTCTTGGGGCTAGAAACCAGCAATCAGCATGTCGGCAAGCTCTATAGCTAATTCAGATGTACATGAAAGTCTCAGAACCCCTACTTCAATATTCTCTGCATACCTTGTGCAGGTATTACATATACATATTCCTTTACTTTTCAGCTCATGATTAAGTTTTTTACCTTTTTCTAAGAATATGATCGTAATTGCATCAACAATAATAGTAATAACTAACACTTTTGAGTGCTTTACTGTGCTGTAGACTGAAACACGTAAGTCTAGTAGAAACTGTCGAAGTAACAAATATTATTCTGTTACATGTATTAGAAATCTAAGATTTTATTAACTTTTCCCTTGGTCAATAAGCTAGGGCTTCAGATCTCAATAGCCTGGTACCAGAGCTTTTAACTATCACAAAATATAGATTCCATGTCACGCTCGGGGGGCTGAAGGTAGACCCCCCACCTTAAGTTTGGATTCCAGTTTTATAATGAGGGAAATGCATAAACAAGTTAAAGCCGACAAGACTCCACATTCAAAGGAAGAGTGAAGCACCTTCCCAGGAGACTGGTCACGGGGTGCTTGATGTTGAAGTCAGATTTTTTCGGTAAGAATTATCTTTGGAACTTTTCTCATGCAAGGATGAAATTGTTTAGTGTTGTCTACATAAACTTCAGTGAGTGCCAAAAACTGTGAGTATTTTCAGCTTGGCAGACTTAATACTAATCACTCATTTCTGGAAATACTTAGACAATGGTATCCATTGTTCCTTGAGATTTATTTTCTCTCGCATCAACCTCAAAAGAAACTAGAAAATGGAAGAAAGGAGTAGGTGGAGATGGGTTGTTGGGGAGGAGGATTAATAAGAATGTGTAAAAGGAGAAGGATGAAAGTAGGGGACTGGTGTTTTTTCCTGTCTTTGGTCATCTGTGTAGGAAGTGTCACATACGAGGAATCAGGAGTGGGAAGCTGGGCTGAGACTCACTTAGAGTCTCATGGCAAAGAGTGAAGCAGAGGTAGGAGGGGTGCACCGGAACAGCAGTGAGGCCTGGGGACAACTTTCTTTCTGTAACGGAAACTGTAAGTTGGAGGAGAAATGGTGCATGTGGTTGGCATGACTGATGTGAAAGAGGCAGGGAACACAGCATATGGATGGATCACTGTCAGAGGCAACAGCTAAAAGAGTTCCCAAAGAAAAGCAGCGCTAACTGGGGCTGGCTGCCATGGGCCCTCTCCAAGAGCTCTCCTGGGGACTTGCCTTTTCAACACCAGCCAGGGTGGTCTCTTTGAGGGGCCCAGCCTTATGGCAAAGAGTAGAGAACCATTACTGACTGAGCGCCTCTCATGCAAAGCCTCTTGCTGCTCGTTTTACAGATACTGCTCCAGCTAAAGTTCCCAGAATACCTAGGAGGTGGTATTATATCCCTCATTTGACACACAGGACAAGGAACTTCAAAAACATTAATTCACTTGCCCAAGATCACAAATGGGTAAGTCATAGAGCTACTCAAATTTCTCTTTCTTCCTCTCTCTCTCTCTCTCTCTCTCTCTCTCTCTCAGATGCTGCCTCTAAGAATGGTCAGAGGGACAGAGGAATATAGGGAATTTTAGGAAACAGGGCTACCTCCTTAGGCTCAATGAGACACTTGAGCAAGACTGGAATTCCTAGGTTATTTAAGTTACTGCTCTTTTAATCGATCTTTTTGGGAGCTCTATTAGGTCTATTGGTGGAAGTAGTCAAGAAAAATAGCCCAAGAATTTAAACAATTAGTCTTCATCACAATATGCAGTTAGACATCACTTAACAACAGGACCACATGCTACGTTGTAAGGTGGTTTTCTCATTACACAAACATCATGGAGAACTGAAGTACGAGAAAAATAATCAAAGTTATATAAAATAAAAGTGCTAATGACCACACTGTCCAATCATGAAATTCTACTATTTTATTTTTAACCTTGGGAGATTTGACCAAGCTCTAGGAAGATTTATGAAAAGATTTAGGAAGAAAATCCTACTGGGCCAAGATGACACAAAATAGATACAAATGTTCAGAATGTTTCAAGACTAGTAGTACCTTTGCTCCTCTTAGAAGTAGGAAGAGCAAAGTATGTTTTTCACAAGAGGCTTTGTTTCCATGAGATGGGGGTGTCCTTTGGATACTGTTACTAAGCATTAAGACTAGGACGTCCTTCAATAAGCAAATACCCAGTGGGCCCTAGCTGTCCTCTGATGCAGCTGTCCTGGTATGGATGGAGCAAAGGCAGACAAAGGAGTGAAAGGTATAGTTCCGCACCAGGCAGGCTGAGTCCTGGGCTCTGGGCTCCAATGCTGGCCTCTGATGATCTGGACAGAGCAATGCTGAGGGCTACTCTTCCCTAAACTAGGAAAAAAGCATAAACATTTTTGCCAAGCAAAAGACGCCAAACATAAATGGTCACATCCTGTACCATTCCATTTAAATGACTGTCCAGAATAGGCAAGTTTATAGAGTCATAGATTTGTCATTGTCCAGAGTTAGGGGGAGTGAGAATTAAGAAGTGACTGCTAGTGGGAACGGGGCTTCTTTCTGGAGTGTTGAAATATTCTAGAATTAGTGCAATTTGGTGAAATATAAAAAGCCATTGAATCATACACTTTAAAATGGCAAATTTTATATTATTGAATTATATCTCAATAATTCTTTTAAAAATAAAAACCTTGGGTTTAAAGCAGTCTATAAAAGTGATTTTGTTTTCTTCACTCTCCCACCCACCCCCAAACTCAGCCAAAACTCACCGCTACTCTGGTAATAGAAGGAAAGGTCAGGATCGTGTCCTTCCACAAATATCAGGGGAAAATGAAATCAGAAAGAAAATAAACAACAAAAAGAAAGCAGAATAAAAAAAGAGTATGTTTGCCTCTGGGGTTTAAGACCACGTTGGCCTGGGCTAGCTACTCTCAGCTTGGCTGCCAAATGGGAGGAAGGAAGACATCAAAGCAGAGACCCAGAACTTAAGGGAGATCACAAGCACCAGCACCCTCCTGCCACCCGTGAGCAGGCCGTGCTCTTACCTGGACGGAGGGAGGGTGCGTAGATGTGTCTGGAAATGCCTGTCTCATGGAAGATATGTTCTCTCCACTGCCTTACAGGACAGACAGCTCCAAATCCTAGCTTCCTTTCAGTGGATAATGTAAGGAAATAAAGGGAAGCCATGACTTTATTTCATGAACATGTGCCAAAATGCATGTTCCCAACTGTAGGCCAGACAATTTAAGACTACTCATGGAGAAAAGAATGGTCCCAAAACTGGGAAAAAAATAAAACCCATTTTCAGTATTTTCTGTTATTTACTAATCCTCCTCTGTGTTCAGAACCACTAGTAGAAATCAGGGTATAAATCAGGTATCAAAACAATATATATTGCAGGTCTCCATGCTACCCCGTTATTCTTTCACTAAAGACTTTGTAAGTTCTAGGGAAGGAGTATAATTAGAAGAAAAGGGAGAGAAATTGGAGACCCTGAGTATTACCTTTTTATTTTTGAGTCAGATGGAAAATGATAGACTTCAAAAAGTTGTTTAGACAACCTGGAAAAGAGACCTGAGCGCCTTGTGTTTACTCCAGAAGATGCCTTAGAACTCCAGAAATGGCTTCCTCCCATTTCTTGGTAGTTAGGTTCTTAGCCTCAGGGTACCCCAAAACCCCCACCATGGCTTGGAAGAATCTGATTTGCTTGAGGTGCAGCACATCTGTGGCTCTAAAGACCAGTAGAAAACAGGACACTGTGGAGAGGGACCTGTGGAGAGGTCTGGTTGAGGGCCAGAGGGGACTGCAGGTTTCTCAGGGAACACAGCCTTCAGTAGAGCCCAGTCCTCAGTGTCAGCAGGACCCGTCCACCAATTTCTCCACCTATTCCTCCACTTGTTCAGGTTCTCCTCCTACCTTCCTGATATCTTTGCAGATTTCTTTACTCCTCTTCTATTCCATCCAGAAAACCTGAGGGCTCAGTCCGATTCTCCCTTCCCCTTTCTACCTGCATATCCCCCCCACATATTCCATGTACTCAAATGCTCCTATGGTTCAAATGCCACCCTCTCAGTCAACAGTACAACAGTAGTACAATCTGAAACGATAGCTGTCATCTGGGATTTCCTGTCCATACACCCCTTCATAGCACTTATTATAACCTAACAGCATGTATATATGTATTTATATAAATATAGATGTTTCTCTAAAACACAAACTTCATTTTATTCATTCTATAGACCAGAGCCTCAAACAGTGCCTGTCACATACGAAGTGATCAATAAATATTTCTTGCAAGAATAAATAAAAGAATGTTAGAAAGCTCAAAGTCCTCCTCCTCCAAATTGGATGGAACACCAGATAGATTATCATTCAGTATTTCTAGGAAAGTGTATTAGGATTAAAGAAAACGCAGTTAGTTCTCTGGTGAATCTAAAGTTGTAACTTCATAATCCCAAACAAAATTAAAGTTTATTTGAGAAATATTATAGTACTGAATAGTACTCAACTTTTCAATTCATTAGTTGCAACATACCTCGTCTCAATAAACTTCCATCTGAAATGGTGGCATTTCTAAAATAAAATGGCATTGAGGAAGAGGTAGGAATCCCACAGAGACTCTAAGAGTTCTCCGTGAAGATGTAGTAGAAAAAAAGCTCCGTGATTTTCACACAACTTGCTATGTTCTTTGAGGGCACTGGTTTCATGTAATTAGGATACTGGATAAGAATTACATATTTAAAATGTGCAAGAAAAAACAATAAGTAAAGTAGTGCTGGTTTTAAGAAATAAAAACACACAAATTAGGATGACCCTGAGCAAGAAATTTCACCTAATAGAGAATTCCTTTATGTAATGACTTTAGGAGGGAAAAAGACATCAAAATAAGGTAAATGAAAGAAAAGTAATGAATAGGGATGACATTTTAATATACAATAGCTTATTTAATCTTAGCATGGTGATTAAAGAATAAAGAAATTTACATATTCATTTAATAAATATTCATTCAGCACCTGCTCAGACTCAGCAGTGAGGCCAGGGTTGAGGAAATCAAGGTGGCCCTAGGGCGTTCATGATCTCTTTGGAAAGGTAGGCAAGCCCACAGACAACGACGCACAACTTACGTCACCACGACGCACAACGTCACCAAGACGCACAAGGTCACAACGACGCACAATATCAAGCCGCGGTGGCGGTTTCATATTATACATAGGCAGAAACGTCTGCCTGAGCCTTGGGGGAAAGCGGCTGTGGAGCCTGCCAGCAAAGACTCCCCAGAGGTTACAACACCTGAGGACAGGCAGGATTTGGCACCATAAAAGAGGGTGATTGAGGTTGTCTGGGGTAGAAGAAAGTAGTCCACAATATTAGAACTGGTACAAAGCACTTAGCTATGAGAAAGGAAATGATTTGGGAGCAGAAATTTCAGTAGAGAAGTGGTCTTCCAGGTGGACTGACTCCCTGGCTGGATTCTTCCTGCCTCCCATACCCCCAGCTCCGCTTTTCAAAGGCAACTGGGGGAGAAATGAAAAGGGCCCTTAGATCTCTGACACAAGGGTGGAGTAGGTGTGAAGGGTTCAAAAAGACAGAAGATGCTTGGTAGAAAGAGCCATTGATTATAATCCACCTTGGAAGTCCAGGGGACTGGACATAACGTGACTTCCAGGGATCAAGATTTAGAGAAAGTCGTGGGACCCAAATTGAAAGGGGATGTGGATACTTATTAAGGTTCAAGCAAGTCAATGGCTTGGTTAACCAGATGAGGTTTTTTTTTTTGTTGTTGTTTGTTTTGTTTTGTATGGAGGGTTGAAAGCTACAGGCATGTGGGAGTGCTAGATGCTTGCAGGAGTGTGGCCTCTGCCCTCCCAGAGGTGGCAGGGCAGGAGAGTGCGGAGTTGCCCACTGGGTTCCTGACTCTGGGCTCCAGGGATCCACTCCAAAGCCATTCAGAGAGCAGGATCTGGGGAAGGCTAGGAGAGGGACTTTTTTCTAGACAGCCCCCCTCTCGACATCTTTGGCAGGTGATGCCATTATGCAGTAATGTTTAAATACCAATGGATGTGTATTTGAATGACAGAGACTTGCAAGGTCCAAAGTCAAAGAAAACCTAGGCATATCCCTCAAAACAAAGGATAATTATATTGTAAGAAGAAGAATGGGGGAGATATATAATTCCTGGGAGCACACTATACAAGGGAGAAAGAAAATTGGGAAAACAGACACAAGTAAATGGAAACTTGGAGTGGAGGGAGGGAAGGGGTCTTGGAAGTTGCTATAGACAATAGAGCAAAGTCCAGCAAGCCTCTACTGTTTCCAGGCATCCACCTGCTTTATGACCCTCTGGAGGGAGAGGCAGTTAGCAGCAGGCATGTGGGCCTGCAGAAGAGGAAGGAGAATTAGGAGTGATGAACACAGATTGTTTTATGGTTTAATGAGCCTCTCTTTCAGCTTTAGGGAAACATTGACAACTGCGTGGCACTAGTGCAAAAAAGATTTTTTAGTACGTCAGAGCTACCTATGTAAAAATATAGAGTCCTCGGCTTCTCTACCTTTGCTCTCCTGGCAAAACCCTTCCTGACCCACAGAACCTGCAGTGACCAGAGACCTCATCTGGATGCCCCACAGCAACTGAGAATCCAAAGTGATCTCATTGTTTTCCTCTCTCCTTCAACATGGTTCTCTTCCCGTGTTTCCTCTTAGAAAAGATCACCGTTTTCTATTTTTATGGGCTGGGAGCAGAGGAACAGTCCCTTCCCAAACTGTTGATTCTCTATAGCCAGTCAACCCCCACTTTCTTTTCCAAAAGCCATTTAATGTAAGGATATCATTTGGTACCCATTTTAAAGATGAGGAACTTGAAGCCTAGAAAAAATTCAAGTGACATGTCTAAATATGAGCTAGTTAGTGACCAATGAACTCCAACACATGCAAAACAGCTTCCATCACGCTCTGAGTAGAAGCAACAGTGTCCTTTAAAGAAGAAACTAGCCCCTGGACACCCCTCCTCACTTGTCCCCTACTGCTCTCACCCTCCTGCTCCTTGCTCTCATGTGTTCATTCTGCTTCCCAGGAATATACACCAAACCTCCAGGCTTGGAACCTGCAGCTCCTCTTCCTGGAAATGTCTCCCTGCTGTGTCCCCAAGACTGCTGGTTCATGTGTTCTCTTTGTGGCGCTGCACTGGGGATGCCCCCTCCCAGCACCCTCCCTAAGAAAGCACCTCCCACCTGCAGCTCCCTTCCCCCTTCTCAGCTGTATTGTTCTGTAGCACCTTCACCACCACCTGAAGCCTATCTACCCTGAGCACAGGACTCTGCTCACTCTGTATCTCTAATACGTAAAACATTTATCGCAATGAATGAACATTTAATAAATATTTGACTAATACGTCTTCAACCTGGCAGATGCTTCTGGAATCCATTCCGTCTCCACCATTCCCATGGTTCTATGGTGGCTCAGGTCATCTACGCAGCTTATCAGGAATATTTTTGCCACAATCTCAAATTCCTATCTGTTTACTTGAATCCAGTGTTTATTCTTATCTAACTTTTATGCTGATGCCAAAACCACTTTATTATATTATATTTACCTGTTGTGTCATTGGCCTCTTCAGAGTACTTCAAAAGCATCCCCTGCCTACAGTAAAATCTGCATTTCTTATAACAGGATTCATAGTGCTTTATCACTTTGCCTCTAATTACCTTTACAAAACATCCCCCAGTAATATCCTGTGTTCCAGACACGCCAAGCAGCTCACCAGTCTCCGAAAATATCACAACCTTGATATTTTGATTTTTTTACATCCTCTACCTATTGAAATTCTTTACCAGTACAAATGGCCCCACCAAAAGAATGGCTTGTGGGATTGTGTTTAAAGAAAGGGAGGAAAAGAAAAGAGTAAACAACTGATCTTAAGGCAAATGAAAATTCACCCATGTGTGTCGTGAGGACTGGAAAAAAATATGGAAAAGGAAGTAGGATTAGTAGTGATTAGAAAAGGAGTGAAATGGAAAGAAAGCAATGTTTGCTGGCTCAAACTCTTGTTTTATTCAATTTGGGGAGAATGATTTATTTTTTTCCACCTTGTTTCAAAAGGTTGGAGGTTTATAATAATGGCCGCAAATTCTTGAGTAGAACATACTCTGGTTCAGGTCCTGGCCTAAAATCTTATATGCATTAACTTATTCAATATCCACAACTTTGGAAGGAAGGTGAGGGAACTCATCTTTCAGGGGAGAAAAGTGACAGTGCATTGACCTGCTCAAGACCACAACAGGAAATAAGGAAATCAGCTTATGGACCTGGGAAAATCTGAGACATGGGTCTGAAGCTCTTTTTATCACACTGCCTGACTGTCATGTCAAGGCCATCACATCCACAGCCACACACAGCACACTTAAAAGTACAACGCCATACTATTCCAAAAGAGAGAGTCTTAGTGCAACACAGTTACCAATTTTACTATAATTTCCTCTTTTTAAGTGCTCCTTTTTATTGTTGTTTTAAAACCAAAGTTGGTTTGTTTTGTTCTCCTTTTTTTAGCAGAAAGAAATAAGAATTTTTCACTGTTGCATTTATAAATACCTAAATTTCCAAACAAAAATTCTGAAATATATACTTACTGGAATAATTTCCATTTAGGGGACAGGATACAGTGAAGACTTTGGAGTCAGGATGTCTAGGTTCAAATCCCAACTGTGCCATCTACTTTCTTTGAGATCCAGGGCAATTTTTATTTCTTTTCAAGCTTTAGTTTCTTCATCTAAAAATTAGGTATCATAATAGCCTTTATCTCATTGGGTTGTGGAGAGGCTTCACTACCAGCTCTTGGTAGCACATTGATAGAGTGTGTTAGTCAACTAAGGGTTCAATCCATGGTCAGTTGATTCCATTGCTCTGGGTCAGAGATGAGGCAGAACCTTATGGCCAAAGGGGATGGCAGAAGAAAGCTTCTTAGGTCACAGCAACTCAGAGATAGAGAAAAAGTCAAGGAGACAAGGATAAAATATGCAATTCTCATGGCATGCTCCCAGGGACCCACTTTCTTCAGCCACGTTCCATCTGCCTATAGTTATCACCCAGTTGGTTCATTCAAATTATTAATCCACCGATTAGGTTATAGCTCTCATGATCTAATCACTTTACCTTCTGTATTATAACAGGAGCTTTTGGGGGATGCTTTGTATTCAACCATAACATGGAGTAAGGAAATTATCTGGAATCTTCTTTTCTGTTCTGAGATTCATATATTTGTATTTGGTGAACTGATGATGTTCTCCTACGATATCTATAAGGGGAAAACTCACAATAAGGAATGAGTCACATGGATAAGCCTTAGTCATGGGATAGGTGACCTGAAGATGGATTAATTATAGTCTTGGCTTCATCTTCTGACTGGGCACCCTTTACAACTTCCAATTTATAGCCAATGGACCTGTGATTGGTTGGAGTGGAAGGTGAACTATATAGAAAATCTACAAGACAGTATGCTTTCAAAACACTATAAGATATGGAGGCACAGGTGGTACTAGTATTTCACAATCCAAAAGTAATGTGAAGCTGGATGTGTGGCTTTCTCCTAGCAGTGCTATGACACATTGGGTAACTTTAGTGCCTCAATGACTTCACTGCTTGGGTGGTAAAGGAGAATATTAAATGCCTGTGAAGAGAGCAGTGTCTGGCTAATCTGGCTAATCAATGAGAGGAGAGGAGGCTGGTGCAAAAGGGAAATATCCTTAAGTAGGAGGCATCTAAGAACAGTGAGATGCTCTTTGGAGACTCTCAGAGATGGACTTTCAGGACTTTTCAGGAAGTTGGAGATCCTCATCCAGTGGGAGTATGAGTGGTAAAATGTTATTGGATAACAGCCAAGGAAACTTGATCTAGCAAGCTCTGCAACCACCACCATGCAAAAGATTCTAAGCTAGCCCAGATGGTGGTGGATTGCAAATACAAAAAGCCGCAAATTCTGCCCATTCATTTGTAATATGACTTTTCAGCTCCTCCCATCAAAGATGAAATTTATTTTATTCATTTCTTGAGTTTTGAATCAGCCATGTTATCCGCTTTGGCCAGTGGCACATTAACAAATGTGACGAAGAAACTTGAGAAGAGCTTATAATAGGAGTAATCCCTCCTCTTGCTCTTGGGAACCTGCAACAGCCACCAGGTGAAAGACCAAGGCTAGTTCAGTTATGCCTTCCTTGCCCCTCCAATAACCAATAGAAGCAGAAGTGTAAGTGGGGACATTGGCTGCCAGGTGACTGCAAAACCTTATTGACTCCAGCCAATTCTCAATGGAGGAGAGGTGAGTTGTCCTAGCTGAACTCGGCACACACATATTGCTGACTGCTATCACTTGGACCTTAATCTCTCCTAAAGGCCTGTGTTAAAGGCTTGGACCCCAGGTTGGTACTACTGGGAAGTAGTAGAAACTTGAAGAGGTGAGCCTAGTGGGAGAGCTTAGGTTATTGGGTGAGTGTTCTTGAGAGTAATAATGGGACTCCAGTTTATTCCTCTTCCTCTTCTTTTCTTCACTGTGAGGTGAGATTATTACGCAAATTGCTATGATGTGCCACCAGGAGCTTAAAGGAATAGAATCAACTGACTCTGAATAGACTGACACCTCTAAAACTGTGAGCCAAAACAAACCATTCCCTTGACAAGTTGGTTATCTCGAGTACTGGTTACAGTAATGGAAAGCTGACCCATTGACATGTGAGCTAAAAAAAAAGGTTGTCTTAAAACAACTCACTTGGGGTTGGTTTATAATCAAGGTTATACTGACTTGATGCCACTCTATCCATCTATACATCCACCCACTTCTTATTCACTTTTTTCCCCCTAAAGGAATAGGAAATGGTTTCTAGCAAACAACTGAATATTCAATAAAGTTGAATAATAGAAACAGTAAAAGACACAGAGAGCATATGTGTTGCTTGTGAAACCTATATGATTTTTGTTGAATGATATTACATTTAACATTCTGAAATCTAAACACCGAAAGTAAAATGTGTCAGTTATAAAAATACAAGTCAACTATAAAGTTCAAGCTACTATTCTGCCTTCATCAGTCTGAGCTATTATAACAAAGCATCATAGGTGCTTAAACAATTCCAAACCATTGTTAACAATTTTTAACAATTGTGCTAAAACAATTTCTTGGGGAGGCCAGTAGTATGAGAGCAGGGTGTCAGCAAGACTGAACTCTGGTGAGGGCTTTCTTGGTTGTAGACTGCAGACTTCTGGTTGTATTCCCATATGGAAGAGAGATGAAAAAGCTCTCTAAGCACTAATCCACTCATGAGGACTCCAACATCATCACCTAAATTGCCTCCCAAATGCTTCACCCAGTACACTGGGGGATTAAGACTTCAATACATAAATTTTGGGAGGACCCAACCATTCAGTGCATACATATGCTAAGCACTTTGCATATGTCATTACTAATTTTTATAGCTTTGTGAACTATATATTATTATACTTACTTTATGGATAAGGAAAGTGAAGACTTAAAATATTTCTCAGCTAATATGTAGGTAGCTAAAGTTGAAACTGAGAACTGTCTGATTCTAAAATTCATGATCTTTCCAATTCAAGACAGACAAGCTATCTTCTAGAATTTTATATTGAGGACAATAAAGAATATACTTTGAACTTTCTAAATGTCTTTTCTCTTCACACAATTCACTACTACTTTAGTTCAGGATGTCATCATTTCCTATATAAATTGTTGGGCTCACCTTATAACCAGTTTTTCTAAATCTGATCTTAACAATTCTTATCTGATAAATGTTCAGGAGTGACCTTTATATGATCTTTATATAATTAAAATAAAGTTGCATTCAGCTTCTGAATAATATTTTCACACCCCACCAGCCTCCCCATTAACTTAAGGGTGCAGACTTATGGGCATCTCTGAAGTCCCACTTTCCACCATCCACTGTGAGGTCTTCTCTGTTCTCCTGCCATACTTGGTCCCTGAGCAGTTAGCATCTGGGTGCCTTCCTGCTCTGCATTCTGAATTCCTTTTATCATTTCTCACCATTGCTCCCTCCCCCATCATACCTTTCCACTTGGTCCTGCTTCTTTAAGACAGATCAGTTATCCCTGAACTTCTCAGCTGATTTAAACCACCCACTGGGCACCATGGAAATGCCTCTATTAAAGCTCACACTAAGTGTCACATCCTTCTTTCTTGAGGAAGATAGTGTGTCTTTATTGGTTCTTTGTTCCTAACACTTAACCGAGTGCCTAACACAGAGTCATTCAATAAATATTTATTGAAAGAATGAATAATTTTCTTCAACCATAGTATTCTCACCAAATGCAGCAGACTCCATAGAGCTGATGTGAAGAACAAACTCAATTCCTCAGTAAACTCTCGGCCTAATAATGGAAGTGATCTTGTGGCAAATCTGTGCTTTCTTTAGCACATTCCCTCCTGTACCCACCATTCCATTTCCTCCAAGGTCATTTTCATGGCTTGCCCCTGTGCTGGTGTGGTCACTTCCCATAGCTTCACCCCATTCACTCAAGACTGGTCTTGCGCCTCCTGTCCCGCCATGTTCCATTTTTTGTCTCTTTCATGCTACTTTTCTCTGGACTAACCCCCCTCAACCCCTGCCTGCACTCTACCAAAGCCTTTTCCCTGCAATCTGCCATGGCCACACCCATCTCATCCCAGCCCAGCTGGGTGCTCCTTCTCCCAGTTAATTCACTGCAGCTAGGCCACTCCCCTTCTCCCCCAAACCCAACCCCTGCAGCGATTGGGAGTGGGTTGAAGAGGAGACTAAACCCTCTCAGGGCCCAGAGCTTGGCTCCAGTGGCATTTGTAGAGAGAAAGGAAGCTCGTGGATCTATGAAACTCATCTAAAAAATGACTTTCTTCAGGTTTCTTCCAGATCCAAACACAGGGACTTAAGAAGTGACCCAGTGGTTGAGGCAAGTTGGAGGACAACAGTGAGTTGTGGAACCAATTCCAAACATGAGTCATGGAACCATGTTTCAGCCAATTTTCATATTCAACAAACTGGTGTTTAGTCCATCCAGGTTTTAGGTCCTCTAACCTAACCTGTGGACCTTTCTGCTCCCCAGTGACCTTAAATATTAGGAGGAAGTGTGGGGAAAGCACGTTCAACTCTCTGATATTTCCTTGTAACGACCCTTCCTAGACACCCAGTGCTCTTTTGCTGTCTAGTGACAACACATTCAAATCAATCCTTTGACTGTGGCTCTATGCTCTGCTATCCAAATTTCTTCGATTTGTAACTCTGGGACCTCAAGAAAAATATGAAGAGATTATAGCCAGCTTCCTTCCTTGTTTAGAAATTTCTGGACAGATAATCACACATTTTCTTGATCCAATTAGTAGGAATGTTTTGGGGTAGCAGACATAATGAGCCATTTTTATAATTCCTACTATAGTTCTTAGTGGCTTTTGTTTTTTGGTGGTGCTGGAGATTGAACCCAGGGCTTTGGCACTCTAGGAGAACACTCTACCAACTGAGCTATTTTCCCAGCCATTCCTACTGTAGTTCTTTACACAATAAATTCTCACTCTTCATTGAATCTAGAAGAGGAGGAGGAAGAAGAAGGGAAGGAGAAGCAGCAGCTGTGAAGAAGAAACATTAACTGTGAGAGGTATCTCACATGTGCTAATAACTGAAGTTCCAAACATTGAAAACAAATTGTTTTTTAGAAACAAATTAGAATGGATTCAGAGTCTCCCTGTTATAATGTTGCTTTCAATCATTTGCTTCACTAATCAGGGGGAGAAAAGGGTGTAGTTATAGTCTTCATGCGGAAATTGAACTGGATGCTGTCTTGGGAGCACATCATAAAGGCGAACCTCATCCTTCATGCATCAGGATAGAAAAAGAATTCTTGGATTATGTTTCCTTTCTTTTTTGTTTAAAAAAATTTTTTTTTGTAGTTGCAGATGGACAGAATGCCTTTATTTTATTTATTTTTATCTGGTACTAAGGATGGAACCCAGGGCCTTACATGTGCTAGGCAAACACTGAACTATAGCCCCACGCTTAGATTATCTTTTCTATTACTTCCCTCACTCAGAAATTTGACACAACATGCAGAGGACTGTTGAAGTTCCTCTCAAAAGGATGTTTCACACTTAGGTGGGCTCCACATGCTTTGGGAACTACAAGAACACATTAAAAGTTGTTCTTGTCTTTAAGTCAGAAGCTCAATCAGCATTCCCTTAACATATTGCTTTTCTTTGCTACATAACAAAATCCCACAGTGGATCAAAGCAATGCAAACGAATCGATTTACAGTTTATGGGGAATAGGGTCTGCATATGGCACAACTGGGTCCTTTGTTATGAGGCTATCTAGGTTGAGCTCAGAGTGTTGACCAGGGCAGTAATTTTTTTTCTGAGGTTCAAGGTCTTCTTCTGAGCTCCCTGGATTGGCTGACTTCAGTTGTAGTACTGAAGCCTTCGGCACCTAGAGTCTTCCACTCTTCCCTGCTATGTGACTCTCTCTGAAGCATGGCAGGTTGCTTCTTCAAATCCAATGGGAGAATGTCTTTGAGTTATTGTAACAGTTCACCTACTGAAGTTAGGCCTAACTGGGTAATCCCTTTAACCAAAATTCAATTGATTAGGGAATTTTTGTCTGGAGAATTCCTTCACAAAAGTACACCTAGATTATTGTTTGAATAACTGGGATGATACAATAGGGGTAGAAAACCCTGGGGGCATCTTAGAATTGTACTTTCCACATTTGAGATGGAACACATTTCCCTATTTTAATATTTGTCACTACTGAGTTGCTGCTGAGATTCTGGAGACCGATAAGAATTGCCTTTCACAGTCTTAATTTTTGGGGAAAATTATCTTCATAAGACTGGAACAGCAAACAGTGACTTCTTCCTGGCCACTTGGAAATGCTTCAGATGGAAGGAACTTGTTTTTTTAAATAGGTTTTCTATCACAATTAAGCTGTGGGAAGTTGTGTGGGAAAATAAGACTAGTTAGTTACAAGAAATGTAGATCATGAAAGAGACTCCACAAGAAGAGGTCAAGGTAGCACTAATTAAGAAAAGATTCTGTTGAATAGCCAGTCACCTGGATTAAATTAAGTCCATTTCCTTGGCTACAAGGCGCCTGGACTCTGACAACCAGTCTGTTCTAGAATCCCTCTGTGCCTTTTCAGTAACCCACAGAAAATTTGGTATTCAATGCTTTGAGTCCATAAATCCATTAAAAAAAATAAGAATGCACATTACTCTCTGGGAGGTCTGTTTGTTCTAATGAGCAAAGAATAAAATAATTATCTCACACAATGCTGCAGGTGTAGAGTGTAAAAGCAACTTGAGTAACTGTATGTGCCATTGTAATCGGTCTCCAGTGAAAGAACATTTTTACATCTCCCTTTTCTCATAGTTGCTTTTCTTGTAAAATTGCTAATGCCAAAAATAGCTCATTTGCTCTTTTTGGGCCCTTCACAAACTGCAGCCATGTTATTTGGTCTTTTGTTTAATATATTCTATCCATATGCTGCTGGCTGGTCTATTCAGAGAGCTCACACTCTTGGATGTACCCCTGGAAAAAAGATGCCTGGTCTTGGTTTTGAGTCAGGAAGTAAAGTTTCTTCTCCTGACTCTACCTCTGCTTAAGTTCAATTGCTTTGGTTCCTCTTTTTTGGGGGGATGGGGGGTAGTTACAGGGGATTGCACTCAGGGGCACTCAACCACTGAGCCACATCCACAGCCCTATTTTGTATTTTATTTAGAGACAGGGTCTCACTGAGTTGCTTAGCACCTCGCTTTTGCTGAGGCTGGCTGTGAATTCATGATCCTCCTGCCTCAGCCTCCTGAGCTCCTGGGATCACAGGCATGCACCACAGCGCCCCTCGGTTCGGTTGTTCTTTAACATGCCAATAGAGCTGAGGATATGGATATGTTCCAGAAATAAATTCATTTTTGTCCATGAGTGATTGTGAAATCTTTGTGTTAGGAAATACGAGGTACAGTCAAGAAGCATTATTCCAAGTGTGTCTGTGCGTCTGATGTGAGACACATGTAGAACCGGATTCCTTTGCAAATGATCGTCCTGTCCATATTTTACAAAATGCCGGCTGCCTAAGTAAAATAGAAACAACAAACTTGGTTCTGAACTTGAGAAAATCATTAAAAAGAGAATGCTGATTTTAAAAATGAAAACACTTGTATTGAATTAACCAACAAGTAAATTGAAAGACAATAAAATTAATTTAAAACACTTTTGAGTTCTAGAAATGCTGTTGCTAAATGCCTTCCTCCTCCTCACCACCCCTTAACAGATAATTTACATCCCTTCACTGAGTAAACAGACCACCCTGGGCAGATTTCCCACTTCTTTCCCAAACTTTCACCATGAACTTGCTGCAGGTGCTGCAGAAGGAGGCAGGAAGGAAGGATGGAGAGATGGACATTTCTATTCTTGACTCTTCTACTCTTGTCAAGGACTCCCCCTTGAGAAAGTAAATCTTCTGGAGATCAAGTCCTCCATGTGATTGGACTCCATTCTCCAAAGCAAGTTTTTAAATGTTCCTTAGTCTCAGACCTGGCTCCGTGCGTCAAACCTCCTCTCGTGGAACTTAGCTCTCCCCCCGGATCTTTCCATTTTTCTTTAACAAACTTGCTCCATCTGTCTTTTCTCTCACTTACACTTGTGTATATCTTGAACACTCATATAAATATATAATTACTATTACCTACACAGATGTCACCATTTACTCAGACATTCTGAGGCTGATAACCACTTGGTCTATTTACTCTTAAGCACATGCACTTGTCTTACACATTTGCATGACAGTTTCTCCATGGTGCCAGTCCCCAAAGGTCTTATCCCAGCCCAATTAAAATAAAATCTCCAGGGCTATTTCTTAATAGTCTCATAGGTGACTCTAATGAGAAGCTTCAGTCGTGAGCCACAGCTCCGGAGTGAGATGTGGAAGATATAGAGTATGCACATTTTAAACTTTACTAGATTTTATAGTTTTTCTCGAACATCACTGTACTTATTGTTTATCCAATCAGTATGGTAAGAAGATTTTGTTGTCTGCTTAACTGATTGATATCTATCAGGCCTTTTTATTCTTCCTACTGAAGGTATGAAAATTTCTTTCAAACTTTTTTTTTTTTTTTGACATCTGATCTACCCCAATTCCTGTGAAGGCAAACATCTTTGCCTGTATTTTTCCAGTCTTTTTTTTTTTTTTCCTTCTCTCTGGCCTATTCACATCTTCTGCCTATTTTTCTCTTGGTATATTTGTCTTTTTCTTTTTTTTTTTTTTTTTTTTTTTTTTTTTTTTTATTTTATTTTTTTTTATTGGTCGTTCATAACACTACATGGTTCTTAATACATCATATTACACGGTTTGATTCAAGTGGATTATGAACTCCCGCTTTTACCCCATATACAGATTGCTGTATCACACCAGTTTCCCTTCCATTAATTGACATATTGCCTTTCTAGTGCCTGATGTATTCTGCTGTCTGTCCTATTCTCTACTGTCCCCCCTCCCCTCCCCTCCCCTCCCCTCCCCTCCCCTTTTCTCTCTCTACCCCTTCTACTGTACATCCTTTCTTCCATTTGTATTATCTTGTCTTACCCCTCCTTTCCTCTTATATGACATTTTGTATAACCCTGAGGATCGCCTTCCATTTCCATGCAATTTCCCTTCTCACTCCCTTTCCCTCCCACCTCTTATCCCTGTTTAATGTAAATCTTCTTCTCAAGCTCTTCGTCCCTACCCTGTCCTTGTTTACTCCCCTTATATCAAAGGAGTCATTTGGTATTTGTTTTTTAAAGATTGACTAGCTTCACTTAGCATAATCTGCTCTAATGCCATCCATTTCCCTCCAAACTCTATGATTTTGTCATTTTTTAATGCAGAATAATACTCCATAGTATATAAATGCCACATTTTTTTTATCCATTCATCTATTGAAGGGCATCTAGGCTGGTTCCACAGTCTTGCTATCGTGAATTGAGCTGCTATGAACATCGATGTAGCAGTGTCCCTGTAGCATGCTCTTGTTAGGGCTTTAGGGAATAGACCGAGAAGGGGAATAGCTGGGTCGAATGGAGGTTCCATTCCCAGCTTTCCGAGAAATCTCCATACTGCTTTCCAAATTGGCTGCACCAATTTGCAGTCCCACCAGCAATGAACAAGAGTGCCCTTTTCCCCGCATCCTCTCCAGCACTTACTGTTGTTTGACTTCCTAATGGCTGCCAGTCTTACTGGAGTGAGATGGTATCTTAGGGTAGTTTTGATTTGCATTTCTCTGACTGCTAGTGATGGTGAGCATTTTTTCATGTACTTGTTGATTGATTGTATGTCCTCCTCTGAGAAGTGTCTGTTCAGGTCCTTGGCCCATTTATTGATTGGGTTATTTGTTATCTTATTGTCTAATTTTTTGAGTTCTTTGTATATTCTGGTAATTAGGGCTCTATCTGAAGTGTGTGGAGTAAAGATTTGTTCCCAGGATGTAGGCTCCCTGTTTATCTCTCTTATTGTTTCTTTTGCTGAGAAAAAACTTTTTAGTTTGAGTAAGTCCCATTTGTTGATTCTGTTTGTTAACTCTAGCGCTATGGGTGTCCTATTGAGGAATTTGGAGCCCGATCCCACAGCGTGCAGATCATAACCAACTTTTTCTTCTATCAGATGCCATGTCTCTGGTTTAATATCAAGCTCCTTGATCCATTTTGAGTTAACTTTTGTGCATGGCGAGAGATAGGGATTCAGATTCATTTTGGTGCAAATGGATTTCCAGTTTTCCCAGCACCATTTGTTGAAGATGCTATCCTTCCTCCATTGCATGCTTTTAGCCCCTTTATCAAAAATAAGATAGTTGTAGTTTTGTGGATTGGTTACTGTGTCCTCTATTCTGTACCATTGGTCCACCCACCTGTTTTGGTACCAGTACCATGCTGTTTTAGTTACTATTGCTCTGTAGTATAGTTTGAAGTCTGGTATCGCTATACCGCCTGATTCACACTTCCTGCTTAGTATTGTTTTTGCTATTCTGGGTCTTTTATTATTCCATATGAATTTCCTGATTCTTTTATCGATTTCTACAAGATATGCTGTTGGGATTTTGATTGGCATTGCATTGAACTTATATAGGACTTTTGGTAATATCGCCATTTTGATGATGTTGGTTCTGCCTATCCATGAGCAGGGTATATTTTTCCATCTTCTAAGGTCTTCTTCTATGTCTTTCTTTAGGGTTCTGTAATTTTCATTGTATAAATCTTTTACCTCTTTTGTTAGGCTGATTCCCAAGTATTTTATTTTTTGGGGGGATATTGTGAATGGAGTAGTTGTCCTCATTTCCGTTTCATAGGATTTGTCGCTGATATACAGGAATGCCTTTGATTTATGCGTGTTGATCTTATATCCTGCCACTTTGCTGAATTCATTTATTAGCTCTAATAGCTTCTTTGTAGACCCTTTTGGGTCTGCTAGGTATAGAATCATATCATCTGCAAATAGTGATAATTTAAGTTCTTCTTTTCCTATTTTTATGCCTTTAATTTCTTTCGTCTGCCTAATTGCTCTGGCCAGTGTCTCGAGGACTATGTTGAACAGAAGTGGTGAGAGAGGGCATCCCTGTCTTGTACCAGATCTTAGAGGGAATGCCTTCAATTTTTCTCCATTCAGAATGATGCTGGCCTGTGGCTTATCATAGATTGCTTTTACAATGTTGAGGTATGATCCAGTTATCCCTAATTTTTCCAGAGTTTTGAACATAAAGGGATGTTGTACTTTGTCGAATGCTTTTTCTGCATCTATCGAGATGATCATATGGTTCTTAATTTTAAGTCTATTGATGTGGTGGATAACATTTATTGATTTCCGTATATTGAACCAACCTTGCATACCAGGGATGAATCCTACTTGATCATGGTGTATAATTTTTTTGATATGTATTTGAATCCGATTCGCCAGAATTTTATTGAGGATTTTTGCATCAAGGTTCATTAGAGATATTGGTCTGTAGTTTTCTTTCTTTGAAGTATCTTTGTCTGGTTTCGGAATCAGGGTGATGTTGGCCTCGTAGAATGAATTTGGAAGTTCTCCCTCTTTTTCTATTTCCTGAAATAGCTTGAAAAGTATTGGTGTTAGTTCCTCTTTAAAGGTTTTGTAAAACTCTGCTGTATACCCATCCGGTCCTGGGCTTTTCTTAGTTGGTAGTCTTTTGATGGTTTCTTCTATTTCCTCTATTGTTATTGGTCTGTTTAGGTTGTCTATATCCTCCTGGCTCAGTCTGGGCAGATCATAAGACTCAAGGAATTTATCTATGCCTTCACTATCTTCTATTTTATTGGAGTATAAGGATTCAAAGTAATTTCTGATTATCTTCTGTATTTCTGAAGTGTCTGTTGTGATATTGCCTTTTTCATCCCGTATGCTAGTAATTTGGGTTCTCTCTCTTCTTCTCTTCGTTAGTATGGCTAAGGGTCTGTCAATTTTATTTATTTTTTCAAAGAACCAGCTTTTAGTTTTGTCAATTTTTTCAATAGTTTCTTTTGTTTCAATTTCATTAATTTCAGCTCTGATTTTAATTATTTCTTGCCTTCTACTTCTTTTGCTGTTGTTTTGCTCTTCTTTTTCTAGGATTTTGAGATGAAGTATGAGATCATTTATTTGTTGGTTTTTTCTTTTTTTGAGGAATGAACTCCAAGCAATGAATTTTCCTCTTAGAACTGCTTTCAATGTGTCCCATAGATTCCGATATGTTGTGTCTGTGTTTTCATTTAACTCTAGGAATTTTTTAATTTCCTCCTTGATGTCTTCTAAAACCCATTGATCACTCAGCAACCTGTTGTTCATTCTCCAGGTGATGCTTGATTTTTCCTTTCTTCTTTTATCATTGATTTTCAGTTTCATTCCATTATGATCAGATAAGATGCATGGTATTATCTCTACCCCTTTGTATTGTCTAAGAGTTGCCCTGTGACATAGTATATGGTCTATTTTTGAGAAGGTTCCATGTGCTGCTGAGAAAAAAGTGTAGCTACTTGAAGTTGGGTGGTATAGTCTATATATGTCAATTAAGTCTAGGTTGTTAATTATGTTATTGAGTTCTATAGTTTCCTTATTTAACTTTTGTTTGGAAGATCTGTCCAGTGGTGAGAGAGGTGTGTTGAAGTCTCCCATGATTATTGTATGGTGGTCTATTAGACTCTTGAACTTGAGAAGAGTTTGCTTGATGAACACGGCTGCACCATTATTTGGGGCATATATATTTATGATTGTTATGTCTTGTTGGTGTATGGTTCCCTTGAGCAGTATGAAGTGTCCTTCTTTATCCCTTTTGATTGTCTTTGGCTTGAAATCTATTTTATTAGATATGAGTATGGACACTCCTGCTTGTTTCCGCGGTCCATATGAGTGATATGCTTTTTCCCAACCTTTCACCTTCAGTCTATGTATATCTTTTCCTATCAAATGCGTCTCCTGTAGACAGCATATTGTTGGGTCTTGTTTTGTGATCCATTCTACTAGCCTGTGTCTCTTAATTGGTGAGTTTAAGCCATTAACATTTAGGGTTATTATTGAGATGTGGTTTGTTCTTCTATCCATAATTGTTTATTGATGTTACTAAACCTGATTTGTTATCCTCTTTGACTACTTTCCCCCCTTTACTGTCCTACCTCCCATTGTTGGTTATCAATGTTAGTTTCCATTTCCTCTTCCTGTAATGTTTTGCCAAGGATTTTTTGAAGAGATGGTTTTCTAGCTGCGAATTCTTTTAACTTTTGTTTATCGTGGAAGGTTTTAATTTCATCTTCTAACCTGAAGCTTAATTTCGCCGGATACATGATTCTTGGTTGGAGCCCATTGTCTTTCAGTGTTTGAAATATGTTATTCCAGGATCTTCTAGCTTTCAGAGTCTGTGTTGAGAGATCAGCTGTTATCCTGATTGGTTTACCCCTAAATGTAATCTGCTTTCTTTCTCTTGCAGCTTTTAAAATTCTCTCCTTATTCTGTATGTTGGACATCTTCATTATAATGTGTCTAGGTGTGGATCTCTTATGATTTTGCACATTCGGCGTCCTGTAGGCTTCTAGGATTTGGGATTCTGTCTCAATCTTCAATTCTGGGAAGTTTTCTCGTATTATTTCACTGAATAGACTGTTTATTCCTTTGGCATGGAGCTCTGTGCCTTCCTGTATCCCAATGACTCTTATATTTGGTCTTTTGATATTGTCCCATAATTCTTGGATGTTCTGCTCATGGTTTCTTAGCAGACTTGCTGAGCTGTCTATGTTCTTTTCCAGCTGAAATACTTTGTCTTCATTGTCTGATGTTCTCTCTTCTAAGTGATCTACTCTGCTGGTAGTATTCTCAATTGAGTTTTTAAGTTGGTTTATTGTTTCCTGCATTTCTAGAATTTCTATTTGTTTGTTTTTTATTACTTCTATCTCCCTGTGAAATTGATCTTTTACTTCCTGGATTTGTTTGTCAATGTGATCTTTCATTGTCTGATTTTGCTGTCTCATGTCTTCCTTGAGACTCCAGATCATCTGAAGCATATATATCCTGAACTCTTTATCTGATATTCCATCTGTTGCAGCTATTACCTCTTCTAAAGTTGAGTTGACCTGCATTGCTTGTGGTCCTTTCTTTCCTTGTCTTTTCATACTGCTCGCGTTTCTTTCTGCTTGGTGCAACTGTTGTGTTTTTGAAATTTACCCCCTATTTATTTATGTTGCTCTTGTATAGTTGGAAAGTCTCCCTTGCAGGGTGGGTAGTGGCTGTGCTCCTCCTCTAATTATGGTGGTCTATCTATCACGCTGATCGGTCACAGGTCTGCCCCCCCTGCGGGCACAGGAGGCGGCTTTGCTCTGCCCCCACTCCAATTGTGGTAACGTAACTACCACGCCCTGGGGTCGTAGGTCCTGATCTGGATGTGGGTGGCGGCTCTGCTGGGTCCCCACTCCAATTGGTGTGACGAGTCTACCACGCTGGCATACTTCTAGGCCGGTGGGTCACAGTTCTGCACAGCCCCCACTCCCAATGGGAGTACCTGACTACCTCTCCAACGGGTCGCTGGGCCCCCTCCGGACCCGGGCGGCGACCCTGCTCCGCCCCCACTCCAACCAGTGTGACGCAACTGCCTCGGTGTTACGTGTCCACCACTCTGGCAAGCTACCTGGCCTGTCTTGCCAGTGGGCCGCAGGTCTGCCTGCACGCTCTGCACAGCCCCTACTCCAAATGAGGTTACTTGGCTACCGCTTCGCGGGGCCGCTGGTCCTATTCTAGGCGTGGGCGGCTACTCTCTTCAGACCCAGCTGCGTTTGGGGTGTCATGCTACCACGCCGGCGGGACACTTGGCCTGCTCTGGGTGCAGGTGGAAGCTCCACTCTGCCCCCACAGCACCCAACAGGACCCTGACTGAGAGGCAGACACCGCTGGTTCCCTAGCCTTGGGTCAAAGCAGCTTCGGTAGCCAGAACCCGCCTCTCCTATCTCGATACACTCTCCGCTGGGAGCTGGCTCCAGCGAGCGACCCCCACGGGTTCCCTAGCCCCGGGCCAAAACTGTTCCGGGAGTCAGAACCCAGTCGCCCCTAGCTCAGCGCACGCTCCACTTGGAGCTGGCCTCCACCGGCAGTCTCCGCAGTTTCCTCAGACCTGGGCCAGGTTAGCCCCGGGAACCAGAATCCAGCTGCTCAGTGCCCGGTACACGCCTTGCCAGGCATGAGCCTCTAGGAGTATTCTCCACAAGATCCCCAGTCCCGAGCCTGAGCTAGAAATCTGTCTGCTAGACGCAGGCAACTACCAGCCTGAAATCACCTGTTCCGTCGCTGGATGAGCTGAGATCAATAGAACATGGGGATGATTACATCATCTCTCCGAAATGGCGGCTGCTGTCCTCCTCTGTGGTCCGACCGGTGTCTGGAACCCAACTGGACCGCTTCTCTCCTCTGTCTGAAAGCTGGAACTCAGCACTAAGCGCTGCCAAAGTCCTAGCGCCAAACCGCTAGAGGCACTTCACAGACTCAGGCCTGCGGAGCCTGGTCTGGCCGCCTCCAAGCCGGCTGGGGGTGGGGTGGGGTGGTAGGAATGTGGATCCTATTGCTGGACCGCCGGAGGCCGTTCACAGACTCAAGCCTGTGGGGCCCAGTCTGGCCTCCGCCCGCGGCCGGCGGGGTTGTGTCCCTGGTCCGCTTGCTCCGAACTGGCTGGGGGTGGGGTGGGGTGTTAGGAGTGTGGATCCTAGCACCAAGCCGCTAGAGTCAGTTCACAGACTCAGGCCTGCGGGGCCCAGTAGGTTCCTATGTTCGCTGCAGTTCAGCGGCGGCCGGCGGGATTGTGTCCCTGATCTGCCTTGCACCGAGCCGGCTGGGGGTGGGGTGGTAGGAATGTGGATCCTATCGCTGGACCGCCAGAGGCCCTTCACAGACTCAAGCCTGCGGGGCCCAGTCTGGCCGCTGCCCCTGGCCAGCCGGCGGGGTTGTGTCCCTGGTCCGCTTTGCTCCGAACTGGCTGGGGGTGGGGTGGGGTGTTAGGAGTGTGGATCCTAACACCAAGCCGCTAGAGTCAGTTCACAGATTCAGGCCTGCGGGGACCAGTAGGTTCCTATGTTCGCTGCAGTTCAGCGGCGGCCGGCGGGATTGTGTCCCTGATCTGCGATGCACCGAGCCGGCTGGGGGTGGGGTGGTAGGAATGTGGATCCTATCGCTGGACCGCCAGAGGCCCTTCACAGACTCAAGCCTGGGGGGCCCAGTCTGGCCGCCGCCCGTGGCCAGCCCGCGGGGTTGTGTCCCTGGTCCGCTTTGCTCCGAACTGGCTGGGGGTGGGGTGGGGTGTTAGGAGTGTGGATCCTAGCACCAAGCCGCTAGAGTCAGTTCACAGACTCAGGCCTGCGGGACCCAGTAGGTTCCTATGTTCGCTGCAGTTCAGCGGCGGCCGGCGGGATTGTGTCCCTGAACTGCGATGCACCGAGCCGGCTGGGGGTGGGGTGGTAGGAATGTGGATCCTATCGCTGGACCGCCAGAGGCCGTTCACAGACTCAAGCCTGCGGGGCCCAGTCTGGCCGCCGCCCGTGGCCGGCCGGCGGGGTTGTGTCCCTGGTCCGCTTTGCTCCGAACTGGCTGGGGGTGGGGTGGGGTGTTAGGAGTGTGGATCCTAGCACCAAGCCACTAGAGTCAGTTCACAGATTCAGGCCTGCGGGGCCCAGTAGGTTCCTATGTTCGCTGCAGTTCAGCGGCGGCCGGCGGGATTGTGTCCCTGATCTGCGATGCACCGAGCCGGCTGGGGGTGGGGTGGTAGGAATGTGGATCCTATCGCTGGACCGCCAGAGGCCGTTCACAGACTCAAGCCTGCGGGGCCCAGTCTGGCCGCCGCCCGTGGCCAGCCCGCGGGGTTGTGTCCCTGGTCCGCTTTGCTCCGAACTGGCTGGGGGTGGGGTGGGGTGTTAGGAGTGTGGATCCTAGCACCAAGCCGCTAGAGTCAGTTCACAGACTCAGGCCTGCGGGGCCCAGTAGGTTCCTATGTTCGCTGCAGTTCAGCGGCGGCGGGCGGGATTGTGTCCCTGATCTGCGTTGCACCGGGCCGGCTGGGGGTGGGGTGGTAGGAATGTGGATCCTATCGCTGGACCGCCAGAGGCCCTTCACAGACTCAAGCCTGCGGGGCCCAGTCTGGCCGCCGGGGTTGTGTCCCTGGTCCGCTTTGCTCCGAACTGGCTGGGGGTGGGGTGGGGTGTTAGGAGTGTGGATCCTAGCACCAAGCCGCTAGAGTCAGTTCACAGATTCAGGCCTGCGGGGCCCAGTAGGTTCCTATGTTCGCTGCAGTTCAGCGGCGGCTGGCGGGATTGTGTCCCTGATCTGAGATGCACCGAGCCGGCTGGGGGTGGGGTGGTAGGAATGTGGATCCTATCGCTGGACCGCCAGAGGCCCTTCACAGATTCAAGCCTGCGGGGCCCAGTCTGGCCGCCGCCCGTGGCCGGCCGGCGGGGTTGTGTCCCTGGTCCGCTTTGCTCCGAACTGGCTGGGGGTGGGGTGGGGTGTTAGGAGTGTGGATCCTAGCACCAAGCCACTAGAGTCAGTTCACAGATTCAGGCCTGCGGGGCCCAGTAGGTTCCTATGTTCGCTGCAGTTCAGCGGCGGCCGGCGGGATTGTGTCCCTGATCTGCGATGCACCGAGCCGGCTGGGGGTGGGGTGGTAGGAATGTGGATCCTATCGCTGGACCGCCAGAGGCCCTTCACAGACTCAAGCCTGCGGGGCCCAGTCTGGCCGCCGCCCGTGGCCAGCCCGCGGGGTTGTGTCCCTGGTCCGCTTTGCTCCGAACTGGCTGGGGGTGGGGTGGGGTGTTAGGAGTGTGGATCCTAGCACCAAGCCGCTAGAGTCAGTTCACAGACTCAGGCCTGCGGGGCCCAGTAGGTTCCTATGTTCGCTGCAGTTCAGGGGCGGCCGGCGGGATTGTGTCCCTGATCTGCCTTGCACCGAGCCGGCTGGGGGTGGGGTGGTAGGAATGTGGATCCTATCGTTGGACCGCCAGAGGCCGTTCACAGACTCAAGCCTGCGGGGCCCAGTCTGGCCGCTGCCCCTGGCCAGCCGGCGGGGTTGTGTCCCTGGTCCGCTTTGCTCCGAACTGGCTGGGGGTGGGGTGGGGTGTTAGGAGTGTGGATCCTAGCACCAAGCCGCTAGAGTCAGTTCACAGATTCAGGCCTGCGGGGCCCAGTAGGTTCCTATGTTCGCTGCAGTTCAGCGGCGGCCGGCGGGATTGTGTCCCTGATCTGAGATGCACCGAGCCGGCTGGGGGTGGGGTGGTAGGAATGTGGATCCTATCGCTGGACCGCCAGAGGCCGTTCACAGACTCAAGCCTGCGGGGCCCAGTCTGGCCGCCGCCCGTGGCCAGCCCGCGGGGTTGTGTCCCTGGTCCGCTTTGCTCCGAACTGGCTGGGGGTGGGGTGGGGTGTTAGGAGTGTGGATCCTAGCACCAAGCCGCTAGAGTCAGTTCACAGACTCAGGCCTGCGGGGCCCAGTAGGTTCCTATGTTCGCTGCAGTTCAGGGGCGGCCGGCGGGATTGTGTCCCTGATCTGCCTTGCACCGAGCCGGCTGGGGGTGGGGTGGTAGGAATGTGGATCCTATCGCTGGACCGCCAGAGGCCCTTCACAGACTCAAGCCTGCGGGGCCCAGTCTGGCTGCCGCCCGTGGCCAGCCCGCGGGGTTGTGTCCCTGGTCCGCTTTGCTCCGAACTGGCTGGGGGTGGGGTGGGGTGTTAGGAGTGTGGATCCTAGCACCAAGCCGCTAGAGTCAGTTCATAGATTCAGGCCTGCGGGGCCCAGTAGGTTCCTATGTTCGCTGCAGTTCAGCGGCGGCTGGCGGGATTGTGTCCCTGATCTGCGTTGCACCGGGCCGGCTGGGGGTGGGGTGGTAGGAATGTGGATCCTATCGCTGGACCGCCAGAGGCCCTTCACAGACTCAAGCCTGCGGGGCCCAGTCTGGCCGCCGGGGTTGTGTCCCTGGTCCGCTTTGCTCCGAACTGGCTGGGGGTGGGGTGGGGTGTTAGGAGTGTGGATCCTAGCACCAAGCCGCTAGAGTCAGTTCACAGATTCAGGCCTGCGGGGCCCAGTAGGTTCCTATGTTCGCTGCAGTTCAGCGGCGGCTGGCGGGATTGTGTCCCTGATCTGAGATGCACCGAGCCGGCTGGGGGTGGGGTGGTAGGAATGTGGATCCTATCGCTGGACCGCCAGAGGCCCTTCACAGATTCAAGCCTGCAGGGCCCAGTCTGGCCGCCGCCCGTGGCCGGCCGGCGGGGTTGTGTCCCTGGTCCGCTTTGCTCCGAACTGGCTGGGGGTGGGGTGGGGTGTTAGGAGTGTGGATCCTAGCACCAAGCCACTAGAGTCAGTTCACAGATTCAGGCCTGCGGGGCCCAGTAGGTTCCTATGTTCGCTGCAGTTCAGCGGCGGCCGGCGGGATTGTGTCCCTGATCTGCGATGCACCGAGCCGGCTGGGGGTGGGGTGGTAGGAATGTGGATCCTATCGCTGGACCGCCAGAGGCCCTTCACAGACTCAAGCCTGCGGGGCCCAGTCTGGCCGCCGCCCGTGGCCAGCCCGCGGGGTTGTGTCCCTGGTCCGCTTTGCTCCGAACTGGCTGGGGGTGGGGTGGGGTGTTAGGAGTGTGGATCCTAGCACCAAGCCGCTAGAGTCAGTTCACAGACTCAGGCCTGCGGGGCCCAGTAGGTTCCTATGTTCGCTGCAGTTCAGGGGCGGCCGGCGGGATTGTGTCCCTGATCTGCCTTGCACCGAGCCGGCTGGGGGTGGGGTGGTAGGAATGTGGATCCTATCGTTGGACCGCCAGAGGCCGTTCACAGACTCAAGCCTGCGGGGCCCAGTCTGGCCGCTGCCCCTGGCCAGCCGGCGGGGTTGTGTCCCTGGTCCGCTTTGCTCCGAACTGGCTGGGGGTGGGGTGGGGTGTTAGGAGTGTGGATCCTAGCACCAAGCCGCTAGAGTCAGTTCACAGATTCAGGCCTGCGGGGCCCAGTAGGTTCCTATGTTCGCTGCAGTTCAGCGGCGGCCGGCGGGATTGTGTCCCTGATCTGCGATGCACCGAGCCGGCTGGGGGTGGGGTGGTAGGAATGTGGATCCTATCGCTGGACCGCCAGAGGCCGTTCACAGACTCAAGCCTGCGGGGCCCAGTCTGGCCGCCGCCCGTGGCCAGCCCGCGGGGTTGTGTCCCTGGTCCGCTTTGCTCCGAACTGGCTGGGGGTGGGGTGGGGTGTTAGGAGTGTGGATCCTAGCACCAAGCCGCTAGAGTCAGTTCACAGACTCAGGCCTGCGGGGCCCAGTAGGTTCCTATGTTCGCTGCAGTTCAGGGGCGGCCGGCGGGATTGTGTCCCTGATCTGCCTTGCACCGAGCCGGCTGGGGGTGGGGTGGTAGGAATGTGGATCCTATCGCTGGACCGCCAGAGGCCCTTCACAGACTCAAGCCTGCGGGGCCCAGTCTGGCCGCTGCCCCTGGCCAGCCGGCGGGGTTGTGTCCCTGGTCCGCTTTGCTCCGAACTGGCTGGGGGTGGGGTGGGGTGTTTGGAGTGTGGATCCTAGCACCAAGCCGCTAGAGTCAGTTCAGGGACTCAGGCCTGCGGGGCCCAGTAGGTTCCTATGTTCGCTGCAGTTCAGCGGCGGCAGGCGGGATTGTGACCCTGATCCGCGTTGCGGAGATTCACTCGCCTGGGACCAACTGACCCCTCCCACAGACTTACTAGTTATCGGCAGGTCTCCTTTCAGTGGAAAATTGTTAGAAGTTCCTCAGCATGTCCCATGCAAGTGTATTTATGTGTCTCTCTGATCCCGTTACTGCGGAGGTATAGAAAATGCTGCCTGCTCGCCGGCCGCCATGTTGGATCTATATTTGTCTTTTTCATATCGACAAACACTATCTATGTTTCTTATTGACTTGTTGGTAGTATTTAAAATGCATTCTGTGTAATAATCTTCTTTTTCTATGTGTAGAAAGTATCTTCTCCTAGTCTATTGTTAATCTTTTAAATTTGTGAGTTCTTCAGCAAAACTACCTGAAGTCACTTTCTATCTCCACTATTCATGATAAATTGCTCATCTTTTTAGAATTAAAATTGGCTCTTCTTGGATTTTTTTTCTCTTTCCTGTGGAGCCTAGTATTAACTTGTGAACTGTAATGAAAATGTTAAGTTGGGATTCTGTTTGTAATTGCATTGAAGGTGTAGACTAATTGTGACATCTTTAAGCTATTGTGTCTTCCCTTTCTTAAAAATGGGGTATCTCTCCATTTATGTAGGTCTTCTTTTATGTCTTGGAATAATGTCTTCAAATTTCTTCATGACGATTCTTCACATTGTTTTAATATCATCTTGTTTTGTTTCCATGAGTGACTTCACAATCACTCATGGACAAAAATGAATTTACTTCGGGAACACTATCCATATCCTCAGCTCTATTGGCATATGAAAAAGAAACCAAACCACCAGGCTCGGTGGTACATGCCTATGATCTCAGCAGCTCAGTATTATTTTACACTATATTCCTTTCTACTTAAAGCTTTTATTGCTATTGTAAAGTGGATTTTTTTTTCATTATGATTTTTACTCAGTTATTACTGATGTTGAAGAAAGCTATTGGTTTTTATATGTTGACATTTACCTAGTCATCACAAAAAGCCTTATTTCTTCTAGAATGTCTTGGGTTTCTATGTATATGATCTGATGGACTAAAAATGACAGTCCTGTGTTTTACTGACCTAATCCTTATATCTCATTTCATTTTCCTATTTGTTTAAACTTTTTGGAAGGTTGACTAGCAGCATTGATGTGTTGCTCAGATTTCCCCCTAAGGATGGACTTGCAGCTCAGGCCACTGGGGACACTGTCAGTCAACAGCCTTCAGCTGGGAACTTCCTTCAGGGATCACCTACGCTGCAAAGGGCCCAAGGGCACACCTGTCCTAGAGTGGCTACATCAGATGAGTATGGACCTTGGCCTGCCTTTGAAACAACTCCAATGAGTGATTCTACCTCTACAGCTCCCCTAAGTCGGCCAAGGCTATTGTTGGGCCCACTGCAACATTCAGCTTTGCCCTTGCTCAATCTTTCGTCCTTCTCCACCTTCTGACTGGTGTGGATCTAAGGACACTTATTCAAAACACCCTGCAGGCTAAACTCGCTCTCGGAGCTGGCTTCCATGGGCACCAACTGTGACATAATAATTGTGGGCATCCTCGAGCTTTGCAGCCAATGCCTCACTAGAATCACTTTGGGTTTATAATTAGCAGAGACTGTCTCTGGGTTGTACATGTAGAATGTCAGCTCCATGGAGGTGGGAATTTCGTCTGTTTTATTCATTGAAGTATTATATGCTTATATAAAAAACATTGAGAGGATTTAGGGTAGCTTAGAAATGACAGGGAAAGCTCAAAACAGAGGATTGGGAGAGCAGGGGACGGGGAAAGGAGACTTGGAAGGAGACAGGACAAGCCCAAACACATGCTGAGGACTTTGCTGCTGCAATGGGCATCTCCTCTGTCCCCTGACTCTTAAAACCACACACAGTTAGTTCCTTCTCTGCTAAGAGGAATCCTCTGCTGTCTGTTTTTTCATTCATACCGTTTTCTTCAGAATTAAAGTCTAGAAAGAAGTGGCTTGTGTCCCCATCCTGGCTGCTAAAACCTTGGATCTATTGGTCTTTGTAAGTAGAAGATGCACTCTGCCCCTCAATAGGGTTTTTTGAAGTCAGGAGCCCCCCAAGTATCAAGGATATTTGATACTGGACAGCTACTAAAAACATGAAAAATATCCACTGCAGCTTCTGAAGTTTGACTTATAGTCAGCAGTGTGCTTTAACATTGAACACCTGGCACTCCAGGGGGAAAAACATTGATTTGTCACTTGCCAATTTCTAGGGTGAAAATACTCCCATCATGGCTCATTTCCATCTGCCTGTGTGATGTTTCTTAACACAAAATTGAAACTACTCAGTCCTCTCTCATGAGCAGCTCCTGAATACCACGGCAAGATATGACGATTGTCCTAAGTTTGATATCTCCTTTATAAAAAAAAAAAAAAGACAAGAAATTGCATATTCCCTGTTGGGTACGACTCTTCACAGCTGATCATCATGAAAAGATAGTCCATGACTGCTAACTCCCCACTTCAAATCATTTCCTCATCTCTGCTCTAAGTCTATTCACTTCAACACATATTACCTAATGAGGTCCCAGTGGTTTAACTCCCTGAACGTGTTCTGTGTATACCATGCTTCATGGCCTTCTCTACTCTGAAGTTCTGTGTCCGGCATGAAACCCTTTTGTTAGCATCTGCATCTGAGGTTTGTCTTCTCTACCTGGTCCATCTCAATCTCTTTTATGAATGTCCTTTTTTTAAAAAAAAAAATCTCTTGAGTGCCAGGATTCCTTACAGCTCTTTCTTTTTCTTTTTCTTTTTTAATTTTTTGTAATTGTAGATGGACAGAATGCCTTTATTTTATTTGCTTATATTTTTGTATGTGGTTCTAAGGATTGAACAAGTGCCCCACGCGTGCTAAGCAAGCACTCTGCCACTGAGCCACAGCCTCAGCCCCTCACAGCTCTTTCTTGATCTCTTTTCATCATCCATACCACCAGCTATAAAATAGAGACTTTTTATTCTAAATCTCCATCCCTATTCTTTTCATTGAGGTTCAGACCTATACAAGTAGTTCAAACTGCTTTAGGACAATGTTGTCTGGAAACTTCAAGCTGGTCTTGCTTAAAACTGAACCCATACCTTCCACCTGTCTTACTCCCTGGTTGAATCCCCCACTGTTTTCTACCACTCCCAGACAATGGATTTTTTCCTATGTTCCTTATCAAAGCCAGAAACATGTGAATGATCTCCAAGTTCTCCCCTTTTCTAACCATATCAAATTACCTCCTAGTCTCGTACATTCTTTTACTTACAATACCATGGACTCAGATGGAGCCAGCCTTAACTCCTAATGAATGCAATACCACCCTCGGTGTCTTTATTGCCTCACTAGAAGTCATTGATCCCAGAACTCAAGTGTTCTTTTCAAGGGTACATCTGATATTGCCACCTTTCTATTAAAATCCTTAAATGATTCCCAAAAGTCCTCAAGGGGAAAAATGACATCCACAGTCCATTTTGCTTCTTGTGATTTACCCCCAACATTTATTCCCAGTCCTTTCCCCTTACAACACAGCAAGTGAAGTGGTTTTAGGAAATTGATCCTGGCTTCAGAGGTGGAGCCAAGCATGGTGATCCCTTCTCCCTTGCTAATGCCTGATGTGGAAATCCAGGGCTGAGACAGTTGATGCTGGCACTGACCTGGTGATATTTATTGAGAAGCTGTGGATGGGGTGACTAAGTTGAGCCAATCTAAAACAGAAGTGAGAGTGTTTTATTCTCTGAATAAGAGTTCTCTCTCTTTCCATATTGAAGTAAACAGAAAGAGAACATAACCTTCATTACTCTTGGTTGCTACTTCAAAAGATTAAAATGGATGCTGCAGAAGGCAAAGCAAATGACAGAAGAAACCCACACTGAACAGACCATGACTTCCCTTAACATTTTTTGGGAGCTTGGGGGCACTGGGTATTAAATCCAGGGGTACTTAACCTCTGAGCCACATTCTCAGCTCCTTTTTAATATTATATTTAGAGACAGGGTTTCACTGAGTTGCTTATAGGGCCTCACTAAGTTGCCAAAGCTGGCTTTGAACTCACAATTCTCCTGCCTCAGCCTCCTGAGCTGCTGGGATTATAGGTGTGCACCACTATGCCTGGCAACTTCCTTAAATTTTTAAAGCTGATTTGAAAACATCATTTTCTTGATCTGTCTTCTGTCACTAGGATACCTTGGATAAACCAGCTTCTAAAGAGTAATAATTTGTTTTGGCTCACAGTTTTGGAGATTCCATGACTAGTTGGCCTCATTGCTTTGGGCTTGTGGGAGGGAGTATGTCATAGAGAAAGCACATGGTGAACTAAACTTCAGCCCAAATGGTGGAGAAGCAAAAGAGGAAAAGAGGAAGGGGCCTGGGTCCCATTATTCCCTTTGAGGGCAGGTCCTTAATGACTTAAAGATCTCAACTATGCTGGGTGTGGTGGCACACACCTGTAATCCCAGCAGCTCAGGAGGCTGAGGCAGAAGGATCATGAGTTCAAAGCCAGCCTCAGAAACTTAGCAAGGCCCTAAGCAACTCAGTGATACCCTGTCTCTAAAAAAAAAAGTACAAAAATGGGATGGGATGTGGCTCAGTGGTTAAGCACTCAATTAGTCCCCACCACTTAATGTTTCTACCACTTGACAAAAGAAGCAAGATAGCTTTTAACACATAGACCTTCTGGAGACATCAACAATCCAACCTATAGCGATCATAAAATCCTGTAAAGCTCTTCCTGACATAGTCCTTAATTACCTTTCCAACTTCATTTCTCCTTGTCTCCTTGAACTCAAACTGTCCTTACAGAATGGCAACATTTGCCTCACTAAAGAATTGGTTAGAAACTTAAACACTCACACTCCATCCTAGACCAACTAAATCAGAATCTTCATTTTTATAAGATCCCTAGGTGATCATATCCTCACTAGAGTTTGAGAAGCATTGCTCTTGTGCCCCAGATAAGTAGCATCAACATTGCCTGGGAACTTATAGGAATACAAATGTTCAGGTCCAATCCCAGATCTTCTAAATTAGAAACTGAGAGTGAGAGCCAGCAGTCTGTGTTTTAATAGCTCTGTTACTTCTCCTCTGATACTGTGCAAGGATTTGCGTTTTTAGTTGATATGGATACTCCCTGTTTACAGACTTCTCTTTGAGAACTTGGCTGCATAATGAAATCATCCAGAGAGTTTTAGAAATTACTGAAGTTGCCAGGCACAGTGGCACATACCAGTAATTCCAGTGATTTGGAAGGCTGAGGCAGAAGAATTATGAGTTCATAGTCAGCCTCAGCAACTTAATGAGGGCCTAAGCCACTTAGCAAGACCCTATCTCAGAATGAAAAATAAAAAGGACTGGGGTTGTGGCTCAGTGGGTAAACATCCCTGGGTTCAATTCCCAGTACCCCTGCCAAAAGAAGAAATTACTGATGTTTGCCTATCCAAAGAGAATTCAGATAGACCGATAGATAGACTGACAGACAGACATAAAAAGCAACATAGGCCTTGGGGCGGGTGGATTCAAAACACCCTAGGTAATTCTAATTTTTTGCAAATTTGAGCTCACATTCTGATTTTTTTTTTTTTTTTGCTGTTTTCACTAAACCACAAAATTTTCTCTTTTTCTAGATCAGTTCATTTGTTTTTTTCCCTTCCCACCTTAGTTAACACCATTGATTTATTACTGAATAAAGACAGCACATTGTGTAAATTGAGCCATTCTTCACTGGGGCCAGGATGTGGATTCTGACTAAGACTGGATTACCATGATGACTATAGACAGCATCAATGTGATTAAGAGCGCGGTTTGGGGATAAACAGTTTAACTTGGCCACTTACTCATTGTTTGTCTCTCTGACTTTTTTAAGCCTCAGGGTCTTTACATCTAACATCAGCGTAGTAATGTTCACCTCACAGGGATATATGAGGATTAAATCAGATGGTGTTTATCAGGCACACAGCAAAGGGGAACATAGTTAAGTATTCCATATATGGGCACTAAGAGCCCTTTGAGCACTTCCAAATTCCATTTAGACTTCTGGATACAGTTTGCCGCCATCTTTGCTAATCAAATTCTATTTAAGATGTTCAGTGTTCAGAACACCCAGGCAGGCCCTTTTCATTTTATTCTTAACAACTGATTGTCCAAGAGCAAAACCAGAAACTGTCTCCATACTTCTTCCTTTTCTACCACGCACACAAACCTCTGCTCTTTTAGATATCTGCTTCACTTCTTTCTTGAGAGCTATGACTGATTTACAATATAATGAAAAGCCCCTAAAGATGACTAGAAGAAAAACAGAATAGGAAGTCTAATTTGTGGGTAACTGACCCACAAGCAACAAACTATTGATCTCATTGAAAGTCTACATGCAAGAGGAAAAGATTCAACTTTGCTTGAGGTTGAGTTGGAGCCCACAGCCATAAAATACAGTCCTTTGTGAACCAGGACACATTAAGACAAGAAATGTTTATTTATAGGCATCAATAAAGTGAAAGCATAAGCCTTATGAACAGAATTGGGCTGGTCAAGGACAGCTAATTCCTGCAAACACCTTGTTACTCATTGAATGTAAATGATCGACTTCTACATTTTATCATGTTTACACAGTGATGTTGTGTGGTGGCTGCTTCCAGGTTTATGTGTATTTTAAATCTGGGAAAGTCCAGGGTTTGTTCATTCTTATGTTGAATAAAAGGAGCCAGTCTACAACAAGAAAGATGGCCAGTTTGATCAAACATGTACTAACGTATTTCAATAGTTACTCTAAACATCTATTGTCTTGTAGTAAAAAAATAGCTTCTCGAATTACAAATAAAGCATCAGGTTTTTTAATTATGTAAACAGCAACAACAGTAACACCTCCAAATAGTGTTCTCTGCTTTCATTAGACTCACAGAGCAGTAGCTTAGTGTGGATGCTTGGGGTGAAGGAGAGAGAAATAAGCAGAATCCCAAACTTCAGACACTATAATCTATCTAAATAATCTATTACCTAACAAAGTAGCTACCATGCATTGTCCATATTTTATAGGTAAAAGGACCAGAGGATCAGCAAGGTCGATCCACTTATCTGAGACCAACATAGCCAGTAAGCTGTAGGGTTGGTTGTCAAGCCTGGATTTGTTACCATCCTTGTTGAATCCTGAGCTTTCCTGTATTTTTTTTGGGGGGGGGATTATATTTTTGTTTGCATTCTTTATTTATTGTATAACTGAACACCTGTAATTAATAAGCTCATTACCATATAACAGTTAAACATGGGCTTGTGTTCTAAGGTTACTTATTAGTCAACTAAGGTTATTGACTAGTAAACTTGTGTACACCAGTTTCCTTATATGAAAAATGGAATAATATTAGTAGTATGATTATGGAACAGATAAAAATAAGAAAAGGATAAAGGTCAAGACACAGATATGGGTATATGATAAATGCTCCGGAGTTGTTGACTTATGTTCACAATTGCGTTATATGCTCAAGGCTTTGCAGGATTCAAAGATGAAAAAGACATCACTGGTATCCTTGAAGAATTTGTTTAAAACAGGGAAGATCCAGGCATGGTGGTGCACACCTGTATCCCCAGCAACTCAGGAGTCGAGGCAGGAGGACCGAAAATTCAAGACTAGCCTCAGCAACTTAGTGAGGCCCTAAGTAACTTAGCAAGACCTTGTGTCAAAATAAAAAATAAAAAGGGTTGGGGATATCTCAGTAGTTAAGCACTGATTGAACCCCTGGGTTCAATCCTGGTACAAAAATAAATAAATAGATAGATAGATAGATAAAAACAGGAAAGAGACGTTTGGTGGGACTGGGTTTTATGTGACAAAGCAACATATGCTTTAGAAACCTGGAAAGTAATCATCACCTTTTGTGGAATTTCTACATCATGAAAATTCATCCTATTGGATTTCAGCACTTTAATATTATTACACTTAACATTTCGTTCAGGGACAGGAACATGCCTCCTCAAATGACCATGCTTTAGGAAGATACAAAGGACACTTAAGGGAATGTTTTCAACTATATAAGGTCCATTTTGTCACGTAGCATACTTAATGTAGATATTCCTGGTAAGGCATTACCATTTCTTTTTCTTTTGTCTTGATCAGTTCTTAACTAAACCCCATAGGGATTCTAAATGTTCCTAGAGGAAAGAACAGAAGTTCTAGAAATAAAGTCCAATTCCCCCAATGCATATTTTTAGTCTTCTTCTCATTTGCTCCTTTTTTACTTTCAAACTTTAGCAATGTGATAGCAGTTGGTAACCTGTGGCAGACTGAGGAGTAAAAATTAAATAGGTTTGAGTAGCTCAGAGTCCTTACACAAGACACATGCCTTCAATAGCATCATTGGTGGAAAGTTTCTTTTATAAACATTTTCCATCTGGGTATCGGATGGAATAGTTCATCTGGGTATTAGATTGTGTGAACTTTTGTGCTTGAGTGTATGTTTGGAAAATTCCTTCTACTCAACTGTGTATTCCTTGTTGAGTAGTATGCCCTTACTTAGGCAGAATTTCCTGGAGCAACACCATAAATTAGATAGAGACTATTTTCCAGCCCTCTTATCTTAATTTATGTACCTTTGCAAGCGTCTCCCTGGATTCTTGTCATTTCTGATACTGCCAACCACCACAACTACCACAAAACAGCCAAAATAACAGGAGGCTGGTGTTTGACTAACTTTAGTCGTTCTCTTAATCCAAACCTGCTCCCCAAAATACATTTACACCTTAGTCAGACTAAGGTGTGACTTTTGTCTTTCCAAGCTTATTAAGTGGTAAGAAGCCTTAGACAAACGAAGTCTAATGTGTAATTACAAACACCAAGTGAAAAAATAGGGAATATAGTTTCTAGGCCACAGAGGGGTTTGGTGGAGGATTTTCAGCTTAGCCTCAAATAAAGTAGTTACTGATCCATGTAGGCTTAAGCCAGATACCATCTCATATTTAAGTACGTCTAATTTCCTTTATCTCAAAATCTTACAGACCACACAAGCACGCAAAAACATCCCCTTCACTTTCCAGGAGATGGAAGGGGAAACAGCCCCCAACTCTTTGTAAGACAAGGAGGATCATCAGAGGGTCTTTGCTTTAGATCAGATGGAGAACCTGAGTGTCCTAAGAGTGTTCTGATGCAGACAGACAGGGAGCATGCGCTCCCTCCTTCATTCAAGGTAAAGAAACTGACAGGTTATCCCTGTTCCGGCAGAGAGGAAACAAGTGGGGTGGAGGAGGGCAGATATGGATCCTCTGAACTCGCCCTCTTGTGTAGGAAAGTTCTTCCCCTCTAGGAACCTGAGGAGCCCTTCCTGAAGGCCAGCTTTGTGCCAGGCTCTGAGCTGGGTACTCCAACACACTATTCCACATATGGTTCTTAACCCACATTGTGACCTCCAGGATTCGATAAGTCTCCTGGGACAAGGGACTTGCAGGCATCACTCTGCTAGAAAACAGAATAACCACACCCATCTAGTTATAAGTGAGTGACCAACTGACGCTTGAAATATCAGACTTCAGCCTTCTGTAATGAGGACCAAGGCTGTCATTGTATCAGTGTCTTTTATCAAAAGCTTCTTTTTTAAGCTCTCTATCCTAGGGACACTCACAGTTACAACATTTATTTAGCACAGGTGGAGAAGAATGATTCTTATTTTGGTGGAAAGTTTTTTTCCTCCCTGTCATTAGCAAATAAAAAAAAATGTCATGATTACAACATTCATCATGGTCTGAGTCCATTTTCAATCTTCTTTGCATTTACCTCAAAAAATGTTGTATTTGTGAACTGATGCCAACAGGGCAATGGAATGTTCTTAAATCTATGGCAAAGGCAGCTCTCAGCAAGGAGACAATCAAAAGAAGTGGGAAATATAATGGGGAGCCCCACTTTAGTTGACAAGGAAATGAAGAGATGCCAAATACCAGCGCCTCGAAGGAGCTTTATGGAGCAGTTAACCTTGAGGGTTACCTGTCGGGAAAGATAAAACTGCAACTTCTCAGTCACAGATTTATAGAGCTTTACAAATACTTTGGTTTCACTATTTGTGCTTTTATCTACTTCTGGGTTTTATTACTGGTTTCTGTCCAGTGATAGTCTTTACATACACACACTGCCATGAGATTAAACAGTGAAAAAAAAAAAGTCAAAAGGTTTCCTCTGTCATCTTTGATGCCTTAAAAGTTGAAGTAGAGGTTCCACCTTCCACCAGTTAGAGACCCATGGAAAATACCACCTTCTTTCCGGGGCATGTGTGATGGTCATTTTACAAATCACAGTCCCCAGATAAGGGACAAGAAAATGCCGAATAGTAGTAGTTCTGAGGTTGTAGTGGAAAACAACCAGCTCATCATTCGCAGTTTACTGCACACACAGAAAATATAAATACTTCAAAGGATACAGTCAGGATATTGGTGAATAAATTTGCCACAGTTATCTATCATCAAAAGAGACTATTGTTTTGGTTTCATTTGAATAGAGAAAGCCAAATCAGTGTAGAAGATGATGGGAGAAAAAAAAAAGAAATGTGAAATTCTTTTAGGCCCATCTAGACTGAGAGATTCTAATATTATAGAATCCTTCACAAAAGACAGGAAGTGACAATGATAATATACATAATAATATCATACATTAATGTTGGAAGAAGAAAGAAAACAACTCATGGTGTGAGGGGGTGGCCTGTTCCCACTTGCCCTAGCTGTGAGAACTTTCTTTGCATAGACTCAGGTCTTCTTGCTCCTGGGGTGCCTGCTGTCACAGGGGCGAACTCCCCACCCATGTGAACACTCCAACTTGAGTGAAAACACTTCTGATTAGAACATTGGGTTTCTCATTTATATTTCTACTCATTCAGCAAGAGCCATAGTCAGCCCATTGTTTCTCACTTGAAGAAGATGATTTATTTTTCTGATTGCAGTGAATGCTCTACTTCAGCTGCCATTCCAAGTTTCACAATTCATGTTTATAAAATCCAGCCATAATCAAATAATCAAAGGAAAGCCATTTCTAAGTACTTACACACGAAGTATAACATCAATTCAAGGCTTCCCAACTGTGAAACATCTTAAAGACCTTCTTTTGAAAGATGAATACGTATTAAAGCCAAAGAAATAAGTATCATTTAATTGGCATAAGGCTTTGAGGACTGAAATAGGAATGAGAAGGTAAACCGAATGCTCATTGAAGTGTGGTCAGTGGCAGAGACAGAGCTGACCCTTGAATAAAATAGCACCTTGTGTTTTTAATAGTGCTTGCCCTTTTCCTATAACAAACTTTGAGGTCTTAATTAAAAAAAAACACCCTATTTTCTAATTTTTGAATAATAGAATTTCAAGCTTTATTATAAAGTATATATGTAAAGAAATTACAGTAAAAGATTATGGAATACATTTTACTAACCTTCCCACTGATAGTAATTATGACACAGGAATTTTATTTTTTTCTTGCAGTTCTGGGAATAGAACCCAGGGCATGTTGAATACACGCCCTACCACTGAGCTCTATTCTCAACTCTGAATAAATTTTTAACTATTAATTATTTTGTTATGATCCTTCTTTAAGAAAACAATGTATCTGGCCAGGTGTGGTGGCACAATGCCTGTAATCTCAGCAACTCCGGAAGTTAAGGCAGGAGAATTGCAAGTTCTAGGACAGCCCGGGCAACTTAGTGAGACCCTGTCTCAAAATAAAAAATAAAAAGGGCTGGGGATGTAGCTCAGTGGTAGAGCCCTCTTGAGTTTAATCCCCAGAACTCCTTGCCAAAGGAAAACAATAACTTTGTATGCTTGTAAGTACACATAAAATATGACCTAATTATTTTTTAAAATTGTCAGAACATTGATTTTTAGGAATAAAAATATTACTAGTTCCCCATTGCCTGAACAGCAAAGTCCAAATTCCAGAATCTAGTCTTTAGATCTCTATGATGTAGTTCCTAACTATTGTTTCCACTCCACCATGTCTTTTCTCCTTATTAAAATCCAATCTCTAAACTGGATCATTTGCCTGGCTATCAAAGGACCGGGCTCTGTGGACTCAGATGAGTAGGGCACAGTCTCTGCTCTCAAACACCTCACAATCTAGCAAAGAAGATATGTTACCCATTTCTTAAAGTCTCATAAATACAATATTTGACGTATGTTTAAGGCCCAAAAGGAAATGCTAACCACTTCATGGACAGATGGGTAAATGATTCAGGGAAGAATCCACAAGGAAAGTAAAGAATAATTGATAATTCCCCAAGTAGGCCCAAAGCAGAGGATGTCCTAAGCAGGGAACCGCTGGTGTCAGGCAAAAAAAAAAATGGGAACAGATATGTGGGTCAGTTCAAAGACAGATGTTTGACCATTGCCAGGACAGACTATAGGGATTTGCATCTTCCAAATTTTATCTGTTTATTTCTTTGTTTAGGGTTCAATCTGCTGTTTCTGCAGACTAGAGTGGATAGTGTTGGCTGTTTATGGAAATCTAATGTCTTTACTAGCACCTTGGCCAGGAGATGTGGCTCAGAAGGGAAACAGGAACAAGGTTTCTCAACCCTGGAGCTGCTGACAGTTTGGATAGGAGACTTATGTGTTGTGGGGGTCTGTCCTGAGCACTGTAGGATGTCTGATCACATTCTGCACTTCTACCCTGTAGGCTCCTCCTAGTAGCCACCTACTCCCAGTTACGACTCTAGTCATTGCCAAATGTCCCATGAGGCAGGATGTTAGCCCCAGTGAAAAAGCACTGTCTTGGATCTGTGTGACCATACTTTAATATCAGCAGGGGCTATGATATTAGACAGGAGGATTACGAGAAAAGCATTCCACTATGTGTTTAAAGTATTTAAGAATATATGGATAAAGTTAAGTGTGTTAATAATCAAATAAATGTAAATCAAATGTGCATGATTAGACTCCCCTGAGGATATGGAACAATTGGGTAAACAAAAACCAGTTCAACACAGGGATGTGGGGTCCATGACGATTCTTGCTTTGTTGTAGATTTGCCATTCTTTGTTATAAACCTGGTTTCTTGTTTCCAACTCCCTAGGTTTCTCATGTGCATTGAGAACATTATATCAGCTCTCAAATGAGAACTCTGTTCTTATCCAACTTTAGCCACCTGAGGAGTTAACCTCCAAATCATATGATATTTCATAATTGTTTCCTTTTGATCCTAAGACTGTTTATAATTATTTGAGAATCAAAATCATGGGGTTAATATTTTTATATAAGGAATTTGTGCATATTTGATTTGATACACTTGTAATAACTAAGAGAACTCGCTTGTTAGAAGCTATTCTTATAATTCCAACTTAAAATACATAATTTAAATAATTAATTGAGTTTTAAAAATTTAAATTGAAGTTTTACAAAGTTCATATGCAAAATTGGAACACTTCAGAGGACTTAAGAATCACCCTAAAGTTTAGTAGATTTACAAACATTTAACTCTTGGGACTGCTTGCTGTTAATCCACAAAAATTCTTTTTTTAAAAATTATTTTAGTTGTCAATGGACCTTTATTTTATTTATTTATATGGTGCTGAGGATTGAACCCAGTGCCTCATGCGTGAGAGGCAAGCGTTCTGCCAAAGAGTTACAGCCCCAGCCCCCACAAAAATTCTTAAAAGAGAAAAACAAATATATAAAACTTACAAAATGAGTTTATTATGTTGAGGGAAATTTGTTATGAGCTCCTTATAAATGAATATCTTATTTACTAGATTTATAAAATAATAACATTTGTAAATTGAAGAGAAGGTTAAGGAAGAACTAAGCTTTGGATTTTTTCCTTAATAAATATGTGTATTTTTAAAATAACTTATGCAAGGACATAATAAAGCCTCAAGGACATAAAAAGCCACATTGAAGAGTAAGGTAGGTACCTTCACAATGGTGATCAGAGTTTACATCACCATTGATGGAACCAATTGACATTGCATCCTTTCCGATGCAGTGTGCTAAGGAGGTCACATTGCCTATATAAGTGTCCCCGACAAAACATGTTTAATCTGAACCTAGTCATAAGGAAGCAAACAAATCTACATGGAGGGATGCCTTCAAGAGCCAGAATTCTTAGGATTTTTAGAAATCTTAGATTCCAGGATTCTTAGAAACTGCCATTATCATGTAAGACCAGCATCAAACCAACCAACACACCCCCAACCCTAAAAGAAACAAATATAGGGGAAAGCAATAGGGAAAATGGGACAGTGATTCTGCTATCCCCACACTAAAAATCCATAAGGTTTTTTTTTTTTTTTTTTGTACAGAGGATTGAAGTCAGGGCACTCAACCACAGAGCCATATCCCAGCCCTATTTAGTATTTTATTTAGAGACAGGGTCTCACTGAGTTGGTTAGCACCTCGAAGTTCCTGAGGCTGGCTTTGAACTTGTGATCCTCCTACCTCAGTCTCCCAAGCCACTGTGATTACAGGTGTGCACCACTGCACCTGGCTTCTATAAGGTTTTGAGTTGAAAAGTTGATATATTTTCACATTTTGATGGGAAAATATGCTTGTTCTCAGGTGATAGATGCTGCAGTCTTCAGAATTCTCAAGATGCCCACATTTAAACTTGAATAGTTAAAAATTATGTGTATGCAGTGTACTGTGAATCTAGTTGGAGGGTGTTTAGTATCCTGTTTTTGCACTTCTCTGAAGGTTTAAAAATTTTTAAAATAAAACGTTGAAATCATACATTGCTGGTGGCACTGCAAATTGATATAACCACTATGGAAAGCAGTATAGAGATTCCTTAGAAAACTTGGAATGGAACCATCATTTGACCCAGCTATCCCACTCCTCGCTGTATACCCAAAGAACTTAAAAATAGCATACATCACTGTTTATAGCAGCACAATTCACAACAGCTAAACTCTGGAAGCAACCTAGATGCCCTACAATCGATGAGTGGATAAAGAAACTGTGGTACACATACACAATAAAATATTACTCAGCATTAAAAGACAATAAAATTATGGCATTTGCAGGTAAATGAATGGAGTTGGAGAATATCATGCTAAGGGAAGTAAGCCAATCCCCCAAGACCAAAGGCCAAATGTTCTTTCTCATAAGTAGATGCTGACCCATAATGGGGAAGGGGGCATGGGGAGAATGGAGGGACTTTGATTGGGAAAAGGGGAGGTAGAGGAGGGGAGGGAGCATGGGAGCAGGAAAGATGGTGGAATGAGATGAACATCATTACCCCAGGTACATGTATGACTGCACATATGGTGTGACTCTACATCGTGTACAACCAGAGAAATGAAAAGTTGTGCTCCATTTAGGTACAATGAATGGAAATGCATTCTGCTATAATGTATAAAAATTAGAGCAAATAAAAAGATAAAAAAATTTTAAAAATAACAAATTGCAACTCACATTAAATCCCAACTCTGATTCCTTCTTATGAAGTTCGTGAAGGCTGGCATGGTGGCACACACCTGTAATCCCAGCTACTAGGGAGGCTGAGGCAGGAGGATTGTAAATTCAAGGCCAGACTTAGCAACTTAGTAAGAACCTGTCTCAAAAAAAAATAAAAGGGCTATGGATGTAGCTCAGTGGTAGCACCTCCCTGGACTCAATGCTCTGTGTCAAAAGAATCAACAACAAGAACAAAACACAACTCCTGAGCTTTGGAACTTGACCCCAACTTCTGGCACAGGGAAACTGGCCTCGTCAAAGGGTTCCCTTGTGGAGGACTGGCTCAGGAATGTGCTTGTTTCCAAATCTGGATCCATGAAACTGTTAAGGGTTTTCATTTTGGTTACACTTCGGGGAAGGTTTTTAGGAGCAAGTGTCTTCATCCTTCTATCTAATGTGCATGGACTGATAATTCCAGAAACTTCTGGAAGAGAAGGGAATATAGAGAAACAGAAGATGAGCCATTGGATAAGTCAGTCCTGAAGACACTATGCCCTGGGAATCAGTGAACACCCTTGTGGGGTAAGCCAGGTGAAGTGTCTGCAGCAAAACGTATCAGCTAATCTGAGCCCTGAGTTGAACTGCCTTCATATTCAAGCACCACATCCCTCCTGAAGCTGACCTTAATATCTCCATTCCATACCATAACAGGCACCGGGATCTTCAAAGGGAAGGAAATACCTTTGTTTAGCAAAACATATTGATTGTTCACATAGGGAAGAAAGTAAGGATCTGAGGTCGGGAAGATGGACAGCAGCTTGTGTATCCAAACAAATAAACATACGAATCACTGTTCTTCTGAGAAACAAAAGTAACAGGATGTGTACCTATAATTACATATAAAGAATTGACTTACATGATTGTGGAAGCTTGCAAAATCCAAAGTCTGATGGGGTAGGCTGGCAGGCTGAACGCTCATGGAGTAGTTACAATACAAGTCCAAGGATAGTTTGCTGTCAGAATTCCTTCTTGCTCAGGGAAGGTCAGTCTTTGTTCTAACTCAGGTCTTCAACTGATTTGATGAGGCCTATGAAGCCACATTATGGAGGGTTATCTAATCTACTTTTTTCAAAATCCACCTATTTCAATGTTAATCTCAACCATTGTATGTATGTGTCAAAATACACTATATTGTTGTCATGTATATATAAAAAGAATAAATTAAAAAAAAACTTTTAAGAGAATGACAAGAATAAAAATATATTCATAGAAACATTCAGAATTATGTTTAACAAAAAAATATGGACCCTGGGGTCCATCCAGTTTGACATATAAAATCAATCATCACAATGGAGAAACTGCTTAGTGTGAGAAATGAGCACTCCTAGACATTTCCTGGGAGAAGCTGGCCAGGGGAAGAGGAGGGACAGACCAGGGAATCAGAGGCTGACAGGATGGGAGCAGAGATGACACATCTCACACCTTGAAGTGACCCATAAAAGCCAGGAATGAGCCAGGCGTGGTGGTGCACACCTGTAATCCCAGGGATTACATATATATACTGGGAGGCTGAGGCAGGAGAATCGTGAGTTCAAAGCCAGCCTCAGCAAAAGTGAAGCACCAAGCAACTCACTGAGATCCTGTCTCTAAATTCAAAATAGGGCTGGGAATGTGGCTCAGTGGTCGAGTGCCACTGAGTTCAATCCCGGGTTACTCCCCCCCCCCCAAAAAAAAAAGCCAGGAGTGTGGTGACTATGGCAATCAAGTACCCCTGCCTCCCTGGTTCCCAGTGTTGCACTCAAAGTCCAAAATCCTTTGGAGGGCTTCCATCTTACATGGAGCACAGAATTAAGATCTGAGCATCTACATACAATGTACATCTTCAGACCTGGAGCCTCAGTGCACAACCTGTTTTACAGAGCTCCTCTCCCTTTCTTTAAATTTCCATACTACTTCAGTCAGCTCTGTTGGTGCCTATCTATTTAATTTACAGGTATTCTATATTTATCTACCTACTTTAATAGGCTGTAACATCCTTGAGGTCAAGAAGTTTGTCCAAGGTATAATGTTCTATACCCTATTATCAATCAGTAATAATGTTTTCCCAAAAGAATGGCTCAAATATGTGCTTTTTCTTCTTGGATGCATATAAAAATTGCCATTAATAACTAAAATAAGATGGACTTCTGCTGAGTGGTTGAACAGAACAGACCATGCAATTTCCTAACCATTTCCCCCATTTTTAAAAGATATATCAAGTATAATTTCACTGCTCATTTGAAATAGGTAATATTAACACATGAACGATAAAAAAGACAACCTCGGTGCTCAAATGACTATTCGGATTGATCCTGAACATATTTTAAAACAATGGCTCCAAGTCAACCCTGGAGGGTGATGCAAGGGTCACAGACTCTAATTGAGCAATGGAACATGCACAGGCCACATCAATCCAAGTGTTCGGGGGTCACATCCCTCTCATGACCTGGTCTATAGTCAAGCTTGACTACAGAAGAGTCAAAAGCCATGACATGGCCACCCCTGATGTTAAATTGATCTGGATCTTTGGGACAGACTGAAAGCTCTAAGGGATCTGGGCATCCTGATGGTTCATGGCACAGACTATCATTGTCTTGTGGTCCTCTTCAAGATAATGCACAGATTATATGTGCATGTAAAGTAGCTGCAATAACACAAAGGGGCTCTCACGATGTCCATGTGCCCATTTAAATTATTCTGAGGTTTTCCTGAGCCAACCTGGTTTTAGGAGGCTTGGTTAAGCCTGATGTTACTGATGTCATCATGGCTTTGTAAAACTGGATCTCCCTTTCTCTCTCACATGCGCCTACACACACACACACACACACACACACACACACACAGAGAGAGAAACATAGTGAAATTGTAAAACAAGAGATCATGCAAAAGTTGTTCCTGTATAAGGAGAATGTAATTTATTTCAGGAATACACAAGCACTCAAGTGTATGCAGTGTGGGCGTTCATTGGTGAATTTAGACTAAACAGGAAGTGATGTAAATTATACTTATTACACTGTTGGGAAAGAGATATATTAAATCCAGACAGCACAGGAACAAAGCACAAGAAGCTCATTGTGTTGAAGGAAACCATGTAACTTTGGTGGGAAGACAATGCACTATATATTATGAAAGCCCTCAGTGGTCATTTGGGACTAAAATGATCTTTTTTTTTTTTTTTTTTTTTTAGGCAACACGATTTTGTTTTAGCACTAAAGTGTTGTTTTTTTTTTTTTTTTTGATAAAGCCCCAAGATATTCTAATCTTAAGCACATTGCTGTTCTGTAGTTTTAACTATCTCATGCTGTTGTTTCCCAGTCATAAAATTAGAACAAATGAGAAGCAACGAAGCCTGATGTTTAGATGAGAAATGTTAGTTGTGGTCAAACACCCAAGGGGAGGCCTGAGGAAGTTACCGGATTATAAGGACCTACATCATCCCAGCTATTGTTGAAGCATCCCAGAATTACTGGGTAGAAGAAATATCAACCAACAAATGACCTTGAGAGTACAACAATATCAGGTGACACATTCTATAAGGTTTGTCTCATTGGTCTCTTGGGGTGAAGTGAAATATACATAAAAACCAAGCTGGAGAGTTGACTTGCTGCTTGTGTGGCCTGCAAAGAACTCTTAGGAAATAGGCCAAAGACAAATAAATTTAATATCTAACTTGACATTTTGCTACAAAACCGTATCCAAAATGAAGTGACTGAATGATTAGGTGTAGCCTTGAGTCACCTCACGAGAGTGCAGAACTAGATAAACTCTTGTAATTTATTGGCCTCTTCCTTAAGTGAATATTTCTAAAATGGCACAATTAAAAGCTGTACAAATGATTTAGTAAAAATAGACTTTAAAAAGTTTATTTGCCTCAACGTTTAAGAAATGAATAATCTTTTCATGAGTCATTGCTGCTGTGAGGCGGGTATTGTGATTCCCAGGAGAGTATCTAGCAGGCTTTGGTTGGGAGGAAATGTCCTCTGCAAGACCCCTCTGTACAGTGGCTCAGGAGGCTGAGGCAGGAGGATCGTGAGTTCAAAGCCAGCCTCAGCAACTTAGCCAGGCACTAAGCAACTCAATGAGACCCTCTCTCTAAACAAAATACAAAAAAAAAAGGATGTGGTTCAGTAGTCAAGGACCCCTGAGTTCAGTCCCTGGTAACAAGGGAGACAAAAAAAGACCCCTCTGTAATGATGGAGCAGGACTGGCCTGGGAAAAGCAAAGCAACCTTGCACCCTGTCTCCCAGTGATGGGAAGGGGTGGGCTCTGCTGGGAGACAACAGGGAGGGGCAGCCCAGAGGCTCTCAGTCTCTAAGTGCAACAGAACAACGTCACAGAACTCAGTGTTCATTTGGAAATGGATTCAAGTCTGTTGTCAATTGAGCCAGAATCTATTTCAGTCTCTGATTATTGTTCGCTATGAAATGAAGGGTAATATTTGGCAGGGCTTATATGTATTTGTACATGCATGGTCAAGGGTGTCTGTTGGATGCTTCTCTGAGGCTCACCATGATGAATCCTCTCCCACCTCATTCCTTGTGGCCACCTCCCATCCTTTCTCCATTTTTTTTTTTTTTACCTATATCCCTTTAGTGGAGAAGAGCATTCATCCTGCAACCAGATGAACTGGGAAAATTGCCTACACACAGGGCCTCACTCTTTTGTTTGTAAAAGTCAGAAAATGGATAGACTCAAGAGTTTTGTAATGAATAAAGGGAACAAATACAATGCTGAGGACCCTGCCTGGTAGCATTGACACCATTTCTGTAGTGGCATGGCCTTCTATGTCTTCAATTGAAAGACATACTATAGTAAGAAACTTGAAGAGTTTTCAAACGAAATAGTTGAAAAAGGCATTCTACTCATTAATGGCCTATTTTCAAAGCCTTCTATAGGTCCAATTTTCTTAAAAAAAAAAAAAAAAACTACAGAAATCAGCAAGCTTTCGCATGTGCTACATGTATCATTTTGTACTTCCATGATATACAAAGTCTGAAGAAATCATCATTCATGAGGACTAGACTCTGGGCTTTGAAAGAGGTTCCTTTCCTATGACTTGAAATTTCTGAACTGCTTTTAAGTTTTATGTTCAGTAAAATATTAAGTTGGGGATCCCTTCTACAGAGGTGCTGGCTTTTATAAAAAATCTTTTTCATTTTTCTTTTTTTTTGGTATAGATTCTATCTTGTTCCATGTTTCAAATTACTATACACAGTAGTAAAACTTTTCATAACAAAGGTTTAATTAGAACGGTTAATAACTATGATTTCCAAAGTGTCTGAGTCAGCCTTAGTAATAATTAGGGAGTTTTGTTCCATACAAAATGCTTTATTTAACCTTCATGCCTTCATTCAGATAATTATACAAATGCATACAGTTAAAGGTTTAAACTCTATTTCGGTTCACAGCTCAATTCATAGGAAAGTTGAATACAGAAAAGCAATGCACCAACAGAATATGTCTGAGACACCATTAAAAACGATAACACTTGTTCATTTAAATCTCTGAGAATAGACTGGAATAATCGTCCTCTGAGAGAATCTCATTAGGAGGGTCTCCCTTTACATTATCATAGGGCCAAAAAAAATCACAATTTTACAGTAAAAGGAAAAAAGCTCTGAGTATATTTACAATACATACACTATACATAAATACAAGAACAACACTTACATAATATTAATAAACTTATAACAGGGGTTGCCTAAACACTACAGAGTATATAAATGCAGAGGAAAACTATTAGGAAATTAGATCTTTAAGCTGGAGAAATAAATTCATTTGCAATTAAAACTCTGAACAGAAAACCAAACAAAGATTTAAGAACTCAACACACTTGTTTGCCAGCATCATTGGGGGGGGGGGGGGGAGATTAGTCTTTAATTGTGTGTTCTCCTCTGGGCACTCTAGCTCTCTGGGGTCAGAGACCCAGGAATATTTGTAAAATTACATCCATCAAGTGAATCAGACGCAGCCCATCAATTCAATTTGCTGTTCAGAGGCTTCAAGCCTAGAATAACTGTTTTGTAAACTAAAGGATGTTTTTGTATTTTTACACAGAAAGATCTTGTGATTTAATCACCATGTATAATGAGCTAAGTGTCAAGGAAAAGAAAAGAAATGCCTGCTTGATTTGGCCAAAGATGATGTTGTCATTATTCCTGTGTATTTTTTTCAAATATGACTTGAGAGATTTATTCAAGAGAATATGACATTGGAATTGACCCCCACACACCAAGAGCAATGTCTAGACTACTACTAATTATAACTAAGTCATTTTAAGTGGCAGGTGGGTATCTTAAAGGTGGTCTGTTCTCATCGTTTCACAAACACAGAAAGTTCTGAGTACATTCTTCTATGGACAAACATGAATTTGCTGGTTTCTCTTTTTTAAAAAATGATCATGATACACATAATTGCATTATGATGCAGGATGACATAATACATAAGACGATGTTTTCAAGCTGGTTTTGTTAAGTGGTTATCTCACATCCACAGAGTTGGTTTGCCATGTGATGCAATGTGTCCCACATAGACATGAACAAAACAATACAGCCACTGTCCTGTGGGGGAGACGGTGATTTTTTAAAAAATGAATCCTTAAACACAACAAATTGTGGACAGACAAGTTGATAGGAAAGAGCCTTGAAAATAGGCACCAGTGCCCCAGTTCAACAATACCCATCCGATGTGATAAAGTTTGAGGAACAAAACATATCCTATGGTTGGATGTAATCACAAAATTCTGCCATAGAAAACTAGAAACCCAAGTAGGGTCAAATGATTTTCTATAATGTTTTATGTTGTATCTTCGGAGCAAGAAATAAGCAGAAAGGGAAGATGTCAGTAGATCTCTAAAATATCTTACTTTTTGATTGTTTGGACACTTTTGTTACTAGATTTTGGCCCAAATGCTATCCTTCTATTCACCTCATGCTTGACAAAAATGAATTTCTGCGAAAGTCTTGGTTAACCTTCTTTGGGGAAAGTGAGAGAATAATTCAGACCAGAAGGTACTGGTCCTTGCTTTACGCCAAGAGCAGACTCCGATGTCTGAAATGCTGCAAATTTCTAGAGATGAAATCCAAAAAAGAAAAAGTATTGATGTGACTGTTTCTACCTTTCATCTCTTTCAACTCACTTAAAGTGGTTGTTTTGTCATTGGGAAATTATTGCTGGTGAAACCCAATTAACTGAGAAGAGGCCCCATCTGCAAGAGGTTGTGTGCACAGAACACTTGCTTTCAGAATTTGTTAATGCAGGTTTTATCTCTCCCCCCAGCCAACTAACAGGGAGAAAGATCATAATTCAGGAGATTCATTTTCAGAAACAGAAACACTATGAGAAATGACATTCTCTTAATGTTTTTGAAGTCCATTAGTATTTCCATGAATCAATACTGTCAGAGACCTTGCTTTATACAGAGGGTAGGGATTTTATTTCTCTGATGTTGGACAGCTTCTCACATAAAACTCAATTAAGCTAACGACAATACTATAAACAAATTATTTATAAGACTATTTAAAACATTCCAAGGCAGTGCCGTTAAGAGAGAAAACTGAAAAGGAATCAACCATTGATCATCATCTCAATGTTTGTGATTGCCACCCCATTAACACCTGCAAGAGCAGGCTCTGGTATTAACTAGCTCCATGGAGGTGAGCGTCTCCAACCCACCGTAAGCAGACTCTAGCAGGCATTTGCTATAGATACAAAGAAATGTGTAGAACTGAGAAAAACCATCTTGGGCTAAAATGTTACTAAGTAAGGAGGGGTTTTAATAATTCTGGAGCTCCAGGCCAAACATTTGGGAATAAAGTGACAAGTCAGAGAGACGTCTGGTGGCTGCTATTTGTTTATAAGGATCCTTCATAAATTTCCAGGAGAGGGCTGATTTCACACACTCTGCACCATCGTCAAATCATGAATCATCATATCCTGATATCTTACTTGCAAAATGATAAATACTTGTGCAGAGTATCTATAATAAAACTTAATTGGGAGTATGAAAAGGTGGTTGCTGGGAACGTGTGCAGTGAGGTACAGTGGAAAGGATACGGGTTTCAGAGCCAGAGAGAGGTGGCTTCACATCCCCACTCTGCCATTTACATTTGTGTGTGTGTGTGTGTGTGTGTGTGTGTGTACACAGGTGTCTCAGCAACCCACTTGTGCCTCAGTTTCCCATTCATAATATGTGAATTCATCATACAGATCAGAGGTAATGTGTCTAAAAATCGCCTAGCACAGTGCTTGGCATGTAGTGTTTAAGAAAGAATAGTTATTCTTGCCATGGTTTGCTGAATTTTTGCACTTTCAAGGTACTTTAGTACTTGCAGACACCATGTGGAATGAAGCCCAATCAGAAGATGTCAGTGGGACTAAGGAACTCAGCAGCCTTTCTTTGACATTTAATTGGTTATTTCATCCTCTATCCTGGTGCATTTCCTTCTTCCTTTCCTCCTGTCTAAAACTTGGAGGAAGAAACAGCCGATGGTTTTGTAGGCCTGTGGTCTGGGCCTGGAGATTGCTGTCCATCGCGGTTGTCTACACTGCCTGAGGGTTTAATCACTCATACTTTTAAAATTACTCTTAGTAAATGTTTGGCTCTGAAAGAGTATAATTTTGCTGATAGCCTCAACAGCTTGTTTGGGTGAATTTGTGCTCTGGGATGGAGAGGTTGGAGAATTTCCAGGGTTCACTGTACATTGATATCCATGACTCCACTTTTAGCAGTAAAATAATTTTAGGAAAAACTAGTGAACTTCTGGATGTGGATCAAGCAATTTTCAGGACTAACTACAAAATTGGTTAAAGGCGAGGCTTACCAAGTATCAACAGTACTTCAGTAGACTTTTGGGGGACAAATGATTTTGTCAGTATTCATCCCCAAATGGTTCTTAAATGAAAACAGGAAATATTAGGAAAAGGGAGTGAATAAATATAAAGATAGATTTGTGCATTTGATATGAGTGGATAAATTAAGCAGACAAAAATCCCTCAGTGTTTTGCTTTAAATACATTGGTATTTTTAACTGAGCAAAAATTTTTGAGCCATACGTACTGTTTCTTAAGTTTGGGGAAAATCACAATCAAGTTTTTAATCTGAAAAGTATAATTTTTCATCTGAAAAGTATAATTGCCATATGCCATAGTGTACATTGATGATAACCTGATGCTCATAATTGCATTTGTACATCCTTCAAGTAAGGAAACTCAGATTGAGAAATGTTAACTGCAAAGAAGATTAAGGTATACTTAAAAGACACAAAAGTTCCCCCCCCTCATGGGTATGTGAACAGATTCAATATATTACATGCATACATTTACTCTATGTGTATGTTTTCAAAATGTGCAGGAAAAAACCCAGTCTGATGAAGAATTATTGCTGTGTAAAAGTATAGGAATATCTCATTGGTCATGATTATTGACAGGCACTTTCAGCATTTAGTTCATTTCTAAAAATGGGCATTAGCTTATTTCTAATGCCAGTATAGATTCGTTGAGCATGTAGCCATTTCCACAGCACTTAATCTTGTCAACATGAGCTACACTGAAAAGCAATCCCTCTCGAATTCAATAAGAATAAATACTTGTATGGTTTTCTTGATCAAGAACCAGTTTGTTGAGGAGGAAGATAACTGAGAAGACAGAACAATCACCAGATGCTCCTCTTTAGCACAAGTAAAATCTTGTGTAGTTGTTTCCCTTTTTCAGGAAAAGACATTGTGAGTTTGGAATCAGTGTGTCTGTAGGAACTTAAAATGACTTCAGTGGATTTTAAACCATCCTGGCTGAACCATGACAAGTGGCCACGCCACTGTTACAGAGCACAAGGAACATGCTCTGACAAAGTGAGACAGGATTCCCATGGCAATATCGCTAACTGTGTGTAAGATACACAAGGCATATCTGGACAAGGTTTTTTTTTTTTTTTTGCTTTTTTGTTTTTTTATTGTGATGAAAACTAGAAGCTCTTTCCCCCGACATACTTCATCAAACTATTTACAACCTCTGTAAAATTTGCATGTTTGAAAATACTTTTTTTTCCCCACTATCGCATATGTTACGAATACAGTAAAATATCTTCACTCTATTTTTAAAGATGCAGTATCCTTCTATTTCATTTTCTTATGAAAATCTGAATTTCTATTGCAATTGCTCAATATTCAGCATATTTAAAATACCAATGGACATGGGTTGCTAAACAGACATTACTCTATAATGAAACTGTGAAAATATAGCATTTATAATTTTTATGTACATTTTCTTAACTATAAAATGCAGGCAAAGTCATATATAGTATTATAAGCTGATTCCCTAATAAGGTAAATAACTTACATCTCTAGATAGTATGGATTATTACAAATTTTTTTTTCTTTTAAAAAAGTTATTTGTTGATATTTATTAGCTCACTGGCAGCTGCATATACAGGTACGTATACACATGTGCAGGTGTTAGGGAGTCTGTCCAGGTAAGTGGAAGGCAGTGTGGGGACAAGTAGAAGTATGGGAGATGTGACTTACCCAATTACTTTCCTAAAGGAAACTGACTCAAATTGGAAAGACCATTTCATGGAATGCACTACCTCAGAAAAACTAAAGGAAGAGATTTGGTCAATGATGTTTTCACAGAATACATTTACTCCCCCAAATTGACAGGCATTGGTAAAGAGCAAATTTGAAGAGTGGATAATGAATTATGAAAATTAAGGCTTCCTGGGCCTATTATGCTTCCTCAGAGTCACCTCATATTCAATCCCTTTGATGCAGACCATAACATGGATGCTGGCATTGATACTGCTTGAATTCTGTGCATCCTCCTTATCCATGTTAAGACAGCTTCATTACAACACCACTGCTACATTTCTGAGCAGTCACAACAGCATAACAAAGGCATATTAATACAATTGAAGGCCTCACCTCACCAGATTTATTCAATTGCAGCTTTGGTAAGTATAATAAATAAAGTACAGAATAAGGAATACTGCATCTTTATCCATATACATGTTATTCTAGTGAACTGATTTCAAAGTGCAGAATTATATTTATGTTTAAAACACAAATGGCGATTTGAAATTAAAACAAGTCATATCAAAATGAACACAATCTTTGCATAAGCTATTCCAAATTTCATCCATGATGGAAACAGCCCTTCTAATCATCTAGAACTGGCATTTGTAAACACTGCAGCATTTTTAAATTTTTTTTCCCCCCGACAATTCATCTTCCTATTTCCCACTTAACTTTAAAGTGAATAAAAAGTGCTTTTTTAAAAAAAGGTGGTTTATATTATTGGTATTTACTTGTCTTTGAAAACAAACAAACAAACAAAAAATCCTATGTGTTTTGTAAAGACAGGAGTATAATCTTTATGGTAAAGCCATTAGGAATCTCCATCTAGATGCCTTAATAGAACTTAAGACAAGTTATCAACACAGTCCACATAAAATGGACAGAGGAGATTGGAGGTGGATGGGGAAGCATGAATCTCTCTCCAAACAAGATCAGACTAAAAAGGACTCTACTAAAACATCCTAACTTTTCAAATCCCCTAACTCCCTTGTAATCAATCTCTAAAATGCAAAAAAAAAGTATGTCAGGTCTCCTGCAGCTTCTTAAAAATTACAGCTGTGTGTATCAAAGTTCCCAACCATGCACATATCCCTAGCTGCAAATCCAACAGCTTCAAATTTAAAACCAAAGAATGTTTCTACTTAGGGAACAGCTGCTAAGTCCTTTGGGATTCGGTCCCTTTTCTATAGTTCATCATGCACTGTGCTTTTCAAAAGAGGCTAGAAAAGCACATGAGATGGTACGGTGACTTTTCTATGCCTATACATATTCCATTTCCTTCTATCCCAAACCACTTTCCTTAACATGGGGAAACATCTTTAGGAAACTCACCAAGGTGAATTTTTTATATTTCAAAACAAGCCCTCAATATGCTTCAGTTCCTGGGGTAGATTAGGAACACATTCACTTACTTGTCCTTGGCTCCCTTCTTAGAAGTACTGCTCTGTTGAGAGGGGGAGATGGTGTGATGCTGACAGGTTTTTATCAGTTAACTCGCCTTTTCATTCTGATTTCCACTACCAGAGGGTAAGGAGAAAAGCTCACTTCCCTACATCTTTCCTATGTTATAAGAGAGCTCTTTGCTAAATTTAAATCAAGCTGTCATTTAGGAAGCTTCCACTGTCAGTTCAATGAATTCTAAAAACCATGCCTACCTACAGTACTCTCAAGACTTTGCTTGCTGGGAGCAGGGGGAGAGGGTGCTGGTGGAGAGAGGACACAGACTGGACTGGCTCTTCTTTTGAGAGTAGGCAGAACTAACTCAAATCTGCACTTCCCTTGAGTGATCCCCTGACCTGCCAGCTAGGTTCTGGGTTCATGGCTGTTTTAGCCCCTCTCTGTTCTTTGCCACTACCCAGTGCTGGCATGCATCAAGAAACCTTTTTCTATTCTGAATGGTCACAGGCAATGAGAAGTGAGTTGCATACAGTACAGATAAAAAATGTTCCAGTTGGTAGAAAACCCACTGGTTGGTGGGTAGCAGATTGTATAGCTAAAGAAGCTATTTATCAATAGAACTGCAGCCCTTGTTGGAGGGAAATTGCCCGATGTGTTTTTCAGGCCTGGCAGAAAACAGAGAACACATATTTTTGATGTCAGAATTTGACCTGAAACTCTTTACACTGTTGCTTCAATCATTTGTTAAAATCCTTTTAATACCATCTAACACAAATTGTCCTTGTTGAAATGTTCATAGTTCTTGCTTCATCAGAATAAGATTATTTGAATTAGAAGATGATCCTAAAAAGAATAATTTTGTCACCGGCAACTATTTCAGAATGTTCAAACATTTAAAAATGAGCTAGAAATATTGTGAGGTTAATTTGTGCAATTCCCCAAATCAAGTGTCTGTAATTAAAATATATTGCAAAGGTCTGTGCTGGAGACCTTTTATATCTAAGCTATAAAAAGTCCTAATGACAATAACAACAACATCAACAACAACAAAAAAATCTCAACAAGCCCCTTAGCCACATAAAGCTGGGTAGGAAAATGTCTTTTAGTGGGGACAAAAATATGCTAATTTTTCTGAAAGACTGCTTGTTGATGATGTATTGCTTTGTTTCCTGTATGCTTTGCTAGTTGCAAAAGGTTCACAATTTTAGGGGGTTGGCGGGATTCTACTTTCCTCTCATCCTCGTGACAGGATGAGTAGGTTCAATATCCCTGCAGATGCCAATGCAGGACCAGTGGGTCCTGGTACAGTTTAGAAAATGAAATGTACAGAAGAACCTATTGGAGAGACTTATCCGTGGCTCTCCAACAGAGGAAACTTAGCACCATGGCAGGCCTTGGGCGGGACCATTCCCTTTCCACCGTCTCAATTCCAAGAACTGACCCATTAACTGAAGAGCTAATTCCTGGCTGTGCCTCTGTTGCCTTTCTAGTCACCAAATAACTGTTTTCAAACAAGAAAGGGGGAGCATAATCTTTAATTGTGATACTCAACCGAGCAGGACAAACAGCAGCAGAAAGATTACCTCAGTGCCGTAAATGTAACCAAGACACCTAAAATGCTGGGGTGTTTTTTACAATCCCTTTAGTAAGTATGAAAACTGGTAACGTGAGTCCTCAGTGAAGTTATTGTAGGAAAGTCCTTTTTATTCATTATTGCTTTTCTCCTCAAGGGGTGCATTATTTCCATCTCTGCTTTGTCTGATTTTTCATGTTCACTGACTTTGCCTGGGCAGCCCCACCTCTTACGTTGGTGCCAGTGTGTCTAAGAAAGTTTTTTCCCCTGATTCCTTGTAATCAAACACTGGGGGCAGGAAGAGATGATGCCTAGGTGACAGAACACTGCGATTTGAAGTGGGGCAGTAGGTTTTTTAGACAGGCTCTTCCTATTCAACTACAGAACACCTTGGTGCCAGTCCGTGCCAGGGCAGAGACCAGGACTAGACTTCAACTGAAATGTCGCTGCCCCTCTGCTCAAACAGATGAACAAAACAGAATCAAACGAAACAGAAACAATCAACGACAAACAAATGAGAGATTCAATGTTGGTTTTCTTCAGGGCATGGCATGATGACAAGTTGCGAGGGACATCTAGTTGCTGCCATCGCTATTGCAAGGGCCTGCTTGAATCAAGGGCCTTTATTTTCAGGTAATGGAACCTCTCCAACAACTTCTTCCTTCCCACTTTCATGCTGCTTGCTGGTAACAGACTGGATGTGGGTTCTAGCTTACTTAGCTAAGAACTAATCTTTTTTTTTTTTTTTTTTGTAAAAGGGGGTTAAAGGTGGGGTGGGGGGCAGTGGGAGGGGGGGGCGTGATGAGAGAATCATCCAAATTGAAAAATCATCCAAATCCAAATTGCTCTAGCCATCAATTTGTGGTAGATGACCTTTAAGATCTCAATAACAAAACTGTCTGACAGCTCAGAAAATGTACAAGCTACAAACATCTGTAAATGGCAGAGGACACAGCACGGAAAACAATCAATGCCTGTCTCTTCAGCATTTTTGTGGCTGAACTCCCAGGTCAGGGTGAAGCCGTCTCTCGCGTGGTCAAGGTGGGGGTTACCTTCAGACCGAAAGAAGTGTTCCTTCGCGTTCCTGCTCTGATTTCAGACATCGTGGGATGGTGATGCCCTTTTGAGTTAACACTGTGAAGGGAATTCAGCCCTGCTGAATTGGGTGCCGCTAAGAGATCCAGCTCTTCCGCCCAGCTGGACAGCGAGCGGTCCTCACACCAGCATGTGCCTCCGGCGGTGCAGGGCCAAGTGGTCTGACCGGGAGAAGCTGCGATCACAGTCCGCGCACTTGAAGGGCTTCACTCCCGTGTGTTTGCGGTAATGCCGCGTCAGTTCATCGGAGCGCGCAAACTTCCAGGTGCAGCCTTCCCAGGTACACTTGTAGGGTTTCTCTCCTGGAGGAAACAAAGGCACACAAGCTTTGGTGCTCCGCCACTTTTCTATAACAATCAAGCCAGCGCTGGGTGTTGGGGGACTGTGGTTCTCAGTGGGGTTTCCATTAGGGAAATCTGTCAAGACACCTTCCCATCCACACAGGGGTCTTGTCTTTCCTTCTGCGACATCAGGCAGGTGAGTTAACACCTGCATCCACAATTATGAGGAGTGACCTTGTGCTCCAAATATCAAGAAGCACATACTGACAGTCACTGGCTAAAATCACCACTGGTAGTCTGAGAGCTCTATACCAAGTTTGGTTTGGTTCTAAAACCAAATGTCCCAAAGAGTTACACACAGTAGTTAGTTATGCTTAGTTTCAACACTCCCTCTCCCACATATGCACCACTTCAATGGTTTAAGATTATTTTAGGACACAAGGTCCACTTATCAGTGGCTGCAGGTATACACACAATGTTATCAATAGGTAAAGTGCTCCATGCTCTAAGAAATTAGGCATATATTATGCATAAACATCAACATTTTGCTTGTCCATTGGGAGAGAATCCTAGATATCTTAGTAGTACAAAGTGCTGAAACTCCCTGTAAAAAGCAGTCTGAAGAAGTATGTAATTTGACCAGACTCCACAGTCAACTTGTAAGGACAGTAAAATATGCAAAGGCTGTGCTGGGAAAAGATACACTATCCATTGTCCAAACGGGCTCCCAGGGGGAGCGGGACAATAGTTGACCCAGGTACACTGTTTTCCTGGCTCTCATTCAGAAGGAAGGCCTGTCCCCATGCAACCCCACCAAAAACTGATCTCTCCTTCCATCTAATAGTCTGAAATATGCTTCTTTGCCACACTGGGCCCATGCTGAAAAGATAGGAAGGAGCTATTTGCTGGTCCCTATGAATAAAGCTGCAAAGTGAAACTGCAAACCTCACTTTGTAGATGAAAAGAGTGAGGCTGCACATAGCAAAGAATACTCAAAGTTAGTAAAAAGATGCCTGCAGCTCTGAATCCAATGCTTCAGCCTATGCTACAGAGGAATGGAGAATTCTTACCTTATCTAAACTGTGCTGCATCCTCAGGGTTAGTTCACTTTCTTAGATACTCCCACATTTAATTGTTCCTTTCCTATTTCTATGACATTTCCTACAAAATATACCATGAAGCTTATGTTTGGATGCCTTTCTCCTCCACCAGTCACTGAATTCTCAGAGGTCAGAGGTCATGCATGGTATCCCCAGGACCTACAATAGGTTCCAAGCAATAACTAGAATGAACTAATAGAACTGCAAAGTGAAAGTGTGCTCATGTGTGTGCATGTGTGTGTGCGCGCACACACACACACACATACACAAAATTACTAAGCCCTATAAATGAGATGTATAGGCAACGCCCACATGGGAAAACTAAACTGAACATTTTCCATTCAACTGTTAAATCATTGCTGTTTATAACGGTTCTTTTAGGATCAAGTGGCTCTTTCAGAAGAGAGTGAATGAGTAGTTCAGACCTGTTCAATGCAGAATTGCTGGTGCACTAATTATGGCCCAAAGGAAGCCCCAGGTTACTCTGAAAGGGTTCCTTTCAGGCAAAAGCCTGCTTACTGCAGTGATCCCAAACCTCAATTTCTCATTCATTCTAGTAGACAAAATCTGCATTTGCATTTGTCTATTGACCAGTGTTTGACAGAAATCAAACAAATTTGGCAAAAACTCTAACTTATAAAGACTGGAGATCTACTATACAATTTACTAATGGCAATGATTAATATACTTTTTCATGCTGAATATCATTTCTCTATGTTTGAAATTATATCATGAGAATGGGGTCTAATGTTGAGCTTGCAATAAACTAACTTCAAAATCACATCTATTGAGACACCGGCTGGAACTCAGGCTCAGCCCAAATTCACCTTGCTGACCTGTGTGGGAGCCCAGATCCAGTGTAGGCCTAAGTCCATCTCACCACTGGTAGTTACCCAATGGACCTGAGGCTCAGGCTAGACCTGCCTCGCTGACCTGTGCAAAAGACAGGGTCCAGGGTAACCTTGGGTCCACCCCCCCACCACCACCACCTGGGAGCCCAGGTCTAACCCACTTCCATCTTGAGACACTATACCCATCCCCATAGCCTTCCCCATGCAGCAGCCTCTACCTTGGAACAACAGACAGAGCTTAGAAGCAGCTGCATCTTGGAACAGGCATCCCAAAGTCAGTGAAAGGCCCACCTTTTCAGCCCCATCTCTGAAAGATGTTGCATCCATCTTGGGGCACCTCCTCTGCTATTTTAAGTTACCTCCTGCTATTGCCACCACCACCTATAGTTGCAGTAGCATCCATCCCGGGACAGCATCAGGGTCTGATACACATATATCTGCACAAATACTTACAAGATTATAGAGTAGAATCTGTAACACCTTAGAGCCACACTGCAAGTAAGGAAATCATATAGACAACATGAAAAAACAAGGGAGGAAAGTGCCCCCTAAGACCCAGGATACTACAATAACAGAACCCATGGACAACACAGTTGACAAAATGTCAGAGAAGAGTTCAAAAGGTTCATAACTAAAATGATCTGTGAATTAAAGAATGACCCAAATAAGAAAATACAGGCAAAAATTGATCACTCCAATAAACAGATAAGAGAACAAATACAGGCAACCATTGATGATACCAATAAACAGATAAGGGAGCATCCATTGATCACACCAACAAAGAGATAAGGGAGCAAATACAGGTAGCAAAAGATTACTTTAAGAAAGAGATAGAGATTATGGAAAGAAAAATATCAGAAATCTTTGAAATGAAGGAAACAATAAACCAAATAAAAAACTCAATAGAAGGCATCACCAGCAGACTAGATCTCCTGGAAGACAGAACATCAGATAATGAAGACAAAGTATACAATCTGGAAACAAAGTATAAAATATGGCAGCCCAACACCAAGGTGACCACACAGTGAAGATGGTAAGGAACCATGAGCAGAACAACCAAGAATTAGGGGATAGCACCAAAAGACTAAATCTAAGAGTTATTAGGATAGAGGAAGGCATAATCTCTTCAATGAGATAATATCAGAAAATTTCTCAAGCATGAAGAACGAATTGGAAAATCAAATATAAGAGGTCTTATAGAACACCAAATGTACACAATTACAACAGATCTACACCAAGGCACATTATAATGAAAATGCCTAGCGTACAAAGTAAGAGTAGAATCTTAAAGGCCACAAGAGAAAGGAATCAGATCACATATAGGGGGAGACCAATTTGTATTTCAGAAGATTTTTCAACCCAGACCCTCAAAGCCAGGAGATCCTGGTACAACATATACCAAGCTCTGAAAGAAAATGGATGTCAACCAAGAATCATATCTAGCAAAATTAAGCTTTAGATTTGATGATGAAATAAAAACCTTCCATGATAAACAAAAGTTAAAAGAATTTACAACTAGAAAGCCTGCACTATAGAATATCCTCGGCAAAATATTTCATGAAGAGGAATTGAAAAACAACAATGAAAATCAGCAAAGGGAGGTAATACACTAAAGGAAAAACTAATCAGAGGAGAAACCAAGTCAAGTTAAATACCAAAAATAAACAAAAATGGCTGGGAATACAAATCATGTCTCAATAATAACCCTGAATGTTAATGGCCTAAACTCACCAATCAAAAGACATAGACTAGCAGATTGGATTAAAAAAAAAAAAAAAAGACCCAACAATATGTTGCCTCCTAGACACTCATCTCATAGAAAAAGACATTCACAGACTGAAGGTGAGAGGTTGGGAAAAATCATACCACTCACATGGACTGTGGAAGCAAGCAGGGGTTTCCATCCTCATATCAAATAAAGTGGACTTCAATCTAAATTAATCAAAATGGATAAAAAAGGACACTACATACTGCTCAAGGGAACCATACACCAACAAGACATAACAGTTATAAATATATATGCCCCAAACAATGGAGCATCTATGTTCATCAAACAAACTCTTCTCAAGTTCAAGAGTCAAATAGACCACAACACAAAAATTCTAGGTAGACTTTAACACACCTCTTTCACCACTGGATAGATCTTCTAAACAAAAGCTGAACAAAGAAACTATAGAATTCAATAACACAATCAATAACTTAGACTTAACTGATATATATAGATATTTCATCCTTCAATAAGCGAACACATTTTCTTCTCAGCAGTACATAGATCCTTCTCTAAATTAGACCAAAAATTATGCCACAAAACAAGTCTTAGCAAATATAAAAAAGTAGAGATACTACTCTGCATTCTATTAGATCATAATGGAATGAAATTAGAAATCAATGATAAAATAAAAAATAAAAGCTACTCCAACACCTGGAGACTAAATAATATGCTACTGAATGAACAATGGGTTACAAAAGACATCAAGGAGGAGATTAAAAAATTTTTAGAGGTGAATGAGAACACAAATACAACATATCAAAATCTCTGGGACACTCTTAAGGCAGTTCTAAGAGGAAAATTCATTGCATGGAGTTCATTCCTAAATAGAAGAAAAAGTCAACAAATAATGACCTAACATTACATCTCAAAGCCCTAGAAAAAGAAGAACAAATCAACACTAAAAGCAGCAGAAGACAGGAAATAATTAAAATCATATCTGAAATCAATGAAATTGAAACAAAAGAAACAACTGAAAAATTTGACAAAACAAAAAGTTGGTTCATTGAAAAAATAACTAATATTCACAGACCCTTAGCCATGCTAAGGAAAAAAAGGAGAGAGAAAACTCAAATTACTAACGTACATGATAAAAAAGAAAATATCACAACAGACACTACAGAAATCCAGAAGATAATCAAAAAGTATTTTGAAAACTTGTATTCCAATAAAATAGAAAACATCAAAGGCATCAACAAATTTCTAGAGTCATATGATTTGCACAAATTGATCAGGATGATATACACAATTTAAACAGATCAATTTCAAGTGATGAAATAGAGGAAGCCATCAGAAGCCTACCAACCAAGAAAAGCCCAGGACTAGAGGGATACACAGCTGAGTTCTACAAGACTTAAAGAACTAATACCAATACTCTTCAATTTATTTTAGGAAATAGAAAAAGAGCGAGCACTTCCAAACTCATTCTATGAGGCTAATATCACCATGATTCCAAAACCAGTCAAAGACACTTCAAAGAAAGAAAACTTCAGACCAATATTTCTAATGAACATAGATGCAAAAATTCTCAATAAAATTCTGGCAAATCAAATACAAAACCATATCAAAAAGATAGTACACCATGATCAAGTGGGGTTCATCTCATGGTTGCAAGGTTGGTTCAACATACAGAAATCAATAAATGTAACTAATCACATCAATACACTTAAAGATAAGAACCATATGATCATCTCAATAGATGCAGAAAAAGCATTTGACAAAATACAGCACTGCTTTATGTTCAAAACACTAGAAAAACTGGGGATAACGGGATATATCTCAACATCATAAAAGCAATCTATGCTAAGTCCCAGGCCAACATCATTCTAAATGGAGAAAAATTGAAAACATTCCCTTTAAAAACTGGAACAAGACAGGGATGCCCACTTTTACCACTTTTATTTAACACAGTTCTTGAAACATGAGCAATTAGACAGATGAAAGAAATTAAAGGGATACAGATAGGAAAAGAAGAACTCAAATTAGCACTATTTGCCGATGATAATGATTTTATATCTAGAAGACCCAAAAAGTTCCACCAGAAAACTTCTAGAACTAGTAAATAAATTCAGCAAAGTAGCAGGATAAAAAAAAAAAATCAACATCCATAAATCAAAGGCATTTCTGCATATCAGTGACAAATTCTCTGAAAGGGAAACGAGGAAACCTAACCCATTTAAAATAGCCTCAAAAATAAAATAAAATACTTGGGAATCAACTTAATGAAAGACGTGAAAGACCTCTACAATGAAAACTACAACACATAAGAAAGAAATTAAAAAAGACCTTAGAAGATGAAAAGATCTACCTTGTTCTTAGATAGGCAGAATTAATATTGTCAAAATGACTATACTACCAAAAACACTATACAGATTCAATGCAATCCCAGTCAAAATCCCAATGACACTCCTCACAGAAATAGAAAAAGCAATCATGAAATTCATCTGGAAAAATAAGAGACCCAGAATAGCTAAAGCATCCTTAAGAAGAAGATGAAAGCAGGTGGCATCACTATACCAGACCTTAAACTAAACTACAGAGCAACAGTAACAAAAACAGCATGGTATTGGAACCAAAATGGACTTGTAGACCAATGGTACAGAATAGAGGACACAGAGACTAACCCATAAAACTCAAGTTACCATATATTAGACAAAGGCGCCAAAATGTTCATTGGAGAAAAGATAGTCTCTTCAACAAACGGTGCAGGGGAAAACTGGAAATCCATATGCAATAAAATGGAATTAAACCCCCATCTCTCACTTGCACAAAACTCTACTCAAAGTGGATCAAGAACCTAGGAATTAAACCAGAGACACTGCGTCTATTAGAAGAAAAAGTAGGCCTTAATCTCTATCATGTTAGATTAGGCCCTACTTCCTTAATAAGACTCCTGTAGTGCAAGAATTAATATCAAGAATCATTAAACGGGATGGATTCAAACTAAAAAGCTTCTCAGCAAAAGAAACAATCAGTGAGGTGAATAGAGAGCCTACCATTTGGGAACAAATTTTTACCACATGAATGTCAGATAGAGCACTAATCTCTAGAATATATAAAAAACTAAAAAATCTTTTTATTAAATTATTTATTTATTCTAATTTTCTATACATGATGGCAGAATGCAATAATTTCATATTACACATATACAGCACAATTTTTCAAGTCACTGATTGTACACAAAGCATTTTCACACCATTTGTGTCTTCATACATGTACTTAGGACAAAGGAGAGGGAGGAGAAAGGCCTATCTAAAGTTCCTCCATTTGTTCCATGCCCCCCCCCACATTGCCATTATGAATCAACATCCTCATATCAAAGAAAACACTTGGCCTTTGGTTTTTTGGGATTGGCTAAAATTTACTTAGCATTATATTCTCCAACTCCATCCATTTGCCTGCAAATGCCATGATTTTATTCTCTTTTAATGCTGAGTAATGTCTATTGTGTATATATACCAAAGTTTTCCTATCCATTCATCTACTGAAGGGCATCTAGGTTGGTTCCACAGTTTAGCTATTGTGAATTGTGCTGCTATAAACATTGATGTGACTGTGTCCCTGTAGTATACTGTTTTTAAGTCCTTTGGGTATAAACCGAGGAGTGGGATAGCTGGTTCCATTACAAGTTTTCCAATGATTCTCCATACTGCTTTCCAGATTGACTGCACAAATTTTCAGTCCCACCAGAAATGTATGAGTTTGCCTTTTCCCCCACATTCTCACTAACACTTATTGTTTGTATTCTTGATAGCTGCCATTCTGACTGGAGTGAGATGAAATCTTAGAGTAGTTTTGATTTTCATTTCTCCAATTGCTAGAGATGTTGAACATTTTTTCATATATTTGTTGATTGATTGCATATCCTCTTCTGAGAAGTGTCTGTTCAGTTGTTTGGCCCATTTATTTATTGGGTTATTTATTTATTTATTTTTTGGTGTTAAGGTTTTTGAGTGCTTCATATATCCTAGAGATTAGTGCTCTATCTGATGTGCTTGTGGTAGAGATTTGTTCCCATTCTGTAGGCTCTCTAGTCACCTCACTGATTGTTTCTTTTATTAAGAAGAAGCTTTTTAGTTTGAATCCATTCCATTTATTGATTCTTGATATTAATTCTTGCACTATAAGAGTCTTATTAAGAAAGTTGGGGGGGGGGGTCATGTGTTGTGGCTCAGTGGTAGATTCCTTGCCTAGCATGTGTGAGGTACTGAGTTCAATTCTCAGCACCACATAAAAATAAATAAAATAAAAATCTGTTGACAACTAAAAAAAATATTTAAAAAAAAAAGAAAGTTGAGGAGCTGGGATTGTAGCTCAGTGGCAAAGTGCTGGCCTCGCATATATGAGGCACTGGGTTTGATCCTCAGCATCACATAAAAATAAATAAATAAAGGTATTGTGTCCATTTACAACTATGTGTGTGTGTGTGTGCGTGTGCGTGTGTGTGTGTGTATGTTTTTATATATAAAGAAAGTTGGGGTCTAATCTAACATGATGGAGATTTAGGCTTATTTTTCTTCCATTAGGCGCAAGGTCTCTGGTTTAATTCCTAGATCCTCGATAGACTTTGAGTTGAGTTTTGTGCATGGTGATAGACAGAGGTTTAATTTCATTTTATTACATGTGGATTTCCAGTTTTACCAGCACCATTTGTTGAAGAGGCTATCTTTTCTCCAATGCATGTTCTTGGCACCTTTGTCCAATAAGATAATTGTAGTTATGTGGGTTAGTCTCTGTGTCCTCTGTTCTGTACCATTGGTCTACAGGTCTATTTTGGTGCCAATACCATGCTGTTTTTGTATTTCTCTGTAGTATAGTTTAAGGTCTGGAATAATAAGGCCACCAGCTTCACTCTTCTTGCTAAGGGTTGTTTTAGCTATTCTGGGTCTCTTATTTTTTCCAGATGAATTTCATGACTGCTTTTTCTATTTGTATAAGGAATGTTATTGGGATTTTGATTCGAATTGCATTAAATCTGTATAGTGTTTTTGGTAGTATGGTCATTTTGACAATATCAATGCTGCCTGTCCAAGAACAAGATGGATCTTTCCATTTTCTAAGATCTTCTTTAATTTCTTTCTTTAGCGTGTTGTAGTTTTCATTGTAGAGGTCTTTCACCTCTTTTGTTAAGTTTATTCCCAAGTATTTTATTTTTGAGGCTATTGTAAATGAGGTGGTTTTCCTAGTTTCTCTTTCAGTGGATTCGTCACTGATGTACAGATATGCCTTTGATTTATGGGTACTGATTTTATATCCAGCTACTTTGCTGAATTCATTCATTAGTTCTAGGAGATTTCTGGTGGAATGTTTTGGGTCTTCTAGGTATAGAGTCATATTGTTTGCAAATAGTGATAATTTGAGAACTCAAAAAACTTAACACCAAAAAACAAATAACCCAATCAGTAAATGGGCCAAGGAACTGAAAAGACACTTCTCAGAAGAGGATATACAATCAATCAACAAATATATGAAAAAAATATTCAACATCTCTAGAAATTAGAGAAATGCAAATAAAACTACTCTAAGATTTCATCTCACCCCAGCCAGAATGGCAGCAATCAAGAATACAAACAACAATAAGTGTTGGTGAGAATATGGGGGAAAAGGCACACTCATACATTGCTGGTGGACTGCAAATTGGTGCAGACAATCTGGAAAGCAGTATGGAGAATCATTGGAAAACTTGTAATGGGAGCACCATTTGGCCCAGCTATTCCACTCTTTGGTTTATACCCAAAGGACTTAAAAACAGCATACTACAGGACACAGTCACATCAATGTTTATAGCAACACAATTCACAATAGCTAAACTGTGGAACCAACCTAGATGCCCTTCAGTAGATGAATGGATAGGAAAACTTTGGTTTATATACACAATGGACATTACTCAGCATTAAAAGAGAATAAAATCATGGCATTTGCAGGCAAATGGATGGAGTTGGAGAATATAATGCTAAGTGAACTTAGCCAATTCCAAAAAACCAAAGGCCAAATGTTTTCTCTGATATGAGGATGCTGACTCATAATGGCAATGGGGGGAGCATGGGACGAATGGAGGAACTTTAGATAGGGCAAAGGGGAGGGAGGGGAAAGGAGGGGGCATGGGGGTAGGAAAGATGGTGGAATGAGTTAGACATCATTACCCTAATCACATGATTGAAGACATGAATGTTGTAACTCTACTTTGTGTACAACCAGAGATATGAAAATTTGTGCTCTATATGTGTACTATGAATTGTAATACATTCTGCTGTCATATGTAACAAATTCAAATTAAAAAAAAATGAAAAAAACCCACAACTATCATCAGGCACAGTGGCACACTCCTATAATCTCAGTGACTAGATAAACTGAGGCAGGAGGATCTCAAGTTTGAAGCCAGCTGTGGCAACTAAGAGACATGTCTTAAAAAATAAAAAGGGGTTGGGAATGTAGCAGTGGTACAGCTCCCCTGAGTTCAACCACAGTACCACACACAAACACACAACAATCTTATCCATCTTTGGTGCGCTGAGCTCGGGTAGGTGGTTGGTAGTCATCAGTGGGCATCTCCTAGCTCTGTTCTGTGTCACGATGGAATCATGTTAAAAGTTGAAGAAGGAAAGAATAAAGGAACTTTTTCCTATTCTTCCTTTTTTTTTTCTTTTTGGTGGGGGGTTACTGGGAGTTAAACACAGGGGCACTTGACCACTGAGCCACATCTCCAGCCCTATTTTATATTTTATTTAGAGACAGGGTCTGAGTTGCTTAATGCCTCATTTTTGCTGAGGCTGGCTTCAAACTAATGATCCTCCTGCCTCAGCCTCCCCAGCTGCTGGGATTACAGGTGTGTGCCACAGCAACTGGCTAGAATAAAGAATATTCTTAGTGGGAAAAGCATGGCTCAGTGGTGTGGAGGAGAATGTGCTTCTCTCTGAGTGAGCTCTTGTCTTACCAAGCTGCTGCCCCTATCTTTGGCACTGAAGATGGAGGAGGGGCTGCGTAACTGGATGGCCTAAAAGTATGCAGGGGCAGGAGGAAGCAGGTAAGAGCTTCTAGGCCCATCTCAAGGAGAATGTGGGCAGCTGGCCCGGCCCACAGGAGAGACAGTGTATTCACTAACTCAGGTGCTGTCTTGCTTTCCATTTAGGCATGCAAAATTGTCAGGCTTATTCCTCAAAATGAAATCATTATATATTTACTTTTATTTTGACAATAACTATAGTTATGCCCTTTCCACTTTAAAATCTACAGCAGGGAGTGTTATAATATGGTCCTAATTTTTACTTATTTTTGCCACACTGGGGATTGAACCCAGAGACCTGCTAGGCAAGCGCTCTACCACTGGGCTATATCCATAGCCTTTTTATTTTCCAGATAGTGTCTAAGTTTCCCAAGCTGGCCTCAAACTTGTAATCCTCCTGCCTCAGTCTTCCTAGTAGCTGGATTACAGGTGGGAGCTGCCGCATCTGGCTTCATTTTCCAATTTCTAATGGTTGAAAAAAAAAAAAAAGATCAAATGAGGGACTTGTTTTTACATTTGAAAATCATATGAATGTAAGTTTTAATGTCCATAAATGAGTTTTTATTGGAACATAGCAGCATTAATTTGTTTACATTTTGTTTTAGCTATTTTTCAGTGAGAGTGGAGTTTAGTAGTTACAACACAAAATGTATGGCCTTCAGTGCCTAAGCACTAGCCCTCAACAGAAACTGGTGACCCCAGATAAAAGAGGTGGGCACTTCTGCTTTATATAGTCTTCTTGAAACCATTAATTTATTGAATCAAAGTATATATATATGATAGATTGTTAGTTTCAGATGGGGGGGGATATTTTGGATAGAGCATCCAAATTCTCAAAGTATGATTTTAATTCAAATTGTAGAGCTTTCTCAGTAATAAACATATAAAGTAGTTATCTTTTTTTTTTTTTTTACTTTTTGAAATAACTGTTTATTTAATGGTAAATATGTTCTCATTCTTCATCAAACCATGGGGAGGGGAAGTTATAGGTGAAATTAGTAATTATCTTTTTAAAAATATAAATTAATTTTTAACTAATACCTAAAAACTGCCCATATTTATGGGCTATCATGTGAAGTTTCAATATGTATATACTATGTAATGTTTAAACCAGATTAAACATATCTGTCTCCTCAAACATTTATCATTTCCTTACAGTGAAAACTTTCAAAATCCTTTCTTCTAGCTTTTTGCAATGGACAGTATATTATCATTTTTTATAGCCACCCTACTGTGCACACCTAAACTTCCTACTCCTAACCCAGTGTTACTCATCCCATGGGTCACCTGCTGCCCCCCACCTCTAGTAACCACCATTCTATTCTCAATTTCTAGGAGGTGACTTTATATATTCCACATATGCATGTGACCATGTGGTCTTGGTCATACATGCTGTGTGCTTGGCCATACATGCTGTTTCATAACAAATAGTTCACATAGGAGAGTTCCAGGCAACAGGAAGTGAGTAACTATCTTAAAAGGCTCATCCAGTTCTATCAGACTTATAAAAATATCTGTGGAATCTTCTATGCTCATTAAAAAAGCATCATAGCCTCACCTGTGAAGGTGACCGTCAGAATGGCTAAAGGTCAGGAATGTCTCTCTCAACTTTACCTGAGAATTAAGAGTTAGGGTTCTACACCATTTGACCCAGCTATCCCTCTCCTCGGTCTATACCCAAAGGACTTAAAATCAGCATATTACAGTGACACAGCCACATCAATGTTTATAGCAGCTCAATTCACAATAGCTAAACTATGGAACCAACCTAGGTGCAGATGAATGGATACAGAAAATACGGCATCTATACACAACAGAATATTACCCAGCCTTAAAGAAGAATGAAATTATGGCATTTGTAGGTAAATGGATGTAACTGGAAAACATGTTCAGCGAAATAAGCCCAAACCTAAAAAACCAAAGAAATCAATGTTTTCTCTGATCAAGTGGATTTGATCCATAATGGGGGCAGGGAGGAGGAAAAAAAATCAAGGAACTTTGGATTGAACAGAGAAGAGTGAGGGGAGTGAAGGGTGTGGGGGTGGGATGGATGGTGGAATGAGTTGGACATTATCACCCCATTCACATGTATGATTACATTTCCTGTGTGACTCTGCACCATGCTTAGCCAGAGGAATGAAAAGTTGTGCTCTATTTGTGTACAATGTGTCAAAATGCATTCCACTGTTCTGTGTAACTAATTAGAACAAATTAACAAAATAAAAATTTAAAAATAAAAAAAGAGTAAGGATTCTACATAATGATGGAGTCCCACCCTTCCCCACTTGTTTAAATACACTTTATTAAAATGGCCCCTATGGACAAGGATAAGCTGCTGTTCTACTGGGTTTGAGATCCACGACGTGGGAAGGGTCACAAAGTAGGAATTACACATTGGAAGTTATTTCAAAGAGTTAAGGACAAAGAAGACAGCAATTGGCAACAAAGATTTGTTTGAGTCCACAGATGTGGAGCAGGGAAACTGCAAAATTTAAGAGAAATCCATGAGATGTGACCAAGTATGTTAGAAAACAGCATATATAATTATCTGACTAATAAATGACTTTCCCTTAGAATTCTTTCTTTTCTTTTTTTTTTTTTTCTTCTTTTTGGTACTGAGGATTGAACCTAGGGGCTCTCAATCATTGAGGCACATTCCTAGCCCTTTTTTATATTTTATTTAGAGACAGGGTCTCATTGAGTTGTTTAGGGCCTCTCTAAGTTGTTGAGGCTGGCTTTGAATTCAGGATCCTCCTACCTCATCCTCCTATGCCACTGGGATTACAGGCAAGTGCCACTGCAGCATTAGACTTTTCTTTACAAAAATATGTATTATCTTTTTTTACTATCCAAACAACAAAAATCTTATGCATATTTCCTTCTCTCCTTTGTCTCATGAATAAAACTGGAGCTTAAGCATTCTCTCTCCATGAAAAGAGAACAGCAAAAAGAAAAGAACTCCCAATTTCTTTTCAAATTTGAAGCTAAGCTATGAGTACTAGGAAGAAGAGATGGTTCCACTGACCAGGCAGGGAGCTTCCTTCTGCCACTCACTCAAGAGACCTCTGTATCAATTGTACCTACCCGGTGCCTAGTATTTTGTTAAAAAAAAAAAAAAATGTGCACACATACACACATTAAATGCTCTTTGGACTAGCCAAGTTTTAGAAATGGTTAAAAAAATTTATAGCTACTGCACTGTTTTCCATTTATGTTTGTGCTTTGAAACACAGTTTACAGGGTACAATGTTATAAACACATTAAGATAACAGGAACTAACTTCATGATGTAAGAGAAACACTAATTAAAATGATAAATAAGTTTGTAAAACACACAGAGGGATATGCACATGAGCCCAGAAAGGCTATAATGAAGAATAGAATCCTGCTTCCATTTTTTGTCTTCTTTCCTTAAAAAATTGTGAAAAAGTAGAAGGCTAAGTTTAATTTTAAAAAGTCAAGTGGCAGGGACAGAAAGAATGGCTGGTGAATTTTCCCTGAAAACGTTCCTATGGAAAGAGTTGACTTGGACAATAATGGGTGGTGGGCACCTCCCAGGGCTGCTACTAGACACAGCTGCGCTGCATCAGGATGAACAATGATAATGTAAATAGGATTTCCATTAATATCTTCAGAAATAGTGAATTTTTCTGAGATGCACTTCAATGAGGATTCTGCAAATGTGTTATTCCCAACTGTTTTCCCTGGAAACAAGCCAAAAGTAAAAATAACCTGCTTACCTTCTTTGCTCCTTTTGTTCAACCCACAAGTACACGTACAATGCCCCTTTGGCAAAATCTTTGAAAACATATTCAATAGTTTTCAAAATAACCTAAGTTTGGATTCTAACATCAAATCACCAAGGATTCTGGTTTCTTATGTTAATCCTATGAAATAGTAGAATTATAGAAAAAGATTTATTTCTTTAGCCATGAGTCTCAGAACATGATTTCTTTTTTTTTTTGATTAAGACATGAAACTGATGTTTAAGACATAAAATTGATTATCTCAGAAAAATCAAAGGACACTGGCTGAGTGATTGGTAGATCGCTGGATAGTACCTTGGCACTCCTTGGGGTACAGTTTATTAACATCTAGGTTTAAATTCTAACATGATTCTCTGCATTCCATGAGAAATTCTTAAGCAATTTCCACCTTTTGCATTTTAATAAAAGAATCCGACCATTTTCAGCACAATCTGCCTTTCACCAGTTCTGTAAAAAACCTGAGACGAACTCTGAGCTTCCAAAAGAGGAACTTGTTAACCAAAACTAGTAGCAGGAGCTTCTATTCATCAAAGTGAATAGGCCTCTAAAGACTGAAAAAGAGAACATACAAAAAAAAAAAAAAAGTTTGCTATTTTTTGTTCTAAAAACTCTACACTTGGAGTTCACAGTAAATACAATTTTAAATGCATATGTTGCCAACATGGGAATGTGTCTGTGTGTGTATTCACAGGTATTATTTAAATAGAATACGTGTCCTGAGACACTTATTAATTAAGTGTCCTGGGAAATAAAGACTCACATCAGAGTTTTTCTTTTCTTTTCTTTTCTTTCTTTCTTGAAACAGTCAACACAAACTGATTTATTATGAGAAGCCTGTCTCTTTCAATTTTGGTTAAAGAAAAGGATTAAGAGTCACTAAATGCTTTTTCATGACATTTACCCAGCAGAAGGCATAATAAAGTCTAAAGAAAACACCAGGTATTGAATGGATTCCCAAAACTCTCCAAACAAAAATAACTTTTTCACGCATCTCCCACTTCACCATCTGAAATGCTGAAAGGAAAGTGTGCACCAGACAAAAGACAGGTGCCCTTTCATATTAAAAGGACGGTGAGCAGTACACTCCAGAGGAATGTGCAGTTTCAAAAGGCCCGTGTTAAACAAAACACCATGTTCTCATCAGCGCCTCTCTGCTATTTTCTCAAGCAACTGAAAAGGAATACTTTTTGCAACAGGAAACATAGGCATTTTCTTAAGTTCAGAAGTGCATTTCTGAAATATGTCCCTGTTTAACTCTTATAAAGTTACAGGGCCCAGACACTGACAAATGAGCTTCATTACATTCAAGGCTGAACATATTTGCTGTGACAATCTGTTTCACTTGAGGAATGGTATTTGCATATGAGAAAGAAAAAAAAAACAATCAAGATTCCTATCTTGTCTTCTGGTTTCTGTTACATTAGTTCATGAAAGTTCACAGAATTTCAGATCTGGAAGGAAATTGGGTACTTTCAATGAGGAAATAAAAAAAAAAAATGAGACCAAGAGTGAGCTGAGATTACAAGGCCTTGTGAGTCATCCAGGGGTAGACGAGGCTATCTGCCTGCCCTCCTTCATGGGTTAAGGTAGCATAAACCACCACAAGCTTTAAAACAGGGAGAATGGCCAAAACCAAGCTCCATCGCTGACTTCCACTTACATCCTAGGCTGGAGAGTTTCTTGAACCACAGGTTCCCCATCTATAGAACAGGTATAGTACCTATTTCTACAGTTCTGTGGGAAACTCAAAAATGCACATGCTATGAGCCTGGCAAATGATAGGTGCTTGATAAGGGCTATTTTATAGTAATGAAATAAATTATTTTTGTTTTTGCAAGGAAATATAAAATAACACAAAGTTGAAAATGGATCTTGTTTATTATTTTAAAAATAGGTTTTTAAGTAACTGATGTCATTTCTGATCCAGATTTTTAAAAAATATCTTAAGTATTCAACAACTATATGGGCCAATCCATCCTATAATATGTTTGCTCCATTTGGTTTGGTCTTGTCCATTCAATCAAATGAATAATCAATATGCCAGTTTTCACTCCTTGAATTTTCTGGGCTGAATTAATTGACTTTCTCATTAAGTGTAAATAAGATGAAGTGGGTCCTTTCTTTCTTCTCCATACAGCTATATAATGGATATCTTTGACGGAAATATCATTTGCTAAAACATATACCACTTTCCATGCACCATAGTTTGTGCTAAGAGCTTTATGGATATTAACTCATTTAACTTTGACAATTTGCTAATGGAGCAGTGGCAATAACTAACCCTATTTTGCCAGTCATCCAGTTAGTATGCGTCTTCACCCCTAGTCATGTTGTCTCTCAATATTTTAAATTACTGTTTTAATAAACTGGCATAGCCGGTTAAAACTGGACAAGCAGACTGAGAACCTAAGTCATTCCTTACAAGTCATACAATTTTGTGAACCCTGCACCTCATCCTTCTGACCCAGGAATCAAAAAACAATGCATAAAAATATCCTATAATAAAAATGCACTTTACTGAAAGTTCAAGGTCAAAGGACATTACATTAGGCTGTTCTGAGTTTATATTTCCATGCATAACAACTCTTATTTTCCTATGTGTCTGGTGCTTTTTCTTCAGTTTTTTTGCAGAAGTCTCTTCTACCTGTCACATAAATGTTCCCAAGATTTTGATTTTTCCTGATCACCCGCATGAGTTGCCCTTAGTTCCCACAGCTTTCACCCACAAGACAGAAGAGAAAGATCCCGAAGTATCTATGGACCAGAAGGGGTATAGGGCATTCCCAACTGGAGGTCCAAAAGCAACCTCAGCATGACCAAAATTACTCATCAGTACCAGACACGTCCTTCCTCCTGTTTTGCTACCAGGAAAAAAAGGTAACCACCTCTACACAGGTTGAACCAAGTCATAAAACTGTCTAGTTGATAAGATTTCTTGGTCTCTACGTCTAGAAGTAGGACAGGTATTCCCTACCTGCCCCGCCCTTATGATTACATGTGCTGGTTCTTCCTTCCAAATGTTTGTCCAACTGTCCTTCCCAGTTAACCCCCACAGTGGCTACTTTTATGTTCTTGCCATCTTTCACCAGGGCCAATGTCTGATGGTTTTACATATTATATCCTACTCTGTCCAGTTTATTATCTTCCCTGAATTGCAAGAAAACTTTCTGAAAGACAATGTGATCATTTCACTCCTTGGCGCCATATTTCCCTGGGCATGCCTGTTTTAAAATTCTCAAAACACCCCACCGCGATGGACAGAAAGTTTTCCTATCTGCCTGCCCCATGCTGCAGTGTGGTACAGAGGATGGCTCTAAGCCCCTTCATCACTGTGTCCTCAGGGCCTAATGCAGTGCCCAGTGCTAAGAAATACTTGCTGATTTAATGAATGAAACCATTTTAATTCAAGTTCTTCCTTAAGGGGTTTAGTTCAGTGGTAAAGCAATTGCCTAGCATGTATGAGGTCCTGGTTCAAGCCCCAGCACCACAAAAACAAAACAAAAACTCCTTTCCTTTAAAAACAGAACATACAAGACTCAATATAAAAGTAATGTCTTTTGTTAGACTTGTGTTCTATTCATTTTATGATTTTCTTTCTAGTGTAATGGATTAGCACACCTTTTGAAAAGTAAGATAGATCAGGGAGGTTTCATTTAAAACTGATGCAATGGTTGAAAGTATAGCTCAGTGGCAGAGCCCTGGCCTAAACCCATATGTAAGGCCCAGGGTTTGATTCCCAGCACAAAAATAAATAAAAATAGACAGAAAGACTGTTGGCATATATAGGTCTAGTCTTTAAGCAAATATTTTATTTTAAACCCTTAAAATAAGTAACCAGGGGGAGACATGGGGATGTACTCAATGGAAGGTATTTGCTGAGCATGCAAGAGGCCCTGGGTTCAATCCCCAACACCACAAAAAAATACATAAATGAAATTAGTAACTGAATATGTGATTGCACCCTGTATTGTTGCTCAAATGAACATTAATTATTGTGATCTTTCAAGTAATAGGTGTACTTTGTAATTCTTTTTATTCTTGGTTATGAAGTTTTTAATTAAATTAATGAGCATTAGGAATCTTTTTATATATTCTTCAATGGTAAATATATATTCTACCAAAATATAGCTCCTTATCATACTTAATAATTCCACCAAAGCCATCAATTTTATATTAGTAGCAATTAATCTGGCCACTCAGGATAAAATGACCAACAGTTAAAACCTAGTTATTCTCAGGCAGAACACAAGGATGTACCATGGCTGGAGAGAGTGTTAGCCAACACTTTCTTTTTCACATAGTTTTGATGGAGATTATTTTATATATTAATAAAGCCCAAAGCAAAGGAAGCTCCACAAAGATCCATAAAGATCCCAGGGTGGTTTTAACCTTTCACTGTCACTGATGATCTATGTGCTAACAGAAACAGAACTCCAAAACAAAACTTATTTAGTCCCATATTTATTTAACAGATATTAGTAGGCTGTTTTAGAAGTCTTTTCCTAAGTATATGAACAAAACTCCACTTTTTAAATCAGTTAAACAAGATTAAGACTTTTATAACAAAACTGAGTCAGATATGTATAGCCAAGTCACCTGTATTCAGATCACTTCACACCTTAGGTCCAACATGTTTCTAAACAGTAACTCTCTGAGAGGTTAAAATAACTCCCTCCCCAATAATGAACTTAAGTACAACACTTGCAAAACTTTCATAGCATGTTGTTACCAACCTAGACTAAAAACAGGTATTTGGATCAGCACTACGAGGTCTGCATATGTAGAAGATGCTCACTGGTTCCCTCCAGGCAGGACCAAAGACCTCTTCAGTGCTGCTGTGATTAGGTTCAACTTGCAGAGATAAAGCTCACTCCTGCCTTTCCCATTATGCTTTCTATGGTGGATAGTTACGGACGTGGTTGTCTGCCCCATCAGATTCAGGACTCCTTGCTCTCTGCATTTTTACATCACATCCATTAGTATGCAAAGAGCCATGTGCTGAGCCAGTGCCTATTTAATTTTATTTAATGATTAATCCTTCTGGTCCATGTCTTCTCACTAGCTTTCTAACAAGCAAAATTTCAGTAGACTTGGGAAAAAGATCAGTTCACACTAGTGAAAAACCTTGAACAACTGAACTCTTTCTGCCTGTCTTCAACGTACCTGAACGGCCAATGCTAAATAAGTGGGTATGTACTGCTAGGTAAACATGAAGAGGAATGCACCCCCAGTGAAGAGGGGAGCCTGGAGGTTATGAGAAAATTTGTCTGGGACTGGGTGTAATGACAAGTGAACAGGTCCCAGAGAAACTGGAGCCTCAGTCCCAGTCCCACTGCTTTTTCCTACTTGACCGTGGACCTGGGTTCCAGTTTCCCGGCCCCCACTTCTTTCCATACAGTGAAAACATGTCAAGCACTTGCAGAGCTGGGCACAGTGCTTGGACCTGGCCAGTCCTCAGGAAATTCCAGCCCGCTCTGCTCATGACCTCCATGTCTGTTAACAGCCTTCCTTTCTCCTATCCACACACCCTGGACATTCTCAGAAGCATTTCTCCCCTACCCCATGTCCAATCAGCTGCCGTGTCTTGTTCCTACTGCTTCAACATTTCCCACATACTTTCTCTTCTGCCATCAAAGCACTGCAACAGAGCCTGAAAGGATGGAAAGTCTGCCTGCCTAGGGAAGGAGCCTGGTCGGAGAGCTGAGAAGACAAGACACTGAGGCAGCTTGGAAGACAAGACGGGAGTTCACCAACTGGAGAGCAGGAAGAAAGGAGTCCACTAGGCAGGTTGGGGGAAGAATGTACGCATGAGCTCCACAGAGCGGGGCGCACCTGGAGATCCATTCACAGGCACAGCTGAGGGGTCGGGAGCTTGTAGCATTGCATGCTTGCCCTTTGTCATGACTATTCCTGTGTCTTATCCAGCACACTTACTTAAGGACAGGTTTACTGGGGATGGGGGTTATGCTTTTTGGGAAAAAAAAAATTATGGTGACATAGAAAATGCTCAATAGATATCTGTTCAGTTAAATCTGTCTATGAATGGGCTCTATCAAATGAAAGACTATAATGTTTTACTAAGTAGTTAAAATATACTCCTTACCGAGTGTGGTGGCACATGCCTGTAATCGCAGCGGCTCAGGAAGCTGAGGCAGAAGGATCCCAAGTTCAAAGCCAACCTCAGCAACTTAGTGAGGCCCTAAGCAATTTAGCAAGACCTTGTCTCTAAATAAAAATATAAAAAAGGGGCTAGGGATGTGACTCAGTGGCTAAGTACTCCTGAGTTCACTCCCTGGTACCTAAATAAATAAATAAGATATATTCTTTAAAGAATTATTTATTATAATGGTAACAAAATAGGCTTATTAGACAATTAGTTTTAGTCCAAAACACCTATATTATATAAATTTTAAATTTAGTTACATCCAAAGTAAAAAGATTATACAATCATAGCTCATGTAGAGCTATGAACTTTTTTTTTGCTTTAAACCTACTGTTCACAGTAATAACATATCTATAGCTACATCCATACACAGATAATTTCAGTTCAACAAATAATTATTGCATCCTTATGATGTGTGGGTTACTATACTTGTGGGATTTTTAAAAATGATGTCTCATATAACAATTATGTAATGACTTGGTAGCTTTATGTTCAAAGTTAAAAGAGAAGATCTGAGATTCTCACAAGTTAGGTAGTTTCTCAAAGTTTAGTAAATGGGTAGAGGATAAAGACAGATTCAAACTTTTGTTTCCTAACTTGAAATGTTGGATATTTTTATTCTAGCTTCTTATTTCTCAGCAATTATTCATTACCAAGCCTTGAATATAATTTGCTCCCCCAAAGGTCATGTTGAAATTTAACCCCATTGTAAGAGATGAGGTGGGTGAAGGTGGGATTATTTGGAGGTGATTAGGGCTCTGCTCTCAGGAATGGGTTAATCAATTTGTGCGATTCATGAATTAATGGGTTAATGTCTTATCTCTAAAGATTGTCTGCTATAAAAGCCAGTTTCCCTGGGTCTCCCACGCACTTCCTGGCTCATGCTCTGTACCAGCCATCTCAGGACTCTGCCATCAGGAAGACAGATCATCACTACATGTGGCCCTCCAAACTTGGACCCAAACCAAGAGCCTAAACAAACCTCTTTTCTTTATAACTTACCCAGCCTGTGGTATTGTTATCAGCAACATAAAATAGACTAAGATAACCATCTCGCTTGTACTTGTGGACTGCTTAATCAGGACTTACAAACAGCTTCCTGGGAGAGGATTTTTCCTTGAAAAATATCAATTTGCTCTTAAACGATGCATTACCGTGCATCACTGAGCCCTGTGTTTTATCTAACAACAAATCTAGATGGAGAGGTCAGAAGTGCAGTTTTATGCGGAATGAGCTATTTAATGATGCAGATGCAAAATCATGAGCAGTAGCAGCTCACTTATCTGCAGGTAAGATCTAACAACCACAAGCATCTGTGTACCAAGGCCACTAGGATGCATAGCTGTCATAAAACTCATGATTTTCTTTGTAGGAATCTCCTCAAACCACTTCAGAATCTCATCCAGAAAAAAAGATGTCAAAAAAATATATGAATAGCAGTAAAAACTGATGGGAGAAAAAGTACAGAATGTGTAGGCATTTACGATCAGTGTGTGTGGAACAGGGTGTGCATCTGTGTAAGTGCATTTCAAATATATAATCAAATGCAATTAACATGTATTAAATAAGTTAATAAGGCATCTGACATTAATAACCAAGGCTTCATAATCAAGGGAAAATTATTAAATAATTTATAGTTTCCTTCATTTGTAAAGGTAGGAAAGAACAAATTTCAGAAATTGTTAAATCAGAATTGGTTAATATTTTAAGCATTCCTATGAGTAAACTTCCTTTATGTACAAAATTCTGATATGAATTAATTTTTATTAAAACCCGACACATAAGAGATGTGACTGCTTAAGTTCACTAATGTTTAAGATTTGGATGTGTGCAGTTTTCAAATGAATTAAAATTAGTATTGACTATTGAATCTCATAGATTTATTAGGGGGCAGGAAGATAGATTTGTAATATAAAATATTTCCAGATTAATTTGAAATGGAAATATTGCTCTTACTTTTTTGGAAGCAAATTTGCTTTTAAGTTAAATTTTGCCCTTTTTTGTTAGTCATTAAATTCAATATTCTGCAGAACACTGACAGTCACATTTCATTTTAATGCCATGTCATACATACCACCAGACAGTTCTAGTTTCTGCTTTTCAGAGCCTCTTCTAAAGCAGACCCAACATTCGGGTCTAGGGCTCCATCTAGTGGCTGAAGCATAACTGACGTGTGAGTATTATTTGCTTGTAGTGTATTTTAAAATTCCAGGGCACTTATTTTTCAGAAAATAGTGAGAATTCTATTTTCTTTTAGTTATTAGAAATACCTAAATTGTCTTCTAAAATGCAAATACACATCATTTAATATGCTACACAATTCTTTTTTTTTTTGGTTATAGGTGGAAACAATATATTTTATATTTATGTGGTGCTGAGGATCGAACCCAGTTTAAAATAAGGAAAACCCATAGGACATAGTAATGGATAGCATAGCTTTAAACACCTTTTGATTCAAATAAACTACACATTCACTTAAGCGTAGCATACACTATGTTGTGTAGAAGACAGTATATGAACAATGAACCTGCTGACATTAATGTGATGTGACTGATGAATTTCTAACATGCCTTAAACAATTTAGCATTCGCAGGTGTTAGTACATTAAAGGCATTTCAAACTCCTTGGTCACATCTTTATGTTATTATCTAAACTGCACATTAATAAAATATATTTGATTATTCTTATATTTAAATAGGTTCTCCTTGGCATATCCTTTTTCCCCTTAAATTTCCTTGCTAATACCTAGAAAATGGTTCCTCTTTCACATTTATACTAATTAAATTCCTAAGACCAAAATAAACAGATAACAGATCAGATCCTCTTAAAGCACAGTGGGATCAAGTGTTAGAGGCAAAAATTAATGTGACTGCCTCAGAGAAGGTTTCCCATTGCCATTTGCTCCTCTCTGATAGCGTGCGTGGCTTTCAAAAATCATCTGGTATAATCCCAAGCTCCACGTGAATTATTATTGGTCATACACAAGTAACTTACTCAATCTGCCCGAAGCAAAGGTAAGGCTGAGAATATGTGCATTAAAGGCATGCAATCCAACCTGAATTTCTGTAGAACCAGTGTTGACTACATTTTGAACACTAAGTTACGAAATCATGCGTACAATTATAAATCAGAAGCCAGCACATGCTCACTTTGAACCAGTTACAGCAAATTCACAAAATTTCATTCTTTCTATTTAAAAATGTTACTAGACTGATAGTTCAGGAGACCACACCTGCATAGAATACAGTTGTCTCTTAGAATCTGAGGGGGACTGGTTTCCTGGAATCCCTAGCCCCAAGTACATATCAAAGCTCACAGATGCTCAAGGTCCGTATATAAGATGTTGTCATATTTACATATAACGTACACACATCTTACTGTATAATTTAAATCATCTCTAGATTACATGTAAAACCTAACAAGGTGTGAATGTTACATTAATAGATGTTATATTGTATGTCTTAGGGAACAATGACAAGGAAAGAAGACTGTATATGTTCAAACAGATGGGACTTTTATTCCCAAATATCTTTGATCCAATGTTAGTTGAATCTGCAGAGGTGAAGCCTCAGATCCAAAGGGCTGACTATAACTTATCTCTCCGTTAAATAGATAAGTGGATTTGGTCAGGAACTTCACAAGGACATTTTGATGTAGCTGTGAGATAGAGAAATGTGGGCTGGAATTAGGATAATTAGCTGTCAGTTAAAGGATTTAGACACACCTGGATAGGGTCTCTAGGATCATGTCTCAGGGCTTTTCCTTGAACCTGTCCTATTCGATACATCCATCCTTTAACTTGCAAAGGTGGAGAAACTGAAGGACAGTGCAGAAGTACTAAAAGCAAAAAGGGAGAGGTTTTGAATTATTTCAATTTATCAGAATAAAGTGCCCAACTCAGTACAATGGGTATAGAATAATTATTTCCCAGAATGGAAAAGGTTCTTGTCACCCTCACAACGAGTCTGTTCTGTATCTCCAGCTGGTGCTAATCACTTTGAAAGATATGGAACACACTGCTCCAAGAGAACCCATCATTGGAGGGTAAGCTCCAACATAGTACAACACTGCCTGTTTAGGTCTCAAAGAAATCATTTATAGGTACAAGGGATTAACTAGACCTCGTTGGCAGCAATAGTTGATTTGGATAGCTTACAGGCAGTGTCTACTGCTTAAAGACTTCACCTTACTTTTGAATATATTAGGAGAAAAATCCATAAACAGGATCAGTTCCCTCAATGTGTGGTATGAAAACTTTCAGAGACACAGTGGTAAAGTCAGAGTACAGCTAGAAAAGCATGGCTGAGAGAACTGGGGGTGGGGGTGGGGGGGGCTTGGGGAAATGGAGATGGCAGTGGTCCACTGCAGTGTTCATGAAAGCCAGGGCCAGCAAGCTGGATTACAGTGCGATCATCCGAGGCACCCCATCCCCACCGAAGGTTCGGAGACCCAAATAGTGCCATGTGAGATAGTTCCACACTGTCAGAGATGGGGACTCCGCTCTTAAATTTCACCCAACTTATCCTGCAGACTAAGTTGACACTTGAAGTATATGATGGGAGGTGGAAAAATAAGTAGTGAGAAATGATGCTTAAGCGAGAGCCACACTTGTGCAAAAGAGATCCAAGCAGCTGGAACATCAGGTTGCTGTGAGGATCAAATAAGAGAAAATACATGTCAGTGTTCAGAAAACCACCTGGCAGCGACGGGCTCTGTCTGAGAGATGACAGGCAAGGGATTCCCCTAATTGGGATCACGCTGGACTGTGACATACGAAGTCCATTGTGACTCTCCACATCTATGACTTCATCCCATTAATAAGCCAAGCTAGTTAACTCAAGTTCAGCATTCAAGGTTGATGTTGCTTTGAATTATGGTGCATATATGATGTCTCCTCTACCCTTACAGTATATTGTAAAACCTGTAAGATGTACTCCTAAATAATGCCACAGAGTTAAATCATTTAATAGTACCAGATTAGAAATCGTCCTCTTTCACCGTTCATCACTTGGATAAAGTGGAACAGAGGTGTCTGTGTGAAGATGAAGCTTATATATATATTCCAGAAAGCACACGGAGAATAAATCAAAGTATATGATGATTCACTGAGGATAGAACATTAAAAACACACACACACACACACAGAAATGACCCCATAAAAAGTGAGTAGCATGGCCTGATGACCCTGTCTGCTCCGATGTGTGTTCACCATTTACTGATGGAAGAGAATCAGCTCATTTGACTTCAAAGTCTTTAAATTCATTCTTTGCCTTCATGATAAAGAAATTGATTTACAAATAGTACCAAAGAAACACATGAACGACTCTCCTGGGGAAACCCAGAATCAACAGGAGAGGGAAGAATCTAGAAGGAAGTAGAAACCGACAAGGCTTGGGAAGCAAAGAGGAAACGTGGGAAGAGGCAATTTGAACAATGTGCTCCGTTAGCCGTGATTGAGGAATGTCAAAAGTAGATAAAGTGTTAGTTGAACAGAAGTAAACTCCAGATTCTATGATGCTCTCTGGACTTTGGGCAGCCTCCTGTGCCATAACTTCACTGCAGACAATGGTTCAGAGTGACGACTCTTCAGTGCAGCTCTGGAAGGACAGAGCTAAGTCAAGGCCAATTAGGCCCATTTACAATATTTTGCTACCTGTGCTGGGGAATGGTTGACATCACATGGTTACTTTACTGTTTGAGATGGGAACTATTTACACAGCCACACCGGAATCTGTCACACTTCAAGTTTCCAGTTAGAGGCAGATGCTGAAGTCTGATTGTTGATGAGGACAGGAACTGGACGGGGCCTGCTTGTTTATTAAAAAAGTGTATGCATGCATTTCCCTGTTCCTTCTGCTCCTTTAAGCATCACACACTCCAGTCACCACTTTTCCTAGTGTAACTGCAGGTCTTCCTCTAGTCTCTTGCCAGTGCCCCCACCCACCCACCCACTGGGGAATCCTGGGGGACCCACAAGCCCAGGAAGCCAGAGGGTGCTGGCTGAGGGGCACCCAAGGCAGAAGATGCATTGGTAGGGATCTAAGTGAAGACTCAAGAGCTCATTTCCTTGTCAGGTAGGTGGGTGAGCAGGAGGAGGATGGGCAAAGTCTGTCAATCACTTGTGATCTCAATTTATTCTCTCTAATCTGTGAATACTAAAAATCTTCTCCTGAAATAAAAAGATACCAGTGAGAATCAAATAGAATTATGTGGACATGTTTTTAAAACTCCCCATAGACCTATGTCTATTACATCCTCATTTTTCATTTTGTTTGCTATTTGAAGGAAAAGGATTAAAAAAAAAAAGTAGGAAAACACGATCAAAGGGTGGAGGTAGGTAAGAGGCCAGCTTGAAAAGACAATAATTTTGCTCAGCTTGTTGTTTGATGTGCCACAGGGACATTGTTAAACCTGATAAACTACATGCTGATTAAGTGGTGGTGTTGCTTATAAGAAAGATGGCTAGATTACTATGTTCACACCATTTTAAAAGCCCTTGAGAAATGGAAGAAATCTCTCATTGGTTTCTAAAGTGTACTGAGCCTTACACTTTTTTTTTTTTTTTATGACAGAGAGATTGCATTCTGGCCAGAAGAAATGAAGTAAATTCAAGGTGTTACATATAAGGGGCAAGTACAAAATGCCACGGCAGCACACTGTGCCCCGTCGTGGAGCAACTGGCCCTCACAAGGGAAGCCCTGGGCGCTGTACCTGTATGTGTCCTCCGGTGAGCCTTCAGGTGAGAACTTTTTGTGTACACTTTGTTGCATCCCTCAAAATCACATCTGTGGATACGTCGTTTCCTGGAGTCCGGGGATTCGGACCGTCTCTGGCGTCTTGTGCTCTCAATACTAAATGGTGAAATTGAACTGGAAAAAGAAAAAGGGGTGTTATATGGTGAGAAGCACTGCACTCCATCTTGGTTCTGGTGGCCTGAGAACTGGTCTCAGACTCCACAGCCTCACAGGCTCCCTGCCACCACTGTCTGGGATGTGTCTTGTGTCTTGTTTTCTAATCCCCAAAGGCAAGCACTGGAACTGATTTCTGGCAGAACACTCCCAGGAAGAGAAAGACACACTTAAAACAATACCAACAACGAACTAAAACGGAGTGAAGCATTGGGAGGAGAGTAATCTCCTCTTATCAGAAGGAACCATCTGGTGGTGGTAGATTAACACTCACAGCTCTGAACTTCTGAATACCCTTTCTAAGGAATATTTTAGGAAGCCCTGCTATAGACAATTGACAAGATGAATGCATTTAATAAGTAACAGCAGGTCTGAGCTGCATGTGACCACATATAACACCATGTAAAATCACAATGCACCTTTCAAAACAAGTGAGGTCAGGCTGAAAGAAATGACATCAGTACATCAATAACGTGACTCATGACAAGCTATTTCTGAGCAGTAAAGTGCACTGCCATTTAACTTTTCTAGTTGGTGCTTTTGCATGATGAGGAATAAAGTGCACTGTATGTATTTAAAGATTAGCTGTACTACTATTACGAACAAAAAGTTTTAACTATGAAGTTTGGCCCTGACTTGCGTGTTGTTTAATCTTAATGCCCCACTAGAAAAACAGGATTAGTTTGTAATGTCAGATAATTGATTAACATGTACCTTTTAAAAACCTTAATCTCTTTTGATGGAGAGAGAAATAAAGAATATGACTCATCTTTTTCAGTTACCCGTGAAGTGCCTTTAAATTACAGTGAAATATGATAAAAAAGCAATCACCCATAATTCTACCATAACAATTTACCACGATTAATATTCTGACATTTTCTTTCAGCTTTCCCATGTTTTGATGCCTTGAAAAATTAGTATTAAAAAAATCACAAATGAAGAACTCTCCCCCTTGTCTTTCACCATCCCTGATCCTTTCTTCTTCTCCCAGGGAAAAGCTCTATCATCAGTTTTCTTTACATCTTTCCAATTCTTTTAAATGACGTTACCTATCTACATCTGCATTCCTAGAAATTCATAATATTGCTGTGGTTTTGTAAGAGTCACATAAATGTCATGCTGTTCACATCATTCTGCTACTTTTTTCTCTTCTTGCCCTGTTTTTCAATCAATATTAAACATCTGAGATTTATACAGGTAGGTACAAAGGCTGTAGTTCATTTATCTGAAGTGCTATTGACTACAACTTATTGAATCTCCTTTTCAAAAAATATTTTAACTTAAAGTTCTGAAATTAGAATGTTCCTTGGAATGATGGCTTGTTAAGGTTTAATGGGTATAATTTGTCTTTATTAATAGTACATAAAGTAATTGCTTTTTGCAATAGATGATATTTCAACTTAGGTCAAAAGTTGCTAAACTTTTTCTTTTATAAAGAGCTAAATAGTAAATAAATACTTTATTTCAACTTTAAGAACCAAAAGGTCTTACGCTTAACTAATCATCTCTGAAACTGTATCATGAAAGCAGCTATAGACACTGTAAGCAAAGAAACATGGTTCCAATAAAACTTTATGTACAAAAACAACGGGCTGTATTTGGGTTCTAATTTGCTAACTACTGACTTTATGACATATGGTAGCAATCCAATTAAAAACTCATCCCAGAGTTTAAATATCCAATTTTCTGACTGATGGCCATGTAGACTGTTTCTAACATTATCCTGTTTCACTGCTCTGGCACCTCCTCCCCCCCTTTTTTTAAATGTCTCCTATACATGTGCCTTTTATATTTTCCATGTAGATTTTCCCTTCTACAAATAAAAACTGAGGCCACCAAAGTTTTGTATTTGGAACTTCAAATACTAATGATGTTCTTCTACCTGGGCCTCAAACAGTTCTGGAGAGACATTTGTCTCTACCTTTCAGAACTACTTACTTGATCTCTTTGTGGAAAAGTGACAAGGTAAGTAGGAATGAGGAAAAAGGGAACCAAAGGTGAAGTCAAAGACCTTGAGAAACCCAAGATGATGAGTGGGCAATCCCAACCAGTGAGGACTGCTATTGTCCTGAGGTCCACAGCAGAATTCCACAGTTAACAGGGACCACAGGTGATGACAATCATGGATTGGGGGTTTGGCTGAGCCAAGTCCAGTGTCATGACAGTCAAGATAGTGCTACCAAGTAATTTTGTATCTCTAGAGCCAATGAACGTGGGCATTCAAGAAATGCTTGCTACGTAGAATGAATAATTAATACTTATCTGCTTAATGAATCAATACTACTATCCTTTGATGAAAAATAAGTCTGATTACATAGTGGGAACTACGGGTGTTTCTACTCTGTGCTTCCTATGTTTTCTGAGCACTGTGATCTCTCTTTATAAGGCACCTGAGTGTCTTCTGCAACATGTCTTCTGCGCTTCAAAAACTGAACTTGTTCTACAGAGTGGAAGTGTGCAAGTAACTATTGCATACACCAGTGTAAGATCCTTCCACTAATCTTCAGTGCCAATCTTGGTATGATCAAAATGGTTGAGGTAAAATCGTTGTCCCTGTGTCCCCAAACTTTGTGCCAAAAATATCTATACAGTTCAGAAGAACATTAACTAGAGTCCACTCCTTTCCCCCAAAGACTAGCCCATTTAGAGCAGCAAAGGAGTGCTGGGGGTGGCCTCATGGGCTCCACACTGCAATAATTAGATCTAGAGAGAACAAATGAGTGAATCAGGACTTCAGCTGCACAACAGTCCCGCTTGGAATGGCACGTTAAATTAGAATTAAACCCAGAGAGGCTCGAAAAGTCACATCCAGAAACAGCTCTATTTAAATAGAAGGCGCCGCATGGCTGCGATGGAGGAAATGAGGGTTAACTGTAATCAGCAGGTAATAAGAGACCATTTGTCACGGGTGACCTTAATGTGCTGAGATGCCCTTCACTGAAATTGGAGATCTTATAGGAGTTAAAAAAATAATAATAATAAAAAGGACAGGGCATCCTTTCAAGGCAAGGAAGAGGACACACACACATTGAAGATTTAAAAATAAGAGAAGAAAACACAGGAATTGAAGTTGCTTTATCAAAGTCAAACATGATCTCTGCAGAACTCCAGGTAGCACAGCCAAGGACAATGGTGATGGTGGGCATTTGCAGAATGTTAGTATGTTAACAAGTTCTGTTCTAGGAACTTTCAGCTTCAAAGCCACCCTCTAGGCTGAGAGCATCAGCAGTGTGATCTTACAGATGAAGACACAGAGGCAAAGGGAAGGGAAGGGAAAGTTGGTGGCTATGGCAAGATTTGGACCAAGTGGTTGATGCCCGAGCTCAATTTTAACATTATACTGATTCAGATATAGACCTGATAAACCAGCATAGGACAGAATATGGGAAACCAAGAAAATAATTGGTATCACTTAAATTTCTCCTCTGACCCAATTAAATAAGACAACAGCACATACAGATCATTCTTTAAAGTAGCCTGCTCAGGGCTGGAGTCGTGGCTCAGTGGTAGAGCGCTTGCCTGGCATGTGTGAGGCACTAGGCTTGATCCACAGCACCACATAAAAATAAGTAAGTAAAATAAAGGTATTGTGTCCATCTACAACCAAAAAAAAAAAAAAAAAAAGGTAGCTTGCTTTTAAATAAGAAAGACATTTTTAATTTGAGAAAATTAGGGTAAACTGTTTTATGAACACTGTTAGGCGCTCAGTATATTTACTATTATTCTACCTATGAAAAATACTTTCTTACAGTTATTGTAAAGCATATATTTACTCTCAGGAAAGTGTTTTTCTAAAGGTTGAGGCTGGCACCAGCATACCATGGAATTAGTTCCTTCCCGCCATTGCCGTTCACCTACAATTCTACCAAAAAGAATTCTGCACAACAAAAGTATCTTAAAGAAAGTGGGAATATTGTTTTTAAAAACGTATATTTTCTCCTGTTTTCAAAGCTGATTTAAAAACTCTTTAAGTATCACCTGTAGAAATTCTGAATTAGCTTCTGCCATAGAATACATGTAAGTAGAACAACTGCCTTATAAGTAAATCAAATACTACCTTGGGAATGAACTATCAGGGCCATAGTTAAACAAGACAGGATAAAACTTACAGTTATCCAGGAATTACATCAATCTCAGAAAAAGGATTCTATTTGCATAGACAAGCAAAGTATCTGCATTAGCTTGCAGGATTTCCCTTAGCCAGCAGGTGGCTCTTAGATGCCAGAATCTTCATAATCATCCTTTATAGAACAGAATCTGCCCCATCAATCCATGTCCATGTATTTTTCTGATATTAATTAGGGAAAGGTGCTATTTAGATATGCCCACTGCCAATTTCCTGGCAGTTACATCCCAAAGCTGGAAAGATCCACCCACATAATATTCTTTCATTCCTGTCTGTAGTTTCCTATAGAAAATTTCTATTGAACAGACTACAATTCTGAGATTTGTAGTTATCACTCTTTCTAGAAGCTTTAGTTAAGACATTATACCACTTCTTGTTTCTATTTGTACTCAATAAAAATATTTTCATAAAATGGTATGAATCAAGAGCAATACATTTTCTAATATATGTTTAAAAACTCAAAATCAACCTATATTCAAACTATAGTTTGGTACTTTTTACATATGAAAAGAGTATGCCCAAAATGTATTTCTAATTATTGTTTTATTGTAATAAACAAAATCTATAATGGGTTTACAAATGAGGCTGTTTGGGAGGTTAAAGAAGCCTGGGGATGAATTCATTATTTTATATATTAAAAAAAACTGCCATTAAGTATCATTAAGTATTTCTCCACATTCCCTTCTAAATCATGACAAAACTCAAAACTATTATAGGCATATATTCTTGTTCTTTTTTTATTTTTATTTTTTACTGGTTGTTCAAAACATTACAAAGCTCTTGACATATCATATTTCATACATTAGATTCAAGTGGGTTATGAACTCCCATTTTTACCCCATTCATTTTTTTTGATGCATCATAACTTAGCAAGTAAGATCACAAGCTGTATTAAAGAGGTTTAAAGATAATCACAGTAGAAAAAAATTAATCATTAATAACACTAACTATAATTGATTTTATTACCAATTACTCCATTACTCCACCAAATGAATTCATAACATAGGATGAAACACAGGCTATGAAATGAGGGTAAATTTCTTAGGTATGTTGGTCATACCCACCAATGAAAGACACATAATTTGCTTAAATATTTAGAGGAAGTTTCCCACAGAATCTGTTCAGAAAGCACTGGTTAAGTTATGTTTTATGCCAGGAGTTGTAGCTTGGTAGATCACGAGAACTTAATACCAAAACAAAACAAAACAAAACAAAAAACACCTTTCCAGGTCAGGACAGGATTGCAGGTGATGATTTTCATCTGAATGCCTTTCAGGTAGGCCTTGTGTGCCCCGCGTGGCATGAGCCCTGCCACCCTCTACTGCCTTGAATATATCTATTCTTACCTGTGTGGCTCTTCAGCACACCTAATTTTGAGATTCTTGAAAATCATGCCAAATTGGAAAGATAAATTCTCCTTGTTTTACCAAAGATAGACTTTAACCTATTCAAGTGTAAAGCTAGGATCTTAGACATACTTATTACTATCAGATGTTTGAAAGGGTGAAAGGAAAGGAGGGTAAAAAAGAAACCAGAGAGCGCTGTCCACCCCCTGAGGAACTGAGCACTGGACATTCACCAGAGCCGCCAAATAACTCTGCTTCATGGCGCAAGTGGACAGGAAGGGGTTCATTTTTCCCTATCAGAAGGATCTTCCTATCAGGTAGATTCACTAATAAGGTCGTCCTATGGATGTACCCCAGGCACAGACTGTGTATAATGAGACTCCGTATTTTAAATATTAAAACACATATAGATGTTCCAAATACACAGTTCCAATGAGATACTGTAATGCAACCATAAAGTAAACTTTTGACATGACCATCAAAACAAGCTTCATCTATTTTATGCAGATCATTAACCAGATCTATGTTCCACTAGAGGTTTGTTTTATTAAAGAGCACTGAAATTATATCCGCTAACTATCTGGTACTTAAGCTTACATAAATTATTGAAAGTTTTTATTGCTCATGTGGGGACATATAAATAACAAGACCAAGAAGAACTCATTGGTAGGGCACCACATGAGATTTTTTTTTTTTTTTTTTTTTTTGTGATCAGAATAACTGTCTGGGGCCACCAGTAGGTATTTCTCCCACCATAAAGTGGCCATGTATTTGAATTTTAGAGAAAAACAAAAACATTCCCAATTGAGAAAAGAAGAATACTTGCTTTTTAATTTCTTTTCTGGAAAACATCACTTAATCTTCAAATACACCATCAAATTAATGTTGGACTCGTAAGGCATAACCCAACTTCATATTTGAAAGAGAGAAGGAAACTGAAGCTCAGAAAACTATATTAAGGGCTGGAGCTGTGGCTCAGTAGTACAGCGCTTATCTTGCATATGTGAGGAATTGGTTTCAATCCTCAACACCACATTAAGATAAATAAATAAAATAAAGATATTATGTCCATCTACAACTAAAACAAATATTAAAAATATATTAATTACGGTTCAAGGCTACACAGCTAATAGTGACAGAGTTGGGAAGTCAGGTTCCAGGCTTCTTGAACCCAGGAACTAAGACTGTACATCTTTCCAATGAGGCTGTAGAAGGATTTGTGTGGTGATTCTCACTTAGCATGAAGGAAAACTTGCCTGGAAACACGATTTTCATCAGATAGAAGCACAAGCCCTGCTCCACTTCGGTTTTTGCTTTGGTTGCTAGGAAACTCAGACACAATCCACTAAGACTCAGTGTGTTTGTTTGCCACTCTCTCAAACTGGAACCCAAACACTACATGATTTTAATGTTATTCAGCTATTTTTAAATGTATGTATCCTGAAATCCTTCCTCAGCTATGTGAACTATTAATGAGAAACAAAAATAAGACATAGGACATGTTGTTCTTTAAAACACAGGAAAAAAAAAACATAAAAAGTAGAGAGAACCATGTGAAACTTGAATCTGAGTTTTAATTTGTAGACTTTTAACTAAAGTTCTGAGACTGATAAGCTCATATTATTATCTTCAAGGAGAAAAGAAAACAAGGACATTTAGTCTGGACATATAAACACAGCTCATAGCTTATTATACTTTATTAGCTATGGTACCTAATATAGATAATCTCTTTGAATTTAGATTCCCATATTTCAACTGTGTATTTAACCTATTCTGTCCTATTAACCAGATGCAGAACACCTATAAAAACTTAAATAGAGCATATCATACGTGAATATATGATATGTAATTGTATGACAATATGTTAATATAGTAATATATATAAGCTCTAGATTATGGTTTCTAACCTATATTAATGCATGTGTATCAATTTCCTTAAAATATTCAGAGAACTGAAAACTTTGGACTTGATGGCTTGACAGTGACTACTGAATGGAGCTCTCATGAAGATTCACTCAGAGTCATGTAAAGCTGACCCAATGTCCAACATATTCTCTGCACTTAACACTGTGTTCCTTCTTCCTTTTTTGGTTAACAGTAACTTTATGGAGTTATAACTCATGTGCCATAAAAGTCACTGTTATAAAGTGTGCAATTCAGTAGGGTTCAGCACATTCACACTACTGTGCAACCATCAGCCTTATCTAGTTTTAAAGCAGTTTCATCACCTCCAAGGAAAACCCCATGCTCTTTAGCAGTGACCCAGGCTCTCCCCTAGTTCTTGGCAGCTACCAATCTGCTTTCCATTCCTATGTATTTGTCTGTCCGGTACATTTAATACAAATAGAATAATATGCAGTCAGAAATCAACCAAACCACCAAAAAAAAAAAAAAAAAAAAAAACCAAAAAAAACTAAAAACCCAACCCAATAACAATGTTATATATACAGGATCCAAGTCCCTCATCAGATATGTGATTTGCACATATTTTCTGTGTGCAAATCACTTTATTGATCATATCCTTAAAACAAAGGTGTTTTAAATTTTGATTGTGTCCAATTTATTATTTCTTTCTGTGGCATCTATATTTCATATTGTATCCAAGCCGGCTTTAACTAATCTAATTTCAAAGGTTTACTCCTATATTTTCTGTTAAGAGTTTTATGAATTTAACCTTCACACTTAGCTCTATGTCTCTCTTGAATTGACGTTTGCATATAAGAAAGGAAGGAATCCGATTTTATTCTTTTAGAGGTTCCATTCATGAACATAGGATGTCCTTCCATTGAAATTTGAAAAAAAATTCACAATGTTTTGTGGTTTTAATTGTTCAAGTCTTAAGCTTCTGTTGTTATATATACTCCTAGATAAATTTTTCATGCTATTATAAATACATTTGTGTTCTTAATTTCATTTTCAGATTGTCCACTGGTAGTTTATAGAAATACAAATGATTTCTGTATACTGATCTTATAGTCTACTAAGTGGCTGAAATTGTTTATTAGTTCTAATAGTTTTATGGGGAACTCTTGAGGACTTTTACATAAAAGATCATGTTAACTGCTAGTAGGAATAATTTTACTTCTTTGTTTCCAATCTGCATTTATTTAGTAATTGCCCTGGACATCCTTGTCTTGTTCTTGATGTAAAAAGCAAAGTAATCCATTTTTCATCATTCTGAAAAGTATTCCATTTATCATTCATTAGATAAGAGTCTTTTATCAGGTTGAGGGCATTTCCTTCTATTTCTAGTGTGACAAATGTTTTCATGATAAAAGAAGTTAGCTTTTATAAAACGCCTTTTCTACATCTATTGAAATAATCATGCAGGTTTATCATTTATTCTATTAATGTAGTTATTATACCAATTGATTTTCATATTAAACTATCCTCATTCCTGGTTAAAATCCTTCGTCATGCTCTGTAATCACTTCTATGTTGCTGGATTCAGTTTGCTTGTATTTGGTTGAGGGCTTTTCAGTTTATGTTCAGAAGAGATACCAGTGTGTAGTTTTCTTGTGATGTCTTTCTCTGGCTTGGGTATGGGGGTAAGGTTGGCCTCATAGAATAAGCTGGGAAGGGTTCTCGTCTCTTTTTTTCTTCCTTCTTTTCTTTCTTTAGGTCTAAGTGGGGAATTCTGGCTGGTAAAAATAGGATTCATTAGTGAGGAAGTGATTAAAGGTAAGGCCTTTATCAATCGGAACTCCATGGTACCATGTTTACACCAACAACTATTACTGTGTTGATGGTAACCAGTTGCTGATATTTACCCTTTCTTCTCAACCTCAGTTTTGCTTTTAGCCTGCTTTCACAAAGTTGCTATTTCTGACATTCCTAGGCTCTTGGCCCTAATCTCACCTAGAACTTCTCATTTCACTACAGTCTTGGGGCCATGCTGCCTACCAATGCACAGACCTGACCCATCCACTATTCACCTAAAATGGGTTACATAAGTGTTTGGCAATGTCCACATTATTTATTTTCCTTATATCATTTTTCTCTATAATTGGCAAAACACAGCCCATAGTTCTTGGAATCAGAGTACTGCTAGATATTAAAGTTGAATTGTCATTTGTGTACTGTACTGTTTATGGTATACGCAGTATACACTGTAAAATTCTTAGGTGGTATAATAATGGCTTATATAAACATAGACTTAGAATGTTGTCACAAAAACATAAAGATGGGCAGGGTAGGTGGTTATTACTGGCAGTCTTATAGCCAAGAAATAGATGAGAAAAGATAAGCTTGGGATGGTTAGTGCCTGGGAAATGAGTTTCAATAGCTCTAGTCTATACCTTCCTTCCTATATCAAATTATTCCTATAGAAAGATGGAAAATCTTTTATATATTAAGATGACAATAGTAAATCTGCACTGTATTTATTGATGATTAAATGTTATAAGCCCTACTGATAATTTTTTATTTGGCTTTTCCCTGGTAAGAAAAATTAGTGAAATAAATTAGTAAGTCACGTGTGGAGGAGTTTCCATCTCAGCACTACTGACTCAATAAAATAAAAGCATGATTTCCTGTGAGTTCATAGGAAAGCGAAGTGGCCATGTAAAGGTGAAGAATTCAGGTGAAGGATTCAGTTGTCTATGTACTTCCAATAAGTGAAAAAGGACTCAAACTGTTACCAATTCTAAGACATGTGGACTGAAGTTATACTGTACAAAGATTTCTGGGGGCTTCCTGTTCTCAAGGCAACCTTGGCCTCTAGTAGCATTTTGGATGCTAAAATCAGTACCTTCTTCAATTTGCACATCAAAAAACAACCATAAGACCCCCTCTGAGTGTTCAGTAGTTTTTTTTTGCCACAGAGGTGAGAGTTGATCAGACCACCCCAGAGCAGAGTTTGTATCCCCTCCATTTGTAAAATGCTTCTGTTATCTTCCTGCAGCTCACTGGCCCCCCTCCAGCCTCAGACTCTCTGCATCTTGCTGGAATCTGCTCTCTTTCAGCTCTTCTCTAGTTTCTTCCCCATCCCCACATCAACATTATGCAAGACAAAAAAAAAAAAAAAAAAAAAAAAAACAATCAACTCCTTTCCTGGGCACAAGCAGAGAGCAGCTTTCCCCCTACCCAATGCCTGGGGGAAAGGTTCTATCCAAGGTGTGTGGATGGGCCCTGCTCCCAGTCTACCTCCAAGTGTTTCCAAAGGCACATTTTCCACACCAAGAGTTTTATTCTGGAGGAACTGGGTGCCAGCTGTTAAGATAATAAAAAATTCCCTAACTTATTATGTATGCAAATCATAATTATATAAGTCATAAAAAATGATATGTGATAAAGAGAGGTATAATAAAGTGCTATGGGAGTCAGGGGAGGGAGTATCTAATTCTGTTGGGAAGATCAGGGCAAGCTTAATGAAGGACACCAACAAGTGAGTCTTGAAGAGTGTTGGTAAGTGGATATGTCGGTGGTGAAGTAAAAGCAAAAGAGAAAACTAAGGTTATAGAGGATAGGAAGGAATGGAGGGAGGGAGGGAGGGAGGGAGGAAAAGAGAAAAAGAAAGAGAAAGAGAGACAGAAAGAAAGACAGACCATAATTACTCTTTTTAGTACCAAACTGTCCAATCACAGGATTCCTAATAGGTAGGTGGGTAGGAAAAATCAGAATAGACAAGATGACCAGGGCCCGGTAGAATCAAATTAGCATGCCCCTTAATGAGCACTTAATTTTGTAGCCCATGAGAAAGTCATAATTTTGTTTTACTTTTTTCTCTACTTCTCCCTCTCTCCTTTCTTTCTTCCTTCTTTCCTTTCTTTAGGTCTAAGTGGGGAAATTCTGGCTGGTAAAAATAGGATTCATTAGTGAGGAAGTGATTAGAGGCAAGGCCTTTATCAATCAGAGCTATTTACTGCCATTTATTGCCATCATCTAAGTAAGTGGATTCTACCTGAACCAAAGTAGTGTCATTAAATCTGAATCAGAGGGGACTCATTCCCAGACATTTCATAAGCAGCGCTGTCAGTTCTCAGTGATTGATTGGATAATGGGGGGATAAGCACAAGAGAGGAATGACAGGTGACCCCAGCAGGTTGGCCTGGGTGACCAGGATAACAGTAAAGTCAAGAAACAACCTGGAGTCCATAAGAAAACCAGCTTGGTAGGGGAACCCACTGATTGAGATCAATCCATATGGAAACAATCGATTTATGTTTAAAAGACAAAAGGATGACACTTTCTTTTCATCTGCTAGACAAGTAATAACTTAAAATAAGGGTGGTAGAAACTAGGTAATAAAGAAGTATTTTCAGGGACAACTTGAATGCATTTTACAAAAGAAAGCTCATAAAATAAATTAAATTTAATGATAATGGGTTTCCATTAAATGCTGTCCATTGTGTCACTGTAAAGGCCAGGTACGTTGTAAAGAAAATTAGGCTAAAAATGCATAGTTTTTGTTTATTTAGTCAATTAGCATTCATTAAATTCTTTTCGGGATATTACTAAGTTTATAGTTGGTAGTTTACATACTTGATGACCTCCGTGATGGCTTTTCTGATTGGTTTTAATTATAGAAGTTTGTTTTTCAGGATCTCAAAAGTCAGGGGGGTGGAGGACAAGGGATGTAAGAAAGAAGCTCCTATGCATTTGCTATGGCCTTAGGCAGCTTTCTGAGTGCTTTACATATTAGAAAAATTGGAAAGAATGGACAATATGAGTTCAGAACTACCAGACTAAGAATCTTGCTGGTCCATTTTTAGTTGTCTCTTAGAAAATTTTATCAGTTTCCTATGCTTTGGTTTCCTTTTCTGTGGCCTTGCAGGGTCACACAAAGGATTAGGATTAGCAAAATAGAAGAGCTTGTTTGAATACATTATTTTGGAAATGACTAAAGTTACTATTGTTTCACTTTATGCTAACCTCGATGATTAACTTTTTACCATATGAGGGAAGTGGTTCAGTCAAGTTCAATAACTCAATCAAGAACACAGATGTGGTACAGCTAGAGAAACGAAAATTGTGCTCCATTTGCATACAATGAAACAAAATGCATTCTGCCCTCATGTGTAACTAATTAGAACACACTTAAAAAATTTTTTAAAATATAAAAAACAAACAAACAAATAAATAAATACAAAGAACACAGATGTGAAGAGGTGGGTGCTGCTGCCTCTTTAGTATTAGTTTTCCAAAATACCTAGAACCACAGCTGGCAGGGGAGGTGCTCCATGGGTATTGGCTAAATTTTAAAGAAAAGCATCTCACATCTCCTGTCCTCTGGATATTGGAGGGTCTCTAAGCTTAGTCCTCTGGCCACTTCTCTTTGTGTTTCATTTCTTTCACTGGGTGATCTTGTTCATTCCCACATTTTGTGCCCTGTGTTTCAAATACCGTGTTCTTTAAACCATTCAAGTCTACTTCAAGACCCCTCTCCCCTCAACTCCAGACTCAAAGATCTTTTGGAGCTTCAGAGTTGTGTGTCAGACAACTCTAATTTAAAATGTCCAAAGCTGTACTCATGCTATTTTTTTTCTCAAACCAACTCCTTTCCTAGTTTTACCTATCTCAGGAAAGGACCAACAATACTCTCTGGCAGTTCAGAACAATGAGAGTCCTTTGTGATGACTAATTTCTTCTAACACTTGCATTCTGTCAGAAATGCCTATTTGTTCCACTTTGAAAATGCAACCCAGATTTAAATACTTTTCTGTCTTCACAGCCATATCCACCTCTTATCTGGCTTCGTACAATGGCAACTGAAATCTCTATTTCCACACTCTTCCCCCCAGAGGCTTCTTTTGATGTGTGGTAAAATGTACATAGTGTGAAATTTAATCCCTTTAACAACTTTTAGGTGTACAGTTCCATGGCAGTAAGGACATTCCCATCGTTGATTAACCATCATCAGTGTTTACATCTAAAACCTTCCCATCATCACCAATAGAAATCCTGTTCCCCTTATATGGAGACTTCTTATCCTTGCCCTTTCCCTCAATCTTTGAGAATCTCAACTGTATTTTCTGCCTCTATGAATTTGCTGAGGTCTTGTGCCTTTTCTAAGTAGAACTCTACAGTGTTTTTCTTATTTCACTTAGCATGATATTTTCAAAGTTCATTCATATGTGGTAAGTATCAGAATTTCTTTTCCTTTTAAAGCCAAATAATGTGTGTGTGTGTGTGTGTGTATTTACACACCACATTTTATTTACCCACTTATCCACTGAAGGACACTGGGAATGTCTCTACCTTTTAGTTATCATGAATAATGCTACTCTGACCAGTACATGAGTTCTTGCTTTCCATTCTTTGGGCACATACCCAGAATTAAAAATTGCAGGGTCATGTGGCAACTGATGTTTAACTTTTTGAGGAATCCTCAAACTTTTCCATAGCAGCTCTATCATTTTACATTTCCATAAGCAACATTTCCTATCAAAACACAAGTGGTTTCCCATTTCACTCAGAGCAAAGCCCAAAGCCCAAATTATTACCTACAAGGTCCCACAGGAACCATGAAACGCCACTGTGCTTCCTGGTGTCTAATCACAGTGGTCTTCTGGCTGATTCTGGATCATGGCCAGTTCCTATCAACTCACCTTCGCTCTTGCTATTCCTCTGCCTGCAAATATTTCTCCCCATTGTCACATGGCTTCCAGCCTCACTTATTTCATGTTTCTGATCAAATGTCACTTCTTTGCGGGGACATCCCCAAAATGCAGTCTAAGCAGACTGTCCTTTGTCTATCTCTTTCCTTTTCTTCAAACCCCGAGTCATAACTAATGTGATACGGGTATTTATGTATTTATAAATTCCTCTCAGTAGAATGTAAGCGCCACATGGTGAGGGGACATATTTTTTTCTTCTTTACTTTCACATCCAATTGTAATGCTAATTATTAAAAGGAAGCACAGCTATTGATTTTTAAAGGCTTTATAGTCTGATATTTTTAATGTAAAAAAATCTTATTCTACTTTTTTCCTTGTCAGTTTTCATAAGAGACGACCAAAGAGTCTTAATAACTGAATATTAAAAAAATTATCTTTTCCCTTTTTTTTTGAATTGGAAGATTTTGCTACTATTGATCAGCTAAAAAAAAAATCTACTAATTCTGAATGATAACAATAATCTCATTACGTCTTTGCTTTTACCCAGGACTTTGCTAGGAACTTAATATACATTCTGTGTGTCACAAATTTTTGTAGGTATTTGCATTTTACAGACACAAAAAGCTAAGACTCAGGAAGGGTAAACTGCCAAAAATCACACAGGAAGCAAGTGGCAGGTCAGGAATTCCAACCAGGAGCTGTGAGACTCCAAAGCTCATTTATCTACCCTCCCATACCATTCTGCCAAGAAATCATCCTCAAGACATCAGTCAATGCAAGGTAAAGGAATTAGTGCTCTCGTGATTGTTCAAGGTCATGACAGATATCCAGAGGAGAGGCTGTGGGGGTCAGGAGGACAATCTGGAGGAAGTGGGATCAGGAATTAGATAAGGAGGTGTTGGGGAAGGTGGCCATGTCCCTCTTTACTGAAAGAACCACCTGAACACAAAAAGGAATGCAAGACATTTGGTCAAAAGAAGGTAAAGCTGTTTATTTGAAATTCGAGTTTACCTCTGGAAGCCTACAGAAGAGGAAGAAGATCACTAGTTGGTGCTTTTTGAGCACCTGGTCGATGATACTAAGCATTGTTCTGTGTCTTTATAAGGATTCTCTATTTAATTTTCAGAAGAATTCTATGAGATGGATATACTTGTCATTTAACAGGAAAATTGAAACCAAGGGGGAGACAGGACTGCCTGGTGAAAGGAAAGGATGTCTGGGCAGGCTGAGTAAAGGATTTAAACGCTATGACCAAAGACTGGCGTTTGTCCTGTAGGCACTGATTTTTGTCTTTCTTAAACCTGTCTTGAAGTTTTACAGTGTCTTAAGGAATTGTGGTGCCATCCAGGTGTGACCTTAAAAAGGTCAACTCCTTCCTTAGGAGTGCTATCCATACCATCCTATTACCTGTCCCCCAAGATGAGCCTCCTAACCACTCAGGGACTGCCACCCATACGCCCTCTGATTAAAATTCCTTAGTTGCCCATGGTACAAACCTCTTCACTCCTCCATCCAAGTACCTAGCTTTCAACCATCAAAACCCACACCATGTAACTCACTTATGGGGAAGATGGCTGGGGAGTTTGAGCCTTGCTTCATAAGAATGGTGACATTAATTAAGGATATTGTCTCAGAAAGCCTGAAGTTTCTATAAATTACAATCTATTTCTCCCAACTCAGAGAGCTAATTATCAACATAATAAATATTTGATTCTTCCAGCTGCCAACATAAACTATGGAACTTTAAGACTGTCTGACTCCGAGAGTCAATTAAATGATTCATATCCTAAGAAATTCACCATTTTATAACTCCCCTGATCATTTCTCATAATTTCCACAACTTTACACAGCATCAGCTGATGAAAGGGTCTATATGTTAGATCTTATTGTTGAGCAGAAACTTTATATATTATAAAAGATTTGCTTATGTAAAAAGTAATGTGCAAATCTTCCCAAAATGTGTATTAGGGCTCTCAGACAACAGACATCAATTGTCAGATGGGTTGTCACAGGAGGGATGAATAGGGCTTGTCTTGATCAAGTGTTCAGACACATCATTAGTGTAAGGTCAGGTTCATTCAGAGAGCAGGGAAGGCAGAAAAATTAAGTATTGATGCTTATTATAAAAGACCAATACAAAAGGGCTTCCCAGTGGAAAATCACATGCTCATGTACTCTAATATATATCATAGTTACTAGCTTTCCATTTTTTAAAATTTTATTTGAGAGCCATAAATGAAACTTTTGTTTCACCTGTAGTTCTTCTCATCGTATATGAACCTTAAAAACATACTGATGCTCTCCAGGCATGGTAGCACACACCTGTAATCTCAGAGGCTCAGGAAGCTAAGGCAGGAGGATCACAAGTTCAAAGTCAGCCTCAGCTATTTGACAAGGCCCTAAGCAACTTAGTAAGACCCTATCTCAAAATAAGAAATAAAAAGGGTTGAGGATGTGGCTCAGTGGTTAAGTGCCCCTGGGTTCAATCCCTGGTACCAACAAACACTAATCCTCTAATTAAAAACCAATATGTGCCAGTAGATTTCTGAAATTTCATTCCCTATCTTTCCAATCAAAACAAAGTATTTTTTCTTCTCTCCTCTCTTGACTACCTGAGGGCAAACTCAATTTTTTGAAGTCATGTGCTCATAAACCTCACAAGTCACTACAGGGCTTAGTGGATTACATGTATTATTGGCTATATAGAAAGTCCTATTAATTTTATATCCTGCCCTTTATTTAGTTACAACTATTAACTTTCTCTGAATCAAAAACTGAAAAGAATTTCATCCAGAACCATAATATTTATTTATTGTTAAAATTCATTTCACTTGCTACTGACATGGTCTTTTAAAATATTCAAGAGTCCTTACAACTGAGTGTCAACAGTAGAAAAGTGTATTTAACTGAGGACCAGCAATTTAGCATCTCAGGACTCTAGTTTCTTCATCTGCAAACAAGAGGATGGAACTAAATAATCTCTCCTGCTTTTCAAACCCAAGGATTCTATTATATAAAAATGTTTTACACCAATACTGAGGAAATAAGTACGAGTTATCACAAAATACCTGTGAATCAGACACAAAGTTCATACTAATTTCCAGTTTAATTTTCTGTGTTTACTGGGTAATTAAAATATACTTTAATGTAGAATAATCAGATTTTAATTTTTTCCTAATATTATGAATTCATGTGTAAATATGCGAAACTCTTCATTTAGCTTTATCTGAAGCCTTTTTTTTTTTTTATACAGAAAGACAATTAAAGAACACCTATACCATCAGTGAGAACTAACCAAGCATCTTCTTTAAGAATTCTGTCAGAATCTCTGAGAACACAATTGACCGAATGCATCTGGGTATTAATATGTGACTGCAGATCAACACCACCAAAATATACAGAGATTACATTCTGGCAAATGTGAGGAATAAATAGCTCATAATTAAAATAAGAATTATTTAACATTTTTAAGTCTATGTAATTGAATACATATTTTTACTCACTTTATAGCTGTTTTCCCACATCATTTCCATTTTATGGAAAATACACTAGTAAGACACTGTCCCTGATCTTTAAAATTTCAAATCTGAGAAAGTAAATGTGTATCATGTGGGGAGACAACTCAATAACTTACGTAGTTCAGGAACCAAAGGTCGGCATGCTGAGGGAGGTGACAAGATTGGTGGCTGCCCCGAGGGGGCTGTGTGGTTGAAAAGTTATGTAAAGAACAAAATCTTGATAAACGGTCACAATGATTCACACTCAACTTCCGTTCATGATTATTACATTTTTGAATCATGGCTGGCTAGTCATCTATTACAGGAGGGAGGAGGTGAGCGGTTAAGTGCCTGGAGGACAGTCATTTCACCTGGCCCTTCCCAGCTAAGTGTACAACTCTGAACAAGTACTCAGGGCCAGGATGCTTGCTGGCTTTCTAAACAAAGGAATAAATAAATACACTTGTCTTAAAGGGTTGGTGGGCAAGATTAAATTAGTTAATACACGAAAAGCTTTTAAGGAAGTGCCTGGTACTTGGTCAGCCTTAATAAATGTGATTTCCCTTTGTCCCCCAATTATGGGCTGGGAATACTATTAGGATATTGTTTACCTCACAGGAAATTGCAGAAATGCTCAAATAACATTGTTTTAAAAAATGAATGTCATATAGCCCATGTAGGACATTAGAAGACACAAGATCAATTAAAAATTTAAGAAGCTTTGTATCTCTGAAAAGGTTGAATGCCATTGCTCTGGGGCTAAGATTGGGGAAGGAAAATACCAATGTCTCTTTTTTCACTCCTGGTACCTGATATTCTCTAGAGACTCTTGGAGCATTATGGGACTAATAACTTCTGAATCATTCTGGCATTAGCAGAGACGATGATAAATAATCAGAATAACATATTAGCTTTGCCAGTGATAAAAACATTTGTAAATTTATCTGGGGTTGGTACAGTCTTAGATAATTTAATTTTTCCAACAAGTTATTTAAGTCCCAATTCCAAGTCATAATTTTCCTTTCAGCAGAAATATCTTGCCTTCTGAGGTGTGTTAATTAAATATTGGCAACGTGCACAGGAATACACAGAGAACTATCTGTTCAGAGCATATCTGGTAGACTTCAAGGGCAGAGAGCTTGTGGAATTACTTGATTTTATGGCCTCTGTGACCAAGAATGTGTGACCTGTCCATATGCTTCTGAAGTATAACTAGATGACTTTGCAGAAACAGGAGAAGGAACTGGAGCACTTTTGAGAGTTGTAGAATGCCTCGATGTAATATCTGTGTTCCCTCAAATTCATGTGTGAAAATCCTAACCTGCCAGGTACAGGTGTCAGGAGGTGGAGACTTCGGGAGGTGATCGGGCTATGGAGGTAGAGTTCTCATGAGCTGGATCTGCAGTGTTGGTAAAGAGGCCCCAGAGAGTACAGGCAGCTAAGTGAGGACAGGTGAGAAGACGATGTCTGGGAAACCAGAAAGCAAGGCCTCAGCAGACACTGAATCTTCTGGCCGTTTGATTTCGGAATGCCCAGCCTCCAAGACAATAAGCCACCAGGCAGGTGGTATTTGGTTGGAGCAGGTCAGACTGACACCCAGGGTCATCCTGCTTAAGATGATTTAGGACCAGCCATGTCACACATACTTTGGTTTTATTAAATGAATTCAATTCTTGATTTATTGTTTCAAAGCAACTATTTAAGACTTTCTCTGCCAAATGTTCTTTTATCTCAAGAGATGGGAATCAGGGAAAGTATTCTTGAAACACCCTCCAAGCGTCCTGGGGGAATGATTTTGTGCTCTGACATATGTCTAAGTGTGGGAGCCTCTGCAGCAAGTCAGTCTGTGGGGAGAGTCGTCAGAACATGCAGGAGGGACAGCAGCACATTCTGCTCAGGCAGATGACACACTTAGGGACGAAAAGCCTGCCCAGTGCGGATGCGATTTACACACCCCTAAGAAAGGCCTAAAAATTATAGGCGAAGCAGAAGGCGTAAAATGGGACATGGTCTCCAAATCCCAAGGACATTTTTACATATGCCTTTTTTAAAGTTTATCATAGCTTCTCACATTCCCATAGCATCTTTTCTCTGAGGATTTAAACCTCTAACGACTTTCACTCATTTTTAAAGTTCCAATTCTTCCTGACTGTGTTCCCATGAGATAGCAGGAAACTAGCTTGCATCTTACAAGAGAGAGAACCCAAATCCCAATTAGGCAGAAGATGCCAACATAAGGAACACAGCAGAGTGACCCCATAGCCGATCAGGCTCTGCAGTGGCTCCCTACGATGTGCTCTACCCACAGGGAGCCTGGCCCTGCAGGGTTACACTAACATGCTCCAAGTCCCACAAAAACTTTGTGTTGGTCATGTAATACTGAGGTTTCAAAGCCTCTGGTGACCTTGCAGGAGAACCTTGCTTTCAGATTTAAAAAGAATAATGGCAAAGCCTTCTACTGCATTCCACTAGATGCAACCATGGTCCTTAGAACAACACTTTCTCTTAAGTCCACCGAAGTTAGATTTTCGTTTTTCTTTTTTGTTTGTCTATTTATTACTGGGGATTGAACGCAGAGGCACTTGACCACTGAGCCATATCCCCAGCCCTTTTTTGTATTTTATTTAGAGACAGGGTCTCGCTGAGTTGCTTAGGGCCTCGCAAAGTTGCTGAGGCTGGCTTTGAACTTGCCATCCTCCTGCCTCAGCCTCTGGAGCTGCTGGGATTATACACCTGGCTGGAAGCAGCTTTTAAAGTGTGAGACTTGAAGAGCTTCAGGGTTGCTAATTTGAATTATTTCGGATTTTAAGCATGTGAGTATTAAAAAGTTTTAAAAGCTGTTATTTTCATAAAATCTCAAGAAAATCTCCTTGAGAGATTGGTCATTCATTTTTCATTTCACAAATATTTAATGAGCACTTATAATGTACTGAGCACAGCACTGAGGTTTGGGGATGGAGCAGTGAGAAAGGTAGATAACCCTGTTCTCATCAGCTCACATCTGACACAGACCTCTGAGATAAGAGACTTACATTCCTGGGACCACTCATGGTGACCTTGCGATAAGGCCAGAAAAACCTGTTCACATGGTGAGTTTCAAGTCCAACAAGCCAATTTCATAATAATAATTTAAAAAGTATAGTATTTAGAGATATAGGCAAAGGGAGGAGGAACCAAAGGGCAGCACTTATTTATCTTTAAGATCCTTGCATTCGATTTGGGAAGCTTCTGAATATTTTAGGTGTTCTGTGGAACACAAACGATTTTTCACTTGGAAAAGTCGAAAACTCTAAGAACTGAACCATGTCTCTGAAATTACTTGCCAGCTTTACTTCAGTCAAACCTGAACTCAAAAGATTAATGGATATTTATTTCAGTCTCCAGTGAGAGTTTTAACAAAGAGTTATTTTCCTTTCATTGAACTTTTTGGTATTCAAATCATAATAGCTCACTACAGCTAACGATTACACAGCAATTTAGTGTTTGCGAGATATGATGTTAAATATTTCACACGCATCACTGTATTTTATTCTTCCAACACTCTTAAGATGATGACATTATTATCTCTATTTTACAGATGAGTAGAATAAAATTTAGGCAGACGAAGCAACCTTGATGAGAACGAGGTCCGACAGGTCAATGTCAGTAACCTCCACCCTCACAGTGCTGAGGGCAAGAACTGGGAGATATTTTAAATGAGAGCTCAGTAATACAACTTGATATTCCTTTAAAAAAATCTTACAGCCAGAAGAAACAGTGATCAAGAATCCCATGAAGGACTTGGTATGCTCCACTGCTCAAAGGAATGACTGGTCTTTAGTGCCCTCCTCTCCCTCTCATTAAGTCAGGGAAAGCCATAGCTTCACATTCTCCTAAGCACAAGAAACAATGTTAGGCATCAGCTTCAATTCTCTGGTCTTTTCGCTTGTATAAGAAAATCACTGGTCTTTCCATTAGCCTCTGCACTTAAAATAAAAGCAAGGAGGCAGGAAGCAGCATGTCCCATTTCGGGTGGACTGAGGACACATGCTTCTCTTACAGTAGATCCTCTGGCTTCAGCTCTGGGCTGCCCTCTATTTCCAACATCTGAGAAAATCAGGAGTGAAGAGTTACCCACATTCATCTATGAAGAAGAAGTATTGCATGCAATAGATGTTGTTACAGTTATTCTTACAGAATACCGAGAGAAGGGGTTAAACATCACTTCCAGCTGGGCATGGGGGTCCATGCCTGTAATCCCAGCAGCACAGGAGGCTGAGGCAAGAGGATCAAGAGTTCAAAGTCAGCCTCAGCAATTTAATGGGGCCCTACACAATTTAGCGACACCCTGTCTGAAAAGAAAATATAAAAAGGGCTGGGGGTGAGGGGGGGCTCAGTGATTAAGTGCCCCTGAGTTCAATCCCTGTTTATATATGAAAAATGAAAGAAATGACAAAAATTCACTTCCTTCCAGAAATAGAAACTTAAAATTCTATTGCGTAATCAGTGCTCTCTTTGATAAAAAGGAGTACGGTTTTAAGTCCTGAAATCATCACAGAACATACCTTTGCCTTAAGACTTACTACGTAATTATTTAACAAAGTGAATGTACCTGGAAATTAAAAAGGGGGGAGTAAATGAAGGAATGTTCTCTCAATTAAATTTACAAGGAAGCATCTTCCAATGGTTTCTAGAAAACCTGCCAAAAACAAAGCATGCATATTACATAATATTCATGGGTTTATATGCATTTAAGTGTATTTGGATAAAGCTGATTCAAGAAGCAGATTTTAAAAATCTGTTTTGGTATTGGCATGGTTCAATAATTTTCATTTTAGAAAGCCCTGCAGTGTTAATGAGAGAAACCAAAGGAGCAGTTATAACATAGCAATGGCTTCCAGTAAAGGGAGAAAATTCATATGACTAGGAAGTACACTGTGAGTTCTTTTAATTCACTAGTTCCCCCAAACAGGAATGCGTTTCAAATGTTCTTGAAAGAGGAAACTAACTTATACCTTTGAAAAGGTTTTGAAAATAAGTTTTAAGACTCTCAGTGACCTTTCATATTTATATGGAAGCTCTTCTTTCTTTCCTTATTTTTTGGTTCCAGGAGTTAAACCAAATCCAGGGGTGCCTAAGTACCAAGCTGCATCCACAGCCCTTTTTAATTTTTACTTTGAGATAGGTTCTCACTAAATTGTTTACAGTCTTGCTAAATTACAGAGGATGGCTTTGAACTTGAGGTTCTCCTGCCTCAGCCTCCTGAGCCGCTGGGATTATAGGTGTGCACCCTGCTGAAGCTTTTCTTTATATAAGGTAAGTGTCCAGTCACATACACTTTTCAATACTTCAAATAAACCCAAATGCCAAGACCTATGAACTGAAGTAAAACAGAGCTAGTAAATCTGCTTTTGTATTTTCCATTTACAAATAAAAATTCCAGTCCGGCTCTGGACAACATGGTCTGCGTTAGGAGATCCAGCGCTACCTTTGGAATGCAAAGATCTAGATGTGCTGGCTGGGCCTACTGCACAGTGGGTTTGTCAGATGTAACAAATCTCTGACTATTTTGGACCCCTCACTTTCATCAGTGGCAAAATGGGGGTAGATAATACCGAATGTAAATGCCCCAAAGGTTGGCATGAACTTCTCCCAAGACAATGATTCTAAGAGAATTTTGAAAGGATGGGTATAGTTTCCTCTGGGAGGGGCCTTTTCAAAAACAGATCTTTATAAACCAGTGGTGAGAGTGAAAAGCAGGTGGCTGAGATCTGAGTGATGGATATTGTGGAGCTTGGGTCTGGTCTCATATGAGGAGATGGGGATGGAAGCAACGGGGAGCCAAGCCGGAAGGGGAAGGACAGGAAGAACTGCTCTGGAGCACAGGAGCTGCAGAAGTAGGAGGGAGGGTGCAATTAAAAGCATGAAAGCAGCCAAAGAAAGGAGCACACCATCGTAGACCAGCTCATGAAAAAGTGATGCACATTCACTTGCAAAACTTGTATCAGGATATGAAAACATAAAGATCCAGGGTGACCTATGCATGTGTTTATGTGTGTCTCCCCTTCATGAGACTTCATTCATTTCTGAAGGCGGGTACCTTTCAGGGGAGCTAGTATTTCAGAGGCGAACATGACCCTGACCTCTCCACGTGTTGCATGCTTAGGTGATGGCTGTCCTTAAGAGGCACAGAGACTTCTAGTTTTAGCTAGCTAGATCCTTTGGATCAAGGTTTGCTAATGCAATTAGCTGCTTTCATGAGCACTTAGAATTATAGTTATTGTGTATTTATTAGAAATAAAAACTTCATTCATTTATTATTGATACAAATTTGTGGTTATGTGCTCCAAATATGTGCTCCTGGCATTCTTTTTCCTTTCTTTCTTTTTTTTTTTTTTTTTAAACCATGGCCTATTGCCACAAAAAAAAATCTGCATTATGGGGTGATGTTTTTGTATGTGTGCTCTCTGATCCCTGCATTTGCATATTCAATTAAAGCATATGTTTGAGGCAGGAAAACTGTGACTACTCCTACCAAGATGTGATTAAAATCATGAAGCTATGTAATAGCTCACCACGAATGGGCTATGTCACTAACTTAGAAGCCAGCTGTTTTTCCTCCTCCAGTGCCCAAAATCATGTGACATTTAAGTCAACTGGGATGAAGGCAAAGGACATGCTTTAACACATATAATTATGCATATTTATAAATAATAAGTATATTACTCCCCATATGGATCTAACAAAATTATGTCATTACCCAGATTGTAACAATGATAGGATTTATGTTTTTTTGAAAGAATCATAAATGAGAATTGCCACATTTCACATACTAGGTCAAAGTATCTGGTGCAAAAAGAAAAGGGAATGCTCCTTTGTCGATACTTCTCATTGTTCTGCACATACATGATTTTTAGAAAGCCTTCAAATTCATTAATAAGTACCACCTTGCAAAACCAAAGCATTGCTTAAGATGACCCCAAGCAAAAACTGCACAATGATTCTGAGTTCACTTAACACTATTTTCAAGATTACAGTTTGAAAGCTTGAGAGTCAAGGGCATGCCACTACACAACTGAATCAATAGTGGTGAAAAAGGTTAGTTAGTGGTTACACGATAAATGATGTATCATGTTTACATTTCAAGGGCACTAATGTCCTGCTAAAGAGATAGTACATGCCTATGCACCAGGCAAAAGCCTGTTACTAAATGTCTGATGCATTCTAACAGCATTTCATAATGGAGTAGCATTGGCTGGTAAGGATCCACAGATGAAGCTGACAAATAAAAATACTATTTAATTGCAATTAGGAGTGTGTATATGAAAGGCTGGGCAATGACGGGACTGCATGTGCACAACTACTATTCTATTTTCACATGTGTTTAAAGCACACTACAAGAAGCAATCAAGTAGCAAAGACAATGGTACATTTCTTTAAAACTTATAAATGAAATGAATATAAATAACTTCTACTCATGAATTTCATTATATTGACAAAGGCTGACTCCCAGGGGCAACATATATTCAAACACATTAAATTGGTAAGACATAGAGACCTACCTGTGACAAACAGGTGACATTATCTCTGTAAGACTGTCAACACACAGTGGCAATGTAACTTTACTAATTCACTTGTGAAGGTTTGAATTCTCCCCAAAGACAAAAGCCCTTGAGTATTTCTTTAAATTACCCGCATTAGCATAGTGCCTGGCATAGAGATGCTCAAAATATGTCTGATTTCTAATTAGCTAATTATTATAATGGAGCAAATTTTGGAAAATCTTAAAATCATTTAAGTTTTGTACATCATTCAAAAAATGGAGTTAGAACAGTTTCTGATTAAAGACATACCCTGTTCTTCTTTGTTCTGCAAGTATTCATTGAATGCCTACTATGGGCCAGACTTTCAGTCCAAAACAGAGAGGCAATATGCCTATTCTCATGCACACAGTTAAGGGCTGTGATAGACAGATGTGGTAGTAACCCAGAGAAAGTGATGAATCCAAGCTGCCTTCAACAAGGGGGTGAGTGCTTAGCTATGGAGAAGGCTGCTATCAAGGAGAGCATACAAATGATATGGAACTTTGGAGAACATGCACATTTTGAAGGTTTGTAAGGGAAGACAAGTAAATAACAAGATGTCATAGCAATGTCCAAGTCGGTTTAGTTATATCCTGTGGAGCAATAACATTAGCTACATATCAGTTACGGCATCATATAGTCTTCCATCCCTTTATAATAATGGTCCACATTAGAGTTTGCTAAACACTATCCTTAGAGCTTTTATGTGATGCAGCACATTTAATCCTCGTAATAACCACGAGACAGGTATTATTATATTAGTAAACCCCATTTTATAGATTAGGAAGCAGAGGCACAGAGATATTAAATAACTTGTCTAAGGTTACAGAGTTAATATATAGTAACAGAACTATGAAAATAAAAGTAAGTAGGCTGATCCTTTAATCCCTACTTTCTTTCTTCGGCCTCCCTTAGTTTTAAGGATTAAGATAATGACATCTTTCAGGACACCTCATAGCACTGTGAAGTAAATAAAATGATATAGAAGAAACTGGGTGAAACTCTAAGGAGCTTAAGAATGTAAAATGTCACTGGAAAGTGGTTCTAATAAGGTCCACTGTCCATTTCTGGTGTGCTTAGACTTCCTTGCTTTCCTCCGGAGAGGCGTGATGACAGTGAGGAGTTTGTGGAGAATCACTTTGGGGACTGACCTCTACCACCACAGGATGAATTATTTACCAGCAATATAACCAGGCATGCCCGGGAGCAAATTATTGATTCGAGGTCCCATTCCTAAAACCATATCAGATTCCTTTGTCACGCAGACGGCAAAGTCAGACATAGATGGTATTTTGATGATTGGCTTTATGGGAGTTGATAATTAAGAGTTGACATTTTAATAAAAACACCTAACATATATGATCCAGCTCTGTACAGCTCTTTTAACCTCAGTTAACGCTGTTATGGATTGATAATATCTTTCAAAAAAGTTAAGAGTGATTTAGTTACTCCGATATCTCCTCCAAATGCAAACATTAAAATCCTGTCCCTCAATGTAATGGAATTCAGAGATCGAGATCTGGCCTCGTGGGGGTAATTAGATTTACGTGAAGTCACGCGGGTGGGGCTCCTAGATGGGATCAGGGTCCTTGTAAGTAGAGGAAGAAAGACCAGAGCTCTCCCTTGCTTCACTTGGTGAAGACACAGGAAGAGAGCAGCCTTCTGCAAGTCAGAGGAAGACCTCAATGGGAACCCAATCCGAGGCTGTTGCCTTGATTGTGGACTTCCACTCTCCAAAAATATGAGAAGTAAATTCTGTTGTTGAAGGCACCCAGTTTTAGGCATTTTGTTATGGAAGGCCAAACCATGACACATGTAACTTTTAATCTGTTAAGCTCTGGGAAAAGAAAATATTTTTTGCTGCATCTGACCCCAGAGGCAAGGTAGTGAGGAGTCTAATGCCTTGCTAAAGGGCAAAGGTCAATAACAGACAGGATTATGACCAGCATCCCTTGACTCCAAATCTTCTGCTTCTTTCCCGAGTTGCCTGGAAACTTGTTCTTTGTATTTCTTCACCCCAGGTCAGTTTTTAAAGCCTTTAAAAAATTACTGGCGAATAAAAATCTACCTTCAGTACTTTGGAGGCCACATCTCCCTCTGTGGCCAATTATAACACTAGATTTGTTTGGTGGCCATTTCCTACAGAGTAAACCATCTTGAGTTTATCATATCAGGAGGCCCTTTTGGGTGTGCACTCTGGGGCATGGGCCCAAAGTTTACAACATGCTGGTGAGGCCTAGTTTCTTGACTCACAAAGATAAATGACTTTTAACTCTTTCTATCAACTTGCACTGACACTTTGCACAGTGTCACTTCAAATTCAGTACTAGCTGAGTCAGCAAACAGACTAAAAAGAAAAAGAAAAAAAAAAGGTATTTATTCTTTGTCCATGTGAAAATGTCATATGCTTTAATCCTGTTAAACCCCAGACCTAGAATTTAAAGCTTGTTCCAAATCCTATTTCCAGAGTTGTGATGTTTGAAGGGTGTTTGTGTCTTAGAATGCATGTCAATAAAAAATTATGAGGTTGATTTTCAGATCCATTCATAAACACCAGAAACAAAAAAGCCATCAAATTTGCATACCCAAAGGACAAAGTTTAAAAAAAAAATTAGCCACACAAAGCCCATTCAGGAGGTGACCCTTTTTTATTGGACTAATTACAAGGAAGTATAAAAGGGCAAGCTTTTATTAATCAAGCTCTTTTCACTCAGCCATGAAGAACTGTGAGGCAGGAAAAAAAAAAAAAAAAAAAGCAAAGAGACAGAGTGTTAAAGTAAGCCTGATAATTAAATTCAGGATCAGGTGGATCAGAGGGAAGGCCATAAAAGTCAGGTAGAGGTAAAAATTGAAATCCTAATCCTTTATAACACTCTATGGTTTGTGGAAATAAGAAGAGAAAGCAACCTTACTAATGTATTTATTTTGAGGCATCAATAAAGAAGGTTACATTTAAGAGAAAAGTGAAAGGTAACAAATAATACTGCTGAGATATTTTGTAGGATCTTGCCTTCTATGGCTAAATGTTCTTTCCAACATAATCTCCATTTATTATTACATCAATTCTGTGAAATAAATGGGCAAGAGCAGGCATGAGGGACTCAGTCTTGTCCCAGATTACATTAATTAGGGAGTGACAGAACAGTCAAATCTCGGCTTCTGAATTTCAGGTTGGTATTCCAACATTGTTCCTCCAACATTTCGTCGAGCATGACAGTATAAACAGAGAATGGGCAGAGATAATTAACTAATGTGTACAGGCTTCTAACATGAAAAAAAAAATCCTCCTAAATTTGAGTATTTCTACTTCTCTTGAAAATACTAAGGGATAGGAAATAGCTACCAAAAAGTAGAAAGGACACCACCCAAGTTAGGAGACAGAAGTTCCAATCTCATTTGCTGCTGTGCATACTTGGACCAAAGTTCTTAAACTAGCTGAGACCTCAGTTTTCCCACGAATATGGTGAAGATATTGAAAGAGACATATTCATTGATCCAGTTCTCTGAGTGTCCTGTACCATACGGTGTGCCCAAAGCCAGGGAAGATGAGTTCTGAAGGGTCTCAGTCTTGAGGGGCGGTGGGAAGACATCACACTCATACCAACGAACCAAATAAATTGTAAGGTGTGATAATAAGGTTCATATGGTGACTTGGATCAGAGAGGAAGCAGGTGATAGAGTAGGGGATGGTAGTTTTTATAGAGAAGAGATTTTTTAAGCTAAATTTTTAAGAAGAAAATTTAAGTTTTAAAGAGGAGAATTTAAGTTTTTCCAAGCTGACTTCCTTGATGATCAAGGTGTTTTGGGTAAAGTACTGTTCATAGAGTTCATGCAAGACGGGTCAGATTTATGGGAAGGGAGAAGCCTGGGGTGATGCAAGGGGCTTCAGATGTTTGCCAAGGACATTGTGTGTGGTTAAGGGCTTTGGACTTGCGAATATGATGAACCACGGCAGAGCTGCAAAGAGGGGAGCAACTCCACCTGCCTTTTACAATGATCACTCAGGCATGGTGAGGACCTACTCCAGGAGAACAGAAAGAATCTGATGCAGTGAGACCAGCGGGCTCAGGGTAATATTTTAGGCAAGATATGAGGAGGCACGTGGGGTGAGAGAGAGTCAACATTGCTGAGAAATACTCAGAGGAGTGGGAGACCTAGGATCAAAAACAGTTGTGGGCTTTGGCGGAGCTGGAGTTCCGATGAGGTTTCTAGCTTGGGTGATTTTATATATGGCAAATGGGCAGAAAATTGAGCTTGGGGGATATGAACAAATAAATCCAATGGCTCTTTTAGTGCTAAAATCTTTCCATGGAAGAAAGAGACCAGGGTATTTAATGTTTTGGGAAAAGAGGCCCTCATGTACCAAGATCCATTTATTTAGTTGCAGTTAAGTGGCTCACGAAGCACTCCCATATTTTAAAGTGGGCTATTGACATGTCGTACATGGAGGTAGGGCAAAGAACTAGAAAGAAAGAGAATGAAACTTCTAGTCCTTTGCCCCTGGGGACACAGGCACGCTGCCTTGTCTGTGGGTCTGTGGACTGGATCACTACACTTCTTTAGACTCATCAGTTGCTTGTGGGCAAAAAGTTTTATCTTCAGATTTTCTTTGTCTGAAAAACCTTTCTGTCTGTCCCCCATCCAGAACCACAAGTTGCTCACATTAAAACAAGGAATCATCTCTGATTTTCCTCTGTCCCTTCAATTCCTTCCAGAAGCAATGACTGACAATGCCTTCAGAACACGTCCTCATTGCATCCCTTCCCTCTTTCTACCAATGCCACTCTATTGAAATCTGGCCCCACCCTTCTGCTCAAGCACAGCCCTAGCCTCCTACTCACTCCCCTGCCTCCTCCATACAGTCCCGTCCCCCTGAGCAGCCAGATTAGCCTTAAAAATAGAAATCCAATCATTTCACTCTCAAAATCGTCCTATGACTCCCAGCGCCCCGACCCTGTGCACTCTATGTTTCAATTCCTGCCAACCTCTGACCTTGTCTTATTTTGTTTTTTGGTTCTTTGAATGTCCCTTGTCTCCTCCCATCTCAGGGCCTTGCTAGAGTTGTTTTTGGAACATGGCGTAGCTTCCCTGGACCCTCCCTCAGCTGGCCCCTTCTTGCCTGCAGCCTCCCAGCTTTTGCATCTGCACATGGTCTCCAGTCATGTCCCTGGGAGATTTTCATCAGCATGCTTACCACTCCAGACACCTGCTGGTTGTCTATCTCACTGAACTTCAAGGTAAGCCCCAGGAGAGCAAGAGTCTTGTCGGGTGTGGTGGCACACCCCTGTAATCCCAGCAGCTTGGGAGGCTGAGACAGGAGGATTTTGAGTGAGGCCTAAGCAACTTAGTGAGACCCTGTCTCTAAATAAAAATAAAAAGTCTTGGGCATGTGGCTCAGTGGTCGAGCCCCCCTGGGTTTAAACTAAACAAAGAAAAAAAAAAAAACAATATCCTCAGATTATAGCAATGTGGATTGCCCAGTCACAGTAACTGCGAGGGAACAAATGAATGAACATGAATATTAATGCTATTGAATTAAAAAAAAGAATTTCTGTCACAAAGATGACCAGGTTTATAAATGACATAGAATCTGAGCACTTAAACTGTAGGTAGAAATTAAATCCAGGTTAAGAGAAAATAAAAAGGGTAAGCAAGTGAAGGCCACATAGCTGCTAGGCAGAAAAGAGATTATGCTAGTACATTCTACCAAGGCAGAAACGTCTTAAAGTGAAGAAGCAGTATAATTGCCATCCTCATTGGCTAAAAGGCACTGCTGGAATCTTCTGGTATTTCTTGAAGCCCTCTTCCCTTGAAAACCATCCCAGCAATCACCAACATTCAATCAAGTCTCCCATTTGGGAGAGAGAGAGGCAGACATGCAAACTCGAGTACTCTCCTTGGATTTTTCCACCGTTCCACGCCAACTGTTTACTCTCTTGCTGCTGGAGGCCCCCTTCACAGAGAATACAGTGTGAATACCTCCCCCCAGGATGGCACAGAATGGCCGTCCTGAAAAGATAACAGCAAGCCCAACATGGCACCACAAGATGGCTAGCTGGTTCGGTGTCTTAATTTGGATGGATTTTCCTTAAGAAAATGTCTAGAAAAAAATCTCTTTTTAAAGTTTGGGCTATGCACAGTCAATTCATAATAATAAAAATGACAGTGAGGCAAACAATATTATTCTGGAGTGCTCCATTTGGCTCAGGTTTTAATATAATTTAAGCAAAGCTTAAAGTGTTCTCTTACTCGTGTTCCCAGGACTCTTGGGCCCTCACCACACAGGTTTCCCCTGCCTCTTCCCTCTCCCTGGAAAAAGAACATTAGCCACGCAATCTTTTTTTTTTTTTTTTTTTTTGGTACTAGGGAAAACTCAGGGGAACTTGACCATATCCCCAGGCCTATTTCATTTAGAGACAGGGTCTCACTGAGTTGCTCAGCACCTCACTCTTGCTGAGACTGGCTTTGAACTTTCGATCCTCCTGCCTCAGCCTCCTAAGCAGCTAGGATTACAGATGTGCACCACTGCACACGGCTAGCCACACAATCTTATGACATGTGTAGTCCTGGAGGAGCTCCTAAGATAATATTTGGAAAAGACCTGCCAGGAGCCTGGAGTGTGGAAAAGACATTCTCTACCTGCCAGGACCATGCAGGCCTGCCAAAAATTGTTTTGCGATTGTAATAGAGGAAAAACTTCCAATGACAGGATCTATGATCAGTAAATGGCAAAACTCACTCAGGTCACCAGAATCTCACAGGAAACACTGGTGCCCACTAATAGAGGACAAGAGAGGGTAGAAAGAGTCTAGTCCCAGATAGAGTTAGAGACTAAGGCATCCTGGCCCATTTCAATTTTAGGACCATATCACAAAGTCTACTCTAAAGACCATTTCCCCAGTATTCACAGCACATGCTCAAGTTTTACCAACTTTTACCTGTAGGTGGCAGCAGCTTTCTTCTGTTCTGAACATGGTTGCCTTGGCCTTTGTTTCCTACCACCAATATAATTCCATACTTCCTTTTTTAAAATTTTCATTATTAAATACTTCCTAGCCAGTACAGTTTGAGGAAGATTGCTGTAAGTCACTTTCACGGTAAGAAACCAGTCCATTCTTCAGTTAAACTACAGGGTTCTTCAAAGAGCACAAAATAATTCCAAAAGTGATAAATAATAGTATTTTCTTTCTCGAATCCTACAAACTGCAAACACTAAGAAATGCTATGTTTCCTTTTATTTAGGTTTCTGAGGAAAAAAAGGCCATGAGTAGAGGAATGGGAAAATAGATGGAACTAGAGAGATTTCTGTTTTACAATTACATTAATTTAATCCTATGGGTGATTTAAATCATTGCTTCTCCACAGGATGTAACTTGATGTGTCCATTTATAAAGGTGCTCTGCACACATTAGAGAAGTTTTATTTAGCCTTCACAGAAACTGAGGGGAACTGGCTGCTTCTCTTTATTGGACAGCTATCGTTTCTGCTTAGATGTAACATGTAGCCCTTCTGGAAAACACATTTACCTCACATACTGAGCTGCAGTCCAAGCCTAAACCCACCCAGACTCAGGATCCTACGATGTTAAAGAGTCAAGGGTCCCAGGGACTTGAAGTAAATTACAGCCTCATTTGAGGCTGTAATAAATGCTGGGTGGGTCAATGAATCACCTAGGTGGTAGTAAAGAGATTCCTTTTATGTAAAGCTGAAATTTGATGGTGAGCTAATACCTAAGGTTTATGAAGCACTTTCTTCCAAGGTGATACTATGAACAGTTTTATCTCTTAGGCACTCTTCCCAAGACCCAATTTAAATAGTTTGGGTCAGACATCATTCATTCATTCATTTAAAGAGAATTACTGATGTGTAGGAGGCATAAAGGTTAATTAAGGGGCTGGGAGTGTAGCCCAGTAGTAGTGCACTTGCCTGGGAGTAAGGCCCTGAATTTGATTCCCAGAGCTGTAATTTAAAAAAAAAAAAAGTAATTTTGAATCAGTGACAGATTTATGCCAGAACCCAAACTTGTCGACACAAGTTTTATGCATTTCATAGGTGGTTGCTCTGCTTTCTGCCTATTTTATATGTCATCACAAGAACTATGTATGTTTAGGTTTAAAGAACACATTATAAAATACGTGGATGAAAGGCAGACTCTGGAGTAATGAAGGTTCAAGGTGATTAAGATCAAACACTTTCAAGTTTCCAGGAGAAGGGGGTCTGGGTCTCTTCTGATTAAACATCCTCAGTTTAGGCTCTTCAATAATCAAGAGTAAGACCTAAGAGAAGCCACTGATCTTAGTTATTAATGATAAATTATCCAAACTATAAAAAAAGTTGTTGCTGCAAAGGGAAGACATTAAAGTCCCTACTGCCCTTAGCAACAGCATCTAGAAGGATAAACAGATGGTGCTGGTTTAGGATGAGGAGTGTTTCCCCATCATGTTTTGGTACTAACCTCTTCCTTTGGGAAATGACTCCCTCCTCAGGTGCCCTTAGTAGGACTATCTCCTTTGGTCAGAGGTTGGGTGCCTGAATGACCGGGACCCCTCATATGTGGCCATACCCGTTTTCCAGTGGGTGACATGAAGGCGTTGGAGCTGAGGCACTCCAGGCCTGTGCCAGCCTATTAGCCCTGCTCCCTAGACTCTGGGTGCTCTCCTGGATGCGGTGCTGCCGAAGACCCTGTTCCTCAGCTTTTCTCTGGCCCCCATAACTTGCCTTACGTCCTTCTGAAAGACTACCTTTTGCTTAAGTTGGCCAGATTCAGTCAGTTTCCATTAACTTCCAACAAAGGAACCCTATCTGATAAAGAAGACTAAACTAAATGATAATTTAGAGTTAATGGCTACAAGGGGACACGGGGCTCCATCAGACTTGGCAGCCTTCCAACCGTGCACTTAAGTAGCTGTGATCAACCCTGGTCTGATTCTGGGTTGGTTTAGGTATTTTGATAAACATACTATCAACTGCACTTATAAAATGGATTAAAAGAAATACAATAATTACAAGGGTACCCGTCTTATTTTATAATTACTAGTGACCAGGTGACAACCATTATAATACAGGGAGAATATATTTGACTTTAAAATTGCTAGTACACTGTCCACATATGTATACAGAGAAACTTCCATGGCTTGAAAGATGACATTACACAAATAACTGATAGAGGAAAACCAAAACAAAACTGCTGGCAGACTGAGCATTCCCACGTGCAACACCTTAAGATTTATAATCCTGAGCAGTATTCTCAGCATATTCCTTCAAATACATATTTAGGAATCATCTGTACTTCATAATGGATGGCCAATGTTTTAGCCCAAATACACCTACTGAATGATTCCATGAAAGAACAAACTTCTCGATACACACACACACACACACATATGTATGTATATACACACATACATACACACACACGTATCATAAGATCTTTCTTCATTTTAACGTGATATGTTAATTATAACATGACCGGTACTAGTGCTATTATAGATACACATTTCTTCATTTCTAAGAAATCAGGCAACATTGTCCTGCACAATATATTAATGATTCCACATGTTCTTCAGGTTTACAACATGATCAATATTTTAAAGTTTAACATCTGAACAAGTTTAACAGCGTGGGAGGGGATTGCAATAGACAATAACCCATGTTACACAACTTAAAACCCTGTAAAAAGAACTTTCCCAGAGTAAATCATGATTCCAGATTGTATAAATTTTAAGTATCCTTTGCTGTATAAAACCAACCTAAAAGGTAACAATTATATGCAAATATGCTACAAATCCCAGGATTATAAACAAGTCTTTTTTTTGTTTGTTTTGGTACGAGGGATTGAATCCAGGGGCTCTTCACCACTGAGCCACATCCCCAGCCCTTTCTATACTTTAGAGACGGTCTCACCGAGTTGCTCAGGATCTTGCTGAATTGAATTGCTAAGGCTGGCTCTGAACTTGAAATCCTCTTGCCTCAGCCTCCCGAGCCTCTGGGATTACAGGCATGCGCCATCACATCTGGTGCAAACAAGTCATTTGAATTGTGAACTAATATCTCTCAGTCATGCTATACTTAGTTCACATGACATGATAGTCTTACACCTGACTACAATGCTGAGAAAATGCCAATAGAAATCAACAAAGAATTTACTGACCTGTCTAATAGGTTTATTACCAGGTTTTCCAAAAAACATTCATATTGTTCTGAGTTGCTGGTTGCTAAAAACAAAATACTCGGGGACTTTTAAAAGAAAAATGTCTCAGAAGTGGTCACCTTTATGCACAGCATGATGTTACAGCCCTAATTCTATAATTAGGTAAACAATTACAAAAAAATAACCTACTTTCTTTCCCGAATCATCTTTATTTGGCTAAAGCAATACTAGAGACAAAATCAGCTGATGCCAACAGGAAGTGAACCACTTTTATCACAGAGGTCTTTGCTGAAATTCTGGGTCACAAAAAATTTAAGAAAATTAGGTCAAAGTTCTTTCATAAGGTCAATTTGAGATGGACCACAAGTTTATTCAATTGTTTGTTTGTTTGGGGTACTGGGGTTTGAACCCAGGTGTACTTTACCACTGAGCTATATCCCCAGACCTTTTTATTTTTATTTTGAAATAGTCTTACTAAGTTGATTAGGACCTGGATAAATTGCTGAGACTGACCTTGAACTTGTGATCCTCTTGCCTCAGGCTCAGGAGTCACTGGGATTACTGGCGTGCACCACTGTGCCCAGCATGTGGGGTTACAAATTAACACTACAACATTTGGATTTATTTTATTTTTGTGGTGTTGGGGATTGAACCTGGGGCACTGTGCATGCTAGAAGTATTCCACTACTGAGTCACATTCTCAGCCCTGAAGCACTAATTTAAAGTCTATATAACTGTCATCAAACTGAATTTAAGGAGTTGGTTGAACCCATTAAAGAATTAAATAGCTGATACTGTGTTATATTTAATATAAAGAATGTGGTTTTTGAAGGGAGGTGAATTTGGAGATGGCTTCGAGTGAGGCACTTCCTTTTATTGTAATTTGTACATATCCAGGGAATGGGTTCATGCCAACATCAATTAATGGCCCATTTTCAGAATATGCTATCAAACATCAGAAGGAGCAAGCTTCCAATCAAAACCTAAAGGCAAACCCCTCCTATTGATTTTCCAATATGTATATGTTAAAAACAAGACCAAAAGAAAAAACAAAAACAAAAAAACCCAAAACCTACATGGGTTAGGCATTCAACTGTAAGTTTCATATATTAAAGTCCACATGTAATATCACGATTTTCTGTTCTATACATCAAGAAGCAAGGCAGTGGAAGACTCTGGTAATTAAAAGAACATGATCATGAATATTGAGTACACAAGGATCTGCAAGACAGTGGGTGGATATTCTGGCAGAGAATGCAGGCCACATGTTGGTGAGGGCACCAAAGTCTTCACCAAGCCTGTTCTAATCTCCTGCTTGTCCTACATGTCACTCTAATGGGAACCACACAGGCAAAAAACCTTCTGCTTAGCTTGCAATGAATTAAACATTCATCTGTTCTTGGTCTCCATGCTGGTAGATGAGTACCACCTGGTGGAAAGACTATTGGACAGGTGTGTAGGGACTTGGATTTATGCCCAAGTTTGACGTGTTACATTTTTGTCTGGGGGCTTCCTTTTCTACGTGTGTAAAGTAATGAGGCTGATCTGAATTTGTGATCCTTACATCTCAGAAACTATCAATTTGGAAATGCCCTATATTAGCTTTCTGATAGCAACAAATTCAGTGCCATCATCTACTATGGGGAAAAAAAAAGTTTAAAAAAGAGAGCATGTTACTTTAATGGCAAAAATTCCATGAATTGCTGCTGATATTCCTCAAAAATATTCCATATAACATTTGTAACTGTGTGTATATAAATATTTAAGTTCATTATAGAACTATATCTCCAACATTAAAACCTCAAATTGTGAAAAGGTTCTTTTTGCCCTCTGAAAAATTTGTGACACAAAATGTTCACACATCCAAATGTTAAATGCAATTCACATCCAGAATGTATCATCATTTGCATAGAGACTCTATTAAAACTGGAACTGTTTTGTGTATATGGCTACATAAAAATCTCAGGCATGTCAGTAGGAAATAAATCATATAACAGACTGGTGGCAACAGCATTCAATTGGTTAGAGAAAATTACTTCTATTTTACTGATGACAATTTCTATTAATAAACAGAGATGCTTTATTGTCTATGTCATCATCAAAAGAGCCCATAAAAAACTCTCTCAAGTTACACCCACCACCAATGTTACGTAACAGCCCTTGGCTGATGTTTTGGGGACACATTCAAAAACCACCACCACTACCATCATCAAACAAGGATACATGCCCAACTTCTTTAAAACCGTAGGAATTGAGCAGGTGGAACAGGAAGCACAGAGGAGGGAGGAAGGGGTGAGTACTGAGGGCCATTGCCAAGTAGGAATGACGCATCGAAATTTCCTTGCCAGCGTACCCCATGTTAAATGGAAATTTGCTGTGACATTGCATGTGTCTTTGAGAAAGGTGACCCTGCTCAAGGACCAGGGTGGATCCAGGTTTAAGGTGTATCCTGCAGGTTTTAGGAAGTATCCCCGTTTAAGACAATTTGGGTTTAGGGAAGTTCCAGGTTTAAGGTTATTGCTGCTGGGAATAGGGCGTTCCTGCTGCCTGAGTTCCAGTTGAGTTCTCGTGGAATTCAGAAAGTATTTGGGACGAGAATTGTGCGGCAGAACTGGGGTTTCCCCAGAACGTGTGTGGAGGCCGGTGTGAGTTCGGGAATAAAGAATTGCTGTTTGAATTTACAAAGCTGTGAGTGGCTTGTGATCTTGTGCCCAGCCAAGACTGCGGCAGGTGAGAAGCTCAGGATGAACACTCAGCTAAGCATGTCTTCGGGACACTCACACTGATCCTGGAAATTTTTGGAGACTCAAATTGACTTCAATGTCCAGTTCACAGGTAATTCCCAGCAAGCCTCTCCCTGTCCTGTTCGAGCCTATACCTACACACTGAAGAACAGATTCCAGATCTCTATCATATCTTTGATAAGAAAAGGACACACGTAACTTGGAAACAGTCACTTTCCTGTGGATTGGATATCAGAATATAATAGCTTTAAGCCAAAAGATCTGCAAAGAACAATTTGATCTTCACATTTAACTCTCTAATAAGGAATTTTGCTCATTTGCTCCAAACAGAGCAAGAAAGTGTAGCAAATGCTCTAAACAAGGGTTCACATGGAGAAGGGCAGAGTATGAAGCCCAAATATGCCAGTTTGACATAGAATTATTATGTGCTGAAGGCAACTCACAAAAGCAGACACAAGAAACACCCTCCCCTTTCCCTCTTTCTATCAGGAAGGGCAGGATGGCTCCTAATCTCAAGAGACAACTTTCCATATGGACCCAGGGATGGCATCAGAGAAATCCATACAACCATCTTACTAACCAGCCTTTATCTCCCATTAGTTTATCCTGTCTATTTACCTTCCCATAATTTGCCATCCAGTTGTGTTCCTTCTCTAAAGAAGTTATTGTTCTTTTGTTAAGATGCTTCATAAGCCTAGGTTCTAACCAATGCACACGTGATTGTCTCAAGCCACTCATGGGCTGTGTGTGTGTGTGAGCTATGTGTATTTGAGTGTATGAGGGACTAGACTGGCATTATGTGCTTCTTGGGCTGTGCAACACATGACACCTGTGTGCCTTTCCTCTGGCTCTGCCTGTGGTCCCACACAGCACCTGAGATGGGTGTGGCTTCCCAAGATGTCAATCAACCTGCTGACCACAAGGCATCACCAAGACTCCATCCTTGGAAACCCAAGCCCTTGCCTTATCTGGGTGGAACTTTCTCGAATATCTTTCCCCTAAATAAAAGCTGGGGTTCGGGGTACGCTCGCTTTCTTATTCCTTGCAGCGCTGGAGCTGACCCTTGGGGTCACTGAACTGTCCTGTCTTTAAAACTTATGTTTGTGAGCTGCGTGGTTTCTTCACCATTCTCATAGTTATGGATACAGCCACCTCCTTTGAACCCAGTTCATATTGCCAGACCGGCCAGCTGGTGATATGTGATGCATATATTAACAAACCTCTCTTTACTTTTATTAATCTGTCTTTTGTCAGTCTAATTTGTAGGGTTTTAGCCAATGAACATAAAATGTATAGAAAGAAAAAAAAATTTTTTTCTCTTATGGCAGTTACTGGACAGAGGAAGGTGTGGTTACCTGTACTTGTGGCCAATATTGAAGGAAAGAGGAGTGAGGACCAATACACAAAGAGGTCCACATGGCTGAACCCGAGGGTCCTCAATCCTCAAATCAGCAAAAGACCCCTATTAACATGGTGGCATTGAGGCAAAAGACATTCTGATAGGCAGAGTTTATATCTGGACTGGCCTGCTATCTTTGACTAATTCTATATTAAATGAGTTGTATGATGATCTTATAGTCCTTATTGGGGTGCTGATACACACTGCAACAAGGTCTTATGGGCATCCTTTAATTCCTGGGAGTCAGCACGTGGTCCTGCATCCTGATGTCTGTCATGGATTCTTTAAGCCCTGGTGCTTACTCTTCCCTGGATGCATACACTGTGAGCACATTCTTTCTGTTCCAGCAGATTTTGTTTGCCTTGAACAGACATTCTTGTCCACACATTTCTCCAGCTACAAAGGAAAGGCTGCCACATTCAAGAGGCCAATGGATGCCACCTTTATCAACACTGTGCAGAGGAAAACACTACTTACAGTTTTAAACTCTCTTTACTCAATAATCAACACTGGCTTGGTAGCTATCAACCACGGTCATTGACTTTCAGAACCAACCCAATGTCATTCATTACCTCAAGTCTTTTTATCTTTCACCAAATTCTAATTGCTTATGTGATGAATAATATTTTTTTTGCACTGAGTGGAGCGTTTGCTCCCCACCTTCAAAGAACCATGGCTCCTAACTCACAAAATAGTGTTTAAGGATCTAACTAAAGCCAGAGCTAAGCTAGTGATGAACTTGACATCTAATTCTATATATTATCCCACACTCCTATTTTGAAGACATCAACTATCTCTTTCCCTTCCTCTCTATTGCTAGATGGGTATTTAAAGTTTTCGATTTTTTTCACGGCCAATATTTCACAGAGAATTACCAAATGTTTATCACCACACTAGAAGAAGATGCTGGGTGATTCAAGGGCTTCTTCTTGGCCGGGTGATTTATTCCATATACCAGTCTCATAGTATTTGCCCAAGGAAGATTCAGGGTAGTATATATCATAGAAATTTTAACATAGAAATTTTAACTCCTGACCCACTGAAGTAAACATATTTAAACCCAGTATGGCCATGCTATCATCAATTCAGAAATGTCTCCAGGACTTTGTATGTCCATTTCAATCTACAAAGGAGGCACAAGCTCAACTCTTTGCTTCCTTACTAATTCTAGGTCTTCAAAGAAAGCTTTTCTTCTCTGGGATGGATTTTATGACAGTCTCTATATTATCCATATAAATGAAGGAAGAGATTTCCCCTACTCTCCACTCTCAAACTGGTCATAAATCGAGTTGATAAGTTCTCCCTTTGAACACTATACTAGAAATACATCTTCTTAGAGAATTATCCATTTTGTATTATAGATCATATGCACATCGAGTAATGTGTGTATGACGTCAATACATACACCAAGGGAAGGGATGAACACACAAGGCTTGATGGGTCTCCCCTTTCCATGTTCTCTCTCTCATACACAACCCCTTGAGGGTAGAAAGCACATTTTATTTATCTTTCTAATTTAGTGCTTTTAACAGTGACTGGGACTGTGAATAAATGTTGCTGAATAAATAAAAGTCGAATTTTCTCCAGGTTAACAGTAAAAGTCATTTTGTTTTCATGAATTACTTCTCTGGAGATAAACGTAATTTAAACTCATATGCTGTGAATTATGTAGGAGCCAGTTATCACGACTCAAGTCGTCCAGAAAGGAAAAGGGAGGAAGATTTATGTACTCAGACTTTCAATTTGACCATTGAGAACCAAGTTGGAGAAACTGGATTTCAAAACTGACAATTCTGTTCTCCTCCCTTGGCTCTTGTGGCTCACTTGAGGGTCTCATACTCTGTATGCCATGAAGTTGCTTTAGGACCATGCGCCTTGGACTGAGAAAGAACATAAACTCCATGCAAGGAAAGGGGGAACTGATTTCTTCTTTTGCATTCAGGTAATAACCACCTGCATGGTTCCCTCTGTTTTCTAGGTTTGTCAGGGAACAATACACTTCAGGGATTGTGAGAGACCAGGAAGGATACCACAGCTTTTGTGCAGTGTGTAAGCAAATGGCTTTCTTCTCTGTGCTCCATTTCCCTCTCTATGAAGAAAAAAAGCATAATATTTGACAACATCACCAAGCTATTGTGAGGGTTAATTAGATTTAATGGGGGAAGGGAGGAGAGTTGATTAGGTACCATTCAGATTCAAAGTGTCATTATTTTGTGACTAAAAATAACCCTGATTTAGGAATAAAATTAATTTGGAAGCTCAATCTTTGGTAATCATCTTCCTACACTTAAAAAAAAAAAAAAAGCCAGAGTTTCTAATCAAAATGCCACTCTAAGCAAATCCAAGGAAGGAAAAATGGAGATCTGTGAATTTCCATTCACCTTTGAAGCAATATCCTACACAGTTCAACTCTTTCTTTTTTGTTTCTTTCCTCTTCCTTTTTATGATACAGTATATGTTGAAAGGTGAGTTTGTGGCTGGAGAAATGTAAGCAAACACAACATTTTGAACCAACATTATTTTCTTTCTTTTATGTGTTAACATTTGTGAAAGCCTTTACCCCTTTACAGAATCAAAAATCAATATTTTGTGGTAAAATAACTTTTCATAAATTCCATTTATATGTTTATTCAAGACATAATTTGCCAATTTAAAAGATTCTTGGTATTCCTCCAATTAGAAAAAAAAAAAAAATTCCTAGATATTTAAAGCTAAGGCCGGTGGGAGGGAGAATCACCAAAATAGTAATCACTAAAATTAATATGATAGACTAAATACCTAACTGTGAAAATCCTCATGAGAAACTGAAGTTAGTACCTGAGAAAAATCTAGGTTGCTGACTAAATCTTACTAAAGAAAGAAAACATTCTTTTTAAAGGTAACAATTGGATAGTCCTGGGAAATGAAGTCATATCTGTTAGGAAAAAATACTGCACTCAAAGAGTTTTTGCTATGTGAAGAGTTTGGGCTAGAAAGGAATTGTATCAATGTTTATTTATATCTTTTCAGATGAAAGGCATACTATACCCTTCAACTGGTAGCAATGTATTGTCTAGAACATCAGGAATCATCTTTTTGACTTTAACACCATCCTATTAAAACTCCTCATAGGACTTAACAAATGGATCAGCTAGACTGCATACTCACCAAGCAAACTTCTGATTATTCATTCGATTTCCCCGGACCCTTGAGACTGGGGACGGATGTACCCTGTGGGCAAATAAGAATAATACACTCACTGAAAATGTACATTACTGATTGCATTTGGGGGGAAAAAACACACCACATCTATTTTTATAAATAATCTCTTCTAGGTTTGCTTCATACACTACCCTGTAGAATTTGCTAGTAAATGGATGCAAATAAATTCCTGGGCCTGAAGACCTAAAAGCCTTCTTTTCCCTTTTTAGGGATCCCAAATAATCAGGGCTTGCCACAATGTTCACTGGGAAGCTCCCAAAGTAGGTCCATCAAACTTTAATGAACTCAGGTACTCATTCATTCCATAACAGTCACTGAAAATCTAATCCTGGCCAGGTGTAAGAGTGGGTAGACTTTAGTGGGTGCCTTGCTGGACACAGTGGTGCATGCCTGTAATCCCAGTGACTTGGGAGGCTGAAGTAGAAGGTTCACAAGTTCAAAGCTCAATAATTTACTGAGGCCCTAAGCAACTTAGTGAGACCCTGTCTCAAAAAGGGCTGGGCATATAGCTCATGGTAAAACACCCCTGGGTTCAATTCTCAGCAACTGCACCTCCTCCACTCCTAAAAAAAAAAAAAAAAAATCGTGTGCCAGCCCTCAACAGCCCTCTTATAGATACTGTTTCCAGGAGGAGTGCACAGTTAGACAATAAAAGGTTAGGCTCGGGGGTAGAGTGGTAGCCTAGCACGTGCAAAGGCCAGGGTTCAATCCTCAGCACCACACACACACACAAATAGGGACAAAGAGGCAGTCAAGTGCCCACTCTTTCAGTGGACTTCTATATTTGAAATCCTGGAAAGCAAGATAACATTATGCAAATGTCTAAGAGCAGAAACTGTGGGAATGGGTGAGGAAGGAAGGGTGAGACAAGTGTTTGTAGAAGAAAAACTTTTTGGAAGTGATGCTCTACAGCTGGGCTGTGAGGAAGGCACAGTCACTTCCAAACTTTAGCCAAGATAGAAGTGCAGAATGCAAGGATCCACCAGTGTCTGGTGCTGGGGTCCTGTGTGGTTGGAGCTCAGAGCTCTCAGGTATCACCCCCAAGGGAGCAGCTGCTGGACCTCAACTGGCAAAAGGACATGCTACCCTTCCAGTGTCCCTGCCACCAACTCCCTGCTTTGTCCCACTTTTCTTAGGATTTGTGAGATATTTTAGTTTCTACTGTCTTCCGTCTTTAAGCTTCAAACATTGCTTTCATTGACAAGACATGAAAGAAAGCAAACAGGGATTTTAAAACTGGTCTGAAAGTCCTCTTAGAACCACCAAGCCCCATCAGAACCCCAGTTCCTCCTGGCTGCTTAGCAAGTGGAAATCACTGTACTATTAAAACACTACAGTTCCAGCCCCTCCCAAGGCCAAAGGCAGTCTTTCCCTAACCCAGCCCCCGCCCCCCAGTCAGACTGCGCTTTGCACTCAGAAGGCTGATTTCTTCCAACATCCCTTATTAACATTCTTTTCCTCGCAGGCTTCTCTGTGGCTGGTGCAGCTGAGCTGCTCAACACAGATTTTCTGCTCTGCATGGGGGGAGGGGGTGTTAATTATGCAGAAAGATGGAGGGAGGCCAGACAGCCCCTCTGGTGAGCTGCCTCATTCAAGCACAGCCCACTTCCTGCTGTTTTGCAGCTACAAGGATCACCTGTTGGTATTGGCACCCTGCCAAACTGGGGCCTAGCGGAAATGACAGACTCAGCTAGAAATGAGAGCCAGCTCATATTCTACCACCCCAAGGGGGGAGAGCAGTGGGGGGTGTGTGTGTGTGTGGGGGGGAGGGCAGGCAGACAGACAGACAGACACACTGTGTAATAAAAATGCATAAGACTTACACAAAAGGTAACAAAACTACTCTTCTTTCTGACTGCTGAAATATAATCCCCCAAATGGACATCTGAGCCAAAACAATTTCTCCCCAGATAAAGCCCACTGACCCAAGGGAAAATGCTGGAAACCCTCTTGAACTTCACCTATACTCTCCCTAAGGTGTGAGAGTCCTGTTAATAATGGTTTCAAGAATGAATCAGGCCCAAGTACTTACAGTTCTTTAATTCACCCTTTCCTTCAAACTTTTACTGCTTTAATTACTCCCTCCTTAACCCTAAAAGCACAAGGAAATTGTTTTGTTTCATCATGGTAGATTCTACCAGTTGAAGTTTGGAGATGGAAGCAGTCTCTTACTGATGCTGCTTATTGCATACATTGGTGGAGAAAAATGATGTTTGATCTGTTACCAGAATTTTCTCTAGGTGTTTGCATCTTTTAGAAAGATTTCATTCATCATAGATCAAGTACCATAAATGGATAATTTTTTTTTTTTTTTTTTTTTTATGCTGGCTTAGTAGTCTTAGGAAAAGAATCCCTTAGAAAAGGCTTAGGAAAAGAATTTCTGATTGTGGGTATATGACCAAATGATTCTAAGGTTTCTTAAGTTAGAAAGATGAATCAGGAAAGATTTTCCTCCTCAAAAGGAGCACATTAATAACCTGGAATTTACTTCATCCAAAAAAGGAGAGACCTCAAGGCATGCATTTCAGCTAATTTATTTTCTCAAAAGGATATGCAAAGGCTTTGTAAAGCTCAGTCTTTAAATTGTGCCATGTTTTGCTATGGTCTGCCTTCTTGCCACATATAGCAGCCAGGCAGGTAGAAAAAGTCAAAACCCCAGTAGGAGAAACCACCACCTAATCTGCATGTCATGCATTATTCATGACCTCCTGATTCTTGCACCTGCATCCAGGCAGGAAGCTTGCAGGGAATGTTCATTATTCTTCTCTCAGCCTCACACAGGCTCCCTTACTGCTAAAGCCACTTTGTTCTGTAACTAAGGGTTTCAGGCCTTAGGACTAACCACTGGATATGCAAAGAAAGAACACCAGGCAGAAGACAAGGGAGACCTTGGTTGTCCTGTGACATACTGGATCCTACAAAGTGCTCTACTGATAGTTCACTTCAGATGGAAATGATTACACTTGATTTGCATTAAACAGCAGACAAGTCATACCATTAAGGGCAGGGGTACAAATTATCCTATTAATATACACTTACTCATCTGCAACATCTAGCTCTCTTGCTAAGTGTCTAAAAGTTTTTACATGTCAAAATATAAAAATGGCTCTTCCCTTGGAGTATGAACATCAAAACACCTGATTCTCAAGTCTGTGGCAACTTAAACCTAATCCTGCCACTCCAGGTAGAGCTGGGAGGAAGTGGTTAAGAGTGCAAACTATGTAACAGACTTCCTGGGATCGAAGCCCAGCTCTACCTTGACCAACAGTGTTATTTGGGCTGGGCAAGTCACTTGACCTGTCTGGGCCTCAGTTTCCTTATCTGTACAAATGGAGAAAATACAGTCAGGTGCCACATAACAAGGCTTCAGTCAATGATGGACTGTGTGTAAAGATCACAATGGAACTGAAAAATTCCTGTTTAGTGACATCACAACCATTTTGATGTCAGAGCATAATGCACTACTCACATGTTTGTGGTGATACTGTACTGTGCTGCCAGTGGTATAAAAGCAGAGCTCACATACTCCCCTACAGTATATAATATTTGATAATGATAATAAATAATAATAAATAAATATATTAATGATTTGTATATTTACTATACTATACTTTTTTTTGTTGGGGAGAGACCAGCGATCCCAGGGGTGTTTAACCACTGAGACATATCCCCAGTTCTTTATTTTTTAAAAAACTTTTTATTGTTGTAGAGGGACATACAATATCTTTGTTTATTAATTTTTTTTTTCAATGTGGTGCTGAGGATCAAATCAGTGCCCCACACATGCTAGAGAAGCGCTCTGCCACTGAGCTATAGTCCCAGCCACTCTTTTTTAATTTTTGAGACAGGGTCTCGCTAACTTGCTGAGGCTGGCCTCAAATTTGCAATCCTCCTGCCTCAGCCTCCTGAGTCACTGGGATCATAGGGGTTTTTTTTTGTTTGTTTTTTGTTTTTTAAGAGAGAGTGAGAGAGGAGAGAGAGAGAGAGAGAGAGAGAGAGAGAGAGAGAGAGAGAGAGAGAGAGAGAGAATTTTTAATATTTATTTTTTAGTTCTCGGCAGACACAACATCTTTGTTGGTATGTGGTGCTGAGGATCGAACCCGGGCCGCACGCATGCCAGGCGAGCGCGCTACCGCTTGAGCCACATCCCCAGCCCCAATCATAGGTTTTTGCCACCAGCTGTACTGTATTTTTATCATTATTTTAGAATACACTTCTACTTTTTTTTTTTAAGTTTAGTAAAACATACATGTGTTCCACAGGCAGCAGCCTTAGACATCTCCTGTTTACCAAGTCCTAATTGCATCAGAAACCATGTCAATGATTAACCTGCAGCACTAGGTAAAGGTGGCAAAGTAAGCTCTCTGTTCATACAATGATGACCTGATCTAAGGATACATTTCTCTGAATGTAGCCCTGGTATTAAGGAATGCACGACTGTAATGATGCCCACTTCCCAGGACTGTGAGATCTGGATGACTTGTTAAAGTTTAGAACCATGTTTAGCACCCAGGAAGCAGGAGATGCATGCCACCTCTCACCAGCAACAGCACTGAGGGGACTTCCCAACCTCCCTCCAGGGAGGGCTGGGAAGATGAAACTGGAATATCCATCTAGTTCCAGGTGACTGAGATTACAAATATGCTCTATGCATCTACAACTGGAGAGGAAAAGACAAAGAGAAATGAGCACCTACAGAACAAGATGATCTACAAACTATGGTTTATAAAGCATGGCTTATCTCTGGCGTCTCATTTTTTGTTCTTTACTAGAAGACCTAGATTCTGTTTACTAAACAGCGCAGTGTTTCAGGGGTGACCCATCAAGGGACAGTAATGAGAGCAAGACAAACTTATACCTATTTACTGAGCCCTTCCTATATGCTTGGTATCATGTGAAATATATTAGACACTTTTTGTGATTTATCCACATATCATCATTGTCTGCATTTTACTTTTTAAGAAAATTGGGTTGGAAGAGTGAGGTGACTTGCTAGGGTTATGCGGGGCTATTGTAGAGCAAATCTGGAACTTGAATACAAGTGTGTTCTCCTCCAGCATGTCATCCAGGCTGACAGACTCCCAGATACTCCCCACCCTAGTCCAGAGGGTGTGATAACATGAAATAGCACCAGGGACTCTAATGAGAGACTCAGTGTTTATTTAAGCCCAATTGAACATTCTATCATGGAAGTAGATAGAAGGTGGCAGGCACAGTTTTCTTGAACTAAAATTGCCATAGGACTAAATACAGCCATGGACAATAGAACAATATATTGTCTAACAATACAATACTGAATACACCCTGTGTGGCCCCTGAGATCAGATGTACGTACTATATAGCCTAAGGGCGGCCATACCGCCTAGGTCTGTCTAAGCACACCCATGATATTCAACAACAAAATCATCTAATGACATGTTTTGCAGAATGTGTCTCTGTTCAGTGACTCATGACTGTATCAGGCAGGGCCTGTAACAGGAGCATGCTTTGTTCTCCCTGGGTCTATGAAAGTCCTTTGTTACCTTAGCATTGTTATTTAAATGTACAATTGTAGAAATTAACTCTAACTCTATCCACACTTCCTCACTTGTTATTTTCTCTAGAATCCAACCCAGTCCAGTTGGTGTCCACAACCCTCGGGTGAAACCACTCTTTCCATGATCATTCACAGCTTCCAAGATCTCAGACCTCATGGTTGATTCTCAGTCTTCACCTTTCCTGACCTAACTGATCGCCACCCCAGAACAGCTTCCTGGATTCCAAGCAGGGCCACTCTTCTGGCTTTCCTCTTCCTCCTTTTCCTTTGCTGAGACTCCGTCCTCTCATCCTTCATCTCCAAATGCTGATGTGGCCTAGGGGTCACTTTCCTATGACCCGGGACCTCTTCTCCTCCATATTCACACCCTGAAGCCCAAAGTGTCTTCAGTATAGCTCCCCTCACCACCTTACCCCTGCATCACGACGAGGGCCCACTCTGTGCCAGGTAATGGAGATGACAGTGAGAAAAAAGGGAAAAGCCACCTTGTCCTCTGGAGGCATACTCTGAGCTGGGGAGACGTACAAGATAAACCAAGCTTATGAACAAATCACACGAGAAGTCAGAGCAAGTTGACCTAGAGATGGAGGCTGGGGAGGCCTCTGGGGAGGCCTCTCACAGTAGGGCATCAGCTGTCCCCATGAGACAGGAGGAAGGACCTCTGGTGTCACTGCCCCAGGGAGCAGGAGAGGGTGGGGCCGGGATTAACTGACAAAACTCTATCAAATGCTCTCCATTTAGAATTCCTTTTTCCTTCGCTGTACAACAGAAATAAATGTTGTCCTCTTCAAAATGCTGTGTTTTTAACACCAGTTGCCCTAACCCCTCTCTTTAAGTTCTATGGCATTAGAACAAATCAGAGTAAATAGGGAAAAAAAAAATGATAGCAAATATTGATTTGGTATGGTGTTTAAACAAGTCCATTGTTTTACAGTAATACCAGTGCCTTTGCATAAGGGAGAATTTGAAGTAAAAATAGAGGACAAAGACAACTCTAAAAAAATACATAGTTGTGCCAGGCACAGTGGTGCACTCCTATAATCCCAGTGGCTAGGGAGCTGAGGCAGGAGGATTGAGAGTTCAAAGCCAGCCTTAGGAAAAGCAAGGTACTAAGCAACTCAGTGAGACCCTGTCTCTAAATAAAATATAAAATAGAGCTGGGATGTTGCTCAGTGGTCAAATGCCCCTGAGTTCAATTTTTGGTATCCCCCCTGCCCCGGCCCCAAAATACATAGTTGTGTGTGTAAATGAGTTTTGCTGGAGATGGAACCCAGAGCCCCACACTGCCTTAGCAAGTGAGTGTTCTACCCCTGAGTACTACCCCCACTCTCCAACATATGGTACTTCTAAGGGTCATCTCATCACTGGCTTAATAAAAAACTGAGAATAAAGAGGGCCCACCTAATTTAAACACTGAAGTCACACTGCTATTTTCATTTGACCAGGTGCAGTGTATATTTATTAAAACAACATCTGGATTGACCTAAATGTTCATGAGAACTTGTATTCAATAGGACTGTGTGTAAGAAGGAAGCAATACCTGAAATCTTTTAAAATTACCTTTCGTATGTTTCTGCATGGAAAATTCTGATATTTTATATGTGAAATTATTTCTAATCTTTTCTTCAACTGACATAGTAAGCCAAATTGTTAAAGAGTGATTATGTTGAATAATAGGCCCAATTCGAAGGTGAAAGTGTGGGCTAAATTCTTTTCTTACACAACAGAAAAAGTTCAGTCACAATTAGAAAACACTGTGCATAATAATTTTTCAATAATCCTGACATAAAATGTCCAATCTTACTGGAAGAATAATATCTTATAAGAAAATCTTTATTGGTCTGTGAATATACAAGTTTATTCTGATGTTCCTCAGTATGTCCAATATGGGGCATGAGCCTTCAAACAGGATTCGGTATTATTCCAGCCACTGAGTGAGAGATGCTGCCCTTTCAAAGATAGAGAAGAGAGGGGAAGGAAGACTTTTTTTTTTCAGGGAAAGGTTGGGGTTGAGAAACCTGAGTCTGGTGTAGGAACAGAAAAGGGAGTGACTCTTTTCCTCGCCCATCATCATGGGTCATGGGGTCACCCTATAAATAAGACAAGTTAGCAAGGAAAATGTGTAACATGCTTATTTGGTCACAGCCTTACATGACTCAGAGATTTCAGAAACGGTCTCAGGGTTAACTCTACATTTTATGCTTAGGTCTGAAGCATGGAGCATGATGGTGCAGAGAGGTAGGATCTACCGGTACTGGGTGGGGTTGGAGGCCAATCTGGCAAGGCCTGTTGGTTCAGGTTCTTCTTGGTCTCTGTGCAGCATCCCTCTACCTGGGTATGGAGCAGGGTCTTTCTGGAATGGGGTCTGAACATCGTGATATATAAAGTAATGGGTTTGGCAGGCCTGGAAGGCCAGGGGAATATGGGTCTTATGTATTGTGCTAAGTGGTTAAGTTAAAGAGAATTAAAGGACAACTACCAGAAGAGTTTCTGAGTAGATCCAGTACAATCAGATTTATATACTAGAAAAATCATCTTGGCAGCAGTGCAAGGGGTGGCCTGAGGGAATGCATGACACAGGAATACCACGGGAGGGCTACTGTGGCACTGTGTACCAGTCTCAGATGGCAGCAGTGGCAATGGTAAGGAGTGAGTGGGGGCAAGAGTGAGAGCAGGGTGGATGCACAATAAAGTAAGATTTATCTGTAGGGTCTCAGCATGACAAACTCCTAGGAGGGCTTGTCATGCACAGGGCCTTCTATGGTGTGCTGTAGTTCATCATGGCAGTTGGGGGTCAAGCCCTGTGAAGTCATGGTGTCTGGGAAGCTCTGAGGCCAGAGGGTTAAAGCCATGAAGTTTGCAGATGCCTGATGATCTGCAGTGGGGAAACTGCCATATGTCATGTGCCACAGACAGGGTATGTTGGGCATCAACGTGAAGATCATGCCGCTCTGGCACCCACGTGCTCAGACTGGCCCTGAGAGTCCCTGCCTGATGCTGTGAGCATTTGGAATGCTTATCAGGCCCTCCTCAGAACAGAAGGGAGGGGAGGCAGACTGCTGGCCATGGCTGGGAATAGCAGGGTCTCCCTGGCAGCTGTGCCTAGAGACTGGCTGTTGCTCTGTAAAGACTTTCAAAAAAAAAAAAAAAATCTTGTACAAAGACACACACAGAGTTATCTGTGGATTGGTCTAAGTGTAAGTGAAATGTGGAGGCAAGGCAGAATTAAGGTGACAATTTTTAGATAACACCCAGGGTTCTGATGTGGGTGATCAGGGAAACTGACATGGATGATAGAGGAGGATTGTGTTTCTGGATTCTTTTTTCTTAAAATGAGTTTGGATCCAGGAAAAAACGGAGTCAAGATGTGGAGACTTGAGCGTCCTTGGCATATAAATTGTAGGCGAGCCTTGAGTCTCCAGGGGGCAGTAGAGAGTGAGAACACGGGTTTGAAGACATCATTGATGACTTTAAACCACTGTTTCTACTGGAATACTTAGATACTCACTTAATAATGAGAAGCTGGAATTTGTTAGGGTTTGGATATGAGGTCTCACCTAATGAAGAAATATCCTGAGGTAAAATGATTAGATTATCACGTGTAGCCTAATGAGTCCATCCCAATTCAAATGAATTGACCAGGTGGTAACTGTCTCTGGGGATGTGCCTTGGAAGGGTGCATCTGCCCTGTGGCTGCCCCCCCACCAGGCTGCCATGAATAGATCAACTTCCCTTCACCAGTGGCCTTTGGCCAAGCTGTTCTGCCTCACCTTGAGCCCACAGCAATAGACTGAGCCACCCATGGACTAAGCCTCAGGAACCATGAGCCAAAATACACTTCTCCTCTTTCAAGTTGTTCCTGTTGGGAATTTTGATTAAATGAAAAGCTGATTAACACAAACATTGGTACAGAGAGAGGGATCATTGCTGTGAACAACCTATGCCTTTCAGGGAGGACTTTGCAAAAAGTTTAGAAATGGAGTCTAGAAAAGTTTTAGGATGTTGTAAGTAGAGTGAATCCATGATTCTGGTGAAAGCTCAGAAGACCAGAGTGATGACAGGTATGTGGATTGTGCTGGTGATGCTTCAGAGGGAAATGGGGACTCTAATAGGAATAGGACTAGGCGCTGCCATGTTATATTGGATTGGCTTATGAGAGCTACAACCTAATCCGTCCATCCTAGTTTGAAGGGACTGACTGGGTGACAACTGTAGGCATGTGGACCACTGGGGGTGTGTACCGGAAGGGTTTATCTTTCCTAAGGTCCCTTCCCCCAAGTCAGCTCTGCTTCCTGGTTTCCAGTCATGGAGCAGCTCCTCTGTGCCACACCCCTTGACCACGCTGTTCTATCTTGCCTTAGGCCCAGAACAATGCACTGACTGAGTGCGGACTAAACCTCTGAAACTGTGATCCAGAATAATCTTTCCTATGTCTAGGTTGCTCTTGTTGGGTATTGGACTTGGAATTTGGAGCAATGCTGTAACTGTTTAAAAGAGTATGAAATTCTTGAAGATGGACAAAATGCATATCGCATCGTAAGGTGAACATCAGCTCCTCACTCCATCAACTCTCATTCACTCTTTAGCTCCTCAGCCCAAGTGTCCCTTTGCTGTCCCTAACTCACCAAACCAGATCTTATCTCCATATTACAGATTCTCATTATTCCCTGAATTTGTCCTTCGTAATGCTTATCAGGCTTTCAATTATTTGTAGATGTGATTATTTGGATTGAAAAAAGAAAAAAAACAACAAATCACAACAAAGAAATATATCTCCTTAGCTCATACTAGACACCCAATATCAGGCTCCATGTCTGGTACAAGTAGGCATATATTAAATACTGCCCCATGAATATAAACAGATGAGAATTCATATTGGTAGGCTTTATATTTTTCTAAAGGTATTTTCCATACAAAATAAACCAATATATGTGTGTATGCATGTATATACTTATGCATCTATACACATATATATGTATGATTTTATACATATACAAATAGATATGCAAATGTGCTGTTTGTAAAAAAAGAAAAAAAGTACAAGAGTGAAAGAGAAGATGAGTGAAAAATGATGTGGCCCAAAGAAAAGCCTTGGTCCTATAGAGATGGGCTCTTTGGGGCTTCTTCAACCCATATCCATCACCAAGTGTGCATGGGAACCATCCTGAGCCATAAGGCCAAGGACTATGAATCAAGCACTTCTTCATCTCTGGATAAAATCATGGTATTTGCAGATAAATGGATGGCATCGGAGAAGATAATGCTAAGTGAAGTTAGCCAATCCCCCAAAAACAAATGCTGAATGTTTTCTCTAATATAAGGAGGCTGACTCATAGTGGGATAGGGAGGGGGAGCATGGGAGGAATAGATGAATTCTAAATAGGAAAGAGGGGAGGGAGAGAAAGGAGGAGGCAGGAGATTAGCAAGGATGGTGGAATGTGATGGACATCATTATCCAAAGTACATGTATGAAGACATGAACTGGGTGTCAACATACTTTATATACAGAGATATGAAAATTGTGCTGTATAAGTGTAGTAAGAATTGTAGTGCAAAAAAAAAAAAGCAAAGTACATGTATAAAGACATGAATTGGTGTGAATATTGCTGTCCTGTATTTAAAAAATAAAATCAATTAAAAAAATAAATACTGATACAAAAAAGAAAAGAAACTAAGGGGCATTGTGGAAACACTGGTGAAGTGAGATTGAGGCCTACAGTTTAGTCATCTGAGGAACCAATAATGGTTTCTTTCTTTGGATAATTATGATTATGGAAGATATTAACTTTAGGAAAACTGAATGAAGGGAAAATGTGAACTGTAGTATTTTTGTTAACTTTTATACTCTAAAGTTGTTTCAAAATAAAACACTTTCAAGGCCATCTCTCTGTTGGAAATAAGAATATAAGCAATATGAATCTTTTAGGAAATACTTCTTTATAGTTTTATTTAGTGATATATCTTTTTCAATCTTTTCAACAGTTATTCTCAATACATTCATTCTATAAATGTTTGCAAATATATTCTCTCTCTCTCTCTCTCTCTCTGTGTATGAGAATATATGTATTTTCTCTTAAGTAAATAAACTCATCAGTTCTACAATTTTCACTTTCATAATTTTTATGTGTGCTGGGTACCGAACTACTAATAAAACACACGTTGGTCTACCAGCCTGTTTTGGTGCCAATACCATGCTGTTTTAGATACTATTGCTCTGTAGTATAGTTTAAGGTCTGGTATAGCGATGCCACCTGCTTCGCTCTTCCTGCTAAGGATTGCTTTAGCTATTCTGTGTCTCCTATTTTTCCAGATGAATTTCATGATTGCCTTTTCTATTTCTAAGAGAAATGTCATTGGGATTTTGATCAGAATTGCATTAAATCTGTATAGTGCTTTTGGTAGTATGGTCATTTTGATAATATTAATTCTGTCTATCCAACAGTAAAGTAGATCATACCATCCTCTAAGGTCTTCTTTGATTTCTTTCTTTAGGATTCTGTAATTTTCATTATACAGATCTTTCACCTCTTTTGTTAAGTTGATTTCCAAGTATTTTATTTTTTGAGGCTATGGTACAGAATAGAGGACACAGAGATTAACCCACAAAATTATAATTATCTTATGCTAGACAAAGTCTCCAAAAACATGCATTGGAGAAAAGATAGCCTCTTCAACAAATGGTGCTGGGAAAACTGGAAACTCATATGAAACAAAATAAAATTAAACCCTTATCTCTCACTATGCATAAAACTTAACTTAAGGACCTAGTGGATCAAGGACCTAGGAATTAAACCAGAGACCCTGCATCTAACAGAAGAAAAAGTAGGCCCTAATCTCCATCATGTTGGATTAGGCCCCAACTTCCTTAATAGGACTCCATTGGAGCAAGAATTAAAATCAAGAATCAATAAAGGGGATGAACTCAAACTAAAAATTTTCTTCTCAGCAAAAGAAACAATCTGTGAAGTGAATAAAGAGCCTACATCTTGGATGGAGCATTAATCTCTAAATTATATAAAGAACTCAAAAATCTAACACCAAAAACCAAATAACTCAATCAATAAATGGGCCAACGAACTGAACAGACACTTCTCATAAGATGATGTACAATCAATCAACAAATATATGAAAAAATGTTCATCATGGCTAGCAATTAGAGATACGCAAATCAAAACTACTCTAAGATTTCATCTCACTCCAGTCAGAATGGCAGCTATTAAGAACACAAACAACAATAAGTGTTGGTGGGGAAAAAGATATACTCATATGCTGCTGGTGTGGCTGCAAATTGGTGTGGCTGCAAATTGGTGCAGCCAATATGGAAAGCAGTATAGAGATTTCTCGGAAAATCTGGATGGAATCACCATTCGACTCAGCTATTCCTCCTTTAAAATGAAGACATTTTAAAGGGTTAATGAGACTAATGCTAAGGTCCGTGCTGTGGGGGGGATTTAGATTATGTCTGCAGAGCAATATAACCTATATTGTGGAAATGACATTTATTCAGGCAACAGAGATCCCAAATTCCTGCTATGACCTGAGATACCCTGATAATTGCTCCAATTTTCCACTTCACTTTGCATGTATATAAAGTCTGATATACTATTTCTCAATGTGCAGCATGTGGGCATTAAGATTCCAGTCTTTCATTGTGTGAACTGAAATACTTTGCTGTAGTCATTAGTGTCGATTGGGCTGGAGAGAGCTCAAGAACTGGCAGACATCCTGATTGGTAAGCTATTCTATTAGTGTCACTTGTACCAGCTTTTATTTGATGAACTCTGTTAACAAAGAGCAGGAAGTCATTGAGGAGTAACTTCAAATGCCTTTGCTTTTGCTGCATTAATTTGAAGATGCCTTATTTAGGATTAAAAAAGAGAGAACATTAAAGTTATATAGCTTAGGTTTTTGTCACCCCAAATCAGACCTATTTACAATTCAGCATTCTTTCAAGAAGGCACTATATTTCCTTTGTGTAGGACAAAATTTTACATCATTTGGTTCACAGGCATTTGGAAGGAAGATAAACTTGATTCCAAAGATAATAAGCCAACTCAAAAGAAAAAAAATGTAACTTATATTTCACTTCCCATAAAATCTCCAATGCTAGAAAAATCCCAGTCTGGTAACTCATTGTAACCAATATCTTAATGATTTAAAATAATGTGTTTAAAAAAAGAGAGGTATGTATTCATGAGTATATGTGTGTGCATGTATGTCAATGTACAAAAATCCTGATCTGTTTATAAGTGGACACCAATCAATCAAAGGGAACGATGATCATGAGATCGGCCAATGCTGACCCACAAAACAGTCTGATCCAAAGATGGCTGTGGGTAGCACTCTCACTATGAATGCTGACAGCCAAGAAGCTTAGAGACCTTCAAGGCCAAGGCTTTCAAGACCTGACCTGCCAGCTTAAATAGAGACACTTTATTTAAGAACTTAGTGTCTGAAGCTAAGGACCATCAAATGCATTACTCAGTACCCACTGGGCTCCAGGTGTTTGTGGAAACCAGCAAGAAGCATGTGAAGTATCATAGGCCAGACCACCAAGAGCACTGGATAAACAGCAATGTATTCACCACATCAGCACTGCCAAAATGCAGCAGGACTCCCATCATTTATATGAGCCACATCATTTATATGAGACCCATTAAAATTCACTGTTCCCTCTTCTGCCCCACTGCTGGCCACCAGTATGCTGTTTATACTGCTTCATGCAGCACAGGTCAAAGAGGAAACAGGATTTATCTGGCAGAAACACATACTGACTCTTATGATATAAATAAAATAGCTAGATTAGAGCGCATCGGCTTACTTTATTTTTTGATATGGGTCAACATAGCATTGTTCTAGTTCCTTATGAAGCACTCCATCATTGCTGTGATTAAAAAAAAAAAAACAGGAAAGAATTGATTGAAATGTATTAGGTACCATTATGTTCAATGCACCTGCCAATCAATTTAGGTCACATTAAGGTAATGTAGGATACAGACCCTGAACTTAAACAAAAGACAACAGTCCAATCAGGTGAGTATATAATAGCACCAGAAAGGTTACACAAACAATAATGTAAGATTAAGAACATGTGGTTCTAGGGGCTGGGGTTGTAGCTCAGTGGTAGAGCGCTTGCCTAGCAAGAGTGACATCCTGGGTTCGATTCTCAGCACTACATAGAAATAAATAAATAAAATAAAGATATTGTGTCCACCTACTCCTAAAAAGTATTTAAAAAAAAGAACATGTGGTTCTAAAACTAGTTCTTTTAAGGCAGCGGAGAGTCAGACAATACAGAAATAATGGAAACACTGATGAATGAGAGGCCAGAGGAGACAAAAATTCTTTTAAGGTGATGAGGTGAGATTTGGGCTGGGCTTTATAAGATAACAACCGCTGCTTAGGTATGGAGAGGTAGCCAGGTATGCAGGTGAGGAGAAAATTATGAGCAAAAAGTAAGGGAGGGAGAGGGGGTGGGGGAGGGATGGGAACACAGCATGACAGCCCCCGAGCAGGAAGGTGGGGCTGCTGCAAAGGTGCAGTCTAGAGGGACAAAGGTCTTTGATGACTGACAAGAGATGGTTTGGGATTTTTCTCTCTCACAAATGGAAGGCTGCTGGAAGATTTTGCTTCAGAGGATTATCATAAAATATAGTAGCGCCTCAGGATTCATTAGTGAGTGGTGTGCAAAAAAACGACTGGAAATGAAAACTAATATCTAGATCATTTTTCTTCCTTCCATTCTTTGGGAAAACACTTTTTCTTCTTATATTAGATGCAAGTAGCCAACTCAAAAGGAAACCCTGAAAATGCTTCAAAGAGAAAAACTGAGTGCCAATTCCTAGAGGAGTCAAGCGGGCATGACAGCATTCCATGACTCGCGGCAACTGCATGCACAAAAGCATTTTCTTAAACGTAGGGGCTTGCTGTGAACTTCATACTAGGCCAAGTTTTACTTGATGGTCTCCTTTATCCATGCATCAGCCTGTGATGTAGGTACCATCATTCCCACTTTGCCAATGAGAAAAGTAAGCTTAGAGAGGTTGTATGCCTAGTCCAAGGTCACACTCCAGTGTTGAAACTCAAGTACAACTCCCATACCACACTCTTACACAACATCCTTCTTTATTTTATGAGTAGAGCAGCAACTCTACTTTTGAAAATGTTAACTGTGGAGATAAGGTAGAATAGGAAAGTGTACAGTAAAATCGAGTATTGTACAGTTTCATGTTTACCAAATAGTGAAGTTGCTTACAATGGGAAGCAACTACTCCATAAAGTAGTCTAAGCTCTTTGAATGACCATCTACTTTGTATATGAAAAAAATTGTTCATAATATATTTATTAGTCTACATGTATGTGATACAATAAGAAATAATTTGTCTTTGCTCTGATCCTGGTTCAAAGCACCTAATAAGTCTTAGAATTGGCTGACTTGAATGTTTTTTTATTATTCATAAGGCCCCCTTTGACCACTCTTTAATTTATAATAGAAAGGTGACACAGGCTAGAGCCCTTACATAGGTTCCAGATGAAAGCTGGTGACCAGAAAAAGAGTTTCAAGTTTCATTTCCACCTTCCTTCCAATTTCTGGGAAAGGGAGAAAGGCTGGAGAGCTAGTTCTATCACCAGGAGCTCATGATTTAATCAATCATGTCTATGTAATGAAACCTCAATAAAACCTGAATGGCAGGGTTTGGAGAGCTACCAGACTGGTGAATACATCGATGTGCTGGGAGGTGGAGTTCCCAGGAACGGCCAACAGCTCAGGATCCCCACCTTTGGCCACCCCTCTGCATCTCTTCTACCTGGTTGCTTCTGAGCCATATCCTTTATGATAAGCCAGTACCCATAAGTAAAGCACTTTCCTATCTTCTGTGAGTCATTCTAGCTAGTTATTGAGCTTGAGTGGGAATTAGGGGAAGCCCCAATTTGGCGCTGGCAGGCAAAAAGTACGGGTAGGCTGGGGATTCCATTTGTTCCTGGCATTGTTATGATTTGGATATGAAGTATCCCCCCCAAAGCTCATGTAGAACTCAGGCATATTCAGAGATGAAACAATTAGATTATGAGAGCTAGAATCTATTCAGTGGGCTAATCCACCGAATAGGTTAATAATCTGAATGGTTTACTGGGTGGTAACTGGATGCAGGTGGACATGGCTGGAGGAAGTAGCTCCCTGGGGACATGACCTTAGGGGTTATATTTTGTTCCTGACTCCTCCCTCTGTTTCTTGGCTGCTACGAGCTGTGCCACTTTCCTTTACCATGTCCTGTTGCCATGATGTTCCGTCTCCAACCAAGGACTGAACCTCTCAAACTATGAGGCCAAAATACACTTTTCTTCCTCTAAGTAATTCTCAGGGATTTTGATCACAGTGAAAAAGATGACTAATGCAGGCGTCAGAAGTGGAAGCAATCTTGAGAATGAGAGCCCTTCACCTATGCAAATTCTGTTGAACTGCTTGTTGTTTGGAAAAATGACGACACAATTTATTATTCAAACTGCTGCACATTCTGGGTTTTCATAATTCTCATATATGTAGTGTGGCCAAATCTGAGAATTATTCATCTAACACCATTATCAACAATGGAGATTATAATTTTCAAGGTCCGTAAATTAAACCATCTATTAAAATTTCTGCAATTTTTTGGTTGGAACTATTCTCCCTCAATCATTGTCATCCTAGAATGTAGATGGATGAATAATCATAAAATAGAATTAACCTATATTTAAATCTCCCAGTCCTGATACTCTCCTTTAAATAATCAAGACAAACTGAATTTACAAAATATGATTAGATCACTTTGCTTAAATTTGTAGTCTCTGATTAAATACAGATGTTATGCAAAATAGGCTAGGTCTGGAAATTACTCACAAATGCATTATTATTTAGCTTTATGTTTGCTTTGAAAAAAAAAAAAAAGGAAGCACGGGACTCCACAGAGTCCCTGAGATAGCTGCAGAAATAAGAAGAATCAACCTAGAATCAAAGAGACTAAAAATTCTATAGATGTAACAAACAACGCCATGCCCCAACAGGCATAAAACCTGCATCTTACCAAACAGTACAGTAGATATACCACAGTTAAGGAGGGGAACAAAAAAAAAAAAGGAAGTGGCAAAATTAAAATAGAACCAACTGATGTTTTCAATCTTGTCTTCCTGCCCTGGGAATTTGAGAAAGAAAGCAACTAATTATACAATCAATAAAATGACAACTCATTCCAAAATAACAATTAATGAATTGAAACATTTTCTTAGCTTCCGTTGTTTTTCCAGACCCAGTGATAGACATTAGTGATGCATAAATACATAAAATATTACCCCTAACTTGAAGGACTTTCCAGGATAGAAAGTTAAAACACTATTTAATTTCATGGAAAGACTAGATACTACAACATTAAGAGTTCAGACTATAACAGACGACCTGGAGTTCAAATCCAGATTCTACCTCTTATTGGTTGTATGGTCTATGAGAAATATATATATTTTTTTCCTGGTGGTAGTGGGAATTGAACCCAGTGCCTCATGCATGCTAGGCAAACGCTCTACCACTGAACTATATCCTTAGCCCCTTTGATTTTATTTTGACACAGGGTCTTGCCAAATTGATGAGACTGGCCTCAAACTTGTGATCTTCCCTCCACAGCCTTCCACGTAGCTGGAATTACATAGTAGTGGATTTACAGACAAGTGCCATCATGCCCTACAGTTTTCCTAAAAGGGTGTGTGAGGGGTGGGATGTAGCCTCTCATTGAGATTAATGCTTGGAGCTTGATATTTGGTAGAAAAGTCTCAGTCTGATGATCTTGTCCTTACCTACTAGAGTCCTCATGCTGCAATGGTGACATCTGCTCTGGTTGCCCCATGTCCCTATACCTACCATTTCCTGGAAAAATAAGTAATAACTACTAAGAAGATCCTATTTCTATCGACAGGCTAAATACTAGAAAAGATAGACTATTTCAAAACAGCCAGGTCCCAAGTAGTATATAACAGGGAAATCCATCATGAAGAAATGTTTAAAATGATCAATTTTAGAATAAAAAAATCAACAGAGTAATGCAACATGCTGTTAAATAGCAAGATGAACTTAAACCTCGGCAGCTGTAGTACACTGCATCCTGTAGGAATCCCAGAAGAACCAGCAGTTTGGAAATTTAATGTTAAGCTGACTATATAAATTATATTAGGAAGTATGACCCAGTGGTGGCAAGGTGACTTTTCCGTCTTGAGTCTGTACATTTTTAAATTCGATGTTGATTGTGTATCAAATGAGTGGCTGGCATGGGAGTCAAGAAAAGTTTACTCTGCTTCTGTCTGAAGCTCTGATTTGCCAAGCTGTATCCTAATCATGACTTGTGTTTATAATAGCAACACCAAATTGGACAGGGCAAGACAGGCCAGTCAGCTGGACTGATTTACTCTACCCCGCATGCAGAGCAGTGTCAAAGTGCAGAGGCCTTGAAATCCCCTTCCTCTCACGTAGGTTAGACATAGACCTGCTCCTGTTTCAAATACTCACACCATGCCAAGTGATACATGGACAGAATAAATGATGGCTTTTTACAGCAACAGCATGACCATTACAAGAGCTGAAGGGCTTAAAAACAGATTTTTCCTAATGCTAATTACTGTGGAATATCAGTATAGCCTCACAACGGTCTGTGAATACCCTACCTTCCTTCCTGCCTTGACCATGAATTAACCCACAAACATACACAAAGTTTGGAAATTTTTTGAACAACATTCAATTCAAATGACGCAATTCTGTTCTTCCTAGTCTTTTATAACATCTTAATGTCTTCATGAACTTTAACGGGCTTTGCTTTATAAATGAGATCTAGGTTTAACACAGACACTTCCTTATAATTGGCTGCCATGTTAAATTTCTCTAAGTGTGCAATTGCTAATCCCAAAGCAACTCCAAAGTCACAAGCCCACAGAACCCTGCACAATTGACTGAGAATCTCAGTAGCAGAATTAATTAATTAATTATTTTCTCAGTACTTGGGGGATTGAACTCAGGACCTCCTCATACCAGGCAAGTGCTCTGCTGCTAAGCTATGTCCCTGTTCCTTTTTATTTTTTTTTTTTATCTTGAGACAGGGCCTCGCTATAAGTTGCTTAGGGGCTCACTAAATTACTGAGGCTGGCTTTGAACTTGTGGTTCTCTTGCCTCAGCCTCCCAAATCACTGAGATTATAGGCATGTATTACCACACCTGGCTTGGGTCATGTTTTGAATGATCTATGTATATATTTTTTTACTTTTCAGTACTCAGAATTGAATTCAGGGGCACTCTACTACTGAGATACATCCCTAGCCCTTTTAATTTTATTTTAGACATGGTCTGCTACATTACTAGGCTGGCCTCAAACTTGTGATCCTCCTGCCTCAGTTTCCTGAGTCACTAGGATTATACGAGTGCGCCATCATGCCCAGCTTCAATAGTGTTTAAAATATCATCACTTGTATTTCTTGAGAAGAAAGGCCTGATTAACATCACTTCTCTTTTCTAAGTTTCTTTCCCTGGACCTCAGAAATATACAGAATAGGTTCTCTTTTAAATAATAATAAGAAAAAAGAAAAAAAAAAGAAAAAAAGAAAAAAGCAGATCATAATCTCTGTTTCTTTTCTTCACAGCTGAACTTCTGCAATGGGTGGTCTATGCCTGACTCCAATACTTATGCATCTCTCTCTTTTAACTTCATGTGATTTGGGTTCTACCTCTTCTACTCTAGTATTGATTTAATTCAATATAAACTTATCTCTGTAACCAGCTTTGTTGATTCCCCATTCCCCGCAAACCAGACCTGAAAGTGGCACTTCTCTGCCATCTGTGTCTCTGTGCCATCCCCTGCCTCTCAGGTGGATACCTACCATCTCCCTGCTCAGCCCCTCCTTTGCCTTCTCTCCCCCTGGACTCCACGGGCATTTAAGGTACATCATGTTACTATCTCCCCAAATTATATCTTCAATTCAAATCTTGCCCAAATCCAAACTAATTTTGCATTTCCAATTTCTTACCTGATATTGGCTTAGATAACCTGTTACCAATACAAACTCAGTATATCTAAAACCAAATTTAATCTTCTACCTGTTACCAATTCCCCACTCCTATTTCTATTAGCAAAATGGGTACTTTCCAAGTTACCAGACTTCAGAGTCACATAACTACTACAGACCTCTCTATTGTCCCTTGGAGTCAATAAGACTATTCTATGTTCAGCAACTGAGAAACTGAAAGCACTTCCCTAAACAACTTTCCTCCCTGGACTCTGGGAATAATATTAAAGATCCTCATATTCTGGCCCTAACCCATGAGTGTTATTTCATAGCACCGCAGACTTGCATTTTTAACACAAAAACTTTACAAACTTTAGCTCACACTACTTCACTCATGGGAGATGCCTGTCTCTGACACATTAATACTAGTTGTTTTTCAAAGGACAGAACTGCCTCCCATCCCCACACCCAAGCTATCCTTTACTACCTTAGAAAGGTGTGGTATTTTTGGTCTCTCATTCACTTTCTCAAAACAGATGGGATATATTATATTGTCAGAAGTATATATTTTCATTCATGGTTTTGTGTTCCTGACCATTTCTTCCTATATATATTCACACATTTTGTAGTTTTCATTCTCAAAGAACAGAAATTTCAGCCCAACATGGTGGCACATGCTTGTAATCTCAGCAACTTGGAAGGCTGAGGCAGGAGGATCACAAGTTTGAGACTAGCCTCAGTGATGAATGAGACTCTGTCTCAAAAGAATGAAAAGGGCTGGGTTCAATCCTAAAACCAACAACAACAACAAAACCCCTAAATTTCAGTGTCCAAAACACCTTTAGCTATTTATTGAGCTGTCACATTTTCCAGGCACTGTTCTGGGCACTCTTCCTTATTACTCAAACAAACAACCACCTGACATCGAAAACAATCCACTTACACAGCCACATCAATATTTATAGCGGCACAATTCACAATAGCTAAACTATGGAACCAACCTAGATGCCCTTCAATAGATGAATGGGTTAAAAAAAAAACATGTGGCATCTTTCTATACACAATGGAATATTATTACTCAGCAATAAAAGAGAATAAAATCATGGCATTTGCAGGTAAATGGATAGAGTTAGAGAAGATAATGCTAAGTGAAGTTAGTCAATTTCCCCAAAACCAAATGCTGAAGGTTTTCTCTCATACAAGGAGGCTGATTCATAGTGGGGTTGGGAGGGGGAGCATGGGAGGAATAGAGGAACTCTAGATAGGGCAGAGAAATGGAAGGGGAAGGAGGGGCATGGAGTTAGAAATGATGGTGAAACATAATGATTATTATTATCCAAAGTACATGTATGAAGACACAAATTGGTGTTAATATAGTTTGTATACAACCAGAGATATGAAAAATGGTTCTATATGTGTAATAAGAATTGTAATGCATCCCACTGTCATATAAATAAAAAAATTAATCAAAGAGAAACCAATCCACTTTATGGATGATGAAACAAATTCTAAGAGGCTAAATACTTTATTCAAAACCATTATATTTAGTGACAGAGCAAGAGTTATGCTTAATTCTAATGTGCATTCCCAAACTATACTCTTTTTTTAAATATATTTTTTAGTTGTAGTTAGACACAATACCTTTTTTTAAAAATTTATTCTTATGTGGTACAGAGGATCGAACCCAGCGCTTCATATGTGCTGGGTGAGCATTCTACCGCTGAGCCACAAACCCAGCCCCTCCCAAGCTATACTCTTGTGCGGTTAAAATACCATCCCTTTACAAAGATGGTGCTCAATAGATAATTTATCCAACTATTGATTCAATAATCAGTATATTAATTTTTTCTCAGTTGAATATTTGTTGAATACTCACATTTGCCATGTTCTCCGCAAAGTATTTTACAAGTATTGTTTTACTTCCTCTATTTAACTATTTACAATTTACGTTCTTTGCATAATTTAAAGATAAAAAAAAACAAAGAAATTGCAACTTAGAGAAACCAGATAACTTGTCAAGGTCACGGAGCTGGTGCACAGCAGTCCTGGGACTTAAACTCAAGCGTCCAGCTCCAGCATGTGCACAGGGAACTTTTGTTCTCTAAGACTCAAGAGTCTGACGGGAAGAACGTTCAATGAAATGGGTCATGGAAAAAGAGAGTCCATCACAGAGCATTTTATTGTTAAGAGCCATCATGACTTCTATTATAAGTTTAAAATTTCTAGTTCAAATTTAAAATTTATAGTTTTCAGAAGACAGAAATACCAACAATTTCAAATCTAAAAGAAAATCCAGGAAAAGACAGAAAGGATGAACAAGAGAAACCTGGGGAAAACAATCTCAATGGGAGACAGTGGCTGAGCATGGTGGCACACACCTGTAATCCCAGCTGCTTGGGAGGCTGAGGCAGGAAGATAGCGAATTCAAGCCAGCCTTAGCAAAAGCAAGGCATTAAGCAACTCAGCAAGACCCTGTCTCTAAAATATAAAATAGGGCTGCGGATGTGGCTCAGTGGTTGAGTGCCCTTGAATTCAATCCCTGGTACCAAAACAAATGAACAACAACAAAAAAATCACAGGGAGATGGCAACTGACATGTTAATCCTCTCTATACTAGTCCATACATATTTTATTTAAAATAAAAATAATCACTTCTAAATATTTGAGAGTTTTCTTACATCTCCTTGTTCAATAAGTTAGTCTTCTTTGATTCTTTCCTGATTTCACTTACTTCTCATATGCAAAACTGTACACTCCTGTATATCTATTGGTTTTTATATTTTCCTAAGTAAGTTATCACTATAGGAAATCTGGTAAATGCAAGCAATTTTGTTTCTTTTGGTCTTATTCATTACTAAACTGATTTTGTCTCTTTGGTTGCAAAACCACTGATCTAGAAATTACGGCCAGAAATCTGAGGTGTGTGCTCTTACTTCACCCAAATGCGTCATTCCTTTGAGGGTCTTTTTGTTCTTTTTTCTATTTTTTTTGTCATTCAGCAGATCAATGAAGAGACAAAAAATGATACTTATAGAAAAAAACACATGTCCTCACATTCCAAAGGCAAGGGTAGGCAGGTGTGTCTTGGGACCGCTTAGCTCAATCATGCTGGGTGGTGCAGGGATGCTGAGGGCAGTTCTGTGAGGGACAGTTGTGGGCACACAGGATGCCCCCCCCCCCCCCCCCGCTCTCCTATCAAATGCATATCATGTTCCCTTTGTCTAGATGCTTGCTAATTTTTTTGAGAAAAGGTTTTGTTTCTCCCATTAAATTACTTTGATCTCATTTTGCATTTGGGTTTTTGAACATTTCAATTATACATTAAATTCTAAATTAGGTAACCAGATAGACAAATGGGAATCCTTTACATTGAATTTCTTGTAAAATATGAAACTTGCACCCAGGTGCTCTAACACAAATAAGTCCTCCTCTAGTGAAAACCCCTCAGTCTTCATGACTGTCTAGTTCCCATGAAGCATGCGAGTGTCAGCGAACTGCCCAGTTCAAAGAAAAAGCCAGGTCTGGTGTCCATTTCAAAATAGTTTGTTGCTATTTCTGAAAGCTATTAGGATTGTATTTCCTTCAAATGGTAACACTTGGGGTCATTGATGAAACTTGAAATTACTGAGGAAGATTTTTCATCTTCCTGTGATGAGTTAAGAGCTGAGCCGCTCTTAACAATACTCCTGTTTCAGACACGGCATCCTGTCAATGGAGGGTCTGCACATCCCAGTTTTTCTACAAACAGTTTCAATCACTGGTCTTAAAGTGAGGCTAACTGCTGAATCACAGTGACACTCTATGTGGGTGACGTACCTCAGAGTCACACAACACCTTCTCAAGTGTTGTCTGATCTTCACAAAAATCCTACAGCAGGAGCAAGACACTTGTTACTACATTTGCCTTCTGTCAATGAGCACTCTGAGGATTTCCAGGGCCTACTGAGCATCACACATGCTAGTCTGACCAAAGTGAGGACCATGTTTAAGGCATGTTTGTTTTTACACCTTCACAAAATGAACGCAGAGCTAGAAAGCATCCCAGAGATCAATAGATCCAGGCCTACCTCTGCCCTAATCTACTGAGGATAACACCATACGCCGTTTACCCTGGGTCACAGCTTGAGACTATGGCCGTGCCAGGGCTAAGAACGTCTGTATTCTTGCAGACTGTAACTGAAAAAAGAAAAGTTTCAGAGTCAGGACTCTCACCCCCAAATACTCTGCACTCTGATCTTCTGAAAGTTATCTGAACTTGAGTTTTTCATCTCTGAAATGTTAATACCAATTTGAATTCAGTTGCACAGATAAAAGAAATAAGAATTGTGCTGTATCTGTTGCATTATCACTGCACAACACTATATTATTTTCTTCGCTTCTAATTCACCATTGGCTTAACAGTACTACTATAGTTTGGTTCTTATTTGTCTCCTAGACATCCAAGTGTTAAAAAGGTTTGGTCCCCATCATGGTTCTAGTGGGTAGTAGTGACACCCTTCAGAAGTGGGTCCTAGAGGGAGGTCAGCAGGTCACTGGAGGCATGCCCTCAAAGGGGACAGTGGAACCCCTGCTAGATCCTCTTCTCTCTTTTATATCCCTGCTATAAGGTGAGTAGCTTTGCTTCACCCTGCACTGCTGCCATGAGGTGCTATCATAGACCCAAAGCAATGAGGGCAAATGATAAAATGGACTGAAGCCTCCAAAGCTGTGAGTCAAAATAAAACTTTTTTCTTTGTAAATTTATCTCAGTCATTTGTTATAGTGATGGAGGCTGACAAACATAAGCTTTAAACCTTGTATCAGAAAAGCAAAAACAATTCAACAATCCACTACAGCTTACAAAAGCAGTTTTTTTTTTTTTTCTTTTTTTTCCCTTTTGGCACTGGGGATTGAACCCTGGGTGCTCTATCACAGAGCTGAATCCTTATTCCTTTTTATTTACTTATTTATTTATCTTGAGATACAGTCTCAATAAGTTACTGAGGGCCTTGCTAAGTTGCCTAGGTTGGTTTTGAATGTGCAGTCCTCCTGCATCATCCTCTCAAATCCCTAGAATACAGGAGTATAACACTTCAGTCAGCTGAAAAGATTTTAAATGTCTTTTTTTTTCTGACTTTAATAGGTGATCATTAATTTTTAATTAATTGTTCAAACTTTTTATTATATATGGTCTTTTCATTAAAATTCTAGACTGAAAGGAAAAAAAAGTATTTCTTTTGGGATTTAAGGTTTTATCACTCTGCTCTGGCCAATATATTTGTTGTAACTTTATTTTTGTACGATATTTTAAAAATTGTACTGTTTGTGATTGGAATATAAGTTTAATCTTCCAGTTATCAAGTATTTGTGAACTGACCTATGCTGAAACTATTTTGCAGTAATAAAAGCCAATAATACTCTCTTGGGTGATATCTTAAACCAAGTTAAAGAGATGCATATAGTTTTCTATTTCATTCAATCTGCTTCAGGTAGCATGGGGCAGGGTACTAGCATTCTTAGAGAATTTCTATAGAATACCACAGTGAGTTTAGGACCAATTTTACTAAGAAACTGAAGAACTCACCGGCTAATACTGATGTTCCACCCATCACGGTCTAATGGGCAAGAAAGGAGCAGGTATTCTACTTCCATTTGCAGATATATATGCTATGCATGCAAATGAACCTAGCCTAGCACACTGGTAGAATTCAAATTCAGGAGTAAGGACACCTAGTCCTGAACTTCCTCTAGCTTATACTCTCTCTTCCCACTGATAAAAAAAAAAAAAACACATTGCCTTGGATGGAGAATTTTTCTATTCTGATATTGTTGCTTTTGATAAAAAGGATTAACTTTTCCTTGAAAAATATGTTCTGCATTTTGAATTCACCAGAAAAAATTATAAACCTGAATAATTATATATATATATATGTATATATATACATATATATATATATATATATATATATATTATATTTTAATTTTTTTTATTAAAAAAAATCTTGTAGTATTGGGGATTGGACCCAGGACCTTGTGCAAGCATTCTACCAGTGAGCTACATACAACTCTAGCCCTTTTGATTTCTATTTTGAGACACTGTCTTGATAAGTTGTCCAGGCTGGCCTTGAACTTTCGATCCTCCTGTCTCACCCTCCTGAGAAGCTGGGATTATGTACCACTATAGTGGGCCCAGAAACAAATTTTAAACTGAATGTATTTTCATTCTTTTCAAGTTCTCTAAAACAGTTCCTGTTAATTTTTGGTTATCTGAAATTTAAATGGACAGATAAAAATATGATAAAATTACACTGTCATTTATACTTTTTTTTAATAAGCCAAAGAGTAGACATTTTGAGTAGATATACTAAATGTGATTAATAAAAATCACATTTTATTAATACATGTGAATATTCATTTTGACTAGATTTTATTAATATAAGTATATGGTCATGTGTAATTCACATGAAATGAAAGCTACAATCATTTTTATACTTTTATCTAATGATGTAATTGAAAATAGAGCATTTTCATAAAAGTAACAGATGCTGTTACGGAATTTCAATAGTTTGTCATATTTCCTCTTTTTAATTTTTTTCTGCCAAATTGAATGTTTTTGATTGTAAATAAGCTACCAGGTTTTGGTTTTCTGCATGCAACATTTTGTGGGTATTCTTCTAGAGGAAGCCTTAGGGATGGTTGTAAGTATATGTGGATGACCATGGCAGCCTGCACCTATTTAGCACACAGACCTTAATGTTCTGTCAAGGTGCTAACGCTTCTCCAGCTTTATCCACTTATTCTTGCATCATTTCCCCTGTACCTTGATTTGTTTGCTTGGTCCTTATTTTTTTTTTTTTCAATTGTACTACACATTTACATAAATTATCCTGAAATTTCCTTTGAAATGGTAAAGAAGTACTGAAAACCAATATTCCATCCAGTTGTCAGGCCAAATGTTATGGATACGGATGTAGAATTTTGAGCTTTGTGAATCAGAGAACATAAGCATCAAAACATGAATCTAATTTACTGGCATCATGCTGGAATAGTCTCAGAAATGATTCTCTGCAACACAGTATATTGGCTGGAAAAATGTACTAGACATGGTAAACTACTGACTTAAATCAGGTCTATGGCCATAGAATGTGCCCAGTGTCATCTGACCTGAATGGGCCATTATCAATTGCACACACTGTTTATAGACCTGTATTTTCCATATTTACATCTATAGTCTGTAGATACCCAAATCCTGAAGGAAAGCTGTTAGTTTGAGGACAAATTGTTTTATAAAAGACTACACACAGGTCAGGCATGGTGGTGGACACTTGTAATTCCAGCCATTGGGAAGCTGAAGCAGGAAGATCACCAAGTGTAAGGCCAGTCTCAGCAACTTATAGTGTCTTAAAGTAAAAAATAAAGGACTGGGGATATAGCTCAGTAGTAAAGCATCCCTGGGTTCAACAAACAGTACCAAGGGGAAAAAAAAAGGAAAAAAAAACTATAAACAAAATCCCAAAGTATAAAAAGATAAGAGGAGTATCTAGTTACAATAAACTTATTTTATAAACGAAGATTCTTTGTAATTATGAAGTGAATATAAAAATATGATAATGAAATCATCAAGGGAACATTCTATTTAGCTTATATTTTGAGTATAAAAGAATCTGGATCCACTGAAATTTACAGTTAAAAACGGTAAGAGTGTCTGGGTGCAGTGGTACACATCTGTAATTCCAGTGGCTCAGAAGGCTGAGGCAGGAGGATCACAGTCCAAAGGCAGCCTCAGCAACTTAGCAAGGCCCTGAGCAATTTAGTGAGACCCTATCTCAAACTAAAAAATAAGAAGAGCTGGGGATGTGGTTCAGTGGTTAATTGCCCCTGCTTTCAATCCCCAGTTCCAAAAAAAAAAAAAAAAACAAAAAACAAAAGGTAAGAAGAATGTTCAATAATCCATCTTGCACTCTCAGAAGCCTCTTCCACTAGAACAATCTAGATGTCCCCTAGGTGGAAAATAACTCAAATAATCCAGATTATAACTGGGTGGAAGAGCTAAAGGAAAGCTTGTAAATGCTCAAAATATTCCATATCTTGCTCATTATGAGGGTCACTTGAATGTAAAATATGTAAACATTCATTAAGCTGCATACTTAGGTTCTGTACAAATGTTGTACCTCAATCACAAAACGATGACCCCATGTCTTGAAAAATACTCATAGAAATTTAGGTTTCCCAGCGAACTAATAATGACCTCTAACAAAAAAAGCACAGATTGTTCATCATTATTGTAAACATTAGAAAATGAGAACCAACATGATTTATCACACGTCACTGCAGCTGCACATGAAGCAGTCACTCGTGGTTAGCAAGGGAACGCCAGGCTGTGCCGAGGGCACATGCTATATATGTGGGTCTCACTCTGCCTGATGTTTAACTGAGTGTGGCACATGTGTGCTCCAGGAATGTGCTCAACTGTGCAAGGTTATGTGAGCGGACATCTGCACACATGAATATGAAAAGAACTAGCACAAAGGGATGATCTTCCTCACCAATGGTCTATAATAAAAACAGTGACAACAGGAAGCAGCCACAGCTAACGTTTATTGAGGTTTTACTACATTACAGGCACTGTGGTCGATATTTGTGTTTGGGAATTTAAAAAATACGATTCAGGATGGCAGGAGACCTGTTTTGTGATCTGCTCCCAAATAAGATAATCTGGTAGTTACAAATGAATACACAGGCTCCAAGTTTGTAAAAATGTTGGTAGCTGACTTATGTGCCATAGTGTTACTATTGCAATTTTAAAAATGATTAAAGTTCACTCTAATGAATACTAAATAAACACTCTACAAAGCTTAGGTGTTTTTAGGTATGATTTTAGAAAACATTATCGAAACCACTTTTCTGATACCAAACTTATCTTCTCATATTGTGAGTTCATAGCCGGCAATATCCTTTGTTAGCAATAGTAACAAGCCAGGAGCCAGGAAATGAATTTCCTGGATTGGAACACCCTTCCTGAACAACTATCGTGTTCACAATTAATATTTTTTGCATCTAAGCTTCTTGATACTTTTTATTTGCTGCATCTCTTAGATGTCATCTATTATCATTATATTAATCTCATTTAGTAGTTTTATTATGGAAACTCAAAATTTCAAGCTCTTACTTGATTATTTAAATTGAAGTAATTGTTAAAGAACAAGTATACAAATGTGAATAACACTGTGCCAAGTCACAATTTACATCTTCCTCTACTTGGGGTGGAGCTGTCATTTCAGACACGGAGCAGTGACAGGCACCTTCGAACCCTGTGACTAAATGGCAAAGGGAACAGGGAGGTTACAGGCAGCATTTACCGAAGACAGCTCAGGTCTTTTGAGTACGTTGACATGACACAATAGATTTGAAGAAGACCCGAGAGATAATTTAGTCCAAACTCCTTGTTTTCTTGTTGGGAAAGAAAAAAAAGTCCACAAAGGTGAGGTGACCTTTCAGAGGCACTGTTTGAGGTGAGGGAGCTGAATCTGCTCCTGGAGCCACCTTGGAAAATGATTCGTCATCACATTCCGGAATAGCCTTTTAAAAGGTTATAAATACATAATTATATGTTCTTATAAATATATTTTAAAACATTCAATATTTATAGAGTCCACTTTCTATGTATAGAATCTGTGTGACCCATGGTTCAGTACTGCCTATTGTCTGATAATATTCAACAAATATAAAAACAACCTTGAAAATAACCTTGAGTTTTCCTTCCCCTGATGAAGTAATTTCAAAAACTTTAATTCTGTTGGTGTATCATTCTGTTTTTTTTTTTTTTATTTTGATTGGAGATTGAATTCAGGGCCTCAACTAGGGTAAGCATGAGCTCTACCACTGTGCTAACCCCTGGCCCTTCATCCTGACCTTTGCACCATCTTCAATTCCTATATTTTTTCCTTAAAGGATATTTTTGGTATAATGTAAAGATCTATGCCTTAATACAGAGTGAGACCCACATATACACCTTCTTTTTAACTAGCCCAGAAAATTAAGAAACCTTAACGAAAACAAATTGATTCTATTGCTTATGTCCTTCTACTTTCCCCTGCAGGAGACACTGGACCATGAAGCAAGGGACACATAGGACATTTTGTATCTGCCCTGCCCTCAGAGAGCGCCAGGCTAACACTGCTCTCTCTGTTCATGACTGATTTCAAAATCAATAGTCTGGATCTTACAAGTATCAGATTGGAAAAAAAAAAGTTTTGCTGAATTTTTGGTTTATTAGTGACCAAAATTGGCCAGACATCTGAAATTATCTTGAATCTCATTTTTCTCCAATGGTAAAGATTTTTTTTTTTTTAACTCCTGCAAACCTCCTGTATTGACTGGTGATTTCTTGGTGTACAGAGTGCTGGATAAATTCGAGTTTTCTGTGTGAAATATAGCAGAAATTACTGTAATGAATAGGAAAACTTTAATTCACTGGAAATTTTCCTTGAATGCAATACTCTAGCTATGATGGTGGACAAAAAACTGAAATCCTTCTTGGCATGTTAAAGACGACATTCTCTACTTGTCTCTTCCGTACGCTAGCATGGTGTCTTATGTATGGCAAATGTTCAATGAACAGTGAATGAATGAAGTGTAACAAGGAAGTATGGTAATTTCCTCTGATGTTGCTGGCATCACTTAGTAGAACAGTGTATTCAAAGTATATGGCAGGAGTCTCTGGATGCATCAGTATTGTTTATCTGCAATTTTGATTTTACAATCTTACTTCTTTGTAATATGAAAAAGCAACTATGTCACACCTATGCACTTTACAAGCACAGACATCTGGAAAGCACTTAAAAGATTCTCATTTCTCCAAATAATAAGATGGGAAAGTTAGAGAGCTGTAAGGTGTTATTTAGATAGCAAATAAAAGGGCCACTATAAAGTGGCTTATTTTATCCTCAGGATAAACCAACACCCAGCTTATACTTTGGGTTTACAGTTACAAATATTTATTCACGTTTGAAGTTAAAAGATTAAAGGAAGAAAGAAGCATTTCAAAGTTCATGTGAATAAGGAGACAAAGATTTTGTACCTAGAATGAAAATCAAACAGAAAGGAAGAGATAAAAGTGGCTCTGGCAAATACTGGGCCTTTCATAATGTCTAATACTTGGTATTAGAATGAATAAAACCTCATAATTGCCCCCTACATTAACTTATCCAGAAAATTATCAGATACACACTTGATTCTATGTAGACAGACAGAAGCATGCTGTCATTGCAGTGCTTTTTCAAACATAATCACTTGAAAAACTGTCTCAAAGTTCTGGGCATTTCTCTCCAGTCTATCAAATGACCATCACTACTCAGCATTGGGTCTTATTTTCCTCATCTCTCTCACCACCCCATTTCTACATTTGCTTTCTCAAAATCTTAGGCTCCAGCTGGGAGTAGTGGCGCACACCTGTACTCCCAGTGGTTTGGGAGGCTGAGGCAGGAGGATCTCAAGTTCAAAGCCAGCCTCAGCAAAAATGAGGCACTAAGAACTCAGTGAGACCCTCTCTAAATAAAATACAAAATAGGACTGGGGATGTGGCTCAGTGGACGAGCACGCCAGAGTTCAATCTCTGGTACTGGCCCCCTAACGCACACCAAAATAAAATAAAATAAAAAATCTTGGGCTCCAATTAGATTAGTACTCAAAATTTCTTTGTATCAGCCAGGATGTTCTTTACATAACTAGATCTGTACTATCTCTAGTTCCTTTCTTCTAAATTGAATAGAATTTCTCATCTTTTGTTCTCCTTGAACCCAGAAAGGATAGGACCTATTTTCTTAGTGTTTCTCACAGCCTCTGCTGTATTAAATCTTCTGCCTTCACCTGCATCCTCCCTGTGGGACATCCTCCAAACTCATTCTGCTGTAAAGAGTAAATAAACATTAGAATGCTTAAAAACTACCAATCGCAAAGGTAGGTGAAGATGTGGAGCAAATGGACCAAGGCTGTTGAGAATGGGAAAGGCTACAACTAGTTTGGAAAACCCTTTGGTTGTTTCTTACAAAGGCATACCCAAACCCTACATTTGATCCAGAAATTCCCCTACTTGGTATTTATCAAAGAGAATGAAAACTGTCCAGAGAAGAGTTGCACAATGTTCCTATAGCCTTAATATAATAGCCCCAAATGGAAAATAACCTAAACATTTATCAGTAAGGTCATGGGTAAACAAAGTATGCTACACCCACTCAAAGGAATACTAGTGAGCAATGAACAACATGTAAGAATCTCAAGCATGTAATGTTTGGTGAAAGAAGCCTGAAACAAAAGAATAAAATCACACATGACTCTATAAATGAAGATCTGATGGTGGTAACAAATGCCAGAAAGTGCTGGCTAGACAGAGAATTTACTAACCAATAAAAAAAAAAAAAAAAGAGAGAGAATTTACTAGTAAGGGGCACAAAGCAACTTTCTGGTTGATGGAAACAGACTGTATTTTACATGAGAGTATGTGATTGCTAAACCTTTTGAAATGTACCCTTAAAATTCTTGTGTCTTATAATATATTAAAAATACCTCAGAAGAAGAAAACATCAATAATTGTTCTTATGCAATGACTGCCTGTTTTATTTCCAGTCCTTCCTAGTCAGCTCCAGTTCTGGATCTTCAAATACCAACTGAAGAGTTCCACTTAGATGTTTCATCAGTCTATCAAACTTCTTGGACCAGCTCTCTGGTATTTCTGGGGTAATGGTTCAGAAGTCCCCCGTGGACACCAAAATCCATCATTGCTTAAATACAACATATAAAACAGGGCAGCATTTGCACAAAAGATATGTATGCCTTCCCATATGTGCAAAATTATCTCTAGATCACCTGTAATATCTACCACAATGTGAATGTACCTAAATAGTCGTAACATAGTATCATTTGGGGAATTGTCACAATACGCCTGTGCATATTCAATACAGACACAATATTTTTCATATACTTTTGCTCTGCACATGGGGGACTCCACATATGTGGAACCTGTGGATATGAGGGCCGACTGGATATCATTCAGTTCAAAGGTATGGCCAGTTTCCCTTCCCTCATAGGATCCTTGAGAATCTAGTTATCGTCAATACTACCCATTCTTCCTTTAAATTATAAATCATAAATCCTATTATTCAAGAAGGAATGCAGGAAGGAGCATATTTAACCAGGAGTGGAAAGAATATTTAATTTGGCATCAGTAGAATCATTGTTCAGTTATGATACTAGGACTCACTTCACTTTCTGTAAAAATGAGATAATTCATTATGGCTATATTAAGAAACATTGTGAGACAGAAGTAAAAGAATAAATTAATAATTATAATTATAATTATAAATTCAACACTTAGGGTTACTGATGCTGAGACTTATTCAAAAGCCAACCCTTGAGCCCTGGCGCAGGCCCAGGCCTGTTCATGTCTGAACTGCTTCAATAATTTCCGATTTATTCTTCCTGATTTTTTTTGGCATCTGACCAATCTGTTACTCTCATTTTCATGACTAATAATGTACCATGTAATCCCTTTAAAAACACAAGTATAATCTTGGTCTTTTAAAGATATGCTTGGCAAGATTTATAAAACTCCACATTTGTTTCAAAGTAGCTTCTGACCTAGAAGGTTGGACAAAAACTAGAGCTAAAAAAGCCAAAGCTAAAGCTGTTACCAAAGAAGTACATGTTAAAAAGTCAGGCTGATTTTCCTGTCTAAAGGGCTTACGTACAGATTTGTTGACTTCACTAGAATAATAAACCCATAAAAATTAGAGCAAAAAAAAATTAATATTTTTAACCCTACAATGTAATCTACCCAATAAAAGAAAATGAGAAAGAATATTTTAATCTCTTGGTTCAAAAAAAGGCATTTGTTTTTCCTAATCAATTTTTTTGTTTGCATTTTCTTATTACATATTAGGAAAATATGTTCCTCTAAATATATAATTTTAAATTACTTTTATATTTGCATTAGACAATGGATAGCTCATTTTATTTTATAAATATTTAGTTTTTGTAGTTGTACACAATAACGTTATTTTATTTATTTTTATGTGTTGCTGAGGATCGAACCCAGGGTCTTGCACGTGCAAGACGAGTGCTCTGCCGCTGAGCCATAACCCCAGCCCCACAATGGACGGTTTTTAAGCATCAATTTCACATTCTGTCTTATTTACTTATATATAAGACAAAAATGGAGAATGAATATGGAATTGAAGACTAAAATATGTTTCTGTTGAAAGTTCATGGAATTCTACCTAAAAAAAAATTTATTTTCAATCATCTGGGTAATAGTTTCAGCTTTATATTTTATTTATGCTTTGTCACTATTATACCCCATTTGGTTACATAATTCTAGAAACCAGGAGGAAAAGGCACAATAGCTAATGATATCTATCTATCTATCTATCTATCTATCTATCTATCTACACACACACACACACATACACACACACACACACACACACAGTTATTTTGTATACCATGAGAGGCTGAGCAATGTTAATTTGAGTTTATAGACTGAACAAAACTAAATTTCACAGAGTTTGCTTATGCAGCTGGAATAGGCCTCTTGTCAAGCTCTGTATTTTAGTAATTCCACTTTATTATACTTGGCAACACAAGACATTTCTGGGCATCTAAACCCTGGAGATAAGAATTTATATCACAATGCTATAAATTTACCTGTTATTACTGATTTTTAAAAATATGTCATTAGGTGGGTCTAAGGAGAAGAAACTATGAGAACCACTAGAAGCATTATTTTATAAAAGAATGTTAGTACAATTTGCTAAAAATTATAAATTAAATTAGAAAAATAGTAAATTCATTCATTTGGATTGTTTTCCACAAATAGTCTTTTAAAAAATACAAGTACATTAGTAATCACTCCTAAACCCAGAATAGACTTCCAATCCCACAGGCTCGGTCATGTAAGTTAAGGGAGATCCAGAATTTTATCTGGCAAAGCATTTTTAAAAAACATTTTTAGCCGTAGATGGACACAATATCTTTATTTTGTTTATTTTTTATGTGGTACTGAGAATCAAACCCAGCCTTGCATGTGCTAGGCAAGCGCTCTACCACTGAGCCACAACTCCAGCCTTAAAACATTAATTTTTACATGTTAGATTTGCTTTTCTGCAAGTAGGAATAAATAATGCTAATGATACATTGGAATCTTAAAATTTAACTTTGGCAAAATTTTATTTTACTTTATATGTTAAAGTCTGGAATTCTTCCGTAACACTAGTAATTTTGCATTGGATTAAGCAGGAATATTCTCAAAATTTGTAGGTATTTTTACTTCACCATGTGTATATGGCTTGGAATCTAAGTTTTAGGTAAGCCATGATGCATGATGTGCTATATTCAAACTGGCTAACTACACTTGGCTATGTGATTATCAAAAGAGATGGTAAAGTATTGCTTCAGATGACCAAGTAAACGTGGAGGATTCACTCTTCTTTAAGCTATCTTTCTTTTTCTGTCTATATCAGACTTCTCAGCTTGCTGCAGGATCTCCCTGAAAGGGTATCCCTCAATTTCATACTTCTATTTGATGCATGTATTCAATGAGATTTAAGTGTATGGAAAAATGATATAAAGTAAGGGAAAATAATGGTACAATGGTTATAACTCATGTTAAGTAAGAAGAAGAGAGGGTTCAGAGCATTTGACTAAAAAATAAAAGAAACTGCATTCTGGTGAACTGGGTTAATTTCAAACATAATACTGTTTTGTTTTCCTCCTGTGTGCTTTGACTAAATGAAACAGTGATGAATGGTTCTGGGAACCTGTCATAAGGCTTATTAATATTTCAACATTATCACTGAATATTTGTGTCAACACACATCAAAAATGCATGAGAAATGACTACCTTCCCTCACCAGTTATACCAATTAAGAGTATATATGTAAGAAATATAAATGGTGTAAATAAGTTTGCAAAATGATTAGAAGTAGAACATCTGGCAAGAAAAAGCAGTATGAAGCAAGCAAATTAATATAGGCAATCAGTTTGGAATATGTTGTATGACCACATGAAATACCATCACATTTTAGAGTTCTTAAAAATTACTAACTTTAAGAATCACATGAGCACTGGGAATTGTGTCACTAAGTGGTTCTGGCACTAAATGGTTCCAATTTTCTGCAGTACTGGATTTTTTTTTATTTTTATTTTTTTTAGGAAAAACACTTATTTGAAATATGCATGACAAAGGATTAATGACCAACATAAAATGTAACTTTAAATAAATAAGGAAAAAAATACAATGGGGAAATGGGAAAGAGACATGAACAGACAATCTTCAAAAAAAGAAATACAAATTCTGAATAAAAATATTAAAAACTTCAAAAATTAATAACTTTAAGTTTTAAATATAATATAAAATTAGAAAAAATAGTCTGTATTTAAAAAAGCTCATTAATTATATCCATGATGTAACTTTAAAGCCCCCTACTTAAAAATCAAAAACTTTGTTTTTGAAAAGTTGATTTCAATTTTTAAATTGATTATAAAGAAGTAAAAAACTGAAAACAGAACAAGGCATGGCAGTTAAAAAAAAAAAAATGAATCAACATTCAGTTAAGCCAGTGATTTCCAAATGGCTAGGGAGACTAAAACACAATCTACAGAATGGGCGTGTCAAATAGATTCTTAAGCATTATGCATAGAGTATAAAATGCCAATCATAAACACAAGACACACAAGTTACTCTCAAAACAGCAACATCTGTTCAGCAGTCTTCATATGATATCTTTTAATGATCATTAAAGTTCATGCAAAAGAATTCTAAGGATAAGCTCTCACTTTGAATTAAAGTTGTATCAATTTTAGTAATAAAAGTACCTAAAGGTTAATAGGAGATAACAGTATGTGCAGAACTATCCAGTATAGTTGTCAGTTTTAACTCGTCAGGGGGAATAAATATGCATTGTTAAGGGAAAAAAATGATACACTTGATAAAACCACTGGGTAGGAATAAACTGATAGAAACACTATTACTTTAATTAATAATTACATTCACAATAGTATGGACATTTTTCCTTGCACATATGTGGTAGGTGTTTTTTTTTTTTTGAAACAACTTAAGTACTTTAACAAATTGTCTACAAGTTGAACTAACTTGTAGATGCCTTCTAAAAGAAGTATACAAAGTAAATAAGTGTTTTAAAAGACAGTTGTTTTACATGACCTGGGGGATGAGGAAGTTAAACAACTATGTGCAAATTCCCTTCAAATAAGAGAAATTTTATAGTGGTCTGTATGAGTAAATAGATTCAATCCTGATTGCCTCTCCTAGGGACATGGAGCTCAGTTTCCTCTATAAAGTGAAATCAAGATTCAGGTTCTCGAGTTGGTCACCAAATTTGTTCACTTATTCACTCCAGAGTGCTCCTGCCTTGGGACCTCTGCCTGTGTCACCTGGGATGCCCATCCTTTAGGTACCTGTGTGGTTTGATCTCATACCTCTCTGGGTCTCACATATCATTGATCATGTCTAAATAACTTACATGAAACAGGAACCTGGCCCATCTTCTCCTCCTTCTACCTGTATAACACTTCCCTTCTTCAGATACATATTGTGATTACATGCTTATTGTCTGTCTCCTCCTGCCCTCTCCTACAAAACAAGCACATGAGACCGGTGGTTGTCTACTCTACTTGATGCTTTTTCTAGTCTTTAAAAACTGACCAGGCACGATCCTACCTTGGGAGAGAAAAAGAAGTCTAGGACGTGTTATCTGCCCTCTGAAGAGTTCAACAAATTGGAAAGTCAAATATATGATACATGTCACATACATAAGGTTTGTACCACAAGTTCCTGTGTCTCATTGTGGAGGCCAAAGACCCCTGTTGCACTGTTCATGTCCTAGAGGATGTAAATGGCACCCTTCAGGACAGACAGTGCTCAATCTGCACAATCATATCAGCATCCTTGAGTCTGGTATGTGCGATGATGAAAGCTGATCATGCCATTTCTGATTCGTAGCCATTGGTGGCACCTCACTGTCTTCAGAATGAATTTGTCCTTCCTGATCAAGTTCCTATCTACCTCTCTAAGCAGCTTTGTCTTTCCTCCCTCACTTCTGCACAGTCGTCATGAACTCGCACATGGCTCCCACATGCCTGTGCCCTTATCGCCTCCCATCTGACTTAGGTGGTCTCCCTCTGCTCTCTAATGGTAACACCTCACGTTTTTTATCCCATTGGGCTTTACTTCATCTCATGTACTTTGACTATGAATGAGCTCCTCGTGGTCTGGAACCATGAGTCATTCGTTCTGTATATCTACCATATAACTCGGGGTTGAATGAATGAATGACTTGTCAAATGAATACATGACTTAATTTGATAATCCATGAACAATTCAAGTATTAAGTGACAACTTTTAATCATTACATTTTTCTTACTAAAAGAAGGAACAACACTGTCCCACGAAAACAGATAAAAGGAACTATGTATGGCTTTAAAGGATTCTCTGCTTTCTCTTAAATACCCAAGACTGGGTTATTAAGTCTTCACAAAATTTTTAAAGGCTTAGAAGAACTCTGGGCTGATGATGGCCAAGCATCTACTTTAGATTTTATCCGAATTCATTCACAGTAAGTCCTGACTTTCTTAAAAAAAAAAAAAAAAAAAAAAAAAGAGCAACCTAATAGCACTTTCTCACCTGGCAAGAGGGTAGCTTCCCTGATTTACCATCAGCAGCCTCACACCTGCAAAGATGCTCCTCACCATTAGAGAGCTACCCTTCCACCAACAGATCTGAGTCACAAAGTATTTCTTTGTAGGATCTAAATGGGGATTTGAAAGTGTCCCACACCTATTAGGCTTATTAAGTGAAAATTCAGCCTCTTTGCATGCCAAAAGTCTGGGAGGCATCTAGGAGAATCTGAAATAACCTATTCACAAAATTTAAAGTACAAATGCATGACCTCTCTCCCTCACTTTTCCTCAAAGCACAATTGACTCAGTCTTAACAGCAGAGAAGAGACATGACCCAAACATTCTCAAATCTTGAAAATAAGATGATAGGACCCTTTCAACCCTCAGACAACTTTTCCCTACACAGCCAGGCAGAAAGCAGTTCTAAAGAGAATGTTGATCAGGGAGGTTTGGAAGTGTGAGCACTCAAGCTATACTAAAACACTCTGGAAATCCTATTATTTTCTCAGCAATAGTCTTTAAAAATGAAATAACAGTAACAATAATGTTTACCTAAAGAGCACTCATTTTGCATTTCATTTCCCCACACTTCAATATTATGTTGTGATTTCAGATAAAAAAAAAAAAGGTTTAACTTCTTTTTATTTCTGAGAATGTATTTGTGACAGAATTCTTTCTTCCTAAACCAGGTTACATTTAAAGTAACAATGAATTTGAAGATTAGAATCTAAAATGGTATCGCACAAGTTGTATGCTTGTTGGAGTTCAGAGCTAAAAAAAATAAAAACAAAAGAAATACAAAAAACACCACACTAATTTCAGCTAGTTATAACAAACATTTTTAAAGCTTTAACATTAAAAACAGAGGAATGTGGGCACCCCATCATGAAGGACTATAGGTTTGTAGTCAAAGGAGTTTGATATGAACAGTGCACATCACTTACTATGGACACCTAAGGATAGAAAACTCCCTGGGCCTCTGTTTCTTGCTCTGCAGGATAAAAACACTAGTATGAGGCAAATTAAATAAAAACTATATGAGTTCTCCTAAAATCTGCCAAAAATATGCTCTCAGCAATTTGTTTCCTTTCCTTCCTCATCTCGAATATTATCTACTGTAATTTAAAAGGTATTAACACAATCATCATAAGGAGATTAAGAAAAATACAGAAGGGTGTTAACTGTTTCAGAAGTTTCAAATAAGAAAAATGGTGGCGTGGCAGGGGTGGGGGTGGGGAAAGGGGGAGAAAGAAAGAAAAAAGAAACCCAAGATTCTAGACTTCTTTGACCATTATTTTCCAAATTAAGAACCACGATGTTTGAATATAGAAAAAATTAAAAATCGTGATGTTTGAGCCAGGTAAAGGACAGGTCTGATGGAAGCAATATCGAACTTGCTTCCCTATCTGTCCTGTCAAGGGGTATTTATGAGAAAAAAGTACTAAAGGGAAATTTGTTTCCAGAAATTGACAAGTTGTTTCTCTTCATAAAAGTCACATAATAAAGCCATATAATAAAACATAAGCAATATAATAAAAATATGGAAGGAAGATGCTGAAGGGGCTAAACTAGCTTAAATGTAATTGACCATAGTCCTTTAAAAAGAGGGTCACTTTAACAGGTGCTAAAATTAGGGATGCTCACCGAATCCCAAATCTAAAGCTACTAATTTAGATTGTGTTTGATCCTCTCTCAAAATTATAATCAAGATCCAAGAGAGTAGGCCAGTAAGATACAGAGTGAGTCAGTAACATGTAATCCCCAATTTTGCAAGGGTTGGCCTGGGAAAGACATGCTTCCTCGGCCTCTTCCTCCTCCCTCCCTGTCCCATGCCACCACACTTTTATTTAAATTATAATATCTAAATCTTTATTCTTTAACTTGATCCCAGTAAGGAAGAACTTCCTCTAGGGAGGGCCCTCTTTCAGATATTACTCATTTATTTATATTTTGTTGTAATACAACTGGATTATTCTACTTGCATTAAAAATGAAGATTATGAAGGTTTGGAATTAAGAGAAGGGGCTGAAAATGAGAGGTTCTGGGTAACAAAGCCAAACTTTACCTACTTAAAAAACATCATTATTTGATCTAGGATTAGACTTAATTATAATAATTTGCTCTAACCATGTGCCTTTATCCCTCTTTTTCTAAACACTTAATTCATAATTACGTTTGTCAAGTTGTTAAAGGTAATGACCCTATTTTATCATCAGGGGAAAAAAAAATGAGACCAAACCAAAACAGATGTTGTATGAATTGCTAGTAGTTGACCTTGTTAGAATTACTAGACACAGGATTTCTGACTTGAATAGTCTCAATAATATTGAAATAAGGGAGGGGACAGCCCATCTGTGGGCCTCTTTGCAGCCACTTCTTCCAACATATCTGACTTCACTGGTGCTCAGCTGATAAGTGGAAATCAAGCTAATCAATGAAAATGGTGGAAACGATCAGTTCAGGCATACAGCTCAGTATCCTCACTCTATAGACCTACATAAATCTGGTTGCTGCTCTAACCACCCAGTCATGTTCTTTTTATTTATAAACAGACACATCTGCATATCTAGGGAGAAAATGAACTTTGGTTAACAACTTCTACATTTCAAATCAAAGCAAACATTTTTAAACTCAAAATTTAATAAAAATTCATTTAAAAAAACAGTAAAATGCATAGTTCTAGACATTTAGCAAAAAAATTACAAGCATATTAAGGTTTATGCTATACATACTAATTTCAATAACATAGGGCACTGGATTAAAAATGCAAACTATAATGGTTGTGTATGAGGCAGGACTGAACTGAATGGGAAAGAGAAAAAAACTTCAGTCTGTGATATTTACCCTGGGGTTTACTGTCTGGTCAGTGCCCTGCAACAGGAGGGCTGGCTTGGAACAAGACAGTATGACCCCAAGTGTCAATCTTCCTAAGTGTCCTTGTCCTTTCTCATCTTCCCCTTCTCATTCCTGACAGTACTGGTGGCCAAACAGAGAAGAAGCAGGTACACCTTTGAATTTTTCTTAGACCATGACACCTTTAGTTTTGACTTGGAAAAACAAACATAAACTAGTTGCCGAAGGGTTTTGTATCTTGCTACCTATAGCCATCCTTCTCAACCTAATACTCTTAGGAAAGTGTTCTAAGTGCTGGAAGCAGATCAACAGATATCTTCCCAAGTCCTCTAATTATGTATATGCTAGGCTGATATTTTATTATTTAGTATGTGAGTTTGTTAATGATATTGTATTGGAAAGCCAAGGCTGTGTTTTTTTGTTTGTTTGTTTGTTTTGGGTTATGACAGTTTTTGAGTTGACAGAAGACATCAAGAATAAAAGCAAACAAAAAGAGGAAAGAGAAATCAACAACGGAACAGTCATACACATTAAGAAACTGAGAAGACAGTTAAGAGCTGAAAGACAAGGACACAATTGTACGCATTGAAAGTTAACTTTGAGCAAACCTCCTGCCAAATTTTTACAAATTTTATAGCAAAGATTATCAATTTCTCTCTAAAAACAGTTTTTAAAAATATCTTCTTATAAGTTCTGAAGTACATCTATAATTAACAGTTCTCTGCAGAATAGTCTCTTTGCTTCATCTACTGTACCAGCACTTCTCAGTGTTTACACACATGTACTCAGACCTCAATGAGGTTTATTAACTATTGATGGCATCCTAGGGCTTTCCAGGTCACATCTCAGTGTATTCTTTACTGATCCTCTAATGAAAATCACTGACATGAATAATAAATTCAGCATCACTTAATATACATATGCAACTTTCATAACAGTAGTAAAGACAGGCCAGTTATACTGCCATATGAAATACTGTGGCCTGAAAATGGATATGCCAAGCAAATCAGAGAGCTATCACTTATGCATGAAAAATAAAAATAAAATTAAAAATACAAAATAAATAAAGAAATGAATAAACCAAAACAAACAAATAAATAAATACGAAGATAAATAAATAAGTAAATAACGGTGAACTCAGAAATAGACATGGTGGTTGACAGAGGCTGGGGTGGTGAGGAAATAGGGAAAATGAAGATGCATTGATCAAAAAGTTTAAACTTTCACTTGTAAAACAAGAGGAAGTTATGAGGATCTGATATGTAGCCAGGTGATTATCATTAACAATTCTCTATAATTTAAATTTGTTAAGGGGATCTTAAGCATTCTCAGCAAAAGACAAGGTAACCATGTGAGGCAATGGATTGTGAATTAACTTGATGGTGAAAACATTTCACAATGTATACGTGTATCAAATCAGTGTATTGTAAACTCTCAACGTATATAATTTTATTTGTAATTTATAATTTAAAGCTGAAAATAATATTCTATAGGAAAAAAAAAAGAGAGAAATGCACTGGCATGGGCTCAAGTCTACTCCCAAAGTTGACACTGATAGAAAAGCAGCTATTTTCAATAACCAAGGCCCATGCTCTAACCCCATGGTCTGGGTGAGAGAGAAAGACGCCCTTTAAAAATGACCCATGAGCCCTATTTTTCAAAGGGCTAACATGTTATCTTTCGAATTTAAATCTTCTGGAAAGCTCCTCTGTAATTTCCTACTACAACAAGATCATGACATGTGCCACATTTTATTTCCCTTGACTTTGTACGTGCATAATAATGAAGGAGATAATCGGATAGTGACATTCAAAAAGAATCCCCCCTCCACCACTAAAGGTACACAGGATGCAGGAGGTATTAGGAAAGATGCACAAAGATTTCATATCTACTCAGAACACAAACTTTCAACTCTTTTGAGACACTCCATTTTTTTTTTTTTGGCCCTAATCTCCTCCCAAAGAGCACAGGCTGAGTGGAAAGATGCGGACCAGTGTGCCAGTTCACAGCTAGAATGACAGCTATGGGGAACTGGAGATGCTACAGCGCCCCAGCCTCCATTGATCCCCTTGGCAATTCTTATTTCATCCTGAGAACGTGATACTTACTCTTGGACTGCTCTGGCTATGGAAAGGGCCGTAGATCCAGTTTCATTAACGCTATCTAAGGTCACATTTGGCAGGTCATCGTCATCACTGTCACTTTTACTTTGTCTGGGAGATAGGCCTCGGGGGTCCATTTGTGCTGGGAAAAAAAGGCATATATAATGAATTAAAATTAGTGTGCAGAAGTTAACCTTGCCCTGGACCAACATCAAGCATGGAATATCTTTTCTGTGCATTATCACACAAATGGAATTTTCTAGACAATACAGGAATTAGCAAAAGCCATGTATTTCATGTACTGAGCACTCAACTGACTTTTTTTTCCCTTGTTCATTTGATTTGCAAACCTACATCAGCTACCAAGAGTGTCTGTCAGTGCGCGATGACAGAATAGAAACTATAAAATCTGCAACATTACAACTCCCGGGTGGTCAAAAGCTGATTATGTAGCTCATGAGCTACGGTCCCAACCTCTGGTTTCTCCTCCTCCTTGCATCTGCTGCCAGACTTCTGGCCACCTCACTGCTCATTAGCACTTTCCCTGAAAGGGAGAGAGCATGAGGTAAAGGAGGTATTATTTGCTTCATGCTCCTCATAGTAAGTTTAAAAGAGAACAAAGTTGGCACGGATGAAAGTGTTAGGTACTTTTTCTGTTTAGAGTGAGCCGCTGTCTCACAGTTCTTTACTGCAGTTCGTTGAGATCTGTGTGCATAAAAATGGCAGAGGTGGGCAGCATTCGGAATATCTGTTTATATGTGCTAGAAAGTGCTCTTCATCTCCATTCTGATTTACTTTTCAAAACAGGCATTTCCAGGTATGATTTTCCTCTAATTATAAACTTGCCAAAGCAAGAAACTGATGTTCTGACCCTGTTGACCAGCATCATCATCAGATCCTTTCAATGAGGTTTCTGTTAAAATGTAGTGTTCGCCCATGCTGTTTTAAATTAGATTTCATTTCTGTTTTCTTTCTGGTAGGACAATTTTAGCAATGACTGCCTAGAATTCCCATCAGCCTTCACCTCAAGAACCAAGTAAGCACACTTTCTCAACTGAAAGTACTGCACTAGTTTATAACTGTGTTGTTAAAATATAAAACTTCAATCCACCCTGATCCAGTCCAGATTGTTCTCCTCAAAGACATCGATGTAAGACTTCCAAAAACACCACTACTGAAAAAGGAAAGCAAATGTGCTTTAAATCATGGTTACAATGTTTGGGTACATGGATTTAAAATCATGGTTAGGCCGGGCATGGTAGCACACCCCTGTAATCCTAGCAGCTCAGGAGGCTGAGACAGGAGAATCGGGAGTTCAAAACCAGCCTCAGCAATGGCCAGGTGAGATGTGAAGCAACTCAGTGAGACCCTGTCTCTAAATAAAATACAAAATAGGGCTGGGAATGTGGCTCAGTGGTCAAGTGCCTGAGTTCAATCCCCGGTACCAAAAAGAAAAAAAAAGTAAAATCACAGTTAAAATGACATTTGATAAAAAAGCATCTTTACTATATATCATACATTATATAGAACCATATGGAAATGTTGATATTTCACTAATTTTTACTTATAAACAGGCAATTTCTTATGATTATACATAATATTTACATTCTGGCTGGAAAAGCTATACCTAGTGAGCTCCCACAGATCCCTAATTAAAGTTGATTGGAAGGAACTGGCTTCTGTTGAAACCAGTGTGTTTTAGTGTATATGACAAACATTCTGCCTGTAGGTACATATATATAAATCAAAATGTGTTTTACACAGTACAAGGGATCAACACACATTGGATGAATTAAAGAGAAAATAATCTAAACAATCTAAGGTTGTAGACTTCAACTGAAGACAAATTTGCCTACCCCTAACCCCCCAAACACTGTCAGTATCTGGAGACATTTTAGTTTGTTTTAACTGGGGGTGGGGAAGGGGAGGATGCTAAAGGCATCTAGTGGGCAAGGGGTCAAGGATACTGCTAAATATCCTAGAATACACATGAGCATTGGTCTCCCATGGCGAAGAATTTACCAGTATAAAATCTCAATAGTACCCAGGTTGAAAAACTGACCTAGAGACCTAAGAGTCTATATGTAGAAAGGTGTTACACCTTACTAAGTTCAATTACTGGTCTCCTAAATTCAGTCACTAATGAAGAAATTCAATCAGAGGCTGGATCATCCATATTTTTTGGCCTTTTTCTAAAGTAAGAATAATTCACTGTCATGTGACTGCCCTCATAACTTCCTCAAATATAGCCTTCACTCCAACTGCCAGGAATTATGGAGGAAATCCATTGAGAGGTTTTGAATGTTTGCTTTGTAGCACTCACTATAAGACAAAAAGACTTTATTTGCCATCTGATCCCTAGAGAAGATGCTTCAGAAGAGAGAAAAAGCAAAATGTTCTACCACCACCTGATAACATAGAGCTTAACTTCTCGGTCACTCTAATAGCACTGAAGGTACCATATCGTTAAGATTCATTCTGGCCAGAGGCAACAGAAACTGGCTCCAGCTAACTTTTATTAAAAGAATACACTATCATGCATCACTTAATGACATGGCTAGATTCTGAGAAATGCACCGTTAGGCGAGTTCATTCTTGTACCAACATTAAAGAGTGTGCTTACAAAAACTAAGACGGCTAAGAGGCCACTAGGCAAAATAATCTGTGGGACCACCACTGTATGCATGGTCTGTGACTGACTGAAGTATCATTAAGCAAAGCATGACCATACTGGGAAGACACTGAGCAGCTCAAAATGGAAAGTAAGGATGACTATCCAGCTCAGGATTCAGGGAAGATACAAGCATTTCAGCCAGAAATTCATAGATAGTTTCTTTCTGGGCAATCCTGTTCTAGAATGATTCATTTAACAGCCGTTCCTAACTATCCAAAGCCAGCCAAGAAAATGAATACCATATTGTATGGTATTACATATGCCTGTAAATGTCAACAATGCAACATTTAAAGCTGTCCCAACATCACACACAAAGATGCCTTTGCCAAGGTATCTAATTAGCAAATAGCCAAAGGAAAAAGAATATTCTAGAAGTGTCATTTTGTTCAAACAGCTGGAGTTCTCATACATAAGTAATACAAACCAAGAAAGATGTAGGCAGTGAACCAAGAAACAATCTGGCTCTGAAAGTTCAAGTCTAACTGTATGAAACACTTCAAATAACTTGAGTGAGAGTTGTGATCATCTAAATTATGTTTATATCTTATTGAAAGTATAAAATATGTTAAACAAGATATCCTTTTTGATGTACTTTTTAGGGTATCATAATTGGGGATTTCTTTCCAATATTTTCAACAAATATTATGAAATACATCTGCTACCACCATGCTGGGAAACTGTTTTTACCCATACCTTCAGCCAAGCTGAGGAAGTAATTAGAAAGGCTTTTTAAAATCTGCATTGCTGATTAGGTCAGATGATTAGCTTATCTACATACTTCCATAATTCCACTCTATTTTTATTAAATGTGGAATAGGGATATCTACCCTAGTTCACCTCCATTAGTCTTTGCACAACTGAGCCCATGTATGAAGGCCTAATTCTCTGGGGTGCTTATTTGGGGGGCAATATAAAAGGTACCTGGGCAACCAGAACAAGAACAAAAAATTTACTTCCCTAAATAGAACAGGAGATGATCTACCAACATTCAGCATTTACCTTGGAGATTTTATTTCTCTTAAATGAAAAAGAGATCAGTTCTGGGAAACCCAGCCCCTGCAGTTCAAGGTTTCTGGTACCCTGAATGAATTTCATTCCATGTGACAAAATCCCAGGAAGAAATACACAGAATCCTAACACCTGAATTTGAACATGCAACTTTCAAATACCCAGCTATGGTAGACTGTTACTATAAAGATCTATCTAACGTATCACATCTCCCTGTGTCTGAGTCCTGGTGTGGCCACTTTTCATGAGGCCTGGGCTTACTATATGACTTCATGTGGCCAATGGGACATTAGGGAGTGGGGCACAAGAAGAGGCTTCAAAACCACTTGCACACTGGGCTTCCCCTCTCTCTTGCTATTTTTAGAAGCTAGTCAGCAAGTGAATAGGCCTGGGCAAGCCTCTAGGAGACTGCTTTGGAGGCAGAGTAGCCAATCTCAGCCAGCAGTCACAAAAGGAAGCCATGTCAGACCAGCCATGTTCCAGCTACCAGGTGACTGTAGCCACATGAAGGGCCCCTGTGAGGTCAGCATGAAAACTGCCCAACTAAACCCACCCCACATTTTTGACACACAGAATCATATACAAATAAGGTAATTGTTATTTTAATCCACTAAGTTTTGGGGTGATTTCTTGGGTAGCAGTATGAAATCACGATGTCATGTTAACTCTCCCAGGTCCTTCCTGAGATTTTCTAGTAATGATGTACACAAACTACAGCGCTAGTTACTGTCAGCCTACCCACGCTCTTCTCCTGCCAAGTGGCAATCTGCCCTCAGTGACAAAAACTTAAGTGGTACATTAATATAAGAAGGAAAAGAAAAGCTATATAGTACATGGTACATCATCTACTTTTCAATTCAGAATATTTAAAATGTATTTGTAGACATTAGGGACATATCTTTGATCCATCATTATTGCTCAAACAGGGTTTTTTGATTCCAAGGGGCCATCCACTCGGTATTACTGCTCAGGTAAACAAAGCTCTGCTGTCCCTTCTCTCAAGCTCATCCTTGACAGGAAGCTCATATGGGTAGATCCTCTCAGGTCACTCAAAGTTCTATGTCATGTTTCACTCTTTTTTTTTGTTTTTGGTATTGCAGATTGAACCCAGGAGCACTTAACCACTGAGCCACATCCCAAGCCCTTTTTGTACTTTATTTAGAGACAGGGCCATACTGAGTTGCTGGGGCTGGCTTTGAACTCAGGATCCTTCTGCCTCAGCCTTCTGAGCCACTGGGATTACAGGTGTGCGCTATCAACCTCAGCGTGTCTGGCTCTCTTGAACACACGACACATTTGAACTTCTTTCTTCCCCACCTAACAGTAAACTGACACAGACACACGGCACCCACGTCCACTGAGACACCCATCCCACTCACCCCCACCTCGATGCTGTCAAAAGATTAAACACTTCTAATTTCTTTAGGGATAACCTACTCATTCAGCTATTCATAAGGAAAAGGAAGGTTTTCCGTAAGTCACTGTATTAAATGTGTGCAAAGACATTAAAACAGACAACAACATTTAGGAACATACCTTGAAACTTACAAACTAACATTTCCTAGCAGGAATGAGGGGTTAGGGATGTAGCTCAGTTGTAGAGTGCTTGCCAAGCATGTGTAAGGCCCTGGGATGGAGCCAAGCCACTGTTTCCCTTCCTCTCCATGCATCAGGGCTGGAGGGGAGGGGGCAGCTGGGGTGCAGGGGTGGGCAGCAGCCTCAGTGTCACTGGGCTCTCTTTTCTTCCTCTTTCAGCTACTGACAGGCCGCCCGGCACTTGCAGATGCCCTAGTTGTTTGTCCTACCAAGGCTGAAACATGCCCCAGTTAGAGAAAACTTAGCTTCTAGGACAGCTGCTGCTTCATGCTAGGAAGGAAGGCAGTGGAGGCGGGAGGTGGGGAGGGATGTGAAGGGGGAGATGCAAGGGGGAAATTCATGGCATCTTTGGGTAGAAGAGTCCGCCAGCACATTTTATGCAAGAATTGTTCTACAAAGGAGAGTCACAGAGCTTCTCTAGGATGAAAACATGGCTCTGGCATCAGAGAACCTGGGGTAACTTCTGGTCCTGTCACTTTGCAAGGATCTGACATTCAGCAACTGACTTTGCACCACTAATCCTCAGACTCTTCCTCTGCCATTGCTGTTGTGGGCAGGAAAGTAGATGATGCACACAAAGCACTGAGTCCCCTGCCTGGCACTTAGAAGTCAACCAGCATCCTCTTTTACCGTAACAGTATAGGACTGCTGCTTTACCTATACCCTTAAAAGACACTGTTTCCAAATTCTACCCCATCTCCTGGATCATTTAATTGTTTTAGGCAGTTTTACAAGTACCTAAACTGAAAATACTTCTAGAGGCAGACACTAATCATATATAAAATACTACCTTTATTTTGGGTGGGGGGTATCAGGGATTGAACTCAGGGGCACTTACCCACTGAGCCACATCCCCAGCCCTATTTTGTATTTTATTTAGAGACAGGGTCTCACTGAGTTGCTTAGCACCTTGCTTTTGCTGAGGCTGGCTCTGAACTCTCGATCCTCCTGTCGCAGCCTCCCCAGCTGCTGGGATTACAAGCGTGCATCACCAATCCCAGCTAAGCACTACTTCTTGATCAGAACATTCATCTCTGTATTCAGTCAATAGGTAATTATTAGACACTGTTGAGCTATTAAGCATTCTCTTGGGTGCTGGCTAAAGAGCAGCGAGCAGGACAACCTTTCTGTTTTCACTTTGAGAGGAGACAGTAAATAAATGCAGATAAACACATATGGTATCAGAAAATGATAAGTGCCCTAGAGAATGAGGAAGCAGGGAAGGTGACTAGGGTTGCTGAGAGGCAGGCAGATGGTGTCAGTGATGATGACCAGGAAGAGAGTTTTGGGAAAGGTGACATGTGAGCAGGGACCTGAAGGAACTAAGTGGGAGAGGCCTACAGATGTGAGCTGATGTACTTTTGTTTGTGTTTGAGGGGCAAGGGGCATTTCAGGCAGCAAACAACAGGTGCAAAGGTATGTGTGTGTTGTGCCTGCTGGGAGACCTACCAGGAGGCTGAGCTGGGACCAACAAAAGTAGAAAGTAGAGAATCCGGACAGAGAGCAAAGGACACACAGAGAATGGATTTTGACCTTTGCCATAGATGTCATGCGAAGTCACCAGAAGTACTGAGCAGAAGAAAGACAGGATCTGAATGACGTCATAAGATAAGGATCCCTCTAGCTACAGGCCTGAGATCCAGCTGGAGGTACACATGTGGGGATCCCCTGTGACATTAATATGAATATTCTTTATAAATGGCACTAGCTTCTCCTCTTTCATCAGTTCAAGCTGACTACACGTAGTCATCAATTAAGACCCAGGACTTTTTGACAAGAAGGGCCACGCAGCATGCCTGTCATGATGTATTTGCACAATTGATATTCAGACTTTGTGTGGTTTCAGAATATCAGTTGTTTAAATACATGGCTTATTTTTCTAGCATACCAAAACATGATGAGGGAAACATCCACAAGAGAGCCCGACTCAAAGTACTGTGAACTCCATGAGTCGAGCCAGCTCACTCAGTGCCCAGTCTGCTTATTGGTGTTGACGAAGCCTTGCATCTTGCTTCCATTATGTATGCTACTGCTAATGAGGCTGTATGCCTCCACAGCAGCCGCTGTGATGGTTCATACAACTCTAAATGAAGATTTAAAAATTCAATTTTGTAAATCCTGGGATATTGGTACTGTGTAGATATAATATGCAATTTATTCATTTCCCCCCAATTCCTATCTGTATACTTGACAGTGTAATGGCTTCCGCTCCTATTATATTACAAAAATAACCTCATAATGTTCTTATCATTCCCTAGCACAAGGTCCACTTCTGTCACAATACTGCTGGCCCTCTCCACAGCTGTCTCCATTGTTGGTCATCCCTCTCCATTTTCATTCCCAGCCTCTTCTTAAAACTCTCCCCCTTCCTTGGGCCAACCAAGGCCTGTGGAACTTGTATTTGTTTGAATAAAGTTTTATTCAGCCATGAATATTTATTTCCTGTCTGGCTGATTTAGAGCTATAACAGCAGGACTGAGCAGCTGTCACAGAAACCACATGGATCACATAAACAACTACCTGGTCGTGGAGAGGAAGTGTTTGCTGACTGTGGTACACCATTGCATTCTCTGGGGTCTTTTCTCCTTGTGATCACCTGTCTTCTATTTTCTTCTGGCCTCTTCTTTCCATATAATATTAAATGTTACTTTGCCCCAGAGGTTTCATTCTATTGATGAGCTCTTCTGTCTATTGATGAACTCTCAGTGACTCAGCACAATTCCCAGGATTCCTCCTCACCCTCCACCATCTCAACCACTATCTCAGTGGGACCAACTGCCAGATCCATGGGCCCCGCTCTAACCTACACCCTTAACCCAGGCTCACCTTCAACCATCCTCCTTACTAATTCTCCACCTGCCTATTCAAAATTATCTCACACTCAAGTCCTGTTCTTCCTTCTGGTTTCTGATTTCAACTGATAGATCTGTCACTCTCCTGCTCTCCCAGCTTCCAGACTGTCATTCATTTAATTTGTCCCCCTCATTAACTCAATTGTGAAATGCTGTGGATTTCACCCCATTGACTTTTCTGGATTCTTTTCTTCACTGAACTCCCTCAAGGTCCTGATAGCCACATAGCATTTCTCTAGGTAACTGGGTGATTCCAAAACTTTCCTTAAATCATTTCTCACTTTAAAATCTTGAATTTTTCCCCCATTGTCTAACAAATAGGGTTTGCAGCCCCTCACAACCATCTTCCAGCTCATCTTATACTATACTCAATGCTTCTGACACAAGGCCTACCCACAAATCCCTCGAATCCAGTACCATCAGGCTATTTCCTTCTGCACACAGTTTGGCAAACAAACAAAACAAACCCTACCTGTCCTATAGAATGACATCTTTTTTCATGAACTTTTCTTTTGCTTTCGAACTAAATGCAATCTCTCCTTGAACCAAAACCAACACCTACTTTGCATTCATATGTTTTTATGGTATTTGGAATTTACCATTCTGAACTGTGGTGAAGTACACACTTGTTTTGCATCCCTCTTATTTTGTCTGCTCCTTCAGAGGAGAGCTGGTGTCAATCATACTCCCTTGTACACTGTAAAATGCAATATCTACTGATGAAGATGGTGGTAATAATGCAGAGCTTTACTTAAATGATTATGGTAGTCCCCAGTTGGAAGGAGATTGTATAATATCATGATAAAAGTGTCTAATTCACATTTTCTTTAAAAAATTACATTCTGACTTACATTCTAATATTAACATTTGTGGAAGGAAAGTTACTATCATTAAATCTCTATTACTCTGTAAAGTCTTAGAATATTATATTTGGGGTTTCAACAGACCATGGGATGACATGGGAATGAAAATGTTCATAATTTTTATTCATCCTTTCAGCTAAATTACTTTGAATAGGCTTTTCTTTCCTTTCAGGAAGTCGTTTTCAACACTTTCTCACATCTCTCATTTCTATGATGTCAGTTAGTGCTTAGAAATTGCAAAGAGGGAATATCATCATTTAAAATACAACATAAAAATTAATGTTTGTGGAGGTTATCAAAATAGCTACTTGGGTTTCATTTTTCTAAAGAATCATAACTAAAACTACTTTTCTTTGTCAAAAGAAAATACAGATTTATAACTGTCTTGTGCTCCCTGGAAGTTTGTCTTGAAGAGGGCAAAAAAGGCTTTGAGACTGAAAAAAAAAGTTCATAAAAATTTCCACTAATAAGCACGCTTTTATACTCTGTTCTGTGCCCTTAGATTATTCTCCTGAACTCCAGGGGCTCTCTCGGAGTTCACAGCACCAATATATCCCCCTACGTTTCCACTTTGTCAATTCATTATAACTGCTTCAAACCCAAGCCAACCAGTTCCAATTGATTTTAGTCAAAACTGAATCCACTTTAGGCAGAGCAGATTTACAATACTTGCTAATAAGGTGATTTTGTGGTGAGTACATATGTGGAATAATGAGATCACCAAACTCATTTTCATCTATAATGCACAGAGAAAATTTTAGCATTAATCCATGGACTTTGTATTCACTTCTTATGTTACTCATTTGGTCTTTTTGCTCTATCTTCATTTTCTGGGTTGTGGACTAGAGAAAATTGAATCCTTGAAGACACAGATTGACATCTGTAATAATAATTTGAAGTACTACTGAATCATAGTCCTTGTCTAAGGTACATTAGATTTAAGAGCAGAAAATCTGCCTTGGACTTACTTTTTCCTTCTGTATTACCTCTGTTATGTACAGCTAGTGGGCATTAAGCAATTTGCCAGGGAACAGTTCTTTGCTGCTTTAAAAATAAAATGGTTTAAAAAAACTGGCTTGCAGAATTATTGTACCACACTGAGAATTAATGTTGCTATTTCCCTCCACTCCTCCATGCCTCATTTTAGAATATACTTAAAACTACTAAAGGGAAGTCTTGATATATAACAGTGAGGTAACGTATCCTCTTAGAAATATAGTAGACTCTTGGTATTCAAAAACCATCAAAAATCCTCAAATTTGCCAATTATTTGCCACGATGTAAGTACTACATGCTGTTGGGCCTCTTTATAAATTTCAGGACTTGGTTATCCCTCTTCATTTTTATTTCTGACTTCTTCTTCAACTTCTCTCCATCCTTGGCTTCAGGGAGGGACACATATTGCTGCAAATTATAACATATTTCTATCAAGAATGATATGTTTCTGCCAGGCACAGGGGCGCGCACTTGTAATTCCAGCTACTCAGGAGGCTGAGGCAGGAGGATCACAATTTCAAGGCCAGTCTGAACAACTTAGTGAGTCCCTGTCTCAAAATAAAAAGGGGTGGGGATGTGGCTCAGTGGTTAAGCATCCCAGGGTTCAATTCTCAGTATGAACAACAACAGAAAAATGTTTCTTGTGCACATATATCCTAACATCACATTTTTTAAATTTTATTAAAAGTTTCTTTGATTGATTGATACACACATATATAGAAGCCTTTGTCCCCAGCATTTCACAGAATTACTGTGTGACCACAGGCAGAGAACACAAGGGCCACTGAGATGAATCTTGTAGCTGGGGAAGCTCATTTGCAGACTTTCCCCTACCTGAACACAATATAAGTACTACATGTGAAAAGTGGCTATCTTAAGTATTGAATCTGTGAGGTCCAGGGTCTACTATGTTAAAGTCATGAAGAGCAATGTCAAAGCCCTAATTCTGCTTAGAGAAAGGCCCAGTGAACATGTGCTTTAAGTACACTGATGTTATACACTCTGAGCCATGCCAGGAGAGACATTAAGACATTAAGACAGCACACTAGTTTTTTTGCTTTCCCAACTTTACACTGGGTTTATATTAATTTCTTTATGGAAGTCCATCTTGATTGTGTGAGACATTTATTACTTTTTTTTTTCTTTTTTGGTACCAGGAATTGAACCTAGGGATGCTTTACTACTGCCACATCCCCAGCCACATCCCACATTTAATTTAGACTAGGGTCTCACTGAGTTGCTTAGGGCCTTGCTAAGTTGCTGAGGCAGACTTTGAACTTGTGATCCTCACACCTCAGCTTCCTGAGCTGCTGGTATTACATGTATGGGCCACTGTGCCAGCTACATGAGAGACTGTTCTGAAGAAGATTTGGGCTCTGAGGAAGAATGAGGTATTTTCTAGACAAATTCCTGGTACTTTGTGTGTTGCCTGAGCTTGGTATGTTAGTTGTTAAAAAAGCACAAATTTGACATTGTTTTCTTTTCATATAGAAATAAAAACTTATTGGTACAAAAGAGTCACATTTATGTTTGTGTAACCTCTGAAATATATACTGCTATAATAATATACCTATTATGAACATCATCTTGCTGCTTTTCTTGACCAAAGCTGCCAAGTTAGCTCAGCACTGAATACTTGCTGTTCCTAAGGCCAAGTTGCCACCTGAGAGTCTGGGTGTCTCATTACACTCTAGCCAAGTTCACCTGCTAATAAGAGCAGAGAGACTTCCTGTGTGTCTGCACATTTAGACGACCAATTACATACTGTCAGGGTCACATCTATTCTTCAGTATTTTTATCCCTTTTTCTCTTTCTTGAAAGGAGAATGCCTATCCTGAAAACTATTTCTATTATCTTCTACATCTAACTACTCTTGATATGAAAAATAATATATGAAGAGCCATTTAACATAGAATCCAGTACTTAAGTTGTCATTAATGTGCTAGTAATTTTGAGTTAAATTATTTATACAGTTTTTGTCATTTTTAATTTAAGTGATTCCAAACATGCATATATACATATATATGACAATCCATTCTTTTGGAAGATAATCTTAATGTTTTGCATTATTTCCTTCAAAATATTTTAAAAGCAAAACATCACAGAAAGAGTTGAAAGACCTCCTTTTTAAAAATTCCTATTTTGTTCCCTTCCTTTATGTATCCTGGGGTATATCCTTCCTATTCCTGTGTATAAATGAATAGTATCTATGGTTTTATTTATATAAAAACTGTATACAATAATGTTGTATTCCATAATGTTTTTACTTAGCATGGCATTTGAGATTTATTCATACTTTTTCATTTTAAGCATTGTATCATATTCTGTTTCCTAAATGGACCACTATTATTTATCTGTTCTTGTGATTGAAAGTTAAGCTGTTGAAAATATCCATTGTTAGAAATGCTGAAGCAAGTTGTTTCCAAGTATATACCTGAAAATTATGGGGTATGCGTATCATCGGTTTCACTAGATATTGCCAAATTGCTCTCCAAAGTGATTGAATCCACGTATATTCCTGTTGTTGTACAGATATGCCATTTCCCAATATTATAAAGCTTATGCTACCAGATTTAAACATTTTTCTAAAAGTCTGAAGTCATTCAATGTTATCTACTTTCCTCCCAAACACAAGATTCAGCCTGCTGTAACTGTGTGATAACATTCCCACCTTTCCCAGTTACCACTTAGTCTAGAATGTTGGTGCATGGCTTACTGTTAAAAGAGTTAATTAAAATTAATATTTATGCAAATATTTATCTATATACTTTTAAAACACGTTCTAAACTCTCCTTTCCTTTCGGGTTCCTTTTCTTCTGTCCAAAGCCTATCCTTTATTGGTCCTATTAGCAAACTTGTGTGAACAGTAAACTCTCAGGTCAATCTATGTCTGAAACAAAACTTTTATTTTGCTGTTCACTGAATTGTACTTTAGCTGAGGACAGGATTCTAGGATCCCTCAGCCTTCTACTCCATCGCTTTCTGGCATTTGTTACTGCTGACAGTCTTTCTTAAATTCCTTCACAAATATCTTTTGAAGTTTTCTTTATGACTCATGCTTGACAATTTCACTGCTCTGTGTGTACAGTCGATTTATTTTTACTAAATTTGTCTACACTCTGAGATTCATGATCTCTTTTAATTTCCCCAAGTTTTCAGACACCTGCCTGAACAGATTACATTCTCGTCTATTCTTCTCTTATAGGTGTATTTTAAGTTATATTCTGGAATACTTCAATTCACATGTCTTCTTTCTTGCTCTGTCACTTTTTGTACTCAAGTTTTGTTTTCTGGGTGAAGTTTGCAGCATAACCTTTCAACTAAAATGTTTTCCCAATGAAATTTAACATGTTCCAGTTTACAACTGGAGAACCTGGGAAGGATCCTCCATTCATCTTTTCCTTCATCCGTGAAATCTAATTGGCCAATAAGTCCTGTCATATGTCCACCTCTCTACCCGGGCCCTGCTGAATTCTCACCTGGCTTCACTTGTCTCTTTTCCTTTATCCCCACTACACACATCTCTTCGCCTACAGACTTCAGCGTTACTATGTGGACTCCCACTTACTTCCAACCTTCTGTGTCCCCTTTAGTGTTGACTAAACATAGACTCCTTAGTGAGCCACACAATGCCCACGATATCTGCATCCATGGATGTCATTGTGCCTCATTCCCACTTCCTATATCCTTTATTTGAACCATATCAACCTATCTACTTGCGAAACCTACCTCCCTCTCTACCAGCATGCACTGCACTTTCTAAGACTTTGCACTTTTTAAATATATGACAGTGGAATGCATTACAATTCTTATTACACTTATAGAGCATATTTTTTTCTTATCTCTGGTTGTACACAAAGTATATTCACACCAATTCTTGTCTTCATACATGTTCTTTGGGTAATAATGATCATCACATTCTACCATCATTAATTACCCCATGGCCCTTCTATTACCCTCTCACCCCTCTGCCCTATCTAGAGTTCACCTATTTCTCCCATGCTCCCCCTCCCTACCCCACTATGGATCAGCCTCCTTATATCAGAGAAAACATTCGGCATTTTTTTTTTTTGTTTGTTTGTTTTGGGATTGGCTAACTTGACTTAGAATTATCTTCTCCAATGCCATCCATTTGCCTGCAAATACCATGATTTTATTCTCTTTTATTGCTGAGTAATATTCCACTGTGTATATATGCCACATTTCTTTTTATCCATTCATCTATTAAAGGGCATCTAGGTTGGTTCCACAGTTTAGCTATTGTGAATTGTGCTGCTATGAACACTGATGTGGCTGTGTCTCTGTAGTAAGACTTTGCATTTTTTAAAAAATGCCTTTCCTTATTCATGTCAACCCGGACAATGTAACTGATCACTTTCCTTGGAGACACAGCCTTCTCTTGCAGTATTAACCACACTCTTCCAAATACCTAGTTCACTGCTTCTTTCTGTTGTTCACCTCTGGGCATCTATACATCTCTGTATCACAGAATTTGCCTATTTTTTTTTTGTTTTGCTTGGTCTGCTTTATCTTTTTGATAGTGGGGTTGCTATTGGCACTGTCTGTGTACTGTATACATGGTTAAATCGGGAATTTGCATTAATGAAATGAATAAGGTAATGGAAAGAAATTACTTGGCAAGGCAAAACATTAAAAAGTGGAATTAAAAAAATTTTAAACTCTTATTTTTGAATCTGGCAACTCAAATTTTATTTAAGTTTTGACAGATGAAACACGGAGAAATAAAGAAATTAATTGGTACTATAATCGTCACATCAGTTGAAATAACAACCACAAAGAATCTTTTTCATTTTAATGGTACAACATAAGGAATAAAATTCAAGAAGTTCATATTAGTAAGTGAAGTAATTTATTTTAGTTTATAAAGCATACCAGTTTCAGGGCTGGGGTTGTGGCTCAGTGGTAGAGTGCTTACCTAGCACATGTGAGGCCCTGGGTTCGATCTTTAGCACCACATATAAATAAAATAAAGATATTGTGTCCAACTACAACTAAAAAATAAGTATTAAAAAAGTATACCAGTTTCTAAAAAAAAGTATCATTTTACACGTGTGTGTGTGTGTGTGTGTGTGTGTATGTATTTACATTTATAGACATATGCCTAAAAAGGGTATAGTGCCAAGTTCTACTTCAAGCACTGTTATGGTTTATCTATGAGGTGATCCCAAAAGCTCATATATAGGATAATGCAAGAAAGTTCAGAGATGAAATGATTGGGTTATGAGAACCTTAACCTAATCAGTACGTTAATCCACTTGAATGGGTAAACTGGGTATTACCTGTAGGCAGGTAGGGTGTGGCTGAAGCAGGCAGATCACTGAGGACTTGCCTTTGGAGTTTATATTTTGTTCCCGGTGAGCAGAGCTCTCTCTCTACTTCTTCATTGCCAGGTGCTGAAGGACTACACCCTTCCACAATCATGTGGTATCCCACCTCGGGCCCAAATCAATGGAGTTGGCTGTTTATGGACTGAGAGCTTTGAAATCATCATGGCAAAGAAAAAAACTGACTTAAAACAAGCATATTCTACCATGTCCAGCTATGAGATGGGTGGATATTTCAAACCTTACAAAGATGCAAGGCCCTCTAAATAAACTGGTTGGCTGAATAGTTAGTCATATAACTAACAGTTAACTTGTTGACTGAACTGTAATAATGAGGTTGATAATTCTTTTATCTTTTCTGGAATAAGGTATAGAATAAATATCACATCTTAACAAATAGAGTCACTGTGTGATAGCATCCTTTTGCTGCATTCTCAATGTACATCATACTTATAAATACAGAGCACCACAATGAAAAATAGTTCATAACCATTCTGTGGTTTATTTAGCTTTGTAAATGGAAAAAGTTGTAATCTTTCACTTATATCAGTTCACACAAAATTATACAGTTAACACCAGTTGATTACTGAAAGGGGGTGTACTTTTAGTATCAGGGCCTTATTTTGGTGACTAACATTAAAGATTATCACAATTGGCCAAGAAAGGGGGGGGGAGGGGAAGCCAAAATAGGTCTGTTCATAGTTGTAATAGTTTCAAGGTGGATAATGAGATAGTAAAACACATAATTGGAGGTTATACTACCTTGATTACTGGAGATTATACCAATGGGCACAATAATGCCATTAAATAGTGCATCACCAGCTACCACTCATTTGTTAGGTGATAAAGAGATTATGTTCCATTAAAATCATGACTTTGGGAATAGAGTAGAAAGTAACACTACATATCAGGACACTAATACATGCTGGACAGCATACAAGGCATTTTACTATTTGATAAGCTTAATGAATAGTAAAGGAACTACAAAAATATACAAAAGATACTGAAATAAAAACTGGAAAATGCCAGCTCTTATTATAAAGCTATTCTCCATAGCCAAACTCACATTTTTTAGAATTTATTTTCCAATTTTGAAGAAAGCATTTCTGAACATCTGCTATATAACCTAGGATAATTCTAAAACTCTAATGTTATAATGATTATTAGCTATTGGCGAGTGCTCAGAATTTTATTGAACTCATTAATCTAAGAAAAAATAAATATAATTATAACAGTAATAATAAATGTTGGCTGTGTCTTTATTTTGTGTTTTTCCCCTTGTTTTTTTTTTTTTTTCAGAAAATAACCACCATTAGAATGAGGCAAGATAGAACAGGCATGTCTGTGTTGTATGTCTCTTTATAACCAATTTCCCGCTCAAAAGAGCTCCGGGCAGAGACCAGATATGTCTAAAAATGACACAGATGTCGATCTCTGAAACTCAGTGAACCACACTTTGACAAAATTTTCCTACACCAAGAAATGTTAACCTACAGCTTAAGGCTGTTTTTTATGCTGCAAGATGCTGGAGAAATGGAAATACATGATACTGTACTATATACAATGTCAATATCAAAACATGGAATTACTTCATGTAATTAATACACACACACACACACACACACACACTGGGTTTTACATGTATAGATTTCATATAAATAAATTTAATCTCTGACCCCCCAAAATGATTTAAATATCCAGTACCAGCTAATCAAAGGAAATATGAAGTTGGGATACTTAATATTGACCAGTTCTAAAGATAATTAAGTCATATAGTTTAAGCAGCAAATCTAACTATGGCAAAATGTCTTTGAAGTATTTTTTAGATAGTTCACTTGAAAATCTACCACTTTCAAGTTGTAGCTTTCAAGAACAGAAGACATTCATAAGTCTCAGGGGTTTTTTACCTAAAAAGACTGGTAATAATGCCTGCGTATTGGTTAGCATAGGGCTTAAAGATGACATACATAAAGTGTGAAGAAATAGAGGCATTCAGTAAAGGCTATTATTTGAATGATTTTTAATAAATATATTTATAAGATTTATTATATAATTTGTTTCCTTCTTCAAACAGATTGACAATAATTTAACCTTTCTTTCATTAATAATGGTCATTATTTAAAAAGCAATTACTATGCTGTAGTAAAATATTATTTCCAAGGACTAAAGAACTGTGTAAACCTATTTGCTCCCATCCAGAAAGACCTTGCCAGGATTATTCAAGATCTTCTTTTAATAATAATCCTGACATCTTTGTTGGATGCCACTTTTTGCCCTTGCTGTCCACAGGATAAAGGGAGTCTGCCTAACTTTGGCAGGGGTTTGGCACATGGGACTTGAATATGGAGCATCTATAGACAGATAACACAGAAAAAAAAAAAATATATATATATATATATATATATATATATATATTTTTTTTTTTTTTAAGGAAGGAAAGCGATGGAAAGCCAAGTACTAACAACTTTTTGTGACTACTGGGAACATATAAAATTCCACTGAGGAAACATTTTATGGGATGGGAGTTAAAAAAAAAAGATTGAGAAATGTTCCTTTCATTTATTTCTCCCTTTGCTATTTTTATTTGCTATTTTCTGTGCATGCACAGCTAGAAAACCATATTAACAAAGAATGTAAACATTAAATATAAGCTAAGAGTAGAGACAGAGCAGACCTCAGGTCCTTTCCGATAATAAAAGTAGAGTGCATGTGACTCACACATGGTATGCAATAGATGTGTGTGCAAATACATCACAGCTGACATTTCAGCAAAACTACACCGTTCTTCATTCTTTATGCACCTGCCATGCTGTGCTCTCACTGTTCACTCTTTTCCTGGTCTGTAATATTCCTGCCTGCTCTAAGTATTAAAGCCTATGTTCTTCAACTTTAACCTCATATGCCACCTATTCTGCCTTTATTATAATCTACTACTTTCTTCAGTGTCTAGTGCATGTTCTTTGAGGATTTACGAGCTGAGTCTCTGAATAGGCTTCCTCTGTTTAAAAGGTCCCTGTGTTTATAGAGAACTGATTTAAAACATTCACTTTTGACAAAGGCTACACCAGAGATTAGGGAACCCTTGGATGTAGCTCAGAAAAGACAAACAGACAATCAAACGAACAATTCCTTACATTGTGCACATGTATGGCTATGTAACAACAAATCCCATCATTATGTACAACTATACTGCACCAATAAAAATGGGGTACAAAAAGAAATTAACAATGCCTTCTGAACAAAGAAAGATTCGAAACAATTCAAACAAAGCTGTTTTAAATTTATGCTTGGGTTTACTTATTACACCTTTATGATTAGAGATCTGTGGGGAGAAACCAAGTCTTTGTTTTATGGATGCAACAAATGGGCCCACAATGGTAAATTCATCATTTATTCTTCCTCACACAAAAATATTTAACTGCATAGTGCAAATAAATGTAGGATTTTTCCCTTCTACTCAAGGTTTGTTAAAGGGAATTTATGTTTTTAACATGTACTGCAAACGCCCAAAACTGACTGCACCATTATCCGCTTTTAAATCAAAACAGCTTGCTATTGGGTAAGGACAGGAGAACTGGTCGATTTATTTCATAAAACTTTATGTACAAAGAGACAGTGTCTATGAACTTAATGGAGAGAATATAGAGTCTGGAGGGGTAATTTTTATTACAATTTATAGTGGGATTATCCAGACTCCACCGTTTTCAGATTTTATGGTTCCATGATGCTGACGCAGTTCACTGTGGTGAGGTAGGAGGCATAATTTGTTTCACCTGACTGGGAAATGAAATTGCGCTATTATTATATAAGAAACCTCGACGACTCTATTAATTGCTTGGGCCCAATCAAAGCCATTATTTATCCTGTGTTCACAGGTAAAATATTTTACCTGAGAGTCAAAGAATAAATAAGGACTGACTATATTTTTCACTGGGCACTATCTTTTCATTAAGACTATTTGGAAGCCATAAGAATATTTCCCACTCGCAGGGGATCAACTCCAGAAACTACTAAAACCTAAATCATATCAAGCATCTTTGATGTACCACCAAACATTAGTCTTTCATATTAAGTACTCGGGAATAAAACACACTGGGGAAAACAGCAGAAACAATATACACTCAGCAACACTGGAGAACTACAGAGGGCTCACTGACACACAGTGGTACCAGCTCTGCATATGGTCCTCATCCACTCTGCAAACATGATGAGCGGTACTGCCCTGGACACTGGGTGAGGCAGTGAAGCAATGAGAAGTGAAGGGGGTTGAGGGAGATGCTGCCTTATAATTTGGTACACACCTTTCTTACAAAAGGTGGCACTGAACCAGGATGTTTGTCAGAGAAAGAAAAGGTTTTCCTTTCTTCCTCATGGATTAAGATAGAGTCCATGGTAAGCCATGGCACATGGTTGAGACATGGGACATATTGGGTGGAATGGTAAGAGACTGGGGTGAAGGGGTAGTAGGAAGCTTGCTGGATTTTATGTTCTGGCACCTTCTATTTTACCATAAAAGGGAAGGTTTCTTTTATGTTCAGGACTTTAGGACTGTGGACCAATAGTGTCCACAGTATTCCTAAATATATTGTACAAAATACCATAGATACAGCAGGTCACACTCGTTCACTCAGTTGTTCATCTCTCTCTTCATTCAGTAAACATTTATTGAGCTTTTAGCAGTGTCATTCATTCAGAACGATGGGGAATAGGGCACCTGAGGCTTAAATGGTACCTGGAAGAAGGTCAAATTTTAGTGAAGAATGTTGGGAGGCTCCCAACCTACTATCTCATGGGAATGAGGATTTATGGTAATCCAAAACATATCACATAAACCACCAGAGTTCTTGTCTACAGAGGACTATATCCTCTCAGTCTCCCAAGTCCTGCTAGGTCATTCCATCCTCAGGAGAGTGAGAAGCCACATGCCAAGTGACTTTTCTAGTTCTTCCCTGTTCCCACTGACCCCCTAGACTTCTACCTATTGAGAAAGCAATTCCTCTGAGAATTCTCCAAGGGCTATTCCCAATTCTCCAGGTTGACACACTTCCTTACATTCTTGCTGTCCAAAAACAAAACTCTTCATTTTATTTTCTATCACATTCCAGGACAATGGTTTCCTTGCTCTTGTGGGTTCAGTTCTCAGCAAAACTTGCTGACAACACACAAGCTGGCAAACATATGCTTACATTCAGCCAACAAACATAATCCACAGTTGAAAAGAACCTGCGCATACATACACAGGAAGTAGCATTTTATTTTTACTAGACTACATGGAGTTGTAAATTATTAAAAAGTCAATGTAGAAATGTATAGGAAGTGGGATGAACAGGTAGAAGCTGTATTTTTTCTTTCTGGACTGAATTAAATATAATCTTTGAAAACATATGTCATAGACTAGAGCTCTAAGAACAAAGTCGATAAATTGAGCTTCAAATTTATGTTTGAGTATTTCTTAAGAGAGGCATATCCACTGTGTCCCTTACAACCCTAAACTAGCTGGGAAAATCCAGGAACAATCTTGGAAAAAATAGGTTATAGAGTCTGCCTTTCAATTTACTCTGTACTAAAGTGTTACCACTAGATGGCAGTACAAAGACTGTCATTTTCAGTGTAGGCCTCTGGGTTCCATTTTCTGGGACAGTGACTTGGTTAGTTCTAAGAGAAAAAAGAATCAAGATTAAGAAGAAGGCAGGATGGTGAAGGATGGAGAGAGAGATAGAAGACAACCAATAAAATAAGAAGATAGAAAAATAGAGGAGAGCTGAGAAGTGGAGGGCAAAGAAAAGAAGGAGAAGAAGCCAAGGTGGGTATCTTGAAAGGGAAGAAAGGAGAAGGGAAGGGGAAGGAACCCAGCTAGGGTGGGAAAGCTCCAGTGGTATCTTTTCCAAAATTTTTGGACAGTCGGAAATGTATATTTCAGCATGACCCAGAACACATATATACATGTGTGCGCTCATGTGCGCACAAACACAGGCACACACACAGACACACACAACCACATTTCTATGTAAACAGGCTAACCAACAAGTTTCATGAAATACACTTATTTGGATAATGTTCTGATTTTTTTTTCAATTTCACTTCATTCTATTTCATTTATTTATGCTCTTTCATGAGCTTAAATTGATTTCAAGATTTACCAACAGGAAATGACCCATGGTGTGAACAGCACTGTTTAAGTGTATTATAAACCAGAGCTGGCTTTTAAGAAGAGTTTTTTTCTTTTCCCTCTTAACTTCCTTTGCTGGAAGTGAAGGACATTCTCGGTCATATATGTGGTTCATAAAACATTTGCTGGATAAATGAAGCATTAGAAGAAGAAAAGATGGTAAAGTCAAGAGATCATGGAAAACATACAACTGGCCCATGATCAAAGCACCATTTCACCCTGCATAATGGTGGCTCGAGAAAGCATTGCATGTGTCATTAATTACCACAAAAATCAGTACCTTTCCTTTTATTTATTAGATAGACAAATATCAGTGGTGTTTTTTTTTTTCTTGAAGAATACAAAGTGGAATACCAATTAATTAATTCTCCATTCACCATGAAAAACAGAGTGAACGAGCTGAGAAAACAGTAACACAGTTTGGAACAGAAAAAGAATTATTCAGGGAATAAGAAAAAAAAAAAAAAACAGGGAACAGAAACCACAGCCACAGAGTTGTAAATTATTAAAAAGCCAATTTAAAACAATCCTGGCAGTGATTCTGAAACTCGTTTCCCTCTTGTATCTTATATTGTTCCTCATTCATTTGTTTCTACCAGAACACATAAGTCATTGAGTAGTGTTTATTTGCAATATATACATATATACGTATACACACACACACACATATAATGTATACACACATATATACATACATATATGTATTTCTTGCAATAACTACAAATGCCCAAATATCAAAAAATATCTATAAATGACTACAATCTAATATGTAAAATAAGAATTCCCCTGTTCCATAACACTACCTGAACCATATGGAAAAGCATTATATCTTAGAAGAACAAAATTCTAGAGAGAGAAAAAAAATTTCCTTAAAATAAAACTATTCACAAAAGAAATAAAAGACACTATTTCTCAAAATTGAGTATGTGATGTTCTATGTACTGCGTATCAGAGAAAACTTTGGTATGGTAAAAAAAAAATGAGTAGAGACCACATTGGAATACTATATTAGTTTAAAAAATTCATGCAACAATCTATTTAAACGTTAGTATTTTTATTTTAAGAGTAATAAGTGAAAATGGAGTACGAAGCTATTTTGTTCATTAGCTCCTAATATTCTTCATAACAGAATGAACACCAAGTCTGTTCTGTTAACCTCTAGATTAAGCTAATTACCTAACAAATGGATTCATCACTGTCTTCACTTCCTTAGTAACATCTACCTTTCAAAGTGGACCACCCTAGGGAGTCACAATTTCCTCATTGTCTTTTTTCCCCAGAAGTGGGGAGAATCAACCAAATTCACCTATTGGCATGTTACCCACAGGTTTCTCCTTTTTGCTGATTCTCCTAGAATAATACAACAGCTTATGTCTCCTCTCTGAGCCAATTATTATCATGGAATCTTAGAACTAACCCAGTCTATGCCAGATGAAGCAGTAGAATCGACAGATTGTAGATATTTCAGATAAACAAGAGCACAAGAAGCCAATTTTTTGGTGGAATCTATTCAACCTCATGTGCATGCCCAGAAAAGGAAAAAAAAAAAAAAAAAAAAAACAGAGACATTTCTATTGCATGTTGAAAGTCAGGTAAAAACAAACAACAAATCACCAGTATAACTGTATAAAATAAAGCATTCTGAATGCCTCGTTCAAACTAAATTTTTTATAAATACAGGCTGCCTGTCTTTCTCTCACTTTATTTAACAAGCTCCTGCCTTTGTTTTACAATGATAATACTCAAACACTCCAATCTTATCAAAGTCTATATTTAAGAATAATAAACCAAAACACAAGGCTCCAGTCCCATTTCCCAATAAGCAACATTGAATATGTGCGTGCGTGTGTGTGTGTGTGTGTGTGTGTGTGTATACAGATATCTGTAACTAAATGCTTTGTTGACAAAAATCAAACTGAGAATTGAAGTATTCGTTTGTATCCAGTAGTTACCATACTTTAAAAATAAAATTAATTTACCAAATGAAGAGGCGGTAGTTCAGCTACTCAAGAAGCTCAGACAACTGTACATGTAAGTGCAGGTCAGCTGCCCAGGACTATTCTGGTTATATGGACAGATGACACCCAGGATTCCGCTTGTGGAAAGTAGACAGAAGAAGTGAGTCTATGACAAGGACCATGACCTGAAACGAGGTGTGGACATCAACAGTGGGAAAGCAGACAACAGAAGAAAATGACTGAAACTGGGTTTGGAAATGTGGAGTGTCATCAGAGCAAAACTCCAGGTGTCTTCAATGTGTGGGGAGCCACTTCCAAGAAGCTATATGGCAATCACTGCCATGGCCACATTTCCTTTCACAAATATAAACGGCGTAAAGACTAAAAATACACTTGTAGCTTCCTCCTGCAGGCTGCTGAGAAAAGCAACAGCCTGCAGGAAGAATATGGGGTGTAAGTATTTCATATGTGCCCAGGGTCTCAGCTCTGTGAGATTCCTGAATGGGTGCTATGAAAATAAGGTGTATTTCTGGAGGGTTCTTCACGGTGCATCTACCTCCAACCACAATAAGAAAGCAACACTCTTTTAAAGGAGGGACCAAAGTAACCGCAGACCCAAATCAGGTTGCTTTCTTCACAGCAGAATCAACATGCTCTAGTGAGATATTTGAGGGAGAAGTACATTCTATTCAAGGATCTAATCGCACAATTGTTTTAAGTCAGGAATACTGTGCTCATGAACAGCATAAATGAACTTCTGAATTCAAATTCATTACTATAAGATGCAGGTGACTCCACAGTGTAAAAGAAGCAATAACATGCAACTAAGAATTTTGCTTCTATAATTCTCTATAGAAGTATCTATTTTTCAATTCTACTGGATTATTCTTTTTATATTTGTTCTTTTTTAGGTATACATGACAGTAGAGTGTATTTTTGACATTTTCTACGTACATACAATACAACTTATTCTAATCTGGATTCTATTCTTGCAGATGTACATGATGCAGAGTTACCCTGGCTATGTATACATATATAAGATTAGGAAAGTTATGATGAATTCTACCGTCTTTCCTGTTCCCCTCCCTTCAGTCCCTTTTGTCTAATCCAATGGACTGCTATTCTTCCCCTCCCCCAACCTCCCTTGTTGTGGGTTAGCATCCACAAATCATAGAGAACATTCGGCCTTTGGTTTTTTGGCACTGGCTTATTTTACTTAGCATGACATTCTCCAGTTCCATCCTTTTACCAGCAAATGCCATAATTTCATTTTTGTTTATGGCTGAGTAATATTCCATTGTGTAATATTCCATTTTCTTTATCCATTCATCTGTAGAAGGGCACATCTACTAGATTTTTTTTTGATAGCACATAAAAAGACTATTCTCTCTCTCATCTTAAAAACCCTTCCCTGGACCCAGAGTGTACATGCCTGGCCAGCTATCATTTCATGTCGCCATAACTCTTTAGAACAGACAACTCCAAAGAGCTGTCTAGACTTTGGGTCTCCCTTTTCTCACCTCCTATCCAAACAAGAACTCAAGTTCCAGGTTCTGTCCTCCCACTCCACAGACATGCTGGAGGCCCCCTTCCAAAGCTCTCCATTCTCAGTCCCCAGTTTATTCCACCCCGAGCAGCACTGGGAACACCTGCCCAATGGCTCCTAGAACTCTCTTCACTCGCCTCTTGAACCCTCTCCCGCTAGCTCACTGCAGATCTTTCCACCTCCTGGGTCCCTCCTCCCTTTCTAATCCCAAGCGCTGCACTGCTGGGGTCACAAGCCTTCCCTTCTCTATTTTTGCTCTCACCTAAGATGATGAATGATAATCCACAGCAAACGCCTCTCCTACCCTAATGGATCCCAAATTAATTCTTCCAAACCCATCTCCTCTTTCCTTGGAGCCCCAGACTCACTTGTCCAACTTCCAACTCAATCATCCTGCTCAAACGTGCCACAGGCCTGTCAAACTTAATACAGCTGAAAGGCCTGTCAAACTTAATACAGCTGAAAGGCAATCCCCTTCCAGCCCCCCTCTTCCCATCTTAGTAAAGAACAGCTATTTGCTTAATAGCTGAACCCCAGGCCTAGAGTCACCCCCACTATGCTCCTCTTTCCACCCACTGAAGTGGACCTGTTGACGCCTTCCTGTTTTTACTCCTGCCCTACATTCTTTTATTTATTTATTTATTTATTTAGTCATTTATTTATTTATTTATGAATGACAGTGGAATGCATTACAATTCTTATTACACATTTAGAGCACAATTTTTCATAAGTCTGTATACACGGTATATTCACACCAATTCGTGTTTTCATACCTGTACTTTGGATAATAATGATCATCACATTCCACCATCATTAATTACCCCATGGCCCCTCCCTTACCCTCCCACCCTCTGCCCTATCTAGAGTTCATCTATTCCTCCCATGCTCCTGCTGCCTATCCCACTACGAATCAGCCTCCTTATATGAAAGGAAACATTGAGCATTTGGTTTTTGGGGATTGGCTAACTTCACTTAGCATTAACTTCTCTAACTCCATCCATTTACCTGCACATGCCATGATTTTATTCTCTTTTATTGCTGAGTAATATTCCACTGTGTAGATATGCCACATTTTTTTTTATCCATTTATCTATTGAAGGGCATCTAGATTGGTTCCACAGTTCAGCTATTGTGAATTGTGCTGCTATAAACATTGATGTGGCTGTGTCCCTGTAGTATGCTGTTTTTAAATCCTTTGGGTATAGACTGAGGAGAGGCAAATCTGGGTCAAGTGGTGTTTCTATTCCCCAATTTTCCAAGAATTCTCTATCCTGCTTTCCATATTCACTGCACCAATTTGGAGTCCCACCAGCAGCATATGAGTGTACATTTTTCCCTACATCCTTGCCAACACTTATTGTTATTTTTATGCATAATAGCTCCCATTCTGACTGAAGTGAGATGAAATCTTAGAGTGGTTTTGATTTGCATTTCTCTAATTGCTAGTGATGATGAACATTTTTTCATGTATTTATTGATTGATTGTATATTATCTTCTGAGGAAAGATAGCCTCTTCAACAAATGGTGCTGGGAAAACTGGAAATCCATATGCAACAATATGAAATTAAACCCCTATCTCTCACCATGCACAAGACTCAACCCAAAATGGATCAAGGACTTAGAAATAAAACCAGAGACCCTGCATCTAAAAGAAGAAAAAGTAGGCCCTAATCTCCATCATGTGGGATTAGGTCCCAACTTCCTTAATAAGACTCCTGTGGCACAAGAATTAAAACCAAGAGTCAATAAATGGGATGGACTCAAACTAAAAAGTTTGTAATCAGCAAAAGAAACAATCTGTGAGGTGAATAGACAGCCTACATCTTGGGAGCAAATCTTTACCCCTCACACATCAGATAGAGTACTAATCTCTAGGGTATATAAAGAACTCAAAAAGCTAACCACCAAAAAAACAAATAACCCCATCAATAAATGGGCCAAGGTCCTGCCCTACATTCTTGATGGTATACAGTGACTTGAAGGTGTTTGTAAAAGGTAAAATAGACCATGTCACATTCCTGCTCTAAGTGACAGTTCCAGTGGTTTCACATCATGTTTAGAACAAAACCCAAAGCATTTACACCATGACTTAGAGGCTGGACCTACCCTGGCCTCATCTCTACCACTTTCTCATTGCCCCCTCCTCTGGGCCTTCTTGCTGCGCTTCCTCACACAGGTGCTACTCACTTGAGCCTCAGGGTCTCTGAACCTGCAGTTTTCTTTTCCTGGAAAGTCTTTTCCAGGTATTATTAGCATAGCTTATTTTGCAGAGACTTTTTTTTTTTTTTTTGGTGGCATTGGGGATTGAACCCAGGGGGCACTTTACCCATGAGTTACATGCCCCAGCCCTTTTTTATTTTTGAGACAGAGCCTTGCTAAGTTGCCCAGGCTGGTATCAACTGTAGGATCCTTATGCCTCAGTCTCCCAGACACTGGAATTACAGTCGCGTGCCACTGCCCAGAGACTTCTTTAGTTATACCTAAAACTGCATCTTTCTTGAATTTTCCTACAGCACGTATACTACTTAGCCAATGTCAGCAGTGTCTCCTACTAGAATGTACCATGCAGGACAAGGAGGACTTGTTCATCTTGGAGCCCCTGTGGCTAGAACTGTGCTTGGCCTATATAAGGCAACACTACATCCTAGAAGGAAGGAGAACTCCAAACCTGCTGAGCTCTTCCATCAAGGCAGTAATGAACCAAGAGCAATTCTGCCTATGATTTGTTATGATACTTAGTAGCAGAAAAGCAGAGACTATCTATAGAAGCCCATGAAATTCTCCTGGGAAATTGACCATGACACTGACTAGATTGAATGGAAATTCCTGGACCAATTATTAAGAAGCCAAATACTCCCTTTAGGGTCTTGTTTACAGACATCATGTCTCAGCTACATGGCAGCAAATGCTCATCCCTGCATGGGGAGCTCAGCACCTCTCCATGTGCTGCTTGTGCTCAGGGTACCAACTGGCAGACTGCTTTCCTCAGGAGATCTTCTCTCACATTCTCCCTCTATTCTAAACTCTGTTCCTTTACTGTGCATTCCAGAACATTTTTCCATTCTTCTTCATATCTCACATTCTCTTCAAGGCTCACTAAGATCTACACATGCCCTGGGAAAGCCAACAACTTTAGGCCAATAGTCTTTACCAACTCGGATGGGCAGAGGTTCAAGTCTCTTCAGAAAGCACTTCCTAGCCTTCTGCTGTTCTTCAAGCATTCTTGTGAAAATTTCAGCCCAGCACTTCCCCAAATCCTTACCACCCCCTTCTGCGCATCACAGTCAAAACATTTCTTCCTTCCACATGTAACAACCTACATGGAAATACTTTGCTTAAACACAATCCTATTGGGACTATAATTAAGCACTTTCCATTGGCACGATCCTGGCTGGTCTGTGGTAGTCCAACTTATCCATAATAAGTCATACAATTATTTTTTTATGATTTATTTGTTGAATGTTGACATTGCCCATGAGCCTTTGAGCACTGGGAACAGCAGCTGTTTTGTTTCGGATTATATCCTTGGTGTCAATAACACCTGATAATGATCGATGCTCAATAAACACCTAAATGAACAAAAGACTTGAGACATGGTGCATTAGATCAGCTATGAATGTGCATATTCACAGCCCTCTGTATGATGTGACATATCGGGTAATCTTGTTTCCCAGTCAGAGACCAGATAGGTCGTGACTAATTAACCAGTACACTTAACTAATTTATGAGTGGCATTTTGAAAACCATACTTTCCTGTCGTATTTTCTTTTGCTCATCCATTCCAGACTACAAATCCTAAGTGGGAAGGGAAGGAACAACTCTCTTCCTCACTCTCTCTCTCTCCTGGTGGCACAAAGCCCAGCTGCACATGAGAAAATAAAGACCGAGGAATGACAGAACTGCCCTTTCCTTTACCCATTCTGTAATCTAGGCCCACTCCGATGGACACATTTACTATCATTTAATCAACCAGTTTAAACAATAAAAAAAACTTACAAAATGCTACAGCAATATTTTTAGAATATGGTGACTATAAATACAATGCAAACTAATAAAAACAAAAACATGAAATATTCCCGTACAATTTCTCATACTAATATCTCATCCCTCATAATTCGCTGTTGTGATGACATCTCTGTTTTTATAAAAAACAGAGAAAAAGAAAATTTGAACATTATTGCCTATGGTATTGGGGCAGAACAATCATAATGATAAATAACCACAAACATTTACTGACATTTATAAACACTACACATTTACATTACTTTCTTACTTAATCTTCCCAATAATCTTAGGATAGATCATGTTACCCCCATTTTGTCACTGGGTGAAAACGAGGACTAAGGAGATTAAGTAACTTTCCCACATTCAGTACTATGAGTGAAAAAGCCAGGATTCCAAGTGGTACATCTTTGATCTCCAATCTCATGTTCCTAGTAACCATAGCACAGTCCAGCAGGTTTATGATTAAACAAATTTTTATTCTTAATATGAAATATTTGCCAAGTAAAACACACTACATGAAAAATATACCACTAACAAATGTATTCATGTAGAGAATTACAGTTTGAGTTTTAAAAAGATCTTCTGCAATGAAATATTTTCTACAAAATTAAATTTTAGCCATCTATTTTATATATTCATATTAAATAAAAACTAACTCTCCCATAAAATGATGATGGCAAATAAGATTTCTGTTTTGTTTCCTTCATTAGTGAGTCAAAACAATATAAAAGGCCATGAGGAACATTAAAATATCTATTAATCAACTGCTTAATGAAAGCAGTATTTCTTTTAAGCAGTATCGCAGGAAGACTGGACTCGACCATTACACATAAACATATATAAAATAATGCAGTGTACAAAGTAGTAAGTTTCACTGCATGCTAATTCCTAGTTCTTAGAAAAACATTATATCTCTGAATTCAGAAAGAAATATATATTTGTTTTGTCTTTCAGTTATGTTATTATTTAGAGATTTGTGTATTTGCAATAGCAATATTTGTGATACAAAATAGGGCTTGACTAGAATAAACCTCTGAACAGAATCCCCAGTCCCTCTTTTTCCTCTACCTTTTCTGTACAGGGTCAGGAGACCAGTACCTGGCCCATAATGGCACAGAAGACAGCGGTTTTCTGGTAAGCAGTGAGTGCTTACAGCTCAAAGTTGTAGACTAAAATTCCTGTATGCTCTGAATCATGAAATTTTCATATTGTTAACTCGGGAAGGTGAAATTTACTTCAGTGTTATAAAAAATGTAACTTGCAAATGGTGAATAACACAATTCTGCAGTATGTTTGCAAAACTTTCTCTAAGTTTGCAATCCAATATAATCTCTCTCTATTGAATCCTACTATACATAAGAACCCAAACTACAATGTTTACTAGCATTTTATGAGAAGACCGTGTTTTATGTATTCATTAATCATATTTTCATTACAGGCCTCAGTAGTCAATACAATGTCAACGCAAAAACTAATATATCTTAATCTAGCATCATTTGTAGGCACAGAAGACAAAATACATACATTCACATCTCATTTAAAAGGGAATGAGTCAATGATTATGGGCTTTTACATTTCTATAGATGGTAGGAAGAGAGAAGAGATGGTATGATGTTATCACAATTTTTTCTAGTAAAATTTTGGGGGAAAAAACTTGGAGATAATAACTTCATGATCAGTTGCATAACTACCAAAATTTAATGAAATAACTAGGTATGATTACATAGTCATGTGTCACAGTATTTCTCTGCCTTCTAAACCCTAGAAGAGAATGTTTATATTTCATTTAAAAATATTTCTGTTACATTAAGTCATCCTGTTATTTAAAATAATACTGAGACTTATAAGATGATAATAACTGAGCTCCCTGATATTTTTTATAATCGAACAACTAACTTTAAAAGAATTATTATTTAGTTGTAGTTGAACACAATAACTTTATTCTATTTATTTATTTTTATGTAGTGTTGAGGATTAAACCCAGGGCCTCGAAAGTGCTAGTTGAGTGCTCCTCTGAGCCACAAGCCCAGCCCTAGATTTATTTTAAAGGTAACCTACAAGTCACTCAAAAGTGAATGATTAGATTTCAGGAATTTCAGCTTCATCCCATTTTTTATTACTGCAGTAATAAAATAAGTTCCAGTCTAAACAAAATAAGGAGAAACATCCTGATTTACTCTTCAAAAGAATTCATAATGACTAACTTCTGTGAGGGATCCAAACACTGCGTACATAATCCCACTGGCCACAGACTTCCCTTGTCATCTGACCATTTAAAGGTAAGCATTACTTTGCAGACTTAGATCCCTGAATTCTGACATTAAATGACCTGATAAATAAAAATGCAGACTAACTAAGCAAAACCGAAGCAAATATCTACACAAATATGGTTTCCACTAAACTGTGCTCTATTCAACGCTGATGAGTAGTTTTCTTTGGATGTAGGGTTTGCATACAGCTAAGAGTGCACTCATGGAATAAATGCATAAATGAACACTTTTCTCTAGTGCCAAAATAAATCAGGGCTTTCTTTGTGTCTCTTACCTTTGCCATGGCTTCTCCCATCCTCCAAAAGCGGCACGACGATAGTGTTGTTCACATTTCCAGGTGACCGTACAGCTGTGTAGACAACAGGCACCGACTGTACCACCACGGGGATGCGGTGAACGTGACTCAGTTTGTTAGACTGTAAATTCATGGGACTTGAAGGCGGTACAGGATGGATAATGTGCAAAAACTGCTGGCCTCCCACGCCAGACGCAGAGGCAACAAGGGGTCCTGGAGTTAATACTGTTGACGAAGACGATGCTGAAGATACTGATGTTATAACCGTTGGGGATGAGGCTGGACGACTAGATGATGATGAAGAGGTTGAAGTGGAAGAAGGTGAGGAGGCGGATGCTGTCATGGAAACTGGGGAGGATGAAACGGCAGTGGGGGACGTCCTGGCTTTGTTTATTGACAAGTCCACTGGCTCAGTTTGTGTTTGGAAGTGATCGACGGATAATGAGTCCTCCGGGGGCTCCCCTTTCACATTATTTAGCAACAGGGGTACAGCTTCCATATCGGGGTAGTTGTGGACGTTTGGAGACTGTGGGGAGAAGAACAGAACACACGTTTACCTTTGTTAATTATACATTTTAATAGATGTAGGATTCATTACTTGAATGTTCATTAATATTTTTTTCTTGTTTCCATGAGACGTTAATTTGTTCCCCCAATATTGGAAGATTTGTTCAGTGACCGTCACGGTGATTAAAACTGAAGGTACAAAAGTACAAAGCAGTAAGACAAGTCCTCTGCCATAAAGACATTTTCATTCCATCAAGGAAGAGCAACACAATAATTAAAATAGAGTGAAATCAACGCTTTACAGAAGAAAAAGAGGCCACAGGAATCTAAGAATGAACAGAAAGTTTACACAGAATCTTCTAAAAGACAAGTTCAGAGCACAAAGCTTTATCTACTTATAACTGTATAAATACCACCTATTTAATTAAAAGTTTCCTTTTGTTGGTTTGATTCATCATCTGCATTATGAGTCTCGGTTTCCTGTTATAAACTCATGCTAGTTTTCATTAGATAAACTTAAATATCCTTTGCAGCTCTAAAGTTCTACAATATAATATCTACCCTTATTCAAATTATCATAACTTGGAGACATAATATCACTTGTAGTGACCCTGGGGAAACTCACTACATTTCCACTTTCACATTTCCTGGAAGAGCTACTATAGTTATGTTCATTTTGAACATTAGACAAGAACACAAAGCTCTTCAACGTCCCAGGTCTGATAACTAAATTACTAAATAGTAGTCATTTCTAATGACTGAATTACAATTTATTCAGCATATGACAAATTTTTTTCTTAAAAACGTATACAACTACTATACTGGTATTTTAGAAAAAAATCTTATACTGACAACTTCAACTGGTCTATGGTTTTTGGTTTAATTTAAAATAATAATAATTGTGTCCAAGTTCATTTGCATTCGTATACATTTTAGTAAGATAAATTTACTAACAAAGATCTCAAAATCTGACCCAGACTAATGTTCTCAGCATGCTATCAGTGGGCATGAGTATATCTCTATTCATATACTTTTCACTCATAAATTTAAGAAGCACTTACTGATTGCCTGCTTCTGAGACCTCAAATAGCCCAATGGTTCCACTGGTGTGTGTCAAATCTAGCCTTGACAAAAAGAGCTAGCCTAAAACAGGTTATTTTGGTAACATTTAATTTATCCAGGCTAGCATGCACGTTATTATTCTATTAGATGAAGACCAAACTCCTCTTCTCAGCTTTTTTATGATATCAGGACAATAATGTCTAAAATTATGTTAATTTATTATTTCAGTCTTGGTTTCATAAAAGATTCTGGCTTGTTATTCTCCATCAAAATGTGAGCCTACATTAAAAAATGGGTTTCCAAAAGCCTTTCTTTATAGAATATAAATTATAGCTCCATTCAAAATATAAAACAGGCAATAATGCAAGAGCGTTTTATTCATCAACAATGAGGGGGGAAAATGCATCAACTAAACCAGATCAACTAAAAAGGAAAATGGGCTGATGTGTTAATGGTTTTCTTTTTTTCTTCTTCCTAACTAGTATGGCTAGTTACCTAAAAAAAAATGTGAATTAGGGAAAAAAACAAAAAAACATTCAAAATATCTCCTGTATGAAATTCTAAATGACCAGGTTTTCATTTATGTGCTGAAATATAATGTTTTAAATCAAAGACTTAAGAAAAACAAAACAAGCACCATAAATTGAATTTTTTAATAAAAAAGTTATATGAGTGCCATTTACTCTTCCAATAAGAATAGTATTTCAGTTTGTTCTCAGTATTACCATTTAATTTCTTTGTAGAATTATGTCAGGTGTTTCTTATTAGTATGTTATACACATATGGAAATTCTTTGTTGAGGCTGCTTTCATACCAAGGTACCAACTGTATTATTATTAAAAATATAAAACACATCATTAAGTACATGGACTGAATGCCACTGGTTTGACCTTAAATATACTCTTGATCAGCTCCTCTCTTCTTCTTAGGTATTAGACATTCCCCAAATCCTTATTTTGGAAAGAGTTATTATTTCCACTGCAAATTTTTCTCCCCATTCCTATCTTAGCCATAGATTCCTCTGTGCATTTACAAACCAAGGGCTGGGAGTACTTCAGTGCTGTAGAAACAGGTGATAATGACACTAGCAGGTGACAACAATATAGGAGCTGAGAAATGCACAGCTTGTTTGCAAAGAGATTGCTTCTGAGGCCCTGAGGCCTCACTGGGCTTTGCAAGCAGCTCAGACTTCTCTGGATGATGAACAGGAGGCCGCTGGTTTCTTTGGTCGGTTTCTGCTTCATTCCTGGCAGAGAAAACACCTATTCCTTCGGCTGTTGTACAGGGACAGAAGAGTTTCTCTCCCAATTCCCTTGCCTATGCTGGAAAGCTAAGAAGACCAAATACTAAGAGTCACTAGGTGCTTTCAGACACTTGAGAATTGCCGTCTCTCATGTGCTCCAACCGAAACAGAGAAAATACTCATAAAAATAAGGAAGAATAAACCAATCAAAGATTTGGGGCCTAGGATAAATTTATGCATGAATCTATAAATGTAAATATCCACAGAGATGCATGGTGCTTCCTTTTGCATGTGTGGCAGCTGAAGTGCAGGCAGCATATTCAAAAAGAACACTTCATCAGTATAATCGGGACAAAAATCTTCCCTGTACCATTCATCTGTATTCAGTGTTGACACAGCATTGCACTTGGACAGCCCCTACTTGTGTGATATGATCATGTGGCAGGTAAAGCCGTCCATAATTCCAGCTTTGGGCTGCACAAGCATATGGGTAAAGCCAGCCACACTGCAAAGATGTGGATTCAAAATGGCTATGGTGTGCTCCTGTTCCTCCTGTTAAGGAAAAGACCTGATAGGCTCAGCCCTGAAATCAGCATTAGGAATCCACTGCTTTACTCCTGGGGAGTGGAAACTGAAATGTACTGATTCTGAGGTTTGGACCCTAAAGGGGTCCAGTGAGGTACCTGGAGCACAGGAGATGGCCAAGAGGAGAAGTAAAGGTGAGGAGAAACAAAGGAAAACACGCAAGAAGCCCCTGGGCAGCTGGAAGCCAAGGGAAAAGACCACCCACACTGGGGAGGAGCGGGGACATGTCACCCAGGAACAGCCTTGAAGGGACAGGGACCCCAAGTAGACAAGACATAACAAAGAACATTTGGATGCATGATGAGGAAGACAAACTTCTGTAAAAATACTGAAGAAAGGCTTTCATAGAAAACTTGACCCTTGTTTACTAATGCCTCAGTTCTTGATACAACATTGATGGACTACTCACGGCAGATTCGACGGAATGTTTTGTGTTTGCAAATAAACCCCATCCAGATTTTTGCCTGGGTTTGACACTAGCTGAATTTTTGCTATTAGTACCCCTGGTATGAGAACGCTGGATTTTTATCAAAGAGAGTTATTTTATTTTCTAAAAGATGTTATCTCTGAAAGTGTATGAAGTTTAAAAAAGTTTTATACTATGTATTAAGAAGTACAGGCTGGGTGCAGTGGCACATGCCTATAAATCCCAGGGGTTTGTGAGGCTGTGGCAGGAGGATGACAAGTTCAAAGCCAGCCATAGCAATTTAGTGAGACTGTAAGCAATTTAGTGATATCCTGTCTCAAAATAAAATATAAAAAGGTCTGGGGGATGTGGCTCAGTGGTTAAGTGCTCCTGGGTTCAATCCCAGGTGCCATAAAAAGAAAAATAAATAAGTAAGAGAGAGATAGAAGAAAGAAAAGGAAGTAATAGTATAAATACACACAAAAGTCCAGCAAGGTAAACAGAACAATATATTTCATAAACAATGTGTGTGAAAACTTAATATTTAAGTGGAATCTGTTGTCACATATTATTGTTTTTTTGAAAGTCTGAAGGTTGGTTTTACTCATTATAATCTACTCAAAGTATTATACAGAATGTTCTAATGAACATGTTCTTTTAAATATTCTGGAGACCACTTTTGAGCTTTGCTACAGACAGACATATATTTTTCCTGAATAAACATTTGAAAATGTAACTTTGGCTTCAGTCATTTTGCTGAATGAAAGCAAGAAGGAATCTAAAACCTCCCACTTGTTAGTTTCCAGAGTACTAGATGAATTTCCCACAGTCAATCATGGAGTTTATTATGGTCTGCCAGTGAGTAAGAAGCATTTCTAATGCTGATCATGTGTTTTAATCACCTGGAATTTTTAAAAGGAAAAAACCATGTCTGACACCACCCTATCTTTGGAAAGCCCTTCAGAGAACCTTATGAGTTGCCAGGTTGGGGACCATATGAATAATACACGGCTAAATGTTACCCAAGACTATATACTGTCTGTTTCATCTAATGGCACCAGGGATTTTTGGAGAGGTGGCCCTTGCACACATACATGATGGTGACAATTATCCATCCATCATTTTAAAGAACTGTTTTATTTTGGTTTAAAATTTTTTTGAGAAATAATTGCATGGCAGTTTTTAGAAAAGATTATGAAGTGACTTGTCTAACATCACATAGCTTGTGGTTAACTATGAAAAAGACCTTTGTTTTATAGCCTGTTGTGTGATATTATAGGAGGAAAATGAGATTTGGGGATAAAAGTACTTAAGCTTATGACCTGGCCCTGCTACTTATTAGCTGTGCTATCTTGGCAGCATCACTAAAATTCTCCAAGTCTCAGCTTCTCAATCTATCAGGGAGTAATGTTAAGTCCAAGTTTGTTAAATTGTTGTAAAGACAGAACTAAAGTTATCAAGCACTTTTAACGGTGAGAAATGTGAGAGACAAGCAGATAAGCAGACTTCTCTCTTCTTAGAACTAAAAATGCCAGACACAATGCCATCTATTACTAAAACCATCTCAGAGGTGACCCGATTCACTGAACGAAGCATGAGATGTATTCTAATTCGGGATCATGGACAGTTGTTGCCAAACAACCGAATAGATCAGGGCTACAAAAGCAACCGAACAAATTGCTTTAGAGACCACTTAGGACTTAAAAAATAGAAATTCTGAAATAAGAGAAAGACAGTTACTTAATGATGTTGTTTCTTACCAGATCAGCCTACAGAAGACCATATAATAGTAGTCAGAATATGTTTTAACTGACTGAGCTGACTTCATAATTCCACCATGCAACCTCCCTCTATCAATCTATATTTCAAGGTGCATATACTTTATGACAGTAATATATAAATGTACTCAAATAAATGGGAGATGTTGGTCATTCTTATAGAGTTACCACAGATGAGTAGAAGATGTTAGCTTCCTATGTCTTAGAAGAAAATTACATAAAGTTTAGTTTGACTTATTGACTATCTGGGAAGTACTTTCAAAAGCAAAAAAGGAATTAAATTGAACCTTGTCTGTGATCACTAGACTTTTTAGTAATACTGCATTATTTTAAGTGCAAGTACATTTTAATTAAAGACCCAAATCCTTTAACATGATGTGTACAGTATATGCACAGCTCAGTCTTTGCAACTTCAGTTTCTCTCGTGAAGTGATGAAATTTGAAAGGTGTGAGCACTGTGCTTGGAGCAAGTGCTCTGCAATTTTGGCTGGCTATTTTGCTCTCCGTGCAAAGGTCACTGAACAACCATTTGTAAAGAGAGCATGTACTACACTTCACTCTGTACTCTTACGAAAAAGGAATGCCTAGTTTTTAAATTTTGTTTTCCCTGTGTCCTGATATTCATAATTTTACCTTGCTTTCAGTGATTTTTCTTATTCACATGTTCAAGGAAAAAGTCTTAAACTAAATACAACAGAAGGGAGAATTTACAAAACCAACCCAGAAAAAAAATTAAATACTAAAGAAAGATAAATTATAATTCCTTTAAAAGTATGCATGAGCTAGTAAAAGGAAGCAAATAGAATTATCCTACACTGACAATCTGAAATTTGTTCTCCAAAGCCTTGAATACATTATCTACTATAGTTAAGAGAAGATATTTAAATGACTTTTTTATGTCAACATCTCAATTGTAAATGTGAGAAATGATTGATTCTGTTAGAAAACCCAGAACATATGCATAACATAATGAACTCTCTTCACATTTACATTAGTTTTTTTATGCTTTCAGACTTGAATTAAAAATGGTAATCCTTTAAAAGTTCAATGCACACATTTAAATTGGTCCCAAAGTTTCCTTATATCCTAGTTGTATATTTTCAAGACCTGTATCCTAGGATTTTCGCAAATTATATCATTTACCCTAATAATCAGACTATGTTTACAATTGGCTATAACTTTGAAACTCTGGCCTTACCCATAAGTGCTGTGGAGTTGGGCTGGTACAAAAGGAGGAGAAGAAGGATTTTTTTCAATGCTTTTTTTTTTTAAACAAATTAATAGCAGACATCCCTAAGAACTGAAAAGGGTTAAACAAACATGTTTGGACATAAATGTAAATAGATTATACACAAAAATACAAATGCTTAGCAAATGAATGATGTGTTTAACAAACTCAGTTGATGACAACTTATCCCATTTGAGAGAAATGAGGATGATAGTAAAGATATTTTGAATCTTAAACTACTTACATTATATTCATCTGGTCAAATTGGACAAAGTAGTGATATCACTAAAACAAAGGTCAAAAGAGGAAGTCTAGGAAAGTAGTTTAATTCCTATTGTCTGACAGTTGCTTTTAAACTTAACCTCATAAAGTACGCCAAGACATCTGAAAAATAAATTTTATCATTTCGACTTTATCACATTTTGGGATAGGGAAAACTATAGCAACAGTAAACAGATCAGTGATTGCTAAATAGTTGGGGGAAGGAAAAGAAGAGGGCAATGAATTGGTGCAGCACAGTGAATTTTGGGACCTTTGAAATTATAGGAAACTGTGTTGCATATATATGTCACTATGCATTTGTCAAAACCCACAAACTGTTCAATATAGAGTGAACCTTAATGTAACCTATGGACTACACTTAATAATTATGTATCAACATATGTTCATTGAATCATTAAACATAACAAATACACCACACAAATGCAAGATGTTAATAATAGGAAATTATATACAGAGATGGGTTGTGACCCCATGTACTCTCTGCCAAATTTTTCTACAAATGTAAATTTGTACTAAAAGTATAGTCCACTATTTGTTTTAAAACTAAATTCACTATTAATGCTGTTGAGACCCTGTTTTTATCTATTATTTTGTCTACCAGTTGCAAAACTAATAATCTAAAATGATAATCATGGCATTTCTAAATTTAAAACAAGAGGCAACTCTTAACAGGTTTATTTTCTACCTCAGATTAGAACTTCTTTCATCATTTCAGTTTTAAACTTATTATTCAGTAGATGCTTTAAAACACTATAGTTTCACTATACATAAGAGGAAAAATGTTTTATCAACTTTATGGAATGAAAAGTTCATTTAAATGTTTCTCCTGAACCATAATCTCACTCCAGTGCCTGAGGCAAATGTTCTATGCTAGTTACATATTTTAAAATATGCAATGCTGTTTACCATTCTCCAACAGATTTATCTTCTCTGCCACCAGATGGGCCTGGCTTTTGATTTTACAAAACGTTCACCATAAATAGTTATTTTTACAACAATCTATCACAAAGGCAAAATAGATCACATTTCACAGAAAAGAAAACTTGACCTCCCAGTGGTTGTGATAGTCAGATGCCACATTCAGAACCCCAACACATACACATACACACAAAAACATGTAAAGGAAAATGGTAACTATTTCCAATAGAGGAAGATCTACTTGCAAAAATAAACGTTTTACTTTGGTGATTATTAAAGCAAGTAGTCTAGAAAAATCTACATGCACTTGTCTTCTCCTAGAATACAGTTATAAAGAGATAAAAAAAAAATCCTACGAGGTCAAAACAAGACTAATGATAATGTTGGGAGAATTAGCCCTTTTCCCACCTCTCCCAGGAAACAGGCAGATGTGATGGGAAATATCACACGTGGACAAGTGAGCATTTTAAAGGCTCCACAACTTTTTATCAACAGTGGATTTAATTCCTTTTCCGCTCACTCATATAAAACAATACTTTTAGCCTGGGCTCTTGGCTTCCAGGCAAAAGTAGTACAGACTCATGCAGGACTCCTGAGGATCCAAGAGGGTAACACTGTCTAAAGGGTGTTTTAATGGTTCCATTTTGGCCCACAACTGCCACAGGGCACATCAGGTATACATAATCCATTAACAACCTATGAACTGTACAAAGGAAGTCTCCACTGACTGTGGGCATCCAGATAAGCACATACGCAGAGGCAGACAGATCAGGCTGGTGCTTCAGAAAAAGGCTGAGAAAAGGAAAGGACAATGGGAGACTGGGGGCAGGTTTGCCAGCCAAGAATCCCCATAACCAGGTGTAATTTACGATGGGGGAACTCTCAGCTCACTGCTCCTCTTGGCTGGGACACTTACTTATTCATCAGATATTAGGATTGTAAGAATAAGGTAATAGCAATGCCAACAAAAATGTGATTAAAGACTGGCATTGTATTATGCTGGGACACAGGATTATAAATGGGTGGACACCTTCAGGAATGCTGTTGAATTGTGTCTCAGAAATCTTGACCTCAGAAACAATCGTTTCTTTTTAAGAACCTAGGAACTGCCATTCCCTTTCTATACCCCTCCTCACATCTCTTTGGCAGAGAGGAAGTGACCTTATATTCAGTCCGCTCCAAATATATCCCTGATTACTCTATTTTGAAGACCAAAATAATATTTGGAAATGACAACCTCAATCAAATACTGATGCTGACTTTTAGGAATTACCAAAGAGAATATGCTTTAAAAAATTAAAAAAGAAGAAAAAATGGAGCTATGAAAAGTTACCACAGGTTTAGTCAAGATTCCCGTGCAACTGTGGAGCTCACAATGTCAAGTGTTGGCACTGTGAAACAGCTGGAAGATGACATATGGAGCAACCATCTCAATTTCATGCAAATAAATGCTTTGGGAGAAAATCTCAGGAGAACAAACACCATGAACTTCAACAGTATCCGTATCTCAAGCAAAGTAGACAACAGTCAAAAAGATGCATTCCAGAGAACTTGGTTAGTTACCTTAACAAGTGGTCTATTGAGGACATAAACCTGTGGGTAGATAATACTATCAAACAACTTGAGAGCCTAGAGGAACTTAATTTAAAATTTCTATACTATTCTGTATAAAATGTGATCTTGGAATTTGTTTTTTAACTAATACATTTAAAGACCCTAACTATTAAAGTCAAAGTATGAATTCATTTACTTATCAAACTTGGTTATAAATCTTTCTTCTTAGGGGATGATTTACTGAAGGAACTTGCATTTACACATATGCAGCAATTTGGGATTTTGACAAAAATGTGTACACAGATGCTTTACCTTGCATAAAATCAGAATTAATTTTGGAGCAATCCAGCTGTAAGCTGGATTCATTAAGGCACCCAGGACAGGCATCCACAGCAGCAGGTACAGGCACCAATTCTATAGTTTCAACAGTATCTCATGTGATTCCAATGATTAGATAAGTTTGAAAAATAATATTTGTTGTCATCGAATTGACAAGTGGGAAAAAAGTTAGTGTGCAAGCATTTATATAAACAATAAAATTAATTTCATGCCTCCAAAATTTATACATGAAAATAAAAGGACAGAGGAAATACTCCAGAATATTAACTAAATGGTTTTCCATTAGAGGAATGTGTGCAAACTACATTTGTTATCCTTTTTCCCCTTAGTATTTCCTGCTTCCTAAAGTGAATCTTACTACTTTTTAAAATAAATGAAAAAAGAAAAAGATAGTAAAAATATAAAATGCATTAGTTTTTAATTGACTCATAATGAAATAGAATTCTCAACTTTTTTTTTCATTGAAACAACAATATATTGTTCCTAGATTCTAGTGAAATATAATGGTATTTGAAGATAGCTATCATGTTATACTGCTTCCAGAAAAAAATAACAGATCTTATTAAGGCTCATGCCATGGGAGTTACTACTATAAGTTTAGACTGGTAGCAAGTATATTCTATAGAAGTTATTGTATGTATCAACTTATAATTTGGAATTAAACTAAAAAAAGGAGTTAAGTATAGTTGACAACTGAAAATTTGCCATTTCATTACACCCATTGGATTAAAACTATGATTATTGGTCATCCCAAGCCACTCATTACAGTATACTAGGCAAATGTTTTTACACTTGAAAACTACCACAAATATTTCCATATCCACGCCTTTTCTTTTGATGAAAAGCTTTCTCCTAATCAGTATTTGGTGAACATTACTATATAATCATCCCAGCACTGTGATAAGTCTGGGGGTACTATAAAAGGATTTTTAACCTTTATCCCAAGAGAAGCAAGTCTTTTCCCCCGGAGACTTAATAACATTTCCATCGCTTTTCTAAAAGTTTTTTTTTTTTTTTTTTTTTTAGTTTTAGGTGGGCACAATGCCTTTATTTGAATAAATGAATATTTTATTTTTATGTGGTGCTGAGGATCAAACTCGGTGCCTCACCTGTGCTAGGCAAGCACTCTACCACTGAGCCACAACCCCTGCATCACTTATTTAGTGAACTGTATCCCAAAAACCACAAGAAATGTATAAGAAACCCTACATTCTATAAACATAAAGGGCATTAAATATAAATTTGAAGAAATAATTTAAATCAAGAATATATGGCCAGGTGTAGTGGCGCACACTTGTAATCCCAGCAGCTTTGGAGTCTGAGGCAGGAGGATGATGAGTTCAAAGCCAGCCTCAGGTGTGGTAAGGTGCTAAGCAACTCAGTGAGCCCTGTCTCTAAGTAAAATACAAAATAGGGCCGGAGATGTGGCTCAGTGTTCAAGTACCCTTGAGGTCAATCCTCGATACCAAGAAAAATATATAAGCAAAAAAGTAACTGTTGAGTATTATTGAGACTGTAAAATCAATTTTTATTGATTATTTTTAAATGTCTGAAAACATTTATAATTCATATCTATTCCAACATTTTCTAGTACCCTTCCCCCCAATTTATAAATGAAGAAACATTCTTACAGAATTTAAGATACTATATTGTCAGACACCCCAAGGTAACACCGATCTATGATCTAAACATAAGTTTGATTCCGAAGCATGAGTCCACTCCCCTACGCTGTTCTTGTCACCTTTGGAAGAGGTAGATAAAAGCCTTGAGAAGTCTTCCTCATGCAGTTCATGTGAAATTAGTAGCTGGAAATACCCAGCTGAGCATGTAATAAAATGAGTTCTGATGGGACAGTTTGCTAAGCCACAACCTACTGCCCCAATATACTCGGATGGAACAGATCAGAGGACAGGTATCCCTGTCCTTTTATGTGGTGACCCCTCATAAAAGTCTATTTCTAATTTAGTTACCCTTTGTTCTCAAATTAGGCTTGAGGATAACAACAAATAGAAAAATCATTCTTAATTTAGGAATCACATCTAGCACTTTGTGCACCACTGAAGCTGTGAAAGAAACAAGAGATGTCAGAATACAATGGAAAAAACAAAAGCCTCATTAGATTTGAACACAGGAACAATTAGAAATGTTATGTGGAAAAATCATCTACTTTATTTCTTCCTTTTACGCTAAACACTGATAGGAAAAAAATGTTATTTTTTAAAAATGTTTTTGTAGTTGTAGATGGACAGATGCCTTTATTTTATTTGTATATAGTGCTAAGGATTGAACCCAGTGCCTTGCACACACTAGGCAAGTGCTCTGCCCCTGAGCTACACCCCAGCTCTGTTATTTTTAACCAGTGATGCATGCTCCTCAATAAAAGCAGGCAATAAACGTCTGTAAATGGAACAAGTGAGAGGCAGCTCGGTGGGGTTTTAGAACATGGGCACACACCTGAGTTCTAGTACAGGTTCTATTTATATGATCAGTTCACTCATTGTCTCTCTTCCTTTCATTCTAATTGAAAATGACTGTTGATTTTGCTTTCGCAGGTGCCTGTTATCCCCTCCAGCCTCATCAGATTCCACCCATGCTGAGTCAGGTATCACTCCTCCATGTTTCCAAAGCACTCAGCTGCGCCTCTCTTCCTCCCTCGACTGTGAGACCCCTGAAGACACCATTTCTACTAGTCCTATCACACAGTCCCCAGCATAAAATAAGCCCTTAGTCAAAGATCATTAGGAAAGCCCAGTTGCTCTCTATAGCCCTTAATAGTTCTCAGATTCAATAAATCTATGAAATTAGCCCACATGTAAAACTTAAACCTTAATTAACTTAATTACACCACATATAAAAATTAGGTTGAAAGATTCCACTGGGTCATTCTTTGATTAAGAGTAAATGATTAGTTGCCACTTTATCCCTTTGTCTCACTATCGAACTTTGTCTTTAATGTATTACAAAATAATGTTTAAAAGGGATGAAAGACATACTATATAATAGGCCTAAAACAAAATGCAAGACTCATATTTTGTGTTTTAATTTATTTTAAATGCACTACTTTTTAAAAAGAAAAGTCAAAAATGAAAGCTCTAAGTATGTCACGGTAGTAGGAAGTCAAAAACTAATGTTCTCACTGGTTCTAAAATTTAGTGTTAGTGTCAATCAAATTCCCTAATGTTTGTTATGATTCTGCATTTTTCAGTCAAATATATATACATGACAGGGAGATTACAAGTCCTGTAAAGAGATACAAGGAAAAATACATGCGTCTGATCCCAGTTTATTTTCTTTCTATTCCATGATAACATAAAAACATGCTGCTTGACTCCTTCCTGGGTGGGCTAACTTGTACCAGCAAACCTGACTTGACATCACCAAACTCTCCTGCATATTTTCCATATATTTAACTCTAAAACCTTTCTTCTCGCCCTGTTTACTGTTCAGTTCCTTCATGTAAATCCTATTCTCCCAGAAATTCTGCCTATTCCATTTCACAATCTCTAACCTCACCTGCACATCTGGCGTTCTCATGTACATGAAGGGAGCAGTTTTCAACCATGAATGATTTTGTCCCCCAGGGGACACCAAACAATGAAAATCCCGACTGTTACAAATGAGGGAAAGAGTAATAGGGACAGTATCTACACCAAACACAAAGGATGTATGGTGCCTTTGAAGAGAAATCCTCTACTAAGCCATCATCCTCATCCTTTTCCTACCATCTCTTTTCCTTTAACATCACATATTTTCCTTTTTGAGATGATTCTATGATCCGCTCTTTCTTTCTCTGATTCTTCCTTATTTGTTAATCTCAGATAGATTGATAGATAGATAGATAGATAGATAGATAGATAGATAGATAGATAGATAGATATAGTCTGCAAACATGAGTATGTGCATTTTTGTGGGTGTCAATGTGGTTTATATACTAGCATGATTGCTGCTAGATATCTGTGTATTGTGACTTTTGAAGTGGGCAGGGGATTGAACCCATGGCCTTGCATATACCAGGCAAGCACTCTACCACTGCACCACATTCCCATCCCTATTATGACTTCTTAGCATGTAGTGCAATGAAAAATAATAGGAAGAGTAACAGTTTCTGTGTGTGGTGACGATCAACACAGAAACTAACATGGGTTTATGATCTGCACATGTGGACGTATATTGTTTATTCCTCACAACATCTCAATGTAGAAAACTATTAGTAATCACATTTTACACATAGAAAACTGAGAGTTGCAGAAGTCAAAAATATGTCAGTGGTTCCACAGATTATAAGTGACAGTGTCAAAACACAATCTTCAGTGATTTCTGATGATAATGCAGGACACAATATTACAGCAATGCTGACTCCCACACTGATTCTCTGATGTAGGCCTACAGGTCCAGGGAGACTGAAATCGCTGTCACTGCTTCTATAAAACATTTTCCTTTAATTTCATGTGATAAAGACTACACTATTACTTAATAAAGAAAGGGTCCAAAGGTGAAGTGAAAGCTTCCAGAGACTTCAGAAACATATTTTAGCAGAAAATTATATTTTACTTTAGTGGTTTTCTTTATGTCTCTAAAAATAGTTCTGTATATTATTCAATTGTTTATTATTGAATAAAACAGAAAACTAGGAGTCAGGCACATTAATCACTTCTCTGAACCAAATAATAGAAGTTCAGTTCCCATGAGATAAAGTTACTCTGTGTGTTTTAGTTCTTAAATGATTCTTGTGATAAAATCCCCAATTAATTATTAAATAAATAAGCAAGCCCATATTTACATGGTTCCTTTTCTTCTTAACATCAGAACTTTCAGTTGCAGTAAAATAGCCAGTGTTCAATTATCTACAGTCATAGAAGGGATCAGAGTATAAGTAATCCCAAGTGACAGATAATCCAAAAAGCATTCATGTTGGGTTTTAAATTCATTATACGATTCCAGCAGATTTACCACCATAATCATATTTTTCCCCCCACAGGCTCATATTAAAATCTATTTGTAGTTCTTGAACACAGTCCAGTTGACAGCAGGAAGGAGGACCCCAGATACATGGTGGATGACATGCTATTAGCATGTTTTTTTTTTCCTGTAGATAATTGACATGAAGATAAGATAATCAAGAATTGATAGTAAAGTTGCATTTCATATTTATTAGGAGTTTTATATGCCCTCATTCTGTAACCATAAGCAAATTTTTTAACTTTCTAAATTTCAGTTCCTTACTTATAAAATGGTGCTAATATCAATACTGACATTTGAAGGGAGTTCTGAAAATTAAATTAAATACACAGTGCCTGACACAAAGTACTCAAAGTTAGCTGTGGTTGTTATTTTTTGTTGTGGCCTTTATCTATTTAATTCTATGATGAATATTGGACTACTGCATACAATCCTATGTATCACTTTTGTTTCCATAAAATGGAAATGATAGATTATTCAGTAAATGACACAGTATACTACAGGGGCTACTGATAAAATATGCTCCTAGCTGGGTGCAGCAGAAGACAGCTGGGAATACTTTTACTGGAACTAAATGGAAAAAAATACCAGAAAACATGGTCTCTTGTTTTAAATTTGGAGCATCATGGATGTTTCAGAATTCAAATTCTACAATGCAAACTTCTGAAGGTAAAGCACTTTACCAGGAGGGTTTGGAGTGAAAGTGTATGCTCAAACTACTATCTCTGCAGTAAAACAAAAAAGCACTTACAATGAGTAATTTATAAACTATAAATATCTGCACATCAGCTTAGTCCAGGTTTTAGTTTTAAAAGAGTTTTTCGGAAAGTAAGTTTTCAGAATCTTAAGGAGTTAGCATTAGAGACAGATCATGAAAATGAATTAAATGGAATGATACCATTAATGTCAATTCTACAACTTTTCATGAATAGTGTGCTACATATCATGGCATTACAGAATAAGATAACTGGGGAGTTAAAAATCCCCCTTGGTTTACATAACATGGCTTTGGATAATTTCTTGTTAATTCAACACAAAATGGTAATTTGAGCTTAAGTTAATATTCCTTAATTTTTCAAAGAAGATAGCAGACATCCTTACTGGTCAATGGTGACATGGAAAGGGCATTATCCCTTCACCCTTGTTTATAATCAGGAATTAATTTTCTTCATGTCTATATTTCACTGGTGAGTTGGAATGTATTATTGGGTCTAAGTTTTAAATATGCTATTAAATTCTTCAGTGCTTTCACCAGTCAGTGGGAAAGATAAACCACAAGCAGTATGTCAGGAGATGGAGCCGGTTATTGAGGAAAAAACACTAATCTATACCTATATCTTCTCAAAATATACTAGATTACGTCAGACTGAAAACAGTCCCCAACACAAAGTAGAAAGGTAGAAGGTTGATGAATGTTTGTAGAAGACAGAAGGAAAGGATTTTCACTACCACTGAACATGCAAGTAGAGGAAACATTGCTGGCTATAAATCTAATATATCTAAACTGAAGGGTTTAAAATTACAAAGGAAGAATTTGGTCTCACTGCCAAACCAGAATTTGCTGAAAATTCCATTCAACAAAAACATCAACCAACACCAAGTCCATCCCGTGGGATGTACTAAAATTTGGGGAATATCTGACATAAGATCATGTTACTGCAATAAATTGAAGGGTTGTCGAGGCAGCAAAACTGGCATATAAAGACTATGAAAATAAGGATTTTAAGGAGGATTTAATGTTGTTAAGTTTGAATAAGTAATAGTTTTAATCCATCCTAAAATAAAGGAGTGACAGATTTTAAAGCTTTAGCTGTCATAGTACACATTTAAAGAGTCTCCTTATGAGCCAGGCAAGGTGGCCCACACCTGCAATTCCATTAATTTAGAGGCTGAGGTAGGAAGATCACATATTTGGGGTCAGCCTCAGCAATTTAGTAAGATCCTAAGCAACTTAAGTGAGAGTCTCTCTCAAAATTAAAAAAAAATAAAATAAAATAGGGCTGAGGATATGGATCAGTGGTAAAGTGCCCCTGAGTTGAGTCCCAGGAGGGCAGGCAGGAAGGGAGGGAGAGAGAAAAATACATTAGGGAAGACATATATAGATACAGTAGCATAATTAAAAAATCCATAGAGAATGGAGGGTCCCCCATCCAAAAAATGAGTCTACAAATGAATGAAATATTAAGATCAATCTGATTGTGTTAATTGATCTTGTGTTTCTTGTTATATGAAAAAATAATATATGAGTAGCTCTACATAGATCACTTTATCTCAAATGTGGATTATATACTTTTTTTTTCATAGTCTCAAAACCCACATTAAACTAAAAAACTTTTTTATGAGAGGCTTCATGGACAGGACCCAAGGTAATGAGATAGAAAATAATGCGGAAAATTTGTAGCAGATGAAATGTGAAAAGAATACCTTATTTCAGTTCAATTCTCCTACTAGCAATTATAACAAAGTGGGATTAAGTTTAAAAAAATACATTTTAATCACTGAAAAGCAACTTAAATAACTAGGACTTCAAGATCCAAGAAAGAAAGCAGCCCAATGAGAGCAGTATCATTCTACAGGACTTTTCTTGGCGGCACAATCATAGTGTCAGGTATTTACTTATATACTGCAAAGTATTCCAAGATCCTGTTTCAAATTCCTTCAAACTAAAAGAAATAGATAATGAAAAAAAAACTTGACAATAATTTGTAATTTTTAACATTATCAAACATGGACTTCAAAATTTTAAAACACTTAAGAAAATATTTAAGGAGGAAAATTGTATTCATAAATTGAAATCAGAGTGACACTTGAGTGGGCAACGAAAGTAAGATCCTTTGAAGAGAGTAAGATCCTTTTAAAAAACACAGAATATGGGGCAGGTCTTATATGGAGGCCCAGAAAGAGTGTGGAGGGAAGTACAGGGACCAGCACAGAGCAGCACTGAAAAGCCTTCTGGCCAAGAGTTTCCTTAACTGATGAAAGACATTATCCTACAAATTCAAGAACCTCAATAAATGTTAAGCAACACAAATTAAAAGGAAACTACTTTAACGCAGACTGTCAAAGAATGACCTCTGGGAATTATTTATCAACAAAAGTGATCAAAGCTAGAAGATACTGAAAGAACATCTTTAAGTTGCTCAAAGAAAGAAAGAAAAATTTCAAATGACAGCTTTCATCCTTGAAGGTAAACACCAGTGTGTGTGTGGGGGTGTAGTGTTCCAGTTATCTTAATTATATTCTTAAAGTGAGACTTGTGTCTTCACACCTAGATGGCCATTCACCTCGATGACATCCTAATGCCAGCACATTTGCCTTCAGATGACTGGCAAGGTAGAAGTAGAAAAAATAGAAGCCTGAATTGGGAATTCAGGGTAGATGGATAATGACTGAATGAGCTGTAATAAATAAACCCCTCAACCTTGTCTTTACTAAAGAGGGCAGGCCTTCTACTCTTTAGCCTTCTTTTCACTCCTTTCTTGATATCCATGATTATTCTTTCTGGTTACTGTCATAATTAACATACTTTTCTTAGAGGAACTGAAATCAGGAACAGAATAACATTATTTAACATTTTACACAAAATATTAAAATGCACAAATACTCTATTAGATATGATTTGCGGTTTTCATTCTTTGCCACTCCCCCCGATCCCCTTGCAGTGGGGGACTGAACCCAGGACCTTCTTGCACATGGTATTCTAAGTGCTCCACTATTGAGTTACACCCCCCAGCCCCACTGCTTTTCTATATCTCCCTGAAGCAGAGAGACTAGAACATCAAACTCCTTTTACCTTAAGGTCCTAGATTTCACCAGTGAGGTGTACTCATGAAGGGATCAGCAGGCAGAAGTGGGTCTCCTTGCTGGCTGCTGGCTACAGTACTCAACATGGTAGGGTTGAGCCAATTTTATTGGTATCAGTAAGGCAAGAGCACAGCTCCCTAATTTCTGCTTCCCAGTGATGGCAATCAAAGGTAGCAAAACAGATGGGACTTCCATTCCTCCCTCTCTCCAATGGATTTTGTAACCATTTAAGTCTCTACATTAAATTCCTATCTGAAATACCCACAGTAGTCACAGTTTCCTGCTCTAAATATCGGCATAATCGTCAAGGGGATGGAAAAGAGAGAACACGAATACAGATTTTTTTAAAAAAGGTAAAAGGGAGAAAAACAACACATGGTTATAAACAGCTCACAGTCATCTATTAGTCTCTGTGTCCTCTATTCTGTACCACTGGTCTGTAAGTCTACTTTGGCGCCAATACCATGCTGCTTTTGTTACTATTGCTCTGTAGTACAGTTTAAGGTCTGGTATAGTGATGCCTCCTGATTCACTCTTCCTGCTAAGGATTGCTCTAGCTATTCTGGGTCTCTTATTTTTCCAGATGAATTTCATGACTGCTTTTTCTATTTCTATGAGGAATGTCATTGAGATTTTTATCAGAATTGCTTTAAATCTGAATAGTGCTTTTGGAAGTGTGGTTATTTTGACAATATTAATTCTGCCTATCCAAGAACAAGGTATTAGAAGAAAAGTAGGTCCAAATCTCCATCGTGTGAGATTAGGCCCCAACTTCCTCAATAAGACTCCTATCGCGCAAGAATTAATATCAAGAATTAATAAATGAAATGAAATCAAACTAAAAAGCTTCTTCTCAGCAAAAGAAATAATCAGCGAGGTGAACAGAGAGCCAACTAACTGGGAACAAATTCTTACCATATGCATGTCAGATAGAGCACTAATCTCTAGGATATATAAAGAACTCAAAAACCTTAACACCAAAAAAGTAAATAACCCAATCAATAAATGGACAAGGAACTGAACAGACACTTCTCAGTAGAGGATATACAATCAATCAACAAACATATACAAAATGTCCAACATCTCTAGCAATTAGAGAAATGCAAATCAAAACTACTCTAAGATTTCATTTCACATTAGTCAGACTAGCAGCTATCAAGAATATAAACAATAATAAGTGTTGGTGAGGATGTGGGGAAAAAGGCACACTCATACATTGCTGGTGGGACAGCAAATTGGTGTAGCCAATATGGAAAGCAGTATGGAAATTCCTTGGAAAACTTGGAATTGTACCACCATTTGACCCAGCTATCCCACTCCTTGGTCTATACCCAAAGGACTTAAAAACAGCATACTACAGGGACACAGCCACATCAATGTTTATAGCAGCACTATTCACAAAAGCTAAACTGTAGAACCAACGTAGATGAATGGGTAAAGAAAATGTGATATATATACACAATGGATCATTACTCAGCAATAAAAGAGAATAAAATCATGGCATTTGCAGGTAAATGGATGGAGTTGGAGAATATAATGCTTAGTAAAGTTAGCCAATCCCCCAAAACCAAATGCCCAATGTTTTCTCTGATATAAGGATGCTGATCCATAATGTGCTGTGAGGAGGGGCAGGTAGGAGTAAATGAACTCTAGATAGGGCAAAGGGGAAAAGAGAAGGGAGGGGGCATAGGAGTAGGAAAGTTGGTGGAATGTGACGGTCATCATTACCCTAAGTACATGTATGAAGACATGAAAGATGTGACTATTTTGTGTTCAACCAGAGATATGGAAAATTGTGCTCTATATGTGTAAATATGAATTGTAATGTGTTCTGTTGTCATATATAACAAATCAAAAGATTTTTAAAGATTCATTTTAATTCAAATGATGTGTATGAAGAAAAACAGGGCAAGGCAACTTGGAACACACCTGCAATCCCAATGACTTGGCAGGAGGATTAGCAAGATCCTGTCTTAAAATAAAAGGGAAAAAAGGCCGAGAGTGTGTTAGAAGTAGAGCATATCCCAGTACTACAACAACAAAATCAAAAAAGAAAAAAGGAAACATGGAAGTAAAAAAATCTATTAGTTTCATTTAGTATTTCAAACACTATTTTTTAGAGATAGTTAGATGGTTTATGAGTTACCAAGACTTTTCAAATGTGTAAGGTGGCCGGCCATTCACACGAAAATTTGAAACAGGGGAGATCTCAGAGATGGGAACCTGGCAAGAAATCTCAACCACTCTCCTTTGTAGAACAGGGAATTTGGGTCAGAAGGCCCATTGATTAGAAGAGGAGAATAAATCTGTGAGCATCTAGGAACCACTGGTCATCATGGAATACAAGCCATAGTGTGGAATCCAAGTATTTAAGGTCAAAATTATTTATTTTTGGTAACAGGATTGAACCCAGAGTGCTTAACCACTGAGCCACATCTTCAGCCCTTTTATATATTTTTAGAGACAGGGTCTTGCTGAGTTGGCTGGAACCTAAGTTGCTGTGGCTGCCTTGGCCTCCAGAGCTACTGGGATTACAGGTGTGCACCACCACGCCTGGCCAGAATCCTTTTTAACTAATTCATCCCTTCAACCTGCTTTTAAATAGTGGTAATATCCCCTTTGCTAAGATATCTTCATAGGTATGGTAGCAATAAGTGGGGGGAACAGTGGAGTACGAATGTGAAGTATCATCTGACAAGTTTGGAGAACAGCTTTTAACATCTGGAAACAGAACTGTGGGAGGTAGAACAATGGAATGAACTTTTTTAAAGTGTTCACTTTGTTCATTACTACTTTCCAAATACCTGGAACATTTGTGGAATAAATTTGTGAGTGGAGGTTGGAGCTTTAGGTGCTTCTCTCCTGTCTGCTCATTTCTCCCTCTGATATCTCCTTTGGTCATTACACTGACCATTTCATCTGGCATAATGTTGTGGTTTTACACCAAAAGGAAGAATATTAAGTGTATGTGTGTGTGTATGTGTGTGAAAGAGAGACTGCATACAAGCTTAAGCTGAATCACATTAAAAATCAAGGGTAAAAAACTAATCACATCATTTTACCCTAGAACATTCTAACAGATTCAGCAACTGATCTAGATGACTAGTTTTATTACCTTGGCCATTTGATAATGGCCTGTTAAAACAACCTAATCAATGATCAATTGTTCTCATCTCTGCTCCCCTGTTAAATGAGAATTTCAATAGGCAAAGAAATCACATTAGTAGATTCAACTTCTTTTAAAATGAAGAAAGAGAAGAATAAGCATGAACTTGAAATGAGCTGTAAGAATCATCTGTCAGACAACCAAGAAGCTGTCTGACAAAGCTTTGTTAAATACAGTATGCGATTTCTATCATTTCATCATTATCCTGATATTAAATAGATGGAAATTCTCAAAACCCTGCTTGTCAGACACTGAAGAGAGAGAGTAATTAATTTGGGTAAACTTATGTTTTTCATGTTGAGAAGCCATACAGATCTTATATGTAACTGCTTAAAATCAACATATAGAGAAGGCTCTGAGAAAAATTACATTTTGCCATTAAAACACTGTGGTGTTGACTTGCTAAAACCCTCTTATTCTTTTCCTATGTCCATGTTTGCTTGTGTTGATTTTGTTTTTAGACTGCATCAACTTTTGCTCTGCCTGAACTCTTTAGTGAACTATTTTATCTAAAAAATAATACATAAATCTGACTGTGTTCTATTTGTGCTTCAGATGAAACAATATGATATGAAAAGATTTAATACACTGTTCTCAGGGAAAAGAATTCTGAGTTATGAATTACCAGTAAAAAGTATTAATAATGTTTCAAAAATATCTAAAAATAATTCACGTTGATGATAGATTCACAAGCCTGACTCTGGTGTTTAAGAAAGCATTCAGGATTTATAATTTGAATAGTAAACATATGGCACCATTCAAAACAAAAAAAGCACTGAAGCAAATAATTCATTAAAAATGCAAATGAATACAAGTGAACTTGCTCAGAGAAAGCAAGTCAGGGAACAAAAAGGCTCTAACAGGGGTGAGGACTGCTCACAGGGGAGAATTCTGATGAGGTCAAGTGCAGCTCTTGGAGCTGTAGGCTCCTTATTGAGAAGGACCAGTTCTGAATTTTATTACTGAGCTTTGTTCATACGGTGATGATTTCAGATGAGGTATTATGGAGTGTCTAAAGATCTGACCTTGGAACTATTTTATGGTCATGTGATGTATTGCCTTTTATGGAGAAAGTAGGCAGTTCTATATAGATAGATCATTCATATTATCAAAAAAGAAAGAGAAAGCTGGGTTGGGTTGGGGAGGGGGTCAGGGAATGAAGAGACTTCCCCTGTGAAACAGTTCATGCCTTTTCAATAGTTTAAGCAATTACTCGTGTAATACATTAGAATAGATCATAAATCAATTAGTGAATCTTCCTAGAAAGCCATATACTCATAAAATAAATCACATGATGCCCCTTTTACAATAAAATTCAAGACTGATAAACTCAGTTATTTAGAATTTGTCACTGGAGTAATGTCAGAATCTTGTGACTTATAATCAGTATAATAAAAATCTTTCACTTTCTTTAGCAGAGCGCACTGTCAAAACACCAAACCAATATCGAGTACTCATAAAGACTTGAGGGTCAGGCAGGCATGTCCTACCATCCATTTATATTGTTAAATGCTACCAGCTCAAGCCCCTGAAACTAACCAACACAGCAAGACTGACCATGACCTTGACAGTTTTATTATTTTCATTAGCATCAAGTAAATCATTATTTCTAAAGTTTTCAGTGATTTGTTTGAAACCTTTTTTGAAAATGTGTTTTCGAAAAAGCATTAAGTAAAATGAAATATTAAAAATATTAAAACTCTGCTCTTATAAAATTGCATATAATCTAGAATCATTGCTAAATGTCATTTTTAAAATATCTTTATTTTGTTTATTTATTGTTATGTGGTACAGAGGATGGAACCCAGTGCCTCACATGGGTGAAACAAGCACTCTGCCACTGAACTACAACCCCAGCCCGTAAATACCATATTTTTAATTAAGCATTTCAATGATAAAATATGCAATGAAAACATAATCAAGACAATTAGAGTATTGTTTTGACCCTGGTCATCTTAATTTTTCAAATACTATCTGCAAGAGAATACTTATACGATGAGGACATCATAATCATTGCCAAATTAGAAAGACCAGCAACCATTTGATTTTTAATGGAAAAAAGAATTTGAATAGATTGAATTTCATAATATTTGATACATGCAAAAGAATACAATTAACATAAGTAGGTTCTTAAACATAAAATGAATGCCCACGATTAGTTTTTCTTCTTTTGGTACATATTCTTTCCCTTGTAAGTTTATAAATATCAATTTTATGGCATCCTACAAATTTTGATATGTAGTATTTTTATCATAGGGTTCTAGTTATAAAACTCTTTTATATACTTTTTTATTTGATTCATGAGTAACTGATAAAGATGTTGAATTTCAACTTTTTAAAATGTTATTGTCATTAAATGCAGTGTTGGGAAAATGTGGTGTGACAGGAAATATTTAGAAATTTGATGAAGACAGCTTTATTGCATATGTTGTGAGATCCATTTTCCCAATTATTGTATCATCCTTGAAAGAATGATGTTGTAGTCAGGCTTGTGTTGCTATGACCAAAATATCTGACAAGAACAACTTACAGGAAGAAACTTTTTGGGGGACCTTGGTTTTAGAGGTCTCAGATCATAGAGATCTGAGTTCATTCCTCTGGGTCCAAGGTGAGGCAGCTTACCATGGCCAATGGGCTGGACAGTGGGCTAAGAACTCTCTAGACTGGTGGCCCAAAAAACAAGGGAGAGAAAGATCCTTCCAGGGTACACCCTATGAGCCACCTCCTCTAGCCATGCCCCACCTGCCTATGGTTACCACCCAGTCAATGAATTCAAACTAGGATGGACTGATAAGGTTACAGCTCTCACAATCATTTCACCTCCCAACATTTCTGCCTTCACAGAGCTTTGGGGAACGCCTCACACCCAAATAACAACATATGCTTACTTTCTAAATTGTCTGATGCAGGGATGTATATACACCTATGTTTACAACATAATAACTAGAATAATCACTAATCTTTACTAGCTTTCTCAGCTTGCATAAAAACAGCTGACCAAGGTGAACTGAAATCTACCTCTAAGTGGTAGAAGGTTTTTCAAATTTTTATGTTCAATTAACCTCACTTTATATATTTCCATGTTATTTTTTAGATGCTTTTAAGTTTAGAATTGCACTATTGCCCTGATAAAGTCTGTAGTAAAACTCTCTCTCTATCTAATTATGTTTTCTGGACTGAAATCTGAATGGTCAGAAATTTCCATGGCCAAACTGTCACTGTTAACGTTTACTTTCGACTTCTGTTTTCGGGTTTAGGTATTTTTCCTGTAAACCACATATAACTGCTCTTTCAGACCCAAACTACTCTATTTTTACCACATATTCATCCCACTTTTTTCCAGTCCCCAAACTGGGTTTTTAATCTTTCATTGCATGATATAATCCTGTTCATCACACTGCTGAAAAGGTCAATGTGTTCACTCACCAGTGGCATGTGGGTGTGTGTGTGTCTTCTCCAGACTGAGCCCCCTCAGTCTATAGAGTTCTTAGCCCACAAACAATTCCCCAAAGACAATTTGTGCGGCAGTACTAACAAGCACATCTTACATGAGTGGCCCAACGGACACTGTGTCAGATAACGATACTGAGGATGGAAGAACAGAATTTTTAGACACAAAAGATTCAATTTTGCAAGTGCACACTTTGCAACAACTGTAGTAAATTTTCTCAAATGTACTACTTCAACTATAAGGCACAAATCAATAACAACTAATATGTTGACTTTTTTTTTCCCCCAGAATGGAAATACGTTCACTAAAATGTCACTAAGAAATGAGCTACATTGATTTAGACTGTTCTTTTAGGCACTAGAGGTTAAACTCAGGGCTCTCTACTACTGAACTACATCCTCAGGCATTTTTTTTTTTTTTTTTTTTTTGAGACGAGGTCTTCCTAAGTTGCTGAGGGTCTTCCTTAAATGCCAAGGCTGTCCTCAAATTTCTGATCCTCCGGCCTCAGCTTCCACAGTCACTGGGATTACAGGTGTGTGCTACACCAGCAGGACTATTCAATTTGAAAATATATTCACAAATATTATTTGCATCCTAATTTTGCACCAAAGACAGTTTAGTAATAAATGCTTCTTAATTAATACCAGTCCAATTAAAAACAAAACAAAAGCTTCACCTAATGGTCACACACCACTTTTTTTTTTGCAAAAAAAAAAAAAGGCATAAAATCTGCAACAATTATGCAGTGAAATATGGTAATTATGTCTTTTGTCTTTAGTCCACAGTGTTAATTATCTATTGCTGCATGACAAATGACTACACCTGTGTCGGCTTAAAAAAAAAAAAAAAAACACGAATTTGTTACTGTGTGGGATGAGGGTTAGGAGTCCAGCACATTTTAGCTGGGACTGATCTCTGTCTTTAGAAGCTGCTCTCAGGTCCTTGCAACGTGGCAATCTAAGACTTAACTTTCTAAGATTTTTTTCCCTGCATGCCCTTATACTAAACTAGGAAAATTATGCTTGTAAAAGACTCGTGTATATACCTCAAGCCCACTGAAATAATTTCTCTTAAAGACAACCTCGCAATCTAACAACCAAACTGACAGTTCCAGGGATTACGTAGGGCATGCACCCTGGGCTCAGGCCAATCAGAATTCAGGGGCCAGCCTGAATTCTACCTGCTACATTCACTTACTTTTATTATAAAATCAATGGCTTTTGGGATTTACTTGCATTCTCTTAACTTTCATCTTCTACTTGTTCTCTCTGTTCATTTGTTCTCATTTTTAATAAAATACAGAGAAAAGGAATTGCTTTTCTGTTTGTGTGTTGTCGGGGTTTTTTTGTTTGTTTTTTTGGGGGGGTACCAGGGATTGAACTCAGGGGCGCTTAAACCCTCAGCCACATCCACAGCCTGTTTTATATTTTATTTAGAGATAAGTCTTGCTAAGTTGCTTAGAGCCTTGCTAAATTGCTGATGTTGGCTTTGAACTCACAGTCCTCCTGCCTCAGTCTCCTGAGCTGCTGGAATTACAGGCAAATAAAGCAGGGGCCATTTGGGGACTTTTGATTACAGGACTCCTATTCTTTTAATAGCCTTATATTTTTAAACAAGCATAATTACATACAAACAACATAAGAGCATTAGAAAACTAACTCTCAATAACTCCTCTGAACTTACTGTACTGCAGTCCAATATTTTAGTTCTAGCACTTCATAAAAATCTTACAAATCAAATATTATTAGTAGTAGCATTTTAAGAAAAATTGTGTATAAATTTATGAAATATTTATCAACTTATTTGGTCATCATTTTTATTTTTCAGGTTACCCTTATGGTATTATTCTATTTGTTTCTCAAGTATTAACAAGTTTTACTTTTAGAATGAATTACCTTTACTTTACGTCTCAGTTTTTATCCACTGAAAATTGTATTGAGTCTCTCAGTTTTTATCCACTCAGAATTGTATTGAGTTATGACACAACTTTATGTGGACATTTTTTCTCTGCACTTTAAAAATATTATCCCACTGCCTTCCAGCTGCCATTGTTGATATTGAGAAGTTAGATTTCAGTGTAGTGGTGTTTTCTGTGTAATATGGTCTATTTTTCTTGCTATTTTTATAAAGTTCTTTGCCTTAACTTTTTTTTGCTGTTGTTGTTCAGTTTTAACAGTTAGCTTAACCATTGAGACAACTATACAAATTTGTAATATGTCCAATTATAAAAATTCTATTTGATTCTCAATCTCAACTAGACCTGGTCTAACACTGACCTTGACCTTGGGTAATTATAGGTATGGTTTCACGATGAAGAGTGTGTTCCTGTGTAAATTTGTTAATGGGGAAAATAACAACAGGAAGGGTAGTAGGGTCTAGACATCTCCCTGACTTGTTCCTTTCTCTGTCCTGTAATAGGACAACTCTGGAGTACCTCCTTTTCCACACTGCTGGAAAGAGCAGTATTTATAACAAACTGACCAAATCACTGTCATTAACTGTGGACTTTCTTTTTAAGTTGTTTTCTGTCTTTCTCTGAAGGTTATTTTAATACCAACTTATAACATAAATATCAAAGTTTTCCATAATGCTTAGGTATTTCCCCATATTTTGAATAAAATACATGTCAAATAAATAAAATGCAGCTCACCCTGCATATTAAGTCCCACCTTGGTGACAGAGCTGGATAGGCCATCAAAGCCACCCTCTCATACAACAATAAAATGAACAGAGTAGTTTTACTCAGGCTTAACTATATAATTCAAACAACAAAATTGAAAAAAAATAAAAGTATGACTTCAAATTAAGTGGCATACTGCCCCAACAATTCACTATGCTGGTACACTGCTGGACATGTGGACAGATATGAAGAGATGAGATTTCTTTTTCTTTTTAAAGGTGGCTAAACTCTTACCAGGAATATGCTTGCCTACTTTTTCCTGAACTTCATTGAGACATTCTCACACCTTATTCTGCATCCAAGAAGAAGTCAGGAAACACAAAACAGATTACCTGCTATAGAGCTGTTTGGTATCCTTCCCTGGGTCTAGAGTATTCTCCCTCCCCCCAAAACCCTTATACTACATCCTTATTACATGCAACCTATTGGCTACTTTTCTTACTATTTTAACCATCATAAAGAACTTTGTGATAAAACAGTAATAACTCCACTGGCATTTTCCCCTGACCTTCAAAATCTGAAACAGTGTTAATGGATGTTTCTCATGAATCTTAGACTCTTAATGGGTCATAAGAGTTGCAGTGATTTTATCCCTGGCTTTGGAAAAGCATGAACTCTAAGTAAACTTAATTAAATTACCTAGTCTACAACTTTTACTCACAATAGAAAATTATATTCTATATGAACAACCACATAAAATTATACAGAGGCTAATAAAAGGGAAAAATCATTTTTTTTTCCATTTTCCTACAGGGGCCGCAGAGACATAAAATTTAACCTTAAAAAAACTCAGTGTTTCTGAAGTAAAACTAGACTTTCTCATTTGGACATGGCATGGAATTATTCTGGTCAGCAAAACTAAACTAAGAGGAAAGGAAGTAAAAGATATAAAGTGCAAGACTTCTATTAATTATTTTTAAATGTTTCTGGCTTGGATTATCCAGCATTGGTTCTGTGCTAGACACTGTCCGTAATTCCTCAGTCTCAGTCCTAGTTACAGTCTCACCGGCTCATGATTCTCAATGACTTTGCAGTCTGACCTCTACTTTTTGTCAAGGAGAGACTTTCTAAGAGGAAAAGACAAGAAAAAGTAAGACAGGGCAAGGGGCCCAAGAGTGACATGGGAAGAGCTGCTATTCACATGCGTGTTTACAGAAGGCCTGTCTGATAAAGGGAGATCTGGTCTACCCCTGAGTAAAGCCAGGCTGGTGTCCTTATGAAGAGACCTATAGCAGGAACTGGAAGTGCCAGGAGAGGCAGCCTTCTGGGAGGAACTTGAAGAATTCCAAGGAGGCCAGCAGAGGTAGAGCAGGACACAGACAGAAGAGTGAGGAGCCAGGTCACACATGGTCTTTCAGGAGATGGCAAGGATTTGGGATTTTGAGAAGGGAAGTCTTTGAATAACAATGGGACAATGTTGGGTTTGTATTTTAAAAGATCAATTAGGCTATGAGGAGGATAGTAGGTTATAGAAGAGCAAGAATTTTCTACAGTTCACAAGAAAAGTCCAAACGACTCAGAGTGTCAATTAAGACACATTAAAACAAAGGATAAATCTAAGTTCTCCAACTGACTGATGACCACTGGACGCTCAAGGAATGTCACATTGCCTTTCCTGTTTTTGTTTTGTTTTATTTCCTGCTCATGAAAATTTTTTTATGCCCAAATTATCCTTTCTTCTTTTCCCTGGCAGAATCCTATCCACCCTAAGTGAGTCGGCTCAGATTACCCTGGCTTGGTGAAGGCTACTTTTACAGTCTAGGATATTTTCTTCTATCCTAACACTGTGAGTATGGCACAAACCTAAGACACCAAAAAGGAAATACAAATAGATAGCAATTGCCTGCAGTGCCTTCCTATGTATAACTCTAAGCTAACACGTGAATGTTAAGATTCCGCATAAGAAGGAGCAGAGGCCAGATATTAAAATACACCAAGTGTTGCAGCTTTTAGAATTTGTCTAGCAGGCTTTCTGGTTGTCACCAGAAGGTCATCTTCCCACCACAGGAAACACACATACGTACACAGAGTAAAACTACAATATGTGAAATGGGGAGAAATGTCCTGACAAAAAGAAGTATATATATAAAAGCACATAATTCTATCTACATCAGGCCTTGCTATTACAGAGGGGGTAGAAGATTTCAACCAAAGCCACCAGTAAATTATTCAAAGCAGTAGAGAGTCTTCAATCTAAAAACAACCTCTGTCTACACCAGAGTCCCACAAACTGAGGGCTTTGGGCCAAATCCAAGTAAATTAAGTTTGTAAATGAAGGACATGAAACCTAGCTGTGACCACGCATTTACACAAGGTCTAGGGCTACTCTCGCAGTATTCCATAGAGCCCCATCTTTGAAGCAGATCTTTCAGACCACGCATCTCTCACAGCCTGAGATATTTTACTGTTCAGTACCACACAAAACAAGTTTGCTGGGCCTGTCCTACCCCACTCTCTCCCAAACTCCTCAACCCCTTAGTCTTCTCAAATAAGTCCTATTTCTTCAGTTCCCTGCTGCTGAGAGCCACAGCCGAGTCTGTATGGCCCCTGGCATTTTGCCAATAGTATTGATTGACAGGCAAGGCGTTAATATCCGCCTCTGCCGCTACTTTTGAGTTCTAGCGCTAATTTTGAGTTCTCGCGCTATTTTTAGTTCTCACGGGGATTCCCCGGGAGTTCCCATTGGTTGTCGAAGTGCAGGAGGAGGGTTTTCCCGGATAGTTATTTCCGGCTGGGGGTTGCTGGAGGAGCCTCGTGGCTTTTCGGGAGGATTCCCCAGGAGCGTGTGTGAGGTTTTTTCTTGCAGTAGAAAAAATAAAATTTGTTCCTGCTTTAGTGGCTCGTGATTTGTGCCCAGCCAGACTGCGGCACCCTGCTATTTCTTCTGCCTAGAGCATGGCTCCCTACCTCCTCTGCCAGACTAAGCCCACTCCTCCTTCAGTCCAAGGTCAGTTCTCAGAGATGCTCCTCCATGTCCACTGGGCACAGGCGTCCTTTCTGGCCCACATCAACTCATGCAGACCTAGAACCCGACTGGCAGCCCTCATGCTATCTTTATTTACATCCTTGCCACCCCAATTCAACATGGAATCCATGCGAATAGGAAGTGGTTTTGGGGCTTTGTATTTCTTCTCCCAATGAACAAACCTAACTTTTCAACATATTTGATGAGCATGAGACTCAGACTGAGAGTTTAATGAATCAGAAGAGAATTCAAATTTTGTTCATGTCTCAAATTACAAATCACCAAGGTCATTATGTTTGGTGAAAAAAAAAATTCTTTATAAACATTTTTACAAAGAATCATTCCTCTTCAAGGTCTAGGATGGGTCTTAGGTCCCTAAGAGGAATTGCCTCCAAGTAGTGATGGGGTTTCCTCTGTCACTTCCCGCTGCTTCCAGATACCTCTAGCCATGATTCACCAGGATTTACCCATTCCCTTCCAAATTTGTGGCTTCAAAAAACTACTTAGAGAGCTGGAAAGCAAAACAAACCTGAGGCAAAACTGAAACTGGTGCCTAAAATTAGAATCAATAGGACTTTAAGGGGCTGTGGGATCTTTCTTTCACAGGTGCATAAACACTGCTGCTCTCTCAAAGGCAGTCTTTCTAAATTCCAGGTTCTTGGCTCTATTCTAAACGGGTGGGGGTTTTTGTTTGTTTGTTTTTGGTGGTGGTGGTGGTGAAGTGTCTCTGTTTTGTTTTAATCAGAAACCTAGTGTGAATAACAGAACTATTATGGGAGGGAAAAATACCATGCCCTTTTTAAAGAAAAATACCTACACAGTATCTCTGTCTTTAAGAAAGCACAGACATGATTATTAAGAAATAAGTTGCCCTATTATTACATTAAAAAATAAAACAGGGGCTGGGGATGTGGCTCAAGTGGTAACACGCTTGCCTGGCATGCACTGGGCGCTGGGTTCAATCCTCAGCACCACATAAAAATAAAATAAAGATGTTGTGTCTGCTGAAAACTGAAAAAAAAAATTAAAAAATTGTCTCTCTCTTAAATAAATAAAACATGCACATAGTTTTAATAAAGCCTGATATCTTAAAATGTATATGTATAATAAAATAGATGAAAAATTTTAATGTACTTATTTATAATCATTAATGCCCAAATTTATTGTACCAAATGTATGCCCAAATGCCCAAATGTATAATCATTAATGACTCAATTTTTTTATTTTTCCTGGAGATCAAAAACAAAAAAAAAAAAACCAAAGTCAAATTTCTGGAGACATTACCAAATGAAAATTAAACAAGAATTGAGCATGTTGTAGAAAGGTAAATTAAGGCAAACTATTCCATTTTTATAACAGATTAATAAAGATAAATTTAATTTTTACATATGCATTTTGGTATGTACATAGTGATCAAATACTATTTTCTGTGCAACATAAAAATATTTTAAATAATATTTTTTAAAAAAATGTTTCCTAAAGCTTAAAGCAGAAATTACTCTCATTTCTTCATTCTTTTTCCTTATAATTATTGCTGAGGAGCCAAAAAATATTCCAACCTATTCACTCAAAAACAAAATCCAAGCAAAGATATAATATAAATACTACGGAAACCAAAGTCAAAGATGTTGCTTATCACACAGAGTACTGAAAAGTACCCACCATATGCGAGGTCTCATTTATACTGACAGACATAATTTTCCACCCTGGCTTTCCTTTTCTAATACACAGGTAACTTACAAAAATCCAGTCCTCATTCCACCACAGGATCATGAATGTTCTTTTTCCAGTTTTTATTTTAGAGTGCTAAATGGAGGGTAGAACTAATTCTTAACTCAAGCAATATGGCATTGTGTTCTCTATATGACAATAACAAATTTCACTGCAAACCAGAAATGAAGAGCTTGATGTGTGGCTTTGTCTGAAAAATACAAAGAAATTTAAAATTAAGGGCTTGTGGAATGGAATGCTCACATTTAATTTTACCTTCACTACTTTTCAAAGAGGAAGTGCAGGGCTACTAGGATCCAGGTGAGGATGGGGAGGGGGTTCCCTCTTTGATCTTTCCTGGTCGGGTTCAGGATTGAAGCTGCCTGTACACCCATCGATGCACTTGAAATACTAACCTTGGTAGACAAATTCTTAAATTTATATAACTCCTATATAACATTTGAAAAAGACACCTGTTTTGGAGTTTTCTGAACTGTATCTTCCTAAATCATTCTGGTCATTTTTTTTTTTTAAACTTTTGGACAATTTTGGCCATCCAGAATATAATCACAGAGACTCAAATGAAATCACAAAAATAAAGACATGTGCACTTACATTTTAATTTATTGTACCAAATGTATGTATTTAAGGAACAGAATAATCCTTTTCAAAACAAGCAAATGAATTTAGTGAATAAGGACAGAAATAGTTTTCAAAGGCCTGACACCTAAGGTTTTTGTTTCAAAACATTCTATGAAAAATGTCAAGTGCAGTCTATAAAACCTGATTTTATAGACTCTGAATTTTTTTTTAACTGGCAAAAGGACATTTAAGTAATCATATTCTATCAGCCCATAGTTTACTGCAGACGTAGCCTGGCAGAATTACAGTATTTGAATTGCAAAAACCAATAAGAAAATCCAAAATCAATGCCTCTTACGTTTTGATATTTTAATCTTATGAACATTTCTAAGTCTCATCCATCAACAGAGTCCATCATTTATGAATTAAAGCAGGTTATTGAAGGTGACGAGCACCAGGATCACATGGAGACCAAATCCGGGAACTCTCTCTTGCTTTGGCAGGCTTTCCAGCAGGAGTCGTACTTGTTCTTCATTTTTCTTTCCATTATGTAGTTATATTAGTGTCTTTGTAAACTGTCCTCAGTGAAATTAAAACAATCATCCCTAAATGCAAAATTTATTAATTCAATCATTGTGGGGCAGACTGCTAAATTAAGAATTTCTTCCCTAAATAATTACCATGTCTAACATCAACATTATATTTCCCCCACTTTTTCATGCATTCTGAAGTTCACTGGTGGATAGTAAATAAAAGATTATGATTTACTTTGTTTCCTTTTATTAAGAAGCAACAACAATAAGAATAGCAGTGAACTCATTAAAAACTAAGAGTTATTGGCATGAGGGGGCAAAAAAAGAATGGTTCCCTTTCACTGAAGCACCAGTCCTTAGAAAAGTATGCCATGGTACTGTGGAAAACAGATGATTTAAATGTCATTGCCAAATTGATAACTTGTCATACATAAACAGGATAGCATTTCTTTCTTCCTTTTTTTTTTTTTTGGAGGGGGGGTACATTGAAGGGACAGGGAAGAACACCATGAGATCAAACACAAAAGGAAAACAGATTAGGGGATAATACTGGACTGAAACTGAGACAGTAGCCTAACTTGGTAGTTAATTCAGTCCAAACTATAGCTACTAAATGTCAAATTATTTGCAAAGCTTTGGGCAGGGTACTCCTGGGTAAAGCAAAGCTATACCCAACTTTACCACAAGGAGCTTATAACTCTTATAATAAGCATAAAATGATATAACAAAAGTAGAGCATTTGCCTGGCAATCATTTATGAAGTAACTCATTTTAACACACTACGAGCAAAGCATTATTTTTTTTTTTGTTGGATATTAAATTCAGATCAGGTGCCGTATAGGCAGCAGCTCTTCCAGTGTGAAACATAAACTCTGCTAAAAGAGAGGGACCGCCAACTGAAGGACACCAGTTATGTGAAGAAAGTGTCAGACTTTCTGAGGCACCTTCCCCAAATTTGATGAAGCTGAAAACCAACAGTCTTAGAGGGAGGGGTGTTAAAACTTTAATTCTCCTGTTTGGTTTCTAAACATCTGCAGAACAAAGCCTCAGCTTGCCTACCAATCTCATTTCTTAAATAAGATGAAGATATTAACATTACCTACTAATGTTGTTCTGAGAATTCAACATGTTTTTCTGGAAAAAGGACCTTTAAGTCATCTTCCCTCAGCTGAAGGACTTGTCACTGTCACCCTGTAAGTCTGAATCCTATCCATCTTCAGGCTGCATAAGTGCTTCTCACTAAATAAACAACCCGAGCCCTCACAACCCTCCAGTCCTTGACATCCCCGAGGGGTCGATGGTGAAAATAACTTAATGCTTAACGTTCAATGAAAGAAAAGATCTGTGACCATCACTTTCATTGTGCAGAACCTGCGCTGTCTATGGGCCTCTTCTTTAACTCCAACCATTCTTTCTTCACCTCCACTGCACTGTGACAGGATTCCAGTTAGATCAGGACCCCAGACCTTGTGTCTTGAAGGAACTCATGGTGCTATTCCTCCAGTCATGACTCTCTCCATAGGAAGAAGAGGCTCTTAGGACAAGAAGAGAACTGTCCTCACAGAGCCTGCCTCTCCCCACCACAGGAGAACTAAGCCACAGATCTTCCTGCAGGGATGGACAAACCTTGTATCCACACTCTCCAAAGCAGGAGACACCAGCCCCGTGTGGCCATGAAGACGTGAAGAAAGACTAGTGTGACTGAAAGATTTTTAATTTTGTTTAATATGAGTTAATATATATATATATATACATATATATATATGTATATATATATAGAGAGAGAGAGAGAGAAACTTCAAAAGCCACAACAGTGGCTACAGAGAATCCTTTTGTCAGGACCACACAGGATCTCTTGGTTGCCAGTCCATTATTTACTTCTTTTCATTGATCTTGATGTTTCAGCAATGGTCAGTTCTGCTGAGCAATCAGCTCTTCTTAAGGATTTGTTTCCGCTGACATTTGTGGCACCACACTTTCCTGGGCTTGTGGGAGGTTTTGTTTGTTTCTCTGTTTGGTCTGTACCTCTGCCAATCTTCCACTTCTTTGTCAGCTCCACTTATTGTATTCGAACTCTTATTGCTGACATGCCTCAACTTAGTCATGAACCCTCAATCTACACTCATTTAGGTAATCTCATATATCAACATGCCAACCACAATGAAAACTCCATCTCCAAATACAGACGCATAGCCAACGATGCACCTGAGATCTTCATTTAAAATCCAAATGTAACAAACTCAGAGCAATACTCCTAATTTCCCACCTCTGCAAAAAGCAGTCTCTTACCAGCCTTCCCTACAGATCATCAAGGAATTAACCTTTACCTAGTAGCTCAAGGCCAAAAGTAAAGGGCTGCCATTGATTCCTTTCTCTCATCTTTCATTCTAAGGAAAGGCCACAAACTATGAATGAAAAGCATTTATTCTAAGGGAAATGTTAAGATGTTGAGAAGACTTTTAAGTTTGGGAGAAAAATCTGCTAGGTGGAGAATAAGTTGAAGAGGTGAGAGTGGATATTCAAGAAACCAGTTAAGAGACGATTAGTGAAGTCTTGAGTGAGCAACTAGAAGGTGGAATTAATTTAGACGAAAGGCATATTTGGATGTGGAGGATGAGAATCAATAAAGGTAACTCCTATGATTTTGGATTAAGAAACTTAAAGTTGTGGCCACCTGCATAGATAAGACAGGCAGACTACAGTTTTGACGGACAGAGGTGATGTGGGAAGTTAGAACCAATGCCTTTGTTTTGCAGGTGCACCATGAAGGCAGGTTTCAAATAGGGAAAGAGGTCACCAGGTATCAATCTACAGAGGTGTTAAGAGGATGAAAGTCTGAAATTTTATCCTCTAGATTCTATTTATGTTCAACATGCCAACAATATTTTGGATACGAGAGGCTTGCCATTCTGGCTAGAGTCCAACAGATTCCAACAATTTTATACATGAGTATAAACTTTCAGGGTATTCCCTACTTCCACATAAATCTGTGCTCAGTAGCAACCAAAATGACAAAGCCAGTAGCAACAGGACACACAGCAAGGACTCTTTTTGAATAAGGTCAGTAACCAAATCACAAAGCAGAGAAACAAATCCACTGATACTTCAAAATATCAATGAGTAAAGTATATATTTTTTTAGTGTTTCTTTTTTGGTGGGGGGTACCAGGGATTGAACTCAGGGGCACTCAACTACTGAGCCACATCCCCAGCCCTATTTCATATTTTTCATTTAGAGACAGGGTCTCACTTAGTTGCTTAGCACTTAGATGTTGCTGAGGCTGGCTTTGAACTTGAAATCCTCCTGCCTCAGTCTCCTGAGCCGCAGGGATTACAGGCGTAAACCACCAAGCCTGGATTTTTTTTTTGCTGTTTTTAACATCAGATCAAACCCACTTATATGGGCTGGGTATGTAGCTCAGTGGTGGAGTGCTTACTTAGCATGCACCAGGCCCTGGGTTTGATTCACAACACTGTCCCCCAAAAAGCCATTCACTAGTTCAGACCATAAAAAGTTAATCATTAACAGAAACACACACACACACACAAAAAAATAGGTGATATATGTGCTATAGAGCAAGTATAACTGCCCAATTTCAATCTAGATAAATTGTTTAAAGTCATACAAAACACTGGAGATAATGTAATATGAAAAGGCTAGAGAAATTAATAAATAAGTATCTTCTCTCTCTCTTTTTAAGAAAGCTTCATTTTGTCCACACTAGTATTTAAAAGAAATTATTGCTATTATCCATTCATCTAAAAGACTTTTAAAATCTTTGTAACTTCTAGAATAAACATTTACCTGACATTAGCCAAACGTTATCCCCTAGAGTAAGAAAATGATTCCTGGAATAGTTTTCTTGGGAAAACCAAACCAAAGGATTACACGATAAGAAATGACAATACATAGTATTCTGACATTTTAATAAATTAATATTAGTTAGATAAAAGAAATAACTGATGTTTATGTATCTGAAACACCATTCTTTAGATAAAAATAATTTACACTAAAATGACATTCTGATACTTTCATTATAATAGATTCGCTAAAATCATTAAGACTGCATCTTAGTTAAGAAGGGTTTTGGTGGGGAAATGATCTTGCTGCTATTCAAAACACTAAAGACAACTCCCACAGCATGTGTTATTCTGTCATTCATTGTTTCATAAAAACTTTTAACAGTAGAGCTGTACATGTTCCTTTTCTTTCATCGGTGTTAGTTAAGAAAAGGTTATCATGCTTCCATTTCTTAAAGACAGTATGGTAAGACATTGTCCAGAAAAGGGAGAAAGGAAAAGACATATATTTTATTGAAACTATTCAGAAGGAACCAATCTTCCACAGAAAATAAATATTTTATGCTTTATGAACTTTTCTATGGCATTTGAAATGCAAGAAATTTTATCAGACTTTAGGAGACCTCTGAGATCTCAAAACTTGATTCTTTAATCTGGTCTGACAAGTTCCATGCTCTTCATTTATTTCAAACAGTTTAACTATGACGGCTTCATAGTGACTTGGAAAAATCACTTAGAAATATGGTCAAAGACTGAAATACTACTAGAAATCATGGAAAATAAGTTCATATAAATCTCTTGACTAGAAATGAAATTAAACCCAAATCTTTCACCATGCACAAAACTCAAAATGGATCAAGGACCTAGGAATTAAACCAGAGATGCTGTGTCTAACAGAAGAAAAAGCAGGCCCTAATCTTCATCATGTAGGATTAGGCCCCAACTTCCTTAATAAGACTCCTATAGTGCAAGAATTAAAACCAAGAATCAATAAATGGGATGGAATCAAACTAAAAAGTTTCTTGTCAGCAAAAGAAACAATCTGTGAGGTGAACAGAGAGCCCACAACCTGGGAGCAAATTTTTAATCCTCACATATTAGATAAAGAACTCAAAAGGCTAAACACCAAAAAAAAAAAAAAAACCCAAATAACCCAATCAACAAATGGGCCAGGGATCTGAATAGACACTTCTCAGAAGAGGATATACAATCAATCAACAAATATATGAAAAAATGCTCATCATCTCTAGCAATCAGAGAAATGCAAATCAAAACTACTCTAAGATATCATCTCACTCCAGTCAGAATTATGAAGACAAACAACAATAAATGTTGGAAAGGATGTGGGGAAAAAGATACACTCATACACTGCTGGTGGGACTGCAAATTGGTGTATCCAATATGGAAAGCAGTATGGAGATTTCTTGGAAATTTGGGAATGGAACCACCATTTGACCCAACTATCCCTCTCCTCGGATTATACCCAAAGGACTTAAAAACAGCATACTACAGGGACACAGCCACATCAATGTTTTTTTTTTTTTTTTTTTTTTTTTTTTTTTTTTTATTGTTGGTCGTTCAAAACATTACATAGTTCTTAATACATCATATTTCACAGTTTGATTCAAGTGGGTTATGAACTCCCAATTTTACCCCATATACAGATTGCTGTATCACATCAGTTACCCTTCCATTGATTGACAAATTGCCTTTTTAGTGTCTGATGTATTCTGCTGTCTGTCCTGTTCTCTACTATCCCCCCTCCCCTCCCCTCCCCTACCCTCCCCTTTTCTCTCTCTACCCCTTCTACTGTAAATCATTTCTTCGATTTGTATTGTCTTGTCTTACCCCTCCTTTCCTCTTATATGTCATTTTGTATAACCCTGAGGATCGCCTTCCATTTCCATGCGATTTCCCTTCTTAGCAGCACAATTCACAATAGCTAAACTGTGGAGTCAAACCAGACCAGTTTTAAAGAACAAAAACAAAACCCAGGAGATTTCAGTCAACCTTACTCAGGGTAATAAGGAAGTCCCCTCTGTTTTAACCCAACAAAGAAAGTAAGTTTGAAATGACCAATCGGTTTCTGCTTTGTTCAGCCTTTTTCTGCCTTAAAGCTAGTCTCTGTTCAATTCACAGAACACTCACTTAACTTTATAGAATGAAATGTTGTACAATTCTAGAATCACAAATAAGAGCCAATTTGATTTTGTAAAAATACCTTTATTTTATTTATTTATTGTTATGTGGTGCTGAGGATTAAACCCAGTGCCTCACATGTGCTAGGCAAGCACTCTACAACTGAGCTACAACCCCAATTTGATCTTTATATTTGTTACAATGTTGGTCTGACAATGTGCAATAAAATGTTCAACTTACAAAAAAAAAATCAAAAGAACCTTATAGTTTTACATAAATACATTGCTAATGTTGAAGATGGGGGAAAACCCATACCTATGTAAACAACAATAAGAATCTGAATTCTAACTTTTTAGTTGACATATAAAAATATGTAAATAAATTTTGCTAAGATATCCCACTTCTTTCAATTAATAAAGAAGAAAAAATAAAAGAACAAAAATAGAACTAAGAATAGAAAATATTATTCTAGTGCTTTCTAAATTTTCAGAAGGTATGTACTTACATACAAATATACTTTGATGAGTAGTTAAGTTAGGAAAGAACACAATAATAAGCTGGTCAATAGGTTTGCACTTTCATATTAAAAATCAAAAGTTATTTAAAATATATGATTATATACTTCAGAAATACAGACTGCCTCTCATACTACTGTTATGTGAAAATAAAAATCCCATTTGCCTGGATTGACCTACAGTAAGGGCTGTCTCCTCCTCTCTGAAGAGCTGAATTCATTAAGGTTTCTACAAATAAAGGTCACCCGTCCATTTCTTTTTTAATTCATACATTCAGTAACTGAATTACTTCTGCCTTTAAAATGAAACTTAAAAGTGGACTAAGGAAATACAATTCGCAACAATCATTGGAAATGATGAGCTCTGGACAAGTAAGCTTTCAAAAGAATTGCAATCAAAGCAGGTTTGGTTTGGGAAGAAAACACTTCTTACATAATTAGTCATTTCTTTGCCTTCTTAACCCAAGTGGAGATACATGCTATAATCTTTTTCTGAGTGGGGCTGCTTCTATACCACAAATTTGGTCTTCTTTTGAAGATGTAGGTGCTGTGCATATATAGATGACTGGAGAGAAAATAGTAAGATTATAGTATTCCTATAACTCTTATTTCTAAAGTTTCTGTTTATAGTTTGCATGTTTAGATCAATTATCTCTTTCTTATATGAAAGCCAGAATAATAACACACAAATTCCTAAGCAATGTCACATTATCTTCCAACAAAAGGTAATAATGATTCAAAAACCAAAGTGACCATTTCCCAAGAGGTGCTCAACATTTTAGCACTCTGGCTTCTTACTACTGCCATGTAGGGTCAACTTATCAATGGCATTCATTCACAATCATTTACTTCTGTGTTACTACAAGCAGTTCATGGCTGGTATTTACCTTAGGGCCTAGTTTGTTGTTTACCAGTGTTAGAGTTATGAGTTCTAAGACTTGGATTTGGATATTTGGGGAAAGCTTGATTTTAAAATCTACAAAATCTTCTTTATTATCAGAGATCTCTCCTAAACTGGATAGTATTCTGGAATAACCCACAATAGTAAGAGGACACCAAGAGAAGGCTAAAAGTTAGTAAAAGACACAGAATCTCACTTTTTCAGGTTGAACTGTACACTCTTAAACAGCAATAGAATGGTACTTCTGTTGTCAAGTAAGAAAACTGATTTTGAAAGATGAACTTTTATTGAAAGATGCTAGAATTAAATGCCCACACATATATTCAAGTGTACTTGAAAGCTGCAGAAATTTCATAGCTGCTAAGGTTTTTACCTACTCTAGCAGATACTTAATAAGAATGTTAAGGAACTATGGCAAAAAAACAGTCAAGCTCTGCCTATTTTACTTAAGGTTGACATCTGCTAGGATAGAAGCCAATGTCAAAAATCAAGTGCCCATTAGTAAGGAAAACAGACAAGCTGTATCCACACAATAGAGTTCTTACACCTAGCTTTTTCTTTTTTTCTTTCTTTTTTAACGGCATAGTGGTATGGATCACTGGAAAAAGGTTTAGTTATTCTTTGTAATAAGAAGAAAGGTTAATAATCAATTTGCATAGCAACATGTAATTTGCATAGTTTAAATATATGCACAGACCCTTGTCTCAGTTACAATGAAGCATTTACCTTGGTTTCACGGAAAGGGAGGTGGGTGAGTGGAGTAAAGACATTCCTTTTGGCAATCTATTTTGAATTTTTCTTGCAAAAAGAACATATTGGTTTTGTTATAATTTAAAAAGAACCTATAGAAATACAGATTTTTAATGCCTAACTTGTTCAGACAATATGCTGTGTTCAGAAGAGAGAGCTGAAAAAACAACAGAAACCTCACCACAACAAACTCTTATTTTGCTGACTGCTTATCAGTCCCAAAGCTGACTCTTTTTTTTTTTAACATCTTATCTTGAAAACACATTCTTCCAAAAATCCCTGACCTACACCTCTTTGATGCTTTTCCAGTTAGCACTGAGTCAGAGAAAGGGGCACCTCTGAATCTCTTTACTAATAACTAAACAAACACAATGCATGTGATCTAATTTAATTATGTATATAATGTGGATCTTCTCATTTGCTTTTGTTGACTGAATATCTGCAAATAATTTGATCAATCTGGTTTTTGGCCTCTTTGTCTTAGAATGCATTCAATCAACAATATTGATCATGTACTATGCATCAGGTATAGGATTTCAAAAACAAATAAATAATGGAAAACAGTAATGTGCTTGTAAAATTTCAGTCTCCAGTAAAGAAATGGTGCTCTGTGGGATATTTAATAGAGGAAATTAAATGAAGATGACAATAGAGTTGAAAGGTCAACAGAAGACCAATGAAGTAAGCCAGATTAGCAAGAGTAAAAGCCAAAAGGTCCTTCTATCCGGAGAACTGGAAAGGCAAAGAAAGGAGATACTTTTGTCAGAATACAAGACTGGTGTCATCTAAGGGAGATGAACCAACAGTAGGGCTGCCCCAAGTGTTGGACAGAGATGCATCCACAGCTGAAAAACGCACCCTAAGTTGGTGAGAGATGGGGCCTTCTTTCTCCCCTCTTTACCCTTCTTGAAGTCTGCCAAAGCCTTCCACTGAGACTTCAGTAAAGACTAGCACTTAAAGCACTCAAAAATTATAAAATTGTTTTCAGTTTCAAGATGCCTACCAACCATGTTATGGTTTAGATGTGGTGTCCCTCTCAAGCTTGTGTGTGAGACAATTCAAGAAGGTTTGGAGGAGAAATGATTTAGTCATAGCCTTAAACTTATCAGTGAATTAATCCCTGATGAGATTAATTGAGTGGTAACTGGAGACAGGTGGGGTATGGCTATGGGGTATATTTTGTGTCTGGAGAGTAGAGTGTGTATGCTGTGTGTATCTGTGTCTCTCTCTCTCATACATATCTCCCCACTTGCTGATCATCATGTGACTTGTTTCCCTCTGCCATACTCTTCCACCGTAATGTTCTACCTCATCTTGAGCCCTGAGGAATGGATCCTGTCTCTTATAGACTGAGACCTTTGAAACCACGAGTCCCTTAAATAAACCTTTCCTCCTCTATAATTGTTCTGCTGGGGTCTTTTGGTCACAACAGCAAAAAAAAAAAAGCTCACTAAAACAAACCACATGTGCACACCAGCACATACACTTGGGATATCAAGCACTCAATGAAATGGTGCCCTGTAAGTGACACACAGAGATGATCATGGTCTTTAGAGCCTACAGGGATCTCAGAGACTCTCTTGAACCCCAATATCAACTTTTTTATTCTTTTATCTTAAGGTAGTTCAAAGTAGGTTGTTACCTAAAGTGCTACTATATTATCAATTTAGTTATTAAAGAAGCATATGTGTGTGATTTTCTTGAGCATGCTTACTTTTCTAAACTCAAGTCATTTAATTACCTTTTTCCTCTAACTGGAGGTAATCAATTTCTTTCAAATAAATAGAATTTTATCTACTTTACCTACTACTTTTTATTTATGTTCCATGTACATGCCAAGTAGATTTTCTCAAAATAGTGAAAATAATGACTTGTTAGCAGTTTATCTCCTGACTTTTAATGGAAACTCTTTTATATTTATTTTTAAATTAAATATTCTATTAACTATTAGCTAGAAATAAAACACTCATCCCAGTCAGTATTAAATATGTCCTGTTTTTGGTTTTATAATTTTTATAAGGCACAGCTATTGACTTCTATCAAAACTACCAAGAAGACTATTGAGTAATAATTCTTATTCAACAATAAATTTCCTTTTTCTTCTTTCTCCTATTTTCTTTTCCTCCTAATTCTATAGTCCTTGACTTCCATCCAAAATCTCTTGGCATTGTAATAAAACCAGTCAACAAATGCTTTTCTTTGTTTTCAGTTATCCTCCTGTTAATAACCACACAAGTACAGTCAGAGTTGAATCTGTGACTCTTCAGCATTCCAGAAGGTCCGCCATTGCTGCATAATGAGAAGTTGCCTGTTTGCTGCCACATTCTTGCTCTTCCTCAGATTCCAGATTGAAAGCTATTCTAGACAGCTGAGATTATGAAAAGACCAACTTTCCTTTCCTTTCCTTTCCTTCCTTTCCTTCCTTCCTTCCTTCCCTCCCTCCCTCCCTAGAACTGCTAAAGAATATACTGTAAACAAATCCCCTAAGTGCCAAAGAACTGGGTAATTTCCCAATGGAATGCAGAAGTCAGGCAGTTTAAAACAACTAACCTCCAAGCAACCAGGTAATATTTTTCACATACTACAGTGTTTCCTCCTATGCATTTGGGGCAGACAGTGGAACTTTTCATGTTTGAAATTATATTAGAGACTTGAAATATCAGGAAAGGAAACTAGGGGTTTTGATCTATGCCTGCTGCCTTAGTGCTTCATAGAGGGTGGCCAGCGATGCTAACATTGATGAGAAAGATCACAGGGTACTTATGAGCCATGTGACAAATAAAGAGTGGACAGCAATACATGGAGCAGAGAGAGAATGTCAGGGATACACCAGTGAAGACGGAGTCACAGGGAGCTAGAATAGCCTGACCCAGCAGGAATGGAGAGAGTGTAGTTTGATGTCAGGTTATGAAGTTTTACATCCCTAAATCAGATTTTTTTAAAGAAGACACTGAGAAATGATTGCATAATTTTATAAATGGAAAGAGTGCAAAGTGATACGACAGAAGATAAGCTTAGGTTATCTATCTGCAGAATTAGGTTCCAAGTAACATTTTGTATTTTCTCTCTTCTCCCCACTTCACAATCTCTGTTTTCCTTATTTATGTATAGTTCTGGGGATCCACTCAGGGCCTCATGCAGGCTACCCAAGTGCACTCCCACTGAATTACATCTCAGCCTTCTCCCCTCCCCCACCCCACACACTCACCCTCTCTCTTGCCCTTCCTACCCCCCCTTCCTTCCCTCCCTCTAAGAAAACCCTGTTGTAGGGTTCTTGTAGGATGTTTTCTATTTTACTAGATTTGTCCACTACCCAAAACCCAAGATAAAGTGAGATAAACCATTTCCTGTTTTAAAAGACTCATAAATATCTGGGGTCAGAAAATTCCCCAAGGACTCTCCATGAAGTCGCAGGGAAAGCTTTGCTTTTCATAACCATTATCCAACTCTGGCCCACTTGTGGCGTGCATAGGGAAACAATTAGGTAGAAAAGGAAGAGAATCCAAGACTCATGCATCATCTACCTAGAGGACAGGTAGATGGGTGGGTGATGAGCTCTTTGCCCTAACCAAAGGTAAATGGAATGGATGTCACTAGAATCTACCATAAATATCATGCTCCCTGCAAAAGAGAGAAATGTATCTCAATCCTTGACCAAACATGCATTTACCCTTCCCTCATGAAAAAATGGAAAAAAGTAAGTCAGAGCCAGTTTGAACGAAGGGTAGAAGAATTAGGGCCCAGCTGAAACTCCCACCCTTTAGCAGTACAATGATATAAGAATCCTGTGATTAAAATAAACTGGACAAGGAATTGGGGCTTGCACCTTACAAGGCAAGTGTAGTAGAAAGAGGTGATGAGTCGTATGTTTGGGTGGCAATGGTCCAGGGAGATGGGCAGGAAAAGGGCATGCTGCATCAGATGTCCCACATCAGGAAACTACACATGGAGCTGCCCAGGAGAATCCCAGTAAGTCACACTCTGTCTAGAAAGGGGGCTGGAGACAGGCACCATGGACAGATGAAGGGGAAGCGTGGCTGCCCTGCTCTGTGAGATCCTTTGAGAAGATGGCCTGCAAGGTAACTGCATCTCTATGAAGAACACCACATCACTAGGTCACCTGTAGCAAAGAACTAGACCAAGCTAGGTCAAGACTGCAAACAGTCTCCCACTACTGCCTTCTCTCCCCCATCCCTGTTTGAAAGGGAAGAAGTAAATGACCCAGAGACCATTAATGTGACCCCTCTTCCCCTGCAACAGATTCCAAAGTGAGACACAGAATGGTAGAGAGGCAGAATTTACTACCTGCCTATGAGCCATCTGGATAAGAGAGGAGCTTAAAGCCAGATGTAAGACTGAAGTACGAAATGGAATGAAAGCTTGCTTTTTTTAAATATCCAAGTCACCAATAAATTATAAAAAATAACTGCCATGCCAATTAAGGAACAGGAATTTCCTAATAAATTCAGGAAGAATATAAAATTATTTCATGTTTATACTTTACCAAACTAATATTGTTCAATTGGAGCTCTAGTCTTTGTTAGAGGTTTAGCCCATACATGAATATAAAACTATTCAAGCAAAACCATGCTTTGCCAAGGAAGAGTTAGCACCTAATTAGACCTTCACATATTAAAGAGAAAATTCATATATGCTATTCCACTGTACCTGACAGACAAAACCATTTTGTTCTTAATCACTTTTCAAAAGTTTTATTAATTGCTAGTTACAGTAACTACCATGAGAACACATCCTAAAACTTTTAGTACTTTTTAAAAATGATCCATTACAGCATAATTTTAAACTTCAGTGAAATTCATTCAGAGGTCTACATATTAAGGGAATAATTACACGGTTTCCAAGTAAGGTTTTTATGCAATTATGTTATTACTCATGACAAATTCAATTAGATGCACAAAATATCGACAGAAACTTAGAAAACTCTTAAGAGAAACGTTTAGAAACTGTACAAATCATACAGTAAAATATAAATGTTTGCAAAGCTACAATTGAAATCCTCATTCTTGAAAAATATGTGCAGTAAAATCATTTTGCGACCAAAATTAGTCAAATTTCTACATGCTTTTCCATTAGCAATGGCACTGTATTGGCTTAATAGATATGTTGCTCATGACTATAAATGGAGGGAAACAAAACACTCCAAACACATTCTAAACAAGGAGAGATTTCTGTTGGCCCATATGCTTTCAATTTTATGCCAAGAACCAAGAAAAATCTTGGAAGTTCTGAGTTCTAGTTGTAAAAACAGAAGATAAATCTGAATCACAGGCTGTAAACCCTTGGAGAACACGCCAATGACAAGATGATTAATTCAAAGTCTGCTTTGATGGAAATGTCTTTTTCCCTTAAAAGAAATCGGACTTCTCTACACCGTATAAGCTCATATAAACTAAAACTGCTTAACACAGACTGATTGTTCTGAATTGTGTTTATGTTTTTGTTTATGTTGTCTAATCAAAAACATTAGCCACCTTCAACAAACACCCTATAATTAGCCACGGCTTCACCTACAGAGACAAGAAGCACAACGATCTCAGGTTCTTAATATTCCCTGGAAACTTACTGCAAAGCTGTGCTAAACAAATCAGTCAGAAAGCTCCAGCAACCAACCAGTCCACCCACATTCAACAACCTCCCCTACCTAATGATAATTACAGTCTGTAGAACAGGCAGCCTCTAATAAACAGCTTCAACTTTAAAAGACAAATATCTGTAGGGGCCTTTCTGTTGCCATAGAAATGTCTTGAGGCCACCTTGTCCTCAGCACTAAACACTGCCTTCACATTAATCTGCTATTTGAGTGTGTGTGTGTGTGTGTACGCACACATGTGTCTGGGCTGGAGCACATATCAGCCCAAATTACAGGATAGCTCACTCAGTCCTGTTGGTTATAAATGATACATAGTCCTTAGTTCTAATACATTCCCCAAAATGGAGAACAGAAATCTTCTCGGTGACAGCAGTCCCTGACTAATGGGTTCTTGCTCCCTTGGCTCAACTGGAAACTTCCCTAATGCAGCAAAGCAATAAAGAACAGCAACGTTAATTCACCATATCCCTTTTCTTCCCTCTGAGCACTGGGGTCAGTGGCTTCCTAAAGCACAGGTTTTGTCCACAGTTGTAAACAGGAAAACAAATCTTGTCAGGTCAACCCAAACAGGAATAGCTTAAAATTAATCACTCATCGACGTTGGTGAACCAAAGGGCTAGGATCCTGTTTGATGATTAAAGTTGTTTTTAAAAGAATCAAGTGAACTTCCTGGATGCATACTAAGGGCTACAGAAACAAATTCTGTAAATACTTTTAGGGAAATAGTACACAGCGTGGGACCACAGGAACAAAACTGAACTTAGTCATGTGCTTGAACTTTACATGTGCCATTTACACACAAAATCCTAAAGATAGGCAAAGGATAATTTTAAAAGTAAAATAACAGAAGTGTACACAGACTTGGACTTTTACTATCCTAATATGCTTAAGATGGATCAGGGAGTGGGTAAGAGGTACAGAATGGAGAAGAAAGCAGAGGAAGAGATTCAGAAACAATGGAGGAGAGCACTGAAAAACTTTTAATGCTCAACTACCCTGGGGCAAGCATCACATTTCTTGGTCCCTCTACAGACCTCCTATGTTATATTCAAGATTGCCAGGCATTGTAAATTGGCCATCTGACATAGGGTCTCTCGATTATTTCTGAAAAGTCAGCCTGGGGTTGGCAGTGTTAGATCACTCCAATTCAAAAGAAGCAGACATGGGGAAGACCAAAGTGACATGCCCAGACTCACAGAGCTGCTCTTACAGAACCTCCTTACAGCACTGCTTAGGTATTACTTACTTAGAATCATGGCCACGTTTACACTGAACATTCTACAAAGTTCCTTTTTAAATTTTTTTTATTAGTTTTAATTAGTTATACATAACAGTAGCATGCATTTATGTACTTTGATATATCATACATAGATGGGATATAATTTCTCATTTTTCTGAGTGTACATGTTGCAGAATCATATTGGTCATATATGTATACAATATACATAGAGTAATAATGTCTGTTTCATTCTATTATCTTTCCTATCCCCACATCCTTTCCCCTCCCTTCTCATCACTTTCCTCTACCTAATTCAAGGTAAAGCTACTCTTTCTAGTGCCCCCCACCTTATTGTGAATTAGAATCCACATATTAGAGAAAACTTTCAGCCTTTGGTTTGGTGGGATTGGCTTACTTTGCTTCGCATGATATTTTCCAACTCCAACCATTGACTACAACCAAATGCCTTAATTTGACTCTTTAAAGCTGAATAATATTCAATTGAGTATATATACCACATTTTCTTTATCCATTCATCTATTGAGAGACACCTAGGTTGGTTCCATAGTATAGCTATTGTGAGTTGAGCTGCTATAAACATTGATGTGGCTGCGTCACTATAGTATGCTGATATTAGATCCTTTGGATATTAACCAAGGAGTGGGATAGCTGGGTCAAATGGTGGTTCCATTACAAGCTTTCTGAGGAGTCTCAATACTGATTTCCATAGTAGTTGTACCAATTTGCAGTCCTACCAGCAATGTACGAGTGTACCTTTTTCACCACATCCTCACCAACATTTATTGTTGCCTATATTCCTTATGATTGCCATTTTGACAGGAGTGAGATAAAATCTTAGAGTAGTTTTGATCTGCATTTCTCTGATTGCTAGAGATGTTGAACACTTTTTCATATATTTGTTGATCAACTGTATTTCTTCTTCTTTAAAGTGTCTGTTCACTTCCTTAGCCCATTTATTGAATGGGTTATTTGTATTTTTTTGGTGTTAAGTTTTTTAGTTCTTTATCCTAGAGATTAATGCTTTATTGGAGGTGCATGGGGTAAAGATTTTCTCCCAATTTGTAGCCTCTCTACTCATGTTATAGATCAGCACTATTCTAAATGGAGAAAAATTGAAAGCATTCCCGCTAAAAACTGGAACAAGACAAGGATGTCCTCTTTCACCACTTCTATTCAACATCATCCTTGAAACTCTAGCCAGAGCAATTAAACAAAAGAAAGAAATTAAAGGGATACAAATAGGTAAAGAAGAACTCAACTATTGGTATTTGCTAATGACATGATTCTATATCTAGAAGATCCAAAAATTCTATCAGAAAACTTCTAGAAATAATAAATAGCAGGATATAAACTCAACAACCATAAATCAAACAAATTCCTAAACATCAGTGATGAATCCACTGAAAGACAAATTAGGAAAACTACTCCATTCACAATAGCCTCAAAGAAAAAAAAAATCTGGGAATCTAACAAAAGAGGTGAATGACCTCTACAGTGAAAATTACAGAACACTAATGAAAGAAATTGAAGAAAACATCAGAAGATGGAAAGATCTACCACTCTCCTGGATAGGCAGAATTAATACTGTCAAAATGGCCATACTACCAAAAGCATTATACAGATTTAATACAATTCCTATTAAAATCCCAATGATATTCTTCATAAAAATAGCAATCATGAAATTTATTTGAAAAAATAAGAGACCCAGAATAGCTAAAGCAATCCTTAGCAAGAAAAGTGAAGCAGGAGGCATCACAATACCAAACCTTAAACCATACTACAGAGATATAGTAACAAAAATAGCATGGTACTTGGCACCAAAACAGACTTGTAGACCAATGGTACAGAATAGAGGACACAGAGACAAACCCACATAAATATGGTTATGTCATACTAGACAAAGGTGCCAAAAACATTCACTGGAGAAAAGATGGCCTATTCAACAAATGGTGCTGGCAAAACTGGAAATCCATATATAACAACATGAAATTAAACCTCTACCTGTCACCCTGCACAAAAATCAACTCAATGTTGATCAAAGACTTAGGCACTAGAACAGAGACCCTGTGCCTAACAGAAGAAAAAATAGGTCCAAATCTGCACCACTTCAGCCTAGGATCTGACTTCCTTAACAAGACTTCTAAAGCACAAAAAGTAAAATCAAGAATCAATAAATGGGATGGATTCAAATTAAAAAACTTCTTCTCAGCAAAGGAAACAATTAATAACATGAGGAGAGAGTCTACAAGTTTCTTTAGACTAAAAGGGACTAAAGTTTCTCAACACTGTAAAAATTCACTGTTAAAACAAGAACCTAAAATATTTCTTCCTTCTAGTTTTTTTCAAATGTTATCCTCAAAGGCAATGCTTAAGAGTCTGAGTACTTAAGGATTCTGTGTTTCTTCCAATGAGACGATTCTAACTTGTGGACATGACTGTCAATGCAGTGATGTGGAGTCCCATACTCTGTTCAATGAGAGGATTATGACCAGGGCTAAAGAAAGCTTAACATAAGGAGAAACCTTAAACTAAGGGCCATCCAGCAATGTGACCCTGAGTTTTGTTATTTCTTCTCCATTTCTTTTGGAGGATGGCTGAAGCATCCATCTGCACATTTTTCCATTTGTTCATCCTTACAAGATGCAGCTGCATTATTCGGATCAGTCCCTCTGCACGTGCCACGGCCAAATTTTCTTTATAATTTTCTTGATGAAAACGTTAGCTCGCAAATCAAGACATTATACTTTTTCATCTGTGCTAACAGCAGTTTTTATGTAACATGATTTAAAAGAAGCTATTTCCTCACTTGGCTGATGTCTAATTGACACATTAATTTTTAAAGCAATATCAGGTTTTTTTTTTTTAAGATCAGCTGCCTGTGTGTGGCACTTGTGTGTGCCAGCACATGCTGAGAGAGGATGAAGGGAGCCCCACAGTAAGAGCTAGGCAGTAAGCTCTGACACTAACCAGAGTCTAAAACCTAATTAATTACAGCACCCCACAAACACATGATGGACCATTAAGTAAAGCATGACAAGGAAAATAAAAGGGAATGATCAGTTTGACACAATATTTAGAAATACAGTAAAAGAAGAAAAATTTGGCCATCTTTCCAGGAGACTAATGTTAGCATGAAGTACAACAGGCTTTGAACTTAAAGCCCAATTCAAGGATAAGACTGAATAATTACTTGAAACGTTTATTAGTGTAACAAGTCACAAAACCCTCAAAGAGGTAGATCACTAAATTTCAACAATGAGACATGTAAAAAAGTTTAAATTTCTGAAGTTTCAAAATTGTCTGCTTCTCTTGTGCGCTAGCAACAACAAAGTCAAACTAAACTATTTATACTAGTGAATATAAGAAAATGACCCACATCAAAGATAACCATAATCAGAATTTTTAAATGACAATGACAACACCTACAATCAATGGCTCACAAGCAAACCTCTGCAAGGCAGTTAGAAAGCAAATGAATGCTAGGAATGGAGACGAACTAGACCAGAAAGACCTAGTCAAAACTGTCCAATCACAGCCTTCAGATAAAAACTCAGTCATGTCGAAAACTTTAATGAATTAATTACAGCAACTATGGGTCACTAGTAAAATGTATTCCTCTCACACTCCAGAGTTAAAGTATAACAAGTTTGTTTTCTAGGATGTACAGGTTGGTTTATATAATAACCATTTCTCTGAAATTGTTTTCTTGGATCTTTCAATGTATAGTAAATGCAATTTCCACTGGAAAAGGCAGAATAATGTAGTAGTATTTTTTAAGTTTATTGACTTCACTTACAGATGAAAAGATAGGCCCTCCTGTGATTTGTTTTATTTTGCTCTTTAAAGTAACTCAGTTTGCTTAACTTTGATTCTGTCAGGCTCAAGGTAAAATTGTGGTTTAAATAAGTCAAAGAATAGAGTATCAGAAATCCTACCAATCTCTGGTTAAAAAAAAATTGTCATTAAATTCAATGATGATCTTAAAAATTAATATAACCAAATTTTAGATCAGTTTATTACATATATACATATATATCTCTACGTATGTATACACACACATATACACACATATGATTTCATATATGTTATTCTGATCAGTTCCTGAATGCAGAGGAACTGATGTAGAGGAACTGATCTGAATTTGTCACCCTATTTATTACCATAACATTCAGAACATATTAAAAGATACACATTTAACATCCAGGGTTAATTTGACAGAAAAAGAATGGAGGCTGACTTAACAGGATAGCAACAGGGTGGTTTCCTAGTAGTACAAATAAAGGAAAAGACCAGGAATACACAGAACACAATATACCAAGCTGGTCAGAAGCCTTACCTGACCAGTAAGTGGCCCTTCATGCTCATAGCAATTTATACTTGGTTAAAAAAAAAAAAAACAGCATCCATCACAGACATAACTGTAATTTTAATTTTATAGATTTCTGAAATGTTGATTCCACTTAATTTGCATATTCTTGTTTGGGGCTGAATTAGACACCCTTGCACATGAAGGTTTTATGTCTATTTTTAATATCTACTTGTTTCATGAACTATTATAAACCAAAAAAATTAAATTTTGAGATATTCAAGATTTTTTTCTCCTTTAGAAGAATCCACTCATTTTTCAAATCTGACTTGCTTAGAGTCACCTCTGATGTTCAGATCATTGTTTTCCTTGTGTAAGTCAAAGGTTTTTGTGTCTTTATTGCTTAGCTAAAATCTGAGGCAATACTATGGGGCTGTGTTGAAATGTGTTGTTATCATCATGGTTAATTGTTTCACTGGTATATTAATGACCTTGGGAGGTAACAGTACAATCACTTTACAAATACACAATTAGAAGTAAAACCAACAAATCTGTGCCCAAATCCAAGAATTTCTACAAACATTACCTCCTGTATTCTTCCATTGTTAATTTATGCTAACAAGAAAATTCCAATTCCAGAAATACGATTTCCAATTAGTGCAATAATGGGATTTCTGCTGTATTATATCCTTTTCATTATATCACTGTAATGCATATGCGAAAGTCACTAACATGCTGAAATACTGTACTCAATATGATCCCTGTACTTGCAACTCAGGATACATAACAAAACTTTGTGATGTTTTTCTCCACAAACACCTATCAGAAGAACCTTTACGTAATCCTAAGAAAGTTTCTCTAGTTGAAATTTTCATTTCAATAGACGACCATTCTCCAAACTTAAGCTAAAAGCTATCTCAAACCAAACATACCTCTTTTCCTCATAGATCACTTCATCTCAACTTCCCAATCTTGTAGTCATGAAATCCAGAAAGTCAGTCACTGTTTAGAATTGATCTTTTCCTTCACTCTCCTGATCTTTTCTATCACATTGTTCATTTTATCACACCAGAGTTTGAATCAAAACACTTACCAATTGCCTTTTCATTGTTCAAATCATCTCAGGTCATAATCATGGCCAAACTTTTAGCCAATGTCACCAACTCCATTTTTTAGTCCCTCAAAAGCTCTAAGAAAAAAAAATATTTTTTTCTGATACCCAAATCCTTACTTTTGTTTATCCTACATGAGATCCTTTGTACATTCCTAGTCTTTAAATTTATGTTTTTTTAATGACTTTTGAAAGTTATTAGGCAACATGTTCTCAAATACTGACGTTTCACCCAATTCTCTCTCCTTTAGGAAGCCTGATATTATATACATTTTGCCTGTCAATCTTTCATATTTCCATTTTCTTTTTTCCATCTGTTGCCTTTAGCATAATTCTTCTTGTATTTTTCAGTTCATTAATTCTCTCTTTAGCTGTGGCTTTATCTGCTTCTTAAGATCCCTAGTCCATTTTTTATTTCCTTAATGATATTTTCCATTTTGGGGTTTCCATATGGTTCTTTTTCATACCTTCCTGATCATTCCTAATGGTCTTTCATTATGTGTTCAATTTTGTGAATGATCTTTTATTTCTTTGCATATACAGTAATTTTCTAAAGTTGGCAAATCTAATGTCTGCACTCTATCAGTGTCTGAATGTCCAGTAGACACATGGAGAATCATTATTTTTTAAAGTAGTAATTTGTTTTATCTAACTCTCACTAAAAATGACTTGCATCCTCATAAAGGTAATAATAAATAACTATGATATGCTTGATCTCAATTTCTTAAATTCTTGCAAATCTAACGTAGTGAAGCTTGAGAGAAGAGGTCTGCGTGTTTCTGCTAGGATCAGGGTACCTGTCCTAGAAGCATGCCAGCTAACTATGAAGGTTCAGAACCCCATTGCTTGCTCAGGCCTTGGCATCCACATAGCCATGCTTATGAACATCTACATGGAGATGGGCCTGATAAGCACAAAGAATTTTCAACTGAAATACCATATGGTAACTGAAGTCTTCAGGAGATCCTTAGAAACATTTTGCTACGGACAAAAATTTGCTAATGGAGCTGTGTTCTAAGACTAAAGTTTTTAAAAATTGAACTATACAACCTGGAGTTATTTAAGATGCTTCCATCCCAAATTATTATTGAAATGCTACCAAAAATCTAAAATTCTCACATCTATATTTTACACATTGAGAGCATTTCTGAATAAATTTAATTGGAGAAACCCTCTTTTATGAACACGATAATACTTACTTCTATCTCCTGACACTCACAAATAATGCATATGGTTAAAACAGCATTTCTTGGCTCAAGGTGAAAAAGGGCAAACTACTGAAATGATACATGGAGAATCATTTTTTTTTAAAGGTAGTAATTTATGACCACCAAAGGAGAGGGCAGGAAGGAGCTGCCCAGAGCAGCTTTGGGAGTCCCAGATCTGCAGACATGCAAGGGCTGTAGGGCCCACAAAGCCTCCTGTCCTAACCTGGGTACTTCTTACTTTTTGTGTGCATTTCACTTTACAAATTCAGTGTCAACAGAACCCAAAGATAAGAACAATTCCACATGGGTGCCATATGCTTTTATGTAAGTAGTACCCCTGAGATTTCACATCTCTGCTCCCCAAATCCCAGATGTTCAATCTCCATTAATATTAGCTGCAACCAGGAGGAGCTGTTGGGTGGGGAGGCTGCAGAGCATATGGTGGAGAACCCACCCACTGTAGCAGGCAGGCCCGCCCCTGCCCACTGGCCCAGATTTCACTTCCCTGCACATGGGATTATGGAATGAAGCCATAGAACTTTCCAGTTCCTTGCTAGAGGTGTCTTCTCCAACAGCTGCAACCCTCCCTCCCCATACTTCAGAAAAGGGGCCTGAAGACCAGGAAAAGGGTTCCTTCTGGCCAAAGTAAACAGCTCAAAATGAATCAAGTCTACATTGGCTCAAAGGGAGAACCTCCACATGTATTATATCAAGGGGAGCAAGTCCCCCTCTACTTTGGCTGAAGGCAAGTGATTCCCCATCTACACTGGCTCAAGGTGAGTGAATATATATAGTGGGTAGGAGAGGGAGGCACTGTGGTCCAGGCTTTAGAGAAGATGGCTTAGGTTCAGGGTCTCTTCCTGAGGCCTCTCTCAAAAAACCAAAAACCAACACAAAACAAAACTGCCTTTTAAAAATATTTGCAACATCAATTTTATTATATAATTTGTGAAAAAAATTAAGAATAAAATTCTCCCAAAACATGGGAGAAAGGACAAAGAGCAGGGCAGGGGGACTTATCCCAGAGAAAACTCTGTATGATGTGCTCCGCAGGTGGGGGCAGAGGAGGCTCCTGGTGGATGCAGATGCGCTGCTGCCTGCAATCCCTGCAGAGAAGCCCGAGCCAGTCGCCACACCTCACTCCCCACCACGATGTCGGCCTCCACAGGCTCAGGGGCTTCGGGCTGTCCGTCAGTTCTGTCTGTCTGGGCTGGGCATTTCCATAGGCACCACTCTGTTTCTGGACGCTGTCCGATGGAAGCGGGGTACACAGCACAGTTGTCACATGCATTTGGTGATCCTCCTCTTCAGCCTCTTCCAACCCCTGCTGCTGTGGTGGGATTGTCCTGTGGAGGTACCTGGGGAGGATGAGCTGCTGGGCACAGGGTCCTGCTGGGAGGTAGGCCAGGAGGGGTGTGTCCACGTGGAGGAAGTGGAGAAGGCAGGCAGGCGCACTGGCACTTGCAGACCCTTCTGTTGGCCTCCTCAGGCTGCTGCTGCTCACGGGAACACTTCTTGGGGTGGACCCCGTGAGGATGCGCAGGGCCCGTCCCCTGGTTTCTCTGGTGCTTGAGATGAAGTAGGTGGCCCGGGTGTCTCAAATATTTGACTGGCCACAGACACCCAGGTATTCTAGGGGTGGTGACCCCTGACGATCAGGATTTTCATAATTGTGGGATCTGGGAGTTTGGGGAACACCTGACTAGAAGAACTCGGTAAAGCAATTCCCTTGCCCTGGCTCAGCCATGGGTGCCCCATTACTTGCTCTGTGGTGGGCCTCTGCGTGGGGATCCACCATCAGGGTCTCATTGATGAGGTTCTGTGCTCCATCGGACACATGCGGGGGAATGTCATAGGTTCCCTGTGTGATGAGCTTCTTCACCTGCTCTCTGCTGGCTGCCCTAAATGGACATCTCCCTGTGAGCATAAAGTAGAGAATGATGCCCAGGCTCCAGACGTCTGCTGGGGGACCCTCGTATTCCTCCCCCTGGGTGAGTTCAGGGGCAAAGGATAGGCAAGTGCCCCAGATCCTCTTCAGCTTCCCCCCAACGGTGAATCTGGTGCTCAGCCCAAAGTTGATGAGTTCAACATTGCCGCCATGGTGTTCTCAGGCTTCAGGTCAAAGTGCATGATACCCTGCTTGTGGCAGTACTGCATGGCACTCATGATCTGCCTGAACAGTCTGTGGGCCTTGTGCTCCTGCATGCCATCAGATGGGATGGGTCCCATAGCTGTCCCCCACCTGCATGTCCCATGATCATGTAGAAATAGTGGAAGGTCTCAATGACCTGGAAGATCTGGATCACGTTTGGGGTGGGCCAAGGCCACCGTCATATCCGGTTCAGAGAACAAGGGGAAGTTGGATGCTACTTCTGCGAAGACCTTCACCACAACCTCTGTCCTGGTGAGCAGATGAGGGGCAAGTTTCACCTGGGCAAAGCCCCCTTTCCCAATGTCCTGCAGGCCCTTATCATGGTCTGTGAAGGTGGGCTCACAGCAGGAGCCCTGCCCCTGAAGCATTTCACTGCTCATCCTAAACCAGAACAAGGATGCTAACTTAAAAAAATAATAATAAGCCAAAACAAAAATCCTAAAAACAAAAACAAACAAAACAAAACAAAAAAATCCCAAATCCCCCAAACCAGTATCCAAAGACCACAACCACCAGCCACCAACCACCACCATATGCATTAACTCTCTGGGAGTCCAACAGGTCACCACCAAGAGCTTCCTCTACTTACGGACAAAAAAAAAAAAAAAAAAAAAAAAACAGCTGCAACCACTGTCTGGCTCCTTGTGAGGTCAGAGCCAGAAATGACCCAGTCACACCTGGGCATAACCCCAAGTGGTCATCTCACTTTGGGGACTCCAGGACCGTTTCCACTTTCATAATAAGAATAAGAAAGGTCTCCAGGAGGTCTTTTCCTTTAGTGTGCTATGGAGACTGATACGTCCTTGATTAGAAGTTAAAATTTGTAGCATACGTCAGAGGTCTTTTTGAGTCTGAAAATGTGTTAACTTTGTGGCTTTGAAAGCCCTCATCATATCTACTCTCAAGGTTTCTGCTTCTTTGCTGGCCTGAACTGAGCAGCTTTCCTCCACTGGCCCCTTGCCCCATGATGGACTGCCTCACCTTGGGCAGAGCCATGGAGTCAGCCGTCTAGGAACTGGGACTCTGGAACTGGTAGCCCCAAAGAAGCTTTTCTTCTTTCAAGTTGCTCTTTTGGATGTTTTAGCCACAGAGACAAAAGTCTAATTAAAACACAGACACACATCATTGTGCCCAGCTTGACAAATGTACTTGTGTGTGTGTGGGGGGGGGGGTGCTGGGATCTGAACCAGGTCCTTGCACAGGCTGGAGAAGCTCTCTTAAGGCTCACCTCCCATCCCTGGGTTTGGAGCTTCCTGACCTAACCAGTTCTCAGTACTGACACATTGAGGGTGAACTGTCAACAGGAATTTGGGGAGGGATACACACATTTAAACACAGCATTTGATAAACAAGAGCCCAGGGAGCTGGTCCCCACTAGATGTGCCCTGTGTGAGGGGAGTCCTTCAGGTTGCACTGAAGGACATTAGATAGGAGCTCAGATCTTGATGAAGACAGAAAGATCCCTGGTAAAGAAAATTCATGACAATTATAAAAGCTAGTGCTACTTTTGTTTTCTACAAGATGTAAGAGAATAATGTATCAAAACACCCTAATTTTATTCTATGGTATTGAATAAATCATATATAACACTGTCACATTAGTAACTGAGGGGGAGGGTTTGGAGAGGTACAACTGCCCCATCTGTACACCACTGAAGTCATGCTGCTGTAGATTCACATCAGACTGGCATCTCTTTCTCATGTTAAATGGAACCCCCATGGGAAGCACCAAGAAATACCTTGTGGAGCTTACTAAAAATGAGAGGTAAGGAAATTGAAATGTTTCACTACAATCATCAACTAAATATGAGGGAAGATAATCATATAACGAAGCAAGTCACATTGAATGAAAGATTGGGTGCTCTCCTTATAAAGACCCTATGCACTCTGAAATAGGGCCTACCCTGTTGTCTTTATAACGACAAAAGCCACAGTGAACCAAGGGCCCCTGCCCTTTTCTTGCAAGGGAACTTGAACAAGCCAACCTGAACCAAAGGCTCTGCCCTAATATTCCTAAAAGGGCACAAACCACACTAGCCCAGGGCCTTGCCCTGATCTCCTTATAAGGACTCAAACCACGATGAACCAAGGGTCATGATAAACATCAAAGTCCTGCACATGTCCAAACTCCTATACATATTCATGTTACTTCCTTTTCATGTTCTGATTGAAGGTGCCACTTTCCTTTGATAAAAAGATTTTCTAAATTCTAATCTCTGAAAAGACACAAATCAGAACTTTTTAAGAAATACCAAATGACTCCTCTGATATAAGGGGAGGAAACAAGGACAGGGTAGGGACGAAGAGCTTGAGACGAAGATTTTCATTAACAGGGTTGAGAGGTGGGAGGGAAAGGAAACGAGAAGGGGAATCGCATGGAAATGGAAGGCGATCCTCAGGGTTATACAAAATGACATATAAGAGGAAAGGAGGGGTAAGACAAGATAATTCAAATGGAAGAAGTGATTTACAGTAGAAGGGGTAGAGAGAGAAAAGGGGAGGGGAGGGGAGGGGAGGGGGGATAGTAGAGAATAATACAGACAGCAGAATACATCAGACACTAGAAAGGCAATATGTCAATCAATGGAAGGGTAACTGATGTGATACAGCAATCTGTATACGGGATAAAATTGGGAGTTCATAACTCATTTGAATCAAACTGTGAAATATGATGTATGAGGAACTATGTAATGTTTTGAACGACCAACAATAAAAAAAAAAAAGAAAGTGATATAACTAGAAAAAAAAATAAAAAAGAAAAAAAAAAAAGAAAAATGGCAACTTGAAACAGAACATGAAAAAGAAGTAATATTAATGCCTGTAGTGTAAAATAACCTTTTTTACTCTCCCCAAAGCATTAAAGCATTAATAATCAAGATCAAAAATCACATCATCTACAAGTGTGGCACATCCACAAAATGGAATACTGTTTAGTCATAAAAAAGATGAAATCCTGTCCTTTGCAACAACAAAGAGACCATTATGTTCAGTGAAATAAGCCAGGCACAGATAGACAAATACCACAAGAGCTTACTCCTGTTGGAAACCTAAAAATGTTGATCTTATGGAATGGAGGCTGAGAATAATATAGTGTTTACCCCAGGACAGGTAGGATAGAGAGGAGAAAGCAAAGAGTAAATGTTGGCCAATGGGGACTAAGGTGGGGGAGATAGGAGAAGTTAATTTTGATGGGCTAATTCACATTAGGTACCTACAGATAGTGTACTATTTATTTTTATAAAGCTTATTAACAAGATGATTTTTAATGTCTTTACACAAAGAAATGATATTTCAGATTTCAGGAGAGAGATATGTTACTCTGATTTAAATATTGTACAATGTACGCACATATCAAAACTGTATACGGGCAGGGTGCTGTGGCTCAAGCCTGTGATTCCAGCAGCTCAGGAGGCTGAGGCAGGAGGATTGCAAGTTAAAAGCCAGCCTCAGCAAAAAGGAAGATGCTAAGCAATTCAGTGAGACCCTGTCTCTAAATAAAATACAAAGTAGGGATGGGGATATGGCTCGGTGGTTGAGTGCCCCTGAGTTCAATCCCTGGTATTCCCTGAAAAAAAAAACTGGTATATGGTACCCCATAAATATGTACATTTATGTTTCTTGCAGGAGCAGCAGTTGAGCACAATTGTCAGAAAAATAATACAATGTTTCAAATAAATATACTGCCACAAATTCATACTTTCTCATTGTGTGTGTGTGTGTGTGTGTTTCTTTTTTTTTTTTTTTTGGTTTGTTTTTGTTTTTAAATCATTGTGACTAAAACACCTGACAAGAACAACTTAGAGAAGGGAAAGTTTATTTGGGGTTCTCAGTTTCAGAGGTCTCAGTCCATATATTTCCGACTCCATTGGTCAGGGCGACAGATGAAGCAGGACAACATGGAAATGCCCAGGGAGGAAAGCTGCTCAGCTCTTAGCTGGGTCAGGAAGTAGAAAGAGGGACAGACGAGGGGTCCCAGGGGAGATGCATCCCTCCAGGGCAAGCCCCAGTGACACAGGGGATGGAGCCCCACGTGCCAACAGTTACCATTCAAACTAGAATGTGACTGATTAGCTTACAGCTCTCACAATCCAATACTTATGAGACGATTTAACACTTTGTTTTGGTTTATTACTTTGTTACCAGGGATTGAACCCAGGAGGGGGTTTAACCACTGAGCCACAACCTCAGCTCGTTTGATTTTTTTGTTTACAGACAGGGTCTCTCTAAGTTGCTTAGGGCCTCGATTAGTTGCTGAGGCTGTCTTTGAACTTGTAATACTTCTCGTGCCTCAGCCTCCAGAGCTGCTGGGATTACAGGTGTGCACCACTGCACCTAGCTGAGATGATTTAACATTTAACAGAAACTTTTAGGGAATCCTCATATCCAAACCATAACACTTATACATATCTATTTGCCTTCTTTTAATTTCCAAAGTTTGTACCACTTCTAAACTACTATATATTAGTAACAGTAGTATATTCATCAATACTAATCTTTTAAAAATTAGTTGTCTCCTCATATATCTATTCCTTTGAGGATTAAACACTGTTATACTTATTTTGGGATGATTTTCAAATCCCTCACCATGTTGGCTGCAGACATCTGAAGAGGTTTTCATATTTCTGGAGTAAAGTATGTTATCAAAACACGACAGATAAAACATTTTCAGTACAAAGCCGAATGAATTTTAAAAGCTGTGATGTCCAGTCAGCCATTCCCAATCCATGTAAATTATCCACTATATTCCAGACATGATTTTTATTAGAAAAATAAACAACAAACCCCTTTGACCATCTATGAATCATCATGTTGCCTGCATTCAGTCCACATTTTTCCATCTCTCCTAGATGATTTAAAGGAAGCTTCCTTTGATTTTTAATGATTTTCCTAAATTGATTACTAAAATTTTGAGCTTTTCTGTGACCTATCAAAAAAATCCTTTCAATTTTGGGGGTTTTTTTTAAGTATAATTATTTTATACTTGTGCAGTTCTACATAATTTATAAATTCTCAGATTTTATACTTTTAAAGTATTTCTTTGGATGTACCCAACAGCACGGCCACAGGTGTGAAACAGAAATTATTTGGTCCCTTTTATAAATGAGCAAGCAGAAACTCAGAGAGGTTGCAGCAGGCAAGGTGTGCAGCTGGGATGAATCTGGAGCCTTCTGGTACTCATTTGTGCTAGGTCTCTTCTACCGCAGTCACCTTCTGACATGGTTTGTTTTTGAAAAGATCTATGTTCACCCTAAATCACAACCCATTTGATGTATTTTACAAACTGCTTGGTATTGACAATAACTTCCACACCCTGTAGTTTACAAGGTTTGATACAACTAATAGCAGACTTAATTCTGCTTTTAGTTCTCATGTTCTAATAGTCAAATCTAAATATATTGGACAGGGTTGGGAATATAGCTCAGTGGTAGAGCAATTGCCTAGCATGTGTCAGAACCTGGGTTTGATCCCCAGCATCACAAAAATAATTAAAATAAGGCAAAATTCTGTAATGAAAACCCAAATATGACATTATATATTAAAATAAAACTATAGGTGGTTCTACTGCTCTTTATTAAATTCACTTGAATCTTAACCCCCAAATCTTTAGTTAATGGGAATACCGAGTTATGTCACAATGAATTCAAACTCTTGACTCCTGGTGGGCGGTGGGAGTCAGGGTGGGGGGAGAGTTAAGGGGATTGGGAGGGAGGCAATAGGTTACAAAGTTTCAGATAGGAAGAACAGGTTTTAATTTCTATTATCCAGAAGGGAGACTATACTTATTAATATTATAGTATGTATTTTAAAATACAAAATATGCCCCACTGGGAAAAATGATAGGAGAGGGAGACAACAGAGTTGTTAAATTCGATTTAATCATTCCCTTTTGTAAACATATATCAAAATACCATACTGCATCCCTAAAAGTGCACACGATCATGATCTGTTAATCAAAAATGTTAGTAATAAATTCTTAAAAATAAAAAAAACATGGTTAATAAAAGACAAGATTATAGGCATGGTATTAAATGAATAAAGGAGACTATCCTTTAATTGCCTTGGCTTATTAAAACAAAAATGTTCCATGAGGAAGCTCTATTAACTTCAGTTCATAAAGGCAATAAAAAGTGAAAAGACAATGATGCTCCAGTCTATTAATATAAATTTAGTGGAACTGCAGGATAGTATTTGAGGATGCAATTCAAGGCCTCAGTACTGCCCATGTACCCTGTAGATTAACAGCCAAACACTGGACAGAGCACTTAAGGAAGTGTGGTTTAAAGTCCACAAGAAACGTGCTTGAATAAGTGCATGTGTCGTGACTTGCTACTCACTGGAGAATTTCATCCACTTATTCTAATGAACATGTTATGTTTATATATACTATGTAATAATCACTACATCAGGAATTATTTCAACAATCAAGAGAAAGCTTGCATTTTTTTTTTCCTTTTCTTTTCTTTCAGTATTGGGGAGCAAACCCAGGGCTTTGCACATGCTAGGCAAATCTCCACCACTGAACTCCATCACCAGCCAGCCCCCTATGTTTCCAATCATAGAAAGGTACATTGTGTCTTTGTGCTTTCATTCTATGACTCTATTTCAAAGCAAATGTAACCTTTTAAATAAAAGTCTGTTTTGTAGGCCAGAGGCCCTGCCGCTCCTCCAGTGTTTCTGTTCCTTTTATGCTTCTATCAGGTATAGTGATTTAGCCTGGGATGTGTCCACACCTACCCAAGGGCCTGCTGAAGGCCCACCTACTCCTCCCACAATACCTCCCAAAAGGTAGTTTCTAAAAGAGCTTCTATGGGCTTCTTAGTGCACTCCCCACTGTTGACTTAATGAGGGCCACTAGAGCTATTAATGCTTAGTGTTCTTTTTCTGAGCTCTTTTGTGTCAGGTTGGCTTTTTCCTCTTCCACAGGCCATTTTGAAAAAAATCACCAGGGCTTTTCAGCCCACAAGAGTAGGTTCCTTCTTCCTTTAAGCAGCTTGGGGGGGGGGGATGTAAATGTAAACACTCTTTTAAGGATGGTGCTTCAGGTCCAATTGTATCCCCCAAAAGGATAGGTTAAAGTCCTAATACTCAGTACTTCAGTACTTGAGAAGGTGACCTTATTTGGAAACAGTCATTGCAAATGTAATTAGTTAAGATGAGGTTATGCTGGCATGAAAAGGGCCCTTAATATGACTAGTGTCCTTATAAGAGGACAAGAGACACCCAGGGACACACAGAAAGAAGACAGAGACTGGCAAGCGGAGGAGCACCCAGAGATGCCAGCAAATGCCAGAGGTCGGGAATGACAAGGGAAGGGTTCTCCGACACCTTGTCCCCTGAAGGTATCAGTCCCCGACATCTTCATTCTGGACTTCCAACCTCCAGATCTGAGAGAATGAATTTCTGTTGCTATTTTAAAGTACCAAATCTGGTGGTACATAAAGGCAGCCCTAGGGAACTAATACATATACCCACTCACACACTACAGTCTTTATCTCTCCTTTGGGATTGATCTTCCTCCACCCATGTCCAGTTCCTAGTCCCCCCACCTCTGGCTTCTCTCCCTCTAATACCCTTTCCCAGCTTCCTACATCATTGCCTTATGTCCTGTCTTAGCTCGGGCACTGCATTCTCCAAGAAACCTTTCCTAACCTCCTCCCAGGCTGTTTTGTAACCTTTTAAATAAAATTATTTTATAGGCTTCTGTTTTCCCCAAGAAGAGCACACATTTCTCCAACACTGGACTGTGGGCTCCTAAGGCACAGTGACCTTCTCATCGCTGTGCTCCCAGAACTAAACCGAGCATTAGGCCTACAGAGCCAGACTCCTCCTGGTTTGCATTTTTGGGTACATTCCTGGTCTCTCCTTCCTCCCTCTACATGTCACTTTAATCACTGACTTAGAATTTATCAAGTAATTTTAGTCTTTCCTTACTTTGAAAAACGTCATATGTGCAACTTAGGAAAAAAAGAAAAAAAACAACCCAGCCACTACCCACCTGGTGAGCTCAGCCCAGTTACAGGAATCTGAGCCATTCCTCAGATTTGCCATAATTTTAATCAACATTGATAAAGGAAGGTCTGCATTCCACTCAGCTTGTCTGTCTTAGCTGGTGGTCCCAGTCAGAACTGCAGGAGTAGCCTTCCATATACCTCAGAATAAATAAGAGTCTTTCCCTCCCACCCTTACAAGTGAACAAGAGAAAGCATGTTGTCATTCCTCGGTGACACCCAGAGTGTAGTGTTCTTCCAAGGAGGAAATAATGGAAACAGGGATTGGATGAATTAGCAAGTGAAAGAGCGCATTCACGTTGACAATGACCAAAGTAACAGTGAATTTGGTCATAAAAAAGGAAGCTTTTTGTACCTTTAAAATAAAACACACTTACAATTTATTTATATTTAGAAATCACTTTCATGTGTAAATTAATATCACCATCGGTAGCTTTCAGCTAGTACCCTTTAAAGCACTTTTAAAACTCTAAGATATAAGCAGCACAGGCCAAATTTCTAACCATGGTTCAACAAATACTGTACTTGTACACAAAACAGCTTTGAGACTTTTTGTTGTTTGTTTGTTTGTTCGTTTGTTTTTGGTAAAAAGACAGAAATTAAGTTTAGAAAGGGGGGCTGAGGATATAGTTCAGTTGCTAGAGTGCTTATCTTGTATGCACAGGGCCCAGGTTGAATTGCCAGCACACCACACCACACCCCCCACACACACATTTAGAAAGGAAGCAGATAGTCAAGTATTTTGTAAAGATCTCTTAAAATGCAGGCCCGTACACTAAATGAATTTAGTTCCTGCTGGCTCCTGGCCAGCCTGGCCCTGAGTCTCTAAGAGGACCAGCTTGTTTCTGTCAACATCAATAAATGTATCACGCCACATTCATCTTTCTCAGGATATACCCTGAACTGCTTGCTCTGACCTACCTTACATCCCATTTTCTTACTTATTTCTTGTCTCTTGAATTTTCCTTCCCCTGTCCTTTCTTGGCAGCCCTGAGAGCCACCTCAATCCTACTCTTCCCAAGTGGTTCATTTTCTTGAGCATCCTGCCAAATGCAAGAACAATTCACTTGCCCTCTGGAACCTTACACCAGCAGCAGATTCACATTGCCAGTGGTTCAGTGTACTCCAGCCTCAGAAGTTCATGAAAATGAGACATTTTCACTAACTCCTACCGCATAGGATAAGTGCACATGCTAGGTACTCAGTCAACATGTGAAATGGAGAAATTTTTCCTTGAATAAGAAAAATGTTACAAAGTTACAAGGTACAAGGATCAAAGAAGCTAAAATTTCTTGGCTGGTTTTTCATAAAAAGCATGAGCCCAGAAAATTTACACATGAGAAGAGACACCACTGAGGACTTCTATGTTAATCAGATTTCCATCACTGTGACAAAATGCTAGAGAAAATGAACTTATAGGGAGGAAAAGTTTATTCTGGCTCACAGTTTCAGAGGTGTCAGACCATGGTCACTTGGCACAAAGCTTTGGTATGGTGGCACAGTATATCAAGGCAGCAAGGCATGTCAGAGGAAGCTACTTAACTCAGGGCCCCTGGGAGGGGCAAGGTCTCAATACCCCCCTTAAAGGGCACACCCCCAGTGACCTATCTTCCTTCCACTAGTCCCCACGGCTCAAACATTCCACCACCTCCCAACAGTGCCAGAGGCTGGTGACCAAGCCCTTAACACAGTGTTTATTTAAAGGACTTGTAAGAGCCAAACTATAATAGACCTCTATTTCATGTTCCTTTCCTAGAAAGAAAAATGCAATAGATAATATTTAGTACCATTATAATACCATCTCTAATGACCCCCTCTGTATTATTCTTGGAGTTATTTTTACTTTGAAATCATCTGAAACTTACATAAAAGTTACTAAAGATACCCAAAAAAGTCCCACATAAACTTTTCTCCCAGGATTCCAAATTGCTGTCCTTTTTATAGCCATTTGGTATGTGATCACAACTCTAGATTTCTGTATCTATCAAAAGACATCTGTACATCTAACCCATATATACACATACACACTATCATGTGTATAAATATCCATTTTTTTCCTGCACTTTTGAGAGCACGTTCCAGACATATTATCCCTTTATCCCAAATACTTCAGCAAGTATATTAACAAATATATTCTTATATAACCACAATCTATCAAAATCAGTAATTAACAGTAATCATTGTCTAGTCCATGCTTAAATTAATGCTTTCTTTCAATTTTGCCAAAAGATTTACATATTCTTCTTCTACTCCTGTATCTTTTTCAGACTTAGATCCACAAGTAAAAACTATTAAATGTCCACCATCATTTGACCACTTTTCCAAAATTTTCCCAGTCTCATTTTGTTTGCTAAAGTTCATCCCTTCGAAGCCCCTAAGTAGAGTTCCTAAGGCACTGAGGTTCTTCAGAGAATTTTCAGAACTGTTTTTCTATAGGTTGGATACTATAAAAACAACTTGGTTCACACTTTTTTTTCCCCCTTGAGTTTCCTAAATTATTACCTCTTTTATGTGTTCTTTTGCATGTATGTTTGTGTTTTTCTGGTAATGCACACATTCTCTATCACACTTTCTTTTATGACCCTTAAAAAGAAAGAAAAAGAAAAAGCTGAAACTACTCCTAGCTCTAGGCTATGTTGTTTGACAACCTCTGCTCTATACCTATACTTCCAAAGTTCTAGACTTACTAAAATATATGTAGGAGTTAATGGTCCCTCCTCAATTCTCCTTGGTACTTGAGAATTCCTTCCGATATATACACTCAGGTCTTTTAGTTCAAGAAAGTTTTCTTGGATTTACTTAGTCTTAAAGATTTCAAATATATGCTCCTAGGTACTTCTCTGCCCGTCTTTCCTCTCAACAAACTTCTATCAGACCACTTTTACCTTTTTCTCCTTTTTTTAATGTTTGGTTATTTGCTTATATTTTTGATGACCCTTATTAAGGTTTCCTCCTAAGCCACTCCCTCTTGAACATCTTGCAATTTAGTTGATATTACACTTACATTGCTTCCTTAAATTCAAGTAAATCTGGTCTATTTCTTCCATCTTTTTGGTCATTTCTGGTTTTTCGATTTCAAATTTCTAAAGTCCCCTTTTCTGATAGTGCCAAACACGTGGGATTGACTTCAGTTTGCAGTGCTGTGCTATAATTTCTCCTGCTTTAAAACTTCCTGAGGGCAATTTCATCAGTTGACAGATTTTGATTCTCATTTTGTTTTCTTAGCGTAGTTCTGAAGACTACATTTGCATTTCATGAACAAGGATGGTAAGTTTGGGTAGAAAACACCATTTTCAGTTATTAATTCAGCAAAAATAGTCTGGGGGGGGGAATTTGGTGTTTTCCATATTTCTTTTTCTCTCAGGGTCCTGAATTTCCTCTCTTGGCCCCATCTGCTTTTACCACAGAATGCTCAAAAACCAGTGTTCCATTTCACCAAAAGTCCAGGTGAAAATCCAATTGTAGCTTCTTCGGGTCTCTGGTTCCCTGGTTCAAGGCTGCAGCACTATGATCTCTGTTTCAGTCTCACATTGTCTTCTTTTCCTGCTTCTCCTTTATAAGAGAACTGTGATTTCATCCACAGACCTCGCAGGTAATCCAGAATGATCTCCCCATCTCAAGATCCTCAACATAATCATATCTGCACAGTCCCTTGGAACATCCACAGTTTCCAAAGACCAGGAACTGGCTATCTTTCAGGCTCTGCAGTCTCCTACCTTCTACTCTTCCCTTCTCCCCTAGAAGTGGGACCCTCCCCAGGCTGCCTTCTAGAGTCCCACACAGGCTTCACAGTCTTCTCCTGTAGGAGCACTATGACCCTCACCCCAGGACCCTTTTTCATTATTTCTTAAGGTAGAATTGACTTTCTCTTTTGAGGGTTGATTTCTGCTCAATTATCTCCTCTTTTCTCTACAATTCTTCTCCAAGAAACCCAGCTCTCCACAAAGGCTTAAGAAAGAAACTTGAGAAGCATCTTTTCTGGAAATGGAATAATTTAAAGTTCGGAGGTTGCCTTCCTGTTATGCCCAAAGCATGGTTTTTATGGTTCCGTTTGTTCTTAATTGACCTGCAGAGATTTTTCAAGGATGTTTGGAGTGACGTAGTTGTGATAATTAAGAAGTATAAATCCTGTGTGAAACAGGTAAACCCTATCCCAATTTGGGGAAGAGCTGGCTGCTTCGTACACACACACCCATGCATTCCTTAAAAGTTAGTGATTTTACACGATTCTTAAACTCTTTTGCAGTTATTTATAGAAACAACTAATTAAAAACCATAGGGTTGGGGCTGGGGTTATGGCTCAGTGGTACAGTGCTTGCCTAGCATGCATGAGGCACTGGGCTCAATCCTCAGCACCACATAAAAATAAAAATAAAAATACTGTGTCCACCTAAAACTAAAAAAAAAAAAAAAAAAAAGACAAATTAAAAAAAAAAAAAAAACAGAGTTAATGAATCCCAAAATTGACTGGACCACAAGGACCAGAGATATCAAGCATCTGGGAAATCCCCAATTGATGCAGAATAAACTCATATTACTTGCTCTGCAAGCATCTACCCTTCAGCATCGCAGAGTCTTTCAGTATAAAAACCTGTGAATGAATTAATGCCATTATGTTGAATGAAGCATCTAGGTATAATGCTTGTACAGCCAATACAAATAAATACTGTCAACGTCTTTGCTTCCTATTCCCTGCCTATAAAACAGCAATCATAATATTTAAATAAGAACCATCTAAAAAGGGTTATGATGAATTAGCCAGAGTCTGTAAGCTACTTTGTAAATGAAGGCTTAAGTACTATCATTTAACTTTGATGTATGGGGTGATGAAGCAGAGGCTTTAGAGACAGACGGTGGTCATATAAATTAATACATTAATATTTAACAAAGAAACGGGAGATGAGGAATGGGGATGTCTGGATCTTGCCCTTAGTATTCTAGGCTGCAGGCATGGGGAATGGCTTTGAGTTCTTGTAATGGTGTTCCTGGTTCTTACTTAACTGCCAACTTCATCTGTCCCCAACAAATATAAAGCACTTTTTCAAAGCAGTGAAATGTGGTCAGCAATTATTTTAAAAGTTAGCAACATGCACAGGGGTATTCCTGGGACCACTCTTTTATCCAACTAGGTCAAAGAACAGCAGTCTCTTTAAATTACACTCTGTAACTAACTACTGTCCAAATTTTAATAAGAACCACCAAAAAAATACCATCCGAGGTCCAGCAGAGATTGTTTAATAAGGGTCTGACTGGTCCTGACTTAAGGAAAACACTGCATTTACTTAGTGTCCATTTTATTTGCTGTAAAAACGATTTTATAAAAGCTATTACTCAATACAGAGCCCTGTTAGTAGGAAACAGACACTTATTATACCTATAAACCTCTGCACCTTCCTTGGTAGTATTCTCTCTGCCTGGAAAGATCTATATCAATGGTGACCACCCTGGAGAGTTTCCAGATTTTCTATATCTGACTTCATCTTCCTGTGATCAAAAATCTATTAATTTCACATATCCCTATTTTTATACTGGCTCATATTGTTTGTCATATTCATAGAGGATGGTCAAGGTATAGGAAGGGAGCATATTTAAGGGGTGGCTTTTGGTTTCCTCTAGGCACCAAGTTGTATTCTGTCATTTATTTGTAGTTACCACCTTGATTGGCTGGATCTTTCTTGAAACTGGTTTCTTTGAGGGAGAGGAGGATAGTAAAACCTAATCCCCGAGGTTCATGAGAAGAACTGAATCAAGTAACCTAAGTATGGTGCTGAATCTTAACAAATGAGTAATAAATGTTTGCCAGTATTCCTATTCCCCGAGACAATCCCATCCTGCTTTTCAAGGACAAACTCTTCATCTCAGAGGTTGTCATATTACTTGATGTCCTTGAACCATCTACACCAATGCGGTGTGCACATAATACACAGAAGACTTTAAAAAAATCTGAATGATGACTTGGCAAACAAAATGATACGTGATCAAATCTGAAAACATAATTTTCTTGCCTTTCTCCCCCCCATATACTTCCTTTGAAAATCTTCTTATTCCTTCTCGAATCTTTGTTTCCATGGCAGTATTTTCATTTTGATATTCCACCACGGGAATGTCCACAAGTACTTCTGCCACTCTTCTTTTTAAATTGCTACTAGAAAAATCAAATTATCCGGCCCATTATGTAGAAGAACTAGGTAAGTACCTCCTAACTTCAGGCACCCTTCTCACCCATCCTCCAGATCTATTTGAGGAACATTTGAATGCTTGACAACAAGAGGAACTCAAAGAGAATTTCAGATTTTGTGATGATATACCTTGATACATACGATTTGAGCTTGTGAAAATCCAAGCACTTTACTCAATATAAAAGATAATATGCAGAAGTTATTTAGAATGAATGAATGAATGAATTCTTACCGAAAAATGACTCATTTCCTACCACCTAACCCTGAATGACTTGATACTCGATTTTCTCCTGCCAGAATCCTGAAATTGCTAAAGGAACCCTAAATACATTGTGTGGTTTTCAATTAAAGTGTTCTAAAACCTATTCCTATTAGGCTATTTAATGCTACTTAATTTGCTCTTAATTTCTTTGCTTTGTGTTCAGTTGCCAAAAAGACCTAAAACATACTACTAACCTCTGAATGGACTAGATTTGACTACTATGAAAACCAGTCTAATTCTGGAGAATACCTGACAAAGGTCACAAGCTACCTGGATGTCCTGTAATCAAACAGATGTTGCAAACACTTAGAGAAGATCTGCCCAGGAGAGCTGCCCAGGATGCAAGAGGTTCTCCAAAAAAAAAAAAGATAGAAAATTCATAGGTTCAGTGATTTTGTTCCTGCAAGAGTTTCTATGTAAAATGCCAACCAAGAATTGCCATGAACCTTTCTAGAATGGTTACCCATAGGATAGATCCATGCCCCAGACAACATGTTTAACCCCATGGCAGAGTTTTTACTGCTACAGCAAGATAAATCCTAAGTACACCCAATTGAGTCACTTTTTTGGTCTCTCCAGATTTGGAAAGAAACCTGAATTTTCTGTTGACCCCACTTATCTTATATAAGGAAGCTAACTTCCTCTGAATTCTAAATCAATATACATAAAATAAAATGAATCCATAAAAGAACAAAAAACAAGAAAAGCCTGAATCCCCTCAACAGTTAAGTCCAAATTGAAACCGATGACATCAATTTACAGTTTGCATTTCTGGGTCAAATAATACTGTTTATTTTTTGGTGCATATTATAGTTCCCAACTAGACCATTAACATAATAGGCCATGTTATTATTTTAAAAATTCATAACATTTCATTTGAGTGTATCTAGCAATCTGTATATTATATCATTATACCAGAAAAAGCAAAAGAGCTGCCCCAAGGCTTGGCAATAGCAAAAAGCACTGTTTTCATGGCTACACCTTCCATGAACTTTGACATAGCGTTAGAGTTTGAAACCTCATCTGAGAGGTATCTAACCTGTTTGCTGCTGTCATTTACTTATCTCTATTTGGTCCCCTAAATTTCTTAAATTTATGGAAAGGTGGGCAGCACACCCAGAAGTTAGAGTTACCCCAGTTTCCACTGAAGGATTTCATCATACATACATTCCTCCTCCTATTTCAGAGGCTACATTACTGGTTTTTCTCCCTTTCAAATTCAGAAAAAAATCTATAGTTTGAAAAGCCTGTTCCAAGCAACACAGCACTGCCAATACCTGGTGTTTGTATGTACGAATTACATATATCCATACACACAACTATACACATGAAATTGCACTTGATGCTGTGTGTGAATTTGTGTATAATCACATATATTTATATACATGTCACTATACACATATGCATTTTTATGTATGTACATGTACAATCTATGTGCATTTGAGCATTTATTTAAAAATCTATTGGAGCTGGGCGCTGTGGCCCATACCTGTAATCCAAGCAGGTTGAGAGGATGAGGCAGGAGGATCGTAAGTTCAAAGCCAACCTCAGCAATGGCAAGGCCCTAAGCAACTCAGTGAGAGCCTGTCTCTAAATAAAATACAAAAATAGGGCTGGGGATGTGGCTCAGTAGTAGAGTGATCCTCAGTAAAATCCCCAGTACCTGCACCCCTCCAAAAAAATCTATTGGGGCTGGGGTTGTGGCTCAGCAGTGGAGAGCTTGCTTAGCACATGCAAGGTGAGCATGTGCTATTATTTATAATCCATAAAAATAAATAAATAAAGGTGTTGCGCCCAACTATGAAAAACAAATATATATATATGATATATATATCATATATATATATATATAATCTATTGGAAGCTAAGTGGAAGCGTGTAGCCTTATGGGCATGGCATAGCAATGTCTCATTCATAGAAAGTCCAGTCTAGTATTCAAAAATCAATTCCAATTTTTAGTCAAGTCTCTCAACAAAGCATTAATAATTAATATATGGCTGTAATGTATAAACTTTTAAAATCTTTTCCCTCATTTTCCAAATTTGAAACATTTGGCATATCAATCTTTCGTTGTCTACATACATTTTTCTCTCCATCTATCCTCATCAAAACATTTTGTGACTGCTATACTCAATTTCCCAAATCCCATTCCCACATACCTTCCAAATTAATTAACTTCGAGCATAATTATGCTACCACTTGAAATCGTTCTCTGTCCTTTGAGAATAAATCAAAGCATGTGAGTTTTCCTTAATTTCATTTTCAGCCCCACCCTCAAAAGTTTTCTCCTATTATCCATATTCTGTATAAAAAGATACATGGCAAAATAAGATTCTGTATAAAAAGATCCATGGCAAAAAAAAAAGAGGTTATGAATACTTCTGCCTTCATATTGTTTCCTATCCTTCATCTAAGAGAATGTGCCCCAAATAGCACTTTTTCTTTATGTCTGTGTAGTGGAAAGAACTCTCTTTAAAATACAGTTATTTTAAGAATCAGATGTAGTCGTATGCTGGGCATGGTGGTGCACACCTGAAATCCCAGCAGCTTGTGAAACCAAGGCAGGAAGATCACAAGTTCAAAGCCAGCCTAAACAATTTAGTGAGTCCCTGTCTCTAAATAAAATATAAAAAGGGCTGGAGATTTAGCTCAGTGGTTAAGCACCCCTGGGTTCAATCCCTAGTACCAATTAATTTTTTAAAAACATAGTAATAAACATTAAAATACTACAAACCTGTTAGTAAACACTGGTTACCATCACTTCGCTGCTTTCGATAGTATCCCCTAACATAAACTCAAATTTGTTAGCTTGAAAAACATGTTAATCAGCTTTTTGTTGCGCTGATCAAAATACCCAACCAGAACATCTTAGAGGAGGAAAAGTTTATTTGGGAATCAGTTTCAGACGTTTAATCCATGGTGGGCCAACTCCATTGCTCTAGACCCAAGGTGAGGCAAAAAACATGGCGGAAGGGTGTGTGGCAAAGGAGTGCTGCTCCATCCATGGCACCCAGAAAGTAGAGAGAGAACCGGGGAAGGGCTGCAGGAAAGATGAACCCTTCCAGGGCAAACTCCCAGTGACCCACCTTCTCTAAGTCATGACCCATCCCCTCTAGTCATGTCTCACCTGCCTAGTTATCATCCAGGTAGTCCATTCACACTCAGATGGACTGATGAGGTTACAGCTCTCAGAATTCAACCATTTTACCTCTGAATATTTCTGCATTAACACAGGTTAATGGGGAGATATATCATATTCAAACCTTAACAAGTTCCAAAGTAATTAAAAATATTTTTAGAGTGCCTCTCCTAGAGACTTGACAACACCCAGATTGAAAATCCAGGCTGTAAGCTTTCCGGATTCCATCTCTTCGGTAGTTATTGCAGCTTCTTCTATTCCTTGTCTTCAGGAGGAAGGAAATACTCTCCTAATTTGTTAAAGACCAAAGAAATATTAAACCTCTATTATCATACCTAGAGGTTACATAGAAAAGAAGGCATTGGAATCTGAGGACTTGCTATTATGGGTGCTTGCAGAACTAATAAGTAACATTTTTAGTTGTATGCAATTTCTCTCTCGGATAAGGCAGTCACTCTCTAGTCAGGACAAAGAATCTAAGGGGTTTCTACTACAGCATAGAATCATATTGATACCTATTCCATTTAACTAAATTGATTGATGATCTAGTTTCAATGAATTATTTTTTAATTTATATTGGTGTTGCTTTCAAGGAGTAAAAGCCTCATATTCTATATATACTGGAATTACTTTATTCTTTTTTTTCCCATGTCTTCATACATGTACTTTGGATAATGATGTCCATCTCATTCCACCATCATTGCTAACCTCCTGCTCCCTCCCTGTGAATTACTTGTCCTTCTTTGTCTTATGGATTTAAACTACGAATTGCACACCAAAGTTGCTTGTGTTTGTTTTCCCTTTCAGTAGTCTATGCTGGAAATTTCACAAATTTTCTCCTGGTATTAAACAGATCATACATGCATCTCAAGTACAGTATAGAATGAAGATGAGCTTAACATCTCAGTACCCATGGAAAACACTAGGAAAATCAAGAAGTTGCATTGCCATTAGAGATGGGCTTTTGGAAAGTTGAGGGATAGTAGAGGGGAATAGTAAACATGGGCCTTGGAAAATTTTTAAATTTTTCATTAATTTTATTTTGTTGGGAGTTGGAGAATGTCATCTGACTTTCTGAAAACCAAAAATATGGACTCTTAATCATCCATGTCAGAATGGGTAAGATGTATAGCAACACCTTGACAATTTACCATTGAAACACAGTCACAGATTTCTAGCCAGGAATAACAAATTGAAAAAAAATAAATACTGGCTGAGTATCTACTTCATTGTCCTAGGTACTATTCAAGACTTCAGCTAACCAAAAGCCCTCTGGTTCAAACTTTTTTAAAAATTAGAGATATCTTTTCTGTTGAGCAATTAGGAAAAAAAATTTCAGAAAAAAATCATCCACTAGGAGCACAGACTGAATATTAACCCCCAGGTCCCCTCAACAGGGTGGCTTTATGTGACTTCAACCCAGCTCTTCAGCCCTGCTGCTAAGCATTCAGCGAAGAATTCAGAACCTGACAGGTTCACTGCAACAGTGAGTCTCATTCTATACAAAAGAAGTGGAATCTTTGGAGACATCATTTAAATGCCAATTTTCATGCTTCCTCTTCGAAGTTATGGCACTTATAATATCAATATTTTAAACAGTTCAAGTATTTTTTAACTTCTAAATGAGTCATTCACTCTCTTAGCACAGAAGTGGTAAAATAAAATGTCAATGACTAAAATGTGAACTACTTCTTCAAAGATTGAGTTAAGTACATTTCTCATGATTCACTGGTAATTGGCTTGGAACTTGGAAATACAATGCTGCTCATGACAAAGGGGATTCACTGGGCTCTGCAGGAATTCAAAGGCTGCTAGAGAAAGTGGCCCACTACTATCCATGTCACATTCACTATTTTTCTTGTAGTACAATTTCCTTACAGCTCTCTTTGAATTTTAAAGAAATTACTTGTGATGTTCAGAGTTTACATGCATCTGTTAATCAATTTTAGGTACTAAAAATTCATAAGATGTCTCCAGACTGCAGCATCCACTATCTGCTCTAATACGTGCAGACCATCAACCACCACTGACTTCCCTGTGACTCATGGCCACCCCCTGAAGTCTTCAATTGTTCCTGCACAGAAGGGAGGTTATACCATTCAGGCAGATGTACTTCAGAAGTCACAGTCACCAGAAGCCAAATGGGCCCTGGTCATATTACCTCATTAGCATCAGGAGTTCTCAAAATATCTTAAGCATAAGAATCACCTGGGACTCTGGTGAATTCCAGAGAACTTGGGTGGATAGGTCTAGGGTGGAAACAAGGAGATTTGCAGCCATAGCCTGCAGACCACATCATGAGAAATGCTGCATTCCATGTCCAAAGGTTCCACATCCTGGGACTGAAATCTTCCCATCAACATCCTGGCCCATGCTTGACCATGTAGGAACATCAGTGTGTTCTGGTCATTCACTGGAAGTAATTATTTAGGTATAATACACCTGGACAAAAATCCAGCTTTCAGTTTTCTCTGAAGGAAAAAAGAATGATGATCACAATGCCTGTTTGATTCCATCTTTTCAGTGAATGAATATAGACACCACATGATAATGCATAAGAAAGTACTCTGAAGCATGCAAAAGAATACACAGATGTGAAGTAGTACCCAGGTACAGCATGTCAACTCCTCAAAATGTGTAACACAACACAATATCCTGGAACATGAATTATACATATAGCTTCCAATGTATATCCTATGCATATGTAGATGTTCAATGTCCCCTCTCAGATTTTTCTTTTAAATACATAAAAAGGAACACAAGGTATTATAGAAAACTATACTACATCATGCTAACTCACGATCCACAGATAGAGAATAGTTTGGATTTAAGTACAGGCAGTATCTCTGCTTTAATTACCTAACTAGTTGTGGCTCTGAAGAATTAGATCAAATTCAGCACACACCTGTAGGATTTTACAGTGTGGGTCAAATGGAGAGTCTACAGAATCACACTTACCCTGTTTTGGAAGTCGGCTGATAACATGAGAAAGCAGCACTCAGCTCCCTGGTTCCATGAAAAACAACGGGCCATGGCAACCCTATGGGTTCTTCCAAAAGAATTACACAGAACTACAATGGAGTTATATTGATAACTGAAATGGCATGAAGAATCTCAAAGTGTCAAGCATGAAAGTCACCTGTCTAACCAACTAACACAGCTTTTATGTGAACAAGGACCGATAATCTTGATTTTATCTGAGTAAATTCTGGAATAGCTGAACAGGCTTGAAACTTCAGTCCCACAGAAATGGGAGCTGAGATCCCTAGAGGCTGCTCTTGCCCCTGCCGGTGGGGGCCGGGGAGCAGTACTTGGCTAGAATTCTTTTACATTCAAAGTATGAGATATCTGTGGTCCAAAAGAATGAATTATACCTCATTTTTTTAAGATCAGTTTGTCTGACACAGAGTAGCTGTATGAACTGAACTTAATGATTGTTGATTACAGCCGTCCTTGTTGGTAAAGAAAGATGATTACTTCAAGATTACTAGGGGTGTTAGATAAGGTAATATAAATGACCAACACCTAGAAGTGGCCATATATGGTACCCTTTATTCATTTCCCAATATTCTTACTGGGAACGTTAATGTTAAGATCAGTCTCCAAATAAACCATGGAGCTCCTTCAAGTCAGTCTCTTGCCGACCTCTATCACCACTGACCCACTCCATTTTTGAAACTGAATTAACAAATGAACATGCCTGAAATCAAGCTGAGAAGAGAGTTAATATACAAGACACAATCTGAGCTCAATTAAGTACTAAGTCAGGAGGGTAGTGACTATAAATAGACTTAATAAATGTACAGAGGAGAGAGGCCAAATGAATGCTTTGTGGAAGGAGGAGTCTGTGCTGAGATTTGCAAAATAACCAAGACTGAAATGAAGGAACAGAGAGGGTGATTCAGGCTTAAGCAATAGCTTAATAAAATCATGTCTATGTCAATTCCTTTATCCTCCCATAAACTTCATGAGATAGGTACTATTATCATCTCCATTTTACAGAATAAGAAACGACTGAGATGGAGGATTAAGTAGCTTGATCAAGTCATAGAAAAAGTGTTGTGACCAGGACATAAATATAGGCAGTCTTTCTGCAGAATCCACACACTTATTCCCAGAGTCATTGAGAGAAGATTTGATACAAGGAAAGCAAGTAAATCTCACTTTGCAAATAACAGAAGCCACCCTGACTAATTTAAGTGGAGAGAGAAAGATTTTTTAAAGTAACAGCTTAGAAGGTCAGAGAATCAGAGTTGAATACCACATAGCCAGGAACAACACGGGTAGAACAAAAACCAAGCACTCTGGGTCTCTTCAGTGAAAATACCACTACTGCTGCCTCCCAGTATTTAATGCCAGAAAGTCTGCTGCAACCGCCCTCCACTCACCGCATGTGCACACACAAATCACTCTGCTAGGCTCCTCTCAGCATCCTCTTCCTGTGTGCTGCAAATGACTGGCCACATGGCCACATCATAGCAGCAAGAGAGTCTAGGAAATGTAGATTGAAACAACAACAACTCTATTTGGGAAGACTGGAATCACTATATGTGAAGCAAACAAAATGTCAAGATGATAAAGATGAGGGGCAATCACAAAGGGCACCACACATTCCAGTGACAGGCAAGGTGAAAATTTTTAGCACAGTCACATATACAAAGCAGGACCAGCTCATAAAGGCACAAGTTCATTTCACCTGGAAACAATTTACAAAGACCTTACCTGGGTCCTTTGTAATAGCCAGGAACACTGTAAAGATTAATTTAAAAACTGCAACTATTAGGTGCTTGGTAAATATTTTCTCAAGTATTTCAAAATGTTATAGGAGAAAAATATAGGTTATTTTCCTCACAAGTAAAAGCAAACAGCTATTAAATAAAAGCTATTAACAAGTTTGCCACATTATATATCATACATATTTTTGCCTCTTAAGAGTTTTTTTAAAATTTATTTATTTATTTATTTGACAAGTAATTTGCTTTAATGAGGAGTAAAAGAGCAAAACTTAACAGCTAAAAAAATGTCAGCTTTCACAACTTTTAAGCTTCCCTAAGGATCATTTTCTAAGTGTAGACTCTGAATAGTAGTGATGTTTTATCTTTTTGGAAACAAATTCAAAATAAATCAGACATAGTCACTAGAGACTTTTTAAACTTTGGAAATAGAAAATAAATGTTAAACCTATTTAATGATCATGGCCATAGGTGTCTGAATAATATTTCAAATGCTTTCTACATTAACAATTGTTTCTAGTCCTTTTATTTAAGGAAGGATAACCTCCCATGTGATACACAGTATCTTTAAGTGAAGTCCAAGAATACAGAATTAAAGTCATCTATTTTAAAGTGTAAATTATTAGCAGAAATCAGTTTTATAGTAGCATAATGTCAATGTATATCATTACTTAAGCTCAGACTAGCTTTTTTTTCCTGCTAATGTTAAGTCATAGGAAACATCTCAGATGTATCAATAGTGCTAAATCTTTTTTTCAAAATCTATGTGAATAACCTAATGTATATTTTTCATTTCAAATCCAAAATATTTTATATCCCCAAATTAAAGGGAAATTCAGATTAACAGTAACAATGCAAGAGCAGTTGTTTTTTTAAATTACTTAATATGGAATAATAACATTCTAAGTATATTCCATATAATTTTATTCATTCCGCTAAATTTTATACCTTTTACTATGCCTGAATTTAAATATGAAAATGTTTTACATCATTTTCAGGAACATCTTTAGACATTCACATCTTTGGAAATGTGAATATACCCCAAAGAAAGGAATGTTAGTGTGGAAATCAGAAGCCTCTATGGCAAATAAAATTGGGCAGGGGCAGGGAGCAGGAGGGGAACAAATGACAAAATTATATTATACAGTCACACATTGTGAATAGAAAGAGGTAATCTTCTTTATATCTATATAATGACTTGAGAAAACAATAGACATTAGGGTGTTTTTTTTTTTATTTTGCTTTGTTTTATTTTGTTTTGGATTGAACCAGGGGCCTTTAATCACTGAGCCACATCCTCAGCCATTTTTGAGTTGCTGAGGCTGGCTTCGGAAAAGAGATCCTCCTGCCTAAGTCTACCTAGTCACAGGGATTATAGGGATACACCACTGTACTCAGCTGACATTAGGGTTTTAATGATGATGTCTATAAAAATGTTACTTTGGAAAATACCTAATGGTAAAAGACTGATGATGAAATGTGTAGTAACGTATTTTTAATAAGTATAATATTGCCTGGGAAGATAATATGTGATCATACATGATTGTGTAGATATGTAGATATCATATAGGATACATGATGTGATCATATATGATTGTGTAGATGACAACATCATACATATGAGCTAAAAATAATATGCAGATTGTCATTTCTCTAAAATGTGCCAGTAGCAACTGCATTGATCATTAAAAAAAAAAAAACTCAAAGTCTCTGCCACTTTTTATACTATTATCCATTTTAAAGAGTCTGACTACTCACCTTTTATATGACTTTATAATAAAACTTCAAGCAACCCAGGCTGCTTCTACCATCTTGTTATAGCTGACTTAGCCAAGAAAGGTTGGCGATTTTAAAAACAGTTGCATTAATTTCTTTCAAGTTGAAAACTAAAAAGAAATTAAAAAGAATTTTCTCTTTTAAAAAAGAGAAACTAGAAAAAATAATTTTTTGCTCATCTAAATGTTAAAGAATGGGAAGACTGCCTTACTGAGCTTCGGTTTTAAGAATGAATGATATATCTCAATCATTATCTTCATGGCTTCATTGAGAAAGATACAATTAGCTATGACATGAACATAGCAATGAAATTCAAGTGTGACAGTCAAAAAGGGATAATTAATCATGGTGACTATGAGTCATCCGAACATCATAGTTCATTTCCAACTGATAAGAAGTTCACATTTCTTTACTAAGGAATTTCTTTTGATAATAGTGAAGACAACAAAAGGGACTGACCTGACCGCTAACATTGGTCAGAGTTTCATTCTTCATAACCATGGACATGACCCCTCAGTAGGACATTAAATGGGCCCAAACTGTCACTAGGTCAAATGCCTCCATAGCACACATACATTATCCTCAGAGGTGACGTCTCATAATTTGTGCAATAGTGGGTGAGGTTCTAGGGGGACTACTGATATCTTTATGTTGTTATGTACTTATAAAAATCTGAGTCCTCAAAATACTATGATAGTTTTCTAGAAGCTGAATCTAATATGCAGTATCAGGTATGTTCAATAAATTATTTCTGAAATTGATAGGGCACACAGCTAAATAGAACTTGGTCCATGTGATGACCAACTAGGGGTTATTTGTGCATGTTTTATCCATTGTTAAGTGAAAACATATTAGAACATATATAGTAAAATATTTTAAAATATTTTAAATCTGACAAAATTAAATAAAATGGTGATTCTAAGGGTGTTTGTATTTACTCTAGGCTGCCTCTGACCCTCTGTAGGTAAATTTGCATTTATTGGGCTACTGAACTAAAACTTCATAAAATATAAATTCAATTCTTACCTATTAACAAAACACTAAGAGTTACTTGAAATCAGATCACGTCCATTGTAATACCTAGTTATGAAAATTGAATTATGAAGATAACTTGTAATAGTGAAAGGTTTTGATTCACAAGACATGGCCTCCCTTCTGTGCCTGTTACTTACTAGTTGTGTGATCTTGGATGTACAGAATCATTTTTACTTAAAAAAAGAAGACAGTACTACATTCACTCTCAGGATTACAAAGATATGTAAGCATTTGGCACCATTACATTCTCCCAATGAACTGCCCCCTTATCATTTAAAAAATTCCATTCTAATTTTGGTTATAGACCTAATTCTGAAGTCTGATACCAATACAGGTACCACAGTTTGTTTGGGTTCCTATTTAATGTTTGTGTGATATACCTTTTCTAAACTTTTGCATTTTTTTTCTTTAAAAAATTATTATAGAAATATTATGCTTCTGGAAAAAAAAATACTCTGAGCTGTTAACAGCATTTATTCCAAAGTAATGTGACAGTCTTTTACTTTCTTCTTGATAGTTTTATTTTTTTCACTTTTCTACAATTAAAAAAAAAAATGTTGCTAGGCATAGTAATTCCAATGTCTGATCTCAGGATCAACATTGTGTTTACACACAGCCAACAGGGGGCATGACTGAACATAAAGAACCTTCTTCCTCCAGATACAGAGGGCTGCAGTCCAAGTCAGCATTCACTGAAGAATTCACCACCTACATACAAGGCCATATACTCACACATGGTTGTGCTTTGACAAAACGTATGAAAAAGTGACTTTCCCTTTGAATGATCTGAAGCAATTTCTGCTAAGGCCCTCCTTGAGCCATGATTCATATTTGCTCTCATATAACAACATATCCTCAGCCCTCTGGCATTTTAACTTCTACAAATTCTTAAATGTGAAATTCTTAAAGAGCACATAACGTAAAACGTAACTGTTTACCTGCATTCACACAGTTTTAAATGGAACTTTAAAACACATTTCATCTTATAAAGCTGAAACTCTATACCTATCAAACAACTACTCATTTCCTCTCCCACAAGCCTTAGTAATACTTTGTTTCCATGAATTTGACCACTTTAAATTATGTTCTTTACTTCTAACGTATCTGGGTTTTTACACTTAAGAGATTTCCTATAGATGGCATGTAGTTGGGTTTCAATTATTTTCAACCTCACAGTCTGTCCATTTATTAATTGGAATAATTCAACTATTTGCATTTGATGTAATTATCAGTATATTTGATTTAAATTCACCATCTTGTTTTTTTTTTTCCAATCTTCTAATCTGTTCTTTGTTCATTTTTCCTATTTTGCTTTCCTTCTTTTGGATAACCCAAATATTGTTTTCAACTCATTTTGCTGGTTTAATAACAACCTGATATTTTGTGTGTACATAGCTATTCTCGTATCTACTATATACACTTTTTCTAATGAGGAGGGGGGATACTGGGGATTGAACTCAGGGCAATTGGCCACTGATTCACATCCCCAGCCCTATTTTGTATTTGATTTAGAGACAGGGTCTCACCGAGTTACTTAGAACCTCACTTTTACTGAGGCTGACTTTGAACTCACAATCCTCCTACCTCAGCCTCCTGAGCTGCTGCAATTACAGGCATGCACCATCATGCCTGGCTATACTTTCCTTCATTACAGTCTACACTTCCCTATAGTATAAGAACCCTACGACAACATCCATTCCCCTGCTCAGTGCTGCTATCAAGTCATTTTCCTTCAAGGTTTTAAACTATATAATGCATTGTTATTACATTTCCTTTAAGTAGTCAACTGTCTTTAAAAGGGTATTCTAAATATTTTATACCATTTTAAATGCTCACTTCCTGTCTAGAACTGAATTTCTACCAGATTTTCCTTTCCTTAGGCCTGAAGAAGTTTCTTTCTTCTGTCCTAAATGGTTTCTGACAAAAAGTTTATTTCTTCATATATAAAACGATTTCCTCCTGTGGCTGCTCTTTAAAAAAAAAGTCATGAAGGTAATAGTTTTTAGAAATTTGATTATTATGTACTATGGTGTGGTTCTCCTGCTTGGGGTTCTCTGAACCTCTTGGGATTTGTGGGTTTATACTTTCTTTCATATTGGATTAATGTTCAGGTATTATTCCTTCAAGTACTGTTTCTGATCTTCCCCTCCTCCTGAAAGCAACTGTGCATGTCATACAAGCTGACGCTCCTCCCTGCTTGTTCATGGAGGTTCAGTTCTTCATTTTCAGTCTTTCTCCCAGTGCTTTATTTTGGATACTTTCTATTGCTCTGGACTCGGTCGTTGATCTTCTTCTTCTGCAATATGTATCAATGCCATCTATTTTATTTTTAAATTTAAGATACATTTTTCCTACCTCAGTTAATATTTTGTCATAATGTCCAGGTTCTCCTTTAAATCTTGGATTATACAATCCTGCCTATGAATTCACTATTTCTGTCATTTCTGGGCGTGTTTCCGTTGACTCACTTTTTCATTGGGTCACGAGTTATATTTTCCTACTTCTTTACACATCTGGCAATTCTAAATGCCAGACACTGCGATTTTTACATTATTTCATGCTAAAACTTGATTTTTACATTATTTCATGTTAAAACTCTGGAGTAGATTTCTTTCCTTCTGCACACCGTCGAGGAACCTGAAATCCTTTTGTTGCTTCTAAGGTTTGCCAAGGCAGGTTCCAATCAGATTATTCTGGGACCAAGTGTACCTAAACCCTTTATTAAGCTGTGACCCTTCTGAGATCTCTCCTAACAACCTAGGTAGGAACCTGATTCTCCACTCTGGTTTGTGTGAACGTCACCTGTGCTCCAGAAATTGTTTGGCCTGGTGCCTTCCAGTTGGTCTTTTTGCCTTGCATCACTCCCAGGAAGTAAATTCTCCGCAAAACCCTTCAGGGACCCTCTAAACATCTCCATACTGGGGCTGGGCTTGGAGGTCAGTGGTACAGCGCTCATCTAGCAACTGTGAAGCCCTGGGTTCGATCCTCAGCAGCACATAAAAATAAGTAAATAAAATAAAGGCATTGTGTCCAACTACACTGATAAAGTAAATTAAAAGATCTCCATATTCTCTCTTTGTACAACTCCCTTCTGTTCCTCTCAAGAGCTGACTGCTCTGATCCCTCCCAATTCGAATCCCTGCCTAACCCAGGAGACTGCAAGCCCTCCTCTCCCTGCTCGGCCCAGACGCTGTCTCCAGTTTGACTCTTTTCTCACTCCTTTTCCAAAGATGATTGCCTGTGGTCCAATGTGTGAAAGATATTTCCGATACTCTGCTTGGTTTTCTATTTTTATGGCAGGAAGTCAATTCCCACAGGAGTTACTCTTTCGTCATCAGAACTAAAAGTCCTCCAAGGGTTAAATAGGATTTTTTTTTGAGGATGTGCTTTATACACTCTGAATCAGTATGCAAATGGTAGCACAAGAAGACACATCCAGATAGAGGGAAATACATACTTTGTGGTACAGATTTTTTGATTTTTTTTTCCTTCTACCAAAAGACAAGTAAGTAGATCACCATCTTCCCTAAGCTGAAATGTTCTTAAAAGGTTAATTTGCCTCAACTCAAAATCCCCAAATTACTTGGAGCATGAAATTTCTGTAAGAAGTATTCCTTTTCACAAAGGACTGACCCTATAAAAATGCAAATAACTCTTAGAAAGGATACATTTTACATTCTACTATTAATGAGACTGCAGTTTCAACTGGTCATCTATAGGTTCCTTGAACCACTGGAGTACAATCTGAGGGTTTGGGGAGTCTCAGGATTGTGGGCGACTAGAGAATAAAGTTGAAGGAGAAAGTACATTGCTAAAGGGAAAGAAACAGGGCAGAATGATCAACTTCACAGCTTTGCCCAGGGCAGGCCCTGAGGGAAAGAATTTGTCTGCCTGCTATATTTCCCTTGGGTACTATCTGTAATTACTATCACAGCTCATTGATTTTCAATTCTTTCTATTAATACATTTATTGGCCATTCTGACATTATTAAAATCAGTCCAACTCTGCATCTTTAGTGAAGGATATCTGTTCCCTAAAATATGCATTTTCTAAGTGCAGAATTTTTTTTCCTGCCTTTTTTTTTTTTTAAAGTCTTCTCCCATTAGCAGAAGCTGTGCTTCTGCACACTGGTCTTTGGAACCAGGTAGTGACATGCAAATATTTCACTACAGATCAAAAGACCTCAAGCAGTGGGTCATCAGAGAGTATTAAATGATACGCAAATTCATATTTCCAAGATAATTCTACCAATTTACTAGCAATGCCAGGCCCTGTTCCACAGTAGGAGGGGAAATAATGAGATTCTGCTAGAGTGGAAATCAAGTGGCATTTTTAACAAATGACTTTTCTTCACCTCTGACAGTCATTAAAGTAACACTGTCTTACTAAGCCTTTATGCACAAATGTACATTAAATCTTTAATGTGAAATTAAACATAGAGGTTTACTCTTGGAAAGTTAGGTTTGTTGTTGGTCCCCCTCTCCCCTGCCATCAAAATGCTACTGAATTTTAATGCCATTGGCTGTTAAACAAGCATTCCATAGCATCTGTCTATATTTATTTATTAAGCCTAAAACTTGGATTTTTTTTTTTTTAAACACTACCAGTCTTAAAATCCTCTCCATTCTATAGAGTGGCAAACAGGCTTCTGCTTACAACAAACAGTCTCGGAATGAATCACCATTTATTGAGTGCTGCCTATTCATAAGTTCCTGGGCTGCGGTGAGGAAGAATAATGAGAATCATAAAACCTAAGTTCTGCTCTTTGGCAAGTTCCATTAGAGGTGCTTCATGAAGCCAGTCAGCTCTTTTTGATAGAGAATCATCCTCCACACTATGTTATGAATGTCCTGCAGGATGGTTTAGTAAAGTTACTGCAAGCTGCTTCAAAGGAAAAGACCAATTCCCCATTGCCCTCTTTTGTCCTACCTAGAAAATGAGAATGCTCCAGGGATCTGTATCGAGCAGGGCTGATATTTTCTGTTAGTGAGACCTGGAGCATATATATGAACCTATCCCTGCCACCCCTGCACCCATCCTCGCTACTGGGCAGTAGTGGCAAAGGGCTGTAGGTTCTCCCAAGTGGAAACACTGAAGTCTTTTACCACTCAATTACAGGCAGCCTGGAACACTTAAAGTTCTTGCGACAACCAGTCTCCTTCTCTAGTGGTAGTACCACACTACTGCCACTCTTCTATGCCAGTCCACAATTCAGAGGGTGGGTAATCGAGGGCTACAACACCTTGCAGGTGGCACAGGGAGGCAGAGTAGTGCTCTCCCCCCTGCCACACAGGTGTGGGCCTTAGGAGACAATATGGGAGGCCAAGCAAGTGATGTTTGTGTTTTTCTCCAACGCTGCCAAAGCTGCACCCAAGTAATTTTTTCCCACATTTTTTTTTAATTTAAAGAGGCCTTTTTTCTTTTTAAAACAATTTAAAGAATTTCAAACAAGCCATGGCACAAGCCTGTCATCCCAGCAATAGAGGTGGAGGCAAGAGAATCGCAAGTTTGAGGACAGTGTTGACAACTTAGGGAGACCCTGTGTCAAAATTAAAAATAAAAAGGATGTAGCTGAGTGGTAGAGTGCTCCTGGGTTCAATGCCTAATACAAAAAAAAAAAAAAATTTCTCCAAGCATATACGAAATGAGGTAGAATAAACAACTCCTCCTCCTTACCTGTCAGCCAGCTTCAGTAAAGACAGGATCATGACCAGTCTTGTTTCATCTCTTTCCCTATCCCTTCTCCTCTCCCAGTTAATTCTGTAGCAAATCCAAAACATATTTACAATTCCAACTATAAATATTTCAGTAATCTTTTTTGTACTGGGGATTGAATCCAAGCTTAGCTCAACTACTAAGCTACATCTCCAGCCCTTTTCATTTTTTATTTTGAGACAAGATCTCACTAAGCTGCAAAGGGCTTCACTAAGTTGCTGAAGCTGGCTTTGAAATTGAAATCCTCCTGCCTCAGCCTCCCGGTTTGTTGGGATTCCATGGATTTGCATCACTGTGTCCAACTCATTAGGTATCTTAAGGGAGGAAGAGCAGGAAGAAAAGATTAACATTAAACAGAGACATGAGATGGGAGGGAAAGGGAGAGAAAAGGGAAATTGCATGGAAATGAAGGGAGACCCTCATTGCTATACAAAATTACATATAAGAGGTTGTGAGGGGAATGGGAAAATAAACAAGGAGAGAAATGAATTACAGTAGATGGGGTAGAGAGAGAAGATGTGAGGGAAGGGGAGGGGGGAGAGTAGGGGATAGGAAAGGTAGCAGAATACAACAGTTACTAATAGGGCATTATGTAAAAATGTGGATGTGTAACCGACGTGATTCTGCAATCTGCATTTGGGGTAAAATTGGGAGTTCATAACCCACTTCAATCTAATGTATGAAATATGATATGTCAAGAGCTTTGTAATGTTGTGAACAACCAATAAAAAAATAATAATTAAACATGAAAAAAAAGTATATGAGCCAAGTACTATTTTTTTAAAAGGTGTGGACAAATACCATTATCAAAACAAAGAATAGTATCACTTATAATTATTTTCTCATTTTATTGTTCTTTTGTGCCGGGTGATAAAATCCAATTAGGATTTGAAGCAATTCTACAGAAGCACTTAAATAAAAATTAAAGTGAAAAAAATAAGGGTTTCATTTTAAGATTTACCTTAAATCTGCATGGGGTAACATAGATGCCAAAATCTATATTAAATATTTCATGAAACTCACAGCTAGAGAAATGGATGTGACATGACCTTTTACTCCCATTTTTCTTTAAAAGGAAAATATTTATTCACCACTGGCAACATGTAGGCAGTCTCTTATCTCTTATGACCCTGAGTGTCCACCTCTCAGTTGAAGCGACCGTGTTGATGGAGACAACCTATTCCTCTAGGCTGGTACCTGGCTGAACAAGCAGGTGAATTCAAGTCTGTCTCCCTTTTAAAGTCTTACATATTTACTTCCACTCACAAACTGCTTTGTTGTTAATGAGATCGTCAAACTCCTAATTAGAAATGCTTTCTCTCCTTCCTTGCCCTTCCCTAGGACCAGAGTGTCAGGCGAAACCTGCAAAGGCAGACTGCTATACCCCCACTGCACAGATGAGGCCAGAGAGGCCTGGAGATATGAAGAAACTTCCCCATGTCATTCAAGCTGGTAAACTGCAGTGCCAAGAATAAAATTGTGTTTTATGTCTTTGAGGCAGTGCCCTTTCTCTGTGTACTGCCTTATCTGAGTGTAGAAGTTCCAAAACTCTTCTTCCTGCTATAGTCCTTTGCTTAATAACATGTTAGAACATCCAAAGGCTGACAGCATTTGGGAAGTTCCTGTAACAGCAGGGCACAAGAACATAAGGTCAAAGATAAAGTCACTCAAACACTCCTTGCTGTGCCCCTGAAGCATATCACAAGAGCACATGCCCTTCCTACAGACTGCTTAGCAGCATGCACTATATTACCAACAAGCCCGAAGGAAACTAAAGTCACGTTTCAGGATAATCGACTTAGATATCACACAACTGAACTGTGAGTTGGAGAAATACAAACAGAAGGTGCCCAGAGCTGGAGCTGTTGTGTTGCCATGCCCATCTGGTTCACACAGCTGCAAGACTGAGACCTGCACCACCAGTGAGAATGTGTGTTTCCAATAGTTACAATTTTGATTATCGTGTTCACAATAACCCTATGAGGCAGACAGAGTAGGTTTACAACTGGCTATTGATGAGTTGTATATTTTTTACAATGCTAGTTTTAATGTGTAGACAAATTGAATAAATCATGTTTTTACTGAGCAATGCCCATGTATCAGGAACTACCAGAGATATAGGGAAGAAATACTAAGACATAGCTCTTGCCCTCTAAAAGCTTACAGTCTGATTGAAGAGACGTGACCAAGTTCACATGCTATAATGCTCATTCAGAGAGCGGGGCAGAGCAGCCAGAACATCTCTGAGACCTGAAATGTGCTCATCAGGTCATGAATTTCTTGGAGGGCAGGACACCTGCAGAAACCAGCTCAAAGGGGGAGACTTGAGGGACTACTTAGAACAAGCAAGTTTGTGGAGACCCGGTTGGGTACAGTGGTGAATCTTTAAAAATGCTAAAAAAAAGTATCTGTTTTCTTCCCCCAAAGACTTAAGGTTAATGCCTGTGTCAAGGATAAAATCTCAAAACTAGGTTTTTCAGTGTGATAGTAGACTGAACCACTGTACCAACTCTGGGCTCTCAGTCACTACTGTGATACAGTGAGTTTACCTAATTTTGTTTACTGTAAACAACATGTCATATTTTTTTTTCAAAATCCCATAATCACACAAGGATTATTTAAATTTCAATAGCCCATTTATGTGACATTTGTTTACAAAGAATCAATCTTCAGCCAGTCTTTAATTGTAAATAAGGAAAGAATTATGAAATCATCAAAATTCTAGCACTCTTCCTAAAAGCAGGCATGAGATTCTGAAATTACATGATATATACCATCTGCCCCATCATCACCAATGAAAAATCCAGTGAAGTGTCCAAAACTGAAAATCATTCAAGTTCAGATTTTATATCTTAAATTATTGTATTCTATAAAAAGTTAAAGTCCAATATATTTCAATAAACACTGCAAATTGTTTCTCTTGAAGCCTTACTATCAAAGAATGAAATTATCTCTCTCCTATTTAAGAAGTTCATACAAAACTAAGAAAAAATATTAAAGTTTTTATTTCCCTCCAACATGCACAATTTAAATTAGGGTTAAAAATATCAACATCTACTCCACTCACAAAAGAGAAAATTGATTTTATTGAAGTGGCATTAAATAATACCCCACAATTTCTCCTTTCCCTGTTTAAGTACAAAATAATGCTCTTTATAAACAATGTAATGTGGGGTTCTTATTTACACTGTAAAAACTCTACAAGCATTGGCTTTTTCTTTCTTTCTTTTTTTTGAACACTTAAATCTTTCACAAAAAGATTACCTTGAAATCGAAAAATGACGACAGTAAACGGTGAAGAATTCTCTGGATACTGTTAAAGATTACTAGGCTGTTGGCAACAACACTCTACCCTGGCTTTGACCATTGGTCCAGGTCATAGTTTCTGACTGCAGGTGTTCTGTAGCTTTTGCCTTCCTCTCACATGTACAGTTGGAATGGAATTACTGCTATTCAAGTTAAAGAAAGTATCATGAAATGAAAGCCGCACTGCGAAACACAGGTTGCTTTTTCACTTTTTTCCCCGTCAGCAATAAAAAAGGCCATCCTCTCTGAATGAGATGTAATGATGTCTGTGAACTGTGCACAAATTTACTTTATTAAACTCATGACAATGCATCTAGACTTTGAGAAATGAGTTGAGACAACAGATTTAAAAAAAAAAAAAACTGAAATAAACCCTTCCTTTGGTTAGATGAACTAATCAAGGTTAAAAAAAAAAAATATCTAGATGTTTTGAAGGATCTATGGAGTTTAACCATACAGTTTGGCCAGAAAACCAGGCGAGCACATAACTCTTCATGGAAGGCTATCTAGGGACAATGAACTTTTAGTAACTGCCACACAGTTTTCTCCTTTACGATGCTCTACTGCCTCAGCCTTGGGCTGGCTCCTTGAGAGTTTGTCATTACACTAAGCTTCGATGGCTAACATACTCCATCAAGTTCATTTCAGAGTTACACAAATCAACACTGAACAATTAAGTGAAATGCCATCCTCTACCATACATAACCAGATCTGTTTCAACAAACACATTCTTACTCTGAAAAGGAGACACTGTGTTGAGATGTCATACACCTTGTCACCCACTGCTCAGCAATGTCAAAGTTACTGAGACCCTCTAACTGCCACTACCTGGATCTGAAACCTCAGCAGCCATCATGAAATCCTTTGGTACACTGGTATCCCACCCCTTGAGTGGAATCGCAGATGAACTTTCATACTGATTTTCTGTTACACATTTTTATTCATGTCTAAAATATTTTTTGAGTGTCCAAGAACAAAACATTGCTGATTCTAATGTAGTATTTTTGAAAAAAGATACATTAAAAAGGTAAAGATTATACATTCACTTATGTCCTTGTGGCAGTCATCTGGAGTGTCTCAGTGCTGGAGGTTTAATAAGACAGGTAGCCCACACGCATTCAGGCACATAGCAGAGCTTTTTCCCCCCTTACATATACAGAGTGGACAGCAATTCTGCAACCAATTGTACCACCTGTATGCTTTACGTTAGTAGAGCTGTAAAGTTGACAAATATAAAATGTAATGTCCTATGTCCTTAAAGTAAAACCTGTGTTTTAGTGCTTATATTTTCAGTGCCCATAAATTAATTCATCAATTTGATTAGGTAATGTGCCACATACATATAAACTTTCTTTCTTTTTAGGCACTTTTCAAATTCACTGACCTCAATTTCATCAACCATCCCCTAGTCTTCATGGAGTTGAAATAAAAGGGGGGAGGGTGTAAATACCAAGGTCGAAAGAGAAATTCATCCAGTAAACGATAACATTCCCACTCCCTGGGCTCTGACACTTCTTAACTTAAAACCTAGCTATTTTGTCATGAGGTTAAATTCTCATCTCATTTCTTCATGTTTCCCTTTGTGGTGGGTTTTTATTAGATTTTCAAAACACCCACCAAATTTAAAGAGACGTAATTGTTCTTAGAAGGTCCCTGTGCCTCCCTAACTTCAAGATGCTATTCCTTCCAAGGGAGGAACAGTTGAGGTTAAAACTGGGTGAGAATCAACCACCATCTCAGGTAATTTTTACTCGGGAAAAATGCAAGCAGTGGGGAAAAGTAAAGGTGCTCAGGGTGCCCTGGATACAAAGGGCATGATCCAAAAGGGAAGGAGGCAGGCGTCACTGGAAACTTCTGCTTACCCCTTGTTCAGATTCCAAAAGCTCTGTTTTGACTCTGACTGCCGGCATCCCATCAAGCATTAACATTCTGTTCTCAAAGGTGTTGATATTCTGAGAATGAGAGAGAGGAGAGAGAAAGAGAGAGAGAGATTTAGTTATACAGCATCAAAAGAGGACATCTGATAGCGTCTTGCTTCCTAGTAGTACCTTTGGTACTGCTAACCTAATTCTTTAACAGTGAAGTATAATTAAATGAAGGTATCATCATAACCAATTATCCCCCCACTCTGAACTTTCATTTGAAATAATGACCAAGAAGTTGAATTAATCAGTCTGATCCTCTGACCTCTGGGTTGGAGGTCAGCCTGTAATAAACTGCAGTGTGGAAACCTTACATTAATTTTTATGGAGCTGACAATTTATCATACTTTCTCAAGAATGGAAGGAAATATAAGCCAAGTTTTTCTCTTTCTTAGTCCTAGAGGTTGCCCTGTGTACAGGCATTCATAAAAGAGAAAATAAGATTTAAAATAATTTATATACTCTCAGAGTTTAAATAATTTAAAAGCAAGATAATATAATTCTGGACTCATTTAATTTTTATATCATGTCAATTCTGATCAAGTGAAAATTTCTACATCATCATTCCCCCAAACACTATTTTAAAGAAAGCCAATATAAGTTGTAAATTAAGACTGAATTCTTAAAGTCAAAACTAACAAAAAAAAATTTTTTTTTCCTGTTCTAGTATATGTTTGCCTTGATCCACCACCTCCTGAAAGGAGAACCTTATTTATGTTGTGATTCATGATAGAATTTCAAACATTTATATGAATAAATTTATTTTCTACTCATTTTTACTGCTGTAAGAATTTTCTGGAGTAACATCTGTAGGGTGCCAGAGAGCCCCAAGTCAGTGTACACCTAAGGTCCAAATCAGGCTTGTTTTAAACATGTGTAAAGTGCCTAATAATACCAGCTAAACTAAGACACTAATAAGACTAAATCTGTGTTTTTACAATATTATCTTTGTCTCAATTACAGAATGTAAACACATAACACTGAAGTGGTCTTAAGTGTAAGATCAGTTCCTAAATATTTTGCCTACATGGGTGACAAAGGTTAGTATAATTTCTCCTCCAAAGAGTTACTTCTCTACGAAAAATAACTTCAACAGATCAGAAATTGAAAGTATTATTACCATATAATACCAACAGAGTGCAGTAGAGTGAAGCTCCATTTCTCATAATTCTTGACTCTTTGTTTAAGGAAAGTAATATAAGAAATAAAATATATAGTGCATTTTATCCTATATTTGCTGAGAAATCAACATGGAAAAAAATGTACTCAAGTTAACTAGTGGACATTTAAAAAGTCCACACTGCCTAGTCTATTAAGTAATAAAAATAAGAAAACAAAATTAGTGTTACCATTTTTCAGGAAATGAACAATATTTTCAAGATTGGGAGGATTCATTTTCTTACAGTCTTGCTTTTGACTTGTCCATATTTTGTGGGGAGTGGATCTGCATTCTAATAGATAGCTTAGAGCAGAAGGAACGGTGGTATTGCTGGTAAACTCAGTTAATTTGTTCCAAATTTAAAATCCTTTCATCTGGGCCTATGGTTGTTTGCACATCGAGCATGGATCTCAAATCCTAATGGGTCACTTGCTTCTGTGGCTGGAAGCAGCCAGCTTGGCATGCCACCAGCCGGTCTCAGGAAAGCCTTCCTACAGCCAGCCAGACCTCAACTCCCCAGCCTCTTAAGCAGCTCTAGGAGCCTGCCTTGCTGAAGCATTCTGCAGGCGGTGGGGCTGGTGGACAGTGAAGAATGAGCTGATCTTGCTTCCTACCCTGGAGGAGGTCTTGCCCAGATGAAAAGGGGACAAGATGCCTTATAAGGAAGGCCTAAGCAAAGAAGGAGAAAAGACAAAGAAACCTGGAAAGGCAGGTTTAATGAACTGTTAGAATCTGATTAGAGGCTAATGTCCCTTTTAGTGCTTTGTACCAATTTACAACTGATATACTTTAACCATCTTCCCCACTGGCTGTGATAAACTCATTAGTTTAAAAATGCAAGCTAACCAGAGTCTTTGAAGTTAAAAACTTATAAATCATAAAAACTTGGCTGGATCCATGTTTCATTTAGCACATATAAATAACACTATTTTCATGATGGCTTTTTAAAACTTCCATTGTTGGTCCTGAATAATTCATTCTACAATATGTGTAGAAGTCACTATGCACATTTTAGTTTCATGTAAAAGTGAAAAATATACATTTTTCTCTTTTACTAAATCATGTTTTCACTGGAAATAATTCTACTATGATTTTACAGAATCATTCAATCATACAGAATATTACAACCGTAATAAACAACACAAATAGCAATGTTCACAGCTAGAGAACCAAGCCTCAACTGTACTGAGAAATCAACTCTCTTAAACAGTACAGATTCAATCTGTATATATGCCCAAAAATTGGGTTCTAAATATACGTGAAGCATATGCATGATTCTAACCCTGCTTAGCCTAAATGTATGCATTAAGCACCTCAGCATGCTCAAACCACCCAGGAAGGCACACAATTTTTAAACAGTGCATGGTAATTATAGCATTGAAGATACAGTCCTTGGAACAAAATAGTGATAGATTTATTATCTCACTAAGCTAAGGTCATATACATATAATCTCAGATGACTAAATTTCAAAAGTGTAATAGGTTCTAATAACTTGGAATTGCTGTCAAACATATCTTGCCATGATCTTAATCAAAATACATCTGCTGTGGAATCAATAGCTCAATTGATTCCCAAGAGGAAAATAAAATTACAGAGTCATCAATTTTAGTGTCACAGCACTTTGTATATTTATGTCATTTTGTATATTTATGTCATTTTGATGTTCTGTGACCCTCAGAATTATAATTCATGTGTAGCCATGCATTATATATAATGTATATATAAACACACCACATATATGTATAAGTTGTTGCCTATGAGTGAGTTTTATCAACTGCACATTTTACTGTAGGATTTGTTAGTTGGCTGTTGACCAATTCCATGTGCAGTGAGTGAGAACAGTGCTCTGGATAGTCCTATTTGCCAAATAAGATTTGGCAACACAGTCATCCAGCAGGTAGTAACCCTCCTAGTCAAAAGCCATATAAGTGCAACAGTGATTGATGTCAACATCTCATAAATTCAGAACGGCATGCGCAGCAAGGAGAAGGGACTGGTCTTCGATGACGGTAACTCAAACATGCAATGGCAATGACTTCTCAGGTCAGCTTTACAATTTGCCCTTCTACCCCCATATTGCAGGTCTTTTCCAATCCCTCCTAAGTGTGGGTTGGTATGCATAACTGGAATAAGCAGCTAGCGAGTCAATAATCAACAGTTTAACTTTATTTTTTCCCCTGGTACCAGGGATTGAACTCGGGAGCCCTTGACCACTGAGCCACATCCCCAGCCCTATTTTGTATCTTATTTTTAGAGGCAGGGTCTGAGTTGCTTAGCACCTCACTTTTGCCGAGACTGGCTTTGAACTCATGATCCTTCTGCCTCAGCCTCCTAAACCACTGGGATTATAGGCGTGTGCCACCACACCCGACCTCAACAGTTTAACTTTTAAACAAGGTTTCATTTCCTATGCCAAAAATATGTTTTTCCCTCTCTGGGTACAGGACATAATAGGTCACAAACATAAGAATAACAGCTAATATTTGCATATATACCATAGACCAAACCATGTGCTAAGTGTTGTACACAGAGATACTCATTTAATCCTCACAGTAACCCAAGAGGTTGCTGCTTTTATTATCTGAAGTTGAAGTATCTGGGACACAAGGAGGTTAAATTACCAGGCTAACACAATTAGTAAGTGAGAGGGCTGTGTTCCAAACCCAAGGAGTCTGACCCCAAGCTGTACTTTCAACAGTTATACTCCATCCACCTGCCTACTCTCCTCCCTATCAATATGCACTCTATACATAAAAATGGGGTAAAAATGTGACGCCTTATTGAAGGTTCCTTCAGGATAGCTCTAGAATCTAGTATCAGCTTCTTCAGACTGAGCTTAGCAAAGGAACTGTGAAACTTCTGGTAATGGTGAGAAACCATATTTTAGGGAATGACAATATTAATTTAAATCAGCCTCTGGTTTCAAAGCTATTTTACCTTTTATCCCCATAAAATCACATTTTCAATATGTTTTCTTAACTTAATGAAAGCATAAGTTTCTGGCAGGGCATAGTGGCACAAGCCTGTAATCCCAGCAGCTCAGGAGGCAGAGCAAGAGGATCACAAATTCAAAGCCAGCCTCAGCAACTTAGTGTGGCCCTAAGCAACTTAGCCAGACCCTCTCTCAAAGTTAAAAATAAAAAGGGCTGGGAAAGTGGTACAGTAGTTAAGCACCCCTGGGTTTTAACCTTGAATATGTGTATATGAGTGTGAGTGTGTGTGTGTGTGTGTGTGTGTGTGTATTTTTTCCCTATATTAAAAAGTGTCCCATTTAATTTAGCAAATGGGCCCATCCTGAATTCAACATCCAGGAAATCTATGGTAATCTCATCTATAATGTGGTGTTTTGAAAGCATTTACATTCTTGGTTCCTAATTCAATATTTTCACAAAAGTTTCATGTATCTGGGTAATACAGTAACTTCATCTCCTACCTTTATATTCAGGAAAGATGCATTTTTGCATTATATTTAATTTACAATTGCTAAGGTTAAACATTAAAGTATGTTTTTCTATGCTTAGATATCCTCAATGGCAACTCACTTGTACATGGCATATAGATTACTAAAGTACCTGAAATGGTACAAAACAAATATCAGCTCAGACTCTCCCACTTCAGCCAGCCTTTCATCTGTCATTCCTCTGCAGATTGGGAGCATGGCTATCACATTAGTGACTACATTTTATTAACAGAGCTAAAAGCCAAAACTATTTAGCATCCCCCTGTTGGGACCCTCAATTTAAATCCCTTTCATGGTTTCAATGATCCATATGTACATTACTCTGAAATATTTGTCTTCAGCCTCAAAACCAAAATCCTTCCATAAAAATGTCACACTGAAACATAGGGAGCAATCTCTCTCCTAAGGACTAGCTGAATTATGTGTGTAATGTAGCAACGTATATTATCCTGAAAACAAGAATCATTCTGTTTCCCTTATATGAGTAAAGCACTAAAGTGCCGCACAATGTACAGTTTACACAAATATTTTAGAAGTGTTTCATTTAAGTGCCAGTTGCTAAACTAGCCATGAAAAAGAGAAGCTCTTATTCAAGTTGCAAATGGATGTTTTTAAAGGAGCAAACAACCCAACCCAAATTGGAAACCCAAATTTACTAAATGCATTTTTGAAGAGCCTCAATAAAGTATGCACTGCATATCAAGGTTTCATATGGACCACACATACAATACCGTTCCCGTAAGACTGTATCACTCAGTGAGGTTGTAGACATCTCAGTTTGTGCAAGTACGCACTATGATGTTCACACAATGACCAAATCACAGAGCTACGCATTTCTCAGAACTTATCTCCATCATGAGGAGACACGTGGCTGTGCAGTTTTAGAAACAACAGATGCATGCCTTCTATCCTTTGTTCACTTGCGCAGATGGTTAAAATAACATCTGAGCTCCCAGATAACACTTCCCAAACCATTGTTAATGCAAATTGTAATAGAAAGGTATTTCTGTCATTCATACATTTGAGGGTTGCAAGTTGGCTAAATCTTTCTGTAAGTATGCATAGAGGATTTCTACTGGGCCAAAGTCATCTCATTGTGTCCACAACACATTCGTGAACTAGGAGGCACTAGAGGGGGTATCAAGGGCCAGCCAGGGACTGGAGAACAGCATTCATCAGAAACCAGAAAATACCACAGCAAGAAAAGTGCCAGCCCACACCAACAGAACCCTGGAGAGGGAAGGCAAAGTTCCAGTTCCCCTGGGCAGGAATTGTCACTCTACAGAGAGATCCAATACGTGAGAACAAGAATTAGGTGCTGGGAGGGCCTAATGAGTGGTCTTGATGTCGGATGATGGGAACAGTTGAGTTCAGTCCTGGAGAGGACATTAGAGGCAAGATCCTCTCCATGGCTGGCAGAAGCTCATTCTCTGAGCCTAGCCCCAGCAAAGGGCAGAGCCAGCTAACAGGAGCCGGAAAGATTTGGAAATTGAACCATGTACTCTGGCCCATCTCCATGCCTTCTTCCTGGGCACATGGAATGCCACACAGACTGGCCACCACGAGCCTGGACAGAAAGGCTCTCTACTCGTGGCAACTGGGAAGCACTTGTAACACAACCACAATATGATCACAGGGCTTCCAAATTTTAAAATAAGAACAATTATAACAACAATACCATTTAATGAGCACTTATATACCAAGTGTTGTTTCATGGGCTTTATATTCCCTACATCATTCATTTATTACTACTTCTATTCATTCAAAATATACTTAATGAGGGCCAGGCCCTACTCCAATTATTTAGAATACCCTAGTGAATAAAAGAAAGTTTTGTGGAGTATCATTCTAGTGATTTAACCCCCCAGTAACTTTTTTTTTACCATGTCCATTTTAGAAAAGATAATTATTAAAGTGCAGAGAGATTACATAAAGTGCCCAACATTATGAAACTGACAAGCAACCCCGCACTGAGGTGAGTCTATTTTTCACTGCTACTAGGGACAAAGGTCTTTGTCACTGCCTCAAAGCTCTAGAAGCTTAGAACTGTGCTGGCTACTCTGGACAGACCCCAGACATCACCATGGTGGTTGCAGGGCTGAGGCAGAGCTCCAGACAAAGGGAAAGTGATCTCATGTGTACTCTGAAGGGACAGAAGAGCAGCTCATCCTATGTCTCACCCCACCAGGTAGCAGCTGCCACTAACCACTTGCCCAAACCTATTTTCTACCATTCAGCTCAGGCTACATCTTGACCTCATGAAAAATGCTCCAGACCCCAGGACCGTGAAGACTCTAGGCCATCACAGGATTCATAGCAGGCAGATTCTATCACAGCGGTTAATACTAGAATCTAAGTAAAAGGAGGGCATGGATTAGTCTCTCTAATCCATGGGACTCCCCAGACTGAAAACTAGGTGGAATACATAGACTGTGCTAAGTAAGTATTTGTTGGGCTAAGGAAAGAAACATGCAGATACATATAAAATCAATTAATTATCTTGGGTTCAGGAGGTGGTAAGCTGGTTGTTGACAGAGGTAAGAGCATACACAAAAATCTTAGCGCTACGGAACTCTCCATATTGGTGAAGAATAAAGACGTTAGTAAGGCCACAACATTTCCTTCATTGGGAGAGTAACTGATGAGATCAGAAAGGTCACTTGGGGTCAGGTTCTGAGAATTCTTATATATTAAGGCAATTCACTCATTCATTAATTTTTTTTTTTATTATTGCCTTGCTGTTTGCTAGTTGTTCCGGGTGCCGGTGAATAAGATAATATCTCCTGAGAGCTTGCAGTAAATGGGGAAGAAATGTGTTTGGGTGTAACACAATAGCTGATGGGAATCATGAAGGCCTATTAAACAAAAGCAGATATGTTTAAGCTTTGTTTTTATAATAACAGAACTGTACCAAGTTCAGTGGCACCCACCTGTAATCCCAGTAATGCGAGAGGCTGAGGCAAGCGGATTCCAAGACCCTATCTCAAAACAAAAGGTAAAAAGGGCTATGGGTATAACTCAATGATTAAAGTACTCCTGGGTTGAATCCTCAATATCACAGAAAAACAAAACAATAGTACTCAATGTAATCTGAAAGACAGTTCATAAAGATATAATATGAAAGTTGGGACCTAATCCGACATGATGAAGATTTGGGCCTAATTTTTCTTCCATTAGGTGCAAAGTCTCTGATCCTCAATCCACTTTGAGTTGAGTTTTGTGCATGGTGAGAGATAGGGGTTTATTTCATTTTGTTACATGTGTAACCCTTTGTTGAAGAGGCTATCTTTTCTCCAATGTACCTTTGTCTAAGATAAGATAACTGTAGTTATGTGGGTTAGACTCTGTCCTCTATTCTTTACCATTGGTCTACAGGTCTATTTTGGTACCAATACCATGCTATTTTTGTTACTATTGCTCTGTAGTATATTTTAAGGTCTGGAATAGTAATGCTGCCAGCTTCATTCTTTTTGCTAAGGATTGCTTTGGCTACTCTGGGGAATTAAAACCAAAAATCAATAAATGGGATGGATTCAAACTAAAAAACTTTTTCTCAGCAAAAGAAATAATCAGTTAGGTGAATAGAGAGCCTACAGAATGGGAGCAAATCTTTACCACAAGCACATCGGATAAAGCACTAATCTCTAGGATATATGAAACACTCAAAAACCTTAACACCAAAAAAAAAAAAAAAAAAACAAATAACCCAATCAATAAATGGGCCAAGGAACTGAACAGACACGTCTCAGAAGAGGATGTACAGTCAATCAACAAATATATGAAAAAATGTTCATCTCTCATAATTAGAGAAATGCAAATCAAAATACTGTAAGATATCATCTCACACCAGTAAGAATGGAAGCTATTATGAAGACAAACAACAATATATGTTGGCAAGGATGTGGGGGAAAAGGCACATTCATACATTGCTGGTGGGACTGCAAATTGGTGCAGCCAATCTGGAAAGCACTATGGAGATTACTTGGAAAACCTGGAATGAAACCACCATTTTACCCAGCTATCCCATTCCTCGATTTATACCCAAAGGACTTAAAAACATCATATAGCAGTCATATCAATGCTCATAGCAGCACCATTCACAATAGCTAAATTGTGGAACCAACCCAGATGCCCTTCAGTAGATGTATGGATAGGGAAACTATATACACACACACACACACACACACACACACACACACACACACACAGGAACATTACTCAGCATTAAAAGAGCATAAAATCATGGCATTTGCCGGTAAATGGATGGAGTTGGAGAATATCATGCTAAGTGAAGTAAGCCAATCCCCCCAAATAAAAGCTGAATGTGTTCTTTGATATGAGGATGCTCACTCATAATGACGATAGGAATGAGGGGAACATAGGAGGAATGGAGGAACTTTAGATAAGGAAAAGGGGAGGGAGGGGAAGGGAGGGGGCAAGGAGGTAGGAATGATGGTGGAATGAGTTAGACATCATTACCCTAAGTACATGTATAAAGACACAAACAGTATGAAAATACTTTGTATAAAAATCTGTGACTTGAAACATTGTGCTCTAATATGTGTAACATGAAATGAGTAGCATTCTGCCATCATGTATAACAAATTAGAATAAACAAATATTTTTTTTTTTTTAGAAAAAGAGATAAGATGAAACAGGGAAGGGATAGCAATGAGCTCACGGTATCCCGTGACTGCCCAGGAGAAGAGAGGAGCATGAACGAAAGCAGTGGCCATAGAAATAAACAGGAACAGAAGGAAAACTATTTGAGAGAATTCACAGCAAGAATGAACAGCCTTTGACGACAGCCTTGGTGGAGGAAGCCTGGTGTAGACAGGGCATCCATCGTGGCACAAAATTCTCTAGATTTTACACTAAGGAGGAGGAAGGAAAAGAAGTGGGAAATGAAAACCACGCTACTCATTCCTCCTTAACTTATAGGACATACTATACCCTGGGATGTGTGGATATTTGGATATAATTGTAAGGGTTTTGCTTACTCAGAATCTGTTAAACAAATGTTGTGTAAGGGGGTGGGGTTCTCTCTAGTAGCCTGAATCATGAAAAAGAGTATAATAAAAGCAGACTTATCCAAACAGGGGAAAATGGTTTTTAAAAACTATATAAATCATTTCTGATTAGCTACATACTTATAGAAAAAGAATTTGCTCTTCTTCCAATACCATTTTTTTTTTCCCTCAAACGTATCAGTTCTGGAGACTATCATTGTTATCAAAACAAGCAAACAACAACAAAAAATGAATTGCTATTGGACAAGAAGAAGTTTTCGTGCTGTACATTAATATGGTTAATCATTTCCCTTTGCGAAAAGTAATTTATGTAAAATGAAAAGAAAAACCAGAATACTAAATGGAATATGTAATGAAATAATACCACTGGTCTTTTGTGCCTCGAGAAAATGTAGATTACTATCTAGTATTAAGTCATTTATTTTCTGGAGGAAAAAAAGAAATGATCATTGACCTATATTTCCACCTTTTCTTGTCTACCATAATGTCAAGTGGCTCCTTATCATAAACCACAATAGATTAACTTTCTAAACCACAGCTGTTGAGTGTTGTCTCCTGCACAGACTGAAGAAAGAGCACTTGTGAACTGAGAATAAGTAAAGAAATTTAGAAGAAAAAAAACTTCAAGTCAATTTTTTTAAAAAATTATTACCACTAGTATGGCAATATGTAAAAACGTGGATGTGTAACTGATGTGATTCTGCAATCTGTATATGGGGTAAAAATGGGAGTTCATAACCCACTTGAATCAAATGTATGAAATATGATATGTCAAGAGCTTTGTAATGTTTTGAACAACCAATACAAAAAATTTTACCATTCTAAGAGAAACAAAAAGAGAATGAGTACCTTACAGGTCTTTGAATGGCCAGAAAAAAAATGTGTAAACTGCTAAACAAGTAAACTAGGTTTTAACTTTTCCTCCAAGAATTCACATTCATTCCCTTTTTCATCTCTAATTTAACCCTTTAAATTTTTGGTTCTTACTATGTAACTTTATCTTCCTTTAAAATCCTGAGCAAACGACCTTCATTTTTATTTTGACGAAGAAGCATTATCAAAGCACATGAAAGATAACATGGTATCTATCTTGTTATTAAGAGCTATAACTACAATAGTAGTAAAAGATTACACCAACAAGTTGCAATAGTTTGCATTGCCTAGACAATCTCATCAGATGCACAGCAGAATAGCTAAGCCAGTCCCTTCTCTTTCCCACCCCTACCCAACATTCTGGATCCCAGGAATGAGAAAGGTTGCTAGAAGGATGCCAAGGGCACACACTCCTCTCAAAATGCAATCTGTCCACCTCCAGGGTTGGCCACTTCACGTTTTGATTTTCCAGATTCTCCAAATATTTGTTATACTAATTAAATGTCCTTAGTTTTAATAATTGTATTTTACATATAATTCATTGTCAGTACTCATTAAACATTTTTATTGGCAATGCTGTTACATATTTACTTTCTTTTTGCTGCTTACAGCATCCAAAGAATTCTAACTACCTCATCCTGTTATTCTTCTAAAAGCATGTTGTTTTCCATATCTGGATTTCTTTCAGTATACTCTCAATATTGTACAGACATACATTAGAATAGGACATTGCCTAGGATCATGGGCCTATGATCAGAATTTCTGGTTTAGACTCTGCTCTCTACTTGGTGTACAACCTTCTCACAGTTTTATTCAAATTCTAACATGTAACATGAGTCAGGGAATAAAAACACTCATTCAACAAAAATTTAGATATTATTTTAATTAAGAAATTATGTAACTGCACAGCATTTACTGAGATTTTCTAATTTCTTGTCTGCCTCTTAATAAACATGACCCATAAAAAGAGAAACAGTGTAATTTTGAACCTGCATAACTTATTTCACCCAGGAAGTCTCTAATACCTTACTCTGTTATTTGATACTGAATATGGTTTAAATGAATGTAGTTCATAGAAAGTACTCTGTTGGCAAGATTGCTAGTAAATTTGCTCAGCTTAGGAAATCTGCTGCTGTAACTCAGATATATTCTTTTAGACCAGGGTTTGTCAACATCTGCAGGAGGGACATTTGTCATGGGGGTTTGTCCTGAGCATTACAGGATGTTCAGCAGTAACTATGTCTTCTCTACCAAATCCCAGCAGCATTCCTTCAGCTATAAATATAAAAAGTGTTTTCAAAATATATGGTAGGGGAGAAAGAGGTGGCTCATTTAAAAATCACTATTTGACGATTACTGATATTAAGAACTCATTAGGAAACTATCTTATTTTTATGTTGAATTATACATCTAATGAAATAGCATAAAAAGTACCTCAACATTAAAACATGGTAATAACTGATACAAAGTATATTTATAGTTAACTCTGAAATATACCTGCTGGGAAATTAATGTTTTGTAAGACTAGCTTATTTGAATTCCTTCTACCTTTCTGTCATTATCAAAATTTTCCCACTAACAGGTACAAAGATTCCAGAGAGGAGCTATGAATGTGCTCCTATTTTAAGCAAAGAGAACTGAAAGAAACCTGCAAGGATTTCAATATTAGTATAGTAATTCAGGGGAGATTTCTGATCCTATTCTTCAACATGGCCAATGAGAATCCACCTAATTAGCCTCAAAAAATGCCCAAAGAAACTGTAATTACCCAAACAAATATAGAATGTACACTTGCAACATGGAACTAGAAGATAAGAGTTTTTATTCTTAGCTGTACATCTGATTTGCTAGATGAGGTTTTTATATTTTGCATTTCTTCACAGAAATAGGATGCCCCTATATCAAGGACAACATGTTTCATAATATGAACTGAAGTATAAACCTGTTTATATTTTAATAATTTCATTAGAAATGCTATCTTTCAAGTAATGTAAAAGTCAATACATCCTTGTGACTGTGCCACATAGTACCTGGGAACTAAAAGAACAACACAGGTTATATAAATTAGATTGGTAAGGAAAGTGGGAAAGAGTGCTTTCTTACAAAAAATTAAAGGTATGAGGGGTCATGGGGCAAGAAACACAATTTTTAGTTTTGAATGTTCTCTAGAGGATCTTGCTTTTTGATTCATAGGAATAAAGGAAGGAATTGTTCTTAGGCGGGAGACATGCTGACAGGGTAAACCACAAATTCATTTCCATTGGTACATGCAGCTTCTGCGCAGTCTGTACCTGTGCTGACTAGCAGCCATTAGCTATGTGAGCAATCAAGCAGCTGAAATGTGCCTTGTTCAAATTTAAATGTTTTATTGTAGAACGTACACGGACTTTGAAGACAGTAAATAGGGGAGTTTTGAATTAATTCTATGTTGAAATACATCAATTATACTGGCTAAATTAAATAATAGTTTTTAAATTTTTCTAATCTCTACCAGAAAACATTAAAAAAAAAAACTTACCTTTCTTAGTGCCTACTAAAAAATTTAAGATTATATACAGATTGCATTCAGTGTCTCTGGGCCAAGCTGATGTAACTACAACTTCAGTAGTTCTCAACCTGACTTAGTACCATGGTCCTCCTCTGGCCTCCATCAAACAGTATGGAAATTTTGGGACAGGACAAGGAGAGGGAGATGGAAAGGTTTTAATGTCATAAAATCAGAGAAGCACCACTGACCCTTAGTGTCCAGGGATGTTAAAAGGCCTCAGTGCATGAGCCTCTCTCAAACACCAAATAATTTTCCTAATTATATGCTTAACCATGTTCCCATTGAAAAACTAGGCAGGTAGTCTCACCTGCCAATCAGACTGCAGAACTCATTGCTGGAATACAACTTTTTATCTTCAGCCATATCTGTGTCTCAACATTCACAACTATACTCTAACTGTTAAGTGGTTAATGTCTCCAACCAGACATTCCAAGGGCGTGGCACAATTAATGAACCCAAACCACAACTGGTTGTACCTGAACTCCACAAGCTCTTGGGAGGAAAAAAAAAAAAGGAAAGCAAGACTTTTCTTTTTGCTCTGCTTCCTCCATTTTCTCTCAAAGAATGACACACCATCCACCTTCTTCTCCAGGATAGTAACCTTTCCCTTGTGAGTGCATGTGGAATTAGCTACCAGAATTCATGTTTAGTTACGGCCAACTGACTCTTGCTAATCTTGTTAGTCTTTACCTATGTGATGGTTCTGCTACCATCTCCTCCTCCAGCCCACTGCCAAATACATCTTTGTTCAGAAACTTGTTCCTGTGTCTACTGTGTAACAAATTGACAGCGGCAGAGTGAAAAACCTCAGCAATCTTGGATGCCAGGGGAAAATGTCAGGTCAGAGAGGAAGCCTCAGAAAATCTGACCACATCTTACACAAGAAGAGTTCATTATGTACCCACAACTTCAAAAACAATGCTTTCAAGTGAGAGAGGGGAAGAAGGGAAGGGGGGGGTCTAAAGTGATATGTCCTTAAAACTGGAGCTGAGAGAATGTTAGGTTGATATTTTCTAGTTTTGTTGATATTTTAAACAAATTTATATCTATGTAATTTAAAAAAAATGCTTAGCAGGTTCAGAATTTGAGGTAAAAAAAAAAAAGAGTTAAGTATGCTAAAAGAAAGAGAAATCAAATTTCCTATCCAGGTTGACACTCATAATATAAAAGAGCCACTGCAGACCTCTAATCAAGAGAGTACACAAGCACACACTCTCATGTGTACGTGCATGTTGCAAACAAATTTTAAAGGGCACAAACCTAAAAACTATGAGACAAAACTGAAAGGAACTTACTAAGTTTTATTAGAAAGTGATGCAATGAATTTTCTCTACTACTTAAAGTAGGCTATATCAACTCATGTTTGCAAATATTTTCATTTTGCATAGATCTGTTACTTGGTTATTTAATCTGCGAATGAAATAATCATTTTTATGCCCAAGGGAATTACATGACAATACAATAAACATAAATTTTTATCTGGTTCTAAATATTTAGCATCCCTGGAAAAAAATGAAAGCAAATACCAAATACTCACCCCACACACATCTCACAGAGCAGTGACTGTATTCTAGGAGATTTTACTCATTTAAAAAAATTGATCTTTTATCTTCTTTTCTGGGACAGTATGCAGGAGCACAAAGATTTACACTTGTCAGATTTTGAAACAAATTATGTACTAATCTTATAATTATCACAATTAGACTCCTGCCCCTCATGCAGATCTCTCTCTCCCTTGGGTCTTTAATCAGTAAAGCCACATTCTCAGGTTATATAACAATATTGGAAATGTTATATGAGAAAATTCCTAAAGAGTTACTGCAGAAAGAACTGGGTTCACACTAATAATGCATTTTTGGAAGAACTAAAAATATCCTCTGGGACTTCCAGTTTCCTGTCCAACATGTAAGAATCTTAGAAGTCGCCACAAAGTCTTAAGAGCAAATTAAAAGCTGAAGAAACTGAAAAAACAACAACTCTTCTTAGATTTATCCAGATAAGTAAGGTCACAGGGTGATCCTGCCCCCAAATTAGAGAAAAAGACAGGAGGATGCAGGGAAACATAACTTACCAGAGCAGAGACCTTCTATGGACCATTGTCTAGGCAGGAGAACCTCAGTTAACTGACAGACTATGTGTGAACAACTCTTGAGAGCTGAAACTCCAGGGAACCAAGTCACAGGGGCTTGCCCGTATTTGTACAGTGAAACTTTTAATCTTTTGTAAAGTAAATTTTCATGTTTAATAAAGGGAATTTGTGTTAGGCTTTTTAAGGGCAAATGACCTGAACATGTACCTCACCAAAAGGGACACACAGGATAAGTAAGCATATGAAACAATGCTTAACACCCCATGCCATTAAGGAATTGCAAATGCAAACAACAAGACACACAGCACACTCAGTAGAATGGCCAAAATCTAGAACACCGACAATGCCAAATGTTGGCAAGGATATGGAACAACATGGGTTCTCATTCACTGCTGGTTATACAAAATGGTACAGCCACATTGAAAGACAGTTTGGCAGCTTCTTACAAAACCAAATATATTATCAGAGGACCCCACTATAATACTTCTTGGAATTCACTCAAAGAACTTTAAGAAGTATGTCCACACGGTGTTTATACCATAACTGCTAAAACCTGGAAGTAATCCAGAGATCCTTCAGGAGGTAAATGAATAACTGTGGTACATCCAGACAATGGAATACTACTCAGTGTTCAAAAGAAATGAACCAAAAGCCAGGAAAAGATATGGAGGAAACTTGTGCATATATTACTGAATGAAAGAAGCCATTCTGAACAGGATCATATAATTGATGCCAACTATATGACATTCTGCAAAAGGCAAAATATGATGACAGGGAAACCCACAGCAGTTGCCAGGGTCTAAAAGGGAAAGTGGGGTGAACAGGAAGAACACAGGATTTTTAGGGCAGTGAACCTATTCTATATGATACTACAATGAGGCACACACATCACCCCACATCTGTCAAAACCCATTCAATGTACACCCGGAATGAGTCCTAATGTAACTGTGGACTTCAGATGATAATGATGTGCTGATGTAGGTTTACAGATTTTAATAACTGTACAACTGCAGCATGCATACACATAATTGGGGACACTGTGTATGTGGGTGGGTGGGAGAGGAAGATGTGTATGGAACTCTATACTTTCCACTCAATTTTTCTGTGAATATAAAATGCTTCCAACAATAAAGTTCATTACTTTAATAAAATTCTCTTAGAAATTGAATTATAAATTCCATTTTAAAAATTTAAAACAAAAGGAATACATTCTGTACAGTTGTTTCCAGAGATGCAATTCAATAACTAAATGGAAAATTCAATACTGCAATTCATCCTGTAGTCAGACGATATCAGGAATAAATATTTGGACATACGTAAAAAGAGTAATTTGTACAAGTAATCATTACTGCCAAGTCTATGAAACCATGAAGAGTGACAAGGCGCTATCACAAGAGTTTTGAAACAACAGAACTCATTCCCAGACTATTTTATATTGTTTAAACATACCTATAGTAGAGCTCCAAATATAATTTCATTACCGTACAGTAATTTTAAACATTTTGTCAAGATCAATATAAGGGATTGATTGATAATTTGAAATAATAAGCAACATGGGGAAATATCATTCTGCATGTAATCATTCTCCTGGCAGTGAAGAAAATCATCACCCTGGGTATGTGCCTGTTAAACATAAGACTAAAATACAATTGAATAAAGCATAATACAGTCAATTTTATGCCAGAAGATATCAGAAGCATGGGACATATGTACCTGTAGGGGGCGGTGATGGCAGATGGCCTAAACTTCTATGTCCCTGGAAAATGTCCAGTATTGAAACAATGGTGGGTTTTGGATCACAGCACTCTAAATGGACTCAGCTGAACTTTTCCATGTTTCCAATTTTAGAATGAATTACAAAACGTTAAAAAAAAAAACAGTTTTAAGTGATCAGCTTTACTTTTCTAACAAATAGAATAAGTCATACAATAAAGTTGGGGAATATTTGTTTCAATCTCTTACCTTTGAAGCTAAAGAGTGCTTAGCAAAGTAATTCCATTTTTCGGATGACTGAATAACTGTATGATACTAATAATGCCAATCAACATGTTTCATTTTAAACACTCAATTGGTCAGACCTTAATATTCAGACAGAAAATAAGTTATCAAGAAACATAAATGTTAATATACTTAATCATTGGATAAAACATCATTTAAGTTTCTACAAATAATTAATTTTCAATTGGGAGCTGTGGACAATTCAGATACTAAAGTCTAATTCTCTGGTTCAAAAACTCAAAAACAATTGGCAAGAAGACCCCACCCCCCAGTGATCGATGGGAAGAAAACCTGTCACCATGAGATGATGAAGGGGAACTTGACAGCATTAGTGTCTGAAGTTCAACTCATGGACCTGTTTTTATAATTTATTACCAGTGAAGTCAACAAACAGGGAAACTAACTTAAAAGCCCTACAGTCCCTTCCTAAGGGACTGTAACAAAGGTCTAGTGTTTCATTTTATGCCATTCAGATTCTTACCCCACACAATCAACGATGAGAAAGCAACCTGCGCTATGATAAAACCTTCCAGGGAACCAAGGTACCTGGTACCTTTTCACACCTACATAAACTGTAGCCAAGGATACACAGAAAGAAAGAAAACAAAAGTACTAACAGGACTTCCAAGTAATAGTGGACTACTTTGTTTAAAAAAATAGTTTTAAAATTGCAGATGGACACAATATCTTTATTTATTTATTTTATGTGGTGCTGATGATCAAACCCAGTGCCTCACACATGCAAGGCATGTGCTCTGCCACTGAGCTACAACCCCAGCCCAACAGTGAACTTGTTAATGACACCTACCAGGCCAAAAGGCGTTGAAGACAGAAGAGCTACAACATGATTTCAGAAACACTCGGAAAATCTTAGGTCACCCTAGTTTTAGTGTATCCCCCCCAAATTTGGGGGTTTCCCAATTCTTCCGATATGGTATCAGCATAAATCCTAAGAAGCAGACTAATAGGCTCTGACATGTGCGGGCTGATCTGAACCTAGCACAGAACATTCAACAATGCCAAAACCAGTCTGTAAGGGGTGCGTCCCAATCATTTTCATACCAGGGAGCATGTACAAAAGGCAATGGCTCGGCCAGGTGCAGTGGTGCACGCCTGTAATCCCAGCAGCTTGGGAGGCTGAGGCAGGAGGATCACGAGTTGAAAGCCAGCCTCAGTAACTGCAAGGTGCTAAGCAACTCGGTGAGACCCTGTCTCTAAATAAAATGCAACATACGGATAGGGATGTGGCTCAGTGGTTGAGTGCCCGAGTCAAATCCCCAGTACCCACACATCCACCCCCAAAAAAGGCTATGGCTCTTGGGCTGGGGTTGTGACTCTGAGGTAGAGTGCTTGCTAGCACATGTGAGGCACTGGGTTCAAGCTTCAGCACCACATAAAAATAAATAAATAAAATAAAGGCAACAACTTAATTAATTAATTAATTTAAAATAAATAAATGGCAATGTTGTGTCCATTTACAACTTTAAAAATATATATTTTTTAAAGGCAATGGCTGTGTTGCACAGGGTGGGGATGGAGATCAAGCTGATGCTGGGCTCAAGGATGCATACCTCAGGCACACCTATAACTCATCTGGGGTCAGGGTGTGGCTTGATACACCATGCCAGTCAAAAACTTTCCCTTAGGATCCAGTGTCCTCAACATGACTACCATACAAACAAAACAAACCAAAAAGACAAATAAAAACCCAAAACAGTGCCGCGAATCACAACATCATGCCTTAAGCTTTATATTTTAATTGATAAATGCTGCCTCTGTTAAAAGTACATTTCCCCAAGACAAAAGTTTATCAAATATTTATCTCAAATGAGACTACAGAGGAAATATTTTAATCAAGTTCCCACAAGAAATAACTTATTCTAAAAGCACACTTTTTATTTTTTATATCCCATTTCTTCATTCTTCCATAAAATGTAGAAACCGTATGAGCCTCATCTTTCTTTCTTAGGGGGTCCAGGCTCCGATCGCTTCAGCAACATCCTACACTGAGAGTAATGGGATTTTCAGACAAAGCAGGTGTGATGGATGGGGACCCTTGTTGTCACTATTGTTTGCACCTGTTTCTCCGCAGGTGTTCATGATCCATCCCAGTGTGCATAGTCCAGGAAGGAACAGTGCAGAGGCTGACTTAATCTCCCATGGGCAGGAAATGCAGAAAATATTCATACACATAACTGGACATTGCTCCAAAACTCCTATTCCCCTTTTCATCACTCTTTTTTCTTTTCAAAAGAGAACAAATTCATTATAATGAAGTGAATGGAATTTCATTAGAGCCATTAAGTCCCTATTACAGCAGGCTCTCCAAACTAGGAAATGACCATCTCCTACCAATGAGTTATCTTTTCCAAGCTTTTGTGATAGAGCTGCACCGTAATTAAGAGCAGACCACTTTCATACTCTAGTGGGTGGATCTGTAAACTGCAATCGATTTGGCACAAAATATCAAAAGCCATAAAAATGCACACATCTTTAGCTCTAGAGACTAACTCTTGGAATTTATCCCAAGGTAATAATTAAGGATGTGCAAAATAATATTTATTTCCCTGCTGTTCATAATGACTACTTCTTGGAAATAAACTAAATGTCCAAAAATAGGATAGTAGCTGAATTGTCATAGACCTATAAAGTAAAATATCACAAGTAAATATTTCAAAAGATACAGAAGCATATGAACATTTCAAAAGATACAGAAGCATGTCTATGACATGCATGGGCTTTAACTGTATTCTTAAATATAAAAATCAAAACACAGAACATTAAAATTTGCCTCATTAAATGCTGACAGTCTTACTTCTCTCGTGTTTTTGGATGCTTCTCTAATATGATGAGCATGTATTGTTTTGACAAAGAGAAACTAGGGGATAAAAAACAGTACAAGTTTATTTTCTTTAAGATGCCAAAGAAATGAAACTCTCAGAAAGAGGAAGGATTAGAAATGGGATTTAGGAAGAACTCCTTACAAGTGTGATTATGAGGCTCCGAAATGTGCAGTCAACAGAGGTCATGGAATCTCTTTGCCTGGGGGATTTTTAAGAAAAGGGTAGCCAACTCTCATTTGAGGACAGCTTGAATGCAATTCTGACCTCTGCGGCCTCTTGCAGCTCCGTGTGCAAAAAGCCTGAGCCAAAATACAATTTTCACTCACTGACACACAAAGTGGTCAATTCCTCAGATTGCCCCCAATCCTCTACAATCCTCTACCCAATTCAAGAGAAAAGTAACCCTAACATCTTCCACCCAACAGTGAAAGCCAACGAGCTTGACTTTATGTGACAGCAGCTTGCCTGTGCATTATTCAGATAATACAATGGAATGTTAGTCTTCTGCAATACACCAGGGTCTTCTGAGTTTCCCACATTAAAGAAAAATTACGTACTTCAGCTACTTAAATATCCCAAGCTGCTACAAAGAAAACGATGGTGCCTATTAACAATCTAATGCACATTTACTTGTAAGTCTTAAGGCTCAAAACGTTAAAAATCATGACCAAAGTAACTGGGGGGATGTGGTTAAAGACGAATAAAAATGTTCAATTCTGATAAGTTCATTTCTTTTAAAAAGACCTCTTGAATTCTACCCCTACTATCACAAAACAAAACAAAAAGATCCACCAAGGACTGCCTCTTTGTTTTGTGAGCTTTTCTATAAATGCAAATGTAACATTGTCCAAGATGTTTTAATGGGAAGCAGTTTTCCTGGCCTTGGCCAAAAGGGAAGAAGATAGAGAAGAAGAAGACAGAGTTGAAGGGTTAACATAAGCATGACCACAGTGAAGATGGTTTACACCAATTACCAAACTGAGAAAATGAGCTTGAATCAAGGAGGAAGGCAGCTCACTGGCCAAGGAGGAGGAGGCGGCCAAGGTTGAAGCACGGGGTCACAAGAGAGAAATAACGTGTGGTGATGCTACAAGCTAGATGAATAAGTTGGACCTTGTGAATGGGCATTTCAGGGACCCGATTCCAAGACAAAGTCAAGTTTCAAATGAATATGAATCTCCTGCTGGGACCCTCATGGCTTCCAGTCAGGGAGCAGCCTTGGCCATCATCGGCTTTGCAATCAAGGCATCTGACACAGAGAAGATTCTTCGGCAACCTTTAAAGTACAGCATTCTCTGCACCAAAAGCTAAGTCCTGTCATTTTGATGAAATCATAATCTGGTCACAGCAGAGGTCTGCCCCTTCACAGACTGTGTTCTGAAGAGTTGGATCTTCTGGATGGGTGAGGGGTCCTCTCTTCTTGTTGAAAATTTAAAAGAGAAAATATTAGCCACTTAGATGGAAATACTCCTGATATATTTGACATAGAAGATGAAGGACAAGAGGTAACTTATTCGTGATGACTCAGATGAATAATTAAGTACATGGATGACCAGGCAATGCTGCACACAGAGAACTTCAAGGCCACTGGTGTGTATCTATGCAGAATGGCCCGAGAGCCTGCTTCCTGAGTCCATGTACCACACGTGATACGCTGCCAGGCTGCTGCTTCCCAATTGTGTCATATTCTTTTTATAGAATCTCCTCTGCCCTATGGTGGAACAGAAAGAACAGTGGGCTACAATTTCCCATGGACTTAGGCTACCTTTTCCAGCTGAAGCATCTCAACTAGATAACTCTTCAGGCCCTTTTCTTCATGTTGTGCTACTTCTCATATGCTATGTACTTTGAAACTAGAAAAATAAGCCACTAAATTTGCATGGAACGTGACATGAAATAAAAACATGAGCATGCAACATGCTTATTGGTAAGTGATGTGGTCATGCACTGTGACACACATTTGTCTTCAACATAGTGTTTTAGTCTGATTTTTCACTGGTGTGACCAAAAGACCTGACAAGAACAATTAGATGAGGAACCGTTCATATTGGTGATCACAATTTCAGAGGTCTGAGTCTGTAGTGGACCAACTCCATTCTTTGGGGCCCAAGGTGATGATGCAGAACATCATGGTGGAACAGCGTAGCGGAAGAAGATAGCTCAGGACATGGCACCAAGATGAGAGAGGGAAAGAGAGGTAGAGAAAAAGAGAGAAGGAGGGGGAGAAGGAGAGGGAGAGAGAAAAAGAACAAGCGTGCACAAGCAGAACTTTCTCTTCACCATCACAAAACATAACCCCCAAAGTCATGCCCCCAGGGACCTGCCTTCAGTTACCATCAGTTAATCCCTATCAGCAGATTAATTCACTGACTGGGTTAAGGTTCTCATAACCCAATCATTTTACCTCTAAGCTTTCTTGCATTCTCTCACACATTTGCTTTTGGAGAACACCTAATATTAAAACTATAACACACAGGTCTTATTTTTATAATTCCTAGTCATTGGTTAATGTCCCAGATTGTCAGGGTTTCTGGATAATGAAGATTTTAATAGTGTCACAGCACTATATTTCTATATGCCTCTACCTCACCTACATCCTCAATGCAAATCATTGGTCATCTGATCCCACTGGATTTCAGGCCACCTAAGAGTAAACTTTGCATATCCCCCTCCAACTGTGATGGAAGCAAACGCATCTGATTGCAAAATGAGAAACTCTGAAGACTCTATTTACCTTATTAAATATCTGTTCAGATCACAGAGAACCTTAAAGTCTTCATGATGCTTGTGAAAAGTTAAAACAACTCCTGATGAGAAGGAAATTTATTCATCTTTCATTTTCTGGAGTTCTAACACATGATTTCCATCTATTGGATATTCAGGATCAGAAGCAACAGCCTGAAAAAACACACACCACAATCTGCTTCTCTTCCTTCTACACCTGCATCCTGAGAAATCCAAGTCTTGCTCCCTGCTAAAACTCCACCTCCTCACAGATAATCTCTCCCCAGCTCCCTCCTCTCTCCTGAGTTCTAGATCCATATGCCCTGTGCACCACCACCACTCACATTTCTCACCAACGGAAAAGCATCCAAGAACACTTATATAACTTCCTCGTCTCATATAATTTTCTCCTTACCCCATAATTTCAAAATCTATAGCAACTCTTCTTAGCTTTTTCTGCTATATTGGAGAGAAGATACTCATTTAGGGACAATACAGGCTGCTGTTGGGCCAGATCCTGCTGTGTAGCAAGGGAATTGAGAGGTAATGTTCAGGAAACATGGACAGAGGGCCCAGAACACAAAACCTACCTTCTCAGAGATTTTATAGCATATCCTAGACAACCATCAAGAAAAACAAGAATTTATACAGAGTGGAATGAATTGAACATAGGAATAAACAAGAGAATGGGTTCTAAGCCCATGGGTTTGGGTGCTGAGCACCACTCCTTTCCATTCATCCCCATCCAAGAGGACAGCTGGCGAACAGGGCTAGTTTTTAACTTCTCCACTCTCCCCAACCACTGGAACTGTTGACAGTTCCTCCGATACCTTGGGGCACCTTGTGTTACATTCACCTTGGGAGAAACACGGTTTCCTCCTCATTCAGGGGCAGAACTCCTCATCCTCCAAGGCCTTATCAAATACAGTGCTACAAAAAGTGCCCTTTCTACCCTACGGAAGAAATCATTTCCTCTAATGTCTTTCGGTTTCTCCAATCAATGAAAAAAATCCTTGATGTTGAGCCCTATGTAGTATTCATCTTCGTGTTATCAGTCCCCAGCACAGAGATGGGCACTGAGCATATCTATACAAAGTATGCAGTGCACACAGACCAGAAGCTCTTCCACTGATCTCACTTAATAGTATGACATTCTCACAAGTAACAATAAACATCGGTGAGGATGTGGGGGGGAAAGGTTCACTCATACATTGCTGGAGGGACTGCAAATTGGTACAATCATCTGGAAAGCAGTATGGAGATTCCTCAGAAAACTAGGAATGGAACCACCATTTGGCCCAGTTATCCCACTCCTTGGTTTATAATCAAAGACTTAGCAATCAGCATACTATAATGATGCAGCCACACCAATGTTTATAGCAGCACAATAACCAAGCTATGGAACCAACCTAGGTGCCCTTCAACAAATGAATGGATAAAAAACAAAATGTGGTATATACACATAACAGAATATTACTCAGCCATAAAAAAAGAGAGAAATTATGGCATTTGCTGGTAAATGGATGGAACTGGAGAATACTACGCTAAGTGAAATAAAACAGCCCCCAAAAAACCAAACACCGAATATTTTCTTGATATGTGGATGCTACCCTACAACAAGGGAGGCTGAGAAGGAGAAGTTCATTGGATTAGACAAAGGGAGAAGGGATGGAAACTGGAAAGACATTAGCATCAATCAGACATAACTTTTCTATCCTCATATTTCAATACATGATGAGTGTAACTCCACATCATGAACAACCAGAAGAACGGGATCCTAATTAGAATGAGTTATATTACATTTATATATAATATGCCAAGATACACTCCTCTGTCATGTATATCTAAAAAGAATAAAGAAAAAAATTTAAAAAGAAAAAAGAAGCAGCAGATCTATGGAAGTAAAAAATAAATATGACATTTCTCTAAATCTTCCTCACTGGGCGACCATCAAATCTTCATCTTAATGTAGTAAATCCATAAGAGAGGAAACCTCTATATGTTAGATATATGCAAAATATGTATCTTCACTTTTTATATTTAGAGACTTTCTTACAGTTCCAGATCTCCTTTAGTCAAAAATTTATGAATCCCATAGTGCTTAGTTAAAAATCAACAAATGCTTATTACTAATTGATTTCTTGTAGCTAGCAACAGAAGGACACTTCCTGGGTCCTTAAATTGCTATGTATCTGATGTAATTTTCTACCAGACTAATCAGTCAGCTGGTCTTTTTTAGGCCATGCCTCATTTCTGATGTTGCACAGAGAGAGAGCACAGAAGGTGAAATCTGATAAGGAAAGGGATTTAAATCACAGCAACAGCACTTCCAGCTTGCATGACTAATTTCTTATCTGTAAAATGGAAATAGTATCTGCCTGACAAATAATCTTTTGATTAATCAAATGAGAAAACATATGGCAATGAACTTTATAAACCATAAAGCAATACAAAGTATTTTTTTTTAAACTACATCTTTGTTAAATAGCGTATTGAAGCTCCGTTGTACCATCTTGACCTCACATTCAACTTGATGAAGTCATCTCCTTGAAGAGTTCTGATTTCCTGGGATCACTGTCACAGGGAATCTGGGTGTGTGTGCATCCTGGAGCCATGATGGACAGGCTGCGGAAGCTCATTAGCATCTATATGATTCCAGGTGGGTGGGGCCAACTTCTGCCAATTCTAACATATGCCAACTGGCTACACACAGGAGCATTCTAGTGCTACCAACTCCTTGCACACACGCCCACTTCCACCCCCAAGAGGTACCAGACTGTGGGACAACTTGGCGGCCAGCCTATGAAAATGTGGAAACACTGTGGAAACATTAGCCAACAAAGAACATACTGGCAGCTGAATCAAATGTTTAGGCTCTTAGATGTACCCAAATAAATCGTTTGTGTGTTCTAACAAATGTTTTCTTTGGAAAGCGTTTCTCAGTGCAGACGCTGTCAAAAGTACCCATTTTTAGTGGGTTAAATCAAGGGCTCAAAGTAGCAGAAGGGTGTGGGGGGGTGTTTTTAAAAAATAAAATTCCATAACCCCCTCCCAAAAGTTAATATTGACTGATGAAAGGCATCCATGAAAAATAGGAAAGTTGTTAGTGGGTTTTCAAAGTTAACTTTTTGATGAACTACAAATGTTAAGCAATTATCAACATAAATACTAATAGTAAAAAGTTTCTAAATATTAGAAAGTTTCCAGAACTTGACAAGGTCTAAAAACTCGAGCTATTTTTAAAAATACACATATCACTAAAGGCAAATGCAAAAAAAAAAATACAATAGGGAGTAAAAAGTTAGAAATTATAAGTAAAACTCTTCATTTGTCAGAGGCTTTAAATAAGCAATCAGTCACAACACATTCAAAAAATTTATACTGAGGTCAATCATTTGGAAAAGAGTCCTAATACAATCCAATAACATGACCTTCCTTAACAAAATAAATTCTGCAACCAAAACCCAGACAAAGCTTGTAACATCCTGCCAGCCTCTAGTGCAGATGCAATAGTATACCATGATAGAGAAGAGAAATATACTTATCTCAGAGAACAATGTATGCGTACATTATTTATCTGTATGACATTACCCTTTCCAGCTTAGTTCTACTTCCATGACAATATCTTCCAAGATAGGAAAACTTATTAAACTATGAACTATAAAGCGAATTGATTCCTTCAAGGCCTGGGTTAAGAAATGCATGGTGAATATTTCTCCTGAGGCTCAAAACAAGGAAACTCCATCTCAATAGTGGACAGTTTCATCACCACCAATAGATTTTATGTATAGTTTCTGATGACACCAAAAATACTACATACAATACAGTGCTAACGTAACTGTGAATAAACAGACCTAATGGAATTTTTAACTGAATTTATTGGGTGACTCAAAGGGAAAAAAAATGTTTATTTGCTTATTTTCTACTCACAAATTGGCTGGTGGTACAACTAAGGTAGTCAAATTTATCAGATTTGAATTTCAACAATCACTAAATGTTTATTAAATCACACCAAAAGATCCAAACCAAGGATACAAAGGGATGCTCAGAAAAAGAAGGAAAAACACTCAATATGCATGAATATAAAAATCACAGCAACCTGTTAAAGGTAATTACTGTATACCAATTTTAAAATGATTCTAACATTGAGTTTTGATTCATCAGAATAAAGAAACATTGGCAATAAATGAAACTTCCTTCCTTACCCTGAGACATTTTCATTGTAAATGGTCCATGAAAGAACCCTGTGAGGTCTTTAAAACAGTCTTCAAAGTTTAACTTCCTATAATTAATCTAATCAATAAAATTATCAAGACAATTGAATAATTTATTACACAGTCATTCCTAGTCACAGTCAACTTCAACACACATTGTGAATAATTAATCTCCTTCTGGGACCTCTCAGTAGCCTTCAGTATTACACCAACCGCATCTAAACATAAATATCACAAAGTGGACGCCCAGCCTGATTCTGGGTTTCTTACAAACCTTATTAGTTTCAGTTTATTTTTATCATCTGGTATGTCTCAGATGGAGTTCACAGTAATCACAGCTACAGTAGAGCAACTTCAAACATAAATGAAACAAATAACTGGTAGATCGATACAAGGTGACAGACTCCCAGCTGTAATCTTGCCCTAGAGTGACCCAGCTCTGCCCTTCTGCGCTCTAAAGACTTAATGAATCACCAGGAGCACAGTAAAGATGGTGTATGTTTTGCCCAAGTGAGAACTGGATTTATATCAGTACCAAAAGAGGATCATCCTCCTGCCATAAGACAAATACAATGAGGTGAGGCATATGTTTCGAGAAGGTACTGGGCATGATGGTTTCTGGCAGCTCTGCACCTGGGTCACAAACACCTCTTCCTTTTAAACTGACAGAAAAATCCGAAACTAAATGAGGAAATAATTTAAAATGGCAGGCGCTTCTTTAGAGTTGTAAGCTTCCATGTTCCAAAGGAAATGATGTAATAGCAATATACCAAAAGGAGAAATGTAATGCAATGTACCAAAAGGAGAAATGTAAAACTCATTAAATTTTCTGAATATATTTTGCCCTAGAAAATGTGTAAAATGATTTTGCTGTTTAATATTGAAGATGCTCCTACTGGCCCCAAGGTAATTTTAAATACTTAATTACCCTGTGGAAAAAAAATTAAGTTCTTTAATAAATAAAAAATCTATGCAACAAAGTTCATATTGGTAGAGAGGAAAGCCACAGGAGGAAACAAAATACCACCAAGTTCCCTAAGGAGTAGGTTCACACTGCTCTGCTTAAAGGTACAGGAATAATCAGCATCCCTTTATAATTAAGTTTCATACCTGAGCACTCCTTTGAAAAGGCACCATGGTCCATGCCTGGTCAAACTGGGTAAAGGAAGCAAGGTCACATTCAAATGGCTTCCACACTATCCATTCCAACGCTTCCTCAGAGGAAGTATATCCACTGTATAACTCAGAATACAGCAAAATGGAAGAAAATGGACATAACCAATTCCCAAATGGCAGCCACCAAGGAAAAAACAGACATTGTCCCAACTACTGCCTCACAAAAAGAACAACTCCCCATTACAACAAGTTAAAACTAAACGATGTGGCAAATAAAGAAGAAAAGCTTAATTGAATCCCAGTGAATACAGAGAAAAATAAACAGATACCCCCCCACACACACACACACACACACCACATCAGGGATTGAACTCAGAGGTATTTAACCACTGAATCACATCCTTGCCTTTTTAATACAATTTATTTAGAGACAGGGTCTTACTTAAGCTGCTTAGGGCCTTGCTAAGTTTCTGAGGCTGGCTTTGAACTCTCCATCCTCAGGCTCCGGAGCCACCGGAATGACAGGTGTGCACCACTGCGCCCAGCTCCACTTCCCTTTTTTAATGGAGAAAAGAAAAGCAGGATGAACAAAGCCAGAAATCTGCTAATCCTAAAGACCAGAACCCCAAAACTAGATGGAAAAATATGTCAAGTCCTGAGAGCATGAACTTTCCCTGACGTGTGGAACACATCGCAGTCACAGGCAGGGCTCCAGGAAAAAGTAATGCAGAATCATCCAAAAGAAGTTGCTTCCCTAAGTCACTGAACTTCAGGACAAAGAAAGAACTCTGCAGGTGTTCATGCAGAAGAGAGCGATTTACTTCCACAGGGAAAATCAGAGCAGCCTCGCCCTGTTCCATAAGCAACATTCTTTGCCAGAAGAACAAAAAAGCAACGCCTACTGATCTCAACGTGCAAACCAAGAACTTCACAAGGCAACATTTCCTTTAAATATAAAGGTATTCAAACATGCAAGAAGTCAGGGAACACAGAACCAGTGAGGCCTCTATGAAATAAATTATTCAACAATAAAATCCAATCGAACCAGACGCAACATAGACGCTATGGCCAAAGGACTACTCTGTCACTAAATTTCTACAAAAAGAAAGAGAGGAAATTACTTTATTAATTTAATCTGACCTGAAAATACAAAAGTAGCCAATATGCTCAAACATAAAATACCTCCTGGAATGCAGGGCATGTGATATTTTCTTAAAATCATTTGACAGTGAAATCCACTTGACCAAGAAATACAGTAAAAGAACTTACAATGAAATGAGTGCCATAGAAAATAACTGATTTCAATAGATCATTTGCTGTAGAATAACAACATCACTCACAGCACAGGTTTCTTACCTTTCTAGAGGATCAGTGTAAAAAGTTCTATACCAGAGGTTAACCAATACATTTACTAATTTTTTTCATAAAGGAGTAAAAGGAAATCTTGAAACTTAAGAACTAAACTTTCACTGTAATTTTTATCTTCATACATTCCTATTTTGTTAAAAAGGCAATTGTTCCATTAATACAGACAGAACACGCGTTTGTATCTAAAAGTCTAAAATTCCAATCGACTACGTAATCAGTATGCAATATAAACGTAACCTTCTAACGGGAAAGTCCTGTTGATCTACTAAAATGTACACAGAGTCTTTAGTTTCAAGGATTGCGTCATATTTTGCAAACCTGATCATTCCACAGTAAATACTACACTTCAGTTAAAGGCTCTTTATCCTTTGGCCCCCTCCCTTCAACAGCTCATTTCTCTACACACTCTTTCTCAAACCCTGTTGATCTTTCTCAGCCCTCCGGTGGCTGATCTCTTTCCTACCTACACCTTTTTATCTCTCTTTCTATCCTTCAATAAATTAATTATAGAACTGAAACTTTTATTTATTTCACCTTTTTTATTGGTTCTTTCTAGTTATATATGACATGATTATGAAAGCATGGAATATAATTAGTTCTACTTCAGTCCCTAGTATTTCCTCTTCCCCTCCTTCCTCCCAGCCCCTATTCACTTCATTTTACTGTTTGTTCTGCTATTTACTGAGTTTTTTTAAAAAAATTTATTCAGTGTCCCATGAATATACATAATGGTGAGGTTCACTGTAGTATATTCACATATGTACATCTACCTACATCTTTCTCCACAGCTCCTAACCTTTCTACAGTTTCCTTCCACTCATCTTGAGGTCTCACTCATCTTAAGCTTTATTTTAATTGGAAAAATCTTCATATTATTTGAAGGTTTTCCTTTGAATCTAGCTGGATGTGTCTGCTATGTGCTGTCCCAGAACCATATCAGTCATGGGTCGCTTAACCAAAGGGTTAGGTTCTGAGAAACATGTTGATAGGAGATTTTGTCATTGCACAAACATCAGAGTGTATTCATACAAACCTAGATGGCACAGCCCAAGCCTACTACACATCAGGATATAGGGTACACACACACACACACACCACATACACACACACACACACACACACACACACACACACACACTAGCCTGTCCTACTAGAACAAAGAGGAGCAAAATTCAGGATTAAATCAAGCACATGAGAAAGTGACCATGAGCTACAGGAGATTACTGCTGGTGCACCACTGCATACTATAGAAGCAGAAGTAATGATAAATATATAATATAGTAAATGCATTTACTACATAAAGACATTTACTATCTTTATCAAGTATTACACACTGCACAATTGTATGTGCTATATTTTTATATGATTGGTAGTACAGATTTGTTGGCACCAACATCACCATGAATGTGTGTGATGCAATCTGCTATGGTGCTAGGGCAGTTGTAATGTCACTAGGTGGTGGGAGATGTTCAGCTTTGTCGCAGTCTTACAGGACCATCATTGTGTATATGCGGTCAGTTGCTAACCAAAACACCCTCATGTAGCCTGGGAGTACACTTCTCTCACCAAAGCTCTTTCCACTGTATGATCTTTGTTTGTGAGTGAATTCAGTGTGGGTACACTCCAAACCCTTCACAATCACAGCTAGAAAACAAGAAAATGGCACTGTGCCTAGCACATGTTGAGCCAAACAAATTTTTAAAAGATAAGAAATCAACAGATAAACCTAGGCAGTAAGTCCTTTCACAGCAAAAATAGGAGGTTTATTTTTATCCTAAGGTAACAAGTATTAAAGTTATATTATTCAGAGTCTCTCAGTTATATTTTTGAGACATAAAGAAATGAAACAGGTACAAAAGTGAACTAAGGAGTTAGTCTTATAGCATTTCAAATGTGCTAAGTGCTAGTTTCAAGGAACCAGATGCTCAAGATAGATACTGAAGCCTAGTCTTTCATATAGGCCTTTTACATCACCATCAACTTCCAGTCAGTACATCGGTCAATCCTCCCTTGGAAACAGAGAATGAACTACTCTCTATCTCCATATCAAGTACTAACATGCCCATCCACACCAATGCCATCTTGGCTGTGTTACAATAGGCTTCAAGACTCTAGTTTCCTGCAAATTTCCAAGACATTTTGCAATACATTTTGCCCATGTCATTAGTAAAGAACTCTTCCCACATGACCCACCCACTTACAATCTTCAAATGATTCTGGTCAACTTAGAGTGAAATAGAATAATAAGCTCTCAATGCTAAAAGAAAGGAAATACATGCTAAAGTACATGTATTAAATTCTGACAGAAGAGGTCCATGCATTACAAAAGAAAAGGAAGACTCATATGCAGAGAGACACAGGGCCAATTATGCATGAGTATTAAAAAACAAACAAAAAAACTTCTAAATAAGAATACATTCATTTAGAATAGTTCAAAATATGTCAAGTCAAAACATACAAAAATACAAGGAGAAACAAAAAGCCATAGTAAGAATCAAAGATTGCAAACAACACTTTCAGTCATGCGGAGATGAACCAACTAAAAATAAGTAACATTATAAAGATCAGAGAAAATATAACAAAGTAGTTTTATCTACTAAATATGACATGAAGTTCATAATAAGAGAAAATAAGTTCTTTTCAAACATATAAAGCAATTACAAAAGTCATCCTTGATACTAACCATATAGCAGGAACATAAAGTATCAAGCAGACCATGTGCCACAAATATGACACCATGAAATTATAACTTAATATAAAAGTAACTAAAAGTACAATGGAAAATTAACACTTACAAATAATTCAAGACTCTCAAAGAAAACATTATAACATCATATAGAAAATAGGATGACACAGAAAATATTTCATATTGAAGATCACAGCAACCTATCAGGTTATCTGGAAGATATCAACAAACTGATTCTGAAGTTTATATGGAAAGACAGAACACCTGGAATAGCCAACAGAGTATTGAATGAGAACAATAATGTTGCAGGACTAGCACTACCTGACTTTAGAGATGTACAATGAGTCTACAACAATCAAGACTGTGTGGTACGGGCAAAAGCACAAAATGATGAAGGAAACATGAAAAAGCCCAGAAATTAACATGTATCATACATTCAACTCATCTTTGACAAAGGAACAAAGGCAGTACAAGGCAGCAAACACAGTCCTTTCAACAAGTGGTACTTCAATAACTGGTCAACCACATGCAAAAAAAAAATAATAATAATTATAAATAGAGAGCTTATGCTCTTCACAAAAATCAATTCAAAATGAATCACAGAGCCAGATGTAAAATGCAAAGCCATAAAAGTCCTAGAAAATAAGGAGAAAATCTAGATGACCTTGGATTTGGGGATGACTTTTTAGATACAACACCAAAGGCATTATTCATGAAAGGCATGGTTCAGAAGCCAGACTTCATTAAAATTAAAATGTTTGCTCTGCAAAAGATACTGTAAAGAGAAGGAACAGACAAACCACAGAGTGGAGAAAATATTTGCAAATGACATACCTGCTAAAAGATCCAAAATACAAAAAGAACTTATAAAACCCAACAATAAGAAAACAAACAACCAAGTTAAGAAAAAGCTAAAGACCTTAATGGAGAATTCATCAAAGACAGACAAACAGGGTGTAAGCACATGAAAAGATGATCCAGAAATCCACACCAGAGGTCCTCAGGTGCTATGGATAAAGGGTGGTGTCCCCTTCAAAACTCACTGTTGGAAGGTAATCCTATCACTGTGGTCTTAAGAGGTGGCACCTTTAGAGAAGTGGTAAAGTATTAGGGTTCTGCCCTCATGAATGGATTAATGTTCTTATAAAGAGGCTTCAGGGAGTTTGCCCCTCTTGCCTTTCTGCCTTTAGACACAGTAACAAGGCACCATCTTAGAAACAGACCATATCCCTTAACAGACCAATGCCAGCACCTTGACCTTGGATTCCCATTCTCCAGATTTAACAAGGAATTTCAATTCTTCAATTAATAATTATTCAGTCTGTGGATACTTTGCTATAGCAGCGCCAATGCATTAAGACACCAGGAAATGCAAAAGCCTCATCAAGATACTACTACATATCAATGGCCAAAATCCAGAACACTGACAAACACAAATGCTGACAAAGAAGTGGAGCAACAAGAATGCCCAATCATCCCTAGGAGAAATACAAAATGGTGCTTTGAAACATAGTTTCTTCCTCCCAGCTGTTATATGATAAACATATAACATAATCCAGAAATTGTACTCACTGCAGTTTATCCAAGAGTTCAAAACTCATGGGCATATAAAATCCTATCCACAGATGTTTATGGAAGCTTTTTCCCTAACCACAAAATCCTGGAAGCAAATAAGATATCCTTCAGTAAGTCAATGGATAGGTAATCTGTAAGCACATTGGATAATGGGATATTATTATTCAGCACTAAAATGAAACGAGCCATCAAGCCATAAAAGTCAAGGAAAAAACATACACGTGTATTGCTAAGCAAAAGAAGCCAATCTGAAAAGACCACGTACTATATGATTCAAACTATATGGCATTCTGGATAAGAATAAACGATGGAGATGGTAAAACCATCAGAGGGAGAAATGAACAGACACAGTGCAGAGAATTTTTAGGGCAGTGGAAGTACTCTGTGTCAAAGTATAAAGGTAAATACATGGGACCGGGGATATAGCTCAGTTGGCGGAGTGCTTGCCTCACATGCACAAAGCCCTGGGTTCAATCTCCAACATAACAACAACAACAACAAAAAAGGTAAATACGTGTCATTAAATGTTCTCAAAACCCTTAAAATATATCCTAATGTAGACTAGACTACGGACTTTGGGTGACAAGGAGAGGTCAGTGTAAGTTCATTGATGGTAACAAGTGGGCCACTCCCATGAGAGGATGACAGTGGGAAAGACAGGCACATGTGGGGGCAGGAGGTAAATGGTACATTCTCTACACATTATGCTATGAAATAAGTCATTATAAAATATATTGTTTGGGGGAGCAGTACCAGGGATTGGACTCAGGGGCACTCAAACACTGAGCCACATCCCCAGCCCTATTTTGTATTTTATTTAGAGACAGAATCTCACTGAGTTGCTTAGTGCCTCGCCATTGCTGAGGCTGGCTTTAAACCTGCGATCCTATTTCAGCCTCCCTAGCCACTGGGATTACAGGTGTGCACCACCACACCTGGCATAAAATATACAGTTTTAAAAAATTTATGGGATACTGCTTTAAGAAATCACATTAAGATGCTTAGAGGATTAAAAACAAAAATTAGGGCTGGGGTTGTAGAAAATAAAATTCAAAGAAATTTTTAAGAAAAATAACTAAGTAGATGGAGATGCAAAAGAAACAACAAAATAAAAGGGAGTGCTTTTAATACTGTAAAATTGACAAATCCCTGGCAAGTCTTATGAAATAAAAGGAGAGGAGGAACCTCAAACTAATCTTTCTGTCAAAAGAGAAATTACAGATATTGCAAGATTAAAAATATAAGGAAAGACAGTGGAACGAATCTGATGTGATTTTCCTGTGTGCAAATGTGAAAACGCCACAGAGTCCCCCTGCCACAAACATACGCAAGAATGGTATCCTAACTAGAATCAGATATAGTCAATGCTTACAGAATTATATCAAAATGGTTTCTACTGTCATGTATAATTAAAAATAACCAATAAAGAAGAAAAAATATAATATACTAAAGTGAATATCTTTTTATGGGTTTGAATTCTGTTCCCCCGAAATTCCTATCTTCAAGTCCTTCAGCCTAGTATCTGGGAATGTGTTCTGGAGAGAAGGGCCTTTAACAGAGATAATTAAGATAGAAATGAAGTCCTGTGGTGGATTCTCACCAGTATGACCAGGGTCCTTACACGAAGAGTAGGCGTGGACACAGACAGAGGTACACAGGAGAGCAGGGGGAGGCACAAGTAAGGAAAAAGGCCTCCATAATACCACATGTTGGACCCTCCAGAAATGGGGTGGGGGCCGGGTAAAGGATTCCGTCATTTAGGCCATACTGCCTGTAATACTGTGCTAACCCAAGAACAAGAATTTACAAGTTGAAAACTTAACAATAAATAGATAAATGCAAGTTACCAAAACTGACTCAAGAAGAATCTGAAAGCCTACTTTTTGATTTCAAATTTTACCCACAAAGAAGACCCTAGCCCCAAATTGTTTTACAAAAGAACCTTACCAATTATTTAAGTAGATTATTTTACTGACTCAATATTCTAATAGAGAAAGAAAAATTCTAATACTAATCCCCAGCCAGATTATTATGACAAAAATTGGTGATCAACCTCACTTTTGAAAATACAAATACCCTACATATAATAGTACTAAACAGATATTCAGTAGTACATAATATATCATTGTGATCAAGTTGGATAGAAAAAGCACTGAACAAAATATTTATAAATACAATAATATGAAATATTAAACCAATATTTAAAAGGTAAAAATAAAGTTCACAATCCAGAAAAAAATATGTTCCTCCTATACTCCCCCCTCTTACGTTTTATTAATCCTGAATATCCTCCCTGATCAAGAAAAATGTTGAAAAATAGACACAGGACATGAAAAAGAATTCTAAAGATGAACATTCTACATGAACTAAATAATTCTAAAGAAGATAAACATATGAACCATAAATAATAGCAAAGCTCAGTTGAAGCTATAGTGAGATGTTGTTTCACACACACTGGACTGATAAAACTTTAAATGTCAGCAGAAACCAAGAGCTGGTAAGGATGTGAACAAATGGAACTATCAAGCAGGGCAATTTCTGAGTCAACTGCTACTGTCCCATGGGTAAACAACTGGGCATTACCTTGCAAAGGTGAAATGTGCACACTTGACAATCTAGCTATTCTACTTCTGGGTAAATGCTCCAGAAAAATTCTTCTAAATGTGAACCAGAACACATTTAAGTGACTGTTCATAGTAGCTCTGTATAAAATAGCAAAAAGCTTGAAAGAATAGAAATGTGCATTGCTGGAAAGTGACCAAATAAATTATAGTATGGTCATATAATAGATTGCTATTTACCTGTGGAAATGAAGACTCTCACCTACTGACATCAAGGAGAATAAGGACCAAAAACAAAAACCTGAAGCCAAAAAAGCAAATCACAAGAGAAAAACAACGGTACCTATTCATGTGTCACAAAACAAGCAAAAAGGTAAGCAATATAGTTCTGAATATATACTTACACATGACGGAAAGTATTATAAAAATCAAGGAAATTATAATGTGATATTCACAACAATTTTCATGTCTGGGACTAAATGGGGTTTTAAAAACGCTGGAAACAAACTATTTCTTAAATTGGGTTTTCTCTTTGTGATATTGTGCTTTATTATTTACAGGCATTCTTTTTGTATTTATCAACTTACAAAAGAATTTACCCCCTGCTTTTTCAACTATAATGATTCATTCTTCTGGTTGTTTAAATAAGAATTCTCAAAAAAAATGACTTGAAAATAAAAATGATTTGGCTAGGATGAAGAATGTATTCTGACTCAACACAAGCAATTCTTTGATTCTTAAGGCAAAAATTGAAGCTTAATTTTCAACAAAAAAACATAAGAAAAAGTGAGCAGAAGGAATCCTTGCTACATTCAATTTAGCAAACAAGGGGGTTTTGTTGTTTCCTCTGCATTAAAAGTAAGTGTAAACTCAAGATAGGAAAAGAAAATCCTCAATAAGCATATTTTCCATTTAAAGAGGGGAGGGCTTGTTGGTAGATGCTTGGATTTAAAATTGTTAGGTTACACTACTGTGTAGACCAATAATCATAAAAAACATTCAATATAAGAAAACACTTTCTTCAGGTCACTATATGTCACCCTAACCAAAGCAGTAAGTTCAGAGGTTTAACCAAGACAGCACAGCTATCCTATCCACATTGTCACATCCTGCACACTGGACCTCTTCCTCCAACTACCATATATGAGAAAGTCTCTTTTAATTAAAAGAGCTTTCAGAATTTCAGATTTTTGTGTGACTCACTTGTCCATTTTCTCAAGACCTCATTTTCCTTTCTCCTCCATCGCCTAGTAGACTCTTCTTTAATACTATTTTTTCAAAGGAGAAGGAAAAAAGTAACAGATGCCTACTCACTTTTTTTCCCTCTCTCTCTCCCTCTCTCTCTTTTGGGATTAGTCTTCTACTTCTGGGCTCAAGTGATCCTCCTGCCTCAGTCTCTCCACTGGGGATCATCGGTGTTTGCCACTACTACTCTCATTCTCTTTCTTTGGTCCCACTCACATTTTATTCAAACACCCATTAAAAAGATACGCATCATCAAGTACCTTAATACTTGATACAAAGTCACAAACAGGTAGGAGTCAAATTTTCTTCCTTAAATGGGGGTTTTACATCTATGCATTGCAAGTAACCATGTTTCTGGGTGGCCTTTCTGCAAAACCAACCCACTAATCTATCACAACATATCCTTGAGAAAGTTCCTTCATTTCTATTGATTTTTTCTATTTATATCAGCCAGTTGAATGAGATCATTCTTGCAGTACTATTCAAAGCTAAGTTTCTGAATTTCTAAGATATATAGTTGAAATTTCAGCACTCTTTGTGAAAAAATTCTGGAAAGATGATATTCTTTTGCCAAGGACCGCATCACCTCCTTCCTGTGAAGACCCTGCATTTAACACTATATAACAAGACTGCATCTACATTAAAAAAGGCAATCAGATAACCCACTGTGCCCAATTAATTTCCCCTTTCGCCCTGTACATAGATTTCAGTGTGGAAACAGCAACTGTTTCTACCAGAGATTTCTACTAAGACTTTTACAGTATTTCAGTTTCATGGATAGAGGTGGGTCACGATCTAATTTCTTACTCAAAAAAACATGAAACAGTTTCCTGCCATTTTTTTTTACGATTAAGCTCCTAGATTATAACAATTTATTTTTCTCTGGCAGAATAAGAAATAAGCAGCTGGTGTACAATTGTCTGGAGCAAAGGAAGAAGAGAAGGTCAATTCTCACCTGGTTCCAACATAGAGATCCCTACGCCCTCTCTCCCTCTGCCTCTCCTTGACCACCCACACACTGTGCTGGCCACCAGTGGGTTGTGCAGCTCAAATTGCACACCAGGGCCACCTCTGAGTATGTGATAGTTCAAATGTCCTCAAACTTTATAGGAGAGTCGAGAGGCAAGACTGGGCTTTCATAATTACCCATTTGAACAAGTAAGTAGTTAAGATGCATTTAAGTCCCCGTGTAGAACCAAGAAAAATTATAAACATAAATCTATCACTTAATTCCTTTAAAAACAAATTCTGCATCCCACTGCTTTACCTGTAATCACTCCAACTCCTCCCTCCCACACAGATATTTCACAAGTACCACCTCCACCATCATTTCTCTGTTGGAGTCTTTTTACTTTACCAGGCACTTTCAGAAAGGACGTACAAATGAATGCTTTAAAACAGATTTGATGTATTCGGTTTTGCTAGAACTGCTGTGCATCCTTAGGCAAGTACCACAGTATGTCAAAGACTGACACAGGTTGTCACAGACAGAAATAACAAATCTGGCCAGAAGCCAGAACCCTACATTTTCTCCTTTTTAGAATGAATATATTGTGCAGAAGAAAGGAATCTGCAAGCATAAATATGATAAGCTCTACAGATAACATTTTCCATCTTCATATCTATAGTTCAGTAATGTTAATCCTCATAAGGAGTAGTCCACAGTAGGAATAACCAGGTGAGGTATCTTGGATCCTGGGCTGCTGGGGATTAAAGACTGGTGAATTGTATATGCAATTCAGTTGAAATGGAACTTAGTAACTTAAAAAAATAAAATGAACTCAGAAAAGCCTAGCAAGCATGTCACGCATTCAATACCCACCCACCCATCCCCCAACACACATAAAGAATACATATATAAATTTAAACTGGCATATTCTACTAGTAGACTAACTTTTTTAAAAAAATATTTATTTTTTTAGTTTTAGATGGATATAATATCTTTATTTTATGTGGTGCTGAGGATGGACCCCAGTGCCTCACACGTGCTAGGCAAAGGCTCCACTACTTGAGTCACAACCCCAGCTTCGGTAGACTAACCTTCTAACCAACTTATTTGTTCTTATTCCCTTTCTGATTAGAATGCAACTTTTGTATTCACTCTAAGTCACAAATTAGAGTCCCATCTTCCTGGGAATTAGTAATAGAGTTCTGGGACTCTGAGGCAGGTTGTTTTCAAAAGCCTTTCTCCTCTGGTTCCCTGAATCCAAAACAAGGACAGTCCCCCCTCCCTGTCGACAGTCACCTCACCAACTGTTCCCTTTATGTTTGTCCCAGGAAGTCCTGGACCATAGCTGAACCAGAACCCCAGGAAACCTCACCAGCAGGTTCGAGTTGAGTTGACATGCCAGGTAAGAAGCCACAGGCCAACCCAGTCCTGCCTAAAGAAGTGCCCTGTGCCACGCCTCCTTGAGGCCAGCCCACTTCAACTTCAGAGGTGCTAGTGGGGTTGGCCTTTACCTTTGCTCTGTAACTGCATCTTGGGCATCCTTTCCAGGACTCCTGGTTCCCCAATCTCAATCTGATTATTTTCCTCCATCCTAAATGTGCTCCAGCATCTGGGTCCTTCCCGTGACTTCCCATCCACCTTGCTTCAAACTAACTGTGGGGCTTGTCAGTCATTTACACTCCTGACTACAAAGTGTTCATACTGCTGTTGCTCATGATCTTCCTTTAAACTGCATTACCTGGATAAGCCCGTGATGTCCAGATTATTCATGTATTCCCACCCTGGAGGCAACCAGAATCTTCCTTTTTCTCGTATTTTTCTAATGCTCTAAATTGCACCTCTGGGTGGCTATCTGACCTTGGACTGAGCCAGATCATATGATCTCTGGCATCACAGGATGGACAGTGAAGATTCAGGAAGCAGAATGGTCTCCACCATGACAGACACTGATAAATGAGTCAAGTAGACTTGTGGAGAAAAGAAAGAGGCCACAAGTAATCTTTCAAGTTCTCAAGAGATGAGTGGAGCTCAAACAGTGCCTCGAGGCAGCTGGTGTTCCAAGGCACAGAAGCCTTCTTCATGTGAGAATGTCCATTTGTACGGCAGCAGGGCTCTGTCACTACAAGGCCAGGTCAAGGTCAGGGCTTCAGGTCCTCTGATAAGAATGGAAAGATTAATAAAAGGGGGTAGGAATCAAGTAGGTCTGTGATCTTCAACCCTCAGGTGGAGGAGAGGGGAAAGCATCAAGGGAGAAGGGAGAGAAGAAACAGCATGGGGTTCAGGGGCAGATCTGATGAGTCTCAGCTTGGCTGAGCTTGATGCCCATTCCCCAGAATCATCTTCCCCAGACAGTGCTTTAGTTCTTGGATTTTAGGAGACATTCAGGTGAGATTCAAAAGGCAGAAGCACAACAACAGCTATGTGCATTTTGCACTGGGAAAGTCCATGCAGGACTCCAGACATGGGTGCAGCTCATTCTCATTGTCACTTTTGTGCTCATTCTCTTGGCTACAGCAGGGAAGGAGTCAGCCCACAGCAGTTCCTGCACCTAGTCCTCCATCAGCTTAGCCGATTCTGAGGCCATGACATGTTTTGCTCAATGCAGAGCACCAGCAGGTCCCAGAGTCCCTGGGCACAAACACAAAACTGGTGTCCAACCTGTCTTTACTCTCCACACTTCTTGCTCATCCCTCTTCCCACCTGCCTTCCCTGCCAACTTTAGACTGGTTCTCAGTATACAGAAGCCACACCCATACATAATTTTCTGAGCCAACTTCTATCATGGTATGAGGAAAAGTCCTTATAATAAATCCCACATTTTCTACCATTCCCAAGGTTCTGTTTCTTTCATCAAACCCTGACTGATAAAATCTGGTACCATAACTTGTTCTAGAAAAGCAATCCTATGGAGCCCTCCAGTTTGAAGAGGGACCCTGGCTGATGCTATTTTCCAGAATATTCACTACAATACTTCTAGTCTCATGTGATCTTCCAGAACACCACCACTCTTCCATCCAAGGGTTGAGTGTACTTCTCCGCCCTTGAAATGAAGGAACAGGTCTTTGTAATTGCCTTGATGAATAGAATATGGAGGAAACAATGTGGCAGGATTTCCTAGAGAGAGAAAGCATCCACCTCATGTCTTCCCACCCAGCTGCCCTTGGAGATGATTTTTTGGTTGCAAAGAAAGCTCAGGCCACGTGAAAGTGCTCTAGCCAACACACTCAGATGAGCAGGAGGGCCAGCACCATGTGGCATATATGCTGATGAATGTTCAGAAGTTTCCAGTAATCAGCCTTAAGAGTATTAAGCAGAGCAAAGAGATGCTCTCTCCACCAAGCCCTGCCCAAGCAAGTTTCAAGAGCAAAATGAGCAGTTTTCAGGATACCACCCCTGGGATGATTTGTTGTGCAGCAACAGGGGACAAGAGTGAGGTGGTTACAAGGTCCCTGGAAAGGACACTCAACAGCTCCTGGGAGTATCAATATGGCTGCAGGAGTGACAGGAGGATTGCAAATGGCTCACAGCAGGAAGGTGCAGAGCAGACCAGCAGTGGTTATCACTATGTACAACACTGCAGGGAGGATATTCAGTAAGGCCTGGGGTACCACACCCACACTCTGCCTTCTACAACTTAGGATACCATCAGCTTCTCTTTATCCAGTGGTATTTAACTGTCCCCTAGATCCCAGCTATTTGCACCTTGAAAAAAAAAATGAGTCACTCTGTGATGTGAAGTTCTGAATATGCCAAAGTTCCTTCTCAGAATGTGTCCCCTTAGACATGCTCAGTCTCGGCTGTGTGAAGATGGACTGAACAAACAAGAGCATGAAGAAAGAGTCTACAGGATGGGAGGAAATCTGCCAGCCACACATCAGATAAGGCGTTAATGTCCAGGGTATACAAAGAACTCAAAAAGCTTAACACCAAATAAAACAATCAATAAACGGGCAAAGGAACAGATACTTCTCAAAAGAAGAAACACAAATGTTCGATGAACATATGAAAAAATGTTCATCATCTCTAGCAATTAGAGAAATGCAAATCAGAACTACGCTGAGATTCCATCTCAGTCCAATCAGAATGGCAATTATCAAGAATACAAGTAACAAGGGCTGGGATCGTGGCTGAGTGGCAGAGTGCTTGCCTCCAAAGTATGAGCTCTGGGTTCAATCCTCGGCACCACATAAAAATAAATAAATAAAATAAAGGTATTTAAAAAAAAAGAATACAAGTAACAATAAATGTTGGCGAGGATGTGGGGAGAAAGGTACTCATACATTGCTGATGGGACTACAAGTTGGTGCAACCATTCTGGAAACCAGTATGGAGATTCCTCAGAAAACTAGGAATGGAACCAGCATTTGACCCAGGTATCCCACTCCTCGGTCTATACACAAAGGAGGTAAAATCAGTACACAACAGTGACACAGCCACATCAATGTTTATAGCAGCAAAATTCACAATGGCTAAGCTATAGAACCAACCTAGGTGTTCATTAACTGATGAATGGGGTAAAAAAGGTGTAGTTTATGGGACTGGGGTTGTGGCTCAGTGGTAGGACACTGGCCTAGCATGTATGAGGCACTGGGTTCAGTCCTTAGCTTCACATAAAAATAAACAAATAAAATAAAGGTATGATGTCCATCTACAACTAAAAAAAATTATAAAAAAAGAAAATATGGCTTATATACATAATGGAATCTTACTCAGCCATAAAGAAGAATGACTCTGTGACATTTCCAAGTAAATGGATGGTTCTGGAGACTACAGTCGTGCTAAGTAAAATAAGCCAACCCCTAAAACTACAGGATGAATGTTCTAATATGTGGATGCTAACACACAACAAAGGGGTAGGGGGAAGAATAGCCAAAGGGAATAAAGGGACAGGAGGGGGATGGGAATAGGAAAGACCATGGAATGAATCTGATGTAACTTTCCTATGTAACAATGTGACTACTCCACAGTGAATCTCAACATCATGTACATCCATAAGACTGGGATCCTAATTAGAATAAAATATACTCCATGTTTATAGGGATATGTCAAAATAGACTGTCATGTATAATTAAAAAGAACAAGAAACTACTTAAAACATCTCAGCAGAATATTTCCTTGCTACGATAACAATCTTTTTTAAATCTCTCCTGAAAAAAAAAATATTTCAAATCTGAAATTTCACTGATCTGAAGGAAACCTAGTAACCACCTGTTATTTCCAATGGACAGCTGCTGGCCAGGTGTTAAAACTTTACTTTTTTTTTTTTTTTTTTCGTCCTGAGCAACTGCTGCAAGATGTACAAACTGTCTCAGTTAAGCGTACCCATCACACTCCACAGGGACTTTTAATAAAAGCAAATGATCATGTTTTCTGAAACTAGAATTTTAGTTCTATCATATATATGCTATGAATTATAACACAGAGAAATAAAGACATGTCAGGCCAAAGGCCTGATGAATTCTAAAAAATGGTGCCTCTGGCTTTGAAGGCACATGGAAACACAGTTATCACTATGTGAAACTGTGGTAAGCATCCTACAATTTGGAAATAAGGTTTTAGATTATTCAACCACATATGTCTTTAAATCACATATGAAACACTAAAATAGACATTATTTTTTTATAATGTGAATTTTTAACATTTAGCTAAGAGTTAAAATGATTTGAATGGCATTTTTTTTTCTTCTCCAGAACCTCAAAAGAGGAAATCATATTTTGGTTGACAGAAATCACCGTAAATCTGTGAGGATGAAATTTCTCTCAAACCTGGCAAGCACACATACATGGCAGTAATAGCACATGCCTGCAATCTCAGCCACTGACATTCTTTATAATCTGTGGTCTACAGAATAATGGCCCCTAAAGACTTCCTTGTGCACAACCCTGAAACCTCTATTAGGTTATGAAGCAAAGCAGAATGAAGGCTGCTGATGCAAATACGGTTGCGACTTATCTGACATTGAACTGAGATTATCCTGAATCGCCAGGTGAGCCCAGAGGTCCTGACATGTGGGAAGAGAGGCAGAAGATCAGAACCAGAGAGATGACACTGTGACAAAGACTTAGCCCAATGCTACTGACTGAAGGTGGAGCAAGAGGACCAAGAGCTGTGGGTGGCCTCAGAAGCTGGAAAGGGAGAGGAAACAAATTCTGCTCAGAGCTTCCAGAAAGGGGCACAGCTTAACACCTTAATTTTACCTCTATGGGACCATTTTGGACTTCTGACTGCCATAACTCTAAGCTAATAAATTTGTGTTCTTTTAAAACCACTACTTGGGCTGGGGTTGTGGCTCAGTGGTAGAGCACTTGCCTAGCATGAGGGAGGCATTGGGTTAGATCCTCAACACCACATAAAAAATAAATAATTTACAACTAAATATATACTAAATAATAAAACCACAAGTTGTGGTGATTTATTAGAACAGCCATAGAAACAAATTTTAAATCTTTTCACATTAGTAAATTAACTTTCACATGAACTCTCTTAGACACATACAGGTGAGGCAGCATGTTAAAGATTAATAATCAACTGACTCTTAAGTGGAATATTTGTAAGCCTTACTTCCATTAGACTGTGATGCATACTGAAGCACTGAATTATGTATAAGATAAAGAACTGTACTCACTGTCAAGTCAATAACCATTCATGTTTTTATTAAACAAACTTCCGTAGATGTGAGAAATTAATTCTCTGCTAACATCAGCTTGGGAAAAGAAAGCTGCTTTTTTAAAAAGTCATGTAGATGTTGGTCACAGATAACCAGACAGAAAACTTCAGTAAATGCTTATCACCATCAATTGCTATGTTGTACTAATACTATAATGTTCTCATTAAATCAAAACTGTTTAAAATGGCTCTATTTAAAAGATGTTCCTATCATTTTTATGATCACTCTTGAAATGTTCTGGCAAAATGTATTATAGAGATGCCATTTGTGAAGTACTCTAAGTAGGATGGCAAAACTCAAATAGAGAATCACTACAGTCAAGTGGTAAGAAAATGTTACAGTAAGCAAGGAAAGAAGAGAAAGAAACAGGGAGAGCCAATGGAGGAAAGGAAAGAGTCACCTCAACATAAAAATGAGCCTCAAAAGATTCTTGGCTAAACCATTTAATACCATTTACTTAATATCATGTTTATTTTTACCTCCAAGAGGCAATTTGCAGGACACTTCTGAGCCCAAAGTAAAGAATATAAACTTGCGTTTACTAATAATGTTTTAATATAACCTCTTGGTTGCCCTTATTTCTTCCAGTCAAGGTCATACTGCTATTAAAAGCCTCACTCAAAAAGTGGTTCTATAGATGAAGTTTTGGATAACCCACACCCCCACTCCCAAGGATATGTTAAATAGATTATAGCACTAATTTGCCTATCCCTGGGACAATGAGGACTTGAGAGAGGGATCTAAATACAATTTGACTTTGTAGCTCAGTGTCTTACAAATAATAAACGTACACTAAATATATGGCTGCTGAATTTAATCATGCTACAGGTCAGAAGTTATTCAGATTCCGTGAATGAATGACTAACCTCTGCCAACTTCCACAGCATATCCAGGGTCTTCAAGCATGCTCTATTCTCCAACAGAAACCCAAATGTATCTATTCCTTAACAACATAAAGTGTAACAACTTTGAAATCCCCAGTCAGACTCCATGTTCAGAAGTTCATATGTGAATAGGAGAGCTGATGATGCCCCTCTCCAAGCACACATTTTAATAAAAAGGATGAAAATACACAAAAACTGAGATGGGTGGCCAATCCTCCTAAAACCAAACCAACTATACTCCAAACATAACTTAAAATAATAATAAATATTTATTTTCAATGAGTACTCCTAACTACTGGCCATATGCATGCTTCAGCACTTTTCTTTCCTTTTGTTTTTTTGTTGGTTTGTTTCTGTTTTTGTTTTTGTTTTGAGGCAGGGACTCATTATGTTACCCAGGCTGCTAGTCTCCATCTCCTGGGCTCCATGATCCTCCTGCCTCTGCCTCCTGAACTGCTGGGACCTTAGGCACAGGCCAGGCAAGTACATTTTCTCATAGAACCTTCACGACAATTTAAAGGAGCAAGTACTATTGTTACTGCCATCCATATCACAAACAGCAACTGAGACGCAGAAGCAAGGTTAAGGCAGGGCAGAACCAGTATGAAAATCAACAGTCCAAGTTCACAGCCTCATGCTTATAATCACCACAGAAAGTTCAGGACTATGTGACCCTTCCGTGCATTTTAAAGAACACATTAAAGACATCAATGTAAAGGCACTTTAAACCCTTCCTTTAAAACACACTGAATATTTATAAGGCAAATAAAGAAAAATCTCCATGTTTAGAAGTTAAAATAAGAAGTTCACAAAGCCAAACTGCCAATCAAAATGTAGCTGTCAAATTCTGTGAAATGCAGAGAACGAACACACCCCTCATTAGACCTTGAGGAAAACACAGAACTTCCTAAAGGTATAAATCACAGCTCTGAAAGGCCTACCTACTGACCCTTTGGTTAGAACAGATGTCTGGCATGATCCAGTAAATACAGATTGATATCTCAGCAGAGAAAGTGACACTAAAGGAACAAACAAGGACAGGACATTTTATAGAGCCTGGCTCCCCTACCAAGAGCACCCACCAAAAGCAGCACAGGAAGGAAGACACGGACCCCAGTCTTAAGGAATTCAGCTACGGAGCAAAGACTTTGGAAATGACATCTTCATATAGAGAGTATTTGAAATAACAAACTCAAATCAAAGAACTGAACACATGTAGCTCACGCCCGAACCACTGGTACTTCTGCTTACACTGTACTTGGCAAATAATAGCCCCATGTACAGATGGGTAGCAGTCAGGGAGAAACCACGGGGGAGCTGTCTGTAAAAGCAGCAAATATCATAGCAAGAGAGAATTGCAAGCAAAGGCCAGTGCAGAACATGACAGAAGGAATCACCCGAGCAAAGGGGGCGGTGGGTCGGGGAGAAAAGGATCTTACTTAAAAAAAAAAAAAAGAAAAACAAGTTCAAGGAAGAGGTACCAGTACAGGTTCAAGAAGAATACTAAAACAGAAGATATGACAAAAAAGATGTGAAATGCTATAGAGATGAATTGCCATTCGGGGAACAAAAAATAATAAGGATAAGACTGAAAACATAGTACGAAAAAAATGTTCAATGGGCAAGTACATTAAGTGGAATTCATGTCCTTAAGGGCCACAGATACAGAAAATTAAGGAAAAGGGGTATATGTATTTTCACACCTCCTGAGAAAGAGAACAAAAGCTATACTTAAATATAATTTTAAAATCTTTTGACATAAAAATTGACAAAAACAATGATATAATCGATGAAGTTACCAAGTTGTTAGGCTAATTAAAAACAGTCCTGGACACAGAAGCAAACAAGAGTAAGTGGACAGCAGGGGCTGCTTGGACCTTCAGAGGCATCAGAGGCCAGAGTGTGTGGCCACGTGTCCACCCTTCTGAGGGAACGTCAAGACTAACCAGCTCTGGTAACAGCAAAGAACAGAAAGCAAATGCTAACAACATTTCTTTACAGAACAGTAAAACAAGAAGGGAGAAAGGGGCATTTAGAAGTGTCATTCATTTTCCCATCTTTCATAGCAAAAAGTTTTAAAAAATGCTGATTCACTCAGTCATTTTAAAACAAAGTTACCAGAACTCAAAAGATTCTCTCTCTCAGTTCTTAGAGTCTCACTAAGGTAAAAGGACATTAATGCAAAATTGGTAATTTCTTCAGTTTTAAATTCAATTTCTAGTTCTTCCACTGTACTAGAAGAAACTGAAAAAAGATTTTTTTTTCATTAGAAACACATATGGTCTTCCTTTTAAGGAAATACAAAGTGTAAATATGATCCTACTTTTATAAAAACATCTCTGAATACTTGTATTGATACACACAGAGCTGCTGCAAATGAAGTTCACTAAATGTTAACAGAAGGTGTGCAGAAGAGATGGGGTTTGCATGCTTCAAAGCTCTTAAAATGAGCAATGCATCATCTTCTCAAATAATAAAGACACTCTACTTCAATAATTCTATAATCTTTTTCCCATCCCTGTATATCACTTTGTTCTCATTTCCAAGACAAGATAAATGAGTACCCAAAGTTGAAGTGATCTGACTCAGGATATTTTCATAAACACTCTTATGTACCTACTAGTTTATATCATTATCAAATCTACAAAACTTTTAATATAATTATATATGCTTGAAAACAGGATGAATGCCACATGAAGTAAGAAATGCCAAGGAGTATTCAACAAATGCTTAAATAGCCAACCAACTCTACGGACAGGGGTCATATACCACATGCATCGAAGACTCTGATCTTCCGAGGTGATTCCAATTCTGAAAATGTTTGTCTTTGAGATGAAATCACAGAATGGCACGAATGTGACCCAGGACACATTACAGGATACTAATACCAATACCATGCTGCCCTTTAGGACCCTACAGCTGTGTATCTTTTCCACAACTACATTCTTTTTGCTTTCACTGCTGAACAGCTCTTGAAATAATTCAGATAGGTGTCACAGTTCCATTTTGCAAATGAGAAAATTAAAATTCACAGAGGAGAAGTCATGGGCCCAAGATTACACAGACATAACTGCAGAGCCAAGACCTGACTTTTTTCTAATTCCACATTCACTGCCCAGGCAGAGGCCCTGCCCAAGCGTACAGAACATGACAGCACAGTTCCCTCACATGCACAGTGGCCTTCTGAGCACCTACAGCCATGGAGTTGAAAACTGAGGAAAGCTAGACTGCTACTGTTACCATCCCTCTATTCTGGACAAGGAGCTAGCCTTGGAACTTCATGGAAAAGGAATTTAAAGTCATTACACTCTACATACCAATCACTAGGAAATAAGCCCTTTATGTGTGGAATGAAAGCATGTTCAGAAAAGCTTGGAATTGTCCTCTGGGTTTCCAAATGCAAAAAGTAAAAGTCACCCTACTGCTGATGCTGGGTGGCTTAAGCAGCTGTTCATCAGATATAGTCACAGAGCAAAAGTCTTAATGTGAACTCTGATAAGCTGGTCTAATGTATATGCATGTGTATGCTTTGAACATCTGCTGTAAGCCAGCTGCTAAGAATCACTAAATGAATACATAAAATGGCTGGAAAATCAGGAAGTAAAGCCAGCAGCCAGGGCCCCCCACCCAAACCACCACATTCACAAGTAACTGCTGAAATACAGTAAGGAGTGGTATTACCCCAGGATTTAAGCTGATATTTATGAGAAGGAAATAATGAATGACTGGAATATTTTCAAAATGTATTTCATGTTTTCGAATGGCACACAGTAAAGAGAAAAATTCAAGTGCCATGAAATTGAGTAAAGAAAGAACTTTATGTGAATGTAAGATTTTTAATAAAAGGGCAGATGAAGACTACTCTTGGAAGTAAGAGTCATGGACACGACAGAAATTTTATAAATCCCAAGTAGGCTATTTACATTTTAGAAACTAAGCAGAAAGGCACAACATGATACTCTGTGTCTCTTGGCAAGATTTTATCACCACTGGCAAACTGGAAATGCACAGAACAGTTTTAAGAGCCATATTCAAATCCCTTTTCACTTCTGAAGGCTGTGTCACACTGCTTGCACTGATGACATTTTTCTTAACATCTTAATAGTGACAAGGTCAACAGACTTAAAATACAGAAAACATAAATTTTCAAAATCTGCAGTTTTCTTCCTGAATCAGACTTTGTTAAAACTAACAGCAGCTGACTGAAGCAGACTTCAAAACAAGCACCAACGTATTTTCTGTTCTTAGGGATCTATATGTATATATAACTAAAAATATGGACTGAAACTATGAAAAAATAGCAAGAGAGAAAACAATCCAATGGGACAAATACATTACATGAAATACCAACCACTCGATCCCTTATAAAGACTTTTGAACTCATGAATGATGGACTATGAGGCAGGATCGTTTAGAATGAATCACATATATTATAGACAAAATGAAATGAAAACATTTTCAGTTTATCCTCAGGCTAAGTAGTAACATGATGATTCTCTCTGCCAACATCTTCGGTTGTCATCAAAAACTCAGGGAACAATGACATGACCAACATTTATAAATTTACAATTTAACTGTGATTCATTTAAACATAAAAATTGAATGAAAACAGCATAATACGGTCTCAACATCATGCATAAGGACAGAGCTAAGGAAACATTGCATGATAGTGTCTAAAGAACATTTCCATGTCTATAGAAAGATGAAGGAAAAATTTTTACAGTTTTTAGGTGTGTCCTACTAGTCTTAAGGAGTACATAATTCAACTTCATCACTGTATAAACCGAATTATCAATGATGTGTTTGGGCCAGCTCATCTTCAGCTAGTGAAAGCCAATTGTTAATTTTAAGGAATCATGTAAGCCCATTGGCAAACCACTGAAGTCACCACCAGTAGGAGTATTTACACCACAGGAATTGACAAACACCACACATAAAACTATCATTTCCCATTCTTCACACAGTCCATCAGTTTACCAGCACATCAATGGCCCACACACACAAAAAGCACATGGTACATGAGCCCTCACAAAACAGGTGCACCCACAGAGACAATACCGAGGTCATATAAAAAGGACATTTTTGATACCCTCAAAAGTTTCCCTTGTACCAACTGAATCAATACTTCCTGTCTAAAAACTTTGCAGATACAAATACTACAAAGGAAAATTTTAGCAGTGAGCTTAGAAGAGAAGATTTTAAGTGGAAAATCATTTGTAAGTATCCATGAAAGTGGGCTCACAGAAAAAGACATAGCATGGCATACATTTATTTTTTGAAAGCACTAAGAATAATAAGGGAAGGAAAACATGAAATTATATGTGTTATGCAGCCATATGAAGAGTTCTAAGGCACATACCTCTATGCCAGATCTGTTCAGTATAAATGCTTTATTTATGAAATGGAAATAGTTTAATATAATGTAATTTCCTTGGTTTTACCTATGACTCTTATATTAAAACCAGTAAGAAATGTAAGAAAAACTCAAATAACTACCACAAATAAAGCAATGCCCGGTATTTCCCTATAGTCGAAATTTGCAGGGTTTTTCCCTCCTTTAAGTCTCAATGTATTTGTTGGTAGGAAACTAAAGTTAAAACCTTCTATCATGATCCCACTTCTCCAATGAAGACAGAGGCTTCAAGGGCAAAGAACGCAGCAACACTGCACCGGCACAGTTGTGGTTTTAGGATTAGACTCATAGAAACTGATGTACATTAAACAAAATCTGACCTCCTTTTGGGTTTTTTTTTTTTTTTTTTTTTCCGATCCCAGTGATCAGTTGTTATCAAGTGGTTTTCCACATTCTAATATTCCTTTGAAAGTTATTGCTTAAAATACCACCTTGAGATCCGGGAAAGAAAGACAGCTACACATGTACAAAAACAGATGGCTTCCTTACAAATGTCTATGTTTAAGGGGTTAAAAAGAAAAATTATATTTTACAGATAAATGTGTGTGTACAGTATTGACCTTTATCTCATTCAGTCAAACAAGGAAACGCTCTCACGGAAATAACTGTCCAAATACAATGCTCAAAATAATACTATTTTCAATGCAATTATACAACTTGATTAACCGACCTTTATTGTTTTCCTCTTCATATGGATATTCATTCATCCATTTGTTTCTAGAGTCACATTGATCCTGCAAGAAATGCACAGAGGAAGATACGGTGAGAAGAAGTTCTAAAATTTGATACTATTCCTCTACAACAGAAAGAAAAAAATTACATTTAAATCCTAGTCACTTAAGCTCATGGTGATGGAATGACACATGAATACCAGAGTTGAGGGAGTCTTTGAGTTTTTTGTTTTTGTTTTGTTTTTTCAACAATGGCAAAGTAGAGGGGGAAAAGGAAGCGAGGATGAGAAGCAGCTCTGACAGGATGACAATATCTAGAGCACAAGGTGATAAAGTCCTTCCTAGATAAAGTCCAGGGAGGGAATAAAGAATAGGATGCAACAGAGAGAGAGAGAAGGCTGAGAAGAAAATGCGAGAACCTGGCTTATGTGTGAATTTACTACACGGAAGAGAATTCACAAACACTCACATTAGAGCACTTCACTCCATTACTCTTAGAAACTAGCAAATGTTTAAAAAACTGTTGATTTACTAAGGAAATGATCCTTTTTCTTTTCACAATCAATACGGGTGTGCAGAATTAATAATGAATACATTTGGGTGGCTCCATATTGGCCAATATCCAGTAACTTTTTAAAAACCGTCTGAAGTTCACATACATCACTTCTTAAAAATTAAAGTAAATATTTACGTGGCTTATAAAAGGTCCCCAATCTCCAAGTTCACTTGGATTTCACCAAATGTCATTAAATATTACTGAGCTGGACTATTCTGATTACAACAAACCATTTGCCCCATTTGGACATATCTTACAAGTCCTCCTATTTACTTGCTCAGCATTATGTAACTTGCTTCAGAATTTCCATTTCATGAGGCACATTTTCTTTGGCATTCAGTTGAGCTGGCTTATTAGGCACAGTTGCCTTTTTTTTTTTTTTTTGGTTTGGAATTACACTCAAGAGGGGACACGCCTTGGAATTCTTCGCAGCACCTATTCAGTGCCAACGTCTGCGTACTGCAGCGAAAGGCCTGGTTTCCTGTGTATGTGTTTCCATACATCTGGACAGAACAAGGACTCACTGACTCAAAAGGCCTTAGGTGAAGTGCAGCAGAGTTCACATGTTCCATAGGCTCTGCTGTGAAGCAATCTGGCCTTTCATTTTATCGGAGTTTTAAATCAACCTCTTCCACCCAATCCACCTCAAAACCTATCCCCTAAGAGGTACTGTAGCTTTTATTAGAAATGCTGCTTAAAAAGCAACACAGACTCTTAATATTACAGTGAATAGAAATCCCTTGTAACTGAATATAATTCTTCTATTCTACATTATGGAACCACAGTAAGAGTTTCTTTTTAAATACTTCATTTAGGTACTCTGTTCTCAAAACACCTCTTGTCCATTCTAGACTTAAATTGTCAAGGGTCAGGAACTGATCTAGCCCAATGAGTTCCGGCTCCTTAAGAAAATGTATGGGGTACTTCAAAAATGGCTTCCATTTTACTTTCTGGTTCATTAAATTTCAAAATGGGATTCTGTAAATATTTCTTCATATTTTAGTATGCAGCCAGCCCTATATATCCACAGGTTCCACAATCACTGATTCAACCAACCAGAAATTGAACACATTCAAACAAATTGCACATGTACTAAATATGTACAGACTTTTTTTCTTGCCATTTCCCCCTAAACAATGTAGTATAACATATTTACATGGTATTAGTGATTCTAAGTAATCTAGAGGTTACTTATTTAAACTACATAGAAGGATATGTGTAGGTTAGATGCAAATATTATGAAATCTTATTTTATATAAAATTCTTGGGCATTTTCAGATTTGGTATTCACAGGGGTTTCCTGAGACCAATCCCCTCTTGGATACCAAGGAATAACTGGTACCATGGTTATTTTCCCATGATTTTAAATGCATTAATGCTTTAAACAAAATTCTAAATACACTATTGTAGAAACTGTAATTTCCATGTAAAATGGTATGATTTTTATTAACACTTAAATATCCATCCATGTAAATCTTGTATGAACCTAGTCTTGATGAATCCTTTGTACAACCAAAGAAGATGCCTTCAGACATACATGAATACTGATTAGGAGGGGGAACAGGCCAGAGAGGCTCACTATAGATCCCAGCCACCTCTCACTCGGCCAGATATCATCACATCCCACGCCCCAGTACTTGACTGCACCAATGCATATTCTTACTGGGAGAAGATGTGTGGGCCACCACAGTGCCATCCTTGTCTTTCACAATACACAGCGGAGAGCCTAGCAAATTTTAGGAGACCAATAAATGTTGGAGAATGGATGAAAGTAATAATGAAAAAGAGAAGAAAGATCAGAGAAAACTCACTTTGACATTAATTATGAGAATATATTTTACCCAGGGAATTTAGGCTGTAATGATAGAATCAGTATTTTTAGGTACAATCTGCAGGCTAAAACTATACATAGCACAATATCACACATTATAGCATCACAATATTACGACATTTTAGGCTTCAAAAATATATCCTAATGTGATCATTTTCTCTGAAGGCAGTTCCAAGAACTGAGAACATGAACTACTTCAAGAACTCCTTGACAATGATGAAACTGATCAGAGGTATATTTTGTACCCAACATGACAAATTAGATTTTGTCAGGGTCCTTATGAAACTGCTATTTTTTGGTTCAAAGTCTTAGTGCATGGGTCCTTCATGGTTTATTTTACCATCTACCCTTGCAGTCACCTACAGTTTAAATATATATATGTCTATGTGTGTTGAAGCTGGAGCTAATTTTTTATTTCCATCCAATTCAAATTCCCAAAAGAACATTCAAAACCCTCTCTTGCTCTTTCACCTCCATGCCATATTTGAAGTGGCACAAATGAAGGTAAGAAAATGAAGACAGTTATGAGACTAGGAACAGATCTCATCTCTATCATGTACTAGGTATGTGAGCCAAAACAAGCTGAACAGAACTGAGGCCAATATTCTTGTTCACAGAAGCAGGGATAGTCATAAGTGCTGCCTTGTCTCCTAGGCCTACCCCAATTGAAGTAGTGTCTACATGGCAATCTGCAAAATCTGCAAAATCTTAAGCACCAAACACATTAAGAATTGTCACTTTAATGGTTGAGGAACTGAACAGGGAAAGAAAAAAAAATTCCCTAAATGGAGTCCACATGATAGAACAGATGAATACTTAATTTTATTCATGCTAAGGGGCCTTTGGGTAATATCCCAAATCCCTATTGAAACCAAACCATAATATAAAATATGAAAATATTACATTTCCCATACCAGTTAATATTCTCGTCAATTTTCCAGTTAAATATACTTAGCTTTGCCAAAAAGTTTTCTGAAGTCACCCAGTGAATCTTTCAAAGACACAGGCATTTTAAAGGCCAGTATCCTCTCCAAAAATCTCATCATACATGGTTGTAGGTCTTGCTTTCCTGGCTTCAAATCATATTTAATTGTCCTTAGGTTAAGGAGAGCAAAGGATTAGTCTCTTATTTCAATATCAAAAACATGAGAAATAAAAAAAGGTCTAAAGTTGCCTTTTACAAAAAGATTTAAATTTGGTTGTAAACAAAACACTGCCACCTGGAGCCATAGGTAAATTCTCATGTTTTGGAGGAGAGTAGAATAATTTCACTTACATCCATTTCTCTATGGTAGTTAGTTACAAACCATAGAGAATGATTTTCTAAGTACTTCACTTTTTTTTCTTTCTTAAAATTTTTTACATATGATCACCCAACTTCCTTTAGAATTCAAAGACAGAAATGACCTTGGCCATATGAAAGTGGACACTATCCACTTTAAAATATAAGGAGTTACTTTGGAGTAATTACTTCAAGAGCACAAACAGTACATGAAGAATTTTACAGGACCAGGTCACTTGCTCTTTATGACATCCTAAATGATCTATTCAGTTCTCAACCTTTAAAGGTAAGTGTTTCATACATTTAAATACTTCAAGACCAAAAGTATACTTGTTGCCAGTTCCTTTAGAAGTCCCTTTATGTATCTTTAAATGGAGTTAGAGAAACATGTTTTAGATGTGTTTATAGACAGGTGACTATTCAAGGTATTCCACTCTCTGCCCAAAGGTAATTTAGTTGTTCTATTTCAAGTAAATTGAATTCTGTTGCTGGTACAGAAATCCCATTTGGAATTCTCCCTTCTAGATTCAGGTTTACAAATCACTGCTTCATTAGTTGTGATCTTGTATTTTCCAGTATTGACACAAAGAAAAAAAAATCAGATAATAGAGGTTAATATACAGGTCTGGGATTGTGGCTCAGAAGTAGAGCACTTGCCTGGCATGCATGAGGCACTGGGTTCAATCCTCAGCACCACATAAAATAAAAAATATTGTCTCCACCTATAACTAAAAAAATAAATATTTTTTTTTAAAAAAGGCTAATATCCAGAGTCAATTCAGTTACCACAGATTTCCAAGCAGATGAGAGAGTTGGGCGGGCAGGCTTTGTACATACATGTCTGGGATATTATATAACAGGTCCAAGTTTGCCTTGCTTTGAGTATCAAGGTTTCTACCAAGTAAGTTGATTTTTTTTTCTTCATTTAAAGCTATTTCTGTTTCATTTGTCTCAGAGAGTTATCTTGGGAACTAAAAATATTTGAAGGTTAATCTAAATATTTCTGGAAATAAATGCAAATCTAAGTGCTATGTTTTCACAGCTATTTTTACTTGAGATGAAGAGAAACTAAAGACACAAAGCAGAATGCTTGTTGCTAAGTGACAGGTGACCCTACTTTTGAACATGTACATCACATGTGGATTTCCACTAGACACATGTCATTCTGTATAGAGAAGCAAACTAATGTTCAGATTTTTTTTTAAATAGGCCATAGGTAATCAGCAAGTCCTGTTTATATGAATAGAGATGCCCCTCACAATAGGAAAAGATTGTATTTATTTCCAATAAATATAATAACTTCAATGCAGATGATTTCCTGGACATATTTTATAATGGCACAACTACTCTCTCACATTCCAACTCTTCCTCTAGACAAAAATCACACACACAAAATTCTATCAGGTCTCCTTTGGCTCACCAGGCAATCCAGGGGGCAACAGAGAAAACTTCTGGATTTCACATGAACAAATTAATGACAAGTGTCCTTCCATTTGCAAAAGGCCAAGTGTCACCAAGAGAAGGTCCAAGTATGAAAGCCAGACAAAATGAACATCAACTGTAATACTTCCACATATCCCGGTCTCCTTATTTGTTAAACTGGCACCATAAACCTTCCCTTTTTTTTTTCCAAGTTAAGAATACTGAAAAATAATGTCTCTAATGTGTCCAAGGGCTATTTGGCCCATAAGAGGGCCAATGAATGTCAGTCCCATCCCTACTTCCTACTTTTAAGATCAAGTATACAAACACCTCTTTCCACTTAAACTTTCTGGAGAACTATATCCTATCTTGAGACTTAAGTTCCACTTTCGAAAATGATGTTCAACCAGGATTGTGTGTTTCTCAAAGAAAGGTGATACAGAAGAAATAGAGTACAATCTCATAGTACATTGTTTATAATTCATCCATTAAGAGAATTCAATGGTGCAACAGCTAACAGAATTAGGAGAAAGGGAATTCAAAGGTCATTAATAACCTATATTCAATAATAATCCCCTTGGAATTCCAACTACAAATCAATCAATTGAAATTCTTCTATTTTCCCGTTTCCAGTTTTATGGTTTCAAAAATATATATACTTTCATCTAGGAATTCTTCACTATTAGAAAATCTGATTTAAAAAAAAAAAACTAAGAATTAAGGTCCTTCTTGGAGTAAGGTATGCCTGAAAGCTTGAGCAGTCCATTAAGGACAGAGTTGGGTGAATAAACAGCCCAATTTCAAGAGGAGGAGGTAAAGCCAAAGCACAATGACATGGAAATTACTCTTTTAATCTGTTTTCAGCTTCCATCTCATTTCAACCACATCATTCTATACACCCAGAGAACAAATAAACCTTTAAAAGAAAGTAACCATAGCAAATGAATTAAGCATTTCTTTTACATATATTGTGCTCAGTGTAACAGTTTGAAAAGTAATTTATGCTCTGCTTATAGTCAAGTATAACTGCCATTTTATTGGGATTGCATAGTCAAAAATCTGATTAGTACTGCAAAGGATTGACAAGATGATTACATTTGCTTTTGTGTGTCTAATTCACGTGCCTTAGTTTGTAACAAAATATAAGCATGTGCCATTTGTGCTTGCACGTAAGCCCGTGAGTACCACGTTTCACTACCTGCTGCCAAAAGGGCTGGCCACACACAAGTTTGCACTGCCAGATGAAGAACAATGGCATCCTTCTTTTAACCCTATGTATCAGGATGTGTTTTAAACTATCAACCTAAAGATGTTAAAATCTTGGGGTTTTTAAGAGGCTGGTGGGAGGGAGGAAAGAATAGAGTACCCCGAATGTCTTCTCACCAATTCACTTCCTGACACTATACACAAGTGAACCGTGGTTTTAAGATCTATGCATTAAAAAAGCAAACTTAAATTTTGAAACCAAACGAAAATCAATCAAACATATACTTGGTATCAATAAAAAATGCTTAGTTGGCACAACCAAAGAATTTCTCTACTACTTTGCTTCAGTGGGTTGCATAGCCAGATAAATTAAAGAATAAATAGCTTAAAGTTTTATACACTAAAAATCTGTGACATACTGAAGAAAAATAAGTCACCTTATTCCGTATGCAATATACTTACTTGGCTTTTCTATTCATTGTTACCTTGTATGCTTATCTGCCAATGCTAAGCAAGATAAATCCATTCAAATGCATAGTAAACAGTTTGCTCAGGGAATAAATTTATTTTCTAGTCCATCACAACAATAGCTGATTAAAATATGTTGTTCTTATTCACTTTTGAATTAATTCACATGAAATACAACAAATATTTATTAAATTGTGGGGAAAACATTCCATCAAACTGTAAAACCTGAGTAGAAAAACAAACGGCACATGCTTAATTATGGCTGACATTTAAATGAAATTTGCATTCCCAAAATATTGAGCAATAATCAGAAAATATCAGACAAAGTATTTTTAGGATACTTGCATATTCAATACCTTCACACCTCTGAACCCAAGAAATGTGGGTTTTATAATATAATTTGAAAGAGGGATCAAAGAATTGAATAATTTGTTTTACTGACATTTTGACATAGTGATTCAGAAACATGAGGAATTATTTCATTTTTTTAATGTCTATCTTATGCGTTGCCGAGTGCCTTGCTGAGGAAGTTTTAAAAACCTGAACTCATCACTCCAGCATGTAGATTTAGACATCATATTCTTCATCCTACATATCTCATAATCCACACACTAAAGCTAGCTATCAAAATAATCAATTAGAATTTCCCAATGATGAGCAAGTTAATAGGCTGTCAAATAGGTTGCATAATGATATGTTTCTCTCATAACTAAATACCAGATAAATCAAAATAATATTTGTTGAGAATGAAAAATTTTAGGGTGATTCTTATTTGTAAGAACCAAAAAAAAGACCTCTTTGAAAATTGAATACTAAAATTTCAGAGAACCAACACGAATATACTCCAGCAACTGATCTCAAGTGATATCATGGACTTATAAGTGATATATGTTAGAAGGTAAATATATTCTGTTCATTTATCCATGAATCACCTACATGGTGGGAATGAAGGATATGAAGAATAATATGCCACAGCACCTGATTTAAAATAGCTTACACTCAACAAAATGCATCAAGTATAAAGCAAAGTAATTATAACAGTAACAATTCTTTGAATGATACCACATATTTAACATTGACTAGGTGCTTTTAAATACATTATCTAGTTAAATCATGTATAAAACAGCTATTCCAGCTCATAAGATATGACATCCACATTTTACAATGAAAACAACTGTTATGCAAGCCAATATTCTTCCACCCACATCAAGATGCCCTCCTTAAGAACAAACCAGGAAGTCTGGTGAAAGAACAGATTGGAGGTTGAGGAAAAGACAAAGTTCATTCTAGAAAAATGGGGGACAAAAGACATTTCAGGTAAAGAAGGCAAGTTGGGGGTGAATACATTTAAGTCTGATTTTGAGAACAAGCATACATGTGGGTAGATATGTATATTGCACAGAGAATACATTTGAATATGCACACACATATGCAAAAATGTCCTATGAATCAACACTGTTACATTCATCAGCCTATCCCGCTGACAGAGGGGCTCTAATATAAAAAGGAAGATTTGTGTCAAGTGAGTAAGAAACAATCCTGAAAGTCTAACCTCTACTGCCTTAGGTGTACAGTTGTCTTACATAAAGGGATTTAGAGTACATATGCTAAATCAGGAACACTGATACGATTTTTTTAATTCTATGAAAAGTTACATAAGAACTGTTTTCATGAATTGTATGCCATATGATTCTTGGTATTTCTAACACCTCTGATCAAACATTTCCGAGACAAATATGAATCAAAAAAAAGCCCATGGATAACACATGTGTAAATGTACACACATACAGCCAAGTGCTGGAGGAAAACTGACCAAGGAGAAAATCCTGAAGAGTATGCATGTTAGAAATGTAAGTTTATCTTTAAAAACAAATTAAAACAATAATTTTTTTAAATGACTGAAAAATAATAGTATGGCACCAAGGCCTGTCAAAAGCATTTTGAAATAATAATCTCAAAGCAAATATTGCATAACTGTTTTCCATAATGACTGTACTAATCCACATTCCCACAAACAGTGATGATGAGTTCCCCTTTTTCCACCAATTGCAGCAACATGAATGAAACTGGATAAGCTAAATAAGATAAGTCAGTCAGGCACAGAACCACAGATTCTGCATATTCTCACTCATTTGTGGAAGCTAAAAAAATTGATCTCCTGGGTCCCCCAGGAGTTCATGTGTCCCTTGAAGAGAAGGGACCCAACACAAGGGTCACTGGGTCCCTACCCTGGGAAGGGATGAATATTGCTTAAGGAAATACACTTTGTTCTCTCAAAAGAAGATGTTATAAAAGAGCTAGACTGGTCCATTCTTACTCTCTCTGGTGTCCTGTCTTGCCACATGATCTCTGTCACACAGACTCCCACCATGATGCTATTCACCATGACAGAGCCAACAGGGCCCTCAGCAGAGATGAGCAGATATCAGTGTTTTGCAAGCTAAATCAATCCTTTTTGTCATTTTTATTGGTTCTTTCTTGTTGCACATGACAGTAGAATCAACACTGATATAATTATAAAAGCATGGAATGTATCTTGTTCAAAGTCAGGCCCCTGTACCTTTCCTTCCCCTTCCCTCTCCCCAAATCCTGGTCCCTTCCCTCTACTGATTTTTCTTCCATTTTCCCATTGTAATATTTAAATTAACTTGTAGTGGGTGTACATGACGGTGAGATTCACTGTGGTGTACTCATATATGTACACAGGAAAGTTGTGTCAGATTCATTCTGCTGTCTTCACTTTTCCCATCCCCCACCCTTCCTTCATTCCCCTTTGTCTGCTCCACTGAATTTCTACCTCTTCCCACTATTGTGGGTTAGCATCCACACACAGAGAAAACATTTAACCTTGGGGCTTGGGGATTGGCTTATTTCATTTAGCATGACAGTCTCCATACCCATCCATTTATCAGCAAGTGTCATAGTCATTCTTCTTAATGTCTGAATAATTCTCCATTTCTTTACCCATTCATCTGTTAAAGGGCACCTAGGTTGGTTCCACAGTTTAGCTATTATGAGTTGAGATGCTGTAGATATTGATTTGGCTGGGTGACTGAAGTATAATGATTTTAAGTCCTTTTTAATACGTGGTCTAACCTGGTCAAATGATGGTTCCATTCCTAGTTTTTTGAGGAATTGCCAAACAGCTTTCCATAGTGGTTGCACCAATTTGCAGTCTCACCAGCAATGTATGAGTGTACCCTTTTCCTCACATCCTCTCCAACACTGTTACTTATATTCTTGATTGCTGCCATTCTGACTGGAATGAGATGGAATCTCAGTGTAATTTTGATTTGCATTTCTACAATTGCTAGAGATGTTGAACTTTTTTCTTGTTTGTTGTCCATTCATATCTCTTCATCTGTGAAATGCCTGCTCAGTTCCTTTGCCCATTTATTGACTGGGTTGTTTCGTGTGTGTGTGTGTGTGTGTGTGTGTGTGTGTGTATGTGTGAAGTTTGAGTTCTTCGTATATCCTAGAGATTAATGCTCTGAGGTGCAGGGGGCAAAGATTTTCTCCCATTCTGTAGGCTCTCTCTTCATGTTCTTGATTGTTTCCTTTGCTATGAAGAAACTTTTTCATTTGATACCATCCCATTTATTAATTCTTGATTTTACTTCTTGCCCTTTAGGAGTCTTGCTGAGGAAGTCGGGTCCTGAGCCGATATTTTGGATTGTTGGGCCTACATTTTGTATAGCAGGTGCCAGATTTCTGGTCTAATTCCTAGGTATTTGATACACTTTGAGTTTTCTGCAGGATGAGAGACAGGGGTTCAATTTCGTTCTACCACGTATGGATTTCCAGTTTTCCCAGCACCATATTTTCTCTAATGTATGTTTTTTTCTTTACAACTAGCCAGCCTTAGTTATTTAGTTAAAGCTACAGAAGATAGACTAAAACAGTTCTCAGAATATACAAATGAAAAACATTCAAGAAGATAGAAATGATGCTTGTTCTGACCTGGTCACTACAAACTCCGTACATGTTTTGAATTATCATATGTAAAAATACTGTGTCAATTTAAAAATATTGCATGATTGCAGGATTAGAAATCTATTTAGAGAAATAGATGAAAATACTAAAATTAAGACTCAGCTCATATGCAAATATATATAGTATGCCTAATTTTTAAGAAATATTCACAAGTGAAATAATCAAATCATTGTGAGCAAGCAGATTAAGTGCTCACATGTATTTCCCCAAAAAGTAAGGGTAATTTGTTTTTACATTTTACACACTGTGTCATTCAAAAACCACCATCCTTCCTGTAATCCCAGCAGCTTGGAAGACTGAGGCAAGAGGATTGCAAGTTCAAAGCCAGCCTCAGCAACTTAGCAAGGACTTAAGCAACTCAGTGAGACCCTGTCTCTAAATAAAATACAAAAAAAGGCTGGGGATGTGGCTCAGTGGTTAAGCACCCTGGGTTCAATCCCTGTAACAAAACAAAAACAAACAGGCTTTAAAAGAAAAGAATCATTTAAATTCTTGAACCTTATTCCTGAAAATGGATAAATAAATCTTGGAAGATACAAGGAAGTAAAAGCTGCTGGACAAAGACCCGAATTCAAATCATTCACTGCATAGATGGTGAAAGTGGTAGAATTACAGTGATCCTGGATTCAGTAAATACTTTAAAACAAATTTACCAGGGGCCAGCACTCCTCCAGAGACTCTGCCACATATTAACTTGTGCTATTCCTTACAACCTCATAAGGAAGGTGGGATTATTTTTCTCAATTTACAGAAGTGGAAACACAGACAATAATTTGCTTAATAAACAACAAAATCAGGATTTTAAAAAGTACCAGCTGAGATTTGGTCTCATGATCTTAATTACTATTCTATAACAATTCTGATAAATAAACATGGGAAAACCTGCTCATGCAAAGCACAATGGTGAGGCGCCTTTATTTGTACAAAATATTGATAAAGGAAGCCAATTTCAGCAATATGGCATTAAAATAATGAGATTAAAACAGGTATCTCTGAACTAAAGGCGTAATCTCAGACACTTTCCCAACAAAGAGAAAATAATATTCCAAATCTTATATCATCTGAAATCTTGCCAATATTACTATGAGGCAAGTTTTAAAAGCTTCTTCCCTAATTAGAAATTAATACTTTCCTTCAATAACTGTTTATTTTTACAGCGTTTTTAAGAATTTCGATTTGTGTACAATCTCCTACAGGAAACCTGAGATTCATTCATTTAAACTCCTTTTTCACTTGCTTCAGTAGTGAATCCAAACATGCACAGACACAAATTTCAATTTTTCATACCACAAATAAACTTCACTCTTATAGAATAGTCAATTTCAAAAATACATTCAAAAGGAGCCTTTCTGACCTGTACTTATGTCTCTTATCCCAAACCACTAATTAAAGTATGAAATTTCAAAAAAAAAAAGACTTATCCAGGAGGAATAAGAAAGAGAAAGAAAGGGGATGGACCAAATTATATTGCTATATTATGTCCATATACAAATATGTAACAATGAATCCCCTTGTTGTATATGATTTTAATACACCAATACAAGAAAATGATTTACCATTCTTTTTGTTAAGTGTTTCCCTCAGGTCTGAATGTTTAAATCCAACTAAATGACATTAGATTATTTTCTGATTCTGAAGGTAGTGTTACAAACATAATATTTAAAAATCTCAGTAAATTAACAAAATAATAAAAGAGTCTGCATCCCCTAAAGACAGCTAGGCAGGAAAAGAATTCATGCTTTCTAATAACTAAATTCCCAAAATGGCATAAAGATTTAATAAATTAATAAAGAAATATAACTACTATAAAACCCCTAATCATATGTACTTGTTAATTTTCTCACATATATCTAAAGATGAAAAAGACCTAATATAGCATTTAGAAAGCTGGCTGTGATGTGCTTTACTCTGGAAAAGCACTGATCAATCTGGGGACAGTACATCCCAGGTATGTGATTTATCATAAAACTCTGTCTCTTCAAAGAGCCAGAACAAATGCATTTCAGTTCAGGAGAAACAAGTAGATGACAACTAGCTAGTTCTCAGCCACAGAGCCGAGAAGTGCACACACAAATCTGTCATTCACCTTTAATGTAGAAATAGCATCCAATCAGACTCTACTGGACACAAGTGCCACATGAGAGCAAGGAAAATATTATCTGGAGGTCTTTTTAGATGGTGATTTTTGTCCAAAAACAGACTCATTTGCTTCACCACAGAGGATTGCTGGTTGTTAACTTCCATAAGAGTATCTTTTATTTTTACTCTTAAGCTCCGAAACTCCAAAGTGCTTCAACTTTCAGGATCATAAAACACATCGTGATATACAGTCCTACCCCAGCTACTTTATATATATATAAAGACACAAATTTATATATATGTATGTATATATATATATATATATATATATATATATATATATATGCATGTTGTAGATGGACAGAATATCTTTATTTTATTTGTTCATTTTTATGTGATGCCAGGGATCGAACCCAGTGCCTCATGCATACTAGGCAAGAACTCTACCACTGAACCACAACCCTTTCCCCCCCAGCTAACTCTTCTTAAAGGACTCTTATTTGGCTCAGGGCCTTTACCTTTCCTCACCATATCTGGGTTCCAACATAGAAATTTTTCTCCTGCCTTAAAATGTTCAGAAAATCCACTACATTGCTATTAACTTTAGGCTAGTTCTATGTACACACAGTGACAGGATAATTTCTGTTGTTCCCCAGATGTTTGATCAGAGCTCATATTAAATCTGCTTTCATCCCCTCCACCCCCAAGTGGTCTCTGATCATTAATGTACATTTGACACAGAGGACAGGAACCAGGAAAACTCTCTGAATGACTTATCCGCATTCTCTATGACCATTACCATCAGGTATCTTTTTACACACCCTCCAAAGAGGTGTGTTCCAAGATGCTCTATAATTTTAAGGTACACTTTGTTAGTGTCTGATGTCCTTGGAAGTTCAACTACAAGAGTTGCAGCTGTTGACTTCCATGGATAACTCCTAAGTGAACACATTTAGGACAAGTTAGTTTCCCACCTACATCATACTCCACTTATTTCCCACATATGTATCATTGAATAACCCAATACACATTTATGTTATCATTTGTCTGGAATTGTGATAGACATGAGTGTTTACAGCCATGATTGCCCTCCTACAAATGACTACTACCTAGTAAAGAGAAAGGCCCACTTCCAAGAACCCAAAACTGAAGTTATTGGTTTTTTTCTTTAAAAAAATCCTTCTTCTAGGTTACTATTTCAGTCTGTGAAGCCATCAACATCCATTCACTACAACATTATCCCCGACTAAATTTTAGCTTCCACTTTTACCAACATATAACAAAAATTCTGGTATTTGTTTATTCTTTCCAAAAACACTTCAGATCTATTTCTAAATTTTCCCTCAACTCTTCATTTCGTGTCAGCCATTTAGCAAGTCTGGATTCCTATTAATCTATCTTGCCTCTAGTTTCTGCTCTTTCCAATGTGTATGATAAATGAGGTTATTATATTTAACATTTTTTCATGTGATCTCAATCATAAAAAGTGATCATTTCTTTCAAATTAATTTCAATGTATTCTGACTTTATGGTAGTTTTGTGGATATTTCCTCTTCTTCCACTAAGAAAAGTTTCATCTATGCTCAACAGATTCCCAGGGTTATCATATCTCACAGAGCCACAAGAAAGGCACTGAGTCAAAGTAATACAATGTCATTATCTAAAAACAACAGAACTTAGAAGAGAATAGCCTTTAAAACCCCACTATTAGGGGCTGGGGTTGTGGTTCAGTGGTAGAACTCTTGCCTAGCATGTGTGAGGCAATGGGTTCGATTCTCAGCATGACATATAAACAAGTAAATAAAATAAAGGTTCATCAGCTACTAATAAAAGTATTTTTAAAAACACTATTGGCGTCATTGACAGATATCCCTAATGAAATCAGAAAAACACAGAATTATTTGTTATCAAACCCCAATTCAGCTTACGCTAGAGGTCTAGCCAATGTTACAAACCATAAAAAAAATCAAGGCTATTAAAAAATAAAACTTTCACTCATGGAAAACATCATGTAGTCAAAAATATGAAGACTCCCACCACATTAACACATGAATTTAGTGAGGTCACTAAATAAAAGGTAAATATACCAAAAGCAAATTTAAAAGCAAAAAAAATGTATAACGTTAAAAATTAAATATCTAAAAATGAATGCAATCAAAGATGTTAAAAACATTTACAATGAAAAAATAAAACATTTAAGAGAAATGATAGTAGTTCTGGAATAACTGCAAATATAAAACATGTTCATGGGTGGGAAAGCTCACTATAAAAATGTAAATTCTCCTCGAACTAATCTTCAGATTCAATACAAATCCAGTAAGAACTCCTAGGGGTGTATGTGTGTAGTAGACAAATGATTCTAGATTTAATTTTTTTGGAAAAAAATAGGATTTTTCATAGATTCATTAAAGGCAAAGATTCATAACATAGAATTCCAAGAGCACTAACAAATAATAGCTAATAAAATGAACAAAACTCAAAAATCAAAGAAGGAGGGGAATGAGGATTGTAATGCATTTCACTGTTGTCATTTACAAAAAAAAATAAAATCAATTAAAAAAAAAAGAAGGAGAGGAGCTGGGAAAATAGTTCAGTGGTAAAGTACATGCATAGCATGTGCAAAGCCCTGGGTTCAATCCCAAGCACCACACACACAAAAAGTTTTCACGCATTCATACAATAATCACTAGAAAGAGAACATATTAAGAATATCATAATGATACTATATGCAACCACTTAAGCACTATAAATAAACCAAATGCTCAATAAAAGCAGAATGGCTGAGTTATAGCATATTCAAATAATGAGTGCTACACAGCACTGCAAAGTACTGAACTGCTACATAAGGAAACATGGATAAAACTCATAAACTCCATAAGAAATGAAATTAAACCAGTTACAAGACTTCACACAGTATGATGCCATTATACAGATTCAAACAGACAAAACTAACAGATGGTGGTGACAAAAGTCAACATTGTGGTTACATTTGGAAAGGGTAAAAGTAGAATGGAATATAAGGAGAATTTGTAGAATGGGAATGTTTAAATTCTTTATCTAGATGGTAGTTTCATGGTTGTGTTACACTGAAAATTTCCTGAGGCTCATGTTTATGATTTATGTCAGTTTGCATGTTTTATTTCATAAAAAAGAAATGATCCTATAAGAAAATTTGATTGGACCAATTCATAATTTTATGATAGATTGATGGCCAGTGTGCATGAGTCACTCCAGAGTTAGCTCTTAGCTGGGGGACCAATCAATTAACAAGAAGGGGCTACATGAGCCACTCTTGGTAATAGGAGGGCAAGATTCTTGAAACACATCTAGTACCGCAGCTCTCTTGAAAGATCCTTTATATTTAGCAGCAGTCTTTAATGCAAACAAATTACAAGATACATTTTGTTTGGGATTTCTGTTGTATTATGGTTCAGATATGAGGCATCCCCCAAAAGCTCACACACATGAAAGAAAGAAACACAACATATGGTAATTCAAATGCGAACTGACTAGGTTATGAGAGACTTAACCTAATCAATGCATTCATCCACTTGAATGGATTAACTAGGTGAATACAGGCAAGGTAGGTGTGTGGCGGAAGGAGGTGGGTCACTGGGGGCAGGCATTTGGGGAAAACATTTTGTCCCTGGTGAGCCTAGTTTAGTCTCTGCTTCCTGATTATCTTTGGGCAACAGAGTCAGTCATCTATGAACTGACACCTCAGAAACCGTGAGCAAACTAATTTCTTCTCCTCTAAAATTGTTCTGTCAGGTCTTTTGGTCACTGAAGCAAAAAAGGTGACTAAAACATATTGTTAGCAATATGCTGAATTATGGTAGTTTCCCCAGATATTACCTGATTGGTGAGATTTCTGTCGAATTACAAAAACAATATAGCTACTCTTCCCTAATTACTCTGCAATACAACCATTAAATACCACGCGTCAGTTGGCAAGTTAGTGAAACTTTCTGCCCCAGCTTCCGCCGATGAAATTGAGGGCTTATAAGATCATCAAGGCTCTTTTCATTTATAAAGGTGTGGCTCCTATGAATTCTACATTTTAAAAATGTACAAGTCTTCAGGGCTTATGTGATGAGCTAGAATAAATATTGGCTAACAGAGTTTGAGTTTTAACTGAGCATGGGTGAACTCATGATCTACAACCAATCTTCATTCCCAGCAGCTCCCAGTCTTTTGGGTAAGAAATAAAATAGGTAACTATTATGTCAATTGCCACTCCTCTCAACTTGTATAGCACACTCTGAGTAGATATTCTTAGGAGATAAAAGTGAGGGTTATAGAGTGAAACATTTTCACTACGTCTCTAAGCTACGCTTAGAGACGCAGAAGCAGCTGAATGATCTTCTGGATGTGGTCAAAAAAAAAAAAAAAGGATGTACTTGTGGACTTGGAGCATTTTGAAGGTAAGCAAAGAAGATTTCTAAGTACAGTTCAATAAAGCACAGCATCCTAACAGAGTTTATCTGTGACTGTAAATAATTTCTTTCCCTACAGTTTTACCAGAGATGTTGAGAGTACTCAAAAACATATCTGTCACTTCATCTCGTATAATTTAAAGCAGTTTGTTACTTACAATTTTATCTCAGTAGTAAAAATACAATGCATAAAAAAAAATCAGAGTGTGGTAAGTACTTTACACACATTATCTTAAGTAATCCTCACTGTAACCTTGTGGGAAAAGGATTTAACCTCACATAACAAGTGAAAAAATAGAGCTTGATGGCTGTCCAACCGCACAGCTGAGATTTAAACTCACTTCTGTCTGATTCCCAAAGAGCATACTCCTTCCCTACTGCCAAGGCGCACTATAAGCCACAGGAGGAGCTGTGTGGCACTGGTGTATGCCAGAGGGCTGAGGCCTCAATGGGAGTGGAATGGGAGTGGATGAGAGGGGAACGAGGGTAGAGATAAGTGAAAACAGCTCAAGGAGGAGCACAGGGGGAAATGACCTGTGTGCACCAGGAGCATGGAGGACCTAGGCAGGTAGTCACAGACTGCCCATCCCAGGGGCGCCATGAAGCACTGGAAGAGCAAGCCGCTCCCTGTAGCACTGACTCTGGATGCAGGAGGTCACCAAGTACGTAATCCTCTACGCAGGAGCCAGTGATGAACTTGACCTTGCTATCCTCTGGGTAGCATTTATCCACATGTGTTCTAAGGGTTTACGAGGTCTAAATGACCAGGTCACAGAGCCTGGTCTGTTTGCAATGGAGCTTTGCTCAGAGACACAGACAAGAAAAACACACACACACACACACACACACACACACACACACACGCCCCAGGGACTCATAAGTTACTGGAAAGCACCCTTGTCATTCTGAATAACTATGGAATTCGTCAAAGGCGATTATATTTCCTTAATTCGCTTTACTCACTTCCTGACGCTGGGTCAAATTTGTACAGCCCTGAATTCGAATTCCAGCTTGTCTGTTGTGAATTATATTTCCCTGGCCTAGTTCCAATCTCTCTAAAATTCAAATTTTTTTTTTTTCACATCCACAGAAGGACTATAATATGGCCTACCTCGCTATATTTGCCACTTTTGGGGAATCTAAGAAACAAGATCTGCAGAGGGCATTCAATAAAAATAGGAACTATTAGCATGGTGCAGTGGTGCACACATTATCCCAACAACTCAGGAAGCTGAGGCAGGAGGGCTGAAGTTTGAGGCTTGCCTCAGCAATTTCGTGAGGATCCTGTCTTACAATAAAATAAAAAGGGCTAGGGGTGTAGCTCAGTGACAAAAGACTTGCCTAAGCATGTGTAAATCCCTGGGTTCAACCCCCAGTACCACACACACAAAGGAAGAGATTATTAACTCACTATTTTTCTTAATGATAAGTACTATTTTGGTTTTTAAAATACAGATCTAAGTAATACTACAAGCCACAGTTGCTGCTGTTACTCAAGCAGATCAGAACTTTGTCATATGAACCTCTTGTCATTTTAAGTTATGCTAAGGGAACTGTAGTCCCTAAAGACAGTCAGATCTCCTGAAAATATACACTACCATGTCACACTCATTTCATAGAGAACGAGAGGCAAGAAGACTAGCTTATAATTGTCCACAGTAATATGATCCAAATAAATTAAAACACACAAGGGTAATCTCATTTTGAAAACCCATCATCCAGAATTCCTACTTATGGAGATTTTTTTTAGTTCTATTTTTTTTAAAATTTAATCTATTCCAGAATTAGACTTGAATTTTCAGTAACTTCTACACTCTCCATTTTATTACCTCCTTAATACCATTATTATTATTCCTACTATTATAAGGAAATCCACATCTTAATCACTTTCACTATAACCTTTAATCATTCATTCACTGAATCAAATACTTAAACTCTTTCCTCCCCTTCCAACTAAATCCCCAGTCCATATAAAAATAAAAGGATTCTATATTCCCAAAAGCATATGTCAGATTTTATTCTTTTTTAATTTCCATGAATGCCTGAGTCAAAACTGTATAAAATCTCTGCTCACAGCACTAAAAGCCACAAGGCTAAGAACTGTCTGTGGTCCCTGCAGTAGCCACTGGCCACATGTGCCCGCTGAGCATCTGAAATGCGGTTGGTCAAATGCAAGTTGTTCTGCAAGGATGAAATACAGAATGTGAAGACCTGATAGGTAAACTAATTTTTAATATTTCAATATCATTTTATATGCTGAAACAATAAATTTTTGTATGAGATTAAACATATAATTTTAAAAGTAATTTCACTGTTTTTTTAATCATTTTTTAATGTGGCAATTTGAAACTTAGTTATTTAAGTGGCTTCATTTATATTTTTATTGGACAGCACCAGTAGAGGTCTCACATTTAAAACCCATGCCCAACACACTGGGAATTTCCCTGGCCTTTTATTGTATGTTAGATAGACCTGAATGGTATGTCTGCTTTGTCCACTAAACTCTCAAGAGAGGTTTTGCTGTTTAATCTAGCATTTCTTCTCTCTGGAAGTGAATTTATCACAACATGTCCTGTTAATTAAGCTCAGTCTTCTTCCCCTTGGAGGCTATAATTGTGCAGAATGTATCTGAACCCAGCACCCACCCCCCAGTCCACTGCTATGTCCTAAAGAATAACTGTATTTGGATTGATAAAATAAAATGTAACCCATTCTGTGTCACTCAGCCACTCTGCTGCTGCTATAAAATGCATTGGACAACACACATTTTCAAGCCGAACACAGCCAAGGATATTATGTCACAGTGCCATTTGGAAACTCAGGCCAAACAATCTTTATTTCTAAATGTCAAACCTCCTGACAATAACATCTTCATCCATCCTGTGAGTGTCTTACTCTTGTTCCTTGTGTGTTTCTCCTCAGGCACTCTTCCGAGTTAACAAATTTGATGATCAAATTTATAATTTTCATAATGCATTAAAGTAGTAAAAGGATTCACTGAACATACAGGGAATTTTGCAGCTGTTTGGCTCTTTTGTAGACAACTAGTAGCACCTTAAAAAAAATGACCACATGTTTTAACTCTAACCAATCATTTGTCTCACAGGGCTATATGTAAAGACAAGGTTTTTAAACATAATCTCTATCAAATATCCCTGGCCTACTTGGAGAGGGCATTTAGCAGGGAGCCTGCTGTCACCTGGACCATCCCTATTAGGCAGCACACACAGCACTGTGCTCCAGAGACACTGACTCAGAAGGCCTTTAGAGTCAACAGCTCCCCAAAGCTTAGTATCAATTTCAGGAGAGACATCCATTTGAAAGGATTCCCTGAACCCTCAAGCTCAGGATACCCTGGAGGTGCCAGGCCACATAAGAAGCTGCCAAGGCCAGAAGCAATGGTGCACACCTGTAATCCCAGCAGCTCAGGAGGCTGAGGTGGGAGGATAGCAAGTTCAAAGCCAGCCTCAGCAAAAGTGAGGCGCTAGGCAACTCAGTGAGACCCTGTCTCTAAATAAAATACAAAATAGGCTGGGGAGATGGCTCAGTGGTCCAGTCCAGTGCCACAGAGTTCAATCCTCAGTACCCAACCCTCATGGCCCCCCTTCCAAAAAAAGAAGTTCCCAAAGGCTAACTGTTATGGTTTAGAATGTGAGGTGTCCCTCAAAAGCTTATGTGTGAAACAATGCAAGAAGGTTTATAGGAGAAATTATTGTGTTCTGAGAGTCTTAACACTATTGGTGAATTAATCCCTTGCTGGGATTATCTGAGTAGTAACTAGAGGCAGGTGGGGTGTGGCTGGAGGAGATGGGTCATGCATGGCTTTGGAGTATATATTTGTACCTGGCAAGTGAAGACCCCTCTCTCTGCTTCCTGATGATTGTGTGAGATGCTTCCCTCGGCCACACTCCTCTGCCATGATGTTCACCTTGCCTTAAGCCCGGAAGAATGGAACCGGCTATGTATGGATTGAGACCTCTGAAACCAGGAGCCCCCAAATAGACTTTTCTTCCTCTAAAATTGTGCTGGCCAGGTGTTTTAGTCACAGAAGTGAAAAAGATGACAAAAATACTAACCCAATGTTTTCCAACTTTTTCACAGTATTCAACTGTCTGAGCCAACCAGCACCTGAGCATGCCTGTAACTAATCACAGTGCTCCAGTTGGGAAGCGCTGGGCTGACTTAGGGAGCTACATATATACATGTTCTTAATGTAGTTGAAGGAAAGGAGTATAGGAAGCCAGAATAAGACAGTGGCAGGAACAAAGAAAGACCCTTTGTTGAGGACCACTGCAACACCACCCCTGACAAGGACTGCCCTGCAGCGATTCTCAAATGAAATTAGAAATCTGCTCATTTATGAAATCTAATTTTTAACATAAGGGCAGAGTTATTTTAAACAGTTGTACTGACAAAACAGAAACCCCAAACACCACTCACATATCAGCCCCAGTTCTTGGCACATACTGTTGGATGCAGACTTCAGATTCTAAATATCTAGGAATACAAAGGAATTACAAACCACAGAGACCCCAGATTTATCTGGGTCCTTGCAATTGTGTGCCAGGAGGAACATAAATGCACACAATAAAACATGGTGCACAGGAGGCTGAGACAGAAGAATCACAAGTTCAAAGCCAGCCTCAGCAATGACAAGGCACTAAGCAACTCAATGAGACCCAGTCTCTAAATAAACTCAGTGGTCAAGTGCCCCTCAGTTCAATCCTCGGTACCAAAAAAAAAAAAAAAAAACATGGTGCTTCTTAGTAAAACAACAATTCAATAATTTCCCTTGTAGATTTTGTTTTTAGAATTTACATAAAAATAGTATATGAATTTTTTTAAGAATCACATGATTTAAAGTAAACAAGAGAGCCCGAATAAATTCCCTGCTATAGCAGCCAATTTTAACCATACAAACGGAATTATTTCCCTTTTTCTAAGGAAAAGTTTGCCAAGTAGATTTTTGAGCAAACCTAAGAGAACAAGAACTTTTTAAACCAGCTCTGGAAAAAATGTGATTCTCAAGGATTCTTCCATAGTTTGGAATACTTGACAGCTCTGGACAATTTAGACTGCTATTCAATTATAACCTACACTATATTTGAGAAGCCTCCAGAACATTACATTTCAGCTGTTCAGGTACACCATCCCAGTGGATATAAGATGTACCACTAACACAGCAATGGATTGCCCTAATCCACACTAACAAACAGTTTTCATCGAGTATCCTGTGTTTGTTTACGGTAATGAATAAAACATTAAAACTGCCATTTAGAATATAAAGCACTATTGTTCTTGCAAAAGGTAAAGTTATGCTGGCTGTAGTTTAGGGTACTGAGGGCTGTTATTTATAGAATAAAACCCATTATCACTCCTCAAATATTGAACAAGAATAGTTTGTATTCAAAGATAAAGTTGCCACAGGGGACTATTGATATAGGAAATGTGGCTGGAGAGATATGGAATGCATATTAAAATTTATATACTGAAAAGAAAAAAATGTAGTTAACAGGTACATTTAATATTCCAGCAGCATCGACTGCAATTGTTAAAGTTACATTTGCTGACATTTCAATTATAACCTTCTATTTTCAGGACCTTCAGTTCAATCCAAAATTTTTCTGCAGGCCCAAAAGTATGTACTTTCCAAGGTCTTGGTGTGCAAATGATTTTTTTCGTTAGTGCTCAGCAGATTGAAACTTTCAGGAAAAGGACAAATGGTAAATTTGAATGTGTCTTTTCTCTCTAGACATCCAAATTGTGAAATGAACAAAGTAAGAACTTAAGACAATGCTTTCCCAGATTACATCATGAGGTTAAGAGCTGCCCTGGATACTTAAATAGTAAATGATGGTTTCAAGGATCAAACCCCAAGCTCTCTGAATCCTTACTCTATGCTCATGATTTCCATGGTCCACTGTTTTTTCATTATCATCATTTTCTAGAAAACTATGTATTTATTGATTTTAAAAAATTCTTTTAGTTGTAGTTGGACACAACGTCTTTATTTTATTTATTTATTTTTATGTGGTGCTGAGGATCAAACCCAGGACCTTGCCCATGCTAGGCGAGCACTCTACCACTGAGCCACAACCCCAGCCCTGTATTTATTTTTTTGTACTGGATTCAACCCAAGGGCACGCAGACACTAAGCCACATCTGCAACCCTTTTTTTTATAATTTATTTAGAGACAGTATCTCACCGAGTTGCCCTGGACCTCCCTAAGTTGCTGGGGCTGGCTTTGAACTCTCCAATCTCCTGCCTCAGACTCCTGAGCCACTGGGATTACAGGCATGTGCCAGGAAAAAATGTTTATTCTTATCTTTTCTAATATTTTACAACTCACTGTTATCATATACAGAGCCACAACTAATGTAATGCTACTGCAATCCTCCATACATATACAGTTGGTATATGTAAAACTCTATAATAAATTCTGAGGCCCCTACTAAATTATGAATTCAATGAGCATAAAGGCACTGTAGGGCCTACCAAAGTTACTTAGCCCCCCTAAAACTCAGGCTCCTCAAATGTAAATAATAATAATAATAATAATTAGTGCCTCTGTCATAAACTGGCTATGGGAATTAAATAAAATAATGCAGGCAGAGAGCTTAGCATGTGCCCAGGACATAGGAAGCACCTTGTAAATGTTGGTTATTATCAACCTTGATGTCGTCATTACTTTTATCCACTCTAGTGTCCCCCTGATTTCCACAGGGTTTGGCACAGGAGAGACACTCAGTAAATAACAATGATTACTTTGAGACTTTTTAAACAACGCACTTATATAAACTCACTTGTGCCCTTTCTCTCCACAGCATTATGGACAATCAAACATGAATATCTGTACTCTGTTCCCTTCCAAAACACTACTCCTCACCCTAACATTCATGTGGCTAACTCGTACTTTGCATTTAGCCTTTGGCTCCCTTTCTCCTCTTGGGGTCTTTTCTTAGTAAACTTGGAGTCTATTATGACCCCTGATGACGTTATCATTGGACTCACTCTTGACGCTGTTTCCACAGCCCCTAACACCAAGTATTCTTAATGTTTTTTCACTTGCTTTAATACTCCCTTAGACTGCAAAATCCAAGCCAGATACTAGCCTTTTCCCATTGTAAAGAACATAAGAGGTATTTAATAACACTGGTTCAACAAATGAATAAGTATTTCTAAGTAACTTTTGCATTTCTTAGACTTCCCACTAAATATCACACTGGATGTAGCATTTGGTTCAACATTACAAATAAATAAAAAGGAAAAAAGAAAAGATCCAGTTTTGTTTGTTTAATTGGGGGAAAACTTGGATAACTTCTCTTAGAGAGATGGCCATTAACATGTGAAGGCTACACATCATCACCAACCTCTAGGAAAATGAGAATTAAAATCAAAATCTAGGAGGATCTGGAATTCAAAGTCAGCCTCAACAACTCAGTGAGGCCCTAGCAACTTAGCAAGATCCTGTCTCAAAATTAAGTATAAAAAAGGTCTGGGTATGTGGCTCAGTGGTTAAGTACCCCCGGGTTCAATCCCCGGTATCAAAGGGGGAAAAAAAAAAAGAGGCCAATATATAGCCATTTGAAAGCAAAAAGTGAGAGAGAATATGAAGAACAGTGAGAATCTGGAATTCTCATTCTGATGATGAAGTCTACACTGGCATAGTCATTTAGGAAAATCAGAATATCCGCTAAAATGAAAAAAAATATTTCTTCTTACTCAGAAGTTCCACTTCTTAGTAACATACCTAAAGAACAGGTATATAGCATACCAAAAAGCACTTATGAGAACAGTAACACAGCACAGACCTCACAGCTAAGAACCAGAAAATTTAAAAATTTAAAAATTAAAAAGTCAGGTAATATATCTCAGTGGTAAAACACACCTGGATTGAAAAAAATAAGATAGATATAAAAGGATAAACAGTAATTTAGAAGCTCTGATAAATTCCTATAATGGAATATTTTACAGCAATAAAGAATATAACAGTAAGGATAGAGCTCAAAAACAAACAATGTTGAGTCACAGTAGCAAGACACAAAAGAGCACAGGTTGTTTGCAGTTTCAGGGGCAGATAGTCCCTTATGGAGATAAGAGCACGGAGTTGACTCTTGTGCAAGTGGCTGCTGGTGATGTTCCAGTTTGATTTGATTTGTTTGATTTGAGTGGATACTACACATATGTGTTTGGTTTATGGGAGTTCATCCACTTGTACATGTGTAATATACGCACTTTCCTGCAGGTGATCTATACTTTGCCCAAAAGATTAACAAAGCAAAATGACTAAAATACCCTTAAAAAAAAAAAAAAGAAAAGTCAACACAAGTTATTCACACAACTGAAGAAAGACTGAAATCCTTTGAATCTGACTAGTCAGTAGATTCTATTTGAGACCTCATCTTAATCATATTTCTAACTCTTTAATGGAAAGTTCTCTTTTAATTTATTTGCTAAATGTAGACCACATACACAAGAGCTGACATTAACATAAAAGGTGACTGAACAGCAGAAGCAGGGAGAAATAGGAGAAGAGGTTTTCCCTAGATAAGCTGGCAACTGTCCAAAGTGATGGAAATGAAACCCAAACACACATAGGTTTTTATGTTCGTAGGCACATCCGTCCCTAACAATGGTCTGAGTTTGAAGTCATTGGCCATACAGCAGAAGACCCATCAGAGGCTCTGGTGAAGCTGTTAAGGGTGATCTACCCCCAAGGTAGAAAAGGCAAGAAAACACCAGAGAATGGAGCTCCAGGATTGTCACCAAGGCTCTGCTACAGGCAGGAAGGGCACTTGGTGCCTTGGATTCTAGGTACACCTACCAGCTTCACACAGCCTTCCTGAACCATGTCAAGGAAGACCATGAGAAGATGAGATGGTACAACCAAGGCCATGAGAAAACCTTTGAAATTTCTTATACATAGTGCTTTTCATTTTATTTGTACTATGTATATTTATAAATGTACACACAGACATATGCATATGTTATATATACATGAGTATATATTGCTTATCTACAATAAGAGAGACTTCAGTATTGAAGGCATTTTGCCAGTTTACATAATGACATTTCTGCACAGTGCATTCTTTTCCAAATATCTTGCTGGTTAGAAACTTCAGAATCTGGGACTGGAGTTGTAGCTCAGCAGTAGAACGCTTGCCTCATACGTGTGAGGCACTGGGTTAAATTCCCAGCACCATATATATATAAGCAAATAAAGGTCCATCAACAACTTTGAAAAAAATTTTATATATATACATAAACTTCAGAATCTCATTCTCTCTCTCCACACCCAACTAATTCTTTCTTATTTATGATACATGCCTACTAATCTCCCACAAAAATGACTTCAGATGGATAAAAACCCGTAAGGGTGCTCACTACTGTGGATATAGTATATGAAATAAATCAACACATGCAATTTCAACAAGGCAAATTCACCTTTGGAAATGGATCACTGTTCAAATCATTCACAAATGTACTTTTCACTAAACATTTTATTTCTGCTTCATCAGGAATTTTGTTTAAGTCCACAGCATACAAATATTTAGGCATCTTCTTGACCCTACCATAGCCTAGTCACTAAGACTATCATATTAAAAGTCACACCATGTTTTTACTTTTTACTGATGAAAACAAACATCCCTTGGGGCAGGGGTTATGGCTCAGTGGAGGAGTGCTTGCCCAGCATGTATGAGGCACTGGGTTCAATTCTCAGCACCACATGTCAATAAATAAAATAAAGGTCCATTGACAACTAAAAAAAAAATATTTAAAAAAAACAAACATCCCATCTCAGGCATGCTTTATTCATCCAACAGAAGTTACAAAATATGCACAGATTAAATAAGTTTCATTTTAAGCTAGAAGAGGAACACATTTCATTTTAATTTACAGCAATATAGTAGAGGTACACAGTTTGGTATTCAGAGGTCTATAGTAGGGGACTAACAATTGAGGCAAATAAAAAGTTCTGTTTTATGACTATTTAGGAATATTTACTTATATTTACATGTGTAATTAAAATTTTAACTGATTACATGCCAAATACAAAATTGCTGAAATTAGAATTAACTTATTTTATTGGCATTAAATTGAAAAACAATATATATTTTACCAAATAGAACTCATTCTCAAACTATCCATACAGAAATATATTTCTGAGCTGGGGATGCTGATGGGTACTTGCCAAACACATGAGAGTGGCTGGATTCAATCCCCAGTACTGCCAAAAAGTTAAAAAAAAAAATTATTCTTTCTCTCTCTCTTTTGTGTGTGTGTGTGTGTGTGTGTGTGTGTGTGTGTGTGTATTTCTATCCCCATACTAGTACCATCTATATGAAGATTCAAATTGAAAAGTTCCCAGCCAAAAAAGCAATTGAATTTAATTCCATTTCATTGTTAACTCTTTGGATAATAAGTATACTCATCACAAATCTGTATTAAACTACAGAATTATCATAGAAAGAAGTTTCCATTTATGTTGTTCATACTGAAAACCAGATTTTTCTGTCAAGAAGATTATTCAAAATAGGGTATTTTTGCCACTTTTTTTATTGGTGCATTATAGTTGTATATAATGATGGGATTTGTTACATATTCGTGCATGCAAAGTAGCTCTTTTTAACATACAAGTCTCTTGTAATCAAATACCTAACATTATACATTTAAATTTAAATAAAAGATGGGATCAGATCAATATAATTTTGCATCTTTTCTTGTAATTAAACTAAGAAATAAAATTTCTTCTTTTCTTGGAAATTTGTGGAAAATGCTTTCAATTGTAACATTTTAAGAAGATCATCTACTCCTTTGTTGCCTCAGCAAAAGCAAAAGAAAATTGTCCAAATTGCAAACCACATCAAACCCCTCTGGTCTTTTCTTTCAGTAACCTCTGTAACAATAGCAAACTCAAATCGGGATTCTGATTCTGTGATTCCTACAGCCACATGCTCTCACTGCTCAATGTCAATGCTTGGACATTAAATATAAGTGTCAGGCGGTCAGAAAATCTCAACAATTCCAAAAACTTTAGGGATCAAATATAAAGTGACATTTTGCTATGTGGGGATTGAAATCTCATGGCCTGTGGCCACTTCTTAAAGGGGTTTGTCATGCTCAGAAATAAGGAAGAAACATTCAGGCTGCCTTTAAAAGGAGAACATTCTTAGAGAGATGTAGCTCAGAGTAGGAGCCCCTGCCTAGCATGCCAGAAGACCTGCATTGGAACCCCAACACTTTCAAAAACAAAACAAGATCATCCTACATGGAATTTGGTTATCTTATCTAATGTTTATAGTCACTAACATATTTTTTCATGCATACATACTTCAAGAGGCAATTTCTGAAATTTAATTTAATAACATTTGGCTTCTAAAGAAAAATCACCAGTGCTCATGAACTAAAACAACTTTCCTGGAACCAAAGGAATAGAGAAAAGGCAAGTAATCCAAGGCAGTGATGGAGCCAAGATTCCCAACTCCCCCTTCAGCCTTTCTTTCCGAAAGAAAGAAAATGAGAATTCTACTCACTACAGGTCAAATCCTATAAAAATGACAGCCCCACCTTAGTGATACCTAATACATCACACTTGAGGTCTTGGCGTGAGCAGCAAATTTGACAAAATGCAATGATTTAGAATGCACTCTGATTTTTCAAGTCAGTATTACTGCCAGAACCAGGAAAAATGAAAACTCTCTAAGACATGTGTTTTCAGAGATTTACAACCAAGGAGAAATAGAGAAAGGGAAGGAGATTAGGTAAGTGTTTAGACTTTCCCATCAAAATACAGACTGGAAAGGAGATTTTAACATCAGTCACTTCCTTTGCAATTTTGAAAAAGGACAACTGACAATTCCCATGGTTTTTCATTGCCATCAGGATCCAGATCCCTTTCAAATCTGCCTCGACATAGTTCCATCAAGTAAAAAAAACTCTATCGTAGAAAAAAGGTGGTTCCAGGTAAAGGCTATGCAGAGTGAAAGGAGACATGGAAAGAAAAAAAGCATTTTGAACTAAGCTCAAAAGGAACAGTTGGTGCCATGAGTAAAATCAGTTTGATTTGTCCCTAATAAGTATGTAAAATTGCTACTCACATTTGGAATGATCAGGCATTTGCCTTGATAACATACCCACACTTTTCTCATCAAGAGTGAAAAAGAGATGACTTACTATAATAAATTCTGTTCTATTAACTCTGTTTTAGTTTAAGGGAAATAAGGGTCCTGGAAGTTGACAGGTGGCTATAATTTCGTGTCTCTAAGAAACTTTTAATAGAAGAAGTTACAAACAGGACATGATGTTCTCGAGAGAGGAATTTCTATAGAAATGACTCTGGGTAGGAATAAGAGCTTTGGTGTCAGATCCAGAGAGGGCAGAGGCTGGCTAGCACAAGGTACAGGAAAGCAGACTGCTCACATCTCCTCAACTCTGTGACTACACTTCAGTAGCATAAAGTAATCAATCAGAGCCTGTGTATTGATATAAGGAAATACACAAATTCAAGTTGGTATGTTTTATTCAGAAAGCTATTTAACAGCCGTTTGGTTAGTTTCAAATTACAATTCTAAGTAACAGTCACCTACCGATAAAATAGAAGTGCTATCACGGACCTCAAAAGATTGATATGAACGTTAATATAAGGGTGCTTAGCACAGGTACAAGAATGTCAGCTCTAACTATTATTACTTTCAAGGACTGCCATCAAGTGTTCATCTCAGAAACCACCCTCTCAGAACTTCACCAACAATGAAGTCTCCTTAATGGTATCGCAAGCTAGACCACAGCCTTCAAATAGTTCTATAGCAGCCAAATCAGCAGCGGAACAGGCATACAAAAAGGAACAAAGTGTGGTCATCAGGAAACTAGCCAAGCATGCAGGACTGACGGGAAGAACCGGCACAGAGTGAAAAGTCAATAACAGTGCATTCAGTCCATGCCTTCTTACATGAAACAGACCTGCATTAAATAAACCTCCTACGTACTTCAAATACGTGGTCATTATGTAAGAAATGGCAACAAAGGAATCCTGGAAGGTACTGAGCACAGTGTCACAGTAGTCACAAGAATCTCTTAGTCAATAACACCATAGACAGACATGAGCCAAACAGATGGGTCTACAATATAGGCTGGGGTCTGCAAGACAGGAAGGAATGAGCTTCTAGCAAGTCATCCCATAACACAGAGGCAACATTGACTGCTCAGGGAACTTCGGGGGGCGGGTGAGGGGGGGGAAATGTGTATATATATATATATATATATATATATATATATATACACACACACACATACACACAAAAATACACACACATATATGTATATATTATTATTATTATTAACCACACACACTTCCCATGGCACACAAGAAAATTTATCCCTAGCTAAATTAATTTCTGTATAGTGCCTAAGTCTGCACACATGCGCACATCAAGTCTCCTCTCTACAAACTCAATCGATTCATGCTCCAGCTTAAGAAGCCGCCAGTGGCCGCAATTGTCCCGCTGCCTCCCACTTCCACCAGATGGCATTTTCCCTATTTTGTTCCTTCTCACTGAGAATCCCCTCATTTTCTACACTTTTCAACCCACACTTCCATTCTCATCTCCTTAATGTGGGCCCAAGATAGGCTTTCCAAAAGTAGACCAGAGAAAAGAAACAAGGTGAATCTAAAAACCACATCAGCCCCCATTCAAGCCAGCGGCAGCCCCTGGGGACCACTGGGGTTCCCAGACACCCTGCTCACTGGGGCCACCTTCAAATCTGTCTGGGAAAGCGCCTTGCAGGACGGAGAATCAGGTAGCGAATTTGCTTTTGTCTTAGTGGGGACTTGCCTTACTTAATCTAAATCCATCCACTATATACTTTAAAAAAAAATTAAAACCTCAAAAGAGCTTGAAATTATAAATATCCTGATTATTTATATCCTCGTCATTCAAAGGAATGTGAAGATTTTTAGACCTACAGTTTTCAATATTGGCTGCACATGGAAATGTACTACAAGCTTTAAAACTGCCTTAGAGTCATCTGCATCTTTGACCAATGACAAGACTGGCATTGGGGCTCAGGCACTGGTAAATTTTAAAAGCCATGCAGGTGATCTCAGTGTGCAGCCAGGGTTTAGAGAACTGTTGCAGACAGGCTAGCTCTCACCCTTTGCTCTGCATTGTGATTTTCAGCCCTTGCTGGGTATCCCCAGAGCTAAGCCCCACCCTGGCCTAGCTAAGTAGATTCCCTGAGGATGTGGTCCTAGTTTGGAAAGCTTTCCCCTATGACACCAACCTGAAGCTATGATTGAAAAGAAATGCCCTTCGACTAGTGGTTCTAAGCTTTGTTTTTAGAATACCTTGCACTATTTAAAAAATTTTATAAGCTACTTTTATATTATTTATGATAGCATTAACCCTTGGGGAACTTTAAAATTACATACTTGCTTTAAGAACAGACTTGCAAGAGAAAAACAGATTATGTTCTTATCAGATACTTACAGGCAGGTGTATTAGTTTCCCAGGGCTGCTGTACAAAGTACCACACACGAGATGGCTTGTAACAGGAATTTTTTCTCTCAAAGCTCCAGAGACTGAAAGTCCAAAATCAAGATTCTCAGGGAAGTCATGTTCTCTCTCTCTGAAAGCTGTAGGAAAGTATCTATTCCATGCCCTTCTCTTAGTTTCTGGGATTGTCACAATCATGCTGTTTCTGGGTTTGTTGGCACATCCTTTCCATCTTTGCCTCCCTCATACAAGTTCTCCCTAGATGTCTTTGTCTCTCCTTTTCTTTAAAAACATAATCAGAACAGATCAAGGGGGCCACCCTATTCCAATATGACCTTAACTAATTACACTGGCAACAATCAACCTTATTTCCAAAGAGGTTCCGAGAAAGATGCATTTTGTAGGACCATGATTTAACCCAATAAAGCAGAAAAGGGGTGATGGATATAGCAATTACGGTCAGAAACACCACCGCTTATTATGAACAGGTAACAGATCAACAAAATTTCTAGGGACCTCAGAGAAAGAAGTATGTGAAACAGAGCTAAGGTTAAGGGCGTCCCCACCAGATTAGTGGAAAGAGACTCCAAGCCCTAACAGCTCACCACCACCAATGAATGCATTGGGGCTCTGCTCCAACTCCCAGGTTCTGAAATATCAAGTTTTTCATGGAGTATAACTTTCAAATTTATATCTACACTGTCAGAATTAAAGAAAGATCCCTAAAAAATTTCATATGAAAGCTTGACTATTTCCCTATGTGTATGGGAATACATACATGTGCGATATAGGGTTACCATATGACGGCAGTACCATTTTCCAATCAAGAGGTATCAGAGAAAATGTGCTTTGCAGTGGATCACATACAGACCCATTCAATCATATTTGAAGTTGGAATTTTGAATTCCAACTCCACACTCCAACCAAGAGCCAAACAGTGAATTCTTCATAGTTTAGCCCCTCAATTGCCCAGCTAATATAAAAGTATAATTAGTGCAGAACTTTTATTTTCAATAAATGAAAAAAGTGAGTGTTTGTGATATTTTGTCATGCTCAGGGTTTCTTGGTGTATCGAGTTCTTAACAATAACAGCAGCAATCAGCTCCCAAGAGCAAACACATATATCATGAAAACATATAGTACAAAATACTGTTTTCCCAAATCCTAAATCCATAGTTAAAAATTAGTTTGGTTCCTTTAGATGTTTCATCTTCTCTGCCCTGAAATGTATTATAAAATAACAGAAAAAAATTAACAAATTATTTTGTTCATTTAAACACTTTTTTTTTTAAGAGGGATAGGCAGAATCATTTGCTTAAGCCAAATTTAGTTTCCGTGAATGCAAATGCACCTCTCTAAAACACAGAAAATTAGAAGAAACTCTATGTACTCTAACAGATTCTTATCAATTATTTCAGCTTCTACAGACCTCAAATATTTCTCTATAGAAAACAGCCCACTTCCTCCTTGACACTTCTCAAACTTTAATAACCCACTGTTTCCCTAACTATGTTAAGTTCTAAACATAAATAAATTTCCCTTATAGCTCTGGGAGGAAAAAAAGCTCTTCTATTTACTAAACTGACACTTATTTCGATCTCTTACAAACCCATTCAGATAACAATTTATATATAATAGAGTCTGAAGCAAGTGAACTCCTTGAGGAATTTAAAATACCTCAGAAGTCAGGAACAAATGCAAATACACTGAAAACGCAAGGGGGCCGGGTCTCAGTTGCTTGCCTTTGTCTACTGTGCTTGACAGCAATGTTTTAAAGCACAGGCAGGAAATAAATCCTTCAATTTGGCTATGATCCTTGGAAAGAAGCTTAAAGCAGTTTAATAACAGGAGTAAGATTAAACCATACTTCTTTAAAAAATAATTCAAAGGTGGCAAAAGGAAGTGCCTTTATGCAAATATCATTTCTTCCCAACCATTTCTGTTTTCCAAGAAAAGAACTCCTTGGGGAATCTACTCAGATGAAGGGTCCAAATGCTATAGCTGATGCCTATCTCTGCTACAGCTTCAAGGTCAATTGGAAAGCTCTTTATGGTGCTAAAATTTGGTTAGGAACTTAGTAAATTACACATTTTGGACAGGTGGCTTTTTCCACAATCTTAAAATAAATAAAAATCAATCAATGAATTTCCCAATAAGATGCAAAGATTCTAGTCACTTGTTGCCACAGGCCCATCCAGCACATAGTGCTCACTCCCTAACATAAACTGGGCATGAACGATACCCAAAGGAATTCAGGACAACCCAAGATTATATACTGCATTTTTAAGAGCAAATAGTCATGTCATAAACACAAAATGATGTAGATTATCTCAATCAATAAAGCAAAATGAAATGCATTTGGCTGATCAGATGACATTATTAAATGCCTACGGTTATGGTTAGATGATAAGAACAAGTGATTATAAAAGGCATCTATTTTTCAAGGACTTAATAATGGCCAGATAATCACTCCTCTGGAGTTCCCACAACAGGACTGAAAATATTGGTAGTAATGTTTGCATAAACATTACTTCCTTAAATAAGTTAGATTTGCTAAGATTTTTGTAGGATATCCTTAAAACATCAACTTCATTAGTAATTGTAATTCATCTCACCTGAAATGTACCCACCACTGTCCGTTTCATCACATTTTTATTAAAAATGATGCTCGTGGATCGCAAATTCATTTCATGAAAAAATTACCTCTCCTTTAAGACCTTGGGGTATGGGGGAGCTTTCTGCATTACAGAAAAAGAGAGGTTTTAAAAAACTTCTCCACATTCCAACTACTTAATATATCTGTAGACAATAAAGAAAGGTGGAAGAGAAAAGAATATTAGTTCGTTTTAATTTAATAAAAAAAGGAAAGATTTCCCAATCAGCCTTTTTAAGCTACATGATTCTCTAAAAAAATAAAATAAAATAAAATAAATTCCCCTTAAATCTTAAATTAGATAATGAATAAAAATCATCCTATATTGAACACTTAAAATGTTAAAATGGTAATTTCCTGTCATATGTTATAATTAAAAAATAAAAATTAGCAGTGATATTTAGAGGTTTTCTATCTTAAAATAGGAAAGGAATGGTTTTCATCATTGTAATTTACATATTCTCAAGTTAGATACAGTTACATGAACATATGAGGCTTTAACTACAAGTTGCTCTTTGAGGACAAGAAAAGGTCTTACTCATCTTTGAATTTCCATAGAAGAGTGTTTTACCACCAGTAAAGAGCTATAACTTTGTTAAATAACTTTTTTTAAAAGTTTTAATTTATGTTACATTTCACAACAGCTTAAAAAAAAAACTTGACTTGGACTAAATATCATCAATATCTTTCACACCAATTTCTATCTAGATAAATCTGAACAGTAATTCTACCTTTCTATAATCTGTATCCTAGGTTAAAATTACAATAATTTTTAAAGTTTTTCAACTAACTTTTCTCAGACCTACAAGAGGCAGAGTAACTCAACAGATACTTCGCAAGAGAAAAAATATGGTCAACAAATACATGAAAAAAATGTTCAGTATCTCTAGCAATTAGAGAAATGCAAATTAAAACTATTCCATCTCACTTCAGGCAGAATGGCAATTATCAAGAATACAAGTAACAAAAATGTTGGTGAGGATGTGGGGGAAAAGGTTCACTCAGACATTGTTGGTGGGATTACAAATTGGTGCAACCACTCTGGAAGGCAGTTTGGCAATTTCTCAAACAACTAGGTATGGAGCCATCAGATATCTCACTCTTCAGTATATATCCAAAGGATTTAAAATCAGTGTACTACGTGATACGTCTACATCAATGTTCACAGTAGCCAAATTCACAAGCTATGAAACCAACCTAGATGCCCTTCAACAGATGAATGGATAAAGAAAAATGTGATTTTATATATATATATATATATATATATATATATATATACACACACACACACACACACACACACACACACACACAATGAAATACTACTCAGCCATAAAAAAATAATGACTTTATGGCATTTGCCCATTAGCCGGTAAATAGATGGATCTGGAGACTATCATGCTGAGTAAAATAAGCCAATCCCCAAATACCAAAGGTATGTGGATACTAACCCACAATGGAGAAGCGGGGTAGAAGTTCAGTGGGTTAAACAAAGGGGAATAACTGGACAGCGGGGGTGATAAAAGGAAAGACAGTGGAATGAATCTGACACAAATTTACTATATACATAAATGAATATACCACAGTGAATCTCACTACCATGTACATCCACTAGAAAAAAATGTTTTTAAAGCCCTAGGGGTAAATGTCCAAAAAAATCAGTAGAGAGAAGGCAGCAGGGGGTGTGGGGAGGAAGGAAAATGAGAGGTACTGGAGACTGAATTAGTACAAGCTATACATGCTTTTATAATTATATCAAAATGGACTCTGTCATGCATAAATAAAAACCAACTGGAAAAAAAAAAGAGTACTCTGCGGTACTAAAAAAAAAAAAAAAAATCTAAAGGGTACTTAAGTGAGTCCAAGTCCAAGGATCCCCATGAGCACCAAGTTAATCAGCCCAGCCCACAAGGAAGTCATAAGCCCTGATGCAGTTTTTCAGGTCCTTTCCTGTGTGAATCACCACCTTAAAAAGTCAGGGGCCAGTTGAAGGTTTCTGACAGGAAACGTGCCCCCCGATGTGCAAATTCCCACGGTGGGGTAGCTGCAGGGCTGAGGCTGCAGCACCCGCAGGGCAAAAAGAACAGCAAGTGACACAGTGGGTTTTGGGTTTTTGTTTGTTTCTCTCTCTCTCTCTCTCTCTCTCTCTCTCTCTCTCTCTCTCTCTCTCTCTCTCTCAGTACTGGAGACTGAACCCAGGGGCAATCAGTCACTGAGCTAAGTCCACAACCTATTAGTTTATTTAGGGTCTCACTGAATTGTTAAGGCTGGTCTAGAGCTGGAGATCCTCCTGCCTCTGTCTCCCCAGTAGCTGGATTACAGGCGTGCACCACTGTGCTTGGCCACGGTGCTTTTCTTAAATATAAACGAGAATAAAGCAGCAAGATAGAAAAAGACAATGGGGGGGGAGAAAGAATTGGTTTGAACAAAAATAGAAAACCACGGCATTACAATAAACCTAACAAGAACAGCCTATCTTACAGTTCACTGAGGAATTTGTGCAGAAGGCAATGAGAATTCAGAGTAAATCTATTCTCCTCCATATTTCTATGTCTTCCTCCCTAATCTCCTCCTCCTCATTTTCTCTTTAGTTCTCACAGTACCCTCCCATCACCTAATTATGCATTTCAAGGAAAACCCTGCCCATCTAAGTCTGTTGATTCAACATGCCTACAGTTTGTCTTGGAGGAGGGTCGGGTGTCAGTGGCATATATCATCGTTTATAAAATAATAATACATGTTCTACAAATAAGAGAGAGAGTGCTAAGAAGGAAGATTTGTGCAGTAAGTTTTATAAAACTTAAGATTCCCCTAAGGCTATTTTTAAATGTGCATAAAAGTACACCGTGGTTTCCATTTCTACATTCAGTGGGCCTCAAATAGTATGTGTTTAAAACCAAATGTTACTTAATTGAATACATAAGCCACAAATATATTTTTAAGGGTTTTTTTTGGGGGGGAGGTACTTTTTTTGTTGTTTACTCTATCACTGTCTCTAAGTAGTTTCGATTGTGAGCACACAATCATCATATAAAAAGTCGACAAAGAGACTAGGGCTATTGCACAGTGATAGAACTCAGCCCAAGGGCCCAGGTCCAATCCTCTGGACAACAAGAAAGAAGAAAAAAGCCAGCAAATTCTATTAATAAATTTTTCTTGATATGAGTTCCATCAACACATAGCTTTATTTTACTTATACCAACATAGATCTTATATGGAATGTGCTTCAACTTTTAAATGTCTATTAATATGATTTTACAAAGCATTTTGCTAAGTGCTACAGGAAGTTAAGATATGAGACAGGGGCTGGGGTTGTGGCTCAGTGGTAGAGCCCTTGCAAGCCCATGTGAGGCACTGAGCTTGATCCTCAGCACCACATACAAAAAAATAAGCAAATAAAATAAAGGCATGTCGTCCAGCTACAACGACAAAAAAAAAAAATTTTAAAGAAATAAAGATATGAGACAAGTAATATTACTCTATTAGAAGAACAGAACACTTTTTTGGTTATAAAAAAAGTGGCATCACATTACATGACCAATTGAAAAGCTCTAGAGAAACACCCAGCAATAATGAATGACATATTAAAAAAAGGAATTGGCAATAATTATCACTAACATTAATAGTTCACATGCACTGAGTACTAACTTCCAGACACACTGCCAGGCATTTCCAACAATTCTCATTTACATAGTTCTCAGCAAAACACTACCGAGTTAAGTCCTTTTGGTAACTATATTTTATACAGGAGGTAGTAAAACTTGGGTAGGAATTATACCTTGTCCAAAGGTACAAGAAAGTTACTTAACCAATAACAAATGGACCAGGTGTATCTAGCATTTGAAGTTCTGATGCTTTATTGCATACTTTTCCCAAATACTCATCTATGTCTAAAAGGGATAAAAAAAAATTTAATAAGCCATATAAAACCAGCACTTTCACTTATATTTCTTTAATTCTGTCCCTGAAACAGAAGAACTACTACACTAAATGACAAAATTGTAACCATGACTGGTCATTTACAACATATTTCACTTTGTTTCTTATTAAAGGTTTTCAAATGAATTGAAATTTTATCTTTAAGATCTTAAAATTGATACACAGATATTTACTGGTCATCATTTCTCCTAGGTCAGATTTAACTACAAGAAAAATAATTTGGCAAAGTATACTGCATCCGATATGTCTTTACCTTCTTCTTTAGTGTCTAAGTCACCGGTGGTTATTTAGAGAATGTAATAAAGTGTGGGGCGATCTCAGGCACCCTCTCACTCTGACCATCTCTTTCCAGGCATTTCCAAGAGCATTTCATTCCACACAGCAGGAAACTTGCTTTCCAAGGTGAACAGCCCCTTCCAAATACCTTTTAGGCAGCTGGCTCCCTAATTAAAAAGTCTGGTGCCCTCTGAGGTAACCTTCATAGCTTCATCCCCTAAGACCTTTGCCTATGGAATTTCACCTGGGGGCGCTGGTGAAGGGCAGAGCCAGGGCCAAGTACAAGCTCCAGAGAAGAGATACAGAAAGAAGGGCAGTGGCTGGGCCAGGGAGAACCTGATGCCCCCACAGGCTCTCTGCACCATTTGAAATTCTGTGCTTTGTCATATATAGATATGAATGTCCTCCATAAAAGCCCCCATTAATTTATTTCATAGTTATTTCAGGTCAAATCTCTAGCCCAAACTGGGCACAGTGGTGCACACCTATATACCAGTGGCTAGGAAGGCTGAGGCAGGAAGATCCCAAGTTCAAAGCTCAGCAATTCACTGAGGTCCTAAGCAACTCAGAGAGACCCTTTGTCTAAAATATGAAAAAAGGGCTGGGGATGTGGCTTAGAATTTGGGTTTAATCCCCTGTACCAAAAAATAAATAAAAATAAAAATAAATAAAAATTTCTGGTCCAGTTAAATACCAGTTTCTTTCATTAGAAAAGGGGTATGTTACACCTTCCATGAGAAGTTCGTTCTTAAATACCTCGATGAGGAAGAGGGAAAGATCTGAACAGTTCCACTGCACCAGGAGAAACCTGGCTGCCCTTTGCTCACCTCCCACTCACTCTCCCAGCTTGGCCCCCCTTCCAGTTTCAAGAGAAAATAATCTTATGCCACAGACAGTATCTGAGCCACTCAGTGTCACTGCTTAGACACTGACCGCAGACCTTAAAGAATACATTTATATGTTAATGCAAGTCACAAAAGTAGCCTTCTGCCATATTCCTGTGTCTCTTTTGTTTAAGGTTGTAAGATTTCTCATTAAAATATTGAAATAGGTACTACAAGTATGACCTTCCAGATGAGGAAGGTAAAAATTTTGACTAATGCCACAGATATGGAAGCAACGGTCAAACCAGAACTCAAATTACAATCTAATTTTAAACTCAGTTTTGAGCTGCTACATTATACCTAACATTGTTAAATTCCAATTTCTACCTTAAAATATCTAAGTGTAACTATAGGACAAAATATTTTTTTAAAGAATCATGAACCAATATGTACAAGGCACTGTGCTGTACTCTGAAAATAAAAATATTAATAGTCCAAGACTAGATAGGTTCATGGACTCCCATCATCTGCCATTCCTTTCACAGATAGAAATCTTTAGGTCCACGGGTTCCCATCCTTCAACTTTTTCAAAATTTTTGCCCCCTTTCTCCACAATGTTTTCCTTGAATAAGTCACTTCTAACACTGTGAGTTTTAGACATGATTTAGACTTCATCCTGTAATTGATAATTTTTTTTTTGTGTATGGATGCCCTCACATCTTAGATAATCAAAAAAAGGTACTGGCTCTTCTGTTTTAAATTACCAGTTGTACAAGGATACACCACATATTGAGTTTCATGTAGATTATACAAATCACATTGCCAGGGGGCGATCTCCAGCACAAGGAAGCAGATTAATCTTAATTCTACATGTATAAGAAAATATCATCATAGGTCCCCTTTGTTTTCTTGAGAGGAGGTATAGGCTCTTTCAATGTTAGGCTAAGCAACTAATTCAGTCCCTCTTTCTGTTCTTTATTTTGGGCAAATAATTAGTAATCCCCAAAGGGGATTATCTCTATCAGAGGTGGGAAGCCATACTAAATGATGTCCAAAGCCCCCATTCAACATAGATTTTCTTAATTAAGAACCCTGGGCAGCGGTGTGCAGATCCCTGCTTAGACTAATCAAGTTCATAATTTCACACATTAAAAATCCACAAAATGCTGTTCATATACTACAAAAATAACAGTTTGAAAACTGGAAGTAAAACCTGTGATATGTAACAGGAAATGCCAAATCTGCTAGGCATAAACTTCACTATGGGACTTTTCTTAATATTTCTATAGAATCTAAAGGGAAACTGGAAGTACACCAATACAATTACACCTTGTAGAAAGTTCTTCTAAGCACTTCAGATCTTCTGTGTAAACACTCCACAAGGGAAGCTGTATGATCTGGTCTCACTTGCTGCTCCAGGCCAATGGGCCAGCACTCCCTGAACCCATGTAGCCTGTGGCTCCTGTTCTGCACCTTTTGGTCTCTGCCAAGACTACCTGCTTAGAAAACATTCTTGACTCTACCTGCAAATTCCATTCACTTTAGAGCTCACTATCTCCAAGTGCCTGCCCAGTTACAGGTGAGTATTCTTAACCTTACCTATCTTACATACAATTCTATCCTCCTGTCCCAGGACCTTGTTTTTTTATGTTTTCATTGGAACTTTTTATACTTTTCTACCTAACCATACAGTCTCTTAAACATGGATCACCTCTTCCTGAGGATTTTTTTTCCACAACCAGATCACTAATTCTGCATCTGACACTACTTCTCTTTCTGGCAATGTTCAGTATTCAGTAAATACTTGATGGCTAGTCAATAAAAATACAATTACCTTTATATAAAGTTGTTTTCTTTGCTTTTCCAAGAAGTATTTAAAATTTTAAAACTGAAACATATGTAATCTTCAATTTTCTTTTTTATTTTTAAAACTCCGTTTCTTTTTATCTACCCTAAAAAGGTACCTTGGCAAACATCATTCTCTAATTTACCTAATAATGCCCGTGGCTCTTATTAAAAATGCCAACTGAATATGCTAATTATTTCTTTGTTTTTCATTTCCTCTTCAACTAAAACTTGACATGCACAGTGTACAAATTAAAACTAGGGCTGCCTGTGCTTTAACACACACACACACACACACACACACACACAATTAAATAACTTATTTAAAATTAAAACTGTTAATGAGATAATTAACTTAAAGCATTTAACAAAATATCTTAAAATTGTCATTTTAATGTTACCATGTAAACTTGATCTAAATGTTAGTGATCCACTTCCTTCACTTAACCATGCCTTTATAGACAAATTTCCATATCAGTAAATTCAAAACACTATGCTTTTAACAATAGCCCCAGGCCCCTTCTATCAATGTGCCACATTTCTTTCTCTCTCTATTGGGGCAGCTTCAAAATTCTTAATTATAGCAACTATCTGGTGAGCATGACCAGTCAACTCTTTCCTCATATGCAAAACTAAATTATTGGAATAAATCCCCATGAGTTAAAATTTCTCAATCAAAGGAGTTTTTTGAAACGTTTAAATTCTCAATGTTTAAGATCCTTCCACACCAGGCACAGGTGGCACACACCTATAATCCCAGTGGTTCTGGGAGCTGAAGCAGGAGGAGCCCAAGTTCAAAGCCAGCCTCTGCAACTTAGTGAGTCCCTAGGCAACTCAGCAAGACACTGTCTCTAAATAAAATGCCCAAAAAAAGGCTGGGGATGTGGCTCAGTCCTTAAGTGCCCCTGGGTTCAATCCCCAGTATCAACAAAAAACAACAACAAAGATAATTCACACTGCTTCATCAGATATTCAAGTATATTTACCACACCCTCATTCCCAACAGCTGGGGTGGCCAATCTTCCCCAAATTGATAGCAGAAAATAACAGAAAATACACAGTTTGATTTCAATTTGTACTCTGGACTACCAGTCAAATTAAACATCAGTTTTTGCATTTATTGGTCATTGGCATGTGATCCTCTGTGAAGTTCCTGTTCAGATATAGTCCTATCTTTATGTTAAAGCAGGTGCCTTACTCTAGGAAGAAGGTGTCTTCGTGAAAAACATTTTCATTGTAATATATTATAATCTCCTCTAGTTTATGCTTTGTCATTCAATTGACAATTTTTATTATCAAGGTGTGTTCGAGTTTTAAGTTGTCAAATATATCAACTTATTTCCAAGTTATGATTTCTGGATTTGGAGTCTATGTTTGAAATTTCTTCTCTGCTTCAGATTTGTAAAAATAGCCACTTAAATTTTCTTTTGTAACCTGTGTACTCTACTCTGATTCAGGGGGTTTTGGTTTTTGATTTTGGGATTTGGGGGTGCTGGGCATCGAGCCCAGTGTACCGCTTGTGCTCGGCAAGTGCCTGGCACTGAGCTACATTCTATGAGGCAAGTACTAAAGAGACACATTCAAAATCTTAAGGGATGGCTTCTGAAACTATGTCAAGTTTGGACAATCCACCACACCGAGGAAACCAGAGTCCTAGATGAACAGAAGAGGCTTTCGTAAGCTTCCAGAGAACACTGTCAAAAGACCCATCCCATAAACCAGCTTAATAGTGTCGCTATTTTAGCAATTAATTCTTATTCTAATCCATATACCTCTCTCTTCTGCTCTCCAGGTTTCTTCATCCCCTAGCTCACTTCACACCAGTATTCAAAGGTTACTTCCTCAAGGGAAGATAGCTTCACCAGGTCCCTATCACCTGCACCCCCCAAGATTGTTTCCTTGGACAGCAGGACTCAGTTGGAAGTACATATATAATAGATGCTCTCTGATTTACCACAGGGTCAAGCCTGACCCATTCATCGTGTTCAAAATATCATATGTTGAGAGTGTGTTTAATACACGTAGCCTTCCAAATATCATAGCTGTACAACACAGTGCCCTGCAAAAGCATGGGTTGCTCACCATCCTGGTTCTATGCTGACTGGGAGCTGCAGTTCACAGGGGCTGTCTAGCATCACAAAATCGTATGTTACTGCCTACAGCTAGTCCAGAAAAGATCAAAATGCAAAATATGGTTTCTCCTGAAAGTATATCCCTTTCACATGATTGCCAAGTTAAGAAAAATCATAAGTTAAACCACTGTAAATCAAGAGAATATCTGTATTTCTATATTAACTATTTGAACTGTGGCAGGTATGGCGATTATTTTTGATACTCATTGCAGGAGCTGTCACCTAAATAGATGCTCAATAAGGAAGGGAGGAAGGCTGGATCATGGTATAGTTTTTGTTTAATTCACATTTGGTTTTCCTAAGAAAAACAAAGTCTGAATGAAACCAAACAAAAATCTACGGAAGTAATTAATCTTTTCCTCACAAATTTTTAAGAAAAGCTAAAGTGGATTATAATCATCCTAAAAAAAAAGAAATCTATTCTTAGTAGTTTGAAAGGGGAATGCATTTTTCAACCTTAAATGATGTGCTGCATTATTTCACCATCATATCATGTTTCACATGAATGTGTTAGTATCAGCATCTTTTCAGATACTCTCCAGTTTAAAATTGTACACGAAAAAAAATTCAACTTGATTTTCAAAACTGGTAATCGAGTAAAAACTCACATCTTTCTAGGATTTTTCAATCTAGAGACCTTTCAATAATCATTACTTTTATTTAGAACTTTAACGTAGGACAGGGATTTGTAATCATGCAAGAAACTCAACTTGAATAACAATTCTAGTAAGTGGAAGGACTTGATCCCAGGACATCTGGCCCTAGGCAGTGCACACCTGGGCCAACCAGCACTCAGCCAATCCCCAGCCCCTGTCTCCCTGAAAGCACCTGTTGAACAGGTTCAGCACTCAGCAAGTCGTACAAAGCATGTCAAAACACTGTCTTCACCAGTTTCCCTCCAACCACTTCTGTAATTTAAAAAACATACTCTTGTGCTAACTACTCCATTTATTCCATGGCCTATTATTTTGCATTACTAGAAAATCTATTTTTCTCCCACTTCTAGATAACTCCTTAATGAAATTTAGTTTTGCAAAGGCTGTTTCCTCCCCACCCCAACATCCCACAGTACTTAATGTAAGAGTTAAAGATTGATTGTTAATAAACTGGAACAAGGAGGTTATGTTCCCAAAAATGAAAAACAAGCTATTTTTAAAGGCCTTGCCTGACACTCACCCAGACTCCTCATCTGGGCGCCCACCCACAGGCTCCCAGGTCCGATGGCAGGGCACACCAGCACCCGTGAACACTACAGATGAGAACACTGCGTTCTCGGGACAGGCTGAAGGTCTTTAAACCTGAGGAGGTGGAAGACTTTTCCTACCCCAAGGACAGGGGAGTGTGGCCTTGATGGTTTTCTTTGCAAAAACAGGTTTTTCCAGCTAGCTTCTGCCCTAACAGCAGCACCAGGGTGGGACAGGAGACTGCAGGGAGAAGAGAAGAAAGTCAGTCCGCAGGGAAAGGTCCTCTCACTCCCAGTGGTGAAATTCCCAGGACCCCTGCATTGTTTGGAAGGCCAGCACCATGAAATGTGAAAGAGTAAATCAGAGAAGAGGACATAGTGACAGAGCCTTCTCTCCCACATCAACAGGTTGCATTTTAACATATTTGTAACCCAAGCATAAACTTTGCCATTTTGTCTACTTTTATCTTTGTTTTTTTTTTGTATGTGTGTGTGTATGTAGCATTTTATTATTATTTTTTAATGATTTTTTTATTTATTTTCATTATAATTCTTAATACACCATTATACAATCAGTTATCATATCTCTGATTATATATAAGGTATGTTGACACCAAATTCACATCTTCATACATGTATTTTGTATAATGAGAGTCTCCTTTCACCATCCATGCTACTTTTATTTTTGTGATACGAAGGATTTTCATTTTCAAAAAAATCTGAACTACTTCTTACAGAAAAAAACCTACTTTCCCCTTCTATGTCAAGATTCCTCTTTGCTCCTATAAACACAGGTGATTCTATAGTCAACCCGGCCTGCTGTGGTCTCCCCCAGAGATGGATTTCCTTCCACAAGGTCACATGTTCAGATACTTGTAGGCCTGACAATTCCTTCCATCTTTACAGCCTCAATTTTGCCCAGACATCCACAGTCACACCAATTAAAACCTGCTGAGAATTCCAATTTATTGCACATGAGTCTGCATCCATTTTTCTGCTTATTTTGATCATATTCTAAGATGTACTTGTCAATATTTAACTCATTAATACGGCGGATCCTGACTTTAAAAGCATTCTACTTACTTTTTGCTATTTTGTGCATTTTCTAGGTAATAAATGTAACATGGGGTCTCTGATTCATGAGACTGGACTTCCATGGTGATAACTCTGACAATCCCTAACTCTACAAAACCAATTATAATATTTTTTTATTCAAAAATATGTAAAGTCATTATGGATGAGGGATAATAGTCATAAACGAATGGTCAACAATTACAATTACTGCTGCTCTTTTCCTGAATATAAACATCGTATAATTATTTTACACGCCAGAGTTAAAGCCTAAGTTAGTGCAAAGTCAGGAATATTAAAATCCTGTTAGAGGGAGGATGGGTAAACTACGACAAGGAGCCTTGTACTAATGGAACCCCATATATGTAAGAGGTGCACCTTGACTCTGGTAGCTACCCAAATCTATACATGTGACAAATTGCATAGAATTACACACAAAGCATGTAAATCTGAGTACATGTAAAACTAGTGGGAAAATGTGTGAATTACTCCAATGTCAACTTCTCTTGAATACTGTACTATAGTCATATAAGATGCTAATATCGAGGGAAACTGGAAGGGAACAGGTTAAGAGATCTTCCTGTAGTTGGGAGCAAGGGTGGAGAGAATTCCTTTTAAACTTATATTTCAAAACAATTTTTTGAAAAAGAAAGTCCGTCCATTACAAACACTGTTTGCTAAACATGCATAATACTTTTAGCCCCTCACATATCATTCCATCGACATTTATTAAGCATGTACTCTTGCCTGACACTGCTCTGCATGCTGGGGCTACTGACACAAGGCAATGTAAGCTTTGATTCTGGGGCGGCCACAGTCCAGCTATCCACCACAAACATCACTGCAGGAGGGAAGAAGAGGTGTGCTTGTACTCCACATAGGAAGGCACATGTGAGCATTAGCAATGGGGCCCTGCATCACAGTCACACTCTGCATGAAAGAAAATACATTTGCCAATCACCATTCCATTCACAAAATAAATGATTATATGTGACTACCTTAAAATAATCATATTAACCTGAGGTCCACTAAGGTTCACATCATTAAAATCTCAACCCTGGGGAAAACTTTTTGCTGAAGTTATTTCTAACATAAGAGAAATGTTCAGTAAATTAAGGAGACTGCTTTCACAGGAAAGGGGGTTGTGCTCGACTTCAAAAGCTCAATGTTTCTTTTAAATTGCTTTTTGTGATACATCTTTGGAAATGTTCAAACTAGATTTACATTTCAGCTTAGAGCATGTATAACTTAGGGCGAGAACTTTCTGGGAAAAAAATGATTTTTGTTATTAAACTTTTTAAGCATCTATCACTAGTGAAAGAACATTAACCGGAAACAGGTGTTACTACTATTTCTTTAAAACATAGCTATGGATTGACTTTGCATGGTATGTGCTTTCCTTCGAAGGTTTTATAAGCAAACAATTTCATTTTATATTAATATGCAATCTTCTATTTAAGAGATCCTATCTCTATGTTTTGATGAGTTTCCAATTAATAAGATCATGATACTTTGATTTTTAACTTACTGGTCTTCTCTAAACCAGTTTTAGACAGAACTCTGGGTTCCCTTATACCTCTAACACTGTATCTGAAAAGTGCTACTCAAAAACATAATTCTGCAATTTTTTTTTTAAATGGCATTATTGTACTCTGACCTCAATAAAGACTTATAAAACATTAGTTTTGGAAAATGGGGGGAATAAAGTACTAATATTAGGCTTCAGAAGTTTAGTACAAGTAAGATAAAAATGGAAATTCTGCATACACCTTAGGCCTCAGCTCAGATGATCAATGACCTCAAAATGACAGAGGCAAGATAGCAACCTCCACTGAGCTGTCCTAGGGCACACAGGACGATCTAGTAAATGCCTCCCTGTTTGCATACATAAGGGACCATCCAAATATTTGATATAAAAAGTGCCTTCCAATAACATATGGCTTGTCCAAACACCAAACTGCTGACTGACTTGAGTGCAGTGTGAACAAATATTCTAGCTGAAGCATTCAACTATGGAATAACATGTAAGTGGTAAAGAGATATAGGCCTTTGATTCAATATCAATTGTCATCCAAACATCATGTCTCTCAAAGCTTTATTCATCAGGTCAACAGTTATCTACCACCAACTTACTAATAAACAGGACAAATAAAATAGCCACAGACCGTGAGAATAATTACGCATTACTTCCTTTTTGTTTTGTTTTGTTTGATTTGGTTTGGTTTGGTGTTTTTGTTGTTTTTTTTTTTTTTTTTTTTAAGTCTACCACATACTAGGAACAGTGCCAAGTGCTAGGGATGCAACAGTCATCCAAAGCAGACAGGATTGTGTCATCCTGAGGAGCACCTGTGAGGAAGCAAGACAGCATGGTCCATGCTGCTTATGTAGGGAACAGAGGACTATGCAACAGACAGACCAGACCCATCCGCCCTGCAAAGACTGAGGCTCCAGCGGATGCAGGCAATACCTGCAATCCTGGTCCAGGCCATTGGGATTCCAGAGGCCCCTAGGAGACTCATGCCAAGAAACGTTGACTTCAAAACTATAAACTCAGTGCCAATATCAGTACACCCACAAATGTTCCCCTTTCCATTTTCCTAAGATTAACTAAAAGGCTCCTGTGATGCTTCATTAAATACACTAAATATATTACACAGGATAGCTATTGGCACAGACAGGCATTTTCTCTACAATTTATTGAAGGAGTGTCCCTCTCCTTCAACACATGCCCTACCTACAACATTAAGTCATACAAACCAGCTTTTCAACTGCAGAGGTCACCAAAATGTTCATAGCAATTGTCCCAATAATCTTTGCCACAGCAAAGCTGGCTAAGAGGAAAAGCAACTCTTCTGATTTTGATCCACCCTCACCAGAGCCTCCTCCACTTCAGTCTGACACTGTCCTCGACCCCTCATCCACCCAGACCTTTCCCGTTCTATTAGTCGCCAAGTCCCACGAAGTCTATCCAGAAAGACTCTAAGTGATTTCTTCTTTCCCATTTGTGCTGCAATAACAATTGTCCAGAATGGCATTAAATAAAACCCGTGACATAACCCCAAACTACATCTCTGAAATTATTTCCTCCCACCTATGTGCCTTACCCAACAATCACACCTGTGCACACCGCTTTTTCCTCAGCACCTGTGCTACTCCTACCTTAAATACAAGTGGCAGAAAGAAATCCACAACCTAGCTCTCAACCAACTTCCTCAGATTAATTTCCTTCTAATTACCTCTGCCTTCTCTGAACCCCCACAATGCTTGGCACCACTCATATGGTCTCATAAGAGTTACACATGAGTATATTTTTTATGGAAGTGTTAATGGAAAGGAAGACTCACCTGGCCCACCCAGTTCAAAGATGTCCCTTATTTGACATTCTGTGATAACTGTGCCTAAAGTGAGACACGGTACACAGGATGTGGTTAATAAGTATTAATCCAAAGGCAATGACTTTGAATACTCATTTTGATAGGGATTTGTTCTCAAATGCAAGCACTACGTAAAATAGGGACTTGAATAGTTTAATTTATTGTGGCAACCATTCTTTTCAGAAACTCATTATCAAAATCACCAACACCCCAAAGCTCACCTTAATGAAAGAGGAATCCAAAATTAAAGATAATGGTGATCCAGTTCTCCAGATCACTGATTTTTACACACACACACTCAAAAGAGGGTTAGAAAAACCTCAGAACAGAAAAGTTTTTCAAAAACTCTCTTCAGTAGGTATGCATTGATCTACAACATGCTATTATGTATACATGGGAAAATTGTTATATAAACTCCCTGTGCCTTAATTTTATCATCTGCAAACTGACAATTACGATTTTACCTCTTTCACAGAAAACATGTGTAAGGCTGAGTAAGTGCTATATGTTTGAGATCAATAAAATCTTCTACAATGCTTATGTTTTAATCAAAATCTAAGGTTAACCAAGAATAAGGTTATCTACTGGTTAATTCCCACTCCCTTGCTGGGGTTCGAACTTGGGGACTCATGTTTGCTAGGCAATTGTTCAGCCCCCTAACTATACCTCCAACCCTACTAATTCTTAATAGAAAAAGTTTCAAGTGCAATTAGCATGCAGACTTGATCCTGAACACGTATCTGACCTCTTAGCCATTTCTCCCTGTCAGGCAGTACTCCGTGTTTTTATTGTCATAAGGATATCAAAAGGTTGAAATGCCCCAAAGACTGCAAAAAAGAATCAAACCCAGAACAGTAGCTGCTTTGACTCAGCTATGTTGAACATTGCTGGAGTTAGGGCCATTGAATCCTAGTTACAATCTGAATTGACTGAAAGACTTAATGGATTGCTGAGTCTTAACATCAATTAAGTAAGACCTGATAAGTATGTCCAAAAGGGTAATAAAATAATTCAGAAGGTCCTCATAAATATGTAACATTAAATATTTGCAATGTGTCATTCAATCAAACAGATAAGATCTATGCTTCAGAGAACAGGAACTCATAAAGCATTTGAATGAATATGAGGAAAGCATTAACTGAGGCAAAATTAAAACTGAGACGGCACAATGAATCTTGATGGGCAGGAAGCCATTCCAGTGCCTAGACATCCCAAGAGACAGCACAGTAGGAAGAAACCTAGAAAATAAGAATCAGAGATTGAAGGAAGAAGATTCATCAGGACCTTTCACAAGATTACCCAAATTAAAAAAAAAAAAGATGAAATGTAAAAAATGATTCCACACATGATAAGTAAGGTCTGACTAATTGACTGAAAAACCTCTTCATAAGGTTAAACTGAGGTTCCCTTCATGAAATATTATTTTTTCATTAAGTCTGTAAACTTGAAAGATTGGATAAAATAAGGGTCTAGCACTACTCAAGCTTTTCTAATTATCCCACTAATGGCCAGAAGGAAAATAAAATTAAGACCCTCATTCTCTGACAGATTAAATTGTTTCAAACATAAAAAATTCATGCACTCAAATGCTTCAAAGGAACAGAATATGTGTAGTGATGACTAAATATGGGGACGGGGAAGGAGGACAAGGATAAGATAATTCACAATAGCTCAATCTCAGGTCATTCTGTCTGGGATATCAGAAGTAATGAAACCGAGACAGCTGCAAAACTCATTCCAATTCCCCGCATTTAACACACGTCAAAATGGATCTCACTGGGGAGCATGTGCATGGTGCGAGTGTGTGCAGACATGTGTATGAGCACTCTCTGGGCCATCAGTATGGTTTCACTAAGAGTAAACTAGAAACACACAGATCTTGATCCTCGACTATGGCAACCAGTTAAAACTACTAAGTTCCCATCTCTAAAGAGTGCTGATTAATTAGTACAAAGGGATAAAATAGCATATAACTGAGTTTAAATTCTTCCCTTAGAAAGAATTCCTTAAAGAAAGTTTCTCTCTAATCAATATTTGTGTTTTCAATAAAGACGTAAATTGCAAAAATTGGACAATGAATCTAGCTTTAATAAACTGGCAGGTCTTCACAGCAATTGCTGTGTGGGTTGAAAGAAGAGTAGGAGAGGATTAAACCATTAAACACTCCTAAAGCAGTCTATTTTTACCTTCAACCCTGTAGAGAATTCTGTATCTTTTCTTATTGCAACCTACCAACAACATATGATACTCTAACAAACCATTTTCATTTCTCTGCCTATTTGGGGAAAACTGGGGGGGAAAACCACCAAAAAGAATGATGTGTTCAATCAATAACTTCTCCTGTCAGAGTATTAATAAAAACATTCTTACACCTTGCCCTGACATGATTGACTCAAAGTGCCCAGGAAAACAAACCACCTTGCAAACATATCAGAGAGAAAAGGCTTTCAATCCCACCCTGCAGGGGAATGAATGGGAAACTAAGCAGAAATAAGACCCCTTATTCCATACTCTGACCACAACCATCCCCACCCTCTTCCTTTACTAGTATTGCCATCTGAGATGTCTCCTTCTGCATCCACCAAATGGGATAATAAAAATTCCTGTCTTGCAATGCCTCAGCAGCAGAGAGCACACCCAGCACCCAGATCTTGGTTTCTAACACCATTCTCCAATTGGAAGAATCAGGGCTCCTTGCAGAAATAACTGATTCCAGGGTTGGGGCAAGAGATTTGCAAATGATTATGAAGCATCTTGCAGTACCAGAACATACAGAAGTACTTTTTAAAAAAATTATTAATTTTTTTATTTATATATGAAAGCAGAATGCATTACAATTCTTATTACATATAGAGCATAATTTTTTCATATCTCTGGTTGTATACAAAGTATATTCACACCAATTCGTGTCTTCATACATGTATAACAATGTCCATCACATTCCACCATCATTTCTAACCCCATGCCCCCTCCCTACCCCTCCCACCCCTCTGCCCTATCTAATGGCAATATGTCAGGATACAAAAATTATTAGATTAAAATCCACAGAAGAAAATAAACATTCATGGGTCCATACTGATATACAAAAACAAACAAAAAAAAAAGATTTGATAAATTAAATAGATAAGGAAAAGAGGCAAATCTTAATAGCAGGATCCTCAATAATTTATGTACGCACTTCACACTCATAGAGATGGAACCTCAATCCCCACTTCTTAAATGTGAATTCTACACAATAACCTCCCCCCAAGGACTACCTTAAGGAAAGGATATAAGAGAATATCTCTACACGGGAAAAGACTGAAACCCTTTTTCAGGTGCGTAAGAGTAGTAAGTCCATTGGACAGTATCTACTCTAGATTTGATGTAGTGAGCACAGCACTTCACCCTGTGGTCCTCCTCTCTAAAACCCATAATCCAGACTCATCATGAGAAGAGCATGAAAACCTCCATTGAGAGAGATTCTATGAAAACACCTGTCAGTGTCCCTCACACCGTCAAGCTCATCGAACACAAGGAAGTCTGACCCTGTCACAGCCCAGAGGAGTCAGAGGCTGGACAGAAAGATGTGATGTGGAGCTGGGCAGGGTGGCGCACACCTGGAATCCCAGCAATCCTGGAAGCTGAGGCGGGAGAATTGCAAGTTTGAGGACAGCCTGGGCAATTAGGGAGACACTGTGTCAAAATAAATAAATAGGGCTGGGGTTAAAAATAGAGCGGTAGAGCACTCACCTAGGCCTTGCAAAGCCCTGGGTTCAATCCTCAGCCCACATAAAAATAAAATAAATGTATTGTGCCCAACTACAACTAGAAAATAAATATTTTAAAAATAAATAAATAATAATAGGGATATAGCTTGGCGGCAGAGAGCACCCCTGCATTCAATCCCCAATACTAGGGGGGGAAAAAAAGTAAATGTTATGTGATGTGCTAGATTTTGAAACAGAAAGGGGAACTTTAGGTAAAAAAGTAAAGAGATCCTAGTAAAGTATGAACTATAATTGAGAAATAAGACCTCCATATGAGTTCACTAACTATAACACACACACACACCATCCCAAGGTAAGATGTTAGTAGTGGGGGGACTTGGTAGAGAGCATGTGGAAGCTCTCTGTACTACTATCTTTGCAATTTTTCTGTAAATCTACAACTTAAAAAAAAAAAAAAACAGAGCTTATTTTTAGAACTGCCTGCCTTACCTTCCATGTAAGGTTAAATTTTCACAGGCTACACCACCTGTATTGTATTAATAAACAAGTGAATATATTTTTCCATTGTTTAGGAAGAGAAAAAAATACTCCATTTTAGTTTAAGGAGCTATCAGGAATTTGTTTTTCCATTTTAAAAATAAAAGCCACTGGACGGGGCTCTCAGGATCACAGGAGAAAAAGGCATTTGTTAGGAGATTACAAATCAGAAATGAATCACATAAGGCGTCCCTTTCTCAGCTTCGGTTGAGACAGTTTACTTAGATAGATGGTAACCACTCTAACAGGAATGCTTAGTAATTACTAACAAATGGTCTCTATTCAGAAAATATGTGATTTAAAAAAAAACAGATATTTTTATCTGATAATCTTACTGATTTCTGTAAAGACAAATATTTTGTGATTTCCTTATTTCATTATTATATGTATCAACTTTACCTTTTATCTCTTTACTATCATTGATTTGATAAATTATTAATTTTAACATTCATTGCTTTTATTGCAAAGAACTGAAAAACAAAGGGAAATTATCAAGAAATTAACATATGTTGATTTTCACTTTATTTTTTTATTTATTCATTGGTACTGGGGATTGATCCTAGGGGCACTTAACCACTGGGCCACATTTTATTGTTTGTTTTGTTTTGAGACAGGTTCTCCATAAGTTGCTTAGGGCCTCACTAAGTTGCTGAGACTGGCCCTGATCTTGTGATCCTCCTGCCTCAGCCTCCCCAGTGGCTGGGATTATAGGCATGCACCACCCTGCCTTACTAAATATTTATTTTTAAATCACAACAATATGAAGCCTAATTGTATATAACATAATTGGACACATATCTATATTCCCACCTTCTTTTCTGAAACAATCCTCCTTCATTCCAGAGAAGTTCTGCTAAGTCCACAGGCCTGGGTCATTGTGTCCCTTTAGCCTATACATCAGCAGTGACCACAGGAGACAGCAGAGCCCATCTGACTCTTCTCCCCTGATCACCTTGACTGGCTCAGGAAGTGTGAGACCAGACCACTTCTGATCACTGTGAAGTGATCAGAAGAGTGCTTGCTCTATCTCTGAAAACATGGGACATCTTTATGAAAGAATTTGAGGCAGTCAGCAGTTACCCTGCTGCTACATTTTGACAGCCTGAGGTAAAAAAAAAAAAATGGGTAGGGTAGAAAAGAAGTACTAAGGATACTATTTAAATTGCTACACGCAGTGGTACTTAACCAGCTTCCCCTCATTGACCTTCCAGTTCTACCAAACAACAAACTGTAAACCCTTTGGGAAATTAAGGGAGTTTGAATTGGCCATCAGTTAGGATTAGCATTATCTGCAAGGCTGTGGAGATTCTCTAGAAAACTTGGAATGGAACCACCAATACCACCCAGCTATCCCACTCCTCAGTCTACACCCAAAGCACTTAAAATCCGCATACTACAGTGATACAGTCACTGTGCATCGCAGCTCAATTAACAATAACTAAACTGTGGAAACGACACAGATGCCCTTCCATAGATGGATGAGTAATGAAACCGTGGTAAATGCACACAATGGAATATTACTCCGCATAAATGAATGGAGCTGGAGAACAACATGCTAGTAAGCCAATCCCAAAAAGCCAAAGGCCAAATGTTCTCTCTGATAAGTGGATGTTGATCCATAATGGGGGGGGGGGACTTTGAGTGGGCAAAGAGGAGGGAGGTGAGGGTGGTGGCATGGGGGCAGGAAAGATGGTACATGGATGACTGCACTTATGGTGTGACTCATGTGTACAACCAGATACATGAAAAGTTGTGCTCCATTTGTGTACAATGAATAGAAATGCATTCTGCTGTCATGTATAACTAATTAGAACAATTTTTTTTAAAAAAATGGACTAACTGTAAGGACCAGCAAATTTTTTTTTCACAAAGGACAGTGGCATAGGCATCACTGAGGTTCCTCGCTGTCAGTCAGCGCAAAAGGTGAGGTAGTGAAAGGCTGGTGTGGAAGTTGTGCTCCTGATCATACAAAACCACGTGTATTCCAGCCCACAACTTCCCCAGCCCTAGGGTAGTACACTATCCTCATGGTGTCATATGGCAGCTGGACCTCCAGTCATCACATCTACATTCCACACAACAGAACTGAAGGAAGGAAGAAACAGGGGGCCAAGAGGAATGCACCAGGTAACTTTAAAAGTGGATTCTTAGAACCTAGATGCCCATTAACAATGAATTTTTAAAAAACTGTGGTATATATACACAATGAATATCTCTCAGCATTAAAAGAGAATAAAATTATGGCATTTAAGGTAAATGGATGGAGCTGGAGACTATTATGCTAAGCAAAGTAAGACAATCCAGAAAACAAAAGACCAAGTGTTTTCTCTAATTAGTGGATGCTGGTCTATAATGGGAGCGGGATGGGGGGGGGGAGAATGGAGGAACTTTGGTTTGAGCAAAGGGGAGGGTGAGGAAGGGTTGGGGGGCGGGTAGGAAAGATGATGGATTGAGATGGATATCATTACCCTAGGTATATGTATGAATGTACAAATGGTGCATCTCTACATCATGTACAACAAGAGAACTTAAATGTGGTGATCCACTCCATTTGTGTACAATGAATTAAAATGCATTCTGCTATCATGTACAACTAAGAATTAAAAAAAAAGAAGAAACAAGTAGGTTCTTAGAAGTAGCTACACTCCAGAGCCATTTACACCTCACTGACTAGAACTTACCTGGCCACATCTAGAAACCCAAAATGTCATCTTTACCTGGAGCATCCATACACATAAACAGAACTCCTGTTATCAAGAAAAGGAAGGAAGGCAAGAACAAGATACTGAGGTACAATCACCCTGACACAGCTGAGTTTCTAGTAAAACTAATACAAATCATATGCTACATAATGTCATTTAATTATTTTTTTAAACTTGAGAACTGTAAGTCATTGAATCATTCTAGTAGTTATGTCTGGGTGAATCCCGCATAGCCAATGACACATATACTTAGAGGCCAGCAATATTAACCACAGACCAGCTTGGAGCTACCAGGAAGCTGCAAGGGAGCCCAACCAGAGACTGCAGACTTTATTAACATGTACAATGAATTAAAAAAAAAAAAAAAAAAGATGTCATTTAAAAAAAAAAAAGACTATGCTCAGAGCAATAGCAAAATCTTCACAGAAACAAAAATGATGAGGAAAAAAAAATAGCAATAAGTAAAAAAATGGGAAGACAATGACATGTTCTTTCAGAAAGTAAAACAAAAGACAGAAAATAGGAGCAAAATAATAAAGAACATTGAAATCACAGCCCAGGAGAGCCAACACCTGAAATATGGAAGTCACAAGAGAAAAAATGTAGACCAGGAGAGCATCAGCCTGAACAGCCCCCCCCCCCCGCCCCCCATCCCAGACTCCCATCCTCAGAATTCAGATCAGATGATGAAGTTTCACAATAGGTCTGTTGGGAGGAGACAGTACCCCAATCCTCGGCATGTTCCCCTACAACTGTTTACCATCTTCCTGCAACACTTAGATCGATGTGGATAACAATAGATTTCCATATTTCAAAAAATCCCCTCAAAGTAAAGATTTAAGGGTACCAAATGATTGAGACCACTGAGCATCTGGCAAAACTTGAAGAAAACAGACCCCAAAAAGGCACATCATTGAGAAATTCAGAACACTTGCAACAAAGAGGCTTCTATAAGATTTTAGAAAGAGGAAGTGGGGGCAGGGTTAAGATTTGGGTCTCCTCTGTGATAATGGGAGAGGAGGACAGACACGGGAAAGGGGGCAACCTCTGATTTTCCTTGACTCTTTGGTCACGGTTGTGTTAATCAGGAATCATAACAGCATCCCAGGGGAAACTGGAAAGAAGGAATGCTTCAAAATCCCAAAGGAAAATGTCTTCCAACCCTGATTGAAAGACCCAGCTCCACTCCAACCAGGAGTAAAGAAACTTTACACATGGTAAATTACAACCTTGGACCTCTGATAAAAACTCTCCCCTCGGGAAGGATGGCATGGTTAGTAAATCAGGGAGCAATCAGAGAAGGGATAAACCACAAGATGAGGCAGAGGACAGGAGAAAGAGAAAAGGATGCTCAGGAGGCCCTAGGAGAGAGCCGGACACAAGGCAGAGCAGACCAGGCAACCCAAGGAGAAAGACACAATGGAACACCTCCTCCATCTCAAGGTGCCCAGAGGAGAGTCAGCAACACCGGGCTTGAAACTGATCAGACGTTGAAAACTAAAACCAGGGGAAAGCTTCATGGCATGGGTCTGGGCAAGGATTTTTTCTGGATATAATTCCCAAAGCACAAGCAACCAAAGCAAGGACAGACAAATGAGAGGACATCAAACTTAAGAGTCTCTTCGCAACTAACACTGAACAGGGTGCAGGGACAACCTGCACAATGGGACAAAATATTTATCATATTTGGATAGATTATACCCAAAATATAGTCGTGGGGGCTAAGGGCATTTGATGTATCCACCAGGGAATGATGTACCGTGGGTCGATGATATGAAATAGCACACAAGAAAGACAACTAACAGCAACACAGATGCAATAAGAACAGTGTCATGTGCAAATTCTAAGAGAAAGAGTTTTATGGTGTAGAATCAGTTATGGACATTAGCAACATACTTAGAAACACCAAGCCCAGTTCTGCAAGAACTCCTGTACATTCAGGGATATACTGCAGGCACACAAGAAAGACTGAGTGGTGGCAAGAAGCAGGACTGACAACTGGGAAGAAGATCTGGAGTAGGGAATGAAGAACATGAAAGAAATGAAACAAAAGAGGTACCTCCTGGTGCTAAAAAGGCTGCTCAGGCTCCTGAGGAGGAGGAAGAGGAAAGACTCATCCATCCACACCAGACCAACAAAACCCACCCACTACCAGACCCCACCCCACCCCCTCAAGGGTGAGACAGACAGACTGGGGACCAAGAAAAAGAAATGGGACCAAGCAAAAATAAAGGGGGTTTAAAAATGTGAAGATCAGAACTCCAAGTCTGGCTCTAAAACTTGCAAGTTTTATAACAAATTATTTTACCTTTCTGTGCCTCAGTTTCCATATATGAAAATATGTATATAAACATACATATAAAAAGACACCAGGAACTTCTTACAATAATTGTGATGATTAAGCTATAAAACATTCTACAAATACTAGATTTTTTTTTTTAAGCCCTGAAACCAGAAAACAGCCTAAACTTAAAATGCCCCTCATTAGGCACACAAATGTACACAATGCGCGTCTCTCTAGGATAATTAGGCCACAGATGGGAATTCTCATGGTTTTCCCACCTGCTACCCAGTAGATAATTCTGAAAATTACATTTTTTAATCAACTGTGGTAATTTAATTTTTTTTTTTTTTTTTTGGTAAGTTTCAACTAGTCTCATTCTTGGCAAGACCAGACTGAAAACAAATTTGGGAGCCCTTAAACAGAAAGGAAATCACAATGAGTCCTTTGTCAAAGCTGAGCAACAAGTTAACAGCCAGGAAAGCAAGGGAGCCCGACTTCACACTCCCCTCACCCAGATCATACCACACAGGATCCAGAGGGACAATTCTTCCCCTGAAGCAAATTTCCATTTCAGTTTCCTAATCTTAAAGTCAACACACCAGGGCAGCCACACTTGGCAGAACACAACCATGACCAGAGTCAAGGAAAATCAGAGGTTGCCCCTATCCAGTGTCTGTCCTCCTCTCCCATTATCACAGAGGAGACCTTTACCACTGTACACAATCTGCTCACCTCCACCACAGAAACTTCCACCATACCCCACAGACGGGCTGCTAGGCTAGGCCTTTTCTCACTGCCTCTGCCAATCAACAGCCCTGCTTTCCCTCTAAAATCTTAGGAGTCTTCTCTGCCTGCCTCAAGTTCTTGGTTCACCACAGCCACACCAGAATTTGTCAAGAGTGTACATGCACATGAAAATATCCCAAACCAGGAGAGAGCCACTGTGTCAATCGGCAAACACTAGCATCTAGATTTTATTTTAAAGTTGGCTGATAAAGAGTAAGGAGCATCTTCAGACACTGAGTATGATACACTAAAATACCTAAGATAATTAAGGATAAATTATCAGTGTATACTTACTGTATAAACTTACTCTATTGAATGTGATCCTGACAGGGAAAAAACTTCACTTTGCAATCATGGTGAAAAACGGACTATATTCTAAAAATGTTATTGATAGTTAATACAACTTCCTTACAATAAATACATCAATATATCTGTTTTGCAGGATACCACAGAAATGATGGGCAGACAGACATGCCACCCATTTTCTTTGTCTTTCCTACTGTGACCACTAGCACTGATAATAATGACCGCCACCACAAGGGTTACATAGAACATGACAGGTACTGTCTCACATCTTTTCCATGGGTTTAGTAATTTAATGCTCTTACAACCCTAGGAGATAGGGATGACATCTTTATTTTGTAGAGGAGAAAAGTAAAGAATAGAGAACTTAAAACACCACCCTGGACACCAGAAAAGGTAGCTTGGAGCAGGATGCAAATCTTGGAGCAGAATTGGAGCTGTTAAGCCACTCTCCAGTGCCCTCCACTGGCTTTCAAATCAGCCACCTCTGTAAAAGGTGGAGGCTTGCAAGTCTAAAATGCCAGACTTGACCAAAACAGATGTTTAATGACTAGAAAATGAGCACTTGCAAGCTTGAATTAGCCCACAGTCTCTTTGGACTAGAAAATGTTTTTAAAGTATTGCTCAAAATGATATCAGCACATAAATAAGAGGGGATAAGGTGGAGGAAAAGCAGAAAAAATTCTGATGTCTGCATTTGAGTCACAATAAAAACCTAGAGACACATATTTATTTAAAAAAAAACTTTGTGGAACTAGTGGCTGCAAAATATGATGATGCACATTCAAAGTCTCATTTATTTGTCATAATTATTTGCATCCTTTTTTTTTCTAAAATAAAATCCCAGCCCCAGTAAACTTTCCCATGTATTTCATCAAATAAAATATGCTTAGGGTATTTTACATTTGAAAACGCTCCACAATATCTTCAACAGGTATTTCACACTATTCACAGGATCAACATTCTTAGAACAAAGAAGAAAACAAAATATAAGTCTACTCAAACCCCAGGACTGACCACCAACAGGCTAGTCACAGAGAAATCAAAGCTCCCAACTTCAGAGTGATCATTTACACTTTCAGACACTTTGGCCAAAAACAATTCACACATGACACAGAATATCAAGAAGCCATTGCAGGCACTGGAGTCAGAAGCTTTATGTTTTCATCAGCCTCAAAAGTCCCACAGAGTCAGCTCACCTAGGACCTCATCCATTCCCTGGTAGTAGGCCACCTGGAACTGAAGGAGAAGCTGGCTAGGAAGCAGGAAGGATAAATTTATTTCATAATGAAACAAAAAAAAAGGAACTTTAGGACCATCAAGTTCATATGCCCCATTTTAAAAATAAGAAAACAACTCAAACTCTCACAGGAGCACGTAACTTCAAAGATCAGAACTCAGTTATCTATCCGAGAGCCGCTTCCTCTGTTGATGCAATCTTTTGATGTTCTTAATACATGCAGTAGGGCACCTGTACGTTTGGTAGTTACATTAAAATCACTGGCCTTCTTTCCCTGGACAGTGTACTTTCCATTTTGGATAGAACTGTACCTATTTCATATTTTAGACTAAAAACAAAGTCTGACCATAACTTCAAAATGATCCATGAACCTAAATGTCCTCAGTGCTCATCTATCCTCATTACAAATGAGCAAAGATTTCACAATGAAGAAAGTAACACGTTTCATTATGTTATACTTTGCATTGACCCCGGACATTTATTCCAAAACATCACGGCACAGCATCACACATCACATTTCTATGAATAAAATGGGAAATACTTGTAATAAGCAATATCTTAAGGGCAAGAAAATTAAAACAGAGAAGTTAAATATTGTGTTTGAGGCTACCTAGCAGGGTCTATATGCAAAACTGAATAAAACTTCTCATGTCCTAGGATACATTGATAGCATTACTAAACATATATTATTTTTAAAAAACAATCAGGAAAATCATATTAAGAAAAAAAACTACCAAAAGAAAGCAAACTTCAAATTTGGTTATTTGGTGTGGCTCTAGGGATGGAATCAAGGAACTAACTCATGCTAGGCAAGTGCTCTACCACTAAGATAACATCCTTAGCCCTTTGTATTTTGAAACATGGTCTCACTAAATTGCCCAGGTTGGCCTCAAACTTAAGATCCTCCTACCTTAGCCTCTCTAGCTGGGATTACAGGCAGCAAATACCCTGTCTGCTAATTTTGAGTGTGTCTGTTTTGTTGGTGTTCTCCTTTCTTTTGGGGGGGTGGAGGTGGGGGTAGGCAGGTATCTGTTTGTTTGTTTGTTTGCAGTACTGGGGTTTGAACCCAAGGGCACTTTAACACTGCACTATATCATCAGCCCTTATTATTTTTCATTTTCAGACAGTCTCTTTCTAAATTGCCCAGTCTGGCCTTGAACTTGCAATCCATCTGCCTCAGCCTCCCGAGCTGCTGCAATTACAGGCATGCATCATCATGCCTGGCTAAACTTCAAGTTTTAATAAGTCAAAGTCTAACCTTTATAGTCTCACCAGAATGTCTGATAGTTTTAATATGAAATACGTTGGACACTTAGATTTTGATTTCTCAAATCCACTTACTTCATTCACTTATGTGCCCCCAACCCCCCCCCCCAAAAAAAAAGGAAAATCCTAGCTACAAAGCAATTTATTAGAAGAAAAACATGATGGGCTGCCTTAAAAATAAATATAAGACATTTAGGTCATCAGAGTATCTGAGGAAAATTCTAAATTTTATTTTCTTGGTTCTTTACAAGATGTTACAGAAAAAAAGCTTGCCCCTGCAGGTCTGGTCTCTGCATCAATGTGCACATATGATGTGCATCCCCATCCATAGGGAGTATGGAAAACTGTAAGCACAATCAACACCCTTTAACCTACTTTCCACAGTGTTTTTCCAGTGCCCTTCTGCCTTTGGGCTGGTCTCAGCTTCTGTGCAGCCAGAATTCACAGTGGCTTAGGCCAGAAAAAGTGAAGATGTGTCAAGGAGATTTTTTTTCATGCACACAGGAGGGGGACAAATAAGCAACAGTGACAGTGGAGAAGGGGGAATACAGCACCAATTTATCTTGAACTCCGGAGTTGCTCCAGGTACCACGTGACCAGTAAGAAACAGCTATAAAGCATGGAAACTGAGGCCAAAATAAATAAGTGCAGGAGGTAAGGCCTGGGAAAGAGTTAGCGTAAGTGTGCACCCCAACATGGAAAGCCAGCCAGCAGTAGCATGCACAGGAGGGCAACAAAGGCACAGCAAACAGCGAAAAGAGGTACTGAGCAAGAGCAGTGCCAAGGCTATCCTCAACCCCATGCAGAAAAGCATGGGCAGGGCTTGAGCTCTCCATGCAGCAGCCTGCAGGCACCTACCCCAGAAGGAAAAGATGGTCTGAGTCCAAGGACAGTTCCAAAGAAAGCAGTTCCAAGGACAGACACTTTTAACAGGACTTAGGAGTAGGGAAAGCTTCAGGAAGGGAGTGGGGGAGGGAAGACAGAAAAGCAACCATGCTATGATTTAAAGAACTTTGTCGGGCATCAATACCAGCCCATCAGTCATGCAACATACATGGAACCCAGATTCCACTGGCTATCCTTCTTTACAGAGCATCTGCAAGGGGATTTGCTCCTGGGTGGTTTGTCGGTAGTTTTCTGAAGCCTGGTTTTTGTTGCCCCCTTGCCATTCTACCTACAGTGAAGATTAATACCGCTCGCTGCGTATGGCATCATGACTGAGAAATTCGACACTCCTGGCGCTAGGTGTAACATTATGCAGCATATCCCCCCCACCCTTGGAGTACGAAAGAGTTCAATTTAACAGAAAGTGCTCCCTGCACTGAGGGAAGAAGTGAAACTTCATCTGAGTATTTGCCATGCTCTAGTCTACACACAGACTCAGAAAAGTCATCTGTGAAAACGAAAATTGTGATACCATCTACACTGTCCAACCAAGATCAGGTTGTTTCAAAGTTACAGCAAACTCCAACTCAACCCAAACACCCAGTTTACCATAATTGGTTTTGGCTTTAATTCTACATGGAAAAGAGGAATGGAAAAACATTTAGAATCCATGTCTGCCTTCCTTGGGAAGGAGGAGGGTGAAATTCATCTCAGTGGAAAAATAAATCTGCATACTTCCCCCCTCTCTCGTGGGGCCTGGAAAGGAGGGGAAGGAGGAGACCTGGGGAAAATATTAATGGGTCTTCAGATGAGCCAAAGGAGGCCCAGATCTGGGTCTGAGCACAGGGCCAGAGAAAGTTGTAGTGCTGTGCAAAACTAAAAGCTCAGAATGATTTTTTTTTTAAGTTGCTGAGGGAGAAAAAGACTGACCATGATGATCTGCCAGGCCCAGCTGCTGGATCCTGATGAGGCACTTTTAAAAGAGACATGGTCTAATATTTAATTTAGAGCTTTTTTTTTGTTGCTGAACTTCTGAACTTTTCAGTTTACTTCATCATAAAGGTCATTCAACATGATCTTTAGGAGTAAAAAAGGAAAAGGGAGCTATGTTCATGTGTGGGTGGCCACAAAGGACAAGGGGGACAGCAAGTTCAAGATGAAGGACAGAAGTAGAGCAGGAGTATAGCTGCCCACAACCTCCAACCCTCCCCCAGAGACTAAGAGGGCTACCTGGCCTCCACCTATCACTCAGGTCACTGCACTCACAAAGAACAGGTGACAGATGCATCTTTTACATTCTAAGAACCACATTTAAAAGCAACTGGAATGGAGATTACCATGGTGTTTCTGAAACCCAGGTACTCGGTGTACATTTTAAAGACAAAGGGTAAAAAACAAGAAAGCCCAGGATGTTAGAGTGAAGGGAAGAATCATAGATGAAGTAAGACAGATACTGAAACTCATGAAAAGAGAAAAACGCTGAGAGTCAAATTCAACCACTTTTGAGCTATGTAATCTTTGATAAGTTTCTCGGAATTTTAGTTTCTTCCTCTGTAGTAAGGGTGTAAAGGAATTTCCCTCATAATTTTGTCATCATTTAAATAATATGTGCAAAAGCATTACCAATATAAAAATGCACACCCATACACGGCAGTGTTAGAAGTAAAAAAAAAAAAAAAAAGTAAATGTTTTGAAATTTAAGATGATCAGAGCTGCTACTGTGAACCTGAGATTGTTGTTTCTACCTTTTGTTGACTGAAATGTTCAGTGGCCTCTGTTCAGAGGTTTCACCTCTTTGAACTTTACTCCTGGCAGAGCACTCAACACAGCCTGCTAGAAGACACAGTACTTTCTAGTACACAGTGCTGAGGGGGGCAGAACCATCACATGAACTAGATCCAGGCCACAGTCCCTGGATTCCCTTGTGGGGTTCAGTACTTTTGACACAAATGAAAATACACCTTTTGAACTGGGGTCTTGAGGCACTGTTCCACACAGTAACACTGTTCATCAGAACCACAGGTCACAATTATTTTCTCCTTCTTATGTATCAGGTTCCACACCGGGCATTTCAGATAGATTCTTTCGAAACGTCCCAATGCTTTTTAGGTTTAGTTATTAAGTTCAACCTTATAAACAAAGATACGGAGGCCCGGATATGGTACATAACTTGCTCAGAGGTTACAGAGCCATGAGTGAGAAGCTGGGTTTCAACATAGAGAAGGTGGGCTCTGGAGGCTGGCTTTTAATCACTGTAAGTTTCATGATATTTTTTTAGTACATTCTAAGTATCAAAGAAAGAAGAAATCAAGTCCAGGAAAATTTTAATATAAGTATATTACAATTTTTCCTAATTTTGCCTCAAAAGGGCCAAGCCAGATATTGATTTTTTCGATTAGATTCTACGTCCATTTTATTTCAGTGATATTTGCAGATTCTGAGACTTCAGGTAAGAAAGATACTTTTCATCTCAGTTTCTTTACCTATAATTGAAAATGCTCTAAATGATGCCTCAAATTCAATCAAATAGTAAAAATTTACTCTGTAAACCCTGCCATACCCTCCCAGTAATTCCAAGGATATTATGATATTTGCCTTCTGGAATACAGTGAGGATCTCTGAGCATATACATATGGAATATTCTGAAGAAAGCACCTTCCTAAATAAACACTGCATTTCTGTGAATTCATAAGGTACTACAGAAATCAAGGTGATACACCTTTATGTTTTCTTTATATGATAGCTTTGTGAAATACACTGTTTCTGAATAAGAAATGTTAAAGTTGTGCCTTTTTAACTACAGTTGTTAAGAAGTAAACAAAAGACTGCTAAGCTTAAAACAATAAGCAAAATGATTTTGTTTTAATTTATTTATTTTATTTATTTTTTAATTAATTAATTATTTTTGGCGCTCTGGCTTGCTATTCAGAATGAAACTGCCAGCACAGTCTTCCCCAGTTGTCTGAGACTGTGGTTACCCTATTTCTAATAAACAAGGCAGCTTCCTGTCTCTGGCTTGTCATTGCTAAATCAGGGCTCAATCCTGGCAGCTTTCGCAGTCCTGACCCCTGAGTGCACTCATGCTAAGGAGTGTCTGCTTCTCTCTGTACTTGTTGGAAAAAGTCCTCAGCAGAGTACCTCCTGCCTCTGGAATCTTAAATACTTTCATCGGTGATGCTGAAAAAGAGTGAACTTTTTTACATTCAAAACTTGGTATCTCGTTCTCTCTAAAATTTATCTCCATTTGGCTGATGTATCTCAACTAAGTCTCTAAAGAGATGAAGCTCTGTGTACACTTTTAGATTTTTTGCTACTGGCTAAACAGTATCTAGTAAACAATTCCATAATCAATCAAACATCTATTTAAGCTTTTGTTAAGGACTTGTAATGACAGAACCAACACGACAGAATTCAGTCTGAAAATTAAAAAGCATTCCATTTACAAAATAATTCTTTACGAGTGATAGAACATTTATATAAAGATTTAAAATGCAATCTGCCAGCATTTCCTTCCACTTTGGGGTTCCTCTGGAGTAATTTACTGTCCAAACTGGTATTCAATTTATTTTCAATATGCTGATAAATTCTATGTATGTCCCAATTGCTTTACTTGGTTCATCATCTCCTACAGGATTGTGTAGAGTTGCACTTCTGACCTTCTTAGAGTTTTTTTGTTTGGTTGGTTTTTGGTTTTGGTTTTGGTTTTGGTTTTTTGTATTTTTTTTTTAAAGGGGAAGAAAAGGAAAAAGTCTGTCTATAAACAAAAGCTTCCCTCACCAGGTCCTGGCCATGGCTCGCTCGCACTCGCGCTCTCTCTCTCTCTCTCTCTCTCTCTCTCTCTCTCTCACACACACACACACACACACACACATCAACACTGTCTAGACACCAGGAGATCACCTGAGAAGGTGGGAGATCACGCTCTCCCTCCTTCTGCCCTGCCAGGGCCAAGGCACAAGCCCTCCTGCTTCCCAGAGGCGACAGGGACCCTGAAATGGTGAAAGGGGGATACTATTAGTCAGCAGGGAAATTTTCTGCTTCTGAAAACCTCACGGAGCTTCCTCTGCGCGGCACCTCCAGCTACCTCTGCGTGCACCGTGTCAGGGTATTAAAATAGCTCAGGCTTGATGACTTCACTAGTTCTCACCAACAGGCCAGTTGGCAGAATGCTAATGCAGTCTGCTCCGGGTGGAAGACATTTTTTCCTTCCCTGCCACCCCCTAATAGGAATGCTTAGTTTTATTTTGACTCTGGAAGAAGTCTCCTTTCTGAGGTTCAATTCAGCTCCAACCTAATGCAAATATCTCAGGATGCCTTTAAAAGGCTTCAACTAAAAGAGGTCACCTAAAGCCACGACAAGCATCCAGACTCTATTATAATCTCGTATGTGAAATCTCAAGGACATCAAATCTGCGAGGTAAGCTGACCTTCTATATAACACATTGGCATTCCATCTGAGGGCCAGATACCTTCCTCAGGAATATTAGTGATAACTGATAACCACTCAGAATCTTAAGGTCTTATTTCTCATGTTTACTGTTACTACCAGTACAGAGGTCAACATATAAAGTATCAAAGTAAAATTTAATTACCACTACTAATCAACATAAGATGACAGAGGGCCTTTTAAAAGGCAATGTGCTTGCCATCACAGCAAGCTTTAATGATTAATGCTCAGATGGATTTTGAAATTTAAAAAAAAAGTAGAAGGCCCTATTCATGCAATTAAAAAATATGGTCTTCTGTATTAGATTACCAAATTATATTTTAGTATTTGTAATTTTCCTTAGAATTTTTCACTTCCTCTTGTAATTACCACATACTAGTAAGAGAATATTCTATGAGAAAAGTACGGCCTTCTGATGTTCCAGTATCATAACTCAGTGCTATGTCCACACTGCACTTTGATTCCAAAAGAGAGCATTTAGATTAACTGCTTCAGTGCCCTATGGACATAAGATTTATGCCCAGAGAAAAAGCTCCCATATGACTCAACAGACACAGAGCTAATGAAATAATCTGGTTCACTGGTTTAAGATGGTTCCTCTAAAAGGGGTACAATCACTATTCCCAAAAGAGAGAAAAATCACTAACATTCTATTCCCAGCACCCCTCAGTTGCTCTGTCGGTTACAAACAGCATCTAAGAAGCACTGACATCTTGCAACCACAATGGAAAACCTTCTTTCTCCACCTAGTCCCACCCAAAATGTCACAGAGAATTTTTCAGAGAACACATGGGCACATATGACAGTGATCTTTTAAAACGTTTTACTATACAATGATTTGCTTATTCTGTAAGCCTTTGCTGAATATCTTACATGTGGCAGATGTAGGGGTATATACTACCCACAGAGATGAAGGTGACACCACCGATACAGCCTTTAAGAATTTCACTCTATTTTTAGGTATTAGACAACTACATGCCCTTAAAAAAAAAAAGACAGAGAGAGACATGGACTGCTACCATTTTTTCTGTATTCATGCAATCATTTTTAAAAATTCAGTCTAGATGACATATCCATGGAATTGTTAGATTCCTTAAACTGTAACAAATAGGAGCATTTAGGGAGCAGTTTAGAGAAATCTTCATGAAATTAAGTCATGTGTCTTCCTGCTACAGAAGCTAATAAAGATACATGGAAAGTCTGAATGCTGAAAGGTCAATTATAAATGCTAATACAGATAAAATAATTCAAACACTGATGGAACAGACTGAGTATTTTGTGATGGTAACTGTACTAACCATAAAATTTTAGAACCATAAAAGATCTTAGTTACATCTAAAAATCTCACGTGACTAGTGATGCCTAGAAAGGTTGTATGATTTGTGCAAAGTCACACAAGTGTAAATTACCACTTTGGAACCCACACTAAGTTTATTTTATCCTGTTTTCCCACTGTCCTACTGAGTCTGGTTCACATACACATGTACACACATTACTGTGTCTGATTCGCACACGCACACAAGCATTGTATTTTTCATCGGATTCACACGCACTATATTACTGTGTCTGATTCATATACAGGCATATGCCTGTATATACTGTGGTTCATACATACAACTTACATGTATGTATCCTATTGCTGTCTGACATCTACAAATATATACTTTATACTACTTTAATTTTATGCACATTCATATTGGCATATATACACACACCTCAAAAGTTAATCTCTTTTTTCAAGTGAGAAATTCAAATGTGAACCACCACCCAGTAACTATTTCAAAATTATAATTTATATTATGAGGCAATTTATCTGGACCCTCATTTAAGATCTAAGTCTTCCCAGGGACTGGAAAGGAGTAAGATCCGTGAGGATGCAGAAATTTAGTGAGCTCACAGGCGTTCATTCACATGAAGTCTTTTGTTTTATTGTCAAGGATAAGAACATCAGTGACATTTGTGTTGTGATGTTTTCCATACCATGGAGTAGGAGAAAAGATTTGCACAGAAACTGAGAATAATATTCTATGCCCTTGCTCTAGGACAAATTTCCAGTCTCTGACCCCATAACACAGTGCAGGAGTGATGTGGGGGAAGTGCATCCACAACATGGCTGGGGACTCTGGCTACAGAGTGTGACCTGAAGGGACAATCTTCCTTCTGCTCAAGGGCTGACAATATGGAGAGCTCTGAAAGATCTCTCTTGATGTAGGATTCTTAGAGGAGTTAAAGGAGCAATGATGATGCCCTCTGGGGTTTGGATGAGGAGGGATAAAGCAAATGGGAGGCAGAAGCAATAATCAGCTGATGCAGGGACTTACCTAAGAGGTCCCTGGGAACCCAAACTTAAAAGGAGTAGGGGAGACTCGGCAGGGGTTAGAGGTCCTGCAGGTACAGGTAGTGCATAAACACAAAACATGTCACTGTGGGTGTTTAGTAAGGCCTAGAGACCTGCAGGCAATACTGAATATGAAGAAGGAAAGCAGAACGCAAAGACTAGTTTCAGATTGTACTGTTATTCTCGCAGTCATTGAAGCAGATGGTGAATATTTTGAACATTTGCTTTCTTAAGCTACTTGCTCTATTAGTCTAGCCTACTTTTCTTCAGGCATAAATAATTCCCCTTTACTATCAAATACAGCCATTACTAATTCGTACATACATTATATTGAAAGATCCTCTATCATCAAACTATGAAGCTTACTTTTATGATCTTTCCAGATATAATTATCATAGTAATAATGAAGAAAACACCAAGAACAACACTCAGGATGTGATATGTTAAGCACACACCTCTCTGTGGGCTTTACTTATTTTAAAAATCACAGACAGCTATCCTTACTGGACAAAGTCCTCCCTAAGTGGGTGGCTATCATTCTGGCCTTGAAGACAGCTATAAAGGTTACTAGTCCACTCCTTAAAAATGGAGCATTATTTCTCAAAAGGAAATGTACAGTGTTAAGCAAATAAACTGTAGGTACTTTGAAGACCATTTTAAATACCTCAACCACAGCCCAAGATAAATGTCTGCAAAGGATCAAAAAGATCAGGCCCTGGGCAAGGTTTAAGAGGCAGGGTAGTTGGGGAGATAAATAGCAAACTGCTTTCCAAAAACTGGAATGAGAGCTCTCCTACCAAATATAAGGAAACCTTCAAAGTTTAGCAGGTCAAGAACAAACTAATAATCAAAGCTGGCAAGAAAGAATCTAAGTAACCTTGCAGAGCACTCCAAAAACAATAAAAAAAAATGTTACTAAACAAGATAAAATCTCTAAAAATAAGCATCATCTGCAAAGAATGTAAGATGAAAAAGATTGTGTATAAAACCGAACAGTTTCCTTGGTCTTTATGAAGGATTGAGAATACGGCAAATACCAATTTTTTTTTTTTTTTGTAACAGGTTAGAGAAACTAAATGAAATGGTGATTAACTTAAGGGAGAATCAACTGAACTGTCAAACAAGACATACAAAAGCACAAATCCAACTGGCATTATCAGGGTTAAAAAGTCAAGGTGGAATCTTTAACTATGGAGGCAAAAATGTAAAATGTGAATTATGACCAGCCACTATACAGGAGGGCAGATGCCGACGGGGGGCCTACCTATTGAATTTTCAAATCCAGGACTTTCTGAGTATGGAGGGAAGGGAAATATAATCGGGAATTAATAATAAGATGTGGCTGAACACTTTTCTACCTGCTGACCATCAACAAACTATCAGCTATTTTTTAAAACTTACTATATGCTTCAGTTTAGATCTGGAGTTCCCCACCCATCCCACCCAACAAAGCATACACATTAAAAGTCTGGCCGCCAGCCTGAGGCATGAAGGGAGGTGGTGGAACCTTTGTAGGTGGTTAGCAGAAGGAAACTAGGTTGTTGGTGATATGCCTTTGAAGGTGATATTTGGGCCCCTGCCCTTTCCTCTTTTGCTCTTCCTAGCCTCCATGAAGTGGGAAGCCTCCTCTACCAGGCACTCCATCCTGCCATGATGGACTCACCACAGACCCAAAGCAACACGGCCAAGTGACCATGGACTGAAACCTGTGGAACCATGAGACAAAATAAATCTTTCCTCCCTGGAAGTTGATTATCTCAGACATTTTGTCACAGTGGAAGAAAGCAACCCAACACAGACAAGAACCTAAGACTAGTGTTAAAAATTGCACCTTGCCATGGTTAAAGCAGTAGATAAATGAGAGAGAATCAGGTGCATAAGCATGAAGACTTCCAGGAGACAAGTGTTCAAAGTAGTCTTATTTAACATTTTTATAAATGATGTGAGGGAAAGAGTACCCAGGAAAGTAGATAAGTTTGTCTTAAGCTCTTCTAGTTACCAGAATGCCAAGTAACAGAGATAAACATCTTTTGAGCATCAATGTGACAAATATGGTCAGACCCTTTTAACCAATATCCACTTAACCAACTGTCCAGGTTAACCAATGATCTCTGTGCCCTTTGTAAATCATACTGACTGGTGCACCTGGAACATTGCCAACCAATTGGCTCCTCTCTGAGAACACTGAAAACCTCTGTCCCATCAGCTGAGCCAAATTCGAGTATTTTTTATCCTAAACCTAATGCAATACCTTATTGTAAGAATGTGACTTAATTGCATAACATATTAAAGAGATAAAACAGGAGTATGAAGAGCAGTACAATATCTGTCTGTGAATGTTTGAAAAGATTAGCCTGGTATAAAATAATAGTATATGTTGACAATGAATCCAGTGTGGGAATAATTATACTAGGAAAGATAAATCAGAAATATCTTCAAAAGCTTCTGCCTTGCTTTAGAGAATACAAACTGGAAATAATGGACAATTCGATTGAGTGTGGTTTTGTGAAGAAACATAAAACCAAGTTCTTTCTATGTGTCCATACTAGAAGTCTAGGCCCTACGTCAAAAGTTTCACCAAGAAAATGTAAGTTTTGTGTTTGAATAAAATAAATTTAAGATATTGTTAAGATTTAGATGTGGTACCCCCCCAAAACTCACGTGTGAGACAATCAAGTAGGTTCAGGGGAGAAATGATTGGGTTGTAAGAGTCTTAACCCAATCAGTAAATTAATCCCCTGATAGGGATTAACTGAATGCTAACTGAAGTGGCAGGGTGTGGCTGAAGGAGGTGGGAATTGGGGTGTAGCTTTGGGCATATATTTGTATCTGGCAAGCGGAGTTTTTTCTCTCTCTGCTTTCTGATCATGAAGTGAGTTGCTTTTCCTTCCACCACACTCTCCCAGCATGATGTCCAGCCTCACCTTGAGCCTCCAGGAATGGAGGCAGCCTTCTATGGACTAAGACCTCTGAAACCGTGAGCCCTCAAATAAACTTTTCCTCCTTACAGTTGTTCTGGTAAGATTCTTTAGTCACAGCGGGGGGGAAAAAAGCTGACTAAAACAGATATGCATGTATCATTTTTATGCTCATCTATTTAACTTTTAGAATACTGATTCTTATTTATTCTGTTCAAGAAAGTTCCAGCATATTTACTGATAACGCTGTGAGATACCATGTTAAGGACTGTGATGCAAAGAATAAGGAGTTAGCCCTCCAAAAGGTCAAAGATAACAAGACAGATGGACATGCTAACAAATAATAACAAGTAATAGCCATGCATCATACTAAGCACTGTAAGTAAACTTCACGAATGGAAAGAGGAAGTGTGGAAAAGGGAATAACTTGGGCTAGAGACAGGAGACCGTGTTGATGGTGGTGAGACTGTAGTCAGAACCTGAAGAGATAATCCAGGTAAGATTATCAGAAGACTGTGTTAGAGGTGATATGAATTAGGTGGGGAGGCACATTCCACCAGAGCACAGGATCAAAGGCAGCACTAAGAAGCACAAGGTCCTACTAACAATTGAGAGAGAGAGAGAGAGAGAGAGAGAGAGAGAGAGAGAGAGAGAGAGAGATGAAAAGACAGAATGGGACCAGACCACAAAGATATTTGTGTTTAGACCAGAAATCATGGGGATTTTTTTTTTAAATGGCACAATCATATTTACCATCTTCTCCAACAGTTTAAAAAATGAATGGAAGTAATATAAGAAGAGTCCAATTATGAGATTATGAAAATAGTCTAACAAAAAAAATCGAATGATAGAAGAACAATATTAAGCAAGGTAAAATCAGCATGGCATTGTGACTAAGGAGAGATAAAGGGAGTAAGGAATAATAATGACTCAAGGACAATTCCCAAGTTCAGGGATTTAGCACCTGGGTAGGTCAAGGATTCATTAATAAAAACAGGAAATGCAGGCATTTTGAAAAAAAAAAAAAAACAGATAATGAACACAGCTGGGAACATGATGAATTTCAAACAGCTATACTATATCCAGAAGGAAATGTTTAATTGGAAGTTGAGTGTTTACATCTAGAGCACAAAGGTGAAGATGTTCTACTTAAGGTTTCAGTATTATACAGCCAGAATTTGAAAGCAAATACACAAGGCAAAGAAAAAGATGAAACTCTTCCAAATACCAAATTCAGAGGCAAGAAAAGACCCATACAGGAGACTAGGAAGGGTGACAGGAAGAGGCAATGGATTTCAGGAAAGAAATTCTGTGGGGAAGTCCATACAGCTTTCACTGTGGAGACCCCAAACCACTTGATGTCCTTTTTTTTTTTTTTTTTTTTTTTTTTTTTTTTTTTTTTTTTTTAGTGGCCCCTTAAGGTCAAACTTTTACTCAGGGAATATATATCACTGAGGATGAAGGTTGCAGTCTTTCTGCTGTGCTATGCAGTCAATATGTGTGTGTGCCCCCAAATTCACACGTTGAAATTGTAGCCTCCAATGTGATGCTATCAGGAGATGAGGCCTTTGAGAGGTAATGTGGGTGGATCCCTTATGCATGGGACTAATATCCTTATGATCGGGATCCCCAGGCTGGGCATGTACCTCGTAGGTAATGAACCCTGGGTTCAATTGAGGCAGAGGAGGGCGGCGGCCAAGAACCTAGAAAATTCACCCTCTTGGAGCATGTGGACAGAGGAGGTTCACACAAATGTGACCACGCTGGCATTCCAGCCTTGAGAACTAGAAGAAATAAATATCTGATATAAAGGGAAAGAGAAAGGAAGGATGGGAGAGAGGGAGGGAGAGAGGGTGGGAGCAGCAACAGCCAGAGAAGGATATGGGGCAAGAGAAGAAAACCAAAGAGACAAATAATCTCAACCATGTCAATTGCAAAAGCAAGGTCAAATAAGACAACTTGAAAAACCACTGCATTTAGCTGTTAAGAGACTAGAACCAAGCGTGAGCTTCACAGCAGGTGTACACATTCAAGTGCTTGAGCTGGAGGGTGAATGAAGATGAGGAAGTAGAAATAAATGAACCCCAAGAAGTTCGAGACTGGCATCACCCACATCAGTAATCCCAGCAACTTCAGAAGTTGACACAAGAGGATGGCAAGTTTGAAGCCAGCCTCACCAATTTTGCAAGACCCTCAACAAGACCCTCACTCTTAAGACCCTCACCTTAAAGAGACCTTAACTCAAAATAAAAAAAGCTGGGGACACAGCTCAGTGGTAAAGTGTGCCTGGTTCAATCCCCAGTACCCCCACCAAATTTCTCTTTCAAATGAAAGGCAAAAGAGAATAAAGGTTGGGTTGGTCTGTTTTTTCTCACTATGACAAAGTACCTGAGGAAAAAACATTTTGATGGTGGAAAGATTTAGATTGGCTCACAGTTTCAGAGGTTTCAGTTCATGGTCAGCCAGCTCCACTGCTCTAGGCCCCTTGGTGAGGCAGAACATCATGGTAGAGGCAGCCTGGTGAAGCAAAGTTGCTCAGAGCATGGCAACCAAGTACCAGAGAGAAGGGAAGGGCTGAGGGCAAGATATAATCTCCAAGGACATGCATCCAAGGTCAGACCCCTCAGGATCCAACCACTTCCCAAAATGCCCACCTCTGAACACTGCAGCACTGGGGACCAAGCCCCAAAGACAAATGAGTCTTTAGGGACACTTCATATCCCAACCATAATTTAAAAAAAAGATCTTTCTTAGAGAATGAAACAAAGGAAGGCATTTTTTTTTTAATGATATAAATTTAGAGATTTTTTTCATCTGAGAAAATAATAATACGTGGGAAGTAAAACTGGAATGAGGAAACATGGCGAGGGCTCTACCTTCAGAAAAGTCAGTAAGGGACCAGATCAAGAGGACCACAGCCAGCAGTAGATCCTAAGGACTCACCCTCCCATGGAGATGGAGGCAAGACAGCAAGCACTGGGCAGCAACAGGCCCACAGCCTGGTCAAGGAGAAGGCAGTTCCTGAGCTACAGAGAGCCACTTCCTTGGGGACACACCATCTGTGGGAGTGGAAATGGCCTTGTTCAGGCATAGGAAGGAGCAGCAGACAATGCAGGGGCCTTCTGAGGTTCTGGGCGTGCATCTACCACATTTTCCTTATGGAGAAGCAAAAGATATTTCATGGAGGAAAAAAGCATTAGTTCAAGTTTCCAGAATCATAGGTGGAAAGTTATCACTAAACTTAGGAAATGGGCTTAACAGTCACTACAAACAACTCACAGAAGATATCTCCTAATGTGCTTAAACACATATACAGATAAACAAAACATAAACATCACTAAATACAATTAAAAATAAAACACACAGCATTCCATTATAGCGCTATGATGCTTGTCCAAATGTCAACTACCACACCTTACTAAATAATGCACAATAAAGATGACCCTACTTACAATCACTCATCATGACAATGGGAGTGGGGTGCTATATAAAGTGTTTCAGTCTCTAAACAGAAGATAAATAACCTGTAGAATCCTAGTTGCCATCCAAGCACCAGGAGGATCTCATTAAAGGCCAAGAGGAATATATAAGATAAAGAAATCAATTACAATTTTATATGGCAGGCAGTAAACCTACACACCACCTGGCACAGTGGCACACACCTGTAATCCCAGTTATTTGGAAGGACGAGGCAGGAGGACTGCAAGTTCAAAGCTAGCCTGGGCAAGTTAGTGAGAACCTGTCTCAGAATGAAAAATAAAAATGAGCTGGGGATACTACTCAGTAGGAGAGTGTTTGCTTAGCATATGCAAGGCCCTAGTTTCAACCCCAGTATCAAAAGCGAAGGAAAGGGGAAAAAAAATCTCTCTACAATACCTTTATCTCGAAGAATAAATTGTTCATACTTCATAAAGTTTTTTAAAAATGGATGGCAAACTAAAATGGACTCAACAGGAATTTTAAGAAGATTGTGTGGACTTAGTTAAGGCACAACCCCATCACAGTGCTACAAGAAGCAAGACTCCCTGCCTGGCCAAGAGTCTGTCCTTTAAGGTGACTTCTTATTTAGATGGATGCTGATGGGCAAGAAAGAACAATTCTCTATGTAGTAGCAGAAGAATGTCAAGACATATGTAATCTTAATAAGCAGCAATTTCTAAATTTTCCTTGGCCCCAGAACAAACGGCCAATCTACAACAGAAACTTAAGTCACTGAATACAGAATGCAGGGCTAATACTCAGACCTCCTTCAGAAACCCCGAGTTCTGGGATGGGGCAGGGGAGAGAAGTTTAACTAAAAATGAAACAATTTACCTGAAAATAAAATTGACAAAAGCAGATCTGGATCACTTGCTTTCTCCCCAAATTATATTCCACTTTACCACTTCACTGTGGTCATATTACCACTCGAGTCTTTTGCACCTTTAAGATGAATTTTTGCCAACCCCCAAATCTTTACTAAGATCTTTATAGAATTAATACAAATTAATACATACATTTCATATATAAAAGTGTATTCCTTTAACTATCAGCAACAAACTAAATGATGCATTCTAAAATAGCATATAATCTCTACAATGTAAGCTACAATTTTTGAAACTGTGCTTGAATCAGCCAGCATATTTGTGTGGCCATAATCCTCTGACATTACTGAAGATCCTGTCAAAGTAGCTGATATGACCATGGAGGAAAAATTAAGTAGATGACCATCTACTTAATTATTTCTTGTTGGGAGTTTTTGGCTTGCATGTTTGTTTTTAAATACAAGATTCTTTTTTTTTTCTTTTCTTTTTTTTTTTTTTTAAGTCGGTTTGCCCTGGACTGCAGGGGGAGGGAGCAATCACATGCAGTAATGTTGACCTTTGCACTTCCGTAAATCTCTCTAAGGCTTTTTTTTTTTTTTTTTTTTTTTTTTGAAGCATAGGAAGTTCCAAATCCTGCTCAACGCTACTTAAGGAAATGCTTTGTCCAGGGCTGTTTTTAGAGAAAACAGTCCATAGCTATGCTGCTTCTTTGAATTCAGCTGTGCCTGCTGTTGGCTTAAGGACAGGGACATGAGGAAGCTGTGTTCTGGTGGTGGCCACACAGAAGCCCCTCAAAGTACACTTAAAGGTTTTCTGAACAAACACAATCTCTCAAGGGCAGCACATATGTGTCTGCAGAATAAATTATTTGCAAAATAGAATAACCATGCCAAATGGCCCAAATAAAAAGTCTAAGAACAGAGAAGGAAATGCAGTTCCAGGATGTCACATATAATATAAAAGCAGATTTTACTTCCGAAACATTTTCCTAAAAACATGGAGCATGCTATGCCTGCAGTTAACAGTATTCACCATCATATATAAGTCTGATCACACCAGCAGCAGCACCCAGCACTCCAACAGAAAGAATACCTTGTGTGACCCTTTTGATCTTCCCACCCCACCCTACTTCACTTCTAACAGAAGCACCACAGGAACATATATAACTCAGCAATACAGACTATTTGTTCTTATTCAGAAGATATTTTCTGTATTTCAGGGCCTGAAAATGCTAGAAATAACCATGGGAAAGAATTACTAATTAAAAAGCAAAGCAAAAATGTCACCCCTTGTGCTACTATTTTCACTCAAATGTGTGTGCACAAGCACATTTGGCTACCTTGAAACACTCCCCCCCCCCCTATAAAACGACTAAAATATCTTAGTAACTGTAGGGAAGCACAGGAGAGACCATCAAACCCAGGGAGAACTGATAAACTGGGACAGGGACACAGCATGCCACCTCCTCACCTGCCTCCACAGAAGAAAATCTTCTGGGGCCATTTATACTGTTGGGTTCTAAAACCTGCAGGCCGGGCTACAGAAGTTCTCTGGGGACAGCCTTCTCTGATTTAAAACCCTCTAGTGAGAATGTCGGCTTTCTCTGTCTCACTTGCCTCCCATCTTCCCTAAATCTGTGCAGCTGGTAGGTCCCAGGTGGGTAGGGTGTGTGATTCACAGAAAAGTTAAGATCAAAGTTACTAGTCTTAGGCCAGTTACTAGTCCTTGATGGCTGAAATCCAAGCCAAAGTTGCCATGTCCCTGAAAACAAAAGGGAAAGAGAGAGACAAGTGAGGAAGTAAGAGACAATGCTTGGAATGTTCCTGGATATCCAAAAGGCATCTATTCCACAAAGGACCTGAGGCCCTGCAGCACAGCACTATGCCAAGGGGAGGGATCAGCTGCAATTCCATTCAACTCAACAAATATTTATTAAGCATCTTTTGCCAACTCAAATGTAAGGAGGACTCCAAACTGTATTTATATCCTCAGGGTATAAAGCAATGCTGGAACAGATAGCAGGCACTAAATAAATGTTGAAGGAAGGAAAGAACAGGACAAGAAAGAAGGAATTTTCTAATAGACTAATGATGTAAAAGATGAGCAAATGAGTTTCTGAGGTGCTGCCCGGGGATCTAATCAGTCCCCCTATTTTTCTAATCTAGCTTTGATTTAATCAGTCCCTTTTCTTGAAGGATCAGACATGATGACAAAATGTAAACTGGTTTTTAAAAAACGAAGCTGCAGGTCTCTCATTACTAAAATTTTAACAGCAAAAATTAAAACAATGGTCCTCAATCCTGCCAAAGGTTAGAATCATGCATTAAACCAAAAATTGCCAACTACTGGCACGTGAGTCCCATGCCAGATCAAATTATCAATTAAATTACAATCTCTGGGGAGAAAAGAGGCTACTATTGCAATTCTAATCTGCACCAACCTCTGAGCACCAGAGCTTAGCAAATACTAATTTTAAAGACAACCTAATGTAACATTTCTGTTCCTGAGCTGTTGTGAACCTGATAAACCGAAACAGAAATCTAACCTACATTTTATGACCACATATATGCTTTATAATTCCGGCCACAGTATATGAAACTCATGTGTTTAAACATATCCCATCAACTTCTCCTTTCTGAACAAAAACAGGAGTGGAGAAACAGGCACTGACATAACCAGGAAAAAAGCCCCTCCCCACCCCACACAAGTCTTACACAAGTTGTCAAGTTTCCTAGTCCAGCTTCCTGCAGAAGCTTTCTCTAATTGGCTGAGAAATAATTACAATATCACGAAAGGCTTTTAAACACAAAATTCTGACACGAATTTAAAGATTATTTTGTTATAACTATCTATACTTTTTTTAAAAGCAACTTTATTCTTTACAGCCAAAAACTGATAAACAAAGCCAGGTCCCTGAATACCACTACTTTTAAAGGTAGGTATTCTTATGTTCCAAATGAGTGATGATGGCTACACAACTCTGTGAATATACTAAAAACAAGCTCAAATATATGCTTAAAACAGTGAAGCACGTGGTGTATGAATTATATCTCAATAAAGTTGTTAAATTATTTAAAGATAAATATTTTAGATTTTCCTAGCTACATTTAAAATGAGTGTTTTCATAACTGTATGTCTCAGTCTTGTTTGTACTGCTGGAAGAATATCACTGAGACTGGAAAATTTATAAAGAAATTTCATTTCTTACAGTTCTGGAAGCCAGGAAGTTTAAAATCAAGGCACCAGCAATTCTGGATGTCTGTAACAGCGACTCTCTGCTTCCAAGTTGGCACCTCAAGGCTGTATCCTCCAGAAGGGAGGACCCCTAGGTCTTCCCACAGTGAGATGTGAGAGGGCAAATGAGCAGAACACGTGCAAGGCCCCTTAATTAGGACCTTAATCCCATCCACATGGGAGGAGCCCTCACAGACTAATTACCATTAAAGGCCCCACCTCTTAATACCTTGTTTCAACACCTGAGTTTGGGAGAGGACCTATTCAAACCACAGCACAGTGTAAGAACTATCAATATCCCACAGGAAATTAACATAAATCATTTTGGATGTTAAATCTCATTCCATATTGAAAAGAATAAAGGCTTTGATGGTTTTTGAAAAAATCACAACCTGTTGCACACATTTCAAACTACAAAAAATTAAAATTCCCTATTAAGGATATAATTGTGGAAAAGAGGATGAAATATGATTCAGTAAATCACGAAGTATAATGTGCTGTAAATAAAATAAGCCTAAGAGCTAGAAGTCTCGAATCCTACTTCTGACCCCATCATTTATGAGAGCAGTATCCTTGGGCAAGTTATTCAAAATAGCTGTAAAAGTTATAAATCACAAATTCATTGTGAGTGTAAGCTGGAGCAATGTGTAAGAAAACATTTGAAAATCATTTGGTGATTTAAATTGTGTTGAAATTACTTTGGCTTTGTTACAAAGAGAGGGGACAAGTTCTCAGCCACTTACTACCTTCTCCAAGAACCTCCCAAACTGCATTCTCCACCCACTCTGCCTTGTAGCATTGAACTGCTTAAAGTTTCTTTATGCATAGTCTCTTCTATGAGAGAGACCTGTTTGTCTTTTAGACATCATCAAATTCCAATTAAATCTGGGGACCTAGCTTCTTTTTTATCTGCCTTTTAAACCAAGAAAGATACAAATGTGTTTTTATAATATTGCAATAAGTGCCGCTGGGTTTTGTCATTTGTTTTGTGGTTTCTGACAGGAGTCCCAGTCAACCAGGGTGAAGGAAAAAGGCTATAAGGAACAGATACTGACAGGCCGGGCAGTTGTGGAACCCAGAAGAGCAGGTTTTTCAGTGTTTCTTATCAGGCAAGGAATGTTTCTATAGTAAAGGAGCAAAGGCAAAATTCATTCATAATTATATAACTTTTTTTCAGTAATCAGTCACCCCTTTCACAAATCCCATCACAGCGAAGTTCTGCAGATTAGCTGATCACATTTCAAAAAAGCTGTACTATTCTCCAAAGCATTGTAACTATTACCTCAAAAGATTAGAAACTAGATCATTACAAATACTTCCCATTTAGAAATAGAACACACAAGCTTGTGGAAATGTTTCTCCAAACTCTTTTAAGCATTACTTAAAACTGTTATAAAGCATAATTAAAAATGTCCATGAATTTAATACTATAATTTAATTAAATCTTCAACTATTTTGTAAGGATTAATTATTTGTTATATTAAATTTTCCTCACTGCATGACAATATGGAAATATATATATCCACAAATGTGTGAGCTGCTCAACTGTAATTAATGATGTACTTTTATTCTCTATTATTGTGTGGAAAACATTCTGACACAAAATAAATGAAGCATAATCATTCAGAGTAATGATTCAAATGTACTGATTAATGATACCAAACAGCATCTCTATTCCTGAGTTAAATTAAAACATTCACAGTCTGTAAATCTTAAGGGTATCCCTAAATGAATGTTTCTAAATAATAATTTTCCTTCCCAGAAATCACCTACCCTAGCTTCACTGGAAACAAGTTCTCATAGTTGGTAAAACGTGCCACTATTTAATGTGTAAATAAGAAACAAAACCCTGTCTATTAAACTATTAGCCAATAATAAATTGCCTTCGGAGATGCTGAAGTGTGGCAGCAGGGAAAGTGGAAAGAACATGTCTCTAGATTTAGGATATGTGAAATTCTATTTCTGTGGTAGGCACTCAGTAAATGTTTATCAAAGAAACATTTTTAAATATTGCAAAAAATGTTTTGAAATTTTTTATAATTTGAAATAATGCCAGCCACACACACACAAACTATATGACTTCATTTCATGAAGACGTAGAGTGGTCAAATTCCTGGACACCGTAGAATGGTGGTTATAGCAGTCAGAGAGAAAGAGGAGTTAATGTTACATAGACACAGGTTTCCGTTCTGCAAGATGAAAAAGTTACAGAGGTGGATGATACAATAGCTGAGAGTACTTTAATGCAATTCAAAAATGATGAAGACAGTAAATTTTTCTCGAGTATATTTTATCAAAATTAATTTTTGAAATTTACACAGGAAAAAAAAAAGGTACAAAGAAGCAGCACAAAACTTATAAACCTTTTAAGTTAATAGAACCTAAATTGAACCCAACCAATTAGCTACCTTGATAAAATAACATTTCCTTGGAAACTTCAAACTTTGAGGAAACACTTGAGTTCTCTTTCAGTGGACTAGACAGAAAGTTCTGTATTCTCTTACTGATTTCCTGAAGCTAGCACCATTGCAGCTTCTCAAAAAGAAGGTTTGCTAAGACAGAGACTCACACACCTAACTTACCATCAAAATCACCAGAGAAATTTTTTGTGACATCCCACACCTATTTGGAGGGCTACTATCTAAAATACAGAAAGTACCAAGTTTTGTAAAAATGTAAAAACCAGCACACTTTTGCACTGCCAGCAGGATTATAAAGGAGTGCAAATCTATGGAAAATAGACCCTGACAGCAACAGGGTCTGTGCTACACTCTGGTTTAGGAAGAGCCCTAAGTTTCTCTTGGGTGTCTGGCTGTCAAGAGGGTCTGGAACAATACTAATAAAGGAACCAATCCTGGTCCAGATAACTCTGAAAACTAGCAGTTAAACAGCAAAGCAGTAAAGGAGGATGGTAGTTCTCAAAATATTCCCACATGATCAGGAGGAGATCTTTAGCAAGATACCGAACACTGACTGGATCATGGAGAAATAAGAAGGACATTAATAATCACAGACATGTCACCAAGATTCACCGAGGTCATGCGTGCAAAAATCGCACAATAAACAGTGCAACATAGGTATTCAGTAATTACAAGATGACATTATCCCCCTGCACTTGTCTCCTCTTTACTGAAAAGTACCTTAAGTGCTACAGATTCCAGTACTTATCATTCCCTGTTGTATGCACTTATCTTTGCCTCTACTTCTGTTATGGTTTGGATGTGAGAGCTCCCCCATTAGCTCACATGTGAGACAATGCAAGAAGGTTCAGGAAAAAAATTAGTGAATTAGTCACCTGAAGGGATTAATGGAGTGGTAACTGAAGGCAGGTGGGGTGTGGCTGGAGGACCTGGGCATTGGGGACATGCTTTGGGGTAAGTGGAGTCCCTCCTTCTGCTTTCTCATTGTCATGTGAGCTACTTCCCTCTGCCACACTCTTCTACCACGTTGTTCTGCCTCACCTTGGACCCCAAGGAATGGAGCCTGCTATCTCTGGACTGAGAACTCTGAAACTGTGAGCCCCCAAATAATCTTTTCCTGCCCCATAATTGTTCTGGTCAGATCTTTAGTCACAGCAGTGAAAAGTCTGACTAAAAAAACTTCTGACTTACCTCAAGGACCATGCTTAATATTATTCTATTTTTTTTCTGCTCTTTGAAGCTCATTACATGGTATTAAGCAACCAGTAGAAACTCAACCATCAATCATTCACTCAACACACAGTTATGAATGTGCCATGTGCAAGGCACCACCAGCATAGGCACTGAAGAAACACTGATCTCTGTTCCTAAGCTTAAATCCAAACTCAATAAAATCTATCTATTTTGCTGAATTATTAAAAACAGCAGAGTAAAAGGAGGCTTTTTCATGCCTGTATGTACATACATACATTAGATTCCACAGATTTAGAATAACCTGTTCCTCTATACACTTCTGCCAGAGAATGTCAGAAAATAAGTCACTATACTTAATTATTAAAACGACCAGTTTCAACTATGTAAACTCTAACATCTCATGTTTTAGGCTCTTCAAACAATGAGGGAGTCTAAAAATGAAAAAACTGCCTATATACAGAAAAGCTTATAAAAGAACTAACAAAGAATTTTTACCTAATGTGAAGTACTATGCTGCAAAATTGTTGATTCAAGTACAAAACAAATTTACATTAACCAAAATATTGTATACATGATGCTAAAAAATATTTTAATATTCTAAGATTGAGCTTTCTTTCTGATACCAAAATACCCTTTTCTCATAGAAAATTTCTTCTGGTTAGAAAAAAAGTTTAAGCTAATGAACATACTTTAAGAAAATTACACTGTGTTAAAGGTATCTAAGAAAGAACTTACACAATACTAAAGAGTCTATCCATACAGAAAAGGCATAATTTTCCCCACTAACTCAGTACCACACTTGGCTCCTCCTCAAACTCCTTCCCCTCTAACCCCTACAGACAGCCTCACCATCCCACCCTGCATATTATACACTGTGAGGTGAATTCTACTCTTCTAAGAATGAGCAGATACAAGATGTTTCAGTGAAGCTGAACATGTACATATTTTTGTTCAAGATGAGTATCTGGTTTGCTATTTCTGGCAAAAGGGCAGGGAACATCCAAGATTGTCAGTGTAACTTTTATCTCTTGTGATTTAACTGGACCTTTAGCCAGTACAGAATAGAACTTCAAAAGAAGGAAAGGATTATTTTTCCATGGTTAAACAAACAAAGCCAGGGAGCATTTCCCTGGGGTGCAGGGGTGGGAACACACTGAGAGACCTTCAGGCAAGACTTGGGTTGGTAAAAAAAAAAAAAAAAAAAATTTAGTTGGAAAAGCAAAAATAAAAGAATAGCTACTTTTGCATGAAGTAAAGCAAAATAAGACCAGAACAGGCAAACTAAAGAAAAAACCTTCAACAAAAGTAATCCAGTATGTAAAACTAACACATAGAACTAGAGACTTAAAGACAAGGAGTTTAACTTCAGTTATCTGACAATGATATTGAAAAGGGTTAGTACACAGTGTACTCAAATATCCTGGCTTTCAAAAGGTGTGGCCCACATACCGGGCATCCTGTCTAGATCATTAATTATTAAGTGATTTAGGAAGAGTAATGGTAATTTAGACAAATCCGAATGAATTCATTTCAATAGGTATTTATCAAACACATTCTCATCTACAAAACTGCTCTCTGTGGAAAGACACATAAATCCAAGTCCATATGTGTTTTAAGTAACTCAGAGCACAGCTTATTTTCAAGTTTATTCAGTTAGTGTTGAAATTAAGTATGAGGTTCAACTATAAGAATCTCCTATGTTTTGTAGCTCAAAGATATTTGAATAATGGTAATTTTATAGGTTTGTCTAGATCTGTCTTTTAAATAATGAAATAGTTGTGAAATAGAAATCTAGGCAAAAAGTCCCAATGCACATCAATTAAAAATGCAGAAAAATAATTCAGTTATTTTGACTCTGAGATAGAAGATGGCTTCTTGGAAGCAGGTGGCATATGAAGTAAGCAAGAGATGTTGAGAGTTGAAAATGTTAGAAAAAAGAAGAAAGTAAGGTTAGGAGTGGCAAATGGGGATTTTAGAGTGGAGAAAATCACAAATATATGTACAAGAGCCTAAAATGTAGAAGAATAATTCGAAGGGCAAAATCATCTATCTTAAGGTTATAAAACAAATATGCAAATATGCAAAGTTCACTACAAAAAAAATAAATTACATTCAATTCAGTGACTTTGATATGTTGTGAGACATAAACAGATGTCTAGAATAAATAAATACCTAGAATAATAAAGCAAATATAAAGATTTTTTTCCAACAAACTTTCAAAGAAAAATGAAATAAAGCATTAAATCAACCATTCACTGTTAAAAGGGGGGATGAGCTATAAGCTTTCTTAATTTCACAGAAGTCTCAACATAGAAATTAAAAGTGGTGTTCTTTGTTACAAATGCAATAGGATCAGGCTTTAGATCATTCTGTTCTGACCCTGTTACTGACATCAGGGTTTCAGGAAGACTCCATGAAGTTTAAATTCTAAAAGTCAAGTTCTTCCCACTACTGCACAGATACAGATCTCTGGAAGTAACCAACATACATCTACCAAGGTAACGGCAAAATTTAGTAGTCCCTACAAGGTACTGAATGCTTTGAGGGAATACTGGATTTTACATGGTTATGAAGATGGTAATGAAGTCTAATCTACTGGTCCCTTAAACATATTATTCTTAGTCACAATAACAGTGTTCCGTTTAAACTTTAGGGCTGTATTTAAATAGATGTGTAGGAAACAATAAAGCCAAAAAGAATACTGAAGGTGTATTCCAAATTTAGAGTGAGTTGGAAACATCAGGAGAATTTTATCTACTCCATCAAACAATAAAACACACTCTAAGCCAGCAACACGAACAAGCCAAAGAAACAGGATAGGAACATTTTTCCCCCTTACCAGGGAGTTAGTGGGCTAATAAAAATATTCATGGAATATAAAAGCCAGGCATGGTAGCACATGCCTGTAATCACAATGACTGGGGAGACTAAGGCAGGAGGGTCACAGTTCAAGGTCAGTGTGAGCAACTCAGAGACTCTGTCTTAAAATAAATATAAACAGGGCCAAGGACTTAGCTCAGTGGTAGAATGCCTTGGGTTCACTCCTCCATACAAAGGAAAAGTGGGGATATACAGAGACTTTTCATTATAGCTGGTAGGTTTTCTTTGTTGTTTTTTAAAGTAGAAAGGTTAAAAGCCGTGCTCTTCATATAAACATGAGAACCAAATAATACATTACAGCTGTATTATCATGACCAGTTAAATGATCAAGACCAGGGGGGGGGGGGAATTGAGTTAGAAGCCAAACAAAAGGAGAGAAATACCTAAGGAGAAAAATATACAGAGAAAAGTACCTACAATCAAACCACATGATCAGAGAATAACACTGAGTAAGACAAGGTACGTAATGGACCACAGTTAAGGTTTTTGCAGATGTGAAGACCACTCCATGAAAATAATCACAAACATTCCTGCCGAGCCTCTGGCCCTAAGGGAAGTAGTGGGGTGCACAACAGACGTAGGGATGGACCTGAAGGGAAGTTCCTGGAAAATTCAAACTCAAGGCTAAAAGGGCACAGCCAATTAGAAAGCCAAAGAAGGAGCCTTGACTATTCCAACACCTGTCAAGCCTACATTTTGACCAAGAGCTTTGGGATTTTTCCAAGACCTGATTAGTGGAGGTAGGGATCAATGCCTCTACCCAGTAGTTATAGAAGCTCCTAGTCTAGATCATTTCAGTGGCAACCCACTATCAAGTCTCCTCTTGCAGGAAGTTCTCTCTCTTTTTCTCACTTGAATAAATCCTACTCCCTTCCCTCTTGCCTTCCGTTGTCGTCTGTGAATTTCATTCTTCAAATTTGCAAGAGAAGAACCTAGAAAGAAACTGGTGGTAAGCTTCTAGGGTCCACCATTAAGTGCTGCCATGCACCATTCAATGGAAAAGAACTCGGCATTGCCAGCCATGACCCTCTGAGCTGATGCCAACAGGCGCTGCTGGGAAACGGGCCTTCTCAGCTGCCAGGGCCTGCAGCTTACAGCCCCCAACCACAGCAGAAGTGGAGAATCAAGTTTTATCTCAAACTCACTTTTTAACGTAACCATTGCTAGACCTTTGAAAGCATTTTTACCAAAGACTTCTGGATGTCTGGTGTGTCTTCATAAACATATGAACACTAGGGATACCTCATGACTTACCCCAAGGGTCACATAAAATTATGTGAAGGGCTGAATATAAAACCCATATTCCAGAGGTTCTTCCCTAGCTCAGGCCCATGACCATGTCAAAGCCTAAGGATTCAGAAGATATAACTAGCATTACACCAACTGCACCACTGCAATTCCCCTGCTACCAACAGCAGTCACTGAGCGGTTTTTTTATATCAGGCACTATGCTGGTTTACACAGAATTTACTGCATTCTCACACCTACTGAAGGTAGCTAGCTACTCCTAGCATCATTCCCATTTCCAGATACAAACATCAAGGTTTAGAGAGGTCTAACAATGTTCATAAAATTAGCTAGAACAGACTCCACCCAGACCTTCAGAATGCTGATCATAAGCTTCAATGTACCAGCCAGTAGGCTTCTAACTTTAAAGTTCACTACAATTGGGCTGGGGCTGTAGCTCAGTGGCAGAGTGCCTGCCTAGCGTGGGCGAGGCACTGGGTTTGATCCTTAGCACCATGTACAAATAAAATAAAGGCATCTGTCCAACTATAACTACAAAAAGATTTTTTTTTAAATAAAGTAAATCTTAGGGGGGAAAAAAGTTCACCACAGTCAGTGGAGAATGGGATAGTGTTAACATACAACCTTCAAAGGTACTGATTTAGTCAAACAGGGTTAGGCCCAGGACACTGCATTTTTAACTCACACTTCAGGTAATTCTGGGATACACTGTTGGTGGAACAAACACTAATAATCTATAGTATCACACAGCTTCCAAGCAGAAAAGCAACTCTCTATATTGGAATACACATTATTAATACCTTGCTTAACCCCTAATTTAATTTATTAATAATAATTAAGATAATAATTTAATGATATTTTCAATAAGAAAAAACTGCAGTAAACTTTATAGTAAATTTTACTTTCAGCCTGCTTTATATCTTTATATACAATTATACAAAAATCATGACTAATACACTAAGTTTTTAATATTTTGTATAAATATCAACTGGTGATTTACATTTTTAAAACCAAATTTGTTTTAAAAAATTGTTAGCTTAAAGAAATCACAAGGTTTGGGGTTGACTGTCACTTGCTAGCATTTTTGTTTTAAAAGTTAAATGTTACTTGATTCTCTCTTCTATCTTCCAAAACATATACTGTCTAGATCTTTTCATTCTTCATTTTGATGAAGAATGATGACATTCTTTTGAATAATTTCATACGGAGTTAATTCTGACAACACAACTTGTGGAACAAGGAATAGAAAGACTGGCCCAAGCAGTTTCAGGTACCAAGCACCAGCTACATGAATTCTGCCATCAAAAACCCAGGACTAGAAGCTCGGCCACCAGCACAAGAGCATGTGATTTCTGACACAGGTCCTCTGCCTGAAGTTATGCAGGTCAGAAACAACAGCAAACCTCAAAACAAAAAGTCTTAAGGATTTTCTCACCTGTGAAAGTAGCTGCTGGCCCCTGGGTGCTGAGATGACCTAAGACCATGTAAAAGCCCAGAAAATTCTGCTTAAGCATTCTCACAGTAGCAGAATTGGGGTCAGCTGCACGGTATGGAGCAGGGATTTAACATCCATTCAACACCTACTAGACTGCAACCAGGAGCCAAGGCAAGTGTCAGGAGCTGGGCTGACCAGTGAAGAAGATGCACCCTGCTCTCAAGGAGCTGATAACCTAAAGTCAGCTGTGCCAGCTTCTAGACATGTCATTTCAAGCAGGTCACTTAAAGTTCCTCAACACAGGATTTTCTTTTTCTTTTTTAATTATAAACTAGAGGAAATAGTAAGTTCTTCAGTTGTAGCACCCAATGAGGGTATCTGTCTAGTATAAGATACTAACATATAATTAGTGTTTTCAGTGCATCGTGGAAAACAAGCCAGAATTGAGCTATCAATGAAGCACCATCAATGCACAAATTATGAGTAGAGAAAGGAAGAAATGCCAGTTGGTGAACTCAACTCCATTCTCTGGAAGAACAGCACTGATGGGGGCCATGGCCCAGGGCAGAGTTTACCAATGTATTCTTAATCCTAGAAATTTCACAGGAATGAGTGATTGGAAGGGGGGCTAGGATCCTACCAAGTAGGGGGGGAAAAGCATAGTCCTGCTCCCTAAATATGGAGCTCCAAACAGATAAGAATTTGATTTAAAAAAAAAAAAAAAAAAGCTCCAGGAAAGATGGAGCTTGGACTCAGGCCCAAGTATCAAGCATCCAGCAATCCTTACTACTTTGCTCAGAAATTACACTAAGGACAAATACCTCCTTTGGAGGAATTTTATACCACTATTACATCAGTAAAAATGTTGGCTGCCATCTTTCAACTCTAGCAAAGGACAAAAAGAGAAGGACCATTCAGAAGTCAGAATATGGTCATGAGATGGAACTTTTACCCAAACAATCTGATTTGCAATAAAGAGCATGGGGCTGGGATTCTAAACGTCTGGGTTATTACCCTTCTTCCTCTGCTAACATATAGATCTGTAAACTTAAGGTTTTTTTATACCTGAATTTGTTTTTCTGACAAATGAAAATGGTAATATTAACTCTTTTAAACAAGGCTTTGATGATGATTGAATAGGGTCCTGAATGTAAAACCACTTAAACATGTTAAATCAGAATTAAGATATTAACTTCAATTGTATGTAAATGGGGATGTTTTAGCACAGTAGGCCTTAATTTTTTGACTGCCTTATAAGCCACTTTATTAAATCCAAGCTTGTGAGAAATAAGAAACCTCTGCAGTAAAATTCTACAGCCTCTAATAGAAACGTGACAAATGTGTACAATTTTTACACACATCAGTAAAAGTAGTAAAACTATAAACACAAACCCAAGCTGAACCTCCATCAAATTCATTTTAGTTTAGTCATACTATAAGATATTCACTGCTTTTCATGTAAATGATAGTATAACAGGGTCTTATATAGCCACAGACACAGATACTGACAGTCAGAAAACAATTCCACCATCACTCTCTCCCAAAAAAAATTTTGGAGAGGATAATTCAGACCAGGTCCACAAATACAATAAATTCTGTGGTTCCATTTTAAAAATAGATGTTACTGTGTTCTCTTTCCAAACCTAAAAAAACCTAAATATTTTTTAGTTAACTAAATAATAATTCCTAAGCCATTTTATTTAATAAGTGTATATTTGCAGTCATGAAGAAGTATTACAGAATTCATCTATAACAAATTAAAAATTCCAAAGATAACCTAAATATCTAGGTATCCAAGCATTTAAAATGAATTCTTGCTGACAAAGACATTACAAGGAAACTAACAACAGGTATCTCTTATGAATATGGATGCAATAATTCTAAACAAAACACCTACAAACCACAATATATAAAATATATAAAAATAATTTTATGCTATGAACAAGTAGAATTTATACTAAGTGTGCAACACTGGTTTAACGTCTAAAAAAATAATTAATGTAATATACCATGGCAAAAGACAAAAATAACATCATATGATCATATCAACAAATGCAGTAAACACATTTAACAAAATTCATCACCATTTCTTGATTAAAAAAACACTTGATAAAGAAGTACGAAAGGAATAGAACATGATATACGCATCTACATAAACCCCACAACTAGCATCATATTAATGGCAAAAAAGATGATACAGTTTTCCCTCTAGAAATAGGAAGAAAACAAGATGTCTGCTCCCACTACTCTAGCATTATACTAGAGGTTTTAGCCAGGGTAATTAGACAAAATAAAAAGTATCTCAATTGGAAAGAAAAAGTAAAATGAATACTTCTGTTGAAGACACGATTCTGTATATAGAAATTCTAAGAAATGCAGTAAAAATAAAAATTAGGATGAGCTCAATAATTTGTCAGATACAAAATCAATGCACAAAAAAAAATCAATCCTAGTTCAACACACTTGCAATGAAAATCCAAAAACAAAATTAAGAAAATAATCATTTGCAATAGCATCAAAAATAATAAAATAATGAAGGTAAGATGTGCATGAATGAAATAACATCACACATTCTTGGACTGGAAGACTTAATACTATAAAATGAAAATATTCCCCCAAATTGATTTATAGATTCAATGCAATTCCAATCAGAATCCCAAGTGACTTTTCTGTAGAAACTGGAAAGCTGAGCTGGGGATCGCTGTGTGTGCTGCTGGTCCCAACTGTAGGGGAGGCTAAGGCAGAAGAATTACCTGAGCCCAAGAATTCTAAACCAGCCTGAGCAACATGGAGGGACTCTGTCTCAAAATAAATAAAGGAAAGAAAGAAAGAAACTGGCAAGCTGATTCTAAATTTCATGGAATTGCAAGGGATCCAGAATAGTCAAAACTATCTTGAAAAGAAGAAAACAGGAAAGCTCATATTTCACAATTTCAGAATTTACTACAAGGCACTGATAAACAAGACAATGTCATACTAGCATAAATATACGTAACAATGGAATAGAAAAGAGTCTAGAAAAAAGCCCTTGTATGGGGTCAACAGATTTTTTTTAAAAAGAGTACCAATGTTGTTGGATGCAAAAAGAAAAGAAAAGTAGGGTTTTTGTTGTCATTGCTGTTTGGTGCTGAGCACTACACCTCTGAGCTACACGCCCCCGCCCAACCAAGAACAGTCTTAACAAATAGTGCTGGATAAAATGGATATCCATTTGCAAAAGAATGATTCTGAACCCTAAACTCAAACCATATATGCAAATTATCTTAAACAGAATTAAAAGCATTAATGTAAAAACTAAAATGATCAAGTTCCTGGAAGAAAACACAGGGGATGAATCTATATGACTTTGGATTTGGCAATGATTTCTAGTTATGCAACCAAAATAGCAAGTAACAACAAAAATAATAATAATAAATGGATCTCTTACTGTCTCCATTATTTTGCCTCTTCCATAATTCCATAATTGTCTGAAATTGTATGGCACGTAGACTTTTCAGAGTAGGTTTCTGCCTTAGTAATATGAATGCAAGTTGCCTTCATGCATTTTAGTGACTTGATAGCCTTTTTTTTTTTTTGCTCTAATATTTCATTGTCTAAATGCAGTTTATTTATGCATTAACTTACTAAAGGACATTTTGGTGTTTCTAAGCTGTGATAAATGTGACTTAACAATTTGTAAATGTAAATGTCAAAAGATCAGTGGTTGACAGGTGTTAGTGGGGAGGGAGAAATGAATAAACAGAGCACAAAGTTTGTTTAGTGTAGTAAAAATACTCTGTATCATACTAATGGTGGACACGTATCATTATAAATTTGTCCAAACCCATAGATAGTACAACACCAAATGGGATTTCTTAAAAAAAAAAAACTGTGTAAAAGGTACTATACCATCAAGAAAATGAAAAGACAACCTACAGAATCAGAAAATATTTCCAAATCATATATCTTATATAGGTCTAAACTCCAGAATACATAAAGAACTCCTAAGACTCAACAACAAAAAGATTCCAATGAAAAAATGGGCAAAAGACTTAAATGGGTTATTTTTCCAAGTGCGTAAATAAAGAAAAAAAGGTATGCACATGAAAATATGATTAGTCATTAGGAAAATACAAGCCAAAACCACAATGAGATACCACTTCATACCCATGAGGATTGCTTTAAATAATAAAAAAGAAAATGAGTATTGACAAGGATATGGAGAAACACAATGAAAATGAAAATGGGCACCACGGTCAAAGACAGATGGCTTCCCCAGGAAGATAAAGAGGATTACCACAGGACCCAGCAATTCTACTGCAAGGGACACACCCAAAATAACAAAAAAAAGAGGTATTCAATAAAACTGCTACATACTAGTTCACAAGAGCATTATTCACAACACCAAAAGGTGGAAACAATCCAAATATCCATCAATACATGAAAAGATAAACAAAATATTAGAGATAAAAGAAGCAAAAATATAAACTTGGAGACAATCATATTAAAATGACTATTTTTAAAGAAAGGTGAACAATATTTTCCTCTAGTATATGGAATCATGTCTCAAAGTTTTACCCAGAAGTTCATGCTCAAGTATTCTCCAGCTCAAATGCCTTACGTGACCTCCAGTTTCATAATTCTAACAATGTTACCATGCATCCACTCAAAATAGCAGGACATTAAAGGGTAAAGAAATTAAAATATAAAGCTCATAGATACGGGCAAAGCTAAGATTCTATTTAATGAAAAAGAATTTTGCAAACTCTAAGTAAACACAATATGGTTATGATAATTTGGGAATAACTGGAAAGAATTAGACTAAGTTTTAAGGAACATTCCAAGACTAATGTTCTGATTCTAGGGTTTTCCAAAATACATAATCATAGGTTAAAAAGAAAATAGAGTTAAAAACTCTAAAAGTTATATATGTATATGTTGACTCTCTATATATAATTTATAAATAAATAATTTATAATTAAATTATATAGAGAGACTGTATGTACAGAGAGAATGAGTCTATAATCACTATACCATTATAATTAATATACTATTATACTATTATAATCTCAGGTCAATTGTCTTATGAAAGTGAAATTAAGAAAAATAAAAACTAATATAAAAAGCATTACTTTGGTTTAAACAGCAATCAATCACTCTGATTTCAGCATGTTACTTACTAAACAATTTGAAAATCATTTCTTCCTTAGGTGAGGACTTTTTTCCCCAAAGACTTAAGAGTTCATTTAGGCAATGTAGTAGAAAACAATTTAAACATAGTAGGAAACAATTTAACTATATGACAACTGCACAATATTTTGGATATCAGCTATTCAAATATGTATTTAAGAATTTAGATTAATGTAACTGTGATTATGTGGTTTTGATTATGTAATTTTAAAGATTTTTGTACACATCTTTTGTACACATGTGTATACTATGCTCCTCCCCACAAATACACATACAAACACAGTAGAGAAAGTTTAATATCTTGTTCTTCCATCCAAATTAACTATACTTTGGAGCCTTGGCAGTTGAGAAAGCAATGGGCAATGGTTTTATAATAACAATTTGAAAACTTACATTTTTGAGGTATTCATCAATCTATAGTTCTTGGCTTTTAAAAGTATATTCACATGCATTTGTGGAGGGGAAGAAATGATCGACAATACAATGAGCTTCCCCAAACTCTGCAGTGCCCTGTGCATACATGCATCACTTACTAATTTGACTTCCTATCACCAAATAATGTATTCCATGGGGAAAGGGCTGACCAAGAAGCCCCAGATTGCAGCACAACGACTAGCACATAGGAACTTCTCAGTCAATGTTTTTCCCACAACCAGATAAACTTCTGACCCATTACTCATTAGCAAATATATTTCTGAAGCTACATGTTTTCTCTACAAAATACCTCATATAAGTATTCTATAATTATTCTACTCACTGTATGCAGTGCTATTTCTTTCACTTGTTTTACACTTAGTAGGGTCCAATTTTCATGGGAAAACTCAATTCTAATATGGATTTCTTTGAGATTTGATAGAATAAAGTCTGCATATTATGAACTTTGATCATATATCCTCCAGACCGAGAGAATTCACATTTTTCAGGTAGAACAAAGACCAGTTCATTTCCTTTTTTTCACATCCATGTCATTCTTGACACATGATTTAAAACCCCACATGGGATTTCAGGTTAGACATTTCAGAGGTTTTGACAATAAAACCACACTCAGTGAAACTTCAGTTTTCTTAAATCCTCAAGGAATACGTCATCTGAGATGGGTGAATTTTTGTTACAGTGAACATTTTTAGTGCCATATTGTTATTGTAATTTTTAAGGGAAATGTTTATAAGCTGCAATACACAAGTGCAATTCCTTTCAAAAACTGCAGTGAATTCAAACAACTTAAAACTATTCTTGGTGACCTGGGTTGCCATTTTGAACACTGGTTACTCAGGGCAGCTCTCCCCAGCCTCATGGCTGATTGCAGAATGGCCCTGGGTGTGCTGGGTTCTGTTCAGGAATGTATTCTGATAACTTCCAGGACATGCAGTTCTACACACAAACACATACCCTGTATCTCTTATTGCTTCATGGAATCCTCTGAGGGAGGTAGCAGACTGCCCACCCCAACTAACCCCTTCTTTTATCATCTCATGACCTACATGGTCTGGTCTGAAGAGGCTCAATTTTTGTACATATCGTGGACAATTCCTTTCTGACATGTTTATTTGTTGGCAACAGTACAGAGGCTCTTTCTAAAGGTTTTCTTCTTCCCCTTTTAGTTATAAAACTCAGAAAGCTTACACCTGAATTGACATTGAAAGGTACCAAGTTCAAACAAGTCCAAAAGTTTTCCATAAAATGGACAAGAAGTGTTCATCATTGAACTCAAAGTTTTGCCTTAAGTTACATTTACCTTCCTTTGTACTCAGTGTCCAGTACTTCTACTGGCATTCAATACAGTGCTCAGAAAATCAAAGGGTGACCAACGAGACCACACACATCTGCAAGAAAAATAAGTCCCCTGTTTCTCAAGAATCGAAAACAAAAGACAAGCACCAAAGATTACAGTCATAATGAACCTCAATACAAACCTCATATAATCACCTACTATGCAAGATGGATCCTAAATAAAATCTGGTAATTCAACATCCAATTATTTAACTTTATCTCTTCAGAGAAACCATTTTAATGGCATAAATGAGGGCCTAAGGTTTCCTTTAGGCTTTCTCAAATCAATATTTATAAATCATATTTCTGTTTCCCAGGAAATTAAGGAGGCAATACCTAGGGCAAGAAAACCTATCACTGTCATCTTCTATGTATCCTCAGTTCACACTGTTTATTAGGGGGGCCCTCCTAGGGGACTGGGGATATAGCTCAGTTGGTAGAGTGCTTACCTCACAAACACAAGGCCTTGGGTTCAATCCCCAGCACCCAAAAACAAAACAAAACAAACCCCCCTAGTATCATTGAAAATCATAATAAAACGAGACAGGAGACAAAACACTAATTCCTTAACCTGCCTCTTCTCCTAGGGGATGATGGGAGAAAAAAATAAAATGAAGACCTGCACAGAGAGCTCACAAAACTGGAAAGCGGTCTATGTTCCGTTTCAGTACATGAAGGCCACAGCACACAGCATCATGAGACAGAGTTAGAAACCTGGACTCCTGAGAAACCTCAGGTCACATGTTTCTGAGTTCAAACTCCAGATCACTTACCCTCGGATGAGTTACTTCAACCCTCTGAGCCAGAGTTTCCACCTCTTAAAATTCATATTGTAGAAATATGGAGACAGTTTAAAAGGGAATATAAAACACCAACTTCAGGACTAATTTCATCACTATGTTCAAAGATGACATATACTCAAAGATGACTGGGAGTAAATGACTTTATGAAAAGTATAAAGTAAAGGTTTTTTTTTTTTTTAAAGTTCTCATCTTTGAGGATTTTACAGAGACATGGCACTCTTACAAGATTCAAGGGAGCGTCACTTGACAAACATCTGCAAATGATCTTTCAACTTGGAGAATTAATTATTTTACAGTGTACATCTCTCCTGGAACCACATTATCTAAGCTTGCTACAACTTTCTTTTTATCAATAATCGAACATACAAAGAAAACCAAAGCCCTGGTCACATGACTAAGTTATACATGTGAATATAGAGTTTATTTAAATAGTTTTAAATTTTTAAAAACCTTATTATTAAATCACAAGTTGTAAAGCATCACAACCCTGGCCCCAAGATTCAAAAGATACATAATATACCGCCAAGATTTGCTGTGTAGCCAGACTCACATACTATGTTTCAACATTTTTAGCACATTTTAAAGTTTAAGTATTTTCCCAAACATTTTAACTGCACAGCATGCTTTAAAATATAAACATGTTATACATATATTCATGTCTTTATGATTTAAATATCTGCAATTGCAAAGCAATCTTTTTCTATGCAGCAACTCATTACTTTCCATACAACAGACCCCAACTCCACAAATTGCTTCTCGAAAAAAAAAAATTTTTAAATATTCTTTTGACTCACAGGAGCATCTACTAGCCTACCCCACAAATAATCCACATTCAACTTTCTATCCCTCCCCCTAAGAATACACACAATTTTTTAAAAGGACAACTAACCAGATAAATATATTTGTATAGGCTCAGGTTAATCTCCACTATCAAGTAGATATTTAGAAACTGCAACTTCAATTCCTAAAAAGTGGCCTCTATATTATTCTCCTCTTCATTGAATTCCAGAAGTCTTGATTCCACCAATGTCACCAGCTCAGCCACAATGCTAAAGGTAATTAGTTTTTCTGTTTATCATACACAACTAATGCTGAACTCACTGCTTAGAATCTTGAGTTAGACATAAAGAGAGGACATTATTCTTATTAGAACACTCCAGGTAATCATTAAACCCCAGTATTGCTTACCTTGTGGAAAAGTCTAGAGTTATAAATTGCTGATGTAATCAAATAATAATAATAATTACGACCAGCACCAAACCCAAAAGCACTGAGCCCTTGGGTGTGAGTTTTGACACAGAGCCCAGAAAGCTAAATTCCTATCCAGGTTTCTGGTTCTACTGAATTCAAGCTCTGTGATCTACTGCAAGTTACTTTATATTTACCTACAAAAGAAAGAAAATTTCTAAAGCTTCTTCAAATCTCCATGCCTCTTTGAACCCTAGAGAGCTATATAATGAATGATGAATGGCTACTATCAAACCTCATAGATGCATTTTAATGCAGGGCAGAATGTGTATAGCCCAGATATATAGTCAACACTATAAGAAAGAATCATATAAAGCTGACCTTAATAACCTTCATTTTCAAGTTTTTATGCAAAGTCTTCATAATAGTCTTAATATTGTTTGGAAAACATTTTGCTAGCTAGTTTATATAGCATTAAACTATTATTAAGTAATTACATTTAAAATGTAAACAGGCCTGGTGCAGTGGCACATACCTGTAATCTCAGCTACTTGGGAGGTTGAGGCAGGAGGATCACAAGTTCAAGACCAGATTGGCTACCTCAAAATAAAATAAAGAAGACTGGGGATGTAGCTTGGTGGCAGAGCATCCCTGCTTTCAATCCTCAGGACTGCAAAAACAAAAACAGGGTTAGGGTTGTGACTCGGGTGGTAGAGCACTTGCCTGGAATGTGTGAAGCCCTGGGTTCGATCCTCAGTACCACACACAAAGATAAATAAATAAAATAAAGGTATTGTGTCCATCTATGATTTTTAATATTAAAAATAATAATAATAATAATGTAAATAAGTTTAAGCAAAAGAGTTCATATGAACACTGATATTCTTAAGTCCTAAAAGTATCAATATTTTATAAGTTTCATTAAACTGTGTTAACTTTCTGAACGGTAGAAAGGGCTATTTTATGACTCATTTTGCTCTCAGACACACATATCTAATTATCACTATAGAAATTATTTTAGAGAAATCACTTTGCCTTTATTCCCATAAGCATAAGAACCTTTCACAATACAAAACTTCACCCTGCTCAGAAAAATGACCTATCACCCTACAACCAAGAGAAGAAGGTTTTGTAAAATCATCAACTTAAAGTGCTGGTCTCAGATTCTGCTACTCTCAAGAGTTCCTCCTTTAGCTAGTCTTACATCTAGATGCATGCATTTACCTCAAATACCAAGTAGTCCATCCAGTAATCTTAAAGGTGACACCAGGCTGTACTAGGGCTAGGTGCTAGGGCTGTACCTCCAAAACACCAAGTTCTCCCTGTTCTGAAAAGCTCTCAATTCCTAACTCAGCAGTTTCACCCAGTAGGCGTGGTTCTAAATGGGAGGAATCTATGCACCTTCTTCAGTTCTGTAGTTGTCCCACCAAGATGCCTCACGACAGGGTAAGCACTCATTTAAAAAATACTGTTGATTTATGACAGTCATCATTATACAAAATACATGTATAAAGATGTGAATTTGGTGTCAACATACCTTATATACAAACAGAGATATGATAAATTGTGGTATAAAGGTGTATTAAGAATTGTATGCAAAACAATAAGAGAGCTCATGTATAATGGCATACTTTATATACAGAGTTACGAAAAACTGTGCTGTGAATGGATAATTATGAATGTAAGGCACTCCACTATTGTCATGTATATAATTAATAAGTAAATATAAACGTAAAAATGTCCAATTATATATATATATATACATATATATATATATGTGTGTGTGTGTATATATATATATATTTCCAATTAGCACTGAAGAGTTGAAAAGAATTATTCACATGCCCAAAACATCTATTTTGAGATTGAATTCCTTTGACCCTACAGTAAGTTTTCTTTGGTATTCTTCAAAAAATAATTTCTATTCTTTTTGTTCATTGGAACAAAGGGTTATCACGGGAAAATGAAGATGCTTTATAGCAAGTTCCCATAGATCTAGCATCTGAGGAAGAATATATACCCCTCATCACTTCTATGACATCCTTCTATTATTTAGTGAGCATCTCTTTCTTTTCTCATGGAATCAGATTATAACCATTACCAAGTGTCATTTTCATTTTGCCCTTTTCTACTGCTATTTCTATAAATATCAAAGCAAATGGTTGGTAGAAAATTTGTCAATAAGGATAAAGATTTCCATCTTTGATTTCTGAGACAATTCCTAAATATTCTTTAGTGAAGACTGAAGAAAGCAAATGTGATAAATGCAAACATTATTCTGCACTTTAATTTTCAACATTAATACATGCTTAATTCTAACACAATTTGAATAATTAGTTTGACTTTGAATATGATAAAAATTGATTCATGTATGCTATAGCCAACTGATAAAAATAAAGAATATATACAGGCCAAAAAAATACTGTTGATTTAGACTAAAAGTAGGAAAACTATAACAGTACAATAGTTTAAAAAAAATGCTACATGATTTTCACACAATAGTCCTGAATTATATGCCCACCAGCATCCACGGACTTGGTGCACCAAGGGAGAAAGAAGTTGGCACACACAGTATCATGATCACTAGCACCACACTCCCACGTACCGAGGGGCAGAGACAGCAGTAGGGAAGCAGACTGGCAATTGTCTATTGGGAACCAAGAACACAGGGGACAAGATATAGGGAAAAGAGGTTGCAGTCAGAGAGGATAGCGACCAGATAGGCAAAATGAGGAAAATAAGTTTAAGTAAGTGAAAAATAAGCAGCAGACAGATAACAAAAGCTAGGCTTCTTACTACTATAGCAGGTATTTACAGAATAAGAGAAGGCTAGAGGGAACCCTGAGGCATTAGATTGAAATTGGAATCTAGATATGAACTCATGTTTTTTAAAATATAAACATAGATATTTATGGGGGGGTGTAAAAAATATATATTTTCTAGTTGTCCACTGAGAACACCACGTAAATGGAAGCACACAGAGTGCTCAGATGTAACTTCTAAATACCATTCTCCAATAAAAGGAACCAAGGTTACCTGGAGCAATCACTTACATCAAGGATTGTTAAATTACCTCAAAATTTTATCACGGTACACTGTACAGTGACACTGTACAATTACAGGATACTATACAATTTCATCCAGATGTTAAAAAAAATTCCAGAGCTCAAATAAAAATTAATGTTACTAAATAAGAGTATTCTCTTAGTGGATCCTTTGGGGCTTTCATCATGTTGGTTAATTAAAACAATGATATGATTTAAAAAGTTTGTGTGGTCAAAGACGTTAAGTGCTAAAGGTGTTAGGTGTTAGATGTCCAGGTGCTAAGAAATATCAACAGTGTATCATGAAAAATGTCCATTCAAGGCATTATACATGGAAAACACCAGAGTGTTCCAGAAGCAAGGATACACTGGCTTCTGGAGGTCAGTAACAGAGATCTCCCAAGTGGTTTAAGGATGCCCCAAGAGATTCTGAATAGCAAAATTCACATCTTCATTTGGAAGTATCTGGCTATATGATACTGCGCTATTTTTATCTGACTATATGATATTTTTGAGGAAAAATATGAATAACCAAACTAAGGAAACGTTTCATTTTCCTTGAAATGACCTCAATCCAAAAATATAACTTCCAAAGCACATGAATATGTACTCATGAGCCACACTCAATTACACCTAATTTCAAAAGGCTTCATCTACCATACCATCAAATAAAAGTATAAAGATTGTACATAATTCACCATCACAACTTGTACAGTATCAGTTTACATAATGTTTCAGAATGAAAGAGGTTTCCTTGGAAGTATCTGGGGTTACCTGAAACCAAACAGTGTGACAGATTCCAAAAAGTAAATTTAGTATTAGAAAAGTGAGAACAATTTGCAAGTGGAACAACTGCCTCTCCAAAAATGGGTTACAAGGTTTATTTTATCCATTGTGAAAATACATACATACAGGTCTGGGACTGTGGTTCAGTGGTAGAGTGTTCCCTAGTATGAGTGAGGCATTGGGTTCAATCCTCATCTCAGCACTACATAAAAATTTTAAATAAGTAAAATAAAGGTATTGTGTCCATCTATAACTAAAAAAAAACATTTAAGAAAAATACACACATACAACAAAGGGAAATGAAGGGAAGGGAAGCTGTTGAGGTATGGTGAGATAGAGTGAGAATAGGAAAGACAGTAGAATGAATTGAACAGAACTTTCCTATGTTCACATATGAATACAGGACCAGCGTAACTCCACATCATGTACAACCACAAGAATGAGAAGTTATACTCCATGTAGTTATGATATGTCAAAATACATTCTACTGTCATGTATGTCTAAAAAGAATAAATAAAAATAAATATTTAAAAAATACACACATATAAAAATATAGAAGCACATGTGGATAAGTAAATTTTCCAGATGAAGTATTCTGGGGGCTTGTGAGTCAACATACTTGGACATATTTTTAGTACATTATTTCACTGATTTGTATTCTTTGTTTCTGGACGGTTTTGAGTAGTGCATCATTATTCCTCTGTGGACAGGTAGAGGTATTCAGTGAGTGATTAAACACTTGCTCTGCATTATCCAGTAGTTATTCAACCATAACGTTATAGCCTGACATTTCTGCACATTCACATAAATTGAGATTCATGCAGATGCTTAAGGTACCAAAATATCTCAACTCATATATCCACCGCACCATTAAAGACTAAGTGGTATTTAATATACAGTTCCAGTCAATGTGTTCAAAGTTTTGAATGATGAGGATACAACTTTCTTGGTCAAATCAGATATTATTTTTACTGTATTTATCTTTGGGGGACCACATTTCTCTGATTCTTATTTCTGTAAATAGTATCACCATCTTCCCAGTCTCAGACTGAAAACAGAACACTTCTGATATCAATTTCAGGAGTCAATAATGCTTTATTGGGAAAACTTTTCTCTTATTTAATATATAAGTTCACAAATGCAGTGCTTGTAAATAAATCTGGCAACTTCAAAGTTCATTAGATTTATTTTACAATGCAACAGAACAGAAACAAAAAAATAGAAGTGCAATAGAAAACAACAAACTGGTGACTGGGAGATAAAAAATGCCCTGCACCTGAACTTGCCCTAGGCCCTCTTTCATGCCCTGCTAGTCTGCACAATAGCAGCGTATGCTTTTCCTGTATAATTCTAAAATTTTTTCTTGGAGTCTGTTTTTTTTTTTTTTTTATTTCAGACTACAAACTTCATAGTCCACAGTAGGTTAGATGACCAATATAATTGATCCATCCTCCGGAGCCAAGTAGAGCAAAATTCAATGACTATTTCACAGCTAATAAGAGAGATCTGTTCTTTCACGAAATAAAACAATGGGCTATGGTTCAGATCTGAAATGTCCCCAAAAAAGGTTCATGTATTGAAGCTTGGTCCCCAGCTGATGGCACTATGGGGGGGTGGTGGAAAACTCAGGAGGTAGGGCCTGCTTGGAGGAAGTAGCTCATTGGGAAGGGGTGAGACTTTAGAGTGTGTTATTCCCAGTCCCCCTACCCTTCTGCTTCCTGGCAGCCATGAAGTGAGCAGATTTGCTCCAGCACATACTGCCCATCATGATATCCTCCCTCGCCAAAGTGATGGGGCTGACAGACTGACTATGGACTGAAATCTGGAAAACCATCAATCAAAATAAATCCTTCCTCCTGTAAGTTGATTTTCTTGGGTATTTTGTCACAGCAACAAAAAGCTAATCAACACAAAAGGTATACTGGGTGACTACATTAATAAACTCTCTAAGTAAGTTGGAAATAATTACACAGCTCTGATGGTCTATAAGAAATGTCAGGAGATAAGCTAAGAAAATACTGACACATATAGCAGTTTCAAAATTCTAAAAATAGAAGTATTTTCTAGAAATATACCTACGTGAGCTTATATCTCCAAAACAAAAGAGTTTTGTCCCTAACTATTCCTAGCTTGAATGTATGCTGCTGGCTTAATTTTTAAAAAAATTGTCAATCTGATTCATGAGAGAAAATGGGAAGTAAAGTTACAGAAAAATAAAATCACATTGTTACTATATTTTGAAATAGTCTAATCATAAGCATCATATAATATCCAGCAGAATAATTTTATATTACTGTCACCTCCCCTCTAATCCACAGGGGATAGGTTCAAAGACCCCAAGGGGATGCCTGCAACTGCAGATAGTACCAACCTCTAAATGTACTATGATTTTTCCTATACATACATGCCTATGATAAAGTTTAATTTATAAATTAGGCATGGCAAAAGGCTGACAACAATAGCTACCAAACAGAACATAATAGGCTATAATAAAATTGCTAGCCAGCAATTTGAAGCCATTAGTAAGTAATATAAAGGTTTCCTGAACATGAGCAGCCCAAGACTGAGATAGCAGCAGGCAGATCTGATAACAGAGACCCCTACTCTAAAGGACTAACAGACGGGTAGCATATACAGTGTGGAAACCTAAACAAAGGGATGATTCACATCCCAGGCAAGATAGAGTGAGAGAGTGTGAAATTTTATCATGATACTAGCATACACCATTTAAAATATATTATTTCTATTTAATATTTGACTGAGGGTAACTGAAACCTCAGAAGGTGAAATTATAGATAAAGGGGGACTACTATTTCATAGGTTGATCCATATATTAAACAAACAAACAAAATTGGGATAGCAAGTAAAGAGCAAAAGAAAGAGAAAGAGGGAAAAGGTCTTTGTTAAAAGAACTAAATTCACATAGAAATACACGGGACAAATTCCTGTGTGACCTCACCAAGTGTACAAGCAAGAGATAGTATTGCTGGGCTTCCCACCTGAACAGGTTAGCTAAATGGCTGCTGGAGGAGACCCAAAAGGATGAGATACTTGTTCAAAAACTCAATACTCACTAAAAATAAAAAATAGAAATTAATACACACTGTGCCTAATTATATCCAAAGGAATAGAGGGAAGAAGGTTGTCATAAAGTGAGAAGAAGAAAAAAAAAATGTCTTTCATGCCCTTTGTAAGGGCAGATACTTGGGCCCAGCCACCAATTTCTCAGCATCCTTTCTTATAAAATTAAGATAGCTGCAAGATGGCACTATCTTGTCAGCTTTAAAAAGAAATGGTGTAAATGAATTTCACAGACTTGGCTTCCTCTGTATAGTTTGTACCACAATAAGTGAGAATTTGAGACCAAAAAGCACTGCCTCTGTTGTGAAAGTAGGCAATAGTCAATTATATTTCATAATCACTTTTGACACTTACTATGAAAGGCTTCTTCTATGCTTTACCTGTAGACAGGAAATGTTTGCAGAATCTTAAGCAGGTACCTATCCAAAATTATATGAGACTGTTTTGATAACACAAGTATTTCAACATGTGCCTATACCAATTTGTTTAACTGGGTGTTTTAGACATTAAAAGCTAAATCAAATATTTAACAAAATATTTAATTTTCTAAAAAGTTCATGCATTATTTTAAATATTAACAAAAATTGTGACTCATATAATTTCCTACAAGAAATTGATATTGTCTAACATAATAAAACCAAAATCCATTTAGTGTACTTTATAACTAAATTCCCACTTCTTTTACTGGACATTGCATTTCAAGATATAATTTTTTTGGGGGGTGGGTGGGGATTGAACCCAGGGCCTTGTGCATGCTAGGCAAGCACTCCACCAACTGAACTATATCCCCAGCTCAAGATATAAACTTTTTAAAAAATTTTAAAATATTTATTTTATTGATATGCAATGACATTTCAACATAACTGTGTTCTATCACTGGGTTATCAAGACCATGAATTAAATAATATTCAACAAAACAACTGTCAAGAAAGCAGATGACTGCATTATGCTAAACAGATAATCATTAGACACCTGCTCTAACACAAGTACTGTTAGGTTTCTATCTGCAAAGACAGTAAGGTATATGGAAAATCTACCTCTCCACTATCCATATGATACAGTCAAGCCACATAATTCATGAAATATTCCCTTATTCTTCCTCTATATTATTAAAGTCTTCACAAGGGAGTTAATTCTAATTCATAAAGCCCAAAGGAAAAAAAGCTAAAGATGATATCTTGGTCCACTTGGGACTGTTCTAACAAAGTGCCTCAGACTGGGTAATTTACTTATAATTCCAAAGGCTGGAAGTACAAGATCAGGTTGCTGGCAGATTTACTGTCTGTTGCAGGTCCATTCCTTACAGATAGTACTTTCCATGTGTCCCCACATGGTCCAAGGGGCTGAAGGGGCTGGAGCAATCCCTTCAACCACTTTTATGTCACTAATTCTACTCATGGGGGCAGTGCTCTCGTGACTTGATGGCTTCCCAAAGTTACTCCTGTTAGCGCACTGGGAATAAAGTTTCACGATATGAATGGGGTGGGGGGTTGGAGGGCAACATTCACCATAGCTGATGCCTCTGTTTGATAAACATGTATTCAGGGTTCTGTTCCTAAGTATTCCAGAGTACGGTCCCTGTGCCATCAATTTTTCTCCAAAATCTCCAACTAAAATTTGCGGTTAAAAAAAAAAAAATCACTAAGCCAAAATAAAGAAAGAGGTTCAAATTAAAGATAATATTTCTACAGAAATAACAGTAAAAAGGAACGTTAACTCATTACTTTCTTACATCATGTTATGCTCTACATAGGTGTCTCTCACTTGCTCGCACCACACTCTCTTATTCTGTGTGCACACACTCATTCCTATCAATATACATACACTTTAATAACATATATGTATGTGTGTGTGTGTGTGTGTGTGTGTGTATGTCAAACTAAAGTACAGAGACAGTTTAGGGAAATAAACCACATACCAGAAACAAGTAATTAGAAAAAACTCAGTGGTGGAGAGGTCTTGGGTTCAGTCCCCAGACTGCAAAAGGAAAAAAAAAAAAAAAAAAGGCAACATACTTTGATGCTGACATATCAATGTTTCAGAGGAAATAATCAGAAGCTATTCAGAAGAATTTGACAGAATTCCCAATTTATCAGTAAAAAAAATAAATTAAAAATAAAGACACTTGCTTAGCATGATAAACACGCCAATCCAAGTCAATGGAGACTTCCCACATGAATACACCCACAATTGTCAGTTAGAAAATGAACAGCAAAGGATATATCTCAGTAGTAAGGTAGATCTAAAATATCAACACAGATATAAAATATCAACACAGCCCAAAGCATGAAAAGTGCTAAATTTTACTAAAAATAACAGAAAAGAAATTTGAATAAGCTGCAAATACATATTTCTGGAGAAACAAAATAATTGGAAGAATTAAGCACATATAGAAGAATTAAGTGACAATAGCCAAGACCTTTTAGAAAAACAGAAGATTTGATCTAAATTATATTAAAATGTCTCTAGATATGGTAATGAAAATAATGTAGGGCTAAGGAAGGATGTAAGCATAAACAATCATTACAAGATCTTCACTTTTTTGAGAAAAATTGGATATCTGGATTTTTAAAGTGAAATACCCCAAGTTTCTCATTAGTCTGAAATCTTTGAAAGCATTGTACAGTTTGCAAAGAAACTGTCTCTGGCCAATGGCTCCCATGAACCTCAGCCCCATCCACACCCAACACTTCCTGCCTCACACTGTGCTCTGGGGCTTCCTGTGTCTGTCAGCCCTTTCCTCTCCTTCCACTCATTCAAAGGCAAGCCACCCACAGTTCTCCCCCCACAGGCACTCCTAGAACCTCGGGTGGGGATAACCACTGCTCTCCCTGTCTCATGAGGATGGTGGTTCTTATCAGATTGACTCCAGAAGCAACACAATGTGTTCTGCCTCTTCCTCTGGATTATGATAGCAACTGCCATCTATGGCTGAATCCTGAAATGATACTTTGTTAATCAACAATAACCATAAACCATAACAATAACCACAGAATAGATGTTATCCCTACTTTACTCATGACATAGTGCTCAAAGGGGTGAAATCATTAAGCAAATCCTGGAAAAAAATAAATTTAAATTACTTTCCACCAACTTCACCAATTTTATCACAGCTCATTGGACTCAATTTAGTTAAACTAGTCAGTTTGGGGACCTGCTCCTAGAAGAAGGCAGTGAGGTGAGAGATGGGTAAAGGAAGAATAAGCCAAAGGGTAGGGACCACCCATGAAGAGGAGGTGAGCACAGGAAGCCACCAAATGCTACATATCCTAATCTGTATTTGAGATGGACTTCAGTCAAATAATTTATATCAAAAATTACCTTTTGCTTTAGCAAATTTTATCCCTTTCCTTCAACTCAATGAGGGAAAAAACAGATGGAAATGGTACTGTAGTCCCAAAACAGTCTGAATTATAAGATGATCTTTTGAAATATCCTTAATATATTCTTTTCATGTTAAGCTCAATATAAAGTTTTTAAATAATAGCTAACATATTAGTTGTGTTGGAATTAAATTATCCTATAAAGTGTCTTCTTAAAAATTGAATAAATCATCATCAAGATGTATAAACCAATTTACCTTAAAGAAATTTAAAATCATCATAATGTAACCTGCTGACAGTTTCAAAAGCGGCAAGCATTTGAGGGTGTTTCAGGAACTGCGAAAGACAATTTAATAACAATGTTCTTTCAGAAGATGATCTGAAATGTCCAGTTAATCATTCACCTTTAAGAACACAATTTCATTGACATGTCTTTAAATATTCAATGAAACCTCTCTCACAGGGAAACATCAGAGAGAGAGAGAGAGAGAGAGAGAGAGAGAGAGAGAGAGAGAGATGGTCTTTTTAAAAGTGCACTTAATCACTGAGCAGCAACACGTTGTTTAAGGGAAAGAGGAAAAGTCCACATGATGTGCTTCCTCTTTCCTTCGAAAATTTTGGAAGGTGCTTTTTTTTTTTTAAGATATTTTATTAGTTGTTGGTGGCCCTTGATTTATTTTTATGTGGTACTGAGAATCGAACCCAGTGCCTCACACATGCTAGGCAAATGCTCTACCACTGAGTCACAACCCCAGTCCCATGGAAGGTGCTTTTTAAAGTTCCACTTATGAAGAAGGCGAAGATATGAAAGAAAACCTAAGCATTTTTCTGGCTATTTCTAAACTCCTTCAATATCTGTTTAAGGATAGAAAGTCATAAATTTCCATCAGTCATACTCTGGCTCAGATTTTAAATTATTCACCTTTAATGTCTGTTCTTTATAGCAGAATTACATGACTGTCCTGTGAAAATAAAAAGTTATTCTATGACACTTTATTATCAAATGGGTCATACAGTCCTGCTAAGGCCTGCTCTGTAGGAATAGTCGTCACGTGGAGTGTGTCTGTTTATGTGTGTACACACATTGGCCCTTCTGTATGTGAGTTCCACATCCGTGAATTCAACCAACCATTGACCAAAAATACTCAAAAAAAAAAAAAAAAAAAAAAGGCTGGGTTAGAGTCCAGAGGTCTATAAATAAAATGTTTACATTTTTTTCTCTAAGAAATATAATATGTAACAGTTACGTACATAGTACTTACCTTTCATTAGATAATTATAAATCAGAGATTATTCACTTGCAAATGAATAATAAATAGTGTAATAATATTTATTACACTATTTTATAAGAAGGACTTAAGCATCTACAGATTTTGGTACTGCAGAGGTTCTAGAACCACAGACGCTAGGGTACAACTGTATATATGTTTGCAGAGGGCTTACAGGGCAGGCAAAGCCTACACTGTTCTATATGCCCTTATGCAGAAGTTTAGAGTCCATTATCACTGTGGGAGTATGCACAGGCCACTGAGTTCATACTACACACTAAGCTGTCAAAGGGGCTGAGTCAAAAGAGTGAGTGATAAAGTTTGGGTGGCAGATGATATTTAAAACTTCTTGAATGAGATCTGCCACAGACACAGACCGGGAGAGTCTGAAATATGGCAGAATCCAGCTGACAATGTGGCTACAAGATACTATCTTATTCTCAATCTGAAAAGAACAAGGGTTCCAGGTGGAGTAGTGCTCATCTCACAGCGAAAGGAGCAGGATGTGCTATTTCACATCCATCTCCCCCTCCCTCTCACCTTCCATCCCCTTTCTTCTATCACACTCAGTCCCCCCTCAAGCCCAGCACCAATGTTTCCTTCTCATCGACTCCACCAGGTCCTCCGGATCAACAAAGTTAGTTGCACCCTTGGATGGTTTCAGAACATTCAGTATGAACTTTTGCCATACAACTTAGTGTTAACACCTCAATGTTTCTGCTAAAAAAAGAAAAGAAAAAAATCCAAGTAGCAAAGACTTTGTGTGGCTCAGCTCTGCCTCTAGCATTTATTATAATGCCCTCCCCATAGTGGGTTTTTCACAAACCTAATGGCCAGCAAGAGAAATTATTCCTCACGGTTCTGGAGAAGGTGACAGCAAAGCCACAGTTCCCTTCTGGGCTCTAGGGGCAAATCCATTCAATGCCTCTTTCACCATCTAACAGTTGCTGTCACTCCCTGGCACTCTGTGGCTTGCAGCCACACCACTCCAATCTCTCTCGGCCTCTTCTTTACATCATCTTTTACTCTTCTGCTTTTACAAGATAACTTGTCATTGAGTTTTCCCTGGACTAAGAAAATCCAGGATGTTCTCATCTCAAGATCTATAATTACATCTGCAAATATCCTTATCCAAATTAGGTAACATTCACATGCTCCAGGGATTTAGATATGGGCACATCTTTTTGAAAGTCACCATTCAACTGACTATTATGAACACTCAGTAAATATATGCTTCTTATCTCAGACTCATATAAAATAAACTTATCTTATAGATAAACCCAAAAGAGAGAAAAAAATGAAAATAGAAAACACTATTTCTTTTCCTTCTCTGCCAAAGTCCTATTTGAAAAAAGAACCACTGAGGCATAGCGGGAAAGCTTCAACAGCATTTTCTTGCTGAGCTCTAAGAATTACTCTACACAATGCCCTAAAACAGATCAATGGAGACTATTTCTTTGTTCCTAGGGGGAAAAAGTCCAGAAATACATACATTTTTTTGCCTCATAATGCAACACTCTTCTTATTCACACAGTAATTTTGCAAAGACCTGCTCTGATTGAGGCTTCGATCTCTTTAAATTCCTCATACATAGTCATGAATGTTTTACAGCAAGTGTGGTTTTACTTGAGTGGTGGAAAGTCAAACTATTAAGTAAACTTACCAAGTATTAAAGCCATATTTTTCAAGATTTTAGGCTTTTTATCGAAACACAATCCTTTGCACATTATAAACACTCAATGAGAATGAGTTGATTTCCATGACTATAATTGTTCCCAGTACACAGTTTAAGATTCCAAAGCAGGATTTTTCGAATGTTAGAATGGTCTTCGAATGTTAGAAATTAAGATAGCAGTTTCAAAACTTATTTTTTAATAATATTTATTTTCTTAGTAGTAGTTGGACACAATACCTTTGTTTTATTTATTTATTTTTATGTGGTGCTGAGGATGGAACCCAGCACCTCCAATGCACTAGGCAAGCACTGTACTGCCGAGCCACAACCCAAGCCCCTCAAAACTTCTTTTGACTCTAATTATGGCTGAAATAATTATTCTGTTCAAGATTTACATTAACTAAAGAGACTAATGAACTACGATTAATATACAAAAATATATTGCAATGGGACTGGGGCTGTAGCTCAGTAGCAGAGCACTTGCCTAGCATGAGTGAGGCACTGGGATTGATCCTGAGCACTACATAAAAATAAATAAATAAAATAAAGGCATCCTGTCCTTTACTACAAAAATTTAAAAATATATGTGTGTATATATAGCAAATTATGAAATAGTGCAAGCAGTACAGTGTATCCATAGGCTTAAATTCATAATAAAATATTCCTTACATATACCAACATACCAAAATAATAAAGATTTAGAAAGGAATAAATATGAGAAAAATGGCAGTCACCTTGCTGCAAGATTCAGTGAGAAACCTACTTTTTCTACTCTTATCACAACAGGATAAGTTATGAAAATTCAAGTAATTGATCAAAATGAGGTTTCCACATCAAATAGAATTGTTGGTCTTTCCATTATCAGTTAACTGAAAAAATAAGATTTAAAGGAATTGGTTGATTTTGACCAACAAAGGTTCACAACGAAAACAGCATCTACCCCAGGAGGGAACAAACAATACCCAGCACCCAGATCTTGGTTTCTAAATACTATTCTCCAATAAGATGAACCAGAGACCCACAGACAATGACTGGTTTGGTGGCAGCAGCAGGGGAAGCACCAGATGAGCCTGTGGAATCCAGTAACACCAGAAAGTAAGAAAGTGCTCAGACACAAAAGAATAGGGGGATGGCACAGGGTTATTACCAAACACATAAGAGCTCTTTAATCAAAGCTGGAAAATCTGAGTAACATGGTATTATATTATGAATCCATGTACAAAACAAACCTACATATGTCCCTACTGATTTAAAAATAAAAATAAAAATAAGTGGAGGAAAAGAAAAAAACTATAGAATTCTAAATACTATGTATAGTTATTTTCACCCTACACACTACCTTAAGGGTAAAGAAGACTTAGTGACTGGTTTCAAAATAAGAAACAAGAGTATGAGGAGGAAAAAAGTAACTTTACAGTGGAGAAACTTGGCGAAGAACACTACTTTAAGTAAACAAAGATTAACATCATAAATAGCATCCTGTGGATCTCAAGACAGGATGCAATGATTTAATGAAACTTGACACATTACATTGAGAAGGGCACTTCACCTCTGATATTTTTTTCTAAGCCCCATAATGCAGTCTAATCATGAGAAAAAACATCAGATGAAATAAAACCAAAGGACCTTCTACAACAATGACCAGTACTCCTCAAAATTGTTAAGATCACGGAAAAGAGAGACACTATGAAACTATCACAGAATAGGAGAAGTTAGGCAGATGGGACAACTGGATGCAATGCAGCACCTGATCTGTACAATGGAAAGGAAAGAAGATATTAATAGAAAAAATGAAGAAACCCAAATACAGCAACCTACCAATGTCAATTTCTTAGCCTGGACAAAAGTACTGTGGCAAATGAAGTGAGTCATGGGTTGTTGGGTTTGCTTTTTGTTTGTTTCTGTCCAATCTCTTATCTGTTTGACAGGTATAATAAATTTATTTACTTATGTATTTATTTATTAGTATTTATTTATTAGTAAAGTTATATGATGTCTGAAATTAGCTTTATAGCTTAAAAGGGGCAAAAGAAGAGCAAACCAAGGGATTTCTGAAACAAGATGGCAAAATCCCAAGAATTGCTGAGGTTTAGCCTGGGAAAGTGAGGGTTTCTTATACTATTCTTTCACCTTTCCCATATATTAAATTATTTGCGCAAGAAAAAAAGATCTTAAAAAAAAAAAAAAACATTTAAAATGTCTGTGGTTCAGCCTGCCGTCTTAATCTCTTTAAATAAGCCATATCTCTTTGCGATGCTTATTGACTTTTGTGAAATTTGGTAAACTGTTAGGGAACATACTACATATGAAATTATGTTAAATAAAATTCTTAAGGATCACCAAAACAGACATAAAGTTTGTAAGCACTTCATTAGTTAGGTTGCAAAAGATAGCTCAGTATTTTTCTGAATGATACTTAACTAGTCTCCTACGAATGAATACTATGATTGCCCATCCAGGAAGTTAATCCATTTCTTGGTGAATAAGAAAACCAAGGACAAAGTGGCCGATAGCTATGAAGGCTGATAGGTTGGTGCAACAAAGGAGAAATGCATGCTTAACCACGCCTTGAATGTATTAAATTATGGTCAACAGAGTTTCAAAACTGGATATAAAAATGAAACTAAACAAGTCTCCTGATACATTTTCATCTCTAATGGCCAATTTACAAATCCAGTTTCCCAGGGACCTTAATTGTAAAAAGGTGAGAGCTTAAGAGGGTCGATGCACATGTACACATCTGCACATACACACCCCTTCCAAAGAATAAGGTAAAAAAAAAAAAAAAAAGAAAAAGAAAAAGAAAAGACATAGTATAAAGATTAAAAAAAAAAAAAAAGATAAAACACAGTACTTGGAAGAGAAATTCAAGAGACCAAACATGAAGAAGATAAAACCAATGGGGGAAAAAAAAGATGAAAGACAATAATTAAGGTTTTTATTCAAATTGCCTGCTCTAAAGACATGTGTCTGCAGACCTAAAGGGTCACAAAGAAAGAAGGTGGATTGATAAGAAAGAAGTACACATTGAGTCATGCCCCAGCAAAATTCCTACATTCCCAAGATAATTAAAACAAAACACAATTTTTCAGAATAAAAAGCAAGGTTATTATTACAACCATCAGAAATGCATCAACTGCTTCTGAAAAATCATCTAAGCCCTTGTGGTCTTAAATAGAGGCCTTTTTCCTCTGGGGTAGAGCTGTTTAGTAGTTCAAAAGGCATGAGGAACCCATTTCTATTCTGTCTTTTCATTTTACTTACCATGACACTTTCTTTCAAATGCTTGTCAACTCATTCTCTTGCAAAGTAGACCCTATACTATAATTTCAAATATTGTGTCTGCTGTCTTCAAGCTTTTATCCCAATTAAAAAAAAAAAAAAAGAAATCTCCCAAGTCTCCAGCACACCTTACTTTACACCTCACTACACCTCAACCTAGCTAGAAGTAGGAAGAGACGGCATATACTGCCTCACAGTGAAGGACAGGTTGTTGGGAAAGGGACACCATGGAACCAACTACAATCTACCACAAATACAAAGGAAGCCTAATCAAAATGGAAACACACGTTATTACAAAGAAGAGATCCAGGGTCATAGCAGCATAGCACCCTACAATAAACTGGGAACAAAGGAAAGAGAACCTAAGTCTACTCACTGATCTGAGTGAGAAATATTTGAGGATAAGTAAAAATTCAGTGATAATTATACCACCATAACCTTTCAATGAAAACACTGAATCATTCTAACCAAATAATAAGTGAATCAGAGCAGTACTGAGACCTCCTGCTAAGGATGGATGAAAGAAAAGGAGAAGTAATGGGAAATAAGCCATTGCATGTATGATAGTTACATCAGAATTGATGTTCTGGGTACACATAGATATCATCGAGCAAGGATCTGCAAAAGAAGGAAAATTCTCAACATGGTCTGACAAAAAAAGTAGCAAACATTTCAGCAAAACCAGCAGATTACAAGAGGAAAATGAGGGAGAAGCCAAAGTGCACCAAAGGTCCATCCAAATGGGAGGAGAAAAGGAAAGAAAATTAGAGTTTTCATAGGGTTATTTTGTTTTCAAAGATTTCAAGAAAAGAGGCTGGGATTGTGGCTCAGCAGTAGAGCACTCGCCTAGCACGGGCAGGACCCAGGATCGATCCTCAGCACCACATAAAAATAAAGGCATTGTGTTGTGTCCATCTACACCTAAATATAAATGTTTTTAAAAAAAGATTTCAAGAAAAATATAATCTCAATAAAAGCAGTTGTGTATCCATTCAGTTACTGAGCTCCCTACAACCCAGGACATCCCATCTAACAGGGTCAATTCACACTGCACACAGCAGAGTTTTGCATGTTGCTGAAATGTTCTACTGATGATAGTGCATTACAAGCTTTTCAAAGAGTGGTGGTGTCTTAAGGAAGTCATGTGTTTTCTTTCTCCCCTAATAGCATTATTTGAGGGCTGGGTTGTGGCTCAATGGTAGAGCACTTGCCTAGCACATGTGAGGCTCTAGGTTTGATCCTCAGCACCACATAAAAAAACATAAATAAAAATAAAGGTATTGTGTTCATCTACAACTATGAATAAATAAATATATCGTGTTGGGTATTTTGGTCACAGTGGCGAAAAGCTAAGACAAAGTTATAATCTCTGAACGTCAGATACAGTATACAACAAAGGACTTGTTCAGAACAGTATTTCTAACTTTAATGCTTTCACAGTCTTGAAGCCTTTTTTAAAAAATAAGTAAAAGAAAAGAAAAAGACTGCAGAGAATTAAATATATATATGCATTACTAAAAGTCATGAGAGCAAAACCAAGGAAAAACATGTTATAATTGGTGAATAAATCCAAAAGATTTTTATAAAAATGTGTAAGAGTATAAAAGCAAAGTTGTAGAACATTTAAGAGGAAAAATAATATGAGATATAAGAAAGAAACCACACATGTCAATAGAACAAATGTAATGATTTAATGAGACTATTACATGTTATCCTGAGGCAAAAATTAAAAAAAAAATAATAGCCTAAAGCAAAGGGGAGGCTTCCCCCATGGTTGTTCTCTGTCAGCCTTGGTCAACCCCACCATGCTCTTTGACATCACCATCAATGGTGGGCCCTTGGGCCTCGTCTCCTTCAAGTTGTTTGCAGACAAAGCCCCAAAGACAGCTTTATTCAAGAAAATTGTCATGTTCTGAACACTGGAGAGAAAGGATTCAATTATAACAATTCCTGAATTCAAAGAATTATTCCAGGATTTATGTGTCAGGGTGGCGACTTCACACGCCATTATGGCACTGGTGGCAAGTCTGATGAGGAGAACTTCATCCTGAAGTGTACAGGTCTTGGCATCTTGTCTATGGCAAATGCTGGGCCAAACACAACAGTTCCCTGTTTTTCACCTGCACTGCCAGACTGGGTGGCTGGATGGCAAGCACGTGGTCTTTGGCAAGGTGAAATAGGGCATGAACACCATGGAAGCCGTGGATTGCTTGGGGTCTGGGAATGGCAACACCAGCAAGAAGATCGCCATTAGCAACTGTGGGTCACTCCAATACATTTGACTTGTGTTTATCTTAACCACCAAACTATTCTGTCTGCATCTCAGGAGAGCACCCCTCCACCCCATCTGCTCATAATATCCCATAATTTTTGTGCTCTCGCTGCAGTTCTTCGGGTTCCATATTTTCCTTATTTCCCTCCCAACTCCTGCTAGATTTTAAAGTTTATAATTATAAAATAAAAACTAAATAACAAAAATAAATAAATAAACAGGTAATTTCCTAGCTAAAACTTGGTGGAAAAACAAAGTTAAAAATGTTAATGGACAAATACATGGAAGAAACTGTCAAAGAAATTAAATATATATCACCAACGGACAAAAATAAGGCCAAGACACAAAAGTTCACATCTGTTTTTAAGGAAGTAAAGTTCCAATTACAGTTCATGAAAAGTCATGAATATTTTCTCAATTTATTTACATAACCACCAAAATGTTTATTCAAACATTTTATATAATCAGTGTGTTGGCACATGCCCATAATCCCAGCCACTCAAGAGGATGAGGCAGGAGGATCATGAGTTTAAGGCCAGGCTCAGCAACTTAGTTCAAGACCAACCTCAATAACTTAGCAAGACCCTGTCTCAAAATAAAATATAAAATGGACTGGGAATATAGCTCACTAGTAAAGCACTCCTAGGTTCAATTTTCAATTTAAAAAAAAAGCAATCTTATATAGATTAATCCCACTTACAGATATTATAGATGTAATATTCTATATGTTATTATAATTTTGCAAGTAAAATGAATCAACTTATACAAAAGTAATAAATTATGAAAAATTAGACTTTGTTCTATAATGCAAGGATAGTTCAATGCCAACAAATCTTACAATACAACCATTTATAACTGTCAACTGAAGGAACAAATGGATGATTTATCAGGATATGAAAAAGTACCTACAATAAAGTTCAATGGCATTTAATAAAACTAAGACATTTAAAATAGTTATAGAAAGAAAATTTTTATATGATGAAAGCCTTACAAAATCATTGTTTTTGAGCCCAAAGTTGAACTTACAAAACAACCAGATGAACTTAACTCCATTGCATAACATTCCAGTGGATAGTCCCCATTACAGAGAAACAGAACATTGCATTTGGCTAAAATAATAAAGAGGTAAATAATCATAAAAGCAGATAGGAAATAACAAGTAGAACAGTGGTTGCCAAGGGCTCAGGTTAGAGGGAAATAAGGAGTTGTTGTTAACAGGTACAGAATTTCAGTTTTATAAGATGAAGCAGTTCTAGAGATCTGTTTTACAATAACATGGATACAATTAACACTACTGAACTTCACACTAAAAATGGTTATCTGGATAGCAAATTTTGGGGCTGGACTGTGGCTCAGTGGTAAAGCACTTGCCTAGCATGTATGAGGCACTGGGTTCAATTCTTTGCACTGCATATAAATAAATGAATAAAATAAAGGTTCATCAAAATCTAAAAAAATTTTTTTAAAAAGAAAATAGCAAATTCGTTTTTTTTTTTAATCACAAGTCTAAGAACATGCTTTTTATTTAAAAAAAAAAAGGCAAGAAAACCACTAAAACTTTGGCAAAGTTGTAAAAGCTAAATGTGGACTAGCAAAACAACTTAGTATTCCAAGAAGACACAAGCAAGACAGTCCACAGGCACTCAGTCACTATTTGCACAAACATCCTTCAGGTGCTAAGATAAAAGATAAGAAAATAACAAGAGACCTAAGAGAGTCCCTCCCTTGGAAGTACTGGCATGCAGGTAGGGATATACCACTTGAGCACAAGCACAAAAATTGGCCTCATGCTGGACACTACTATTAAATGAAGCCAAGTCATATGCCACAGAGAAGGGGACAAGAAATAATTCTGACTCTTCCATGTAAAAGTAGACTGCTGCTAATGGAAGAGATGACATTTGTCACTAGGAGAAAGACAGAAGAAACTCTACCTGTCACTCTCCCCAGAAAGAGAAGAGTATGTGGAGGGAGATATCAAAATCACACACATTCTACTCTGCACTGAATACTAGGTAAAATTCATTGCTCCTACGTGAAGGCAGGAAACTCATTCAGGTTCAGAATCTTGCAGTAACACACAAAAAAAGATTTTTGCCATATGCATAGAGGGATAGGAAACGCAGTTGCTCAAAAGTCTGCACTTTAAGGCAAAGGTTGGCTACCACAGGGAGAAAGCACAGGAAGGCTGACAGGTCCCAACCCCAGGTGTAGGTAAACAGGACCTTTGACTGCAGTTGGTGTATGAGAATTGTGGGCACCAGCGCATACACACACAGGAACCCACTTAGATTAAGGATAAGCAGAAGTAAAAGTACAGAGATCCCAACCCAAGTCCCACATCACTAGAGTTCAGGGCTGGCTGAATAACAGGAAGACTGAGAAAGAAATCTCTATGGCAGTTGAAGTCTTATAAGACTCAAGGTAAAAACAAAGCATTCCTAGAAGAACTTGAACTCTCTGGTGAGCTAACAGTTCAACAGCAACAGCAACCTCAGCAAATCTGTTCACCAAGTGACTCATTTTGTCCCTCCCCCATCCACTGACACTAACACACATTACTGAATAAAAGGCACGTTCAGCCAGATGCAGTGACTCACACCTGTAATCACAGATACTCGAGGAGTCTGAGGCAAGAAGATCACAAGTTCAAGACAAACTCAAAAACTTATTTTTACCCTGCCAAGGTAAAAAAAATAAATAAATAAAAGGATTAGGGATACAGCTGAATGGTGCAATGCCCCTGGTCTCAATTCCAGTAAGGGTGGGGAAGCATGTCCATTTTCAGCATAATAATTATTCTCAATCTCTCCTGTTCTATTAAGACACAGAAACAAAGCAAGGAAAATTACCCACTGTCAAGAGATAAAGCTGTCAATACAATCAGACCTTGAGATGGCAATAATGTTCAAACTATAAATAGAGACTTTTAAGATAACTATGATTAAAATCTAAAATGATCTAAAGGGGAAAAAGCATGAACAGAAAATCCAGAAAGGAGTAGAAAAATTTAAAAACTCTTATGAAAATGCTAAATAAATAACTTTATGTCACCGATGAAGACTTCTTTCACTGAGCTTATAGCTGGACACAACACGAAGAATTACTAACCTTGAAGGTCAACTGACAGAACTCAAACTAAAAATTAAGAAGATGGGGAAGGAGTACAGAGGAGCTAAGATCAGTGGAACAATACAAATCAGTCTAATATACTTGTAAGTACATTAGTCCCAAAGAAGGAGGGAGGGGGTCACAGGAAATGTTTGAAAAGAGATGACATAATAATTTATGAAAACAAATTAGGAAGGACAGCAAACAACAGATAAAGCAGCTTAGAGAACACAAAGGAGGACAATTACAAATGATAATACATCCATCCACATCAGACTGAAATTGCTGAAAACCTAACTTAAAAGAAAAAGTCCTCAAGGAAGCTAAATGGGAGAGAGGGGTAAAGGGGGCAGGGGACATTACATTTAAGGGAACAAAGAATGTCAGAAACCTTCTCTTCATGACTAGGTAAAACAGAGGATAACAGAGCAACATCTTTTAAATAATAAGAAAAAACTGTCAATCCTCACTTTAATACCCAGCTAAAATATTTCAGAAACAAAGACCAAGACATTTTTTCAGACAAGTAAAACCTGAGAAAAGTCACTGCCTACAGACCTGCACTGTAGGAAACACTGAAAGCACTTCTTTGTTTTGTAGTGGCTGTTGTTTTTTTTAGATAGAGTTTCACAATGTTGCCCAGGCTGCCCTCAAACTCTTGGGCTCTAGCCATCTTCCTGCCTCAGGCTCCTTAGTGCCTAGAACTACAGGCATCTGCTAATAAGTTCAGCTTATGATACTAGAGAGAAGTGTATGTATAAACAATGAAATAACCCTGGAACTAGCAAAAATATGAGTATATATTAAGAAGCGCCTTCTTTTTACAATTCTTAATTTCTTAAAGGTAAGTTACTATTAAAAACAATAGCTAGAAAAGGTCTAGTTTCTAACACGTAAAAAATATATAGAATAATGAGAAAAAATGGCAGTATCCTCTTACAAGATTCTGACATCATATAAGAACCCACAAAATATTACTGAAGGAAGAATGTATAAAGTTAATGATGTATACTAAAAATTCTATGAACCACTGAAAATATAAATCAAAAGGATGCAACTAATATGCCAATTGTGGAGATAAAAATAGAATACTAAAAAATATGGGGCTGGGGTTGTAGCTCAGTGGTAGAGGGCTCACCTTGCACTTTTGAGACCCTGGGTTCGAGCCTCAGCACCACATAAACATAAATAAGTGAAATAAAGGTATTGTGTCCAACTACAACTAAAAATAAATATTTTTAAAAAGAATACTAAAACATAATCCAGCCAAAAGAAGACAAGAAAAAATAAAATAGAAGAAAAGAACACATGAAATAAATAGAAAACAAATACCAAGTTAAAGATAGAAATCTAATTATATAAAAATTTTTATAAATTTAAAAAATTTAAATTTAAAAATGATATGTGAATGACTAAGTATTCTACATGAAAGTGGGAGATATTAAGATAGTATTTTAAAAAGTAATATCTAAGTTTATGTTGTCTATATGGGAAAAAGTTACATTACATAATGATAAAGAGATCAGGTCACCAGGAAAACACAGCAATTGTGTGTATATGTGTGTGTGTGTGTGTTCCCAGTAACAAAGCTTCAAAATACAAAAACAGATAAAACTGAAATAAAAATCAAATTCACAATTGGTATCTCAATACTTAAGCCCTTCTTTTCCAATAACTAAAAGAATAAGGAGTCAAAAAACAAAATGATTATTTAGAGAACATCTGAACAACTTTTTAACCAATTGGCCTGACATTCACAGATTTCTTCACCTAATAGGGTAGATACATTGTTTTCAATTCCACATGTAATAATCACCAAAATAGACCATATTCTAGGCCGTAAAGTAAATCTCAGTAAAGTATTAAAGGATTGAAACCACAGAAAGTATGTTTTCTAAAAACCAAGAAATTCAACTAGAAATCAATAAAAGACATCAGAAAAGTCCTCAAATGCCTGAATACAAGCAACACAATTCTAAATAATCCAGGGTCAGAGAAGAAATCACAACAGAAATTTAAAAATATATTTTGCTGAATAAAGACTTAAGAGAAAAAATAAAAACTACTGACCATTACCTCCCATTAAAAATAAATATATCCTTAACAAAATATTAGAAAAATCACACCCAATTCTATTTAAGATAATCCATCAGGATCAATTAATTTTATACAAGCAGTCCAAGACTGGTACAATAATCAAAAATCAACTAGTATAAATTCACTACATGAACAGATTAAAAACGAAAACTATATTATGTCAATGGATAAAAATTAGCCAAAAACTATGAGGTATTCAGAAACAAATTTAAAGAGAAAATGGCCATCACAAAAAAATAAAATGTTCTTGAAGTATAAAAAGTAAGACACCGAGCCAATGGAAAGCCATCCACATTCTTGAATTGGGATAATATAACACACCGCTAATAACATCAAAATGTTAATTATCTCAAGATTATATACAATTTAACATAATCTCAATTAGAATAATTATAACAGGGTTTCATATATTTTTCCCCAAGGGAGGTGGCAGCATGCATAACATATTCCTTTACACATGAACAGATAACTAAGAAAAAGTCTGGGACTATGAAATGTAAGAGAACATAAGACACAACAAATTTGGAAGTTATATTCTCTTGAAAATGATGACACAATGGTATGCATCTGAAAGGAAATTAAAAGGGATTCCCCCATTTACACTATACACAAGTTCCAAAGGGGTCAAAGATAAGACCAAAATGGAATGAAAAATTAAATCTGGGCATAGATTATATGTCCATTTTAGCAACAGAGTAAACCTTAAACAAAACAAGGCACCAAAGAAAGAAGCAATTATGTAAAAATTTTAAATGTTATATAGCCAAGGTGCCTTATGAACAGGAAAGAGACAAAAGATCAGTTTATGAAAAAACAATCTGCCATGCAGATGTCCGATGTTTATTGGCTCTAGAATATAAAGAATTCCCACAAAAGAACCACCACCCAAGAGGAAAAAAAATGGACAAAGGATATGAAAAGGCAATTCTTAGAACAATTCCAATTTTCTTATAGACTTAGGAAAAGATGTTCAACATCATAGCAATCAGGAAATAGTAATTAAAGTGAAAATTAGATACAACTACACAATCATCAGCCTGAAAAAGTATCACCTACTGCTGAGAGAATCTCAGGGAAAGGGTATTTACCTGCATTGCTGGTTAACATGTGAATTGTTATATCCTTTTCAAAGCAATGTCACACCATTTATGAAGACTAATATCACATGTGTAGCTAGAGTGATAATACTGTTCCTGAGAATCTATCCCATAGATCTATTCATGTGTGGCTCTAAAGATATTTACCACATTGGCTTTAGTGGCAATAACCAGAAGCAAAGTATCAACCATCAGTTAATGTATGATTGAGTACACTGGAATAACTGTACCTTAGACCCTTAAAATATTATGCAGTTTTTTTAATGGATTAGAGCTGGAACAGCTGAGTAGGATTTTCCTTATGCAGTTCTGAATGAAAAAGAGTTTAAAAACAATCTTGCTGTAAGAGATAACAAAATAAAACTTGTATGTGAACATGTTCCTAATACTTATAGACATGGAGAAAAATATACAAGTATACCCAAGAGTTCCAATGACATGAGTTATAGATGAATGGAATGCTATTGTTGGCTAGGGGAAAAAAGCAGAGCTAAGTAAAAGAGAAAGGAGAATGCTAAAAATGAATCTTAACGCCACCATACAAGAGTACACGCTTTTGTGAGAAAGATATATTTGTAAACACCACCCATTAAAATGAGTTTCTGCCAACAAAGCTTAGTTCCTAAAATCTTTAGTTGCATTCCTTTGAAAAACTGGAATCAGAAAAGTAAAAATGAATTCACATTTAAATACCATAAATACCTATCTATAAATTGATTGGAAACATTAAATGAGATAATGCCTCTTTAAAATGTATCAAACACATCTAATGTACAATAAATGTGCCAAACAGTCTCTGAAAGAAAAAGAACTTAGAGATATATGTGCATAAATGGAAAAAGATTTTCTGATAAGATTAAAAGCACTTTAAAAAGACTGATGCATAAATTTTAAAATATCCAAGCTACTTTTTAGGTGCATGAACAATCTAAAAGAAGAAAATAAACTGAACCAGAATATATACTAGGTTGGCCCTTCCTTTGAGCTCAGCAACACTGCTGTATTCCTGATCTGCCTGTAATTCAAAACAAAACCCATATATTATAGACCTTCATATTTTCTGCATCTAGCACAAGCCCTGGCACTTGGAAAGTAATGACCATCTCCCTAATTTCCTTCAGAGTATGGATGTCTCTAATTGCACAATGCCTTCCAGAGCTGATTATGTTGAGTTTTTACATGCCTCTTGTTAGTGCACCATGGAAGGAGATAAGAATTCATCCAATATTCACTAGCATCTCATATGAACTAGAAAAGAGAAGATGACACCTGTTTTGTGCAATGTGCTCTTTCAAAATTTCAGCTTATTGAGACTAAGTAAAAAGTTAAGTAAAGTCAGCAGTAGAGTGAAATGGGAACAAAAACTGGTTGGCAGTCAAGGTTCTAGTTATGACCGAACTGCTTTCCAGTTTATTTTACCTTCTCTTGAATATGCTCATCAGTAAAAGGAGTCACATGAGTCCCGTCCATCTTACACAACTATCCAACTAAAACCACCCTGTGAACCACCAAGCATTAAGCAATTATTTGGTTACCACATTTCTCAAGTATTCAAAACTATACTAATTTCCAAGATATTTATAATTAAAATACAAGGTAACTGCTGCAGCCTAGAGCCTTGGTATAGTATGATCCACAGTACTCTCTTCCCACCATGCTCAACAGCACGCTCGTTATAAAATAAGAAATCCATTAATGCTTTTATATATACTCATTAAGTGTCCATTGCTCTCTATATAATCTCTCTAAATGAAGTATTTTGTATGTTTGCCAAAGTTTCTTATATCCACATTTAAAGTGGAAGAGCTAATGCCTATTCCAGAGGATGTCACCCTTGAAATATCCCTCCACTTTAAAGTTACTTTCTAAATATCCCCTCTGACAACACTTGTGATCAACTGCAACTGGTTGGGTTATCAAGTTTGTCCTCCATTGTTCTTTAAAAAATTCTCATTCCTATTTTTAAAGTTTTTGGATCAAGGCAAATGTTCCTAGTAGGTAAAAAATAAAATATACATCAGAGCCCATCAACAACATGAAAGAACTTCCATTAGATATAAAGTATGTTTGCTGAAATTTTACTAATCAGTTATCATTATTATTTTTTGCTATTATAGCCCAAATAAGTCTCTTCTAAACTCATTATTGGCTCTACTGGCAACTACATCCTAGGATCTAATTTTGGAAAAGAAAATTTTCTGGTAATATCACAAATGAGAAAAGTTTTTGGCCAAACATTATAGAGCCATCAGTTCTAAAAGATAACAGAAAAAGTAGTTGAAAATCATCATGGTTTCCAAAATGTTTCTAGTTTGCATTCACCTGTTTGCAAATTTGCTTTACTTTTGTATAAAAAAGTAAACTTTATCCATAAAAGACTTTTGTCACATATCTACTAAAACCTTGAAACCCTTGATTTCCTAGATATGAACACTTTTCTTCCCATGGACTTTGGTTAAACAATTTCTAGCACCTGGTCTACTAACCACAAATTATTTTGTATTATACTTTTCCACATAAGTCTTACTTTCCCTTTTTGATTTTCAGCTTATTAATGATGAAGTCTTACCTATGTTTTTACAAGATTCCATATCTTGCTAAAAAAGCTTTGGTCAAATGGATAAGTGCAGCATTTTTACAAAAATAATGTTTTATTACTTTTATAACTCTCACCATAATAGCTCCAACACCTAGCAATATGGATATTATCCAGAATTTATGGATCTACTATTATCACTATTGTGCAACATCCTGTAGTAGTTACCCTCTAAAATAAATTTTTTGATTAGGTCTCATAATTTTTTAGTACATGTATCAGCAAGCTTCTGTATGTAGGTAAATACTGTAGTAAATATATCCTAGTAAATGTAATAAACCAATAAAATCTACAACCAATTAAGTAATATAGACAGTAAACAATATTTATTTGTATAATATTCCCACTTCTGCTATATTCTATACCATCATAATAGAACGTTATAATTAATGCCAGTTGAAGATGACAGTAATACAAGAGGAAAGCTCAGGGTTTTCTAAAGTTCAAATCTCTGTAAAATAGCTATTGACCATGACTTTATTACTTAGCTTCACTCATAATCTGCTTCCACATCTATAAGGCAAAAACCATAATATAGCAAATAAAATAACACAGATATCATAATATATGGTAAAATAAAAAATAAATCATAATATAGAACAAATAGTATATATGACCTATATGTTTTAAGACCATGATATATATCATAGGGTGTGTGTGTGTGTGTGTGTGTATATATGTATATATATAAAGTATGCTGTAGATATATATTATATGACATAAATGTTAATGAATATTTGTTGAATAATGAAAGAATCTCAAATTTTATATAGTACACTTCTGAAAACTCGTACAAAACCCAAATATGTAGCAGACTAGACTTATGTTTTAGAGATTAGTCCCACAGACAAAAAGGAAATTACAAAGCCCATAATGATATGCATTCTATTAAATAGAGTCATTAAAAATATCTGTATGGCATTTTGTCTGTTCTATAATTTTATTATTTTTCACAATTCATCAGCTCAACTCCATTAAGCACTTTCGGTGAAGACTTACCACTTTCAGCACACTGAAGGATTATTGCCTCAATTGTGTATCAAGCTAATAAATGGTGTTCTTCATAACTACAAGCAACACTTTCATTTTTCCCTTTTTTCTGTTCATTTTATTAAAATAAGAAAGATAAAAAGCAAGAACATTTTCAAATAATTTTTTAAATTACTACCAAAATATCAAAGTAAGGGGGTGCTGTTACTTGGCAAGAAAGGTCCATCACAAAATAGTTCAAAAGATGGATTCACTAAATGATGATGATAAGTCAAAATTCAGTGTATAAAAGGAACTTTGGGATACCACCACAAACATACCACACACCAATTATCTGGAAGTAAACTATACAAAAGCCAAGGGTTACAAGTGCCTGTTTACTGAAGAATATATAGCAAATAAACTAACATGAAAAGTCCAGGTCCTAACTTTGGTACTATAGTGGCCACACAATAAAGAGTAGTTGTTTTATTTTATTGCTACTACTCATTATGAATGGCTGTTTTAAGAGAGTCATCATTATGATACAGCAAACTAATAGTTATTGAGCATTTAAAACACATAGAGTTCTATACTAGAAGCTTTATGCACATTTTATCTTCAAAAACATTCAGATGTTGGACTGAGGTTGTGGCTAGAGGTCACCTACCATGGCGTGAGGCACTGGGTGTGATCCTCAGCACCACATAAAAATAAAATATTGTGTCCACCTATAACTAAACAATAAATATTTTTTTTTAAATTCAGATGTTGACATTGTTTGTTCCTATTTTCCTTTTTAATTACTAATGAGTACTGAAACTTGGAGAATTAACTTGCTCAGCTAGACAGCTAACAATTGGGTAATTTGAGGTTTATCCTGCACTGTTTGAGTCCACTACACTACAGGGCTTCTTTTTGCAGTAAGAAAAACTTTTTATTTCTCCAGGAAAATGCAACGATTTTGAGGAATGGCTGGTAGAGTTGAATATCAGTCAATTTAACTAGAGATATATGACAGGTAGGAAAAGACTGTGAGAGTGGCATTTAGCTACTCAAAGGACAGTTTGCATGCACTATAACAGTTACTATTCCTCAATTTATTTTTCTAGTAAGTATTTTAGCACTTACTACATATCTGGCACCATGTTAGGCACCGTATTAGATGCCAGTGAAATAACTATGAAGACAACTCATTTCCTGCTTTCAAGGGGCTTCTTATTGGGAGGAACAAGGCACATCAACAAGCAATTAACACCAGAAGGAATTCACAGGTTAAGGAGCCAGAGAACACAGGCTGGAACCCAGCGTGTTTCTAAAGCAGGGGATAATAAATAAGAGTTCTGCAGAAAATAATGCTGATGTTTACAGTGATAGTTGTAACATGAACAGAATTGAGAAGAAATGTACTTGTGACACCGGAAGAGTCTAAATGAATTACACTGATGAGTTAGTATCAGTCTGTTTCTTTGCTCTTGTAAGAATAAAGTGTTTAGGCAGAGGGTTAAAAAAAAAAAAAATGTTTTTGTGTCTTTTTAACTGGAGAATATGTGGTGGGGAGAAATCACATAAATTAGTTATTAATTTCCTCAAACTTGCATGTGTAATGAAATGTGGGTGATGCTAAAATGTGTACTATAAATAAAATGTGTTTAATAAATCTTCAAATAACCGGGCTGGGGATGTGGCTCAAGCGGTAGCGCGCTCGCCTGGCATGCGGGCGGCCCGGGTTCGATCCTCAGCACCACATACCAACAAAGATGTTGTGTCCGCCGAGAACTAAAAAATAAATATTAAAAATTCTCTCTCTCTCTCTCCTCTCTCACTCTCTCTTAAAAAAAAAAAAAAATCTTCAAATAACCATTCAAGATCTCCATTCACCTACCTTTCTTTACTATGCACTATAAGCCATGTTTCAGACATACCAATTAAGAGAACCTTGACTTAGCTGGGGAAGCTGCAATTCAATCTGCTGTACTAGCATATATCACAAATTTAATAATTCTATTTTTTTCTTTTTTTAGGACATATTTAGGCACACACAGTGGCACACGCCTGTAATCGCAGCAATTTAGGAGGCTGAGGCAGGAAGATCCCAGGTTCAAGACTAGCCTAAGGCACTTCATGGGACCCTATCTCAAAATAAAATAAAGGGCTGGGGATGTAACTCAGTGTTTGCCTATTCATGTTCAAGGCCCTGGGTTCAATCCCCAGTACCATCAAAAAAAAAAAAAAAAAAAAAATGTCTAGTGAGAGAAGCTTCAGTGGACTCCTTAAAAGGTAGTCTAGAGGTTTTCAATCTCGAATCATTGTTGGTACTTACTTTTAATTTTCTGTAAATGATTTTGTAAAAGGCACTTTTATGTATTTTATTTTTTGCCAAGTTTAGATACCTCACCTGCCTTTTATAAATGTAACTAGTGAATGACTTTTATAGGAGCTATGTAGAAACTTTTTAACAGTGACTTTCTCAAGGTCACAGAGCAAATCTCTGGTGGAGACAGGAATGGAATTCATGACCTTTGACTGCCAGCAGTGTTCTACCCACACTCAGAAATTCCTTCTCCATAAGTGTAATTTATATGCTCACTCTGAGAAGCTGGAAAAGTCCATCCCTTTTGGTGGGGGGGGACATTGTGGGAGGGACAAGGGAAGGACATGAGTAGTTTTCCTGTCAAATCAGCTGTCACACCAGTACTTTATAGTTTTACAAAGTGACATTTATCCACATTACCTTATTTAACCCTCACACAGTTAAGAAACTTGACCAAGGTCATCCAGACTTAGTAAGTGAGAGAGGCAGACTCAACCTGAGACACGGCTGCCACAGAAGCGAGTCCTGCCTCTAGGATGAATGGTCTTAGAGGGAACTTGATTATGAAATGAATGGAGGCTTTTTTCTTTTTCATTTTTGACATTAATTGATCACAGTAGCCTTTTATGTTTATTTTCTTTGCAGATTTAATCTCAAAGTGAAAATAATATTAATTAATCTCAAAGTGAAAATAATATTACTAAACATAGAATTTGAAAAAAAGATACTTTGTGTGTGTTTCCCCTTTTCTCTTCATGTGTGGCTTTTTACTGTAATTATTAGTCAACATATACGGAATGAGCTGATATATATAAAGACAAAGCGTATAAAAACACATGCATAAATATACATAATACTAAATATACATAAAAAAGTGAATATGTGTACGTAGCATATACATACACATCATGCCAAAAATCCCTGGGAAAACCTGCATATATTATAAAATGCCGATGTTGCACTTGGGACACAATTTCTAGCTGTCAAAGCCCGAAAGTATTTCTTATGGTAGCTTCCACGGCCTTTATTGGGGATGACAAAACTATCCCAAAGCTCTCCAACCAACGTGTTCCTTCTCTGGTTCCAGGCAGGAAGACAAATGCAAGAGTTTTCTGCTTACTCCCTCTATACAAATATTGCTTAGACCACCAGTCCAGTTAGTCCACTGGTAAATATACAAAAAAATACATAAATAAATCAATTAATCAAAAAGATTAACATCAAAAGTATGACTTTAAGTTTTTTTTTTTTTAAAAAAAAAAAAGCCATACCAGAGTAGAATTTTGGGGGTGAACGTCCTGTAATCTTGTAACAGACCAAAACAATTTTTTTATGGAGCAATACGACTAGTCAAGTAGCTACTTTATGACAATAAACACCCAAAACCGAAAAGTCCTTTTGTAACATAATTACTGAGAATATAGAGTAACCATTTAATCCACAGCATGTGTTCTCCACCACAGGAACTCAGTAGCTGAAATCAGATGGGGTGTGGCGGGTGTAGGCCCTGAAAATGAATTCTGGCGGGTTGAAGTCAGACAGCTAGCTCTCTGGCAGGCGCTGGGATCTAGAAACCAAGCAGGTCTGACAAGGCCAAAGGCAGTTGACCTTCTGGGCACAGGGCAAGGCCCATCTGTTTACTCCCATTCTGCTTCTGGGAAGAGTGTTGTGGTAGATGAGTTAAGGCTGTGGTTATAGGGTGTTGCCACTGACTTAATTTTAATATTTTCACCCTTAAATTTTGTTCACATTTAAAGCTGAATGATGTGTATAACTTGTAGGCTGAAAAAAAATGTGTGTTTTTTTTTAAGTTTTGAGTTAAAAAAAAAAAAAGAAAAGAAATGAACACTGAGCAAAAACAGATATTTCCAGTTCACTATCATATGGTGTTTTCAAAATGTAAATGACACAGGCAACTGCAATCCACCTCAGAATTTATAAAAGTGAAAGTTATTTCCTTCACCAGAAAAGATAACAATGGTATCAATTTTAACAAAACTATTTTGAGACTTTTAGTTTTGCTCATTAATCAATATTGGAACACAAGTGGGTAAACTTATTTATACCCAAAAAAAGAGTAAATTTGTAAGTTTCAAATGAGTTTGTGCCATTACTAGCTTTGTACAACTATTTCATATTAATGCACAAAGTAGTTACATTTACAAACTTGACACTGAAAATACTGTTTCTCTCAAAATACCAAGAAAACAAACCATCTGACATCCCAATTTAATGTGATTCACGTAATATTACTTAATTTGTATAAATGCAAAAATCTCATGTTTTTCATTTTACATGATGGAGAAAATGTCCAATGTACAACTATTTAACAACATTGCCTCTCTGGGTAAGGTTACTCAAAACTCTTAATTAACCAACATTTCCAATTCAAAATGCCCTTAGTACAGGCCTGAAGGCCTAAGCACTTAAGTCATTTTTGCTAAAATAAAACACACCTATGTTTAAGATCAAATTATCCCATTAAGTTGATAACAGCTTGTTTCAAGATATAACATCTAAAACTCACTCTGAGGTTGTGAAAATGCATGTTTCCCTTCTCCGGAGACCAGAAGAAATCCCTGAGAAATACATATATTTTTACATGACCAGAACACTCTAGATATTCTAGGTTTGATGCATGCTCTCTGGACTGAACATCAAGCATCCTGATTTGTTCTCCCCTGGGCCTAGAAGAGTGAATGCACTGTTTGCAGTCCCTTCCCTGTCAGTACAAGCATAAACTGCAGCAGTAGTAAACAACCACCAGCCAAGAGTTGCTAAGGTCAAGGTCTCAAATGCTATCCCAGGGCCATTTCCTCCCAAAAGACATTCATTTCTTGAAAAGAAACTTTGAGGGTAGGGGAATATTAAGGGCTCATTAGCACAACAATTTTCATTCAATAAACTGTAATAAAAAGCATACCCTAATAAAGTTTAACTGACTGAAGTTTCTTTTAAGGATGCCTTACTAAATTGTAGGTATATAACTGAAGGACTTTAAAAATAAACAGAAATCCCTCAAATACGTTTTGTTTAACCTAACATGTTAGTTTTAGTTCATGAAATTTTTATGTGAAAACATTCCAATTTTACCAGTTTAAATATGAGTTGATAGAATAATAAATCTTTTTTTGAAATACATTACAAATTTCTGCCTATTCTTGTATTGCTCAAACTGCTTTCTCCTCAACTCAAAGGAGATTAGTATACTCAATCTATATCAAGACTGACCATGCTGCAGCAATAAAGATGTATCTTATGCAACTGAAATGTCTGTCCTTCAACATCCTATTTCTACTAAGATTCTACTATTAAAATTTTTCCAACCTAAAAGTATACCTCTTACTCATAGCCAATTTCTATGTGGTTTTTAAAAATGTAAACAACATGTGAATGAGGTCTGCAAATAGCACAACCAGGCTCTTTTTTCCTTTGGAGGAGGGGGTTCCACTGTTGTAATGAAATGCCAAATCTAAAAGCATTTCTTAGAAGATGGCATACTCTCACTCTTCAAAGTGACCACTCCTATTCTCATCACAAGTGGCTGCTTGTTAAAAGCCACCAAATTTATTTCAAAGCATTTACTTATCTAAACAACTCCATCCTCCACTAAGAAAAGGGCACGGAGGCGCGTCTAGGTGGATTTGCAGAATGACGTGTAGCTGATTGGCAGATGTCTACCGAAGCAACTAGATGCACATGCACTAAATGTAAATAGAGCTGCTAGATGTTACAGGGAAACAGAATATTAACGCTAAGTTAAAATATAAGAGCGCTCGGCAGAGAATTCGATTAGCCAGTAGAATTATTTAAAACAATCCATACAGAACATACTTCAGCCATCTGTACAGTTAAATTAGAGAGCTGACAATATTAACCACACAAACTGTTTATCCAGATTACACATTCCGTTGTACTAATACTCTTTAACTCAACACAGTCAGCTTTTATCAGCTGAATTAAGGCTATTACTATTAAAGTATGCAAAACTCGAAGAGCAGGGTGAAGGGGGTTGGGAAGCTGCAGGGCATATAACAAAGGAATTGGTACTTTTTCCAAGCATTTGCCTCAAATGCACTGCGAAACAAAACTGTTGAATGCACCCCACCCTTTTCCCCAAAGATAAAAGTTTGCAAAGTTCTAGTAGGCAGTTCTTTACCCAACAAAAGCAGGATTGATTCTCCCAGTAGGGGAGCATCTAACACGAACACCAACTACGTCGCGGAGGTCAAGTCCGAGCCCTCGGAAAGAGCTTCTAAGGCAAGAAGTGGCTCCCAGGCCGGCTCCGCGGGCTTCCCGGCCCGGGTGGACGTGCAAACTTGCCCCTTGTCAACTCTGGCCAGGTCCCCCGTAATTGAAAATAACAGCCACGGGCCAGCCCCTGGCTACTTCCGTGGATCAGGCACTGTGGCAAGTGACAGTTCCACATCATTACGACCAGAGACAATAATGAATGTAGCACCAGGACCACTATTCATGCCAGCAGTGTCATCTCTGTCTTAACCCTTTCCCTTCCGGTCTCTCCAACACACACACACACACACACACACACACACACACACACACCACGGCCCAGGTGCGGCAGTTATTCATCCAACCCATTCTATTCCTGGGGGCCAACTACTTCCACCAGTTCCTCTCCGCCCCCCAATTCAGCCCTTGGGGTTTTATTTCTCATCCTTAGCAACTGTCAGGCAAACGCTGCAACCAACAATTCCACTAGGGGTAGAAAAAAACATTGGCTTAATTCACCTTACTTGCTAAGTTCTTTTTAAAATTTTAGGGGAGTGGGGGAAGTAACCTCCCTCTTTCTCCTCCACGAATCCGACCGACGCTACTTGCTTTGCAAAAGCATCACCCTTCCCCGGCCCCCTCCCGCTTCCCAACACTTTACCCTCTTTAAGAACACAGACCAACCAAAATGATTTAACTTGAGCAGATGACAGAAGGAAAATAAAACATGTTAAGAGAATACGGTCTGATTTGGGATGGCAGAAAAAAAAAAAAAAGAGGGGGTTGTTTATTTTGATAAGAAACGGAATCGGCACAGACCTGAACAGAAGCTGCAGAGCAGGAGAAATTGTTTTCTTTCCCTCACACAGAGTCCCCCTCTCGCTCGCCCTTTCTCTCACACGCGCGCGCGCACACACACCACACACACACACACACACACACACACACTCGCACACACGGCGTCACCCGCGCACACTCACACGCACAAGCAGAGCCTCTCAGCTGCTCTCTGCAGTTCTCAGGAAATGAATGGGGGGCAACCCAGGGAACTGTTGTACTTGCAAATGACTTACCAGGATCACATGATGCGCTAAATGTAGGGTGGGCCGGTGGGTGGAGGCTGCCGAGACGCGAGCCCGGGTCTAGCGTGGGGAGCCTCGCCAGGCCCGCATCGAATTACCCCGGGGCCCAGCCGAGGGGGTTGCAAGACGCCGCTTCTCCTCCCTTGCAGCCCGCAGCTCAGGAAACCGGAGAGGCGCGGGGGGTGGGGTGGGTGGGGTGAGATTGGGGGGGTGAAAACACCAAACCCCCAAACAAAAGAGCTCCGGGTCCTTCTCCCCAGAAACAAAGCCCCGCCGCTGCGGGCGAGCCCCGGGGTGGGGCCGAGGGCGGGGGCGGCGGCGGGGAGGGGCTCGCTCAGCAGGCGCTAAGTCGCTTTATTGCCATAAAATGGGGCCCCGAGCCGCTCCGCCCGAGGATTAGGAGGCGGGCTCTGAGTGTGATGGTTGAAATCCCCTGTGGGAAACTAACCCCTCCCCGATCGCAGAGGTAGAAGGCAACACCCACTGCCCAGCCCTCGCCTCGCCGCCCGGGCCGCCGGCTGGGGGGTGGGTCCGCGGAGCCTCCACCCCGCCCCACCCCGCCCCACCCCTGCCTCCGCCCCCCGGCCTCCGGCCTCGGTGGCGCTTCCCTTTCACCTGCACCACCTTGCTGCGGCACCCAAAATAACCTACACATGGCCTACGGAGCTCTGGGAGCCTCTGGCTGAGGGGGCCCTCAGGGGCTCACAACAAGAGGAACCCCCCGATTGCAACTCGCCGGGCGAGGACTCGCTCTGAGCTGCGAGAAAGTCCCTCTCTTTTGTGTCAGATCGCGCAAGGCAGCCTTAGGAAAAGAATTGGGAGACAAATAAAGCGGCGAGCCCGCTTGTCCCCCGCCCCCTCCCCGTGCCCGCCCGGATAGGGGCGGGCATGGAGGGGGCCGGGGCGCTCGAGCGGTCCCCGCGGCTCAGCCGCCAGCTAACTTGGAAAGGTGTGGGCGGAGCCGGCTCGGGCGGCCGTCCGAGGCTGCGGGGCCACTAGCGGGGACCGCCCCCGGGCGCCGGGCATTCGCCAGCACCAGGGCAACAATGGGGTCCCGCCAGGGGCAGCTCCTCCGGTAGCGCCCAGAGTGCAGGGTTGGATGGGCAGGTGGGGCGGAGGGCTGGGCGAGGACGCGGGGGAAGCATTGTTTGGGTTCAGGAGCGACGCACGTTGCGGGCGTGGGGAGGGCGCCCTCCCTCCCCGCGCTTCACCTTGGCGGGATGAATGGGGGCAAGGCACAGACGCGTGCCTCGCTTGGCGACCCAGGGAGAGGGGGCTTGCCCGCATCAGTGATTTGGGAAAGCAGGCGAACTCGCAGGAGAGAGCAAAAGAAATGAGAGCTGAGGACCCCTGCCAAGGTGGCGGGGACGCGAGGCTAGACCCCTGTCCTGCGCCTCGGAGAAGAGCCCCGAGAGGCGCGCGGCTCCCGGCCGAGTCCTTGAAGCTTTCCCCGGCGGCCCCTCCCTCCGCGCCCGGGGCAGCGGATCCGCGGGATTCTGGGGCGGGAGAGGGAGGAGGCGGACGGCCGTTCCCGCGGCGGCTCGGAGGGCGCGAGGTCAGCGGCGCGCGGGAGGGTCGGCGGGGGCAAGACGGGGCGGAAGCGGGACTGGCCCGCGGTCCCCGAGGGTCGGTGTTTGCGGGCGCCACTTTCTTGCAAACCTAGGTGAGCGCTCTAGGGCGCCGGAGTGGGCCAGCCACCCCTGCCCGATGGCCCTGAGTCCGCCCTGCGTGGGAAACCGCCGCGGCGGTGGGAAGGCCGGGAAGGGGAAGTTTATGTGAGGAGGGAAAAGATTTGCAGCACTGTGGCATGAAGTCGGGTGGGGAGAGAAACCAGGGAGAGGCCGAGAAACAGGAAATGAGAGCAAAGGAGCAAATTCAAGCCAGGAAAAGCCGGGTTCTACATCTGTGTGGCACTGTGGCATTTTCCGAACACTTCTTAAGGCCCGGTGTGCGCTGTTACTGAAAACAAAAGGGCGGGGGTGCTCCCAGCGCATCCTCTGCCCCCTGCCACGTTTGGCATCTGGGACGAACTGGCAAGGTGGTCCAGCCCAGAGTCCCGCGGCCCGTGTCTAGTCCTGACAAGATGAATCAGCGGGCCCCGTCTTATGAATAAAAGGATTGAAAGGAGCAGTCTGACCTGGTCTTAGTGTTTCCAAGAAGAGCAAATGAGACAAGTGCGAAAGTGCCTGAAATTTGTGAAGCACTCCTCAGCGAAATAGCGGGAGCGGAAAGGCATGAGACTCCTAAACCCCAAAGGGAAATGGAACCTGGACAGGAGGTAGAGGTAGCCTGGGCGGGCTCTCGGTTAAGAGTAATGGTTCTGCAGACCCCACCCGCTGGTCTCATTCCAGGCAGAGAGTAAATAGACCTTTCCGTCCTGCTGCATCGGGATGGAAATAACGAGAAAAGACAAGTTTTGGGAAACAGTAGGATATCAACAGCTGCACGGTATTTGAAGGAAAATTTTCCCTCTGCTAGGATCACTGTGAAGTTACCCTCTAGGTGGGGCAGATAGAAGCTGGAAGTGAAGGAAGTGAGTTTCTAGCTGTAAGGGTGGAAGGATGCTGTAAGAAATTATGTCATCGTGGCAGTTCTTGTACTAACAGCTCTTTCCCAGCTGAGTGGAGAACAGACCATAAATATATAGCAAGTGATTGCGCACGTGGAAAAGCAAACTGCACATTCCCTTCCTAAGGCAACAGCCATGGGCGTGTTAATAAAAGGATGAGGGGATAGAAAATAAACTGCAAGTATCCATTCCAGAGGGATAAGGAAATTCAGGGCAGGTCAAGGTTAATATCGAGAGTCTCAATAGGGTATGTGGTTAAAAGAAAGAACTTAATCAAGTGTTAGAAAAAACGTCCTAGCAGCTTTTTAAAAATATTGTTGACATATAAGAAGGAATTAGAAATGTTAAGGAAACTCCCCAAATATAAAAAGGGAAAAGAAGAAAAATGCAGGTTTAGAAGGGAGACTCTCTTCATTGTGTGAACTGGACATGGGTGTGGAAGAACAAAAACAATGAAAGAATCTTAAAAGCATGCTTATTATTGAGAGTGAGATCACTAAAGTGTTGTGCACAGGCATACATTTCCAGGGCAGTTCATGTAATTGTATATCTATATAGAATTTAAGGCGTGTAGAGAAGGGAAGGAAATAGGGAAATAGTGCTCAATCCTAGCAAAAATATGTGCATTTTTTTTTTTGCTATTTAAACCTTTGTACTCTTTATTTCCATGTGTTTGCAGAGTTGTGCAAAATTAGAAAAAGTAAAGATGGCAAAATTATTTTACCAAGGATGTATAATTCTGACTATGTAAAAGAACATATGGAGAGAAATTTGAATCTTAGAATTTCAGGTTTGAAAGTATCAAATCTAGTCCTATATATTTCAGTGTGTTTAAAAGAAAGATGATTTGGGTCAAGAGTGATGATCCATTTCCTTAGCTCTATATATTTAATTTACATAGTTTTTATTGTTAAAATAACCAAAAGAATGAATTAATAAAATAAAGGTTGGTATCCTGGATTGGATTTCTTTTACCTAACACATGTCCAGAAAAAAGAACACATCCAAAACATTATATCCAACTCTACATAGACTTTAAACTAGAGATTTTAAATAACGTAAAAGCAAATGTTATTTAAACATTTTGTTAGAGGCTAACCATGGTGATATTCTGAAAAATTATTGACAGTGGTAGAAAAATATTTTATAGTGTTAGGAGTTGTGCCTGTATCACACCCTGATTCTGTAAGGTAAAGGCTCTTCAATGTCTATGTACATTTGAAGTGTTTAAGCTTTTGGATTAGTGAGGGCAAAGATTGCATGAATGATTTAATATTAGTACAGTTCTGGATGGGGATGTGGGAAATTGGAGTCCATTTTCAGAAGGCTGTGTAGAAAGGGTGGAGTTAACTAGAAGTGAAAATAAAAGTGATTCCCAAAGCTCTAAATAAAAAATAGTCCTGATTTTTCTTAGGACCAAACATGCGTATGTACTGTTAGGTTTGTTAAGTTTTCTGCGCCTGTTTCACATGTCATATTTTGGCAATCATGTGCAGCAAAAGGGGCTTTTCCTGTTCAAGTATGTGAAAGGCATGTAAAAGCTTTTACTACAAATATTTTTAACAGCTGGTGATGTTATTTCATTACATGGTAAACAACATGTTTTGATTTGGGTGAAGAGCTGTCTGAAAATTAGGAGAAAAAATGCTACTTTATAACTTTATTTTGTTGCAATCAATAAAGTCTTTGGTTTTTCTACTTTAACTACCTTAAGATAGGTTCTCTTTTCCAAGTTCCACCAGTAACTTTCATTGAGACCTTTTCCTGCTTTATCACTATCATATCACCTCTCCCATCCCTCAACTCTGTACCTTGACTCCTCCTTCCCTTAGATCCATTCCACCTTCCCCAAGGCAAAAGCTTAATTATGACATACCTATATTTATAAACCAAAATTGGCACAAATTAGTTTCAATACAATATAATGGCACATAAGGAACCCATTTAGATTTTCATGTCTTATACTTCTTTTCTAGCCAATTGGAAGCTTGCCATGCCCCATCTACCCTTTACTCAATTGATACCTTTACTCAATGATTCTCTCGTCTGCTTCCTTGAAATCCTTCAAAATTGATTCTGTGACACCCCACCTACATATGGTCCTGCTCATCCCCTCACCAAAAAGAATCTCTCCCTTCTTAGAGCTTATTTCAGTGTCATGGGAAGAGAGCCTCAGTCACTGTCTAGCTGATTTTTAAGATTTTTTTTTCTGATTCTCGGAGTTTCCCACATAAATATTGCCCTCATATTGAAAGATTGACATTTATTAGATGCTTACCTGGGCCAGAATCAGCCCAAGCAGACATCCAATAAATGTTAATTTCTCATTTATTCTTAAAGCACTTACACTTTTCTAGTTCCATCACTGGCTCATTTAAGAACTGCACCTTAACCACCTAAATAGCTTTCCCTTTACCACTCATGCTATTCTGCCCACGTAGGTAGTTAATGAATGGGTGTTGAATCCATGAAGTAATCATAACACATAAAATTAGAATAACATACCTTAAAATATTATTTAGCAGAAAGCTTGGGTTTCTGTTTCATTGCACATATTGTAAATAATAAAACTCAGAAATGTGTTGAAAAATAATTTTAAACATTAATTCTGGCCACATTCTTCAAGCAACTTTTAAGTTAGAAGATTTCACATAAAAGAATTTATCAAATAGAGTATTTTTACTCGATGTCATTGTTTCTTTCACATTTAATCATTTAAAAATTATTCAGTCACATCTCTTTATTCTTATTAGAACTATATTTCACTATATTGTGTTAAATAAAAATTCAAGTTTTTAATTTCAGAAGGAAACTTCACAGCAAATGTGTTTTTAAATGACATTACACATTTTTAGTTTATAAACATTGGAGCTGCGAGGTAATAGCGATAATCTTCACTTGTAAATAAATTGAGGCATATGAGATTTGAACTCTAGCTATCCTTGCATTTTTAATTTTGCAAATGATAACAGTATCCCTCATGGAAATAATTATAGTTTACAAGATATCACTTTAATTCCATGTTATATATGAGACACTAACCTAGAGATTATAATGATAAAAAGATGAGCTAAAACTAATGAATCACAATAATATGAATATTATACATATTATTATACATATATATTATACATATACAATATCTGCTTGCAAACATTATGGAACATTTTATGAAGAAGGTTGCACTTGATCTTCAAAAGGTGGATATTTTTTCTAATAGAAATGGGGATGTGGCTCAAGCGGTAGCGCGCTCGCTTGGCATGCAAGGGGCGCTGGGTTCAATCCTCAGAACCACATAAAAATAAAATAAAGATATGTCCACCAAAAACTAAAAAATAAATATTAAAAAATTCTCTTTCTCTCTCTTAAAAAAAAGAAATGCAGAATATATGTCAAGTTCTGTTGAGGCTCACTACATAGCTTGAAACATAGAACATCTCCAGTATTTTCTAAGCCCCCACTGTAGTCATTTAGTTTCATTCCTCTTCTGTCCCTATAAGAACAACTACTTTCTGACCTAGATCTCATTATTTTATCACAATTTTTATTCACATATTGATCATGCCTTCAAGTTTTCATAATCATTTTTTCTAACAACAGATCACATTATTCATTTAATTTACTACTCCTGCCACACTTGAATTTTCCCCAAATTTTTGTAGTTGTACATATAGTGAACACCTTAGCATCTCTCTTAAAAGAAAAAGAGTTTGTTTCACTCCTAAATTATGTTACTAAAATAAAGAATATGAATTCTTAACTGTTCTAGAAATATACTGCCAAATTATTATTTTTTTAAATATTTTTTAGTTGTTGATGTATCTTTTTAAAATTTATTTATACGTGATGCTGAGACTCGAACCCAGTGCCTCACACATGCTAGGCAAGTGATCTACCACTGAGCTATAACCCCAGCCCAAATTATTTTTTAAAATTTTTTATCAGTTGACAATGACACTATCATATTTGAGAGTTTTATTTTCCCTGTGTTTTTGCTATTGTTGGATGGTGCTTTTTAAAAAACATCTTAAGCTCAGTAAACATTGGCTTGAGCCGGGGATGTGACACAGTGGCAGAGCAGTTGCCTAGAATGTGCAAGGCCCTGGGTTCAATCTTTAGCACTGCCAAAAAATAAATAAAATAAAATTTAAAAAGTTAAAGAGATTTTGAGAGTACTTGCCTCACAAGGATTAGGCCTAGGGCTCAATCCCCAGCACTGTGGGCAGGAAAATGGTTTGAGGTTATTCTTTGATGAATAAAGTTAGAACTCTCAGAATATAAACGAGGCATTGACAAGGAGGATGCTTGGTCCAAGTAGATGCACGGTTGCCATAGACTGGCTAAGAGATGGCAAGGGTTTGAAATCAAATGGCTATAATAGAAAATAAAGGTTAGCCAGCTGTGAAAGAAGTTGCAAAATCATAACCTAAGACTCGGCAACTCATTTAGGGGAGAGGGGTACAAGGGAAAGAAAATAGGAAATTGTCACATATTTCAAGTTTTAATCCAGAAGGATTAGTTGGGTTTTAGTTTTCAGAAATCTGGGAGTCATCTAAATAGATTATTGGTTCTATAACAGTCGAAGCTGAGAGAGAGAAACTTGAAAATAAAAATAGGCAAGGAGGGAAGATGATCATGGTATTGATTAGTATTGCTTTCATATGCAAACAATGAAAACAATACTTCTTGAATACCAGCCCAAGATACATATTTTTTGTTCACCCCTTGAAATGAAACAAGTCCGAAGAGGGGAGCACTCTTTGTACCCACAAACCCCCGGCTCATTTTACTTTCCTTCTCCCCACTTAAAGTGTACACCCAAGCCCATACACATACACACACCCTCCATTGTAGGAAGCAGAAAAGAAAAAAGTTTAAGAGCAAAGACCAGGACTGTTCCTTTTAGAAAGCTTTCCAGAAGCCTCGCCCCTATCATCTGCTTACATTTCATTAGCCAGAACTGGGTCATAGGGCTTCCCTGAGACCAGTCACAGGAAAGAGGACATGGAGGAGGGCCTCTTGGATGGAATTTGAGACAACCAACTGACAGCGCCTGCAGTTTTGCTATGTAATTTTACATCATGTTTTAGTCTTAAATTGGAAACCATTATATTACCAAAGCACTCTACCGAATTCATGCTAGCATTCAGCTAAAAATAGATAAACATTACAAGTTATTGCCACCATCATTTTAAGTACACTAATTCATAAATTGTATTAATAAGAGAGATTTTGTGATGTTGCTTAACATGTATTTTCTGCCCAATGTGGCTAATCAATCATTAAAGTATACAAACCATAATGTAGTCAATTTTAAACTAATCCATGTGTGATTTACCTTGGGCAAAATGTGAATCCCAGTTTCACTTCATCCAGCTACTAGTCTGATTATAATTCAGCTTTCCACTCCATCAATTTACATGTCTTTGAAAAATGAACATTCCTTTTGAAAAGCAAGTCACAATTAGAAAGGTAAGTCTACATCTCCCAAAATATAAACTACATTTACATTTCATATTCAGATGTTAGTGAGGCAGTGTGTATGACCTGGTGTTTGAGTACCAGAAACCCTGAAACTGATTCCGAGTTTCATTGCTCCATGGTGTGACCTTACACTGCAGATTGCTCAGTTTTTATTGGTTTCAGTTACTCCCAGGTATTTCTCTAGAAGGATGTGAAGAGCTAATGAGGTCTTACATACCTTGCCCTACAAGACTGTAAGCTCTATGAGGCATGGCAAAATTGTGTCTGACCACTTCTCAGTTATCCTTCCAGGGCCAAACTCGCCAACCAAAGAACAAGAAGCCCTGAAAGTATTTTGATGGGCAGTTGAAAGTAACTTCCAAAATGCCTAGAATATTGTAAGTGTCCTATAATTATTTTCCTTATGTACTAAAATTGTTAGTTCTTTAATACAAATAACTTAGTGTTGACTATTTAAATATTCCTAAATATAATCACCTACCAGAATAATTGAAGTGTTTCTCAAAACAAATATAATCTAAGGAACTATATATGGGGTTTCCATACATCAGTTCTATAAAACACATAGAACCAATCAACTCCGCTAAGGATATAGTTTAGTGTAGAGCACTTGCTACGAGTGCACGAGGTCCTGGGTTCAAGTCCCAGCACAACACACACACAAACACAACACACATACACACACACACACACACACACAAAGTTTATTAGATTTATAAAGATTATGATCTTACTGGATTTGCTGTGCATCTGTTTTAAGTGATCCAACTTCCAGGTTAGAGTGTGTGTGAGTATACATATATTCATAGAATATATATTTATATACATTTAAATATGTATTTATAATTTAAAATAAATTATAAGCTTCTTTTCTTCTCTCCTGTCTTCTGATTCTTCTAGTTTTCCCCTCTTGCTTTCTCTTCTCTTCCCTCTCTTCCCTTTCTGCCTTTCTGTCTTAAGATAGGGGACAAATTGTATATAATTTGTCAATGAAGATCTCCCAGTTCTTTATTTTTATCTAGTTCACAGAATTCAAATACAGACCCATTCAGTTCTAGATAAAACTGGTCATGGCAAATAAAGGAAATGTAGAAGCAAACACCAACCTTCCTCCAGGCAACTTCAAACGCCACTCCTTTTTTAGACTAACATTTATTAACCATTTATTATGAGCCATAAACTGCTCAAAGCGTTTTGCATTTCACCTCTCAGGATGAGCTTGGCCAAACTATTTTAAATTGCTAAACCCACCCGTTTTTTCTTCCTCTGTGTGGCTTTTATCACCATCTAATGTACTATTGGTGTTATTGTTGCATTCAATCTTGCACGCAAAGCCCTTGCACGAAAGAGCTCTACAAGGACAAAGAATTTTTCTACCACATTCTCCACTGCAGCCCATCATGTGGAAGTGTACCTAGCATTAGTAGGCATTCAATATTTGTGAGTGACCAAATTCACATTGCATAGATAAGGAAACTGAAGCATCTAATGCTTTCATATCGCTTTATCTTAAAAACTACAATTATAAATGTTTCATACAACTTGTGGTTAAGTGTAATGATACAAACCATTTCCCTATGTCACTTGTTGTCATGAAAGAGCTTGGTAACCTTAACAGACCTAACAGATGGTTATGGATCTCAGCACCTTAACTGTTTGTCACAGGATGATGACAAGAATGATGTTTCTTCAGAAGTAAGAGTGAACCTGATTGGTGGTACATACCTTTAATCCCAGCTACTTGGGAGGCTAAGGTAGGAGGATCATGAGGGCAGCCTGGTCACCTTAATGAGTCCCCATCTAACATAAATAAATAAACAAACAAACAAACCCAGGACAAGAACAGTCAAATGAATGCCTTTAATCACCACTAGTGTATCTGCATATTTGTATATTATTTATATTTAAATGAACTAGCCAGTCATATTCAAATTAAACTGCTATATCATATTTTCATATTTCCTTTATATCAGCACTACATATTTGTAGTCCATTGGGCATTTTTTAGTTTCAGTAAGTAAGCTGAGTAACATGGGGAATGTAAGTGTGTCTATATTTTAACTCACTGAGAAAGAAAAATTAGAATCATAATATTTCATCTTCATATTATGTCTCATACTTTTATGCTTAAATATTAAGATGATAGGTTACAGGAAGAGTAAATAAATACAATGGAGAAAGTCTATTGAGATATTTTAGAGCTGTTTTACTGAAATACTCTCTTGTTTACAATTTTCAACTCCACAAATCCTCATCCATTATTAAATATTTTTCTCATTGAATTAAACAGGGTGACTGTATTTTCTCAGGAGAAAACATCAGGTGAAACCCAAGGCTTCCTTTTAACATGTGTACATTTCTATAACATTATACTACCTACCCTACCCCCACACTGGACAGAAAATATGCATTCTATTTATTACATAAAGATAAAACAAATTCAAATACTACTTTTAATTTATTTCTGAAGTGAGAAGCAATCCTTTTCTATTACAATGAAAAAATAAACATTTTCTAGAATTTAATCACTGTCTATGAGGAAGTATTATGCTTGGTCCTATCCTGCTGACCACAGAGAGGTTATAATGAAGGAAACTAGACAAATCAGGTTGCAGATGTGGCCATCATATTGTTCAGTATGAAATGCTATACAGTCCTTCCCCTCAAACTTTTTATTTTTTTTCCAGTGAGAAAATATATTAATATATCATTTGTTCACTTAGGAAAATTACTCAATAAAAAATTTGGTTGAGTAGTATTCATTACAGAGATTTTCTATTAGCACATCTCTTTGTTTCATTATGGGTTATGCTCATTGTTTATGTGGCTTCTTGCCTGCTAGAATTGTTATCCACATGCATGAGTTCATTGGGCAGCCGCGGAGACAAGAAACATATGGTGGGTCTGCTGGGAAAATCTAGACACACACCATGAGTAACTCTATCTCTTTTTGTGCATGTGTATTGACTTGTGTCTATTCATGCACATCTACTTTGGGGATCTGTATCTCTCACAATCATTTGCTAATAAAAATATTTATAGAATTTAAGCCCAGCATTACATATAAATATTGCTTTTATTTAGTAACATGTAATCAAGCAGCAAAAAGTATTTTGCCATTTTATCTAGAAGCACCAACGTTAGAAAGGAGATGTGTAATTCTCTATGGATTTGGCAATAAAACCCATAGTTGGGTTTTTTAGCTCCTATTTCTGAGCCTTGTCTTTGGATCGGGATCCAAGGTTAATAACAGACATACTCAAACACATTTTAAACCTATATGCAAAAATAATGTTGTTCTTATTCTTAGCATCACACAGTCTAAGAATTATCCTCTTACAACAAGCAAGCAAACTTAATTCTTTGAAATTTCAAATCTAAAGAAGTCTTTATTTTTAACTTGAACATGTTTTTTAAAAAACAATTGCTATAATTATCTTGGAATTTTGTCAAAGTAGAGCTCTTTGAAAATTGGTAGGTCCAGATTTTAACTTTAACATAAAGAAGGTACTTAAAGGACATTAATAGCAAGCAAGCCACATCTAAGTTAAAAGGGGAAAGGTTTAAATGGTCAGAGACCTTTGAATAAAAAAGAGCATTAAACAAACATCTTAACCACAGAGTTATAAATATGTCAGAAGTACAGACTTTCCTGCTGTTCTATGGGCATAACGATTGTGCCTTGATGTTGACCTTGGCTAAGTCAGTTAACCCTTTTGTGACCTTTATTTTCCCATCAGGAGCAATACCTGCTTGTAACAGAAACACTGGACCATGGATCTAAAAAAACAATATTATTTTATTACTATTATTATCCCCAACAGAAAAGTCATTTCTTTCTGCAATAATGCAATACAAGCTTGATAAACCTCTGGTGTAGACTGTTGTCAAAATATTAGGGATAAAGAAAAAACAGATTAGAGACACTGATTTTTAAAAGAGAAAGGAGCAATGGGTTGGAACCAAATTTAATTTTCTTTACTATGCTATTAATAAAGAGCTAGTACTGCTTTACATTTCATCTGGGTTTTAATTTAGAGAACTATTTCCTATCAGTTCTTGCATTCTCTCCTTTCAATATATGTATAAAACCCACTGTACTAGATGTTTGATATATATATATATATATATATATATATATATATATATATATTTTTTTTTTTTCTTAGTCAGTTCTCACAATAGCCAGTGAAGTGGGTGTTACCTTCTTTTCTATTTTACAAAAAAGGCTGAGACCCATGTAGGTTAACTTGTTTCCAAGGTGAAATAGCCAGAAAGAGATGAGCTGAAGATTTGCTCCTCGGTTGACTGAATTTAAAGGCGTTTTCTCAATTGTTGTGTATCCTACACCTGCAGGTGGACAAAACCTGTTAGTAGACCTTTAGGCACTTGAATCTTGAAGACTGGCCAAACTCACCTAGTCTGTGCATGTTAGGTTTGAGGTCCCGGATCTCAGCACTTTGTTCTTCCCATTAGATTAAATTGTTATTAAGGCTTTTAACACCCCTTTCCCCCAACACAGTTCATGAGTATGGAGCTTCAGGAAAAGATCAGCAAGTTTTCACCTAGCTCTGAAGTTGCCCCTCATGGATGGAATACAGGTGCCTGCAAGAGCCTCCCATGGAGAGCAGTTGGACTCCTTTGGTGCTGCCATCATCCTGGCAGTAATTTTCTAAACTTGAGTCCCTGGACCATTATTCTGTAGGGTGCTAACAGAGTTCTATGCTCTCAAACATTTGGAACAATTGTGGCTACAGAATGTTAAACATCTTCCTTTGAAGAAGATGCTGCAGTGGGTATAAAATTATTACACTAGAACTCTAGAAGAGAGGGCCATGTGGTATGCAATCGTTCTCCAAAACATGCATTCACTCAGTTTTTGAAACACATCATTCAACACTCTGAGAATCTTTTCCCAAGAAACTTGAGTTCACATATTTCTTTCTGCAATAATGCAATACAAGCTTGATAAACCTCTACTCCACCTCAAAACTTCCAACACCTTTCCCCTCATCCACATTCTTCACTGATGACCTTGATTATTATTTCCTGGAGAAAACAGAAGGCCTCAGAAATAAATTGGCAGACATACTTTGACCCCCTTGACACCCAACTTCTTACAGCTCTGCTTTCCCCCTGCTACCATGGATACGCCATCAGTGCTCCTATCTAAGGCCAGCTCCTCCTTGTTGGGCATTAGATTCCGTATCTTCTCACCCTCTTATGCATATTTTTCCAATAATTGTTTCCTCATTTCTGCATCACCAGTTTCCCTGCTCCACTGAATCATTCTCTTTAGCATACAATATGCTATAATTTATCCACTCCTAGTAAAACCCGTTCTGCTGACCATACAGCCTTCTCTAGTTCTCATCCCATTTCTCTGTTCTTTGTGACAACAAAAATCTGCCCCAAAGTGATCTTTTATTTTTCTTTTAGTACTCAATTTCTCTTTTCCCATCCTATCCTGAAACCAGTTCGCTAGGACTTTCATCTCTACCGGTCTACTAAATCTGAATTGGCTAAGGTCAGCAACAATTAATTCTAGAATGTAGTTTAATCTCAGGTAAAGGCCCAGTCTCCATCATCCTAACCTGCCAGCAGCATTTGGCGCTGGTAGACGTGGAAGATGATGTTAAACACTAATACTATCTGAGAGCTGAAGGAATTGTTTAACATACTCTCCTTGAAATATTTTCTTGTCTTGTTTTCCAGAACACTACATTGTCTGTACTCTTCTTTCCGTTGACTGGTTGAATGACTTTTTCCTTTTTGGGAGATGGGATCTGGCTATATTGCTCAGGCTAGCCCCAAACTCCTGGGCACAAGTGATCTTCCCATCTCCGCCTCCTGAGTACCTGGGACTACAGGCATGACAGCAATCTATAAGTTTTTCAGTGTTGGAGTGTACATATTGAATCTCTTAAGTGCACGCAATACAGTCCCGATGGCCTTAAATGCTATCCATAAGGTGTGCCTTAAATTGCCCTTAACTCTAGATTTGTATATTCTACCTCCTAATCTATAGCTACACTCGCATGTACATTAGGCATCTCAAATTAACTTGCATAAAACTAATCTGCAGATCTTCCTGACCTCATTCTGATCCTAGGACTATATTCCTTTTTCACCTTGGTAAATACCCATCCCTTCTTTTCCCCTGTGGTTAGGGTAAAAACGTTAGTATCATCCTTGACTCATTCTCTCATAGCTCACTGATGGTCAGCAAGTCCTGTTGACCTCTACCTTCAAATTATCTCCAGAATCTGATATTCTCTCATCTTCATGGTTATAGTCCTTCATCTTTTACTTAGATTATCGGAGAAGACACTTAAGTGGATTCTCTGACTCTTTCCTTCCATCCTCTCCTCCTTCCAGACTCTTCTCATTATCCAGAGAGAATATCTTAAAACATGAGTTAGATCTTATTTTACCTTTTTTTCTGTTTAGCGCGCTCTCACTACTTGTTGGCAAAGTCCCTTAAAACTCTGTAGACACTCACATTAGGGCTACCTACCCGTGAGCTGTCCAATCCCATCTCCCATGTCTCACCCTCACTGTTTTCCAGACCCTCTGAACTCCTGTTCCTGAACACACCAGGCCTCCTGCCCCAAGGCTGAGCTCTTTCTACTCTCTCTGCCTGCTATGCTCTACCCCTATGTAAGTGCCTGTTGTATTCCCTCCTCTTCCAGTATCTGCTCACCCTTTCAGTGAGGTCTTCCTGAAAAAACATTTGTAAAAAAAAGCAAACTCTTCCTCACTTTATTCCACGCATTAGCACGTTTTCCATTGCTGTACCAGAACATTCAAGACTGGATACTGCGTAAAGGAAAGTACTTCATTTTGGTTCACAGTTCTGAAGACTGGGAAGTTCAAGTGCATGCTGCTAGCACCTGCTTTGCTTCTGGTAAGGGCTTCATGACACTTCAACTCATGGCAAAAGGTGGAAGGGCAAACAGGGGTATGTGAAGGAAAGAAGATACGAAAGTTACCCTCACTTTATAACAACCTGCTCTCAAGGTAACTAATCCAGTTCCATAAAAATTAATTGGGTTGTCCCAGGACAAAGGCATTAATTCCTCTTAATGACCTGATCACCTCTTAAAAGCCTCAACCCCAACAATGCCACAATGTCCATCAGATTTCAACATGAGTTTCCAAGGGACAAACCATATTCCAACTATAGCATCCTATCTCCCATTCCTGTGTACATTAACATGCACAATAAACAATGCTTATTTACTTTTTATTTCTTCTCTCCCCACACTAGGTTGTAACCTCAGTAAGGACAGATAATTTGTTTATTTCAGTCACTGATGTATTCATACTACCTACAAGAGTGCCTGAATTCAGCTCATAATAGACATCTACTGAAATAATTCTTAGGCAAGTTAGTGAATATCTGTATATAATATATGTTGAAAGAATTCTTCCTACCCAAACATTCTCATCGATTCATACGTGGAACATTAGTTTTTTCAATATAAGGACCCCATTTCCACGAATTAAAAACTCCTGTTACCATTATTAATCGGTTATAATATGATAAAATAGTGATGCTATGTCCCTGATTATTAATTTTAGGATTTATATTAGCTGATGAGTTTATTTGCAATTAGTTAAATGAATATAAGCTCATTTAGGTAATTACAAGTGTGGATTGAGAATTTGCTGTAGAGTTCCGGGAGAAGACTGAAGAGTCATCCTTCTTCAGATAGATCTTGAGCAAACGTGAAAAACATGCCACATTTAAAGGAGGTATTTTTACATTACCATTTTCACTTAAAATCTGAAACTGGATCAATCCTAAACTAGATATCCAACTGGGTAAAAATGAAAAGTGATTATGCATTTAGTCAGGATACAAAGCTATCCAAGTCCCAAACTAAGAATAATTCCTATATCTAAGAGAAAGTCAAAAGAACTAGGAAGTGATTGAAGTTTATAAATGCATGAATCAGGAAACAGACTCATCAGAAGTAACCTATCTCCAATGTGATTTGAAAACCTTGCAATCCTGGCATTAAGAATAAAGAGAAACTAGGAGCGGTGGAGCACACCTGTAATCCTAGTGGCTGGGAGGGTAAGGCAGGAGGATCGCAAGTTCAAAGCCAGCCTCAGCAATGGTGAGGCGCTTAGCAACTCAGTGAAACCCTGTCCCAAATAAAATACAGAATAAGGCTGGGCATGTGGCTCAATGGTCGATAGCCCCTGAGTTCAATCCCTGGTACAAAAAAAAAAAAAAAAAAAAGAGTCCTAAAATACTGGTGAAAGTGATATCAGGGTTTAGAAAATAATCAAATTAATTAGGAACATGTTAAAGATGCATGTTGAAAAGAGAATGATGAGGGGGACTAATTGGAACTAAAGAGCAGTGGCACTTCTGGAGAATAAAAAGAGGTGATTAATAATGTAGGCATGGTTCGCTTTTGGCAGTATTTTCCAAGCAAGAGGGTGGCCTGACTTTGGAATATAAATAGATGCCCTTGATGGCATAGTCCATTAATGGAGAAAAGCAGTTCCCTAGACTCCTACAGTAACGAAAATAACCTGCAAGACCACCCAACACATTTGCTCTGCTCCCAGATATACCAAACTATTTTTAAATTTTTGGTTACTTAATACAGGCGGGTTGGCAAGAATATTAAGCTGTTTCTCATTATTATTTGTCGTCCCGGTACAAATAATTCATGTGTGACTTAGGGTGCAGATGAGTTGGTTTGCTTTTTAGGCAAAATTACCAACCAGGTGCATTTTTCTAGAGTGCTCCCATGAGACTTTAGCCCTTTACCTTCAGGATTTTACCCCGCCATATTCCCACATTGTATTTCTTTGCTAAGAAAAAAAGGCATTTTTGCTAGTACTTTTGTGCTACTTGACAAACTTATGGGACATTTAAAAATGTTTGCTTGCCCAGACTGAGTCAGGAGGATACACACAATTTGAACAGACCAATATCAATGGATGAAATTGAAGAAGCCATCAAAAGACTACCAACCAAGAAAAGCCCAGGACCAGATGGGTATACAGCAGAGTTTTACAAAACCTTTAAAGAAGAATTAATACCAATACTTTTCAAGTTATTTCAGGAAATAGAAAAAGAGGGAGCTCTTCCAAATTCATTCTATGAGGCCAACATCACCCTGATTCCGAAACCAGACAAAGACACCTCAAAGAAAGAAAACTACAGACCAATATCTCTAATGAACCTAGATGCAAAAATCCTCAATAAAATTCTGGCAAATCGAATACAAAAACACATCAAAAAAATTGTGCACCATGATCAAGTAGGATTCATCCCTGGGATGCAAGGATGGTTCAATATACATAAATCAATAAATATTATTCACCACATCAATAGACTTAAAGATAAGAACCATATGATCATCTCGATAGACGCAGAAAAAGCATTCGACAAAGTACAGCATCCCTTTATGTTCAAAACATTAGAAAAACTAGGGATAACAGGAACTTACCTTGACATTGTAAAAGCTATCTATGCTAAGCCTCAGGCTAGCATCATTCTGAATGGACAAAAGTTAAAGGCATTCCCTCTAAAATCTGGAACAAGACAGGGATGCCCTCTATCACCACTTCTATTCAATATAGTTCTCGAAACACTGGCCAGAGCAATTAGACAGACTAAGGAAATTAAAGGCATAACAATAGGAAAAGAAGAACTTAAATTATCACTATTTGCAGATGACATGATTCTATACCTAGAAGACCCAAAAGGATCTACAAAGAAACTACTAGAACTAATAAATGAATTCAGCAAAGTGGCAGGATATAAAATCAACACGCACAAATCAAAGGCATTTCTGTATATCAGCGACAAAACTTCTGAAACGGAAATGAGGAAAAACACTCCATTCACAATATCCTCAAAAAAAATAAAATACTTGGGAATCAACCTAACAAAAGAGGTGAAAGATTTATACAATGAAAACTACAGAACCCTAAAGAGAGAAGTAGAAGAAGACCTTAGAAGATGGAAAAATATACCCTGTTCATGGATAGGCCGAACTAACATTATCAAAATGGCGATATTACCAAAAGCTCTCTATAGGTTTAATGCAATGCCAATCAAAATCCCAACGGCATTTCTTGAAGAAATAGATAAAGCAATCATGAAATTCATATGGAAAAATAAAAGACCCAGAATAGCAAAAGCAATTCTAAGCAGGAAGTGTGAATCAGGCGGTATAGCGATACCAGATTTCAAACTATATTACGGAGCAATAGTGACCAAAACAGCATGGTACTGGTACCAAAACAGGCGGGTGGACCAATGGTATAGAATAGAGGACACAGAGACTAATCCACAAAGTTACAACTATCTTATATTTGATAAAGGGGCTAAAAGCATGCAATGGAGGAAGGATAGCATCTTCAACAAATGGTGTTGGGAAAACTGGAAATCCATATGCAACAAAATGAAACTGAATCCCTTTCTCTCGCCATGCACAAAAGTTAACTCAAAATGGATCAAGGAGCTTGATATCAAATCAGAGACTCTTTGCCTGATAGAAGAAAAAGTTGGCTATGATTTACATATTGTGGGGTCGGGCTCCAAATTCCTCAATAGGACACCCATAGCACAAGAGTTAATAACAAGAATCAACAAATGGGACTTACTTAAACTAAAAAGTTTTTTCTCAGCAAGAGAAACAATAAGAGAGGTAAATAGGGAGCCTACATCCTGGGAACAAATTTTTACTCCTCACACTTCAGATAGAGCCCTAATATCCAGAGTATACAAAGAACTCAAAAAATTAGACAATAAGATAGCAAATAACCCAATCAACAAATGGGCCAAGGACCTGAACAGACACTTCTCAGAGGAGGATATACAATCAATCAATAAGTACATGAAAAAATGCTCACCATCGCTAGCAGTCAGAGAAATGCAAATCAAAACTACCCTAAGATACCATCTCACCCCAGTAAGATTGGCAGCCATTAGGAAGTCAAACAACAATAAGTGCTGGAGAGGATGCGGGGAAAAGGGCACTCTTGTTCATTGCTGGTGGGACTGCAAATTGGTGCAGCCAATTTGGAAAGCAGTATGGAGATTTCTTGGAAAGCTGGGAATGGAACCACCATTTGACCCAGCTATTCCCCTTCTCGGTCTATTCCCCAAAGACCTAATAAGAGCATGCTACAGGGACACTGCTACATCGATGTTCATAGCAGCACAATTCACGATAGCAAGATTGTGGAATCAGCCTAGATGCCCTTCAATAGATGAATGGATAAAAAAAATGTGGCATTTATATACTATGGAGTATTACTCTGCATTAAGAAATGACAAAATCATAGAATTTGCAGGGAAATGGATGGCACTAGAGCAGATTATGCTTAGTGAAGCTAGTCAATCCCTAAAAAACAAATACCAAATGTCTTCTTTGATATAATGAGAGCAACTATGAACAGAGCAGGGAGGAATAGCAGGAAGAAAAGATTAACATTAAACAGAGACATGAGATGGGAGGGAAAGGGAGAGAAAAGGGAAATTGCATGGAAATGAAGGGAGACCCTCATTGCTATACAATATTACATATAAGAGGTTGTGAGGGGAATGGGAAAATTAACAAGGAGAGAAATGAATTACAGTAGATGGGGTAGAGAGAGAAGATGGGAGGGGAGGGGAGGGGGGATAGTAGGGGATAGGAAAAGTAGCAGAATACAACAATTACTAATTGGGCATTATGTAAAATTGTGGATGTGTAACCGACGTGATTCTGCAATCTGCATTTGGGGTAAAATTGGGAGTTCATAACCCACTTCAATCTAATGTATGAAATATGATATGTCATGAGCTTTGTAATGTTGTGAACAACCAATAAAAAAAATGTAAAATAAAAATGTTTGCTTTTGAATTACTTAAGACCTAAATGTTAGCAGAACCAAAGCAAATAGTTCAAATAAAAATGGAAAAATATAGTATATTAATAGTGACAAATAGCTATCAGTTATTGTTTGTCATGTGCCAAACATTAGTGTTAGGGATTGAACCCAGGGGTACTTAACCACTGAGCAACACTCTCAGCCCTTTTTATTTTTTATTTTGAGACAGGTTCTTGTTAAGTTGCTTAGGGCCTCGCTAAATTGCCAAGGCTGGCTTTGAACTTGTAATCCTCCTGCCTCAGCCTCCTGAGTTACTGTGTTTACAGGCATATGCCACCTTGCCCGACATTTGACACTCTAAACATATATGTTGGATTTAAATTTCACATTGTTACAAAATGTGAGCATTAAAATGAAAATGTTTTCTTGCTCTCCATTATAACTCAAACTACCAAAATTTAATAGCTGCCAGTCTCTCTAAGGGAAGAAATTTTTGCATTGCCAGTTCAAGTTTACTGACTAATTTTCTGTATTCAATGCAATCAATTTAAATTCACATCAGTTAGTTCACGGTTCTGGGATTGAGGAAGAGTGACTGCAGAAAATATCATCCTGGTTGAGTTATGTTACCCTCTGTGCTAATTCAGTCCAGCAAATTGTAGCTGGTCCTGCCTGAACTGGAACATGTGCTACATTCACTGTGGAGTGCATTGTCATGGAATGCCCCCTAGGTGTGAGATCATGCTTTCTTTATCTTCCTTATTGAAAACATGAGGTCTCTTTTGGTCCAACTTGTCTCTATACAAGGCCTAGTGACTTTCCCCACATAGCACTTAGTTAGGGATCTCAAAGAACCAAGAACCCAGAGACCTTATTCAAGTACTGTTAATTCACAGCATTGGTTTGATGATGGATTCATAGCTTCTTCAGAAGATGGCAGGG